>NC_036452.1:19553108-20770608 GCF_002775205.1 Xiphophorus maculatus | reverse complement strand
GTGGATTATTTTGCAGAACATATCTAATAATAATTTTTTTAAAAACAGCTTGGGAAGCTGGGATGCCTCAATGCTTAACACGCTACTGACTTTCCTTTGCAAAACAGCCAATCCAGGCGTTGCTATTTATTTGCCTGGCATTGATTGGATAGATTGGAAAGACTGTAGATGTTGTCCACTGTGGATATCAATTAATATCAAGACATATTTGGTGTTTGAACAATTAAAGTAGCCAGTTCTAAGTGGTTTTAGGTATTCGCAGATGTTAGTATTTCATAGACAATGGTGGATCCTTACCCTTACAAATACTAGGAGTCCACTCTATAGCTTCTGTATGTGCTGCACCTGCTTTACTATTGAGCTAAACAACTACCCTGTTGAGTTGTTTTTCAAAGAACAGACAAAAAAGCCAGTCTGTAAATTTATAAGGACTTGCACCTGTAACTGTAGCAAAAAAAGTTCTAGAAAGCATTCGATTGGGTGAACACAAATGCATAAAGAATTTGAGCATCACATATAATTTTCCTTCCACAATTGTGCACCACTTTGTGTTTGATCACTAAAATACCTTGACATTTGAAGCCTTATTGTGACAAAATGGCAAAGGTTTCAGTAGGTTAGCAAGATAATGTCTTTTAGCCTTAGAGGAGAACTTATCGGCACTGTAATCTTCTCAGTTGGTAAAGCAACTACAGAATAATGGTGGTTTGGTTAGAGACTGACTTTGTGTCCTGCTTTGCCAGGTGTGGCACCATGCTGGAAGGCTACAGCCCTGTGATCCAGGCCCTGCTGGGCACTCTGTTTACCTGGGGTCTGACCGCCGCGGGGGCCGCCCTCGTCTTCATCTTCTCCAGCCGACAGGTACACACTGACAGCTTCGCACGTTCTATTTTTGGTTGATAGAGTTTGAAAATGTTTAGGTTATTAGTCATGCATATATGCAAAGCTGGAGGTTGGAACAAGCTAGCTTATGGCTTAATGTAAAGACAGAATGCAAAGCAAATGCAGTCTGTGACTCTACCCACAAAATCCTCCAGCTAGCAGCTTCAAAGCTCCCTGATTAGCATGTTAGACCTCAGCTATGCAAGCCAAATAATAGCTGAATCGTTTCTATGTGATCAGAGATCTCAACAACTCTTCAAACTTTTCTCCTGAATCTGCACGGCTTGCATGTTCCAGCCCAACTTTACATACACAGCCAGTTCATACAGCCAAATGGAGGTTTCTTATCCTTTCAGCTGTTCTTTTTTAGTTTTCCTAAATTGGATTGCTTTAATAACTTTACTGTGCATGCCAAGCTCAATAACAAAGCAAAAGCAGGTTTTTTGAGGGGTCTTTTGATTAGAAAGCTTGAAATACATCATGTAGACACTTACCTGAACTTGAGTGCATGCTTCTTTCTCATGTCCTTCTGTAAATTGACTGGATGATAAAATACCTCAGTTGGGCTGGCAGGTAATAACCCAGTGATCAAAAACCAGAGTTCCTTTAGGGAGTTGCCTCTGGAGAACCTCAAATACATTGATGGAGCCCGCCATCAATCAATCCTCTATGACAGAATGGTCAAACAGAATCTGAACTCATGACAATGAAAATTTGATCAAACCAGCAAGTCTTCAATTTAAACCCTCTGATCTGATCAGTCAAGGGTCCTTCCTGTTTTCACCGTTTCTGCCACCATTTAAGGGTTATTTGCTTTTCATGTGAACGCTTGTTGATTCTTCAAATTACTTGTGTATAACAAACGCATGTCTCAGTTGTGCAGGAAGAAAAAAAGCATATGCAGTGCCTTGACAAAGTATTATCCCTTGAACTTTTTTCAATGGGATTTTATGTGATAATCAAACGCAAGATAGCATGAAACAAAAAAAATAAGTGTAACAGCCATGTGTTCAGCTCCGTTTACTCATATCCCCCAGAGCATATTCATAAGTTAGAATGGCCTATCCAAAGTTCAGACTTAAATCCAATCTGGCAAACTCTGGCAAGACTTGAACATTAATCTTTACAGAAGCTCTACGTCCATTGTGAATGAGTTTAAGCTACTTCAAAAAAGTAATATCAAATCTAAAAAAAAAGAACATCTTTGAATTCTCAATTGAAATATGTTTTGAAGTGGAGAGGGCTGGTAATAGATACCAGCTCTGAAGCATTATAAAAAAAGAAGCAAAAAGCAATCCCATATGGTCAAGAGGTTAAACCACGCAAATAAATACCAGCACAACTGAAGGTTGCAGTTTAAAAAAGAAATAAAAAAATCCCGATGAGCCAATTTTATATGGTTAATTAGTTAGCTAGCCTGCACTCTGCTGCTTAACACACACGCTGAAAAAAAATATTTTCTAATAATGTTATAAACCCAATTTTTTCTACTCAATAAGCCTGAACAAAGCTATATGCAAAAGATATCTAACTTGAAATACTACTGAAAAAAAAAAATGTTATGACATTTTAAATTCAGTTGTCTGGACTCTCAAAAGTCAAACTCTGAGAAAGGAGCCATTTTCCAAAACAAATAGCTGGAAAGCGATTCTTCGAAAAGCTCCATGACCTTCACTCATCCTGCTCTTACCTGTGAAAGGAAAAGACATGTATATACTTGGTCAATGTTTTCTGCTTTTAGGCTCTTCGGATCTCAAATTACACACTTTTTAAGCTACTGTCGCTAGCTCCTCTTTTGATTTGTTGACATTGTGTTGCTGCATCACGTGAGAAATCCATCTGCTGACTGAGTGGTTTTGCTTCTAAAGTTGTTGCCTTTTCACAGTCTAACATTTGACTCGGTAGACATCGAAGCAATTTTTGACAGGTTGTTTCCATTAAAAGGTTAACCGAACTGTTGCTTTTACGTTGTCAAGGTTTCAACACATCGATTTATCTGACTTGCACTCATTATTTTTTCTTATCTGCCCTGTTCAGAAGCAGATCTTGGATGGAAGTTTGGGTTTTGCAGCCGGGGTGAGTTTATTGTCCTCTGAACTCTACAGTTCACACACCGACACATACACACACTGCAGAGCCTAGTATGTTTCACCATAGCATGCAGAGTTCCCCCCAAGACCTCATATAAACTCTGACACTTTCTGATGCCACATCTAATTTAATTAAATGTGAGGTAAGTATTCCCCCGAAGCAGGACTTAGTCTTATCATATGGAAGGTTTTATGCTGCAAATGGAAAAGATCATCAAATCCCTATCAGTCTTTTTCTTTCAATTACATTTTTTTTCGATTTCTTGCAGGAAAAATCGGTTCATTGGCAAATGTAATTATCTTGCCGGTTAGAAAGCTAAGCTGGCACTGAATCCTGATGTTCTACACGGCTGTCTAAATCACATTGAAGTCATACAAAAAATAATGTGAAAGCTTGTTCAGGCCTATGAATCTATGAAAGACTTCCTAGAGATTTTACCACCTATGATAAACCAGTCAATATATCAACATTTTTAAACTCAATTAATGCAAATGAAACAAATGAAAAGCATTGGACACTGTATACAGATTAGCTTGTTTTTACAACATCAATAAATCATGTTGGCAACAAATTACACGTTTCCAGAACATTGTTAGGTTTCAGACTTTTAAGTTCTGTGGTCTGCAATGTGCTTAGATAGAGGTGCTCTAGCACCTCCTAGGCCCTTTTACCTTTAGACTAAAAAGTGTCTTTCTGAAATCTTTTTTTTTTTACGCTATATAGCTATTAATTTCTAAACAGTACTTATGCATAATGTTCAAGCTGTGCCTCTTTAAAAAAAAAAGATTTCAGAAGGACACTTGTTTGTGCTGAGGGAAAAAGGCAGGTTCTCACACTGGTAGCAGATGGTTACGTGTGCCGCACAAGGTGCCCTTTTTTCCACTTGAGCACCCGTTCCCCAAAATGTCTGTTTATGGTGAAATCTTAACAGGCGAAAATACATACTAGCACAATTTGATTGTTATCAAAAGGTAGTTTTAGTTGATTTATCCTCGAGAACCTGTGTGCTCGCTTCAAGTTTAACGACCCCTCAAAGTAAATGACAATGTAATAAACCTTTTAACAAATGTAATTGATGACACTTATTTTTTTCTTCTAGTAAAACTGAAAGTCTTTTCCTCTGTAAAATAAGTCATGTTTTAATTAAAGACTACGATAGGGAGGGGTGGAAATTAGCACCCGCCACTGGCCAAATGTGGGTAAAAGTATGAAGTGGCGTGTAAATTAAAGCAACGCACCTGCCACTGTGGCGGGTTGACAATTTGAACAGGAAAAAAAAGCTCTATTCAGTTTGTACTCTGTCCAGGGGAGGACTGACCGTCTGGGATACAGATATACATACTGTATATGGGGAGGACCTAGGCTGTCATAATCTAACAAAAAAGAACATGAAATATAATTTTTTATATATATATATATATACAGTACATATATATAAATATTTTAAACCCCTCCAGGGGTCTTTTGTGGGCTCTAGTGTCCATTATATAAAAGTAGGCTGACAGGAAAAGGGGAAGGAGAGAGGGGAAGACATGCGGCAAATATCGTCGGGTCTGGGAGTCGAACCCACAATGGCCGCGTCGAGGACTCAAGGGTCGCGCTATCCCCTACGCCACCACGGTACGCCCCGAAATATAATTTTTATCGACCGCGACAGCCCATTGGTTGATTTTACTGACTGATTTTGGGCTTATCCAATGAAATCCCTCAGTCCTCCTTTTCCCGCCCCTCCCTTCTAAGTTTATAAATAGCGTCATTTCAGCTAACTGGAGTCCGAGCAAAGTGAGCGGATAAGAGACTGGGCGGGTCACAAAAACTACGATAACGAATGCTAAAAAGTGCATAAACCCATTCAGAAAGAATTGTCAAACTAACCGATAAGTTTACCACCATTTTTTCACCATTTGATATTATTCTGGGTGTGTTCTGTCAGTATGATCACAAAAGTCTGCCCTGTTCTACTAGCACCTAGCAGTGAACCACAACTTGACTTTGCATAATTTGGATGGTCTTCCATGACAGTTGAGTAACAGCTCTACTGGGTGAGGTTGTCGTCAATGTAATCTGTTCGGTACACAAACACAACATTATGTGCTCTGTGGTCTTGTAATTAAAAACTCCAAATCTACTCCCTGTAGAGATTTTTTACAAACAACGAGTTGGATTATTATAAGGGAGTCTTGTGGCATTGTAGATTGTCCTGCAATCGATGGGTCGCTGGTTTGAGCTTCCGCCTCATCCGTGTCTGTCATTGTGTCCTTGAGGAAGACATTTCACCCAACTTGCCTGCTGGTGATTGTCAGAACAGCCGATAGCACAATATACAATCCAGTAGCTTGCCATCATCATCGGGTGAAAGTGTGCATGAGGATTTTATGTAAATAGTCTTTAAGTGTCCTGAAAAGTGCAATACAAGTCTGATATTTCATTCCATAACCATGTTGAGCTGCATTACAGGCAATAAATCGATGGCTAACAAAAATATGTTTTTAATATGGGATAATTAATAGTGGTAACGCATGTGGGAAGAATTTACGCTAACACTCCTTTGTGCACCTAAAATATGGAATTTGTTACTGAAAGAGCTTTCTCTAATTCTGCAACAGCTTCATTCATCGGGTGGTAGATGCTGAACTAGAGGCTTCTGGCCTTAGCTCTAGACACACAACAAAATGATTCATAAATTCATTTAAAGTTTTACTCCACCATAGGTCACGTTCTTAGGTCACCACATCCCCTCATTTGACCTTGTACCAAAACAAAAGTTGAGTTTGTTTTTTTAATCTGTTATAGCAAATGTTTTTACATTCAGTTAGCAATTATTATGAACACATCTAGCCTGAAGCAAATGGATAAGGCAAAGTAATAAAAACAGGAAAAAGGACAAACACTCGGGAGGTCAGGAATGTGTTTACGAATGAAAACGTCTTGGTGAAGAGTGAAAGATTTACATTGAACATAAACTCAGTGCTCTCTGTTCAGTTCTGGAAACTCCTACCACATGCATATGTCCATGTTCATGCTGCCGTACTTGCATTGCCTTACTAAAGTATTCATACCCCAGATTATTTTCACATTCCATCACATGACATCCACAAATTTTGAGCTATTTTTTTGGGTGTTATAAGTTAGAAAAATACAGAATAGTGCCAGAGTGAGCAGGAGAAAATTAATGCATGGTTTAAAACAGAGCTTTAAAAATGGAGATCTGAAAAGTGTGGTGTGCATTAGCATTCAGCCTCACTGAGTCAAATCTTTGTTGAGTTATGTTTCTTTGCACTTTGAGATGAAAGTCTTTTTGAATGTCTTTAGAAATTGCATTTTCCCCTCATTTCTCATTATTTTTGAAAAAAGCTTGAACGTTTTTCACTCATTTTCAATTAGATTTACATTTGGACTTTGACTATTCCCTGTGATTTTTTTGTTTTTTCCCTGTGGAATGTAACTTGATTTGTTTTTTTTTTCACAACTATTCTATTATTTGATTAATAATTGATTGATCATTAAGTGATTAACTGGGTTAAAATATTGGCTGATTTTGCTGTTATTTAACGACTTGAATCGTTTTATTCAATAATAGAAATACATTAAAATAAAGAAATAAAATGCAAAAGAAATGATTCAATTTCAATTTTAGAATAAAAAATTTGTTGTGCCTAAAACACAATAAAACAACTTTTTGTTTTTGGCTTAATTACTGCTCTGAGTGTTGGGTTCTTTTAAGAAATTGCCATTTTTTGAGTTTCTAGATGCCAGTTAAGGATTAATTGATTACTAAATTAGTTGACAATTATTTAATTAATCATGATTAATAGCGTTCTGAGTCCTTGAGCAGAAATGAGGAACACTATGAATATTAGCTACTGCGGTAGTGCCAACACTGCTGCAATAGCAATAGTCTTAGCAATACTTATGTAGCAATACGTTGTGCATATTGATATGTTTGGAGCTAGATTTGGTGTTTGAACAATTAAAACAAGCAGTTTCAAGTGTTTTTAGAGGGAGTCTAATGTGTTTCTTGACAGTTGTGGTCCCTAACCCACGTGAATATCAGGGATCCTCTGTGTGGGACATGTCAGTGAATGCATGGTGATCTGCAAGTATTATCTGCATGATTCAGATCCTCCTCCAACTTGCATTCCCAGAGTCCATGCCATGCGCGCACACACACGCACTCATGCCGTCACTAACAGATTTGGATACAGATGGGCACTCATGCTCACAGAACTAAGGAAAAAAAACAAAACAGCCTTTGTCACTACATAATATGGCGTCATGAAGTGTCAGTGCGCAGCGTCCCTCAGCTGTGATTGTTGAGGAAGAAGCCTAATGACCTATCATTAATTTGTGCATACATAATTTCCTCTCCTCCTTTACTCAAATCTCCAGCTTTTCTTTTCCCCCCTTTATATGGATGTTAAACTCCTGACGACCTCTTGTTAGACAGAGGTGATGAAGCCGGCGTCTCCAAGTGATGTTAATCACTTTTTCTTTCGTTTTTTCTCCATACCAAGAACACGGAGTGCTGCCAAAATATTGTTTGGCATGCTGCAAATTGATGAGAAGCAGCAATCTGAGACCCTGAAGCTTGGATCCACTCACCACAGTTTTCTCTCTGGGGGGGCAAGTTTTTGAGAGTGGCCCGTTACTACTACTTCGAAAGGGGAGTTATGAGATTTGGCTCTAAATGAATGGCTTTCTGCTGCGTGCCATGCTCTAAATTTGCATTTTATTGATGGTTTCGTCTTTTTCCGCCATCACAAGCAAGTTTTTAGATCTAACTTTTTTCTTGCGTCTCTCACACTGGAGATGTGAGACACCCAGACAGGCAGGAGACAGCGAAGGACACCATTCAGCTGAATTGCTATGTAATCAAACTGCACTTTCTAGCAGCCTGCCTTACAGTTACCATCCATCCATCCATCTTCTTCCGCTTATCCGAGGTCGGGTCGCGGGGGTAGCAGCTTCAGAAGGGAGGCCCAGACTTCCCTCTCCCCAGCCACTTCTTCTAGCTCCTCCGGGGGAATCCCGAGGCGTTCCCAGGCCAGCCGAGAGACATAGTCCCTCCAGCGTGTCCTGGGTCTTCCCCGAGGCCTCCTCCCGGTGGGACGTGCCCGGAACACCTCACCAGGGAGGCGTCCAGGAGGCATCCTGACCAGATGCCCGAGCCACCTCAACTGGCTCCTCTCGATGTGAAGGAGCAGCGGCTCTACTCTGAGTCCCTCCCGGATGACTGAGCTTCTCACCCTATCTCTAAGGGAGAGCCCAGCCACCCTACGGAGAAAACCCATTTCGGCCGCTTGTATCCGCGATCTCGTTCTTTCGGTCATGACCCAAAGCTCATGACCATAGATGAGGGTGGGAACGTAGATCGACCGGTAAATCGAGAGCTTCGCTTTTTGGCTCAGCTCTCTCTTCACCACGACGGACCGGTACAGCGCCCGCTTGACAGCAGACGCTGCGCCAATCCGCCTGTCGATCTCCCGCTCCCTTCTTCCCCCATTCGTGAACAAGATCCCGAGATACTTAAACTCCTCCACTTGGGGCAGGACACCCCCCCTGACCCGGAGAAGGCACTCTACCCTTTTCCGGCTCAAGACCATGGCCTCGGATTTGGAGGCACTGATCCCCATCCCGGCCGCTTCACACTCGGCTGCGAACCGCTCCAGTGAGAGCTGCAGATCACGATCTGATGAAGCCAAAAGGACCACATCGTCTGCGAAAAGCAGAGATGAGATCCTAAGGCCACCAAATCGGATCCCCTCAACACCTTGGCTGCGCCTAGAAATTCTGTCCATGAAAGTGATGAACAGAATCGGTGACAAAGGGCAGCCCTGGCGGAGTCCAACTCTCACCGGAAACGAGCCCGACTTACTGCCGGCAATGCGGACCAGACTCTGACACCGGTCATACAGGGACCTGACAGCCCGTATCAAAGGGCCCGGTACCCCATACTCCCGGAGAACCCCCCACAGGGCTCCCCGAGGGACACGGTCGAACGCCTTCTCCAAGTCCACAAAACACATGTAGACTGGTTGGGCGAACTCCCATGCACCCTCCAGGACCCTGCTGAGGGTGTAGAGCTGGTCCAGTGTTCCACGACCAGGACGAAAACCACACTGCTCTTCCTGAATCCGAGGTTCGACTATCCGACGGACCCTCCTCTCCAGGACCCCTGAATAGACCTTGCCAGGGAGGCTTAAGAGTGTGACCCCTCTATAATTGGAGCACACCCTCCGGTCCCCCTTTTTGAACAGGGGGACCACCACCCCAGTCTGCCAATCCAGGGGAACTGCCCCCGATGTCCATGCGACATTGCAGAGTCGCGTCAACCAACACAACCCCACAACATCCAGAGCCTTAAGGAACTCCGGGCGGATCTCATCCACCCCCGGGGCCCTGCCACCGAGGAGCTTTTTAACCACCTCGGTGACCTCGTCCCCAGAGATTGGAGAGCCCAACCCAGAGTCCCCAGGCTCCGCTTCCTCAGTGGAAGGCATGTTGGTGGGATTGAGGAGGTCTTCGAAGTACTCTGCCCACCGGCCCACAACGTCCCGAGTAGAAGTCAGCAGCACACCATCCCCACTATAGACAGTGTTGGTGCTGCACCGCTTCCCCCCCCTGAGACGCCGGATGGTGGACCAGAATCGCCTCGAAGCCGTACGGAAGTCTTTCTCCATGGCCTCTCCAAACTCCTCCCACGCCCGAGTTTTTGCCTCAGCAACCGCCCGAGCCGCATGCCGCTTCGCCCGCCGGTACCCATCAGCTGCTTCCGGAGTCCCACAGGCCAAAAAGGCCCGATAGGACTCCTTCTTCAGCCTGACGGCATCCCTCACCGAAGGTGTCCACCAGCGGGTTCGAGGGTTGCCGCCGCGACAGGCACCGACAACCTTGCGGCCACAGCTCCGATCGGCCGCCTCGACAATGGAGGCACGGAACACGGTCCACTCAGACTCCATGTCCCCCACCTCCCCCGGGACGTGTTCGAAGTTTTGCCGGAGATGGGAGTTAAAGCTCCGTCTCACAGGGGATTCCGCCAGACGTTCCCAGCAGACCCTCACAACACGTTTGGGCCTGACAGGTCTGACCGGCTTTCGCCCCCACCACCGGAGCCAACTCACCACCAGGTAGTGGTCAGTGGACAGCTCCGCACCTCTCTTCACCCGAGTGTCCAAGACATACGGCCGCAGATCCGATGAAACGATGACAAAGTCGATCATCGAACTGCGGCCTAGGGTGTCCTGGTGCCAAGTGCACATATGGACACCCTTATGCTTGAACATGGTGTTCGTTATGGACAATCCATGGCGAGCACAGAAGTCCAGCAACAGAACACCGCTCGAGTTCAGGTCGGGCGGGCCGTTCCTCCCAACCACGCCCCTCCAGGTCTCATTGTCATTGCCCACGTGAGCGTTGAAGTCCCCCAGCAGAACAAGGGAGTCCCCAGGAGGAGCACTCTCCAGTACCCCCTCTAAGGACTCCAAAAAGGGTGGGTAATCTGAACTGTCGTTCGGCCCGTAAGCACAAACGACAGTCAGAACCCGTCCCCCCACCCGTAGGCGGAGGGATGCTACCCTCTCGTTCACCGGGGTAAACCCCAACGTACAGGCGCCGAGATGGGGAGCAACAAGTATGCCCACTCCTGCCCGACGCCTCTCACCTTGGGCAACTCCAGAGTGGAAGTATGTCCAGCCCCTCTCAAGGAGACTGGTTCCAGAACCAGAGCCATGCGTCGAGGTGAGACCGACTATTTCTAGCCGGAACCTCTCAACCTCACGCACTAGCTCCGGCTCCTTCCCCACCAGAGAGGTGACATTCCACGTCCCAAGAGCCAGTTTCTGCAACCGAGGATCGGACCGCCAGGGTCCCCTCCCTCTGCTGCCACCCATCCCACACTGCACCCGACCCCTTTGGCCCCTCCCACGGGTGGTGGGCCCATGGGAGGGGGGGCCCATGTTTCCTCTTCGGGCTAAGCCCGGCCGGGCTCCATGGGTAAAAGCCCGGCCACCAGACGCTCGCCATCGTGCCCCCCCTCCAGGCCTGGCTCCAGAGTGGGGCCCCGGTGACCCGCGTCCGGGCGAGGGAACACCAAGTCCAAAGTTCTTGTCCATCATAAGGGGTCTTCGGGCTGCTCTTTGTCTGGTCCCTCACCTAGGACCTGTCTGCCTTGGGTGACCCTACCAGGGGCATGAAGCCCCAGACAGCATAGCTCCTAGGATCATTGGGACACTCAAACCCCTCCACCACGATAAGGTGGCAGCCCATGGAGGAGAGTTACAGTTTTATTTATTTATTTTCTCTAAAACATTAAAACTTGTTTTTATTGATTCCCCAAATGATTAAAAATAGCTTTAAACTTTATTTGAAAACCCGTATTTGTGTACAGTAAGCTAGTTCTGATTTGAGAAGTCTAAAAGTAAAAAATTAAACGATCTGTGTTGAAATAATTTTCATTTGTACATCAAATTTCAAACAGAACCCAAAGCACATTAAACACTTGTTTATGAGAAATGCATGTGGGTTAGGGGGGGAAAGGCAGGGCAATAGTCATGCATTAAATAACCATTTACGACTGTGCCGAATAAGAAGGTAAATTCAGCATTGTCTTTTTTTCATGATTTATTGCATAATATATATCCCTACTAATTAAATTCATTTCGGTTTAAATAACAGTACCAGGTCTGTACTCAGATTTGCGGAACATTATGAGAAGTACTTGAAAATATGGAAGAATCCTGTATTTAATAGTTTTAAAAACAGTTTATTGGAGAGTGGAGGTAGAAGTCTGCCTTGTCTTTGGAATCTACAGTCTATTAAATTTGAAGACTAACTCCAGATATATTTGTTCCAGGCGTACGCGCCACATCAGAATCACAAAAGCTGAAGCCGTAGGCAGCTGGAAGTGACAGTGAAATCTGCTGTGTGTTTTATTTGAACGGACCTCTGCTGTGTTGCTGCATGTCAAATTGCAGTGAACACAGCGTAGTTCAAACACTGACATTAATCTGACAAAACAGTGGTGTTCAAGATATATCCGCACATGTCAAGTGCCGTGATATTATAAAATCGATGGATTACATGAAGTGACCAGCAATAGGCGGCCAGTTCTGTATTTCTTTTTCCGAGACACTGAATAAGGGGAAAAACATATAAATGACTGTTCTTTTCAGAGACGAGGGTCGGAGAAAGTTGGTGTATCTTGGTTTTCATCTCGAAGAGTTTGTTGCCTAGTCATAAATCATGAATTCTGCACTTAAGATATAATCATTATGAGAGGCTTCTTCAGAACACCAGTGACATTTAAATGGCACTAAATTGCACTATATTTAATTATATTTTTGAATGATATTCATTTATACTCCTACGGGACCGTAGCAAACATTTAATTTCAGACAATACAGTTTCGAAGGTCTTTAAACATACCGATTGAATTTCTCTTTACAATGAATGAAAATTCTTAGAATTTTTTTCACCACAACAATAAATAATGATGAATTACTTACTTACTTACTTACAAACTATGTGTACTGTTTCAGCCATTTTTGCTTGCTTTAAATGCTTAAATTTAAACTCTGATGACCTTACAGTAGTCTGAATAGATTATATATAATTGTTTTAACTTGTGCGTCATCAATAAAAGTATGAAACATCCTTATGGACTGTTGGAATTGGGCTGTACAAAATGTTCTGAGGAATAATTTTGAAGTGAAAAAGTTCAGTCTGAAGGAGTGAAATGGCAACTTGTTCTTTTATTTTTCATTTGCAGATATGTCATCCATTTGCATTATGTCAGACTCATAATGCTTTTCTGCTAGATGGTTTAGCTAGCAATTCTTAAGGCAGTTTCCTTGAAGAATTGCATTTGAGGCACATCTATCAATCTGTCTGAAGAACTTGGCCAACAACCAGCAGTTTTGTACCTTCATTTAGAGGAAATTACATCTGTAAAACATGTTCTTTCAGTCTGATGCTGGATAAAGGAAACTCTGATTGCATATAGCTTTTGAAGGAGTTGATGGAACAAATTCTGTTTAGGCTTTACTGTGGATGATTACTTGGTATACGTTCATGGGGAATAGAAAGTTCCCCCTCTGTGATGTTTAATACTATGTTGATGGATCTGTAGTGGCAGTCATTTAAAGTTTCCCATTATTGAATGACTTTATCTACCTCTCCTGTATTTTGGGGGAGTTATTGCAGAAAGTTCTTTAGTTCATAGAGGTTTGTAGATAGTTTTTGTTTTATTGTAGCATTCCTGATGAGCTTGGAATCATTGTTCTGTTTCATATGAACTATAGCTATTGAACAAATGGCCTCGCGTTTACTCGAGTACTCTGGTATACAGAGGCGTTCTCGTTTGACTTGATGAATGCAAGACCTCGTCCAGTAGCTGCTAAACAATTCAAAATCAGTAATGTCCTGCCATCTTTTTTTTCTTTTTTTTTTTTTTGAAAGAAAAACTTTTGTGCTTTTGTAACCTTTCTAAACAATTTGTAGGTGTTCAGCAATGAACATTAAAATTGAATATGCTAATGAAACCCTGCTATGTCTCAGTATTGCCGTGTCTTACCTTGTGGTGAATTAGTTGGGATGATCACTTTTTAGACGATTGAATGCCATCTTAAATTATTTTGTATCATAATTCTAGTAGTGTGGTAGGTTATAGCTGGGTTACTGAACTTGGAGGATGACTTTGGGGATATTAAAAGACCATCAAATATTTTGAGAGTACATAACTAAGCTCAAACAACAACTGGGGTGTAAAATGTTGAGTGCCATTGTTATTATTATTAATAGTAACAATCTAACAAATTGGCATGATTGGCTCAGAAACTCAAAAGACAGATCTTTTCCTAGTCCCTCAATTCATCATACCTAAACACTATAAAAGCCTAATTTGTCCTAGTAACAACGACCATCTCCTGTGTGAAAATGAAAATGGAGGACTTGGAAAGGAAGCTGTATTTTCTATGACGTATCCAGGAATGTTTATGCTTCAAGACAAAGCCAATCTTTCAACAAATAACAGGAAGATTGAATATTACTACCAAGTTCATCTATTTTTTTTCCCCTTTGAGTCTGCCTTTTGTTTAAAAATGCTTAAACTGTTGAACCTTTTAGAAATATTTTCCGGGAAGTTTGAAATTCTAAAATCTGTTAAAAAAATGAACTTGTATGGTTTTTGTTTGATCTAATATAGAAAAGCTATTGGGAAAACTCTAAATATACTAAAGTCAGACATAAATGATTGCATCTACAATGTAAGCTGGTTTCCCTATCTGTTTAATATTTCAGTTAGACTGCGGTTGAATGTTTTATTTCCGCAATGCTACATAAGGACATTGTTATCCCGTAAAGATTTTTCTATTACTGTTTATTTTAATGCTAAATTTAAAAAAAACCATGCCAATAATGTCTTTTGTTTTCTAGTTTAAGGTTATGGAAAGATGTCATTGCTCAAAACGCATCCATTTGCCATGCTTCAGAAAGAAGTGTTTCAACTTAACACCAAGTGTTTGATCACAGAGAAGAGCATTGAAGTGCTGAATGTGAGATTGAGCTCTCAGAGCAAACTAGAACACTTGCAGCACCACTCCAGACCCTGATACACAAATCCTTCCTCAAGGTGTTGCTTTTGTTTTTCGGAGATTTGATTTGCCAGTCCCGTATTCACACAAGTGCATCTCTCTTTTTCAACGCATTCGTGCTGTTTACGCCACGATTTGACCTCCATCCTTCCTGCTTACATCATTTTCTGTTTCATTGCAAACAGACAGCTCTTTGGCTGCTTGCTTTTTACTCGCCGTCTTTCTGGGAGTTATTTCAGCCATCGGGGTGCTTGTTGGCTTTGCGGCCCACGTAGCTGCTGGACTGTTGGAATATTTCATTTATAAACCTTTTAAATTTGCAGATGGTCTCTTACAACGCCTGTGAGAAACATGGTGGTTTCCCCTGCAGCTATTGACCCCTGCCAGGCCCACTACCAAGAAGAAACACTACGGGGTAAACGACAAAAAACCCCAAAACATAGCCAGATACTTAAGCTACTTAAACACTGCTACTGTAGTCTAATTGGTATATGCTAGAAAAAAAAATTTAAGCTTTTCTGAACTTTTTCCATCTTCAGTTTGCTTTTAAAACAGTGTGAAACCACCAAAAAGACCCGTTCACCGTAAGACCCGTTCACCTGTTCCAGTTTGGTCCTTGGAACATCAAATTAAAGCTGGCTGGATGACTTTAAGGACCTGCTACACACACAAAGTTCAGATTAATAAAAAGCAAAGCCCTTAAGAGATATAAATACGCACAGGAAGCCAGTGTAAAGAATATAATACGGAGATGATGTTGGAAGCTGTTACTAGTGGAGTTGTTGTTTTAAAGCTAACAAATCTGTCTCTGTTCAGTTGGGGACCAAAATTGCAACTCGACATGCCTCGAATCAATATTAATATCTGAATCGGTTTCAATATTGAAAAAAATAAAAATAATAATCCAGATTGCTTATGGTGACAATGTACCAATTCATAAAGACAGATCTATTTAGTCCAATTCTGTCTTCTGCTCTGAGCAACTTCATGCTTTAACTATATATTTTACATTATTTTTTAGAATTCCTAATCATACTTTCTGAACCAGTGTAAGGTTTGTTTCTGAACAAACTTGCTTTCTGAAAGGAAAGCAGGTTTCGTTTTAGACTACATGTTTGACCCAGGTAGTCGACCTGTTGTTTTTTGTCAGTTTCAGTTTCTTTATTTATTTTACGTTGGCTATCATACTGATAATTACACTGACTGAACTAATTAAAATTCTGTGGTTTTCACGTGTTTGGCCAAGCTTGTGAAGCTACTGGTGTATTTCAGTGTGCTGTACTGGTGCAGAGTTATTGAGTAAATTTGTAACTCAGTACATCTTTGTCTGCGTTGGGGGGGAAAAGGACAAACCTTTTTAAGTCAGGTCAGCGCTGTTTTTCTGTATTGGATTGGTATCAGCCAGTGCTATACCTCAGATACCTGTATTTGTCTCGGAAGTGAGTAAAGTTTATTGGTGCATACTGGTTGTAATATTTGCTCCATTTTCAGCTGGTCCCGTCCCCTTTCACATTTTACTGTCAAACAAGCTGAACCATTAAAAAAACCCTTTTACCTCCTCGCCTCTGGGGGCACTGCAACAACAATCAGTGAAGAAATGACACAAAAACCTTTGAAGAAACTTGACTTCTATTTAAAAAAAAATGGAGTGGCATCAGATTTTAGCGGTGCCACTAAGCGGTTGTGGGTTTTCTCCTTTGACGTTAGCAGAAGCCCACGAGCCATACTTGGAACAATTTTGGTTGTTGTGTGGTTAGCTGTAAAAAGTTCTAGCTCTCTGAATACTTTTGCTAGCCCATCAATGATGTTACTGGATTTAACACAAAATTATAAAGTTTTCAATCAACTCTGTTCACTTTGGACTGCCAGTAGCTGCCAAGAATAACCTGAAATTAAAGCAGCAAGTGAGAAAGTGTTTCCTCAGCTTGTAGCAAAGCAATTCCTTTCACAGTTCTGCTCTGCCAACCGAAGCTGCCAGTAAAAATACAATAAATTAAGCCATAGCAGAAGCAGTGGGAAGAAGGAAAGCTGAACATGGCACTCTATGAAGGCTTATAATGTGTCATTTACTGGCCCCGTGTGGTCGAATGCTCTCCCATACAGATGACTTTCATATTCTGTTGGCCGTATTTCATCCGCTGAAACACTTTGAATGTGTTTTTAAGCTTGTAAGTGTTTTTTGCGTTTCCATCCCAGATTTTCTTATTTTTTAATAACTCTTGTTTAATGGTAACTGTGCAGAAAAATTGATAGTTGAAGCAATGAGAGAAATCTTAATGAAAGTTCTATTGCCTCCTAAGAGCCTGATGGATGTAGTGTTCGGTTAAAAATGTACTTTCTGGCTTGTAAACTGAACAAATTTGGCAATAATGTTGTGCTGTTTACTATCCAACATTTAACTGTGGATCAAATCATATCGACAGTACTAACCTGCCTGCAAATAAACGCATGAGCAAGTAGGAGCTGTGCTTCAAATGAGAACCAACAAAGACAAAAGACTTTGAAGCCTATCGATGCAAAGATCGTGTCAGATCCTGCAAACAAGGTTACTGAGAGCAAATGTGTTGCTTTCACCTAATTTTGTGGCAATTGATGTAGTTTATCACAAGTGACTAGGGAAAAAATGGGATAAAATATCTGAAGTGTACTGTACAAAATAGGTTCCACATACCCATTTCTTTGAGCGAACCTGGCTTGACGACCAACGAACAGAAATCATGCTAACTAATGTCTGGGAAATTTATGACCCATGTTCATTCTGATGATATTTTTGGAGGGCAATTTTATTTACAGAAACACCATAATCCATTTTTATTTATGGTTTTAGTTTTGTGGTTTTTATTTTAATCCTTTGATGTTTTTAGTTTAGATATTTAAAATGTCTTCCAGTTTCAGTGTGGTGTGTTTTGTACAAATTAAAGTTTTAGTCTTTGAAAGGTCAAACTCTCATTATGCCATAATCATCATATTGGTTGAAAAAGGAATGAAAATGAAGTATAATCTGGACTCGCTTCTGTATTGAAACAGCAATATTCTATTCTTAAGGACACACCCATGGTAGATGTGTCGCCTCATTGCAACTGGAGTGTTTGGATGTTACACATCAGCTTAGTACTCACAGATAGGAACTTCATGCTTTGCTTCCATTTCATTTTCAACCAAGAGCCGTGTCTGTGAAGAGCAGTATAATGTGGCTTCCAGAGACTGCTGGGGCTGTTTGATCTGTCCTCTACTCCCCATCACATTTGGTGGCTCATCTGTATTCATTTTTATCTTTTTTTTTTTTTTTTTTTTTACCAGTTTCCCTCCCTAATGCATCCCTGAAAGTGCTCCTTCAGGATTCCAGTTCTTTGTTGAACCAATACTGTTTTAATGCCAGGTGGGCTGTACAGTACAATCTTTAAAGGATATATGAAGCTATATTAAAATCAGGCTTTAGCCTCTTTTAAAGACTTCAAAATGGCAAAGGTTTTACATAAAGTATTTTGCAAATGCATTCATTCCCATTGTTTAAGTTTTGTGACCTTACATTTATTTGATCTATTTATAGAATTCTGCAGAACGTCTACATGTTAAGATTGTCAAAGTCAAGCTAGCATAAGTGACCTACTTCCCTCCCCCTCACTATTTTTTTTTTTTAAATTAAAACTTTTTCCTGACCTTATGTAGCAATTATAGTGTCGACTATTAGTAGCAAAGCACGGAGTCCTTTTATCTTCTATATATCCTTGTGGAAAACCTGCCCTACTCACTAATTTTCTCAAAAGCATTTCTAAAAATATTTGAAAGAAAATTCAACTAGAAATACCTAGACACAGCACTACAGGTTTATAACGGCGATAAATGATTAAAGATGTATGATTTTACATGAGTTTCATAATTACCATTTTGTGTTGGTCTGTTCCATATGCACATTCCAGTGAGATGTACTGATGTAGTTGTAGTGCGACACAATATGAGAATATATATAAAGACTTTTCTAGTAAGTGTGTATAATGTCACATAAATTCCACTGCTCTTTACCGCTGGTTGCAGACTTTCCAAAGTTGTAGTTTTTCCCAGTCATTTGTGCAAAAATATGTTTAAGCTTTCAGGGTCATCTGCATTGCAGCATAAAATATTGGAATACAAAGTCAGGTTTTCTCATTATTCATCGGTTCACACCCTGACTCTCAAACTGTTAGATCTTGCCTCAAAACCAGACGGGTGGTTGCTGCCTCCTCGCAGGTTTGAAAAAATCAAAATGTGTAAAACATTTGTATAGCGGTCCTGCATAACGGATTATAGGCTTTTTTCTATTTTGTTTGATTGCATTTAATTAAAACATGTTTGAAATTAACTGCAGTCAAAAGCACACTAACTATTCAAAGCTGCTTTTTCAAACTATTGAATCCTTCCATCTGTCTGTTGCCACATCCATCCAGCCATCCACTCATTTTTTTCCTTCCTGCTCAGTCGTGTACACGGTTTGTTTGTTGCTTTGCTTCAGTGTTAAATTGAGAAGAAGCAGAGCGTATCATGCGGAGGTTGCACAAAACTCTAATATGTTTTGTGGACCTGGAGAAGGTTTTCCCCTACCCCCCAAGGGATTTTGTTTGTGAATGGAGAGAGAGAGTCTTTTCTGGGTCTACATGTGAAGAAATGCATCACATTTTGTGGACCTTCAGTTCCTGTCGCATCTATGAAATATTTTGAATGTTTTCATAAATGCTTTTTACAAGTTTGAATGGATTTGGTCATATTGACCGTGACAACAGTCAATTTCGATGTCAAATTAAGATTTGAATGCCCTATACGTAGTTTAAACATTTAGCATGCTAATATGAGCAAAACTTCTTCAGCGCAAACAAAGAGTCTGCAGAGTGTATCATGATTAGATCATTGCTGCACCATTTGAGTAATGTTTCTGCCAATTTTACCTGTGGCATAGTTGCATAGTTCTCACTGTGAATGCTTGGATTCTCTCTGGGTACTCTGGCTTCCTCCCACAATCCAATTAACTTACTGGGTGTATTGGTCTATGTAAATTCTCCTTAGGCGCGAGTGTGTGCGGGCATGGTTGTTTGTCCTGTCTCTGCCATGGACTGGCGACCTGTCCAGGGTGTACACCGCCTCTCACCTGTTGACAGCTAGAAAGGGCACCAGCACCTCTCCTGATCCCAATGGGATAAGGGTGTAAGAAAATGGATGGAAATGCCTAAACCACTGTCTGATGTGTAGGAAGGCAAGTCATTGAGCATTGACACAAGGGAGAAGCACAATAGTGTTACAGGACTAACACTGCTTACCCGATTTACTTAAACTTGGTGAGTTTAAGTTTGTGTTGAACACTCACAGCCACAAATGCAACACGATGCTTCAGCAAATTTGCAGACCTTGATATAGAATATTACCAAATCCTCTCCTCTCTCTACAGACCCTTGTAGCTTTGAGACCAGAAATAATTGTATCTGCTTTTGATGTAGTTTGCTAAAAGCTTGTTGTTTTTTTACGTCTAATGAAATGCTGCAAGGTGACATTGGAAACGTTTTTTTTTTATTTTAGAAAAGAGAAATATTCTGGTGTATCGTATAGATTTAGCATGGCTTTATGCATTTACTTATTTTTGCTACGGCTTCAGTCCTTTCCTGGATTACATGGATTTAGGTGTACACTTACAAGAGACTGCAGAATGCTTTGCACTGGATGAATCACAGAAAGCATGTGGTATGCTGTGCTGTGTAATTATCTAAAATGCCGCTAAATATGCGGCATTTTAGACATTAGTTCGGCCCAGCAGGGGCTAATATCCAGAACACTATAATCCCGAGCTTTCAGGAGTAATTTAACTCGGTTAGAGTTCTAGCAAAGCATCAGGTCAGCCTACGGTTAACAAAGCTGAAATAGCTCCATATAATCTGAGCCACACAAAGCATCAGGGCAGCTGTATCAGCGGTTCAGGGTCAGAGATGGTGTTTCCTCACTCTGGCAGCAGGCTGGTGTTAAAATCTTTCTAACTTAAGCTTCTTCTGCCTGCGGGGGGTATTTTAGACACTCCAGCCTCATAAAACTGATACATTAATATCTTATTAATACATGTTTAGAATTGTCGTATGCTAAATCATCATTGTTCATTCAAAATCATCTTTTGGCCACCTGGCACTATACACAAAATACCAGGACCAGTACTGTTAATGTAATGATGGTTGACTTTAAAAAGGACTAAAATAGTCTGAGAGATGATGGCAAACGGGAACTAAAAAAACTTGAAGGTGACACATCAGGTGGGACAAAGTCAGAGTCCTTTAGAAATTAAAATACTCAGGGTGGATGAAATAGACAATGAAATGGTGAGAGAAACACTTTTTTTCCAATAAGAGAGAGCCTTGAAGTAGCATTTCATGTTATTAAAATAGATCACACTCAGTCTGCCCAAACTGGCCTTTTCTCACCTTCGCTGTAGTTTAATTTACATTTGCCCACTGTTGCAGAAAGCAAAACTTTCTGGATGGGGAGACAGAAACGTGTTTATATCATCTGTTTAATATGCAAGAGTCATATTGCCTCAAGTGCTTTTTGAAGCTCATTTTGTAAAGTAGGTCTTTGTGCACTAATCAACTTGATTCATGTGTGTCTCTGTTCTTGTTATCCAAATGTTACTGTTTTCACATAAAGGCTGGGATTAGATGAGCTACCATCCTCTGCTGGCAAAACAGCCCATCTATTGGAATGAAAAAGCTCTATAGCTCTACAGGCTTAGAGACATAACTTAGAGAAATTCAGAAGCTCCTTTCTGCTTGTACTATAGAGTTTTAAATGAGTTATTCAGTTTGCATTAAGTCTTTACATTCTGAGGAATAAATAAACCCAACACTAGCTTAGTTCAAAGGTAATCTGCTAATTCATCTTCTCATAGAAATATTTTACCACACACTTCAAACTAGAGATTTACACTCCTCTGCCACCTTATGAGGTAGTACTTTTTTTTTTTTTCATACAAACTGCTAAGTAGTCAATCACATGGCAGCAATGTGTTTCATTTCGACCATCTTTACTCGACACATTGGGAAACGTCCAGTATTATCGGATGTTGTTTGGGGAAAAGTTCCACGTTTAGATGAGATGGCAAAGACACCTTGAGTCAGTTGTAGTTGTCATGCCAAGCCACTATATGGCGCTGTGATCTAGGCATGTCATTGAAACGCACATGTGCTTTTGACCCTTAGCTTCCACCTCATTACCTTCCACCTCATTACCTTCCACCTCATTTAGAAAACAGTAACCTACCTCCAATGAACCAGGTGCTCATGTAACATGTTCCTTATCAGAAGTTGTTAAACTGAACAAGTTGAGTAGAACGACACGGGACAATGCTTCCCGCCATTGTTTTTGCTGTCTTCCTGAACACACTTCTGCTGGTCGGTGCTCCCTAAAAAGGTTCACTCTGAGACTAAGTATTAAAAACTGCTGATGTGAGACACCAATCATTGGAGAAGTGGAAAGCAGTGGCTGGTTACGGTTTCACCATTACGGTTTCTGTGTAAACGGAGCCTTGGACACGAAAACGACAAGGAGAGATGGATTTCTTAAGCAGGACACTTGTCTGGAATGATTTGTGAATTTCCTGAATATTGAAGGACCGCGTCACAAGATAAAAGTTATTATAAAGGTTTATTGTGCTGACATTTTGAATATGAAGTTTCAAAATGTCCAATTACTAAGGTCTGTAGAGACAGGAAAGGGTCGACATGAGTCGGAGTCTAGTTCAGTAAGTGATGTCTAGTATGTCAGGTCAACTGCATAAGATATAAACAATTGTCAATACTGGAAATAACTTGTATAAATCAGATATTTGCTAAAACATTTAAAACTGTTAAATATGTTTGTTACATCTATATTTCACTTTGTAAGGATTAGTCCTCAAAAGCATTTGGTCAACTTTCTTCATACATCTTGTACTAAATTCTTGTTTTGCTGCAGAAATCATCGACCAATCGATGCACTTGCACTTAACATTCTCTGTAAAGCTTGCTGTTATTTTCTGAAATTGACTCCCATTGCTCAGATGGAACCTCCCGCTCAGCTTGGTGTTCGCTGATTACAAAATTGATTATGCTGCACCCAGATGATTGCTCTCAAGTCTTGTAAGACCAGAGAACCCCGTTGTGCTTGGAAGAGCGGCGTTAATGGTGGTCGCATTGATTTAGTGGCTTTATGCTTTCTGTCTCCTAGTCCTTCTATTTTATTTTATTTTTTTAAATTCTGTATGTGTTCTAGCAAGGCACGCATTACAAAATATCATGCTGATGATTGTGTTGACATTTTCAAAACGCTGTGAGAATGCTTCAGAAATAAGTTTGGCATATTTATGAACTAGTGAGGATGTCTTTCAGTTGTATTTTATTTATTTACAAATGGAAATTGTTAGCTTTGGTTGGTCTTGATTTAAAATGCTGTGGACAGACTTAAAATTCATCCTATGCAGAAATCAAGACAAAGTACAATCTGCGGGTAGCCACTCACTGCCTTTTGGGGCTGAATACAAAATAACAAGATGAAAACCTTCTGTTGTGTGAAATGTTTGCTTACTGATTGGTATAGATCCACAGTGGTTCTGATAGCAGGACATGAATTCAGTCCACCCACTCTATTTCTTACTAAGGTTCCACTTCAAATGTGCAACTCTTATTGCAGTAGCGACTCCGCGATAACAAGGTGAGCCTGATTTATTGAAGCAGTCAAAGTGTGTGTGTGTGTGTTTCAATTTGAGCGAACCTCATTTTGTCTGATTCTCTCATGGGGTCCAGCCTATTCGCCTTCCAGCAGAGTCACGTACTTCTGTTTTATCAAAAACCCCGGGCGTCACAAATCAACACTGAGGGAGACCATTAGCATTATCACAGAGAAGAGAACATGGAATGAAAGGAAACCAAGGACACAGAAATGCCTTGAGTCTATTGCCTTGAGAGGTCTTCATGTTGTGGAAATTGTCCAACTGTTGCTGCTAAACACAGCAGGGAGTTCTTACGCTTATTTTCTTTTGGTATCAGATTTCACCAACATTTATTAGTAGGTAGTTTCTGATAGTTGTTTCTATTTTTATCTCTAAAACACCTTCTGAAAGGTTATAATTTTTCATTGTACTTTTCAGAGTTTGTCTGTTCTTAAACCCCTTTTATGAGTTTTGCAACCTACCACCAAATGCTAAAATAAACATTTAAATACTATTTTTGCATATTTCCATCAATAGAATGAAGGTTTCATTAATCTTTACAAAGTAGATTTGCTAGGGAATAATTCTGTTCAGTTCCAAGTCTCCAGTCTCAAATTTCAGTTCTTAAAGTGAAGGTGTATATAGGGATTAGGAGGTCAGGATAATCATTAACACAAGAGTCAGAGCAAATATATGAGAGCAGTAACTTGGGCCCTTAAGAGCCCTAACAGAAGGAAGGAAGGAAGGTCAGAAAACTGGCATAAAGTTGAGCTGGAGGTGGCTGAATCAAAACAATGTACTGCCATTTGAAGTCTAAAACTCTTCTAGCATGGCAAAGACTCCTGGAGTAGTAAAGGGAGCTATTGCTACCTTTTGTAGCTTAGAAGGTAAAAGTTAAAACATTGTTTTCAAGTATTTGGCTATAAGACAGACCAAAAGAGAAAGGCAAGCTAGCATCCTGAAGCTAGCTGTGCTAGCGCTAAGATAATTTACAGAACAAAGGAGCGAAAATATAAGAGAGCATAAGCTAACATTGGCTGTATACATGCTAGCTAATTACAGATGCTCATCATAGCTGGCAAAGTTTCCACACCGCTCAACTACCCAGTTCTTCTGTGGCTGCAACTTGAATCAGAAAAATGCTCTTCAGTCAACATCTCCATCAGATTTCTATTTGTCTAATGTGGCTAATAGTAAAAGTAGTAAATGTTAGCCAAAGAAGCTGAGCATTAGCACAGAAACAAGTTAGAACCTGTGGCAATCTACCCTGCTGAATGTTTAACACCTAAGAAAAGGTGTAAAATTGGCTGAAACTGGATATCGCTGATGTAACAGAATCTATTTGAGAATAAAATATTCCTTTGTCGCTCACACTGAAAATATGAGTTTATCAGTAGGAAATTAAAAGGCATATAGGAATACAAGACAATAACGATAAGCTATAGTTAAAAAAAAAAAAATAATCGCAAAACTTAATCAGCGTTATATACACATATCCATAAACGACATTAACTCTTCTATGAGGCATAGCAAAACAGCTGTCTACTGTTTTGCTATAGTAAGTTTTAAATTAGATTTTTTTTTTCTTTCTAAATGCTGTTTGTAAGTGCGACAAGCTCTCATGAGTTTAGCCCCTTAAAGCTCTTTCATACGCGACACGTTTCTTCTAAAAAAAAAAAAAGAGGTCTTGAATCCGACGGTCATCTTTAAGTCTTTACTGAACTTAAAAGAAAATAAAAATAACAAACAGATTCAAAACAAATAGAAAGTGACGGTCAAAAGACTGTGTTACTCTCAAGGTGCCAGACTTCTACAAAGAGCAAGTACTTTCGTCTTTCATAAACTAATTAGTCACTAACCAATCAAAAGGCACCATGTCATAAGCTCAAACACAATACAATTACAGATGCTTATCTTTTTCAAATAACAGAGTAAATACTTTAACTCGCATAAACACAAAATAACATTTTGTATTAAGCTCCAAAAATGTATTCAGGCTCCTACACCGTTGAATTACCTTCTGTTCATTTGGCAATGAACAAGTTGACATTTTGTTACGTGTAATCTGTATTTTCCTAAAGAGGAAAATGGATTCTGTGCTGCTCTTTGTATACTTGGTCAGCATTCTGAAGTATTTGCATCAACACTGTGTGACCTGCTTATTGTCATTCCTGAGCAACATCTGCCCTGGTGGGAACCTTATCCCAAATTTGGATCCTATTTAGGAGTCAAGCATGGCACCTGCTTCACTGTGACTGAAACTCTTCCCTTGAATGTCTTGATGATTCAGTAAATGACTCATTTTGTGTCTGTGATTCTTGAGAAGAGGGACAAAACGGGTCCTATGGATAAAGCACAAAATTTGAATAAAATATACACAAAATATGATTTTTTTGGAATATCTGACTAAACTAACCTGGGCCATGTGAGCACAACAATGTATGTTTTCATGGTGTTTGCTGAATATTTTTTATTTTAAACATTGCAGTAGGTAGATGGTGTCTTTAAAATCCCTTGTCCTGGAGCAGAACTTGCTACATTATAATAGTTTAAAACAAATCAAGGAATACTAAGATAATATATCATGACAATTAAGTAAAAGTATTCAAATACGTAATTATAAAAGTATCAATAAATGTAATTAAAAATCATTTTTATATATTTTTCAACTCAATTGAAATTTGTCCCAAGTTTTTGTCAACACAGTCAGACATAAAAAGAATGTAAAAAAAAAAAAAAAAAATCAGGCATTATTGGGGGGCATCAGAACTTCAGAGGACCCCATGACCTCTTCCTTTGCTAACAGGGCTAAGCAGCTCTGGTTCGCTTATGTTGTTCTTTAGTTTTTTCTTTTTTATTCCTAAGTTGTTCGTCACAACCATGATGTGTCCACACCATTACTGACAATCTACAAAATCTTGATAAAATTTTGTTAAATAAATGCTTCATTTTAGTATACTGTAAATATTTCATGGACCTGATGAGCTACAATGAGGCACTAGCACCTTTAATATGAGATCTGTTCTTGTAATTGAATCAGGAGTATATCATGTCATTTTTTAAAATCAATTTTCCAGTAGCTATTGCTAAAATCATTTAAATTAATTGCATTTTGTCCAATCACTTAACATAAGAGCCTGTTCTCAATAGAAATTCTCAAAGTTAAAGCAAACGTAATCGTTCTGTGTCTCTCAAAGCTTATAGCCGCAACAATAGATGATTTTTGATGCCAGTAAACAAGGCGTCATATATAATCTTTTATTTATTCTCTCAGAGCTAAATGGCTTTACACTCCTCTGATTCAGAATGGGTTTGTCATAGATGTGCTGTTGAATACTAAACACAGGAAGTAAGAGAGTTTATTACAAACCTTACCTGGAAAATGTCAGCGTACCTAAATATAATAGAAGCAGCTACAGTCTCATTTAATTTCAAGAGCAAGGATTAAACTCAATACTCTTAGTAATACATTTATATATGAAAAGCTTTACCCATAGACATCAATATATGCATGAGCAGAATACTTTTATCATTTGAGAGCAGAAACTCCCAATGTTTGGCCAGTGGTAAGAACTTAAAAATAAAAGTTGAAAATAGATGTTGGAACAGGTACTCGGGTTGCCTGGAGAGACTGTCCCATTCAAGTTTAATGAGTGAAAGTGGATCCTGTAAAATGGGCCTGTGGTGTGGCAGCTGCAAAGGAGATGGAACAAAGGTTCGTGGGTAGAAACGTAATGGAAAAAAAACAGAAATAGAAATGTTGGTTGCAGAGAAACGCATTGTAGATATTTATTATTTTTATTTGTCCAATGCAGTTTAATCTTGAAATGTTCATATCTGTATAAAAAGATACTAAACCATTGGTTCTCATTGAACTTAGCTAGTTGAATAAAGATTAAAAAAGCATTTAAATTACTTTTACTGTAGGTTTTGTCAAATTTGATATCTTTTCTCTTTTTGCCTTCTCATATCTTAAGACAGCCAAGTCGGTTTGGTGTTCTCCGTGGGGTTAAGTGATGTCGCGTGATTGGCATTTAAATAATACATTTTCTGCTGGCTGTCATTTGGAAAGTGCGGAAGCATCGCAGTGATCTTTCAACTCTATTTCTCGCAGTGTCTCACATGTGAGAAATTTAATTCCTAGTCTTTCTCGACGCCACATCTTTCATCTACATCTTTTGCTTGTCCCAAATTTTTAGTTTTCTCTTTTAAAAGGTTGTGTAGGAAACTGTTTGGCTATTAGTATGGTGTGGATTCTTAGGTTGAACATTTGTTCTCTTCCATTGCAACTACAAAAGCTGCAATAAAAAAGCCTTTAAATTTGCCATCATTGAGCAGCGTAAAATAGATATATTTGTAAGATATTTTAAGATACTTTATGAAAAAAAATAAAAAATGTTTGGCATCCGTACCCATACACAGAAGCCCATTAGCGTTGAGTATATGCTTCTTGAATTACATTATATACTTTTACAGCATGAAGACAAAAGAAGAAAATCTTAGTTAATGAAAAGTATAAGTCAGGGGATGGATACAAATGAAATCTCTTAGGCACTGAACATTCCCTGAAGTTTAGTTAAATCTATTATTGAGTAATACTGTATAAGAAATATGGCCCATGTGTAAATGCATTTAAAAAATAAACCATTACTGTAACACATGTTGATGGTTATCATGACTGGGGTTTATGATTGTAAAAAGTAAAAAAAAAAAATCTGGTGGTTTCACTACTTAAATTCTGAACAGTGACAGTGAATCACTCAAATATGTTTTCAAAGCAGAAGTTGTGATTTATTTATTTATTAGAAAACATAAATTTTTAATAAAACCAGCATACAAAAACCAAATTTTTAACATGGACACAAACTTACAGTTATGTGTTTAAAAATAATATTTTGTTTAAGGTTTTTACTGCATCTTATATTATTACAATAAAAACTGTCATGGCTTTTCCAACTTGTAAGATGGAAGCCCAGACAGGTTCATGAGAAAGCGTCTGGAAGTGGAAGCACCTTATTTTATCGGCGATTGTTGCAAGAATTTGACTGGTGCCCACTTTTGACAGTTGGACAAAAATCAGAAAAGAACTAAGTGAGTTTGCGGCTCACAGAATTGCACTAAAGCACATACAGTCAAGACATTGTTATACAAAACCTAGTGCCAGAGGCTGTGAAGTCACATAATGTTTTAGCGCTTGATTGGTTGAACAATAACCTTAAATTGCTTTTGATGGGCAGCTTCCGTCTTGTATTTCCCCTGCTGTTGGATTGTGTAAGAAAGCTGGTGTCAAAGGACCAGTATGAGATTTTGTTCATATAAAAATCCATGTTTAACAGAAAGTAGGCCCTTTACCATTACTGGGGTTTTTACACTTGTATAAATTTTGCCTACTTCTTGTCTAACTAAGCGTACAAAAACCAAACACCATAGATTCAAGCATCCCATTAAATTTTAATAAACCATCTTTATTAAAAAGTCTATCTGAAGTTTGACAAAATGAAAATACTGCAAAACCTTGAGTTTAGCTGCTTTGAATATACTATAATTGTCAATTTGTCCAGTGAGGAGGACACAGTAACAGTTGCTTGGATACTACTCAAACCAGGACTCTACTAAGAGATTTAAAAGTCTCAGGAAAAGTACTCTCTGGATTTTAAGTCTGCTTTATCTATTTGTGACAATTTTTTTTAATTAACAAAGGCAAAAAAAAAAAAGCAGATTGGGCTACATCCAGGTACATGTTGTAGTTTTCCTGAAAGGAATACTTTACATTTGTAAGTCATTTTAAAACATGATAGCAATTAACAGAAGTACCTGAATGTTTCACTTTCTTGTCCTACTTGTGAGGGATTAACTGTGAAATATGAAATATATAGCTGTAAAAACATTATGCAGGTGACGCCCACTGTTTTGTCCAAATCCTCCTCATGATATTGCTTTTGTCCGTAGAAGAAAAAAAAAAGTCAATGGAAATGCCACACATGACAAATGGCAGAATTTACAAAACACTGTTGCACCATGAAACACCAGCTTAAATCAACAGTGTAGACATAACTCCTTTTGCTCAGACACTGAGAAAAGAAACTGGGCCGTAGGTAATCGTTTGAGTAAAGCCGTTTATGATCTCTGATCATAAAAGACAGCAAAAAGATGAAATAAAATTCTACGCTTGTTATTGCTAGTTTAAAATCTGCATTGTCCAGAAACTCCAGTGCAGTTAATAAACAATCATTTTCTTCTTTCTTTTCTTGCATACCTTAGGTAATGTTGGCTGCATCCTATTGGTCATTGCTGGCACCCGCAATCGACATGGCAGAGGATTCTGGGAAGTACGGCTCATTCGCCTTCCTGCCGGTGGCTGTGGGATTCACACTTGGAGCAGCTTTTGTTTACTTTGCTGACCTGCTGTTGCCCATGCTGGTAAGAATCTCGTATTTGTCTGAAAGGATAATGAGGACTATTGTGGTTGACATGTACTGAAAACACATTTTCCATCAAACTGACTGAAAGGACCGTCCATGGATAAAATACCTTATGCTTGGCCACGTTCTCTAGCAATACACATACTGTGAGAAGTTTCTAGAAATAGTTAAAGGTTTTCTGAGGTGAGTCAAAGTTTTTTTTTTTTTTGTTTTTTAAAGTTCCAAAGTACCTGGAACACTCTTGTGTGCCTCAGCTAATTACATAATTGGTTCCGAGAGCTGCTGCTCTTCAGTGACTGGAAGCTATGCGAGAAACACTTATGGCCCAAGTGATAGCTATATATTTTTTTAGGGTTCGAATCAACAAGGACTTTTTTGCTGCTTATTTCAGGAAAATTTAGCATTCAGTGCTGGGTTCGAGGTAATGATTTCCAGAGAAATAATGCAGGAGAGAGGTGTGAGAAGCAAGAAGTTTCCTCTTGGACTGCCCTGTTCTTGAAAGATAACAGGAATGTTGACTTTTATGTAATGAGAAAACTCAGCCATACACCGGAGATCTCAAACTCCAGCCCTTCAAGGATGGTGCCCTTCAGCGTTTGGGCGAGCCTCTCCATAACACTTTCGTCAAAATAATTAGGTCATTAACAAAACTGTCGGTCAGGATTGTGTTTTATTCAGGTCCTGGACCAGAGGTGGGTGTAAAAGTAGCAGAATGCAGACTCTAACACCCTGCCTTACACTAACACAACAAATGAGTAAATACTGCGATTAAAAATGGCAGTATTTATGGGACTAGGGCTCACATTTTGAAATATAATCGATACTTTAATGAATAAATGAATCTTATAAACTGAGGCATTTCCTCCCTGAGCTGGCACACAAAACTCTTTTCCTTTCTGCTTCATTTCAGCTGCTTACGTGATTCTCAGAATTAAAGCTGGGATCCATTACTTCAAGTTAAAAAGACAAAAACAAAGACATTTCCTGGTGTAATTTGACTGTGGGGGGGAGAGAAAAGGACATTTGGAAGGATGTTAATGAGGCCTTATGTAAGCTGTTGCCACCTGCGGTAGCCAGAAAGCCAATTACCTCTACAAACTTTGCAAAGCATCTTAAAAACTGACTCATTGTTTATGAGGAATGAAGAAAATCTCAGTAAAGCTTCCCTAGCTACACAGCAAGGTAATAAATGTGCCAGATGGAAGAAGTTAGCATTATCTGTTTAAATATTAGCAACTTGCTGCTAGCCACATTATGGCCTCAACTTCCTGCAGGTACGGACTGACGCATGGCTGGAAGAGAACGGCTTCATAGTGTATGAGAGAACCCAAAATACAGAATAATAAAGTGGTAAGATGACAGGAATTCCTCATGCCCGCAGCTAATATGTTCAGCAGTTAAGGAGTTTGTGGCTGTGACTGAGAAAAAACACAAGTAACATCAGAAAAAACTTTATAGACGCTACACAGTTCAGTGTCAACAAATGATGGTAATTCAAGGCACCAAGATGTGACTGTCTTTAAAATATTGGTTCATGTTGAAAATACAGGCTGAAGCTAACAAAAGTCAACCAGAAACTTGGTGTAGCAATTAGCCTGCTAGCTTTTAGGAACCAGAACATGTGATGAAAAACTATAAATACAAACACTGGACAGAATTTGCAAAATATATTAGCATGAAACAAATCCCTATTTATATTAAAACTGTTTTCCAGTTTCTGATGTATGTACTTATCAAATGGTGTTAATTCAAAACGTGAAGAATTTAGTAACTAAACATTTTGCTTCAAGTTGAAAACCCAGCGTGAAACTAACAAAAGTTGACCATAAACTAGCCCTACTTGGCCTGAACATGTGATTCAAAACTACAAACACAGACACTGGGCAGGATTATTGCTAACTATATTAGCATAAAACAGATACTTATTTATATTATCATGAAACTTGTTTCAGGTTTGTACTTATCCTGCTCCTACTATCGTCATGCTCTTGCTAATTATTTGTTCATGTCTGTTTGTGGAACCATTTTTGATCCCAATCATAAGGCAAACAGTCTTATGATTTTGTCATAACAGTCACTTTTTACTGGACCCATTTTGTGGAAATGTGGAAAAATAAGAAATGATGATACCTTAAGGTTCTGTCTAAAAACATCCCTTTAAAGCAGGGGTGTCCAAAGTCGGTCCTGGAGGGCCGGCAGCCTGCATGTTTTAGTTCTCTCCCTGGTTTAACGCACCTGCCTCAAATGATGGCTCGTTAGAAGACCTAAAGGTTGTTGGTACCACCAGGGAGAGAACTAAAACGTGCAGGATGCCGGCCCTCCAGGACCGACTTTGGACACCACTGCTTTAAAGGGAACCTGAATTATTTGGTTTGGTTTAAGCAAGGCAGAAAGGTTTCTGTGCTGCTAGTGTTTGCGCAGGAGAGAGCAGCTGTTGCCTTAAGCTCCTGCAGTCGCACCGAGACAGCAGCAGTGACACAGATTACATATGAGGGAGCGGACCATGCCTGCTTGGACAACGCGACACACCCTCGAACAAACATGACGTCCACATGGAGTCCAGTAAGAACAATGGAGACTCGGAGCAGAATGTGACGGCCTTTTTCTGTCACGTTCAGATCCTTTTTGGTTTCTCTCTGGTCTGGACTTCTGTATACTTTAATTTCATATTTTGTTCATAACACTAATACTGAACTGTGGGGCCTTATGAAGACCCCAATCTTTACCACATGTTGACTCCTGTTAAGCCATAGAAACATCTGAAGGATGATGAGGTTGGAAATACGTTATCTCTCAAACTTAATTTTGAACAGATCTTGTTGAGTGACTTGAAATCAAATCAAACTTTTTTTTTTTCCAAGGAGCTAGAATTTGCATTTTTTTTTTTGTTTTAGCTGGGTTTTACTTGTACAGCTTAACCTGGGACTGTTTTAGAAGAAAATATATCGTATTATACAATAAGCATTTTGTTTTGAGGAGAATATTCAACCACAAAATAAAGAAAATATTGAACAGTTTTAATAAGGAAAGTCTGAAGTTAGCTAAAATCTAACAATTTGCCGATATTCCTTTTGGGAAATTGTAAATTCGCCAAAAGTCAGTAATTGGTTAATCTATTAATGCATATTTCATGCTTCATCGCACACTTGTTCTTGTCACAGTCTCACTGGTGACATGATTTGCCACCCATTAGATACAGATTTAAGAAAGTTTTTTTTCCCTTTAGGCTTTGAAACACAAATAGGACCTTATGACAAGTGCAGCTTGTAGCTATTAAGATCTCATTTATGTCATGTAGGTTTTTTTCTCTCATCTCAGCCAGCAGCTAAATAAAAAGCAGACATTTCTGTACCACCTTTGCTCAGTACTCAGTTTTCTGAGATAGAAAGTGGAAGAAGTCTCCGATTTACACCCGATCCAATGTTTATTCCATCCAATCAGGTGAAAGATTAAGTAAGCGTAACTCTGAGGGGCGTGAACGTTCACTGGCCACGGGATGTTGATGACTCAAGACATCTGCTCATTTTAGCTGTAGCTTATAGAATAGAGTTACTTTATTCATCCCAGCAGGGAAACTATTTCGCAGTTACAGCAGCATAGAGACAGACACACAACAACCACCACTGAGTAGCAATTGTAGACAAAATAAAAATAAAAATTCATATATGATATACATGGAAAAACAACAGACATGAAGATGTCGCCTGGAGTCCTCAGGTGCACGTCAGAGTTGTCGCCATCTTGTGTCGAGGGAGTTGGCTCCTCCCAACGGTTCGGACTGGAGTAGATGAAGACGCCACAAGCTAAAGATGGCTGACACTTGAGCTGCTTCCAGATGTAATAAGGAAAGAAAGAAAACACACAATGCTGAACATCCCTCAGGTGAAAAGCTGATTCTGGAATATTTTAGAACTTAATTGCCAACAACCCTCAAGCTAGAATAAAACTAAGCTTATTTACACAACCCTGCTCTAACTGTACCATGCAGTATTATTTGTCACTATTTTTCAGGTATGTGTCACAATAATTTCTCGTTAAATAGGGATGGCTCATGATAAGCCAAATGGTCACAGAAGGGAGAGAGTCATCATACATTAGTTCCCTTATACATATATATTTTTTTTATTTTAAATAATCGGTGTACAAGTACATAACCTGGGCTCAATTTCCCCTCTGCTCAAAACATAAAATGACTGGAGTCAGAGGAGCTTTAAAAAAAGTGACTACTTTTTGTAAAAACTCGACTGGAACAGAATTGCTATATAGAACATTTATGAAAGTCTACCTATGGTAAATTCAGAGTATGTTATTGGATTCATACTTGCATAGCTATGAAATCTTGTATTTTATCATCTCAGCTAGAATATAAGTGCTACTTATTCCATGTATTTGGGGATAATCTTAAGTTATAATTTGTCACTATTTCAATGCATCTCTTACTATTTTACTGAAAGGGAACATATGATCTAAAATCCACTTTTTTAGCCCATGAATACATTTTGTTGTGTATTTGTAGTCTTTAGGAGTTCATAAAAGTTGAATAAGTCTTTCCCAGTACCGCATATTATCTGTTTGGCTCATATTTTTCAGTCCGTCAGTTTTCTCTACTCCATATTACGTTCTTTGAACTATTACATCACAGTATTTACTGTGAAACTGAAAAACAAGGTCATGGACATCTGGCTAACAATTTTCTTGAATCTGCCATTTTTATTTCTCGCAGTGATCTCATAGTCAAAGTTCAAGGAAGTTGAGGCGAACGCTGAAATGTCAACAAACTATTTGAGACATGATTTTGTTTGTTGTTTTGATATCTTTAACATCATTCCTTTTGCTCATGTTAGCTCTTTGTGCTAGCTTTTATTTCCTTGAGGACATAGCCCTATTGCATGTTTTGAATAGCACTAGTACATAAAAAGTTTGGAATTGTTTTTGCCATTTTTGTCTTGGGGTACAAATGGCCAAACAGGAAGTTCCTCAGACAGATTTAGAGAGATGGCACTGATACGAGTTGCTCTCAGAAGCGCCTCCAAACCGGGGTAAAAAAAAAAGGGGGCCTACAATAACCAGGAATTCAGACCGAAGCATTGAAGCTCCACTTCATACAAACCACTACTGAATGATTTAAGTTAAAAAAAAAAAAAAAGGAAGGAAGGATTTAAAAGCCTTATCCACTTTAACACCTGAAAGAATGTGTAGACAATTAAAATTACATATACGCATTGACTTGTGTTTTCTTGCCATCATTTATGCCAATTTATCCTTCATGCCGTTTTGAGTTCTGCTTCATGCAGTTGTTTCTGCTTTTACCCGATCCCCCTGCAGAACCTAGTTTGTTTCTACTTCACCATATTTTCCACAGCTCCTCTGTTTTTCTTCCCGTTTGCCCTCTCTTGCAGTCTGGGCGGCATGTCATGGTGACAATAGTGAATACATTGAGCTGTTACAACAGCAGAAAATTAGCTGGGAAAATGGTGGCAAGCGGGGCACTGACGTCCCCCCTCCTGTATCCCCCACAAACACCGCAGGGGGTCATCAGTGTTTGGACAGCTGCTGGTTTCAGTTTTACGGGCTCTTCAACAAACACCGGGGCTGAATGAGGAGAATGATGAAGGAAATACAAGATGAACACAGAGTAGGCAGTCAGGGGGAGAGGGATGAGAGCGATAAGTTAACAGTGAGACTCGGGGCGAGGATGTTAGGAAGCAAGTGAGCTAGTCGACAACAAGAAGGGGCAAAAGGGGCTTTTAGCCTGGTGATGAAACCAGGTAACCAGAAGGCTGTGGAACTCTTCCAGTAATATGTGTTTATTGGTCCTACAGTATTTCCCACAACTTTCCTGCCCTTCCTGAAAAAGAGAATGTGGGAGAAATCTTTTTTTGTTTTTACAAAAACATAGACGTTAATTTTGTTCATGTGCCACACCTTGTTTCATCATTAAAGATCCTGTGAAAGAATGGAAAGTATGAACAGTAATACAGAAAGAAATGGATATCTGAGTTTCCATAATTCTGAAAGCTTTCATTACAGAAATTCTAATTTGTCTTTTTTGTCCTTGCTATTGGGATTTTTGTGCTTTATGCCTTCCTGTCAAAACCAGAAACCATGCTGTTCTATCCGTAGGTAAAGGAGAAAACACAGATTGTGTTTGATTAACAATGAGCAGTAAATTGTAAATCAGATGTTTTTATCAGTTATATTTTGTGTCAGTCATTGGCTACACACCACATGTCAGTTCAAATATACTGCAAAAGAAGAATGAAAAAAGAATCTGCAGATATCTTTAGACTTAATTTATTATTGTAAGTTTTCTGTTACCTAACATTAAGAAAAATCCAGGAAGTGGAATATCATACTTGAGCTGCTGTTTATTTAGCCATGTATGTTAGTGTAAAAACATACCGTATGTCAAAAGACATGCATTTTGTAGAACATTGAGCCCTATCAGTTATTTTTTTATGTACCATAGCAGAGTTAATGTGAAGTGAAAATATTCATATACTCATAAACTTGTAAAAACAAACATGCTTTCAGACTTTACCATGCGAGTCTTACTGTAAGCACCAACTACATCAGATGTAGACGGTTACAACCACAGGGATATACAGTACATGTTTGGGTTTCATGACAAAACACACCCCTTACCAGCAGTGGATGACAATGCCTTTCTCTTGCATGACTTGTCAGGCCAGAAGCTACCCACATACACTGGGTGTTGGTGTTACAGAGTGAAAAGCTGGTATCAGAAGTTTAGAGGCAATGGAAGTCTTGACAGGCAAGGAGCATTGCATCATGGTAAACCAGTGCTTCTCAATTCCAGTCCTCAGGCCCCCCCTGCTCTGCATGTTTTAGATGTGCCTCTATTCCAGAAAAGCTGATTCAAATGATTGCATGACCATCAAGTGCTGCAGAAGCCTGTTGATCACCCATAGATTCAATCCAGGTGTGTAGCAGAAGGGAAACACCTAAAACATGTAGGGCAGGGGGGCCTGAGGACCGGAATTGAGAAACACTGTGGTAAACCATAAATCTCCTGATTTATGCTTATGTCCTCTGGGTACATGGAGTATTTAATCATGACTATAGAAGACACAACGACCAAAGCAAACACATGACATCTTCACTGTTTGCTGTGTCTGGGCTAGAACTGAGGACACAGAGTTTCACCCTCTGAGATTGTGTGACAGAGAGCTGGTGTAACTGTGAAGCCCTGACAAGTAGGATTCATTGAAACGTTTTCAGTTTTTTTTTTTTCCTTTTCGCAGAATAAGAGAGATGGATGTAATCAAATCCATAGATACAAGTTAGTTCCCCAAACTGTACACTTGTGTGTTGAAATTACCAAGGTAAAAACTCCCTCCAGGATTTTGCAGTCAAAATCAATACCTGCGTTTCCTTTAGACATAATACTGAACAGCTTGAAATGATAAAAAAATTCATTTGCTTAATGGAAACCAAAATTAGAAAAATTGTATTTTTAAAAAAAGATTATGTGCTAGGATGAGGTGGTTTTTCAGCCGTACTGATGTATTTCGTAGAACTGCATTGAATCTGTCGCTGCCATGTTTTTTAATGACTTATTGTGTGAACAAGCTTATTCGCGATTTTAATTTCATTTAATGGAAACACCACAATTGTGAAATTTTAATTTTTTGACATTAGCAAAATATAGACAAAGATTTGCACATGTTTATAATGGAAATGCAGCTACTGATTCTGTGTGATGGTATCAAAATATTTGCAAGGATTTTTGTGATTTCTTTTTTTGTTCCCCTCATTTAAAACCGCTTCCAAAATCTATATCTAGAAGAAAAAAATAGGTGGAACAATAACAAGCAGACAGACTTGTTAACAGACTAAAATTTTTAGAACTTAAATAGCTCAATTTTTTTGTTACTTGCCGTATCAATCACAGACTAACTTGACATCAAGTAATGGTGAGTCAGCAGAGTAGTAGAAGTAAGTAATACTGTTACCTGCAGGTAGGAGATGAACCAAATATTCTTTTTTACAATTTTTTGCTGGAAATTTGCAACATACTCACAATTGTTAGTGCAAAAAAATGTGGGGATATCTTGATTTAAGAAAACAAAATTTGCATGAATTTCTGCGATTACTGAATCGTGCAAGAATGCAGAGACTCAATAGGACTTGCGCTGTGAAAGCAATGTGATCGAGTTAACTCTGCACTTAAATTAAATCAGTTAATTCAAGATTTACCAGAGGTATATGTACGGAGACCATTTTTCGTTAATAAACTACATCCCCAGACCAGGAAAAAATTATGTCACTTCTATTAAAAGTTGTAAAGTCAGAATCTAAGTAGCTCCAAATAAATCTGCTGACCCCATGACCTACAGGGAATAGTTTCAAATCACAGCACGGCTTTTTATATACCTCCCTTCTCCTGCAGCTTCAATTCATCTCGGCTGTACATATAACTCTTTTCAAGCAGGGATCCATTTCAGAGTTCTAAGCAGAATGAAAGCAGAACACATCAAAAGGAGGAAATGGAAGAAATATATAAAATGTTGTAAAAGCAATTTGCTTGTCACAGTAAAAATAATCATAAAATGACCAACCTGCAATTTACCCAATAAAAAAAAAACTCAGCTAAGAGCATCATAAAACAAATGCTGCGGATATTCTGACCGAGTTCTGCAGAAGCTGTTTCTGCTCCAGCAGACTCTCTTGTTTCCCATTACATCAAATGACTTAGACAGGAAGTCATCAGCCGTGACAAATAAGAATGAAAAGTGGCGTCGCATCTGCATGGCTGATGTGTCTATTAAATCTAACTGAGCTTTCCTAATGTGGCATATGCAGTTTAAGTTTTCTTTCTGAAAAGTATTAACAGTTATGTATATCGTACTAGGGTGGGTCCAATGAGAGTTGAAGTATTCCACTTTAGTGCCACACTGTGCGAAATATAGGTGTTTGAGCCGGTTTTAGCAGCTGTACATATGAGGATGTGTGTGTGTATGTATGTATATATATATATATATATATATATATATATATATATATATATATATATATAGTTCCAGAGCAGAACAGACGAAATGTGAATAATGACATCGTTGCGTAAAAGCATGGAATGAAAGAAGCAAACAGAGCTGTACTGTCATTAATCCATTCTGATAGCACTTCCCAACAGCAAATATGATGCATATGGTTTTTGACAGAGCCACTTGACAAAATGATTAATTCTGCCGGTTTCTTGTTTGTTTACCCGACTTGTTTTCGGCACAGGAGAAATCCAGAGATGGGCCTTCTTGGGATGTTTGATGATGTCTAGTCGAGTAAAAGCCCAGCTTGAGTCATTTGACCGAATGCGTCAGTGGCTCTCGGTCAGCAAGACATCTCAGTTTGAGAATGAAGATTTCTATCTTATTAACTTTCTGTTTATATTGAGAAAAACATGACATTAGTCATATTTGGCTCTGGATTGCAGAGGACCTTTGCTGAGAAACTTGTATCTGGTGCTCCTTTGCCGTCATGAGGACACGGCTTTGAAGGTGACTGTAAAACCAAAGATCTTTACTGGCATCTTTCACGGATTAAAGACACTCTTTAGCCCGTTTTTGCCATAATTATTGACCTGTAAAAAATAAACAATGTTTAGCCAGGTGGGGGAGTATGTAAAGCCTGGTGGCCCGTCAGACTGATGATACGAAATCCTGCATCCCCATACCATTCTGTCAGCTCTCTGGCCCAGGAGCGCTTCCGATGGCAGCACCACCAGGTGTTGCAGAGGTTGCTGCTGAAGGAATGCAGAGTTACAGCAATAACCCCTCAAAGACAGATCACCAGCTCATAGCTTTTGTTGGGCTAGGGGCAGCTTGCCATGAGGTAGCATCACAGACGAGATCTCATCCAGTGTCGTTCAAGTCATGAGGGAAGAGCTGATTTGGACAGACGTTTAATCTTCCCTCCAGAGATCACACAAACAACGCTCAGCCCAGAGTTCAAGTAATTAAAGTTATTGTCCCTAGGGAGGACAATGTAGCTGCTTCAAATTGTCCACTCAGTTTCTGAGTTGGGTTTAGAAAATTTGGCTGGACTGTGTCCACTCACCCTCTGTGACATCAGTGAGCGAGCTTGTAGGAAAGTCAGCTTTCCAACTGCTGAGAGCGCTCGCTGTGACCAGGACAAAGCTTCAGAGGGCAACTAAAGTGCGTGCAACGGCCCAGATGGGACGGCACAAGAAGCATAACATACAAATAGTGTTGGCACCGGGAAGATGTGAGCCAGAAGCAACCGCAACTCATATGTAGCATACTATATTTACATTTAAGATATGAATTATGATGTATCCCAAATCCACCTGATGTAAATTCTGGTGGAGTAGACACCAGAAGAGTTCACCTGCCTGTAAGGCTTTCTTTCTTTAAAAACTTTTTTCTTTCTTTCTTTGCTTCTGCTTTTCTTTTTGACTTTCTTTGTATCATTTTTGTTTCTGCTGTTTGCTCATGTTGTTTTATCTGATTAAATTATTTTAGAAATTTAAGCTTTTTTATGGTCATCTATTTCCATCATTTTTTTGTTATAAAATAAATAAAATGTCTGAATTTAAAAATTCAGACTGTGTGCTATTGGTTATTATATGGATAGAGAACGGTTGGTGTGTTTAGGGGAAAATGGAGGTTCAAACTGACCTTTTAATTACCTTTATGTGTAAAATGAAATTTACTTTAGGTCTTGCATTAATGTAATAGAAGACTTAAGCTTGGTTATGTAAAAATTGACCTCCAAGAAAATGTCAACATTTTAAACATGAAAATGTCATAAAAACACGACCTGTAATTATCACCTGTAACTAGTGAAACTAGAAATCATTATGGTGCAATTAATGAAATGAGGCCATTTATGCTGAAACTGATCCCGTCTATTTTTAAAGTGAGACCTTAATGTTAAACCAGTCAAATGAAAAGGAATAAACCTGTGACAAAACAGGAGCTATCACTAATTACCCCAGGTACGGTCAGTGATGAGCTAGTGGTTACTGGCTTGGGTCAGTCACCAGTCATTCAACTGGAAGCAGGGTGATTGGTGTTGCAAATTTTGGGATAAAGCTCCTGCTATTGATGAGGTTAAATTTGATATAGAATGTTCTTTGTTTTTTTTTTTTTTTTTGCATTATTTGTTCTTGGAATGTATTTTGTACAATAACACAACATAAATTCAGGTTGAATTGCAGGCAGAATGTGGTTTGTTGTGGTCGATTGAATGGACGTGGTCTGTGTAAATGGTACAGATTTAATGGTGCCTTCACAGAAGAGAAAAATACCTTTGCCATGTGCACTAATGCATCCATTAACCATCATGATTCAGTCTTTCAAATTGTGCCATAATGACTAGAGAGCTTGCAGTGATGTGAGGTCCATCATTTCCAAAAGATGTTTAAAACTTTTCATCATTACACAACAAAGCTTTTTACTTTGTTGCCAAGGTTTCTCTAACTAGTTACAGTTTTTACCTACGGTTGTTTAAGGTGTGCTTAAGAGTTATGGTAACTCTGCTTTTCTGGAACAGATCCATAGCATTTTTAGTAATATATTGTCAACTTTTTCTTAAAGTTTAATGTTCAGCAGGAATTTGGAAACCACTACCAGCAGCTTTAGAAAGTTTTGCCTGAAATTCTTTAGCTGTTTTTCCTGATGTTTTACAGCAATCAGAATAACTCACATTGATTTGGCTCAATATGTTCCTTGTCTCCAGACCACGGAGGCATCATGTAAACCCACCATAATCACAGTCTTTCCTAATGTTCCCTCTTGGCTTTGCTTATGTCCGTTCTCACTGAACAATCCTGTGAAGATTTCTCTGCACAAATGCAACTGACAGTTTAGACAAAACAACAATAGATGACAAAGCAAAAACAAATTTCTCAAAAAACGAGTTTCACAAAAATATCAACATGTTTATAAATGCATTTAATTTTTACTGAAAGAATAGGAACTTAATGTATTTGAACAGAATTTCATTGTTGTTGGGATTTCTACTTGTGTATTTTTCATTATGACTTCCTCAACAATGTGACATTTTGGCATAAATGTTTTTTGTTTTTTTTACAAGGCTTTAAAAAAATACCATGAAAGAATTATCACTTAACACTGTGTTCACATATTTTTGTGCATTTCTTCAAGAGTTAATCCTCAGTGAAAGGTTTATTTAAACTTTGAAGTCCCTTCTCATTGGCTAAGGATTTCCAGTATTGTTTATTACATTATCAATATTAAATAGGGAATAGAAATATTTGCACCATTACGCTGTATGTAAAGGGGGCTGAAAAGAGAGAATACTCACTCCTGCTTTTTTCAACTTCTACCTGCTTCCCTCTACCAAATGACATGCACTATATTGCCAGAAGCTCAGCCATCCAGATTATTGAATTCAGCTGTTCTGTCACTTCAATGCCCACAGGTTTATAAAATCTAGCGCCTTGGCATAGAGACTTCTTCCACAAACATTTGGGAAATAATGGGCTGCCCTCAGGAGATCCATCAATTCCAGCATGGTACCGCAATAGAATGCCACCTGCGCATTAAGTCTAGTCAAGAAACTTCCCCACTACTAAATATTTTACAGTATGATATAAGCAGTCTTCTACAAAAGTGAAAGGATTGGCATATTTTTACAGATATTGTGAAAATATCTGTAAAAATGGCTTAGCATGTGCCCATTTTATATACTTGGATGTAATTTAACTAATTTTGGCAATTGTCTTTGTCATTTGATCCCCTTGTGTTATGTGCCTTTGGAGTTGTAGCAGAATAATGTAGAAAAATGTGTCCCTTTTCTAGAAAACATGCAACTCGTCTTGTCCACCAAAATTTACAAGATGCATATTTCTATACATATTTTACAGTTCTGCTTAAATTAGCTTGTGCTTTTAAGTTGCGCAATAACTTTAGGGATTTTTCAGAAACTAAAGAGATCACCTTTTGAACACATTTCAAAATGTGTTGAAATGTGGTGACAAAGCAACACCAAGTTGCTTTGTCACCACAGCAACTTGGTGACAAAGTGTTCGGCCACGTACACTTAAACCGGAAGGTCAGTGGATGTCAGCATTTTGTCTGTCCTTGGGAAACACCCCAAACGCTGGGATATTAGGCCAAAACAGTCCAACATGTTGAATACTGCAGATTGGAATAAGAGTGGTCCTGACATTTTTCAGAGCGGACCAAATCACTCTTAAAACACAGGAATATTTCTTTACATTATTTGAGAGCCATCCTGATACTCGCCTCTTGAACTTGTCAGAAGGGGCAAATCAGGACAAAAATTAGCTTAAAAATCTTGCCGTGAGAATTGAGCATTATTCTGCCTAGAAATTAATTGGAAAAACAACAATGGAGCTCCTGTTTACAGTTTGCCACTTATTCTTAGGGAACATATCAAAGTGTGTCATGCTGTGGGGATTCTTCAGCAATATTAGGAAAGCTGGTGAGAGTTTATTGGAAGGTGAAAATAGCTAAATACAATCTTGGAGAAAAACCTGTTAGACGCTGCAGAAGAGTTGACAGAGCGAGAAGGAAGTTTTGCACAATCTGTGCGCACTTGAGGTATACTGCAAAGAACAATGAGGAGATGTTCAAATGTCCAAAACTGGTACAGACCAACCCCAGAAGGTTGTTCTTAATCCTCTTGTGGGCCTGAGAGGGAGTTATTTGGACCTCACAACCTTTTCACCTTGTGCACTTTTACAACTTTTTTTTCTGTGTGGTTTCGGGAATTGACGGTCTGATGGAACAACCACCCCCCACATTCCCTGTTTTGCCACTGTCTGTTTTACATCTGCCCAGCTCCTCTTGAGCATCGCGTTAAAATCACGGGAGGGTTAAAGGTGGTGAGTTTGGGGGAATATATGCATATTCATGCCATACTTAAAAGTTTATATAAAATATATATACATGTTCAAAATATGAATGCTTTTGTTTTTTTGTACTGCGACACAATGTGGGGTTTGTATACTTTTGTAATACAATGTCAGTCTATGTGGCTCTCTGGAAATATGCTTACAATCATTTACAAAACTGGTTTTATTTGTTTCTTAAAATGATTTATGCTAATTCAGGCATGTTCTCATTTGCACAACACCATTAGTCAAATTACTTTCCTTGGACAGCTTCTAAGCAAGAAAAATGGCAGCATCTGTAAAACCCCTGGGTGTACCTGTCACCAGCCTGCTACTGCTAATATTCCAATTAATCGCTTTGTGTTCAGGCTGTTTTGAAACTCAGTTTAGGCGGTGAGACACAGTCAGGCAGAAATACAGTCAAACAAGTGTTCCATGTCTTCTCTTTGCCCATTTATTTATTTCTGTATTCCTCTCCACTGTAGGCCACCTCCTTATTACATTTTCTGAAATTGGCCACGAAGGCTTTCATCTGTTGACACCGCTCCACTCTGCAGGGCCATGTCTGGCTCTTGCTCTTTGACTCCCTCCTACACCTGCCTTTTTGATGTCGGGCCCTTATAATTGCATTTCAGAACATCATTGCTCTCTGTTGTCCCTCAATATATCACGGGTGGTCTTGCTTTCGGCGTGCCGCAGCGACCATTTAATGAGCGTGCGTCGTCTCGCTGAGATCCATCCAATTTGTTTGTGATCTCCTCTCTGACGTGTTTATGATGGCCTGGGAATAAGCGATGAGTTCCTTATCTAAGGTGTCTGCTTGGTCTGTGGAGCATGTTTCGCTGAGCGCTTGTTTAGCAAATGACTCTGGTGAAACACTGATACCTTATCTAGTCTACGTTTGGGGGGGAAAATCGTTGTGCCTTTGTCTATCTGATGCATTTTATAGCATCAGAAATCACTTTAACTTTTTAACATTGTCCTGCACTGGCTGCGTGTCCTTCAGCAACATTGACTTCAGCTGATTGCTGTTTTTCTGTCTAAAGAGATGTGGTTGCTGCGTGCCACATGGGCCTGAGAGAGGAATGTGTGCAGGCTTCAAAGAAGAGCATTTAAAAATCAATCTGTCACCAATAGCAAGTGCTTTTTGGAGGTTATGACCCGACATGAGCCCGTGGTTAGGTTTAATGGATATAAAGATGTCTTGTGAAATTGTTCAATGCATTTTGTTGTGATTTTGAATGCGATAAAACAACAAAAAGCATTTGTTCAAGTAAAAGGATACATGTTCGCCCAATCTGTCGCAAATAAGTCTGTATATTGTGCCATGCTTTTGTTGTCAGCACCACTGAGAGAAAAGACCACCTTCTCCTACAGAATCACTGTCTTTTGGGGTTATGCTTCTACCTGCTATGCATGTCCATTATTGACATTTTTGCCTGTTTTTCTTTGTAAAATAGATGATCAACTTTCTACTAGAGCCAGTTTTTCCAAATATTATCCACATCCTATACAGGAAGAAACATCTAACAGCAGTTTTCTGGCTTATTGCTAATCCACAAACTTTAAAAAGCTTGACTTGCTGATTCTGATTTTGGCTGACATTGATTTTTTTTTTTGTCTCAAAAGTTGCTAATTATAGTAAAGTCGCTAAGTTGGCAAGAGTGGGATAGCTATAGTTAACCTTACTTGTTGACCTGGCGGGGTTTTGGCTGTCAACCCTTTCACATAGCAGACCAAACGGGTACAGTGGCTGATTTTTCAGACATTTGTGGAAGTAAATAAGATCGGTTCCTCATGTATCATCCAATCACTGACCTCCAAAAATTGAGGAAATCTGGGTCAATTTATGACTGCCTCCCTAGAACCGCCTAGGGGCTTTCTTTCCACAACAGTTTCTTTCCGCAACCGTTTAAGGGTCATACTTTGAGTGCCGTCCTCCGAACAGATTCACCCATCCGAGTTGTGAAATCTCGAGGCTCCTCCGAAATGACCACCTCTAGAATGACAATTTTCATTTCCAGGACTGTCAGTTTAGATATGTTGAACAGAAATGTTGGAAGCTTTGGTACAGTTTTTTTTATACCCCAACCCTGTTTCAAACTTCTAAGATTTCTTCCATACCTGTTGTGTTTATTTTTCAGGAGGATTTTTTTTTTTCCCGATTGTTCTCTAACAAACCTATGAGACCTTCACAGAACAGATAACATTATGCTGAGTTGTATCACAAACAAATGGACTCCATTCAGTAATTTGGTGACTTCTAAAGTCAAGTGGCTAGACAGGACTTTACTTAAGGCTGTCAAGAGTTCGGGGTGAAGATGGGAGTTGTATGGTGTTAAAAGAAAAGCCCTAGACATCAGTAAAGCTACCATGTTTTAAATTATTATATACTTACAGTATATGCTACATTTAATTCCCAATATTGGTACATAATCAATTTCTCAGGTAATTTAAAGAAATGCCTCATGTTGGAAGAGATATACAAGACTAGCATAAAACAAGACCTCTGGCATTTCCATCTGCTTTGCCGTTTTCTAGCTCATTGATTTGCTTTTCTCATTTGTTCTCGCCACATCATTTCCTGCAACAGCAGATAATTAAAATGTAGCAAAGGAAAGAAAGGCCATGGTTCTAAATCTACAAGGATCAAAGAAATCTAAGTTCTCTGGATGCTGCAGCTTAAGTGTTAAAAAAACAAAATGTTTTGCCACATTTTATTGCTGAAAAATGTAATTATATACATCCTTGATGTAATATATGGATGGTTGCTGAGCTTGGTTATTTTGAATCTAAATGGCAGTGGAAATTCAACTGAAATGCATCAATTCTACAAAACCACCGTACCTGTATTAGATTGTAAGTTCTTACAGTGTTAAGTCAAATTGTAATCGGACCTGGTCTCTCAAAACAAAGCTTTCCCTGTTTCTTAAAAAATTTTCAATCAACAAAGAAAATGTTGATGTCAGACTGTGTTAACCTGAGTAAATACAAAGATCAGCTTAAAAGTGATCATTTTGTTTAAGCGGTCCATTCCCATGTAAAAATGTATATGTATAAATGCTGCTCTTAAGTGTGATGAACCACATTCTTTGGTTCAATTGTACCCCAAAACCTTAATTCTTGCCAAGTCTGTGACAAGAAGTCGCTTTACTTGAACCTTTCTGACAACATAAAGTATTAATAAGATTTTATTTGTAATGCCTTTTATACCCCAAGATTTCAAAGCCACTTTTTTAGTCTTCAAAGGGTTAGGCAAAGCATTAAGGCTAAGTTTCAAGGCTTTCTGACTCCAACACTGAGAACTTCTGTCCATAAAAAAACATGAAACTATGGTAAACTTTTCCAGGGGCAGTCAACTTACCAAAATTACTCAGAGCCCATTGACTCATCCAAGAGGTCACACAATAATCCCAGACAACATCTCGGACACTATAGATTTTCTTCAGTTAAGTATTGGCTGCCATTGGTGAATTCGAAGCCAAACACATTGCTGGTTGGAGCACAGAGGCCTGTCTCACTTTCTCAATATATGTGGAAATATTTGTATTGATGATACAGCAGTTGTGCAGTTTGTTACATCTGGCTTAAAACTATCACAGCATTTTGGAAAAACAACCATCACACAAACGGCTAAACATGGCAGTGTCGTGGTGGTAGTGCTGCCTCTGGATCGTAATTGATGGAACCATGAATTCTGCGGCCTGGTCCCAAACAGAGCACTGAAGGGAGATGAGAATCGAGCAGAATTATGTAGGAAAGCAATGACTAGGATATGAATTCTGCTTTCTAGCAGAAAATCCTGAAGGAGAATTTCCAGCCATCAGTTTGTGACTTTGGAGTCACCAGCTCTTGCCTGCTTTGCTCTGACAGTGGTATGTCTTATACGAGTTATGTAGGTAACAAAAAAACCCGTCAAACTGGCCTTTGGAGAATTGCATAAAATGAACTTCATATAATTAAACAACAAACTCTTTCAGACCTCAGGGATTAATTGAAGCCTCAATCCCTAAGGTATGATTAAGACTTGAGTTTAAGAAATACCAAAATGAGCTCTTCAGGTCGTTTTCCTGCTCTTTCATGAACGCTTGAAGTTATTTTGGTTTGTCCACATTTTGTGAAATTATTTATTTTAGTCTTCCACATTGACCCACCACTTACCTTATTTTACTGATGCATTAACATAAGATTAAAAAGACATGGTTAGATGGAGACAAAGTGTTTGATGGAAGTCACTTTTTTGGTTCCTATAACCTGCATTTTATATTTTATTTTTATTTTTTATTTTATCTGCAACTACTACTCAGTGGTAGTTATTGTGTCTTGACTCTATGCTGTAACTGCGAAGTAATTTCTTACTGAAATTTAATGAATAAAGTACTTCTATTCTATATTCTATTCTATTCTGCTGACATGAGTTGCAGTTAATTTCTGTCTTACTTCATTAAACTCTAATAATGCCTTAGAGGGAGAGCTTTATTGGGAAGTTTAATTATGCAGCTTGTTTTCTTAAAACTAGGCTGAAACATTAATCTTATCATAATTGGGAGTTTTAGTTCTAACGTTACACAGATTTTGTTTTTGCAGCAGTTATGCAAAGCTCTCATTTCAGGCATTGACTTTTTCCTTGGCTGCCACATAGGGAAATAGAAGAAGCATGTACAATACAGCTTCATAAAAAATATATAGCTGGCTATGAAAGTTTAATAGGAGAACATTTTGCCTTTAACTTGCAGTTTGGTCTAAAAGAGTCCTTCTTGGAGGTTAACAAATGCAGAGATGTGGTCGTTTAAGAATTTTACTACAATTGTCATTTTTTGTTGTATTGACAAACATAAATGTTTCAGATTATCAAAAAGATTTTAATAATAACCATAATAATCAGAGAAAATACAGAATGCAGTTTGTTTGAATGCAGATGACTACACTTATTAAACGCCAATCCAGAACAGCCTGGCCATGTGTGAGGAAGATGTTTCCCCCTGAGCCTAATAACTAGTGACACCCTTGGCAGCGACATCTGCCAAAAAGCATTTCCAACAACTGGTATTCTTTTATATTGCTGTGGGGAAATCTTTTCCCACTTTTTTTTTTTCTTTTGACAGAATTTTGTTCATTCAGCCACATTGAAGAGTTTTTGAGGGGCAGAGGGAGCTGGAACTTCTGCTGCTGCTCTTTCTGTTGTATGTTTAAATCCATACAACAGCATCTTAGGGTGTTTTCACACCTGATAGTCCGGTACACTCGGTACGATTGGGGATCAAAATTGCAACATTTGTTACATTTTCAATTGGTGCGCTTTCACTGTACACTATCAAACGAACCAAACCCTTTGAAAAACGTCTTTCCTCACCCTAGGCTGTGGTGGCACTACACTGAGCAAAAACACACAAAAACCCCCAAAGATGATATGAGAGCAACTTCCTCCTTTGCAAGATGTAAACAAAAATGGAGTGGCATCAGATTTTAGCGGTTGTAGGAATTCCCTTTGGCAAAAGTCCATGAGCCGTTTCTCCCTCTAGCGCTAGGCACAAGCATTTGTTTTGGTTGTATTTACCCTTAATTCCCAATGCTACAGTCCATTTCCTGCTTCTGGAGTGGTTTCCGGTCTGCTTACGTCCAGATATACATTTGAACCTCACCAGATTTCACTTAAACCAAACTGAGATACTGGTTTTTACCAGAGTTTCCTTTTTTAGTCCTCTTTCACACCTCTCCAAACAAATCAGACTTTCTAGGCAAGGGTTCTACTAAAGTGGACGAAACAGGACTGGTGTTTATGCACCCTAAATGGTCTTGAAACCTACATATTCTGTTAGAAAACAAAACACTCATGGCCTCCAGGTCCTGAGTAAAGCCAGCCCAAAGCATCGCCCTACTACCACCATGGCTTACTGTGAGTATCATATTCCTTTGTTGAAATTTTGTGTGAACTTTATGCCATAAGTTAAGGTAAACGCAGCTTCAACAACCTTTTTAAAGCTGGTCAGCCAATGAAATATCTTCTCAAAAGTCATAGGGATCATCTACATGGTTAATGGGCTGTAGTGTTTGTTTTGGTAAGTGTTTTTTGCCTCAACTTTTGCGCCTATACAGTTTCTTACCAGTTTCTTTTTTTGAACTGAGTGAGTCAGGTGACGTTTGCAGTCCTTTGGCCCTCTGGTCTCTTTTCTGACTCCCTGAATGGGTCATCAATGTTATCCAAGAATAATTTTGGTTCACCATTGTTCTAATCTTTTTTTAATTTCTGAACAATGGCTCTGACTGTAGTCAAAAAGCCTTTGAAATGGCGTTGTAGCTTTGACCAGACTGAGATGTCAGTGTTTGTCACCTTCTTGAATTTCTTTGTTGATGTGTTACTTTTTGAGATGTTTTCGCACGATCACCTCAAAAGCGCAGGTGAATACTTGAGTTCACAAAATGTTTTAATGCTCCATATTGAAGTACAAGAATTGCCATCACCTTTCATTGAGTTTGAACTCCGTCTGCATGTAATTAGCATGTGATTTGCCACTGCAATTACGCAATCAGTGCCTGGAACTGTCTGTGCTGTCGACTGATTACTACGTCTAAAAACTGCAGTTTGGTCACAGTTATCAGCCTGCTTACAATTACTTCTCTTTTCGCAAGGCAACATTTTGCATAATGGATGCAAATACAACCTTGGAATGATGACATGAAATGCTCATTCCAAGCTAAAACTCTGGGTACTTATGTTTATCATTAATGTTCATGAATTAAAATGCTGCAGCTCTATAAATGTCAGGAAGTAGTTTCTTTAGTGAATTAGAATTTGCTCTTTTTAAATGGATGGAACTTTATTTGTATGTCCAGTTTTTCTGGAAGTGCAAATCTGTGTGCTTTTTTTATGCTATGTGTTTTTTTAAAGAACTAGAAACACCCCCAAGCATATGGGAACAGTCAAATAAGGTTACGGAAAGATTTACTGTACAACTCTATAACATTGGGATGTCTCAGAGAAACTGGTGTTTTTATGTGGCAGAACAGGAAATGATATGAGGTAGAAAAGAACGAGGTCAGAGAATCTCAGAGGAATTTTATGGTGAAGAGGAATGCAAAGATTTAACCTTATTGGTACAACAAGCAACAGAAACGGGTATGGTTTGTACAGAGGCGTTTAACTGCCAGAGCTCATAAATAAATTCAGGAGCAGTGTCTTGTTACAACAAGAAACTTTTGTTGTTACGACAAAACAATGCTCCTGAATTTATGTGTTACTCTGGTAGTTTTACTGATCTTTGGTGAAGGTTTTGTTATACGACCAGGCAGATCAGTTATATGTAGACAAATAAGTTGGATAGCAATGGACTGCTGTGGATTGAGGTTAGTGACGCAAGTGTTGCAGTTGTGGTCTGAACTTGGAAGAGATTTGAGGATCCAAGAAAAACGTCCGTCAAAGTAGAATCAAGGTTGGCAGTACTAAGATGCAAAGAGACACAAAGAGCATAGCAGCTTGAAGGGTTTTGATTACAGCAACAAGGTTGGACAGTCTGGCACTCTTGGGGAGTCTTGATGTTAAATTTTAAAATTTAGCCAGAAGATATGATTGGAAACGGATGAGAATTCTCCACAGCAGGAGCACAACGATGAACATAAGCACTTGAGGATCACAACAGATGTTGAATGTCAGACTTGGTTGCTTTTTTCAACCACATTTAGATGGGACATTTTCATGTTGGTTCCTGATATATAAACATCAGGAAGTAGTTGCTTTAGTGAGTTAAAATGTGCTCTTTTGAAATGGATGGAACTTTATTTTTATGTCCACATGAGGATCACAAGAGATGTTGAATGTCAGACTCTCCTCTTTTTGATTGAAACCGCTTTTTCCTGTTATAATCTGCATGACGTTTCAAAGTTGTTTGGTATCTTTAGGTATTTTTTTAGCAAAATGTTGCTTTGGGTTTAAATTTTTCTAACAGAAGACCTGAAGACCCTAGTAGTGTAACGGGAATTTAAAGAGTACCTGTAATTATTCAGTTTTGTATGGATGAGCTACAATTCTAAAGATTTATTCACAGTGCTCGGCTCATTGCAAACTATTTATGCTAGGAGACTAAATTAATTCTCAAACAAAAAATATCCGTACATTACAAAGTGTTCGACCAATGAGTCATTCTTGAGGTCACCAGTTTGAACATTTTCAAAATGTGTGCCCTTACAATGACAAACTTCAATGTATTTTAATGGAACTTTTTAGCATCTGCCAATGCATAGTAGGGATTTATTTAGTAGAAGAAAGAGCTTATTTTATTTTTTGTAGAAGGGATGTGTCTAACAGTTGCTGCATGATGGCTCTAGAGGCCAGGACTTGGGCCATTCCTGCCAGTTACCAAAACCAAAAGGCGAGACAATTGACCAAGAAGGCCATGCTAATTCAGGAGGAGCTTCAAAGATCCACTGCTCTAGTTGGAGAATGTGTTGACGGAACTGCCATCAGTGGTGCACTCCACTAGTCTGGCGTTTATTAAAGAATGGCAGCAGGAAAGTGACATAGTCTCTAATGTAGTTTGCCACAAGCCAACTGACAAAGGGACCTGATTTGAGATGATAGTTCAATAAAACAAACTACAAGATATTTCTAGGGGGAAAACAACCTTTAGTTGCTGTCAAAAAACTCGAAACTTCACCTTTCCAAATTATGAATGCATAGGCTTCTCTGCTGTCAGTTTTCATGAATCAGAATTTTTTTTAGGACTTTTTACAATAGCCAGAAGGAATACAGTTTGTAGCATTTTATCCTGTTTTAGCTCTGGTTTGCTTAATTCCTGTTTTATGACACAAAGATTGAATTTGGCCTCTTTAAATTTATAATACATTTGTTAAAATGACATTGATGCAAGTTAGATTTAGCCTGATCTTTCAAAGACACATTTAAAGAGGCATGTATTTAGTTGCTTGCTTTGCGTCACTGCATCAAGGTGAAGATGGAGTACTTTGGTCACGCTTGACTTGTTTGAATCCTTGGACTGATGAAATACGACTGTTTTCTTTTTGCAGATCGGAGATCAACAAGGACAGCTCTTGTTGGTTTCATTCACAGTCTGAACTCATCAGATTTATGAATCATGCATGACTCACGCCTGTGTCATGCCTGATACTTTGACTGCACGTTCCTGCTTTTCGGTGCAGCTCGGGGCTCGCTCATCATCTACCGAGTGCAGGATTTATGTGCCGAGAGCAGAAGGCAGAAGAAAGGTTTAAGTCCCACACTCTGCACCGCTCTCAGTGAGATTTGTTCTGTTTCAGTCAGGTTGACGGGGTGTTTTTGCAAAGGATGAGGCTCCGACTCGTGCATTATTAATGGCTCTTTGCCCCACATTGAGACCACCTCTTGGCTTATTCACGTCAGCAGACAGCATTTCCTCCTGCCGAATGGGCGTCTGAGTACGTTTTGGAGGCTATTTTATTCATTAATGAATAGTACCTATATATGGCCTTTGTAGTGTAATGAAAACCTGGAATTATATAATCTACTCAGACAGAATCATGCAACACCACTCATTAATTAAACAGTATAAACCATTGTTCTCTTTAATTGCAGTAATTTCAGCTCAATGTGAAGATTATTGGTGAAAAAACCCAACTTGAATTAAAGTATGACACTGCTTGTGTGAAGAAACGAGAACAAAACACACATCATTTCACCAAACAATTTGTCTGTGTGTATAATTTATTTATAGGGTCAGAATGTCACAGCTTGACCAATTAATGTGGTTTCTGAAGACGAACACTAATTATTGACGTTGGAGGGGAAATTACTTGTGGCTACCTGGGCTGCTGGGTGGGCGAATAAATGAGGCTGGAGGTGGAAGGGAAGGCATACTGAAACAAAAACGTCAGAGGTGTAATTCTTTACCTTTACCTGCCAAAACACAACAAGTTGGACATGAAGAAGAAAGTGTAGAAACTGGCAAATTGCAACCACAAACCTATGCATTCTAACTGGACTTTATGTGATATAATTCTTGAAGAAAGCTGAACAAAACTAAACGTGTTGTTTTTAGCTTTTATATCTGCACCGGGTCAGTCATTATTTATCTTGGAAGCAGAGGAAACGTGGGAATCAGAAGTTGATGTACAATGTACAGGATACAACTTTTTAAAGCAAAACTATTATAAAGATGACATTTGAAAAAGTAATCCTTTTGCGATTGGTTCAGTTTTTGCGTTTATCATCAGCACCTGTACCAATGAGTGATTGTGTGCCCTGTAGACCAAGTATCTTTGCTTAAAAATTTTTTTAAGCAACTGCCAACATTTCCAAAATCAGCAGATTGCATTGCAGACAGATGTTTGGAGTCCAAAGAGATAAAATTTCATCTGTCATAGAAGACGTTTCTTTTTAAATAGATTCTCACTCTTCCCTTACTTGTGCTAAAAGTAACTAACACGAAGTCACCTTCACTCTGTAACATCACCCGCACTAAAGAGTACACACACTCTTAGCCTGAATTAGTGGACTTTACTAGAAAATCGCTTGGGAACCTGTTGCCTTAAACCCTTCTGGTTTTTACATAATGATGAAACTAAACAGGCTTAGTTGTGTTAGAATCTCAGTACTCGACCTGGTAGCTCTTAATATTGCAATGTGTTATTTATCTTCTCAGACCCTGGGAATTAAAATCATTATTCTTGACATAATTTTCTGGGTTTTTTTTTTGTTTTTTTTTATTAAAAAAAAGAGTTTGACATCTGCCTTAGTTAGCAAAATGTTGTTTTTTTTTTTTTTAGATCAACCAAAACTAGATCCGGTACAACTCTTTCTGATTAGCAGTATTTTAATTTTTTTTTTTTTTTTTTTTTGCCATTGTCCTTGACTCCTATTTTTACCTCGTGTCTTTGTGGGAGTGTGGTCATGAAAACTGACCTTCGTCGATGTGCAGTTGCTTGGATTTTTCCTCAAATCTTCCTGGATGAGTCATGTTTATTATGAAACGTGATGTCACTTTCGGAAAGATTTTCCAAATCTGCCTTAGTTAGATAATATTTGGGGGGTGGGGGTTTACCGGCACAACTGCTGTTTTGGAAATAAAATGGACATCAGGGAGTCCTGAGAGGAATTAATGTATTCAGTCTGGTTTACTATGCAGCTGTTGGGAGTGCTTGCAAAAAGTACAAGGTTTAATTAAATTCTTTCCTAACTACAGTTTCAAGTGCTCTACATAGTGCAGATAATTTCCCGTTGCCAGTACTGTCTTTGATGTCATGTTCTTTCTTTAAGTCTTCTGTAGAATTTCTGCCACCGGCATTTTCGACTTCATTGACTCTCATCTTTGTCCTTTTATTTCACGGCAGCCATTTAAAGTAAATGACAGAGAAAATAGTGGCTGAGTTTTAGGGACAGTTTATTCTCACCTGTCTTATTTCGCACAACTTTAAAATCTCAAGATCTTATTGCGTTCATACTGCGCCTTTGCAATGTTTGTAATCTATTTATCTAATTTAAATGAGTTCAAGCTTGAATCTATGTCCACTGGTGCTTTGAAAATGAAGATCAAGAAAAGGCCTTTTCTGCAGATGTGGTGTAAAGTTTGTTTCCCTTTGCTGTTCTGAAAGTTTTGATACCACTGGCCTGTTGCAATACAAACTGTGCACTATATCATGTTTTTTTTTTTTTTGTATTCTCTCAAACGCTTAATTGAGTAAGACTAATGTTGAAAATTTATGAGAATCTTAATCTGAAGACTTCTGGACTGAACAAAAAAATATTATACAGGACTGTTTGGATCAGTTTCTAACTGGGTTTTTTTTTTTAAAGTAACTCAGTCTAAATTTGGCAAATCTCTAAGGATTGCTATTGGGTCAGCTCTTGCTTTCAAAAGCTGGGGTAGTCTTACTACTGAAGAAATCAATTTTCTACTAAGCGTTTCTCTACATGAGCCCGCAAACTGGCTCTGCTGAGTTCTACTCCTGTACATTTTCCACACTAACCTGCTTCCTTTGACCCACTTATGTCAGTGGCCTCTTTAAAGGGCCTTTCAAGACTGGATCAAACATTGTATACTGGCCACTTTATTAGGTCTACCTGGCGGTTACCTCCTTTTTACCTTCAGAGTACTGCCTTAAATCTTTGAGAAGTAAATTTAGCAATAGATTTGTCAGCTTCACATAAAATCACCCGTTCCACCACATCCCAAATCACCTGTATTGGATTGAGATCTGGTCGTGGTGGAACCCATTGCAGTGAAATGGACTCATCATTTTGTTTAAGAGGCCAGGATAAGATGATTTGAGTTTTGTGAGATGGATAATGCTGATATCCTGATGGATAATGCAGGCGCTGTTGAAACTATATTCAAATGGTAATATGTGGAATATTGGAAAATGTTGTATTACGTTATAAATTACAGGTTAATTATTTCAAGATTAATCCTCAAAAAGATTAAGAGGTTTGTCTTCCACACTGTTTCCTTTGCACCTGTTTGCTTGGTTGAATCGTGGGTTTAAATTTTGCATGCATTTACATCACAGAATCATCTGCATAGAGCTTAACATTAATATCTGCCTAAATGTATAATTCACAGTCTTGGTGGGATGCAACGATCAGTATTTCTGAACATTTGTGTGAAAAGGTCAGAGCATGTCGTATTCAAACTGGCCTCTTCTGAACACTAAACACGTGCAGTTCTTAATGGTTTGAACTTGTAATTGGTCACTTGACCATGAATAAAAGCATTTAACTGTTGAAGGGTAATTTCTGATTACCTCAGTGTTCTTCATGCAGACATGTTGAGTATTCACAGTCATGCTCAACCTTGTGTCCTCAGCAGCCTTTGCTGAATGCTGAGGTTTTAGATCGTTGGGTCCTAGTAGACGATGACGGCCATGCCCAGTAGCCCCAGTGAACATGTTTGTCTTCCCGCTGTGTGTGCGTGTGTGTACTGAAGCATGAGTTCTGTCCCTGGCGGTCACAGCCTGGGCCGCTCTGCAGGTAGCAAAAGTCTAACAGAGCCCCCATGATTCATGCAGCCAGCAGCGGTTCTCCACCTCATTTATTCACAAAAAACGCACACGGAGCCCATGCTCCATGCTGAATATCACATGATGAAATGTACGCAAGATGCTACGTGTGCAGGTGTGTGTATGTGTGTGGGGGTGTTTTTCCTACTGCTCCGGCTTACCTATGAATAATCATTCCCTATGAAATGTCACCTTCCAAACTCAGTGGCCCCTGGGCTGATCAGAGTGTAGGGTTTGGCTGAGGTTGGGGGGCATCTGAGGGGTATTAAGCCAATGGAAAGAGCATTGAAGAGGGAGAATGCCTGGCTCTGGCTCTGATACACTGGAGATATACAAATGAGTCCGGCCTCTTAAGAATATGTGTGGAAACAAGGTGATAGCGACTCTACAGCCCTTGTTAGAGCCTCTGTTCCCCCACTCATGCATTTGAGAGGGGCATTGTTGCCATGGAAACATCTTTTAAAAATCCAAAGTCCTTTCATGGTGTTGGACTATTGTTGCACAGTGAATGCCCTTTAATACCTGCTCCCATTAAAGAAACACATCCTACCGACCGAACAACCCATTAAAAGTTGAAACTTCTAGGGAGTCTAAAGAGCTGCAGTACTGGAAAAATGTATAAATAAATAAAAAAATGCATACTCATTCTAGTGACTTTATCCCTTTCATTTTAATGTCCAAGCTGAAAAGTCTCAGTGGTGATAAAAATCAGATCGATTTCATCACTAATCTATAGGATGACTTTTATCTGAAGTATGAATGACACCATTCCATGAAGCTGATGAAAAGAACAGCAAATCTCCCAATACATTTAGGTTTACTTTGAATTAAAAGAATAAATATGGAACAGATTATGGTAAATCATATTAAAAAAAAACAGATCAGAGTCCAAATAGAACCTGTGCCAGCACTCTACTAAATCACATTTGATCCGAGTTAGTTTCTGCTTGTGGCCAAAGAAAAACTTAAGTAAGCTGCTAAAAAAAGCATACAAAAACAAACAATAGACAAGAAGAACTGAAAGCTACCCACTTCTTGTTGATTGAGAGTTAGAATGGAACTGACCTCTTTTCAATTAGAAGTGAGCTCATTAAAACCCAAATATGTTAAACTCTCCAATATCAAAAGGAAGACAACTAAGAGTTTTATGACATAATGGTCATTTCAATGGATACATTTTTTGGAAGAAATATGCAATCCTTAACTTTGCCTTTACTGCCTTTTCAGTCTGAACAGTCTTGATTTCACAGGAACACAGAAACGTAACATTATGTGTTATAATCTGAGGTAGTGGGAAAATGTATATTAACTTGGTGACATTGTTTTAGATCTATGTATCATCTGCATAACCATGGTAACTCTTCTCGTGTGTTAAAGTCTGAGCTAATGGGAAAATGTAGATATTGAATAGAAGTGGCCCCAGTATAGAAACCTGGAGATCTCAGCATGTGAATTTTGTTAACTCTGATGAAAGGTTACCTGGTGAAACAAAGAAGTCTCTGTCCTTGAAGTAAAACTGTCATGTGCTGAACCAAAAAGTCTGACCCAGCTCTCTAGTCGCCCAAGTAATCTACCAAGGTCAACAGTGTCGTACGATGCCCTGAGATCCAATCCAGTTTGGTTCGGATGGCATTGAACACTTTGACGAGGGCAGTCTCCATACGGCGGCAAGCACAGAAACCAGACTGACAAACGTCAAAACCGGTTGAAGCTATTTCACTGATAAACCCAGCTGTTTCAATAATCTTACTGATGAATGGAAGATTTGGAGACATCTTGTCCAGACTGTTCTTCTTCAACAGTGGTTTGATTTCCTGCTGTTTGTAATGCCTGTGGCGAAATGCCTGATAAGAGGGATGAGTTTATTATTTAAATCAAATCAGAGGCTATGAAAGGCAAACCTTTCTTAAAGACAGCTGTGGGTAAAATTAAGCAACATTTTTTCATGGAGTTAAACCAATATTTCAACAGTCTATGCTAAAATCCAGATCATCCCCAGGCTGGATTCGCCCAGTTGGAGGTTTGATAACTTAAGCCTCCAATAGAGAGTTGAAGTCAGAAAAGAGATTTCAAAGTCAATCAAACAGAGTTTGTAGCCTCAGTCTAATAAACTCTTTCAATGGAGATTATGTAAAGATATTCACCAAGTCAGGCATTAGACACATCTTTTTTCTCTGGGTGACATTGTTCAATGCTAGCAGACTTAAGTCGTGTTGCTATTACAGGATTTCACCCAGCTTCATTTCTGGCATTTCTATGCTGGTTATGCAAAAAGTGTTTACTCTGGGTATTGACTCTTGGACAGGATTGTTTTTCCAAGTGGCTTCATTAGTGCGGGAATGATGGGGCCAGTTTATCAGGCAGTGTGCTTGTTCTGATAAGTGCTCTGTGAAGGTATGGATGCAGGCAACAATTTAAACATTCTTCATTTAGTTCCACTTTTTCCACAGGGACATCTGCTCTCTAATTTTCCCACTGAAATAAGCCAAGTGTAGGACTGCAAATTTACATCGTGTTCTATTTCACTTATTTAGTTTCCAGTTATTATATCCAGCACTGGAACATTCATCTGGCCCAAGCTCCAGGAGAGCTGATTTGAATAAGTTACCTGCCAAATGACTCTCATGACTGAGATGTTTAAAAAGTTGTTTTGGACTGCAGGTACAATTAATCCGTGACAGTAAATCTCATACACAAGATTTGTTCTTAATTGGGTGTGAAATAAAACTCACGCATTCATGTACAGCCGTTTTATTTATGTCCATACTTAAAATGAAAAGAGTTGCACTTGAATTTCTCATTAACAAATGTGTTTTTCAATGACAAAAACCTTAGGGCCCCCATAACAGCTACTGTTATGGCCTTTGGGCTTTATTACTGCCATTGTGTTTATTGTCAAAAGTGCTCACTGCTAGTCTGTAAAATTAATACTCTACAGATATATAAAAGTATGAAGAAAAGATGTGAGGAGGAGAGAAAAAAAAGGCATTCTCATCGTCTAAAACTTGAATTTGTCTATTTGTCCATCAATCAGATTCCATATTTAAAGCTTGAAATTTCTACCATAAATAGGTGGTAAACTTTTACATTTTAGTAAGTGCCTTAAAAACAACTGTAGAATCTTGGAATTTGAATCTGGATGTATTAACAGTAGAGCTGCTCATGGGCACTCTCTAGCACTACTGAATTGAACACCAACAATTGGAACATGAGCATATATTTGTCATGGAAAATGCAACTGGCACACTTTCAGGATTCACCAAATTTGTTCTTCCCTGCTATTTTCTACACTAATTAGGTGGGAGGCACTTAAAAGAATTGGAATATCTCAAACACACTACGGCTTTGTTTACATGAGGCCACTGTGTGGAAACTGATGATATTGTTGGATGTTGATTGGGGAGAAGTTCCACGTTTGGAGGGCACTGTGTAGGGTCCGCTGTAGTTGTCATGCCAGGGCACTATATGCCGTTGCAATTCTTCTTCGCCTCATGGGTCTGTTCAGTATCTGGATTAATCGCAAAGTTTGTCGTCATCTCTGATGAACCATTACAAGTTCTCATGTAATGATACATATCGCATACATACTCTGTATTAGAAGATGTGCTAAGCTCCAGGAAAGTTCCACACTGAAGAGATTTCAAAATTATGTGAAAGAGACCCTGTCAATGTTTTTCAGACTTTAATACACATGTACGGATGACATACCACATACTGAAAGGCCTTCACCAAGATACTAATAGTAGCTTTATAATACAAATGTCCAATAGTTATTTTGCACAAATCATATGTTATATTAGTTTTTATCCTTACATACGTTTAATAACGGCACGCTGTAGATCTTGCTGTGAGCCGTAATAATGAGTTTTGCTTCATCTGCTACGTTCCACTTTGTATGTTGGTCCTTTACACTAGGAAAACAAACACAGAAGCTATTAATGTAGATTGGAAAGGAAACTCATGAACTTCAAACCGATTCTCTGGCAGAACTGAGATCTCTGATGACTTCATCTCCCTTTTGATAAGCTTCTGCTTGGTTCATTCCAAATAGTAATATTTCACATGGGATCTATTTGGTTGCTTTAGTTCATCCATACAAATTGACTAAAAATGGAAGTTCTTCTCATCCTTAATGGATATTTAATAACTTCCTTCTCTTATGTGGAGCTTGTTTTGCATGTAGGACGTTCTCGCTGTTATTACCGCTCTGACTCTTTCATTTCTAAAGTGAAAGACTGCCAATTGTTGGCAGGATTTGTATGCATAACAAATAAAGGATGTCTAATATGTTAGATAGGATAAATTGGCATGACTAGGAGAGTGGAGGGAGTGTTGGAGAATTAAAAAGGGATTTGGGATCAGCAAAACTGTTATAAGCGCATTAAAGTGGGATTATTGTCGATATATTGAGCAACTGTCTTGCCTTTTTTTCCTCTCCCCCTGTCATGCGAACAATATGGGCTGTCTCTTATCAGGAGATGAGAGTGTGATGGATTTGGAGCACTCTCAAGCTGGCTGTTTCTCGTGTTGCTTCAAATCAAAGGAGCACACGCCAGACAGGCATCATGAGTCTTTATAGGAGTGCTGTGAAAATAGAGCAGGCAAAAACGGACAGAAAAGCCAATTTCTGGTCACAGAGGGGGAATACCTGGACCCAAATGTATAAGAAAGAGGTGGCATGTAAATAATTTGGAAACTTTTCCAACATATTCAGAAATACATTCTCATTTTCTGAGAAAATCTCATCACCTTCGGCGAGTATCACTTCAGATTTCCTTATTCCATCAGTCATGTCATTCACAAACGCTCATTTCAAACGGCAGACTTGATTCACTGAAATGCACTCAGTGAAAAACTCACCATTGTGCCAAATATATATATAAATAGTTTTTGCTCTGTAACAAATCAAACTGCAGTTGACATTCCTCATGTCCCCATTTATAATCCAAATAATTAGATTTGGTTTGGCAAATTTGATTTAGGATGTGGGTTTTTGGTTGTTTGCATTTTTTAAAGTTGTGCAGTATTGACTTTTAACTGTACAGTGATGTTAAACTAAGGTACCTTTACTATTGGGTTTTCTAAAAATATATTGCCTATATGTTATGCTTGTATTAATGTTCAGCCCAATAATGCAGTGGTGAACAGTGACTAAGACTGAGTCGTCTTCCTCCACAGCAACCTTGTACAAAATTGATAGATGGATCCGTCTTTTACGTCCTTTTATATTTGAAACAAGAAAGCAAGCAATCAGCAGGACGGAGAAAACATGTGAATACATAACCAAGAACAAAATGAAAAGGAGTAAGAAATGAAAACGTACATAGTTCGTACCCCTTACCTCAACTTAATGAAATGTATTACTTAAGAACTGAATAATTATCAAAAATTTGTAATTAAAACATGTGCCTGTTCAAGATACTGTGCTAAAGAGCCAACAAACAAATTATACTACATATACAAAATGATAACAAACTAACTCTCATAATAAGACAAGGAAATCTACGGATACAAAATATTAGTAATAATGACAAATGAAAATAACAACCTGACATACAGCATCAGAATAATTACCAACGTCTTACCAATGTCCACTTATAAATTCTTTTCAATCTGTGGTATTGAGACAAGTTTGTTTTCTTTCTCCACATAATCATGACAAGGACTGTGCAAGATGATCAAAATGCAACGATACCTAAAGCTTACAAGAGGACGAAATACGATTCTTACGAGAAATACAAGTTTATAAAAATTTAACAAGACAAGATTTAGCAATACTTTCAAGAAAACTTCAAAGATAACAATTATGTACCTAAAAGGCTTTTCTTCAGCTTTTTTAAATTGATTTTGCCACAAATCCAGCAAACTGATTTTGTTCTTTCCCCTAGACGTCCAGCCATTGGTCGTCATAGCGATGCTTTCTTCTTCAGCGTTTGAACAACTTTCAGATACTGCATATTGTCCATGTCATGTCAGTCACTCTGTATCTTTAAGAGTAGTCGGGGCATCTTCTACTACAACTTCATCAGATGAAACCATGCTGACCACAAACGGCTAGTCCTTGTCAAGTTTGCAATAACCCCGACGAGAAATGTTGTGATGTTTCAATATTGTGAGCTCCTGTACGACGAGATCTTGTTACACGTCTCCAAAATAATGAAATGACTACCTTGCATCGTATCAATCAATAGATATTGACATGGTTTACTTCAGTCAAGTCTGTTCAATGACTTAACTTCAAGATGTTTTGTGCTTGAACTTGATAAATCATGGAATTTGAAACCTAAGATTCTCCACAACACAGATGCAGAACTTCTAATTGTCAACCCAATCTCATCGCATCCCACTACCTGGATGTATCGTCACATTCCAACTTTTAGTCCTTTACATTTAGGTCTATTTCCCTGGTTAGAAAAGGAGTTTTGAACAAATTAGAGATCCAGAAAGATTTAGTGTTTAAAACAGGCTTTAAGGTAAGGCCAAATTAACTTCTATGCAAGCGTCTCGCATTCACCGATGACCTTCTATTGATTTTAATCCATATTCTAATTTATTCTTTTCTTTTGTACCAATTCATTTAATCTGTTCTAGTGTGCTAAATTGTGTATTTGCTGCTACTTGTGTTTTTTCTTCGTTACCTGCCTAGAGATGGCACACACTAAATAAGAAGCCAACTAATCCCACTGCAATTACATTTAATTTTCTCTCTGTCTCTGCCAAGATAAACAATGTAAGTGACTGACTGGCTTCCCTCTGTGCTTTCCATCAGAGGAAGAGGGAATTGCTTGTCTAATTCTAATTGTCCCACATTGGCTCTTTTGTTGGTTCAGATCTTGTACAGAAAACTCTCCGTTTAGGACGAGTCACTGCTAGGTTTCTCAAAATAAATGTGCTTCACCCTCATGAATTTAAAGCACTCTGTGTTCATGACTGGAGTGATGCATACAAAGCATGTTTGGAAGTTGCCCAAATCATGTGTCGCTATGCTTCACTGCGCACTTCCCCAATTATGTGAAGCTCTTTTGGGGGATTTTTTTTCCACTATTCATATTTAATGTTGTGTAATCTGAAACTTTCTTTGACTTGAACCTTACTTACTTTGTTGTTCCATATTTTGTGTAATTTATATATTTTCATCGGTTTATAGTAAAACATGATGCCCTTCATCTGAACTTTTGAGACTTAACTGAAGTTAGTTTTAGCGCTACTAGTGTTTATATAGAATATTGATTAATTTATTATTATTTATTGACTAATAAAGAATAATTATCTCAAGGTAAGCCGCAAGGTCACCTTACATTTGGGTAGGGCTAAACATTAAATCAATGGATAATACATCTGATAGAATATTTAATATATAGACTATTCAATGAACTCCGATTCAGAGCCACAAAGCATTCTGGGAAATGTAGGCAGAGGAAAGGCTTTAGCTGCTCATGACAACTAAGTAAGGTTGGTGGCATGAACTAACTTAGTTTTTGGTTACCTAGCAACAACCTGTTGAGTAACTTGCACAGCAGCAGTTTCATGTTTTGCCACTGTGCCTCATAACGGCTTAAAAATAATTTTAAAAAACCAACATGGAGTGAAAACAGTGCAAAGTGTAAAACAGTAAAGGTCACGGCATCAGTTTGGCAACATTTAAGATATTCAAAACAAAATACTCATCAATAATTATTGATATTGACATTCATATCGACTGATATGCTATGCTTATATCGTGATAAGTTTTAAACCATATCGTCCAACCCTACATTTGGGTAACAATTAAAGCAACATTGCACAAAAAATTAAAAAAATCTATGTAACCATGACTACAACATAAAGTACACACTAAAAATACATGAAGTTGTTGTGCAACGAGTGTGAATATACAGTAGAAGTCATGTAAAAAAAAAAAAGAAAAGTCCAAACATTTGGGCTTTAAGATATGTCTTCAAAGTTTTCTGAGATTATGTTGTACAAAAGTCTTGAAAGATGGCATTCTAGAGTAGAGGAAAAAAATCCTGTTCTCATGGTGGACAAGTGAGTTAAAGGAGTGGATTGAGAGGTGGACCTAATCCTCGGGGACGGTGCATAAAGTTCAATTTGAGTGAGATATCGGGTGGTGCGGTTGAATGTTAAAACTAGAATTTTAGAGCCAATATGGTAACTGTCTGGATACCAATGAAGTTTCTAAAGCAAAAAATGTGATATGATGCATGAATGGGAATTCTGGAGGTGAGGTGAGCAAATTTATTTGTTTTTTAACCTTAAAATTTTTATTTGAAGCCAAAAGTTGGAGCAGGAATATGTTGGGTATGCCATGAAAAGAAGTGTTGCAGTAATCAAGACCAAATTTGACAAACGCATTCAGAGCAGTGGTGCTGTGCGGGTGAGTGGAACCCAGAGGCTGTTTGTGTCCAGGGGGAGGAAGTAAGCAGACTGGGTAATGTTGTTTATCTAGGCAGTGAAAGAGAGTGTAATAAAAGAACAAACCCTCAACTGTAAAGCAGGTATAGACAGTAGAGTTGTTGATTTGTGAAGAAAAACTGCCAGATTTGGAGAGTGTAGATTGATGCCAAAGAAAGTTTGTTTGTTCCATTTATGTTGAATTTGCAAAATTACGTGCAAAACCAAACATGAATGTTCTGTAAACAATTATAGAGGGAAGACGTAAAAAGTTTGGTTTTGGGCTTAGAAGAAGAGTAGAGCTAGATGTTTTCTGAAAATCTCACCCAAAGAAAAATTGTAAATGATGAAAAGGATGGGCCCCAGGGCAGAGCCTAGTGGTACACCCCTGCTCACCAAGAAGATCATTTGGTGGTTTTTTTAACCAAATGTAGTAAAACCAGACTGAAACTTTTTATACAGATTATTAGACAGAGAACTGTGAACTTGTAAAGCTACTTAATGCAAAACTTTACACAGAAATGGAACGTTTGAAAATTGTTATTTAAGCAACTGGTATCTGAACTGGGTTGCAAAATATCAAGGCCATGTTACAGAGCTGTTTCTGTCTTCATTATTGGAAATTCACAAATAACCCTAACAAATGTAGGAGTAGCATCATATCTCTTTTACATTTAGTTTTGATACAAGTGGAAAGCTTTGAGTTCAACTGTTCAGTTTGTTTTCTGCTTTTTATGGAAATAATTACTTGGCCACATTGCAGTTGGATGTCAACATCATTAATCGGTCCATCACTTCAGTTTGTCATTCAGTAAGTTATTTACCCTTAGTTTTGTGCTTAAACGTAACAAGCGCAATACGAGAAAAGAAAAAGTACAGAAAAATAATTTATTATTATTAATAGCCCAAGACAATGGGCTCCTCAGATAGCCCATTGTCAGACCAAAGACTCTATGGATCTATAACTCTTATTATGCCACTTCAGTAAAAGATTTGCTGGCAGCCTTGAGTTGCCTTTCTACTTCTTTTTTTAAAAGATAAAGAAAATATTTTTGTCGGAAGTAAATGTTTCTCAATCCTTGAGATTAAAGCAGGTATAGACAGTATACCTTACCTTTTTTGTAGGTTCATTTATGTAATTGCTAAAGGGACTACCAAACAAAATTTGGATCATCTAAAATTCAATAGTTGACAATTACGATGTTTTGTTATGCAGGAAACAGAAAATTGTGTTTTAATCAGAAATAACTAGAGATTCACCAATCAGATTTGTAACTGATTTCTGCTTTTTTTTTCTTAAGTAGATTTTTGTGAATACAATTTACAAAAGCTTCCTGCGTTCTGCTGAAAGTCTTGTTCTCTCTCACTCTGTCAGAACCTGAATAACCAGTAGACATGTTTTGATATATACTAAATGAAATTTCATTTTAAATAGCTTCTTATGCCTTTTGTGCTTCCCCCGATATGTGATCTCCCACTGATTTCTCATCAAATCTTTAAAAATAACCCAAGACAATTATAGGAATTGAAATAATAGACTCTCTTTTGCCAAAATTGTTTGAAATACCTCAAAATGAAATTCAGTTTTTGTAAAATTTAGCAGAACATTGAAGAAGCAGAGCTGGTTCAAAACCATGCAGAATAAAACCTGAAATTAAACCTGCATTCCCACGCTGTAATTCTTCTATAATCGAAATCGACACATTTTGCTCTTTGACAACATTGAACGCAGCCCAGGATTAGCTGCAAACTGCTGCTGTGTTGCTGTCTCCATAAATAAGGCCTCGCCACACTGGCTCTGGGACATCAGAGAGCTGGAAATGTTTTATTCATGCCAAGGAAGTACGTGCTCTGTTTATGCGATCCGTGAGCTATAAAAATAGCTACAGTGGTTTAGAGACGGCTTCCGTTTAGCTTTGGTCTACACTGCTATAGAAATTAGCTGCATGCTAATTGTTTTAAGATTACCACAGCTGTCATTCACAGGTCACTTGAAATAACAGAGCTCCTCTAAATCTGATCATATGCTCCCTAATTTATGTTATAGTGCGACATAAAATATCTTGCATGTGTCTGTGCAAAATTGAAATCGTGGCGTTGTATTAGTAGAATCAACCAGCTGCATTTTACAGAGAAGTAATCGGTATTTTCAAATGGAATGAAGGAAAGTGTTTTTATCCGTTCGCTGGACTAACTTGCCTTCAATTGGGTGAGAAAAGTCAAGGACTCCCAACAGAATATTTACACAGCATATTTATGGATTACTGCATGATGAATTAAATGCATGACCCTGAGCCAAATAAAGAGTCGCATTCCAGAGTGTAAACAGCCTTAACGGTGAACAAGCTGTCTCCAGCGGGTCGGGGGACTCGCACAAGCGTCGGTTGGATGTGCAGACGATGTGACGATGACGGCGGGTGTTTATAGGGAAAAGACGGAAAGCCGTTTGGGTTGGATACTGGACCTCCAAGATTTGTTTTTGCAGACTGTCCAAACTAAACTCTCATCAAGCTGATGATATATTCCAGTTGACTTTCTGCTTATTGGTCTCGCTGGGCCAGTTCCCAGTGTGTTTCCACCAGATTACCCTTGTTTTAGAGAAACGGCGCCCCAGTCAAATTCGTCTCTAGGCGGTTTTAAAGTCTTATTTTTAAGGCGCTGGCCGTGTCTCTTCTTAAGATTAGATGCAAAGACTTTAAAGGCAATAGATGTACAACCAGTGCTTAACAAAATGGTATCCAACACTTCTGCTCAGTCTTTTGTTGTAGTGGACATTTCCCAAACATTTGCATTTACTGATTTAAACAAATCATAAAATACAACTAAATTGTTGAAATCCACCACAGACTTTATGGTGTTTTATTAGAATTTTATATGGAAGACCAGCACAGTGTAAAAGATGGGACAAAACACCTTTATATATATGTATATGCAATGCTTTTAAAGAGTAAAAGACTGGCAAGAATTGAAATTACTCTAATACTCCAAAATAAAATCCAGACCAGCTGGTTGCCATCTTACTGTAAACTGGATAAATTAACCCGCACAAATCCAGGGATAAGCTTGAGAGTTTTGAAACCAGGCAGGTTATAAAACGACTATGAAAACAGTAATTTTATAAAATCTTGCACTGATTACAAATTGCTTGGCTTTGTGAAACCAATTTTTAAAATAAAAACACTAAATGGAAGTTATTTTGTCTGTGAAAATATTGTTAAAATCTCCTTTTGTCGGGTTACATATTGGGGTCTCCTCGGGCAGCATCGATCATTATTATAATATACAATATTTTCGCTCCTTTCAAGACTTTAATTTTATATCACTCAATTACTCTGACTCAAAACATTTTTACAGTATGTTCGTAGTTCTTGTTTTACACAGGAATTTCACCTTCATTTCCAATCTAAATTTCCGTTTTCTGCTTTAAACATTCACTCTGTCAACTATTTTAATGTTCATAAGATGGCGTTCGCACACCTTGAGTTGACATTTGAAGTTGTTTCAAGATGAAAGAAATCTCCTTTGGTCTTTGCTTTTAGCTCCAGCCTCAGTAAATCTTTGGATCCAAGCGCACTAGCGTTCTGAACTCTCCCTTCATATACCCAGAATGGTTCACCGTCTAGCCAGCTAAATCAATAAAAACAAATGCCTCTTTATACTCATGCGCCAGTGCTTTATTTTAGCCAGAACAGCAGCTGTGGGGGCTGAATTTGAAGCTTTTGTTATCACACCAAATGCAAGCGGGGACTTGCCTGGTGGGCGCATGTTGCGAGTGGACAGAGCTTGTTAACTTTCTCTCTCAGGCTGTTGTTTTTAATTCTTCACCTACCTCCTTTTGTCTTGGTGTGTGTGTGTGTGCAGTTCTTCAACGCTATGGGAACCTCTAGGCAGAGACTGACCGTGTGCCCCAGGGTCATTATTTTGCAATTTCTGCAACTCGCCCATCTCAAGGCCCTTCACTAAGCAGCTGAACTTTGGAAGAGCATTTATGTTCTCTTCCTCTGTCCCTTAGAGCTTAAACAATGTGTGGAGCCGTATTACTTTCACTTTATTAAAGGTGAAAGTTTTTGCAAATTGCACCTTTTCCATTATAGTTTTTCTGAAATCCATTTTAACCACATTTATTAACCCAAAAAGTACGTATGTATGGTATGAATAGAAAAAAATTGAACAAGTCAATAGCTAGTGGTCAACATTTACTGTTATTCTGTACCACGAATGAAACATTTAACAAGATGTTAAAATGTGTTTTCCCCCTTTTTTTAAGAACTCAAAACTAAGAATCTAATTTTTAACATAAAAAAAGCATTTTTCTTTTTAAAAATGCTTTTGAGTTGAACTCGACACCAAAATACTTACCACATAAAAAATACAAATAAATAAAAACTTGTACAAGCTGTTGCAATAAGCATTAAATCAATTAATTGCATGACATATTAAAACGAGCTCAATAATTTCCGTTTGAATGATTAGTTTTTTCTTTTCCTCTTCCTACTAAAACCTGGATGACAGAAGTCTTCAGTCTGGTGCTTTGGTCTCAACAAGCTCCTTTTTTGGGGGGGGGGACAATTTTGCCCTACAGAGACTTTATAATTTGTTGTTTCTTTTGTTTAATTTGGATATTTAACATATTTTCCGCTTCCAGTATTAAATGTTCATCAGAACTTAAAAGGTTTTGGATCTTTGAGAATGTTTCCTTGCATTATTTTGCCATTTCCATTATGATACTTGAAAATGGTCTAAAAAAACCAACAATATTATAATCGCAATAACTTCTGGGACAATTTATTGTCCAGCAAATTTACCATGACAGATCTATTTGCCCACACTTCAATAATTTTCAGTACCTTTGTTTGATTTTTCTTTTTCTTCCAGCTTCCTGTTTCATGTAGGAAAGAAATGTTCTTACGATTCCAGGAACATTTCTTTTTTGTCCCTGCAATTGTAGGCTTTTGGTCAGCATACGTACATTTACATAGCTGCAAGTGGTCTAATTCAACACATGAACAATCTGAAGCCTACTCTCCAATGTGGTTTTCTCCTATTGATTTTCTATGTACAAAAATCGAGTTTCTTAAGGGAATACTGTTTATGGACTTGGTTCTGCAAACTTTGTCCTTTTTATCCAAATTGTGTCTGTTTTTACTAATAGGTGACATTAGTAGCCTGCTCAGCATGTAGAGCTAATGTGTATCTTTTTGTTTCACAGAATGTCAATTTGACATCATAATCATCCTTACTATAATTCACACTCGGATATCAACAGGAGCCATACCTTGTTACACACGCTAATGTGTGTGCGCTGGACTGTGTGTGTGCTCATTGATGTCAGAGCAGTACTTTTCTTTTTCTCCACTGGACTAATAGTTCATCAATTAGTAGCAGGATACCAGACTTGACAGGATGTCGGCCCATTTGCACATTTACACACACCTGCTAATGTTAAGCTACCATGAAACTGTGCGTGTGTGTGCGTGTCAGACTTGTTTTTCTAACAACTACTGTTTTGTGAGGACAGATTGCACCTCATGGGGCCCAAAGTCGGGTCCCGTTAGAAGAAGTGCTGTTTTTGGGTTAGAGGTTTAGGTTTCAGACCAATAGCTTAACGGCTACTACTGTTGCACTCTGGCATATTGGCCGCGCAGTAACAGTGTTGGATGATCCATGATGACCACTTGTGGTGTTTGATCCACCCAAAAAGCTTCTCTTAACCATTCAAGGCTGCAGAAGAGGATCATCAATCCTCGTCTGTCTTGTCTTTGGTCATAATGATATTCTAAGGCAGCTTAAAAGGACTGACATCGTTTCTTAGCTTTGACCAACCGCCTTTCGTGATGAATGAGTGTCCAAACATATGTGTCAAAATGACATTCTTTTTGCGTTCTAATGCAAAAGGGGAGGCGATGGGAAAAGCTGTTCTGTTTCGTTTTGTCCCACCGCTGATTATTTTAAATGTCAGTGTGGGTAGAAAAGGCCATTGAACGAGCATCAGCGGGTAAAGTGCTCGTCTGTGAGTAGGATGACAGAGTAAGCAGTAATTGCTGGAAACAAAGCTTCGGTTTACATTCATTTAGATGCAAATGAATGTATTAAAAGGGAAATGATAACAGTCGGTGCATTACGGTGTTCCGGTCTTAGCATATGTGATACGGGGAGCAGTTGTTTCAACAGCTGTGTGCATAAAGAGTGTTTTCATGATGACAGTGCCTGCGGCGCTCTTTAATAACAGTCATGCTGACCTGTCTGCTTGATGAAAGTGGGGACATTCGGACCACAGGAACCGACTTTTGCCAGACGCATTCGGCAGCGGAAGTTGCAAGGAGCAATCTGGGAGTGGACGACTGCTGGAAAAAAATGACTAAAATTACTGCTGAACTTTCTCGGGCTTGAATAGAACGCTACCCAGGTGGCACTTTCAAACTTGTAAATTATCAGACTCCACAGAAGTCAAGTTTTCACATGTCTGCAAATGATTCTCGGAAAAACTACTCGGAGGTCTGGATGGTTTGGTAACAGGAAGGTTTTGGCATTTATATTCATGTTACATTCCGAAATGTACAACATGGAAAACTACAGCACTGCAAAAAAGTATTTGTACCCTTATGTTAGAAACAACATAAATAATAACTTCATTTCTTTCTTTTAGCTATGCTTTTCTACAACTCTTTTGTTTTGGGTGATATTGATGCCTGCGGCTCTCTTTAATTGATGCAGTTTACAACTTTGACTATCAATCCACCTGAATTTATACAGTCACACATTCTAATATATACATATACTTCCCACTAAAAATTAAATAAGTCTTTTTAATTCAAATTGAAAATTAAAAAATACTTTATTGATCCCAAAGGGAAATTAAATATTAAATAGAGCAACTTTCAGAGACACTATATAGTCTTAGTAGCCATGTTTTGGGAGGTTTGGCCTCTTCTATTTGCAGACATTTTTAGTGCCTGCTTTCCTTTCAAGCTGCTCTGAATGCTACAGCCTTCTGATGTTATGGTGCCTGTCGAAGGGAAGAAAAAAAACAGCCGTTTGGAAAGCAGATTCTAGACGTCATGAATAATTTAAAACCGGGTCATAAACTTGCCACTTTTTAAGGTTTTGTGACTCTAGTGAATTGAGTAAAAGATTTTCTAAGCTACGCATTTGGTGTGTTTTTGCTTTTTTGTTTTTCTGGCTTACTTGCATATTTTAGATGATAAAAGAACTTCTAGTATCAGACTAAGAGATGTGTTTATGACCCCAAAGCAACCCACATTCGCAGAAGAACGTAGACGTCGCACAGCAGCGCACTGCTCATGGGAAGTAAGAATGGATCGGATTTTGAAGTTGTTGATTAGTAGAAGTTGACAGTATTATCACAAAATTACGACTTACGACGTCTTCTTCAGTCATTGCTTTCATCCGGATTTATCACATCTGTCTTCTCCTGGTGCAGAACTTTGATGCATGGGTCACGTCAATGACGAAAAGTCGGATAAAATGTAGGGATGCACTTTTTCCACTTCCAATACTGACATTTGATGTTTAGCATCGGCCAATACCGAAAAATAGCTAATAATTTCAGCTTATGTCTATCCACTGGTGTCAACCTTTATTGTAGATCTCGCTGACAAACTGCAGCTCTTCATGCTCATGTCTTCTGCTATATGCAGCCATCCATGTGGGAATAATGGAAACCTGGAGGGTTTTTCAACCTTTTTTTGTTTTGTTTTAATTGAAATCCCAGAGAGACGGTAATTCTGTTTTCTTTGCAGACGTGAGTTTTTTGCTGTTTTAGTCTGAGCATCAGTTAGATTGAACTAATTCAGACATTTTAATCAAATAGACCGAGCACAGCCAGTAATCTGAGGCAGCGATGGCACAAGAGCACCAGTAGCTATCAAGAGAGAGTGAGGGCGTGTTCATGCGGGTTTCCGTGTGGGTAAATACGTGACAGGATGTTGGTGTGTCTTTGATGAAAACAGGACAGTTTCTACACTTCTACACTTTCCCCATCCTTTATTTCTTTTTTTTTTTTTTACTCATCACTTTTTCAACTTCATCCAAGTGTGTGACAAGTCCTCGGGGACCGTTCTCTGGCTTTCACACAGAATAAATCACATAAACATCAGATAGTGGACTTTTTTATTGCAGAGCCCTGCTGCAGTGCATTCTTCACGCTACCTCGCAAAAGCTTTTCAAATCAGTCGTATTGTGAGAACACCTTTTGTCCTCTTCAGGTGAGCTCACTGTCAGATTTAGTTCTGAACTCTGGCCAGAACAACTAAAACTTTAATGCAATTCAAGGATTCCTCAAACTCTCCAGGTGTGTTTTTGAGGAGGTAATGAAATTGTAACATGATATAAAGCCTCAGATCCTATTTTCTACAATACCCTGCCCCTTCACCCACCTCTTTTTAATAAATTAATATTTATTAAAAATTACCTCTAATTCAAAATTATTTTTTCTGGTTGAACTTGATTCAAATAGCAGAAAAGCTAATAAAAAAGAGCATTTCAGGCCTGGACTGTAATATTCCAAACTATTTACAGATTCTTTAAAACCACTTTATGATTAATGAAACCTCTATGCAGAGGTTCTGTTTCAAATTGTATTTAAGTGGCGCTAGAGAAACTGAAACAATGTCAAGGCTCCAGCGTATATTCCAACATTATCAAATGTTGGAAAAAAAACTCTTTTTTGAATTATGGCTAATGTAAAAAAATATGTTGGCATTAATTTCAACTCACTCCATTGGTATTTTATCTGGATGGCCCTCCATTAAATAATCCCAGGCCCTTTGATCTCTCCAGATACTTTTCAATTTTAAAATTTACCTGTGGACTACTGCATTAGTCCCTGTGTGGCTTTTGGATTCGTATTTTGTTTTCTTGAAGCTAGCTAGCTAAAAACTGGCTTCCCACATTTTGTCCCACAGATAAAAATGTATCTTCCCACATTTTTGATTCGACCAGCTGGCAAAAATAGCTGAAAGAAAAGCTAGCTTGCTATTTTTTGCTAGCTAGCTGAGTCAAAAGAGTGGGAAGGTAGATTTTTATCTTCCCATATTTTTATCTTAACTAGCTAGCCAAGACGTGTATAGCTAGACAGCTATTTTTGCTAGCTAGCTGGCTAAGTCAAAAATGTAGGAAGATAAATAGATTGGGATAGATAGATGTAGCTACAAAGGGGCAATTCTTGCATCTGCTGAATTTTCTAGCTAAATAACCCACAGAACGTGCATCATGGCCTTTAACTCGATATCATTTCTGAGCCTTAAATTATGTATTTTAACTTTGTCCAAGCATGATGACACAACATTCTACTTTCGTGACTTTTTAACAAGGATTTGATTCATAAATTGTGGTTGGTACGGTCTACTGCCCACACTGTGCTTATCAGTTGGGAGAGTGTCTGTAAATAGATGAACAGATAAAACAAAGGTAGGGATTTTGAGTGATAAACAGAGTGGAATTGCTGCTGCTGGAGGCGTGTTAATGGAGATCCAGGACCTGCTGATGAGATTGTATCATGGGCTGTCACCAAAGGCCACTGTAGGTTAATGACATTCTTGGAGAGGGTATGCGAGCTAATCTATGATGTGACGCACATACAGAACACACACACACATTTTCAGATGAACACATTCTTACTCATACTTGCCTGCTCGCATGGCAGCACATTGCATGAAGTGACAATTAACACGTAAGCAAGAAGCATTTAGCAGGGCTTGCTCTCATTTAAAAGATAGCAACAACTTGCTTTAAAATGTTTAAAAATAATAAATGAGGGAACCAGTGAAATCACTCATTTAAACCATTTTGTTGGCTGGCGGTCATGCCACGCTCTCAGGCAATCAATGACACCAAATGTTCACTTGTGTCTTTCCTACCGTTTCTGGATCTTACCAGGTTTTTAAAATAAATAGTAATCATTTAGTGTCCAGTAAAAGTAGGAATAATTTTTCACAGTTTGTCGCACTAAAACCACAAACTTGACTCTATTTTATTGGAACAACAAATCAGAAAAAGTATTGCATGCCTTTGTATACAGTCCTGCACAATCAATGCTTTGTTAAACCACCCTTTGCTTTAACTGAGAGATGAACTCTCAATTATAATCTGGTGTGGAAATTATAACCAACTCACTGATACATAGTCTTTGAACCACCTTATAATAAATGGAGCTTTGAGACAAAACTATATACATACAATGAACCGCGTATTTGCAGGAGTTTAGGACCACAAACACTTGCGAATGCTTGAGACTCCCCCTAAAATTACATATAACTTTCTATTTTAATAGGTCACGCTCCACATATACCTTATTAAATATGAATATACGCAGTGGAAACCATCTTAGCACTACCGCAGAAGCTAACATCCATAGCCTTCCTTGTCTTCCTTCACTCTTGGGTTAGAGCCAATCAAAGAAAATGAACAGTGCACCAGTCAATTATATGTCAAGTAGCATTGAACCTAGGTATTTTAGCTTCTCAAGCTCCATTTTCTTTTAAAAAATATAGATTTTTTTTTTTAAATTAATGACATTCCTCAAACAATTTGCAGTTACGTTCCACAGAAAAATTGGTGAATAGGCGTTGTTGCACTATTTACTGTTGTTGTAGACGCTTCTTTAACTGCTGTGCTGAATATAATCAGACCCTTGTATAAATGAATAGCAGTAAAGCTACCTCAATTAGCTTCGAACCAGTCAAACAGACAAAACACACCATCCAGTAAAACGTATCCTTCACTATTTGAAACCACCCCTTCTCCTAGCCATTTATTAGCAGCAAGGCTACAGTTCTGCACGGTCACTTCTTCTCAGCTCTGCAGAGGAATTTCACAGCAATCTTCTTCATGACTTTGGGTGAAGTTTTCAGGGATTTGTTAGTAAAGATCCCAACATTTCGGTTTCATTTGGTTTAGATTTGTGTACGCAGTACAATCTGTGCACACAGAAACATTTTAATCACTCAACCTGCTTTTAGACCAGCTGTGATGCGATCATTGCCAATTGAAACGGGATGGAAAATAAATGCCTGTAAGTGTTGTTCCATCTTTTTTAACCCCCGCTTTTGGACTTTACTCTGCTAATGGCTTACTAATGAATATGCTGCCTCTGGGTTCATTAAATTCACCAGTTTTCAAAAACCACTTAATTAGGCCCACACCTGTCTGTGTGGTTAATTTGTTGTTTGGTCTAGTATTTATGTGTTGGCTTCAGATAGATTTTGAAATGTAATTTGTTAAAATGTTTTTTTTATTTGAACGTTGTTAGGGAAAGGTGGAATTTGGCATAGCTGATTCCTCATCAGGTGTTCTGTCTGCCATTTTCTGAGCACTTTAATGACTCAGAGCAGTAAATTGGCTAAACTCCTGCTCTTATAGATGTTCTCACGTATGCCGACGATCTCTTTGTTTTGCACATTTGAGTAGCAATCCCTTTTGGCAACTCTCCCTCTTGGCTCCTATGGAGACGGTGTAGTTTCTACACAGGTTTGGCCTAGCCCACACACAGCAGATATTTGGGGAAATGAATGCATTTTTATGTGTTTTGGCCTCTCATCCACATAAAAACTCAGTTTCATACCATTAAAAATGATTTATGAAATATCCATATTTGTGTTTGTGTGCGTACTCGGGGAAAATGGAGATTTCCGATCCCATGCATTATAATCTGCGACAAATAATGGGTCAATATATCCACATACTTGCTTTGACATGATTCCCAATCAACATTCTCTTGTGTTTTATTAACTTTGGATTTGAATGTTATTTAAAAGTAGTTCAATTTATTTTGATGATGCCATGTTTAATTCCTAAAAGGAAGTCGGGGTTGTTTTGAATCGATCTAATTGACTGACGTAGGTCTCAGCTGTGCGCTACACTGCCCCCTATGGATTTGACATGTTTAAAGCAATGCTAAGGGACAGATTTGTGCTGGTTCTTATGGATGAAAACTTTTCTGAAACAGAACTCGTGTGTATGCTTTTGCTTCTTTAAAATGATGTGGCGGAGATATCTGTTTTTGTAAAGATCTGGTTACGTGTGTACAACGCCTTAGAAACTTTAGTTTTCCCATAGTCATGGTTGTGCTCATAAGTTTACATACCCCAACAGAGAAGAGGAATAATGATTAAGAAAAAAAAAACATATGCTGGTATGTAAACATCAACGTAATGCTACCACAAACAAAACTGGGATAGTAAGTGGAGCAAAGTTATGAGGGCAAATATGACAGTTATGTCTAAACTAAAGCAATTTTAGAAAGAAAATGAAAAGTGGAAGTATTTTTAAAGGATAAGTGGTAAATAAATACAAACTTAACTACTTTGTCACAAAGACAATTGCACATTTTTCAAATTTGACTGTAAATATACATAGTTTTTCTCCCACTTCCACTGAAATTGGCTACTTTTTATTGACCTTTCAGATAAATTTCCAAATTCCAATGAACTGTGTGTTTGTAACATTTTGTAATGTGTAAAAGCGCAAGGCCCCAGATGGAAAGTTAAATAGCTAATTTCATGAGGAGGAGGAGGTTGGATTCATTTTCTGTTATTCAGACAAAAACTGTTGATTCATATCTGCAGTTCAAATTGAATTTGAATGCTGCGACACAAAGCTGAGGTGTGTGGGTTCATTTTGAAAGCGTGGAGTGTAGCCAGGTTCACTCCTGAGTTAAGTTGAGAGAATCTCTCCTGTTGCTGCCTGACGGATTACTGTTAGAAGTAACAAGTTGGCTGGCATGTGCTTCCTCAGCCTTACAAGAGATGTGGGAGTCAACCTGAACAAGGACAGCAGCTTGAGCAAAACAAAACAAAAAACAACCAAGCAAGGACAGAACTGAGGACAAACTTTTCAGCCGTTCCTTCGCAGTAAGCGGCAGACAGAGATGCGTTGGGTGGGCGTACTGCAGGAGGGGAGCTGATGAAGCCGAGGTGTGACTGCCTGATTGAAGTGGAGTCTGGAGGGATGCAAGTGGTGCCAGACCTACACACACTAACTCTTGCAATAGCGGAAATTTGCATGCACAAGCACCCAAGACCAAACGGGAAACCGGGAGAGTGGGGGGAATTGTTGGAAAGGAATGGAGTGCACAGCTGGATTCATGACGGGTAGTCTTTGGATATTTGAAAGCTATTAAGTCAAACATCACTTGCCCCAAAAGCGTTCTTTTGGGTATGTTTTATGGCAAACACTCTCAAACGTCTCTGGATATAAATAGCAAGGCATCATTCTTCCGGGAAATCCAAGCTAACAAGTCACAGAGCAGCGATGTACACTTTTACCAAGCCTTCATTGAGTTAAAAGTAGCTTTTAACTGCCCTAGGCATCACTACAGGTGACTAAATTATGTCATCCTTACCTTGTATAGAAATACTGTTGACGCTCTTAAGAGAGATGTATACTGTATCCAGAGAGTACCTATAACCCAAAATATGTTCAAAACTCCATGCGAACATTCCTCTGATTCTTGATTTGATTGGTCACAATTACCAACCTACCTCCTCCATTTGGACCTAAGACATGCATAACCTTAGTAGATCATTCTGGATTTACTTAGGTCTTTATGTTTTAGTTGAGTTTTTAAAATCTGGTTTGGTTTTCATCTATATGGTCAACATTTTTAACCCTAATTGTTTTTACATGTCTTTTGTGTATAACCTACATTACCAATAAAAATGGACAAAAAAGGGACAGGAGGCAAATATCTTTTATGTTAGACAGAGCAATTGTACACTAACAGTCATTGTCAGCAGGTTAGAATGTGTTCTAATGCACATTAAAAGTACTTTTGAAAGTTGTCAACACTTTCACAGGTATTAAACATACTTTTAATCAAATGTATATTTCTGTATTTATTTTTTTTATTGGTCTGATGTAATATTTTAATTTCAAACATCATGTTTTGATTAACTGTAAGCAGGAAATCATCATAATGAAGGCTCATATATCCAGATAGTTCTTTTTCCTGGGTGGCTAGTTCACATTGGGGTTCCATTGGTTCCTGTTCATATCGTGTATAATTATCACTTAAAAAAAAGACTAGAAATGAAACAGTTTTCCAACTTAAACTGACCAAACATGTAAGATGATAAATAATGCATGACTGCATTTCAGGTGCAGTCATGCAGATCACTTCCACAATGAATATGTTTTCAGATGAGCATAGTGCTGCAACCTCCATTTTTCAGGGTTGGGTTTGTTGTATTAAGTGTTAAGTTACACATATTAACTTTCCATGTTGGACAAAAACAACCTACATAAATCCATTTGCGAGGCGCTGTGCAATAAGTCGCTTACATGTTGCTACAACCCGCCTGAAACATACCATGTTTGAAAACTTGGTGAGGTCACTTACAGAGATTAATTATGTTGTTGTTGTTTTTTTTTTTGTTTTTTTTAAAAAAAGCTGTTATTTCTCAATCTGGTGATTGAGGTCAAACCCAATTTGACCTGACCTCTGCGTTTCTGTCTTCTGCCGTCATCAGGGCGTCTGTGCCGACCCCCACGCCGCCTTGGCTCTGCCCCGCGACTCCAAGCTGGGAAAGGAAAAAGCCGAGGATCCGTTGCTCCAGCTGCCAGACTCTGATGAGATGACCATCAGGATAGGTAGAGCTGGACCTGTCACAGGCAAGCCCCCCCCCACCCTCTTCATATACCCACATCAGCTGTTTTGTGCTCCATTTCAGAAGCCCAAATGGTACTGCATGGAAATTTAAGAATTTACACCTGCAGCTATTGGGGTCACACAATTTTTTTTTCTTTTGCCACTATAAGAAAAATAAATGATTTTGTTCTGATGGAAACCCAGAGAAGGCACAAAGAGTGGCTCCATTGGCTAAGAAACCTTACTTGACCTTCTCTGATGGCTACTTACAGATCTTTCTATGGTGCCTTTCTTGTCTCTTTGTTTTGCCTTTAATCTCCTAGAAACTAGATTGATTGGTTTCAAACTTTTAAAGGTTATTTAAACAATAACCTTTTCTGTGCTTGCCTAAAAAGATTAAAGAACAGTAAAAAGCTATTTTTTTTATATATTTTTGGAAGCAAATAATCAACCGTTGAGACTCTGAAACGCAAAGGAGTCTGATGTTATAGACCATAGAGTTAAACTGTAATAGAAAGCCATGCTCTACTGGAAGTTGTGGACCAGTTGTTGCAGTGACATATCATTGCAAACAAATAACTATATGTGACGATTGAAAACAGAAAAAAAAAATATTTGAACACTTTTTTGATTACTACTCTCAGTTGAGTCTGAACAGCATGTCTCTTCTATTCGGTGTTTTTCTCTAGAAGATCTCCTGGGAAATTATCCTGCTTTTCTAACAACAATAATCACACTGCAAGTAATCATTCCATGCATGCTTGTCATCTCACTGTCACTACAAACAATGATGGCTATATCAACACACTTCCTGTTGCGTCTCAGACAATCAGACTCAACAGATTGTTGCATCTGATTGTCGCAACAATCTGTTTTCCACTGAAGGGGAAAATGTACTAACCCTATCTTGCAAGAAAGATAAACTAGTCAATAAATACATACAAAATAATCAATGAATATAAATAGTTTAAACAGATTATCGGCTTGGTTAAAACTGTAAATGATCTCAAGTGGACGGCTGAAAGAAGTAAAGCTATTACAAAGGCTTTCTGGTGAACTATTGAAATGATCTAATCCAAACAGAGGACAAAAAAATTTTATTATATCTGTCATCCGTTATCACAAATTAACACTTTTGGACGGGGAAAGGGAAAAAAGGCCCTGTTGGCTTACTCCTCACAATGAAACTATTGGTTTATGAGTTGAAGCAGAGCAGCTCCACATGAGAAATGTTCTTAAAACCTCTTTGTCACCACCTAGATTGAGACAACCTAGATTTTTACTACAGTAAAAATATACTAAACACAAAAAAGATGGCATCAAGCAAACGTTTGGGTAATTGCAAAACATCGCCCTTCCACATTTTGTTGCGTTATACTTTTTAAATTCAAGATGTTTTATGTGATAAAACAACCCAAATAATCTGGTCTGATTAGTATTGATTTCAGCTGCAACATTTAGATGGCATGGTCAGAATTTGGCAGAAATAAACATGAAGACATGGATCCATCCTCCCTTTCACCAAACTTTCAGGCTGGTGGTGTATTAGGGTAGGCAGTATTGACTTTGGGGGCTTTAGTGGCAGCTAGCATCATTTAAACCACATGGATTTAATGGCATGGTACTTGACCCAAAATAAAGACTATTGTGCACCCGGCGGTAGCTACTTCCCTCTCGCAGAAGGCTACATCTATTGTGAAATCATAAATATTCATTTCACCAGTAACGGAGAAGGACTGGAGAAGCTAATGACGTTTCCAATCACTGGCAGAAAAACATGCAAGATTATGAAACAAGATTAATTAAGACTAACACAAAAACAGTAGACTTTTTTCCCAGTAACATATCACCCTCAGCCACAGAGGCTACTTTTTAGAAACCTGGTAACCACAGGATTGCCTTGTCTCTCTGCTGGCCATTAGCATGGCTTGGCTGGTGTTAGCTTTGGAAAGGCTAATAACTTGCAGGCCTAGGCTGGTCACTGACTGATGTAGATCTTGCTTTCTTCATTTTGATACTTGTGTGTCATTAATATTTAGACCTGTTGCCATGTTGGATTACAGTAAATTCTGTCAAAATAACACACACCAATCCAACCAGTGCGTGTCGCTTACACACGTTGTATGTCAACCTTTTCTGGATAAAGTTTTCTTTACAAATAAATGTACGTCTCTAATCAAGCGGGTTACCAGCTGAGGCATACTAAATGTTAACCTCTCCAAAGCTACCTCCAGTCTGTTCGTGCTAAGGGTCAGCAGTCAGTCCAGTGGAACCAGTCTTGGCATGTTAGGCCTCTTCATTGTTGGCGTATGTTAGCATTGGCCATTGCTGATCGCTCAATTACTGGTCCCAGCTTTTCATTAACCAGAACAGTATCTGGCTTTGTAATGGAAATACAACTTCCTATTACAAGGAAGTACCAACCATTGGTTGAGCAATACTCCTAATTTTGGCTCTAATATCACACCATATTCTTGACTATTTTTGCTGACTGTCCATCCCTTAATGACCACATTGTGCCTATATTCCTTCATGATATCGCTCATATCCTCCAAGTTTTTGTTGAATGTCACAATGAGTTCACTGAACTCCAGTAATTTTTCCTTGAGGAAATTCTGACCTCATAAATCCAACCCAATACTTGGAGGGTGTACCTATTAAAGTGGCTGGTGAGTTTATGAAAGTCATTAAGCTGTATTTAAAAAAAAAAAAAACACACACACACAATTAAAACAAGGCATGCATCTCTTAATCAGGAGATTCATGACTATAGCAAACCTACTTTTCATCATTTGGCCTCCTAACTAGAAGCTCTTTTAAAGGGAACTTTTGTCCTCAGGCACCTCCACACCTTTAAACTTTAGACCCTGTGAAGGGTCTCACTATAACATTCAACAATGTTATAGTGAGACAAGAAAAAAAAAAGGAACAAGATAATTTCCCCCGTTGGGACAGAGAACACAAACTTAACACCTCATCTGCCTTGCATGTCAGTAAAACTCACAATCTGTGTCAATTACTGTCTCCCCTGGAGTATCCCATCATTGCTTAATTAACAATGGAAGAAAAGAGAGGAGGAAGAAAGTCACTGCTAGCGGGCATTGATTTTTACAAGAGATATTCCAAAGCAAAACCACAGTCGCCTTCTTTATTGAGGTTAAACTCATAAACGAAAAGAAAGTAGAAGTTAATTGTAGCTTCTTTTTTTTTTAAACATTCTTATATTTTAATTGTGTACAAAGAAGCTGAGCTCTTTAGTAGCGAGTCCTTCGGCCTTTACGAGCGGGACAAGCTTTGCTGGAGCTCATTTGAAATAATTAATTCCCGGTTGGGTGTCCACGGTTCACTATGAAACCTTAATGCACCCTTAAAGCTTCCATCTAAACGGAAGACAGACGTTACTGGCATTTCTAATTATATCCGTTTATTTCCTGTTGACACACAGATTAGCCAAATAAGAAAAAAGGGTGTCTCATTCAATTAACTCACACAGACATGGAGTGCTTGCTGGCAACCTAAATATCTTTAATTAATCCAAATGGCTGCAAATATGGGTTATTTTTGTGACAGCCTGAGCACTTCAGAGGCATTTTTACGTGACTTACTTCCACCTCTTTTAGAGTCTGTACATTAAAGCGGAGGTTGCATAATGATGATGGGTTGTTTTTTTTTACTTGTTTTAAGACCCAAGGGAGGCTCAGATGTACATTTTTAGTGCCGATTGATGATAGAAGTATTTATTTGCTGTGATGTTATTTTAAATGACCTATCAAAACTAGTCTAACAATAAAATCTCTCAGCGCTGAAGACCATCTAATAAGCAGTTATTAAATGCGCTCCCATTGACCTTATAATCGTACATTTTGACATCTAGAACATAAATCTGATCAATGAAAACATGTCAATTTCAAATTCCTTTTTCAATAAAAGGTTTTGGCGCTCGGATGAGATGTTTTTTGGGGGGGTTTTTTTGGCCGTATCGAAATTAGTTTATTTCACAAAACTGTAATGGAAACACTTTTTTTATTTTTTTTATTCACGTAACAAGGTCAACACCTGAACATTACCACTGGCAGAAATCGCAAAGAAGACGACAACAGGAAGTAGTTGGAGGAAGATGATAAGACATGTTTTTAGTGACTTATTGCGTGAACAAAATTATTAATTTAGGATTTTAATTGTGTTTCTTATTTAATGGAAGCACCGCAGTTGCAAAATTGCCAGTGTTTTCCGACACTAGCATGATTTTGACAGTTTTGTGCACATTTTTAATGAAAGTGCAGCTAGTGTCTTATCTAGATTTAGAAAAATCAAAATCTCATTCTGTTTTTTAGTGAATATAAATACATTATTTCACTTTTATACAGAGGGGATTTTTGATTCATGTTCCAATCAGATTGGGTTGAAAGAAATGCCTTATTGCTGATATCTGGACCCCCATACTGCACTATTGCTTATTAAAACCATGTAACATCCTTTCCTGGAGTGGAGAAATAATACAAAAAACCCCTGATTGCTCTGACATGAATGAACTTGACAAAATATGCTCTGACAAATCCTGGCCTCGGAAATAATGGTAGATTGGATAATGTGGCAGGAAGTCACCTGGGTGGCTAGACATAATCACGATGGTAGGAAATGACTACACGGTCTGTTAGTAACACTTTCTAATTTGATTCAAAGCCCTTTTCAAATAGTCTCTTCATAAGACACGCATAAAAGAAAACATCCAAAGGCTCACATCACCCTGAAAGACCAATAACAATTAAGGTTTTAATTCCCCCTGTAAAAAGGGCTGACATTGAAAGATCAATTACCGGGCTTTGCTAATTTGATGCACAAATTAAAATCATCTTCACGCCAACAATCTGACAACCTTGATTCTGCTTTTGCTGGAAAAGCAAACTCTCTTCAAGAGGCTACATGCGGAACATCTGTTCTACTCCGGCAACATGCTGGGCTTGGAGGAAGCCAGAGCCTGACACGACAGCAAAGCTCACAAAGAAGTCACGACTGGGCGAACGGCATCGCCCAACTGTCAGTTAAACCTCACCGAGCGGCGATCCCCCCCGCGACTTCAAAATCTGTCATCCTAACATATGCAACAAAAATCTGACCCGAGCGTCAAAACAGTAAATGCGTTTCAGTCACGGCTCGTCAGCGTCAGATCTGTGGCGATTTGGTTTCAGTACAGCACCCGCAGAGGAAGGCCTAATTGTAGCCATGGAGGTTTCTGCTAAAGATATGGGTTTGAACATGAGGAGGGAGTTCGCACAGTCGCACGTTGCTGGGCGACAGGACTGATATAAGAAAGGGTGTGGGGAAAAAAAGACACCAAGCTGAGTGCTGCAGTAGTTCTGGACTATACTCATATGCAGATGTTCAGAATTTAAAGCGTTCGGTGGCCTAAAATTAAAACAATTACCAACCTTTACTTTTAACCTTAAAGTCTTACATAGCCCTTCTTTATCTCTCAGATTCTTTAAGTAATTTTGTTTCAACTTTTTGTCTTTTTCAATCATCCTGACTAATTCAGGATGATTGAAATCTCTTCTTGCTTTAAAGTCTGATTTAATTCTGTACCTTTTGTTTTTATCTGCTTTTGGGTTTCATCTCAGTTAAAATCTCTACATCACTTTTCAAGCGTTTCTCTTGGTTCCAAAGACTCTTCATGATTTAAAAAAAATTTTTTTTTTAGCCATCACAGAAGACAAACTGAAAGCTGGATCAAGAATTTTAGATGTGTGGTATATGAATGTGGACGGTATACGGTTGCCTTTTTGACATATTTTTCCTCTTCTCTAAGCTTGTTAATAATTACGGAATTGCTTATTCTTTGCTGTGACGAATGTGCTTAGATAATTTTGCTCCCAAAACACTCCCACGGCATTTAGAGGGGAAAAGAGAGCGGCATGGAAGAGAGAGGGCTCAGACAACTAACCTGCATAATAGTGGGACTTTCTATATGTGAAAAGACAAACATTGGTGAAAGAGTTTTAAAAACAGATGAATGGAGCCAATTTTGACTTGATAAAATCCTTTAAATGAAAGCACTTTCTCATAAAGCCAAAGTGGAATCCAAATGGATTGATTAATTTGATGTTTCCCCCATGATGGTTTCATCCAAATTAGTTCAATTCTCCTTCAAATTCACCAAAAACAGTTGCCTTGAGAAATCATCCATACTCAACAAGCACTTTCAGTTCCCTCTCAACTTTTATCCAGGTTTATTTGTTTCTTCAATTGATGTTCTTGTTTTGCTCACTTGTAATTTGTCAATTGCCTGAAAACAAATCTAATATCCTATAGGAAGCACCAAACGGAATGTCTTTGTACTTTTGCACTCTGTTGGCTCTGGAGAACATTTTCCCCTTCAACGCGTTGGAATTATAGTTGGATGAAAGTTTCAGATTCTGTGTTGTCGTATTAACATTGACGGGACATATTTTGGATCCAGGTCTCGGTTGTTTAAGGGAGCAGTTTTGTAAAGAACCCACAAAGCAGCTCAGTCCAATTTAACGTGGTAGCTTTTGGAAGAATCGAAATCTGTTTGCTGTGTGTGAAGCATACTGTTCAAGTCACTGTGAATTAAATTGCACCATTTCTGCTTGACTTCATTGCAGGAGAGCGAACAATAATAACAATAACAAATTCATGTGCAGAATAGAATAATATTGTACTGTGTTCAGTAGGTTTCCAGGCCATTTCTCCTGCTGTAGGAGGAGGTGAAGCATGTTTAATAGCTCATATAGCTGCTTCTTGTATCTGAAGTGGCAAGAAATCCCTTGTTAGCAAGTACCCACTCAAAAAAAAAATCTCTTGTACACTCATAAAACCATTCAAGTTTCTTCTCATATGTTATGCATGGTACCCTAAATATTTCAGACACCGTTGAGGGGGATCAAACTGTGCAAACTTTGTTTAGCTCTCCTGATTGGATCTTAGGATGTAATATAAAGTGGCAAATGGGAATAGATCTAAAATTCACAGTGCATGCCAAGCGGGCAAGTAGCGTGCACAAATTGACTCTCCACATGCTGCTTTTCATATTCTGCAGAGTTGTTCTGGTTTTCAGCTTTAATCTTACTGTGGCAAACACATTATATATGCAGACAGATTCTGAACACGGAATATTTCAAATATATTTACAATCTATGTAATGCATTTGCTACAAAAATTTTCTTGGACTCTACAGTGCTTGTCCTTTGGACTTTTGCCAAAAGTCACTACCCTGTTGGTAGTGAATCAGGGTTGATGCAAGAGGAAGGTGTTTTTACTGAAGCTGCACCATTTAAAAATTAGGCCTTTTAATTGCTATTCAAAAGAAAATAAATGCCTTGCATAAACCATATTAAAATAAATGAAATGTGTAGAAAAAAAAACATTTAAATTTAAACTGTTGACGGAGTAGAAGTTGCAATGAAATGCTAATTTAAATCAAACTACTAAGATTGAGGTTTATTTGAAACCAGTATTAAACAATTATTCTTTTAATTCTGATTTAAAGAAACTGACCTTCCTATTTTAGTTGGAAGTACATTTCTAAAGCGGACGTTGATGAGGGCATCAACTTTCTGGAAATCTGTGAAATGACAAAACTGCTGCAATGACAAGCAGCATAAAAACATAATGCTACCATTTGGATGAGTTTTCTGATTGATATCTGTACTTTAAGATCAATAAAAAAGGATGAATTACCTAATGAAAAAAAGCCAGGCAGCAGTAGTTTTTCTGTGACTTTTTCTAATATGTGTACGTAAATATTTTTTGTATTATAAGATCATTTCTAAATGGATAATATGTGGCTAGTTTGTCATTTCTCTTAGGTATTTCAGATTCTTATCAATTGTTCTCTAACATGTTTTGGAACCAGAATTGCAAACTTCTGTTTGTTTTCTTAATATGGATGAAATCCTTATCCATCCACTTTTTGATGTTATACAGCCACTCACTCAGTGACTATAAATGACTGTGAGCCTGTTAGAAAAGTGAAGTAGGAATTGTTGTAATACTTCACAATCCTAGAAGGGCGATTATTTAGAAATTGATTAATAGTGACCCAAGAACAGAGCTGTGAGGAACACCACATCAGATTCCTGTTCAGTAAGATTTAAGGTGACCAAATGTGAAAAGCAGTCCCAGTTTTCTTCAGCTAGTAAGAAAACTAGTTGAAGAAGCCACATGACTGCCTGGCACCAACAAGTGAAGTTCTTAAAACAGGTCTTTTTTCAGGCCGTCTACCCATAAACATAACTCAGACCAATATAGGAAACACCAAATGGCAAAAACTCCAACCACTTTTCAATAAAGTGAAAGTAATCATAAAACTAACTCAGAACTCCAAAACTAACCAGATCACGATAAGATGTGTTTGAAGTAATTACAAGAAGGTAAGTAAATCAGTACAAGGATTTACTTGCACCATGGCACCATGGTGCCAGCATTGCTAAGACTAGAAACAAGCCAACATTTCATAGGTGCAAGGACATACTGCCATTGATTCTGTTCTGTCTTGGTATGTACTGTCACATTAACACAAGTAACTAATACAGAGAGAAATTCAGAAATGGAGGAATCATCATCCAGTAGGAAGGCTGGGATGATGTACTTGATGGGCTACAAAAGTCTATTGGGACACACCTGTGGTACTCATAATGAGAATTCAAGGAGGTCAACCACAGCCAATTACCTCCAACAGAGTCAGACAGGTGCTGAGAAATCCAGCTAAGGAGACGGAAAAACATGCCCTACATAATACACATGTTTTCACACACCCCCAGGAGCAAAGATGCTGTCAACATGATCTATCTTTACAGGAGGGGATGTGGGGGGATGCCATATTTGTGATCTGAGGGATGCCTTAATGCTTACTACCGAGCACATCATGATTCTGTTCGTTAGATTTACTGAAAATGTTTTGACCAGACTTACACAAAATCTGCCTGTCGGATTCCTTCTCACACCCTGAGAATACCTAAAGCTGTGATTAAAGCTAAATATGTTGTTGTTGGGAATATCCTTCAGCAGCAGAACATCTGATTTGCACAGGCTGGGCAGTAGTATGTACGACTATCACCACAAATACCTGCTGAAGCTATAGTGTTGCTTGAGAAGCCATGTTGAAAACTGAAAAGTAAAATTATGTTGGTATAAATAATGAAAGACGATTGCCCTGGTGAGGCAGAAATGCAAAGAGCAAACACCTTGATGTCATGCAGCATTTAAAGTATCTCCATCAGTACAGGTAGCTACTTTGGGAAAGCTTCTACTGTTTGTCTTTTTTATCTATCTCAAAGTCTATCACAAAGTGGTGCTCTTATAGTCCATTAAGGTGAACACTCAACATTTGAGTACTAGGAAACAACTTTATTTGCATTGGTCTGCAAACAAAGTTTTATAGTACTTAAAGTGTTGCAGGAGTCTTCACTTCACCACATCTTTGACCGTCTTCATGGACCTTGGGAAGTTGTACCAGAAACATTTTGAATCTCATAGTTAAAACGTTACATAAAAGATGGTGGGTTTGTGGCAACCAGTCTGGCAGTTATTGAAAATTGTTGTGCTTACAAGCTACAATAGTCACTGTTAATTTTCTTAACATAGTTTACCATCCGAACATCATTTCAAAGCCGCTTGACTAGCTGAGGTGATCCTGAAAACTCTGAGAGTTTAATCCATCTTTATTTTGAACGGTTTGTTTGGGGTTGTTAGTTCGTTAGAGCAAAGTTGTGACATGTACAACGAGGTTCTGAAGTTAAATGTTGACAACATTGCATGGAATCGTAGCAACGCTTACCTTGCTACGTACTAATCTTTAAGTTCTGAATCACAATTAGATTATTTTTTGTTCAGAAAACTCTGATTCAGTCACTTGTGCTATGTTCTCTTCTGAGTTGTTTAAGTCTGAAGAATATTGATATACAAGTCAGCTTTCTTCATATGGGTCAAACAAACCAATTAATTGAATATTTGGATTTATGTTTATATACCAGTTGAAAAACCAAACCTCCTACACGCGTAAAGAATCTCCTCTCTGTGGAAAGTTACTAATGCCTTCCCACTCACTGATTGGTTGGAATAAGATACCAGTAAAATGATGCGTTGTCTTATTTTTGCATTGCCTGCTAATGATTATTTTTCTAGCCTGAAAACTATAATGGATGTTTTTGGAGGCAATTTACTCCAGATTAGTATTTCTCCTAAAAACACTGCAAAATGACAGAAGAAAAACTAAATCAGTGGTACTGCTTAAGTAGCTCATGTCTTTATGCCCAAATATGTTCATGTTAATAGCTTTAATACTTCAAACCCATTTAAGCCGCGTCAAAGCTGAAAAGATCCAGCTTTGTATTTATTGTAGTTGGAAGAGTTTGTCTAAAACTGCTCATTATCAGACTGAAAAAAAGCAGTTCTTGGTTTCTTTCAAATATTTTTTAGCTTGTATTTATTGGCTGGTTTCTCTTAAAGTGTATCATTTTGGATGTGACCATTTATTTTGAGTGATTGTCTGGGCCGGGAAAGTAGGTATTCATCCCATTAAATGCCAGAAAATAGAAGGTATCCCCATTAGCAGTACGGTTAAACTCTTGATAATGATCATAGATCATTTGGGATAGAAAGATTTGGGATTGCATTGGGACATCCCAACTTAATACCCGCTGACATGTAGCTCAAATTAGATTCCAGCGATAACATCTCTCCAAACAGTCGCTCAAGAGACGCATCTGAACACGCAGATTAACATCGACTCTGCCAGCCGTTCAGAAAATGAGGCTGATGATAAGCTTTCAGGCTTGAAATGTAAAAAAAATCAGCCTATGTCTGACATAAACACGTTTCTGGCATGTCGCCATTTCTGCTGGTGTGTTACACCCGAGCCCGCTGCTCTACGATGAGGGATACTAATGCTTTCTCAGCCTCTGAGGAAAGAAGCAGGAAGGTTTTATGAGGGCTCTACAGAGACCCGTTGTTCCCCGTAGAGTTAGACCAAAGGGGGGAAAAAACAGTCAACACTCCAGGCTTTCTGTAATACTCCAACACATGTGCCACTCGCTCTCTCTCTCTTGTTGTTCTGCTGTCATTCATTTCTTGCTTTTCTTCAGCTTTGATTGGTGCATGGTTTTTAAAGAGAGGAGAGGAGCTGTTTCTCATTTCCCGCTCTGTTTTAATAGGTTTGTGTCTGTTTGGAAGTGGATACTGTAGCATTTAATTAGTCAAAGGAATTTCTGCGAAGTCGTTTCGTGTTTTTATAGTTTCTGTGCTCAGAGAGAGAGTTGTTTGGCAGCCACTCAATTAATTTCTACAGATTATCTTTGGAAGATCAGAATTTTTCTTTTAAATCTAAATGGGACTTTTATGGTTAAAATAAAGTAATAATAATAAGCAGGCCAATCAGGATAAAACACAAAGCACATTACAGTACTCTGAAGGTAATTGATGAAATTATTTCTTTTTTTTTTGCACTTGTTTCATAGATGCAAATAAACTTCAGTTTTATTGATTCTCATAATTGGCCAAATGAATGTATCTAATATTGTTCAAGCTTTTATCATCACCAAAGATTAGAGTTTGTGTTGTGAATTACATTAAGGAGTGTGGCCATTTTCTATTAACTTTATTCAATAATGTGCTCTAGAATGATCTTCATTATAAATGTAGCCTGTTTGTGACTTGGATACATGAGCTGGATGTGTTACCAATGTTTTTTGGAAACATGCTCAGTTTAGACAACAGGGATTGTTATTGATCCAACTGTGGTGTTAATGAGTGGGTTTGGGTGTCATTATTAAAAATATTATCCTGCTGGTAACTTGTTAAATATGAAATTAGCTTTGATTTTTAACTGAGACATGTTTCTGAAAATATCTACCAATCCCATAGGTGTGGGGTGTTTGGGTCATTTTAAGTTCAAATTGTGGCCAGTGAACCATTTGTGGTCCACAGAATGATTTTCCTTCATCTCCATCCTGCTATTCAATAATAGTAGAAATTTGACTTATGGTCAAGCTTTTTACTGACGCAAGCAATTTCCAATTATGTGCAGACAAATTCAAATCTTATTTAAATGGAAAGTGTTAGGCACAACACAGTGTTAAACTTTCATTAAGCAAATTTTCAGCTTTCTTATAATTTTATTGTTAAGATCATAAACATCTAGTGACTTAATTTCTAAAGCAGACTTGGATGGATATGTTAGCCACGTCACATTCTTAGTTCTGATTATAAACTTAAAATACTTTTTATAGATGAAGTAGAAAACAACTGGACATAGTTTCTCTTAATTCTTAACTTTGTTTAAAAAAAAATATCTATTTGTTTCATGAAAACATTCAAATCAGTTTCATTTTGAGCAGATTAAAAACTTGCAAATAAATAACTTGAATTGGTTTCTGTATTGAAAAAAAAGCTATATATGTTGACCACAATTACTGTCTACTTGATGAGTTTGGTGGGCAGCACAGTGGTGCAGTTGGTAGCACTGCTGGCTTAAAGTAAAAGGTTTCCTGGGTTCAAATCCTGGTCTGTGGTCCTTCTACATTGAATTGGGGTATTTATCTCAAAATCCTGTTCTTTCAGCCTCAGTCCATTTCAAGAAACCACAGGTGCAGGTTAGATTGTGGCTGAGACGGGAAATAGAGACAAGCGTCTCTAGTCTCCACTCATTTTTCACCATGACTGAGTGAGGGACCACTTTCATTATTGGAAACAAATCACAGACATCTCTTGTTCAAGAGAAACTCGGGGTTTTCCCCTCACCCCTGTTTTGTAGGGAGCAGTCCATCTTCTTCTGGGTAAGTTCCAGGGCCTCAAACCATCACATAAAGCAATAACAATAAAAGTCAAATGCAGCTTTTTGATGTTTGAAATCTAACTCTTGGATAGATGTATTACTACATCAGTGTTTGAAGTTGAACACTAAAATATGACGTGTTCACAGCATGGGGTAAACTATATTTTGTAGCAATTTTGGCAAGATGTGGCCTGCTTTCTCTTGCACCATCTGTCACAATTACAACTTGAATACATATATTTATCCTCCAGTACCTGCAGAACCACAGTTGATGCCAGTACACACAACGTTAGATGCATACAAAATTGGGTCATTTTTAAGTTTTGGTGAGCCACTTTAAATTCACAATCTAACTGTTTAATCCACATGCCAAATTATTATTATTATTATATTTGCAGTTTGGATCAACAGTGCATTGGCAATGTACTCAAGCTACTACAATGTTTACACATTTGTAAACATTACATACATGTAAGTTTCAATAAATTTTAAGGGATTTTTGTAAAGTGCCAGTACAAGTCAAGTTTATTTCTAAAGCCTATTTCAACAACAAGGCAGTTTATAGGTCTTTACCTGATTAAACATATAACACAATAAAGAAAAAAAATAAATTAAAAAATTATAATTCAGTGGCAAAGCAAAGAGAAGTAATGGAAAGTGTCAAACCGGACTAGAATAAATCTGTGTTTGCTTATTATTATTGAAAGCCAGCTCTAGACAAATGGGTTTTTTACTCTTGAATTAAAGGAACAAAGTGTTTCAACAGTTTTGTGGTTTTCTGGAAGTGTATTCTTGATTAGTAGAGCATAAAAGCTGCATAAAAGTCCTGCTTAATTGTGAGGATGGAGGAATTCCATACATGGTTTCCCATACAGAATGTGTTGAAAAGACAAGTACAAGTTCTGCACTCCACAAATGGGGTGTGATTCAGACATACCCCAAAACACTTGCATCTGTAATTGCCAAAAAAAAGAAAAAGTCAATTTGATCAAACTGAAGTTGAAACTGCGTGAATACCGTTTCATGTCATTATAATTCCTAAACTTGATCGGTTTTTTTTTTTTCTATGACATTTGCGAAGGAAGCTAAGTGCTTGCAAAACATTACCTGACGGCAAACAGACAGCAAAAACACAGCTTCACTTCTAATTGGAGTCTTGTTTTCTCTTGGCTACGTCTTAGATGTGTCTGGAAACAGAGTTATGGTGTTAGACTGTGAGAAAAACAGAGGCAGATGGACAGGCAGGTAGGAAAATGTGCACTTGTGCATCGCTGCTGGAAGATAACTCTCCTCTAATGACCCATTGAAATGTGCTGGGAGAATCTGACGTTGGTGTTTACTACAGGCTTTAGGCGCGGTGGCCATCAGTCCCACATGATGTTTGGCAGTTTGCTGTCTTTGTGTCAAAGCACACAGACAATTTCATTTTCCTGCTGTATAGAAATGTGGAGTCCGCAGGAAGGAAATAGGTGTGAGAGAATTGAAACAAACTGGAAACGCTCTTTAGATCGTGACCATGCGTCAAACGCTCCAGTCACTCTGCTGTCTCCACAGCACAGTTGAGATCTAATCAAATATAAAAGCTCCCCCAGACTTCATGAACAATGTGTGATTCTGGTTGAGTTAGAGAGTCACAGTCCAGCCTGGTGTCGGAGCATTTTGTCATGCCTTGTAGGCTTTCACATCTTTGCTCTGTGAGTAGTTTGCGACCAAACTGACTCGACCTTACTGACTATTTCTATGAAATTCCCCTGGCCATTTTGTTATCACAGACCAGCAAAAGAACAACTCTCACTCACCTTTAGGAACGTGGCTCCACTCCCACCCAAAAAGCTGTTGCTCAGTTCTGCCTGAGTTTATACAAGTTAAAGCTAAAGACAGATTTTCTCTTTAGCAGAGTAAGTATGAGAATTCTATCAGGTTTCTACAAACGACAGAATTCAAGGACCGGATGCAAAAACATTGTACGGACAGCTAAGTCCTGAACGTGTTTTCTTGCACAAAGCATCAAAATGTAACTTTCTGTTTGTTTTTCATACAATTTTATTGTGCTTTAGACTATTTCTTTATAATGACTATTAGTTTCTTTACATATTGACTTAGTACAAGCAAGCTCTATAGCAAGTCATCTCTAGAGGCTATAAAGGAAGTTCAGGTAGATTCAGATTAAACTCTCATTCCATACATTACATTTCATGCAAACTAATTAGAAAACACTCTCACACACCAGAATCTCCACAAAAACAATTCTATTAAAAGTCAAATGTAACATTTTTGCATGCTGAATAATAAACTAAATATACAACTGTTTGATAAAACAATCTCATTTGTTCACAGAAAATATTTTTCAATTATTTTAGCTCTAAAATATAAGACCATAACCCTAAAATCAGGATACAACATCCCAGTTATTTTCTGTTAGCTTTAGCCAAATCTTATTTTTCATGTAATGTCGATAATTAGGTATGAAACAAGTGACAATGAATTGGGTGCACCCACATATGTATTTGACCAAAGGTTGCTGGATCTCTTTGCTCCTAATTGCTATCAAATCAAAATGAAAGCAAATAATGGGGTTAATCCATTTTTTAAATTCTAGAGCAGTAAAATAATTCTGGAGGTTCTTCATGACGTTTCCCATTTTAAGGTTATTTTACTTTGTATGGATCTTTAACTTGTTTTTATCAGTAAAAATGTCCCCTTATGTTTTCGCTTTGTGGTGAAAGACCAGGGAAAAAATCCTCCTGAGTGCTGTAAATGGCTCTCGGTCTGCATATTGGACACCCCTTTCTCGAAGTTACCATATTACTGGATCAGGGGAAAAAAAACAAACAAGACAACTTTTTCTTTCCCAAGTAAACATAGACTGTAAGACAGAGGATTATTGATTCCTGAGAAGTCTGAGTAGAGAATGCCATTTGGCTCCTAATTGGATCAATAGTCTCTGCTGAGAAATGGTTTTCTGTCACACCTCGTCTCCGTCTTCTCACCTCTCACTCGCTACACCATCACTTCTAATGAGACCACACACACACGAGGCCTAGATGGCCTTACCAATGCGCTGTGGATAATTTTACTGCTTCATGGACGTGCGATCGCCGTTTGCTCTTATATAATATCCACATCAGGGTCAAACAGTTGCCAGGCAACGATGGCCAGCGAACATATGAGAATGTAGCTGCACCTGTTTTCTTTCTCTGTCGATCGCCGTTGCTCTCTGTTCTCGCTCATCTCCTTCTGCCTGTCATCGCTCTCCTGCGTCTTGACACATTCTTGCCGCCTGTCACCCGAATCGCATCAGAGGATGTGGCCGGTTTTAATTGCAAACTGCATATTTTATTGTTTTATATGAACCGTCTTCTGGCAAAAACTGTCTGTATTGTGACAATAGCACTCAATCAAAATCATCAAGGCTGTATTTCCTTACATTTTTGGTCTGATTAGGTTGACATTTTCTCTTTTTGCATCAGAAATCAGCTGTGTTTATGTAAAGTACTGATAAGGGATGATGACTGGCGTCGAGGCTGGCAAAATCTTTTAATGATGTAAAAAAACGTCAAATATTGCAGCCGTGTGTTATGATAATTTCATGCCTATCGTGGCTCTTGAATTGTATTATTTTTTTAAAACTGCCAACATCAGCGTGATGCAACCTGTTCTTTCAAAGTGCCAGAGTTCCTGCTAATAAGGAGCATTTGAGAAACTCAAAAGACATAAGAAGTTTAACATCTTAATGCCTGAGGTTTGGAGTCTTGATCTTGACCTTAATTTTATCACAACTTCATCCGTCTCAGCGTTTTAGTCTCTCTTTTTTCCACCTCTCCTCGTGCTCAGCGCTGAGTAGCAGTCGAGAGCGAGAAAAAAAAAAGAACCTCCAGAATTATTTTACTGTTGTAGACCAACAAAACACAGCAAAGCATAATTATACCTATAGTTATTCACTATTGAAGCAACACCGGACTTGGAAAAACATAGAAACAAATTGTCTCTTCACTAGGAGTCACACTTATAGAACATATTTAATTTTATTCATTGTCCTCTACTATATATTGATCACTTGCACACCTGATATGGTTCTGCAATGACCGCTTCATTTCTGAAGGTTTGATGGATGTCTTATGGACGGCCAGAAGCCACTCGATAAATGAATGAGGCTGATTCCTTTGAAGGTTTTTCAGCTCAGTGAAAAGGTTCCGAGCGGTGTCTGACTGAATAAAGGAACGAGAAACACATTGTCCGTTCCCAGTACCGATAACAGCCTGATCACCGAGCCATACAATTGGCAAATTCTCCCTTTTCCGACTGGCAACCAGAAAATAGTTCACTTGGATGGAATTTCATTCTGATGGTTCCAACTTTTAAGTCGGAAGAGACGCAGCAGAATTCCAGCAGAAGCCCACTCCGACAAACAACTGCAGGTGTAGATAGTAATAATTAGTAACATCCTACCTATGCTGTGGGTGTACCTGTGGGTATTGCCAGTGCGCCAGCGTCCATGACCCCGAAGGCCACTCTGTCATTTGCAACACCTGCGTCTGCCGAGCAAACATGTATATTATCTAATTAGCCGCTGTGGAGAAGCAGTCTACCATTACCTCCCCTCTAACCAAGATTTCCCTACTTTTTGCTCTATTTTTTTCCTAAACTAGGCATGTCCTCTTTTTTTTTTTTTTTTTTTTTTGTCATGCATGAAAAATACTTTAATTACATTACTCACAGCTTGTTCTGCCTCAACATGAATTTACATAATTAGCTGAAATAATTACAAATTTAAATGAAGGAGAAACTTTTCCCAAATGGATGGATTAGCTTAAACTTTTATGTAAGCGTGCTCAGCAGAAGGGATTGCTACCAAGATAATGACTCAATGCAGTCAGCTTGACTCTTTTAGGGGACAACTTTTTACCAGCTTGCTTTAGAAGATATGATTGAGTCTTTTTCCAAAAAGTAGTTTTTGGCCTAAAAGATACGTTGTATGAAGTAAGTTCCACTGTGTATCATCAGTCCACAGACTGTTTGCCCAAAATCTGTATTTTTTTAGACTGACTGCTTTGTTTTAGAATTGTCCCTTGAAGACCTTTTTTGTCTAAGTGTCTTTTTTTATTCTATCATAAACACTGGCTTTAACCGAGGCATGTATGGCCTTCAACAGTTGAGAAATTGGTCTGAGTTTTTTGTAACCTACTAGATGAGCCATCGGTGAACTCTTGGAGAGATTCTTGTGGGAAGCTTCACTACTGCTTCTTGTTTTCTCAATTTGTAGATCATGACTGTCACTGGCTTTCCAGGCCGGGCCGATGGATGTCGGCAATTTTGATCTGACATTTCTGTAATTGGGGCTTGATGTGTTGCTTTTTGAAGTCTTTTCATCTACTTCATTGTTCACATGCAGATTTAGTTTAAATGGTTTCCACAGGTTTAGCAGGTTTATCTTGTTGAATTGTATTTAGCTTTCTAAAAAAAAAAAATTAAACAAAAGTATTACAATTAACTCCTGATGGAAGGCTAGATTGGTTTTGGTTTTTCCCTTAATAAATAAAACCACCATTTCAACATGCTTCTAGTATTTTTTCGTTATTTTTGAATTTGACCTGTTAGTCTTGTATGATCCCTTGATGTTGACAATTTCTATTTAAATAAGCCTGAGCTGAATTGCAAAATGCAGCATTACAGAAGGTATTACTCAACAACACAACGGTTGCCGAGTACAAACGCTAACATTTACCAATAGTGAATTAAGCCAGTAGTTAAGAAAACCCGAGGTTCTCATGCCTTTGTTGAATCAAAAATGTTTACTTTGGACTCGAAATGGAGGAAATGGGACAATAAAAGGCTGGGGAAAAAAAAGTTTTTTTCTTTCTCTGAACAAAACATGACCCCAAATGGGACAAATGGCCCTTCAGAACCAGCAGTGGGCCAGTCTTTGTCCAGCTGCTGCTCCCTTCAAAAGATAAATGTACCGCTTTGTCCTCACGGTCGGTAATTACTGGATATTCATGCCTGGCTGAAATAATTTGTGGCGCTGGTATATTGGCTGTTTTGTCAGACTGTTAATCAGCACAGTGAGTGACGTTTCTCATTCCCACCTCTCTCTGTGCGGCTCCATCTTTAGCATTTCCGTATTCAAATTCTTGTGATAATATTCAAGTGGCTTGTTGAGCGCTGCAAATAGTCCTCATCAAATCATGACTGGGACCTTGTCGTCCAGATTTTGTAAACACCTGATGCAGAACCATTTTCCGTTATCTTCACTTCACATTAATTTCGTCCTGTAACTCCCAGTACACCCAATTCCACAGCCTCTTCGTTTAACCTATTTGCCTTCTTTTGCAATCCCTCCCTCTGTCTATCTTTTTTACCTCACCTTCTTTTACTCTTTTCTAATTTTTTCTTTCGTCCATGTATGTTTTAAAAACTACCTGACCTGTCTATAAGGATGTCCAGAGCTCATAAAGTTTGTACTGGCATCATTTATATATCGTAAAGGACCATTAGCTTCTCTACCGCGCATAATTCCAGCAATCAGTGCCTCTGCCAGTTGAATAATTGTAATAGATGGAAGCTGTCAAAATGAAAAACCCTGGAGGGGTTTATTTTAGGCATAGCTGCATGCTTCCTTTAAGTTTATTTTCCTTACAAAACAGATTCTTTACATAGAATCACTTTATTTTGGTTTAGGTTTTAAGAATAAAACCTTAAGCTATATGAACCCGAGATTGATTGAGAACCTGCTGATGGTTTTGACATTTCAGGTGAGAAGGCTAGATGAGAAATGACATTAAAGACTTCTGCTGCACCCTGACCTGTTCTGCACTTTAATTTTAAGGCTCTGATCATCAGAGAGTTGCTGCTCAAAAGTAAGAACGGGGTCAAGACTGCAGGTGAACAGGATGGAGAGCTTTGCTTAGGTGACATGCATACATGGTTTTTAAAAACTGTGCGCAAATACAAATTTGTAAGGTATGCTGTGCATTTGCATTGTGTGAAGGTTTAAAAAATTAGTTTAAAAAGTTTTATTAGTTTAAAAAAAATCCCCAAATGTAATTTTTCTTCTATTTCACAATTATGTGCTACTTTGTGTTGGTATAGCTCATAAAATCCAAATAACCACAATAAAGTTGGTGATTGTAACATAAAACGTGTAACAACAAACCCTTTCCAAGAGCCAATGCACATGATCGCATTTAGTTTCTTTATGAAGTGGTATTTGGTTGTTGATTAACTTGAATGATTGTTTCTAATATTTCTGATTGCGCACTTAATACAATTAAAACAAATTAGTGGCTGTTTGGAAGTGTTTAATTGGAAAAGGATTATAACAAGTGGACAATTAAAGAAGCTTTTCTTAGTTTTGTGATTGAACTTGAGAATATTTTATGCTTATCGTGTTTTTTTCCCTTTCTCATCAAAAATAAGCTCCTGTTTCAGAACTGAAGAGCTCGTTTTTGTCTTGTTTTGTTGCTCCCACAGAACCAAAAACCTGATAATCCCCAGTCTCCTGCAAGCATGAAAAAAAAGAAAAAAATTGGTTTAGAATATTTCTACATTTTACTTTCCAGTTACAGTACCACTTGTCCACAAAGTAAAAGATAAATGCTCTTTCCTGTGGTATTATTCTCCCATTACCATTACAAAAAGTGTACAATTGGTCTAAAAATGACAAGAACATTGTTCGTCACAATTACTCTTGAGCGACTTCCAGCGAAATTGTCTTCTGATGGCTAAGCTCTCATTACAGGAATGAGAAATGTGTCAATTATGCAACATGTATGACAGCTTGCTAAAAATATGACAAGACTTGATGATTGGCTTGAGGTAAAAACTGCTGTGGCTACGAGATGTTTCTGCTAAAGTGAAATCTTTGAAATGAAAAAATAATGTTTCATTTATATATGAAATTTTAACACCTGATGTAACGTGCATTTGTTTTATAGCTTCATAATGTTGAAGGTTCTAGTTTTTGTTGTTTTTAGGAAAGTCGGCTAAAAATAGTTGTTTCTGTTATTGCGGAAGAGTGAGAGTATAGAAATCTGTAACAGCTGATGTATGGAAAATGTAACAAACAAAAACCCAAGCAGCAAAGAAATATAATCATTCACAAATGTTGCTTTAATTGGCCTTGAAACAAAGGATGGCACCATTAAGAACTTATATTTTTGTTAAACTTTTTAAAACCGTTGACAGATGAGTGATTTCTCCCTAGCCAATCAGGGTGTGTGCTCTAGAAACATCTTCGCTTAAAAAATGGCCACTTCAAGTTTGCAAATAACTTTTCTTCATTAGCGCTCTAATAATTGCGTTTTGAAAGAGTGAAGGACAACAATATATTCTCAGCATAAGACAAAAAATCCGAAATGAAGCCACTAATGTTTTTTATTACTCTTCCCACATCTGGTCACCAAGTCGTGGCACCCACCTGCTTTAGGTTGCGATTCATTGATGACAATAAAGCAACAAACTTTATCATTAGTGTTCTTTGGTCACAGCATTTCCCTTCCCTTTAAAACCAGCAGATTAACTGGCTCCCAAGCAACAGCTCTGTTTTCATCACATCACTCTTTCCCAAACATTTTCTTTATTATTTACAGTGAAACTGACAAGCCTAAAAAGCACCTAGCCTTCAGTAGCAAGGGTGACAAGACTTTGCTCCATTAGGGAGGTAAAGCATAACGGCAGTGTGTGGCAAGACTCAGAAATGACTGTTTACAGACACTCTGCATTCAGTCGGAGCCGTTTTGGAAGAGGAAAATGGGAACCATTTCGGTCTCTAGATGTGGTGGAGTCATACTGCGGAAATTAATTCTGCAAGTCATTAAGTCAGACGGGACTGAATACAAATGAACACCACGTTTCAATTTTGAAATCCAAGCGTCCTTTTTCTTTTTTATTCCCCCTTCCACGTCAGAATTCTGCACTACTTTCAAATACATTCTCAACCTTCTTCAGGGAACAACAACAAAAGAAATCATGAACATTTTTCTTTGAAAACCTCAAAGAAAGTCTGGAGTTAGACAAACTTTAAATATCCTGGGTTACATAACGGAGCAGAGAGGCAGGCAAAAACCGAAGAAGCCAAATTGGATTAAGAAATACAGCGAGGCATGCTTGAGAATTAATTCTCCCTCTATCATAATTCATTTTGATTGGATCTGAAGAGAGAAGAGACACAGACAGACAAATAAAAAAAAAACATGAAGTAAGATAGTTTGGGGAGTTGGTTAGCGGTGGAAATGATGAAACTATTTCCGTTGTTGGCGTTGAGGTAACGGCAGTCTCCCTGTGAGCGCCCGGCACCTTGGCGTTGGGCAGATCTGGAGCTGAGGGACAGTGGCAATAAATCACTGGGTGTCACACTGTTTGTTGTTAATTAGCAGAATGACGTTACGAAGGCTGCTCTGGGAGGCTGTTGCTAACGACAACACGGCTGATGACAGATGACAGGCGGGAACGGGGTTGGTGTAGCGCATTTATGTAGCAGAGCACGTACACACTCGTAGGGAGGCAGATGACCTGGAAACTAACAGCTGGATCATTGCATTTATTTATCGAGACCCCCCCCCCCCAAAAAAAAATGCATCCAAAAAATGAATTCATGGATAGAATCTAATTATAATGGTGCTGCTTGTGTGGCTTAGAAAGCTTTACATGTTTTAGTTTTCAAATCCGCGTTTCACAACCAGAACGGATGCAATCACTCATCCCCGTCAGCTCTGTCACTGCAAAGAGATTTTTAATCTTGTCGTCTAGATAAAACATTGTGCGCTTTTCAGATCAATACTCTCGACACGTCATTTGCATATCAATAAAAACCCAGTCGACAATCCCCAAGTTAAACATCGTCCTTCTCCTGAAAGTTTTCCACAGAGAAACTGTGAAAGTCTTGAATGTGTTGATCAATGCACCGCAACGAGTTTTCTTATCTGTGCTTTAAATGTGATTCATCTACATTCTGGGTTCGTTTATGTCTGATTATTTAGTTGATTAAAATTAGTCACTCGGAGGGAAAAAGAGATTATGCCCTCTGACTCTAATAGAAGTCATTCTTAAGAGGAAGCATTAGTCACAATTATTTCTAAATGCTACATGTAACAGTTCTCCAACAGGTCACACTGCATTTTATTTAAGTCAGAGGCTCAAATTTGACTCTTGTATTGCAACATTCCTTTGTTTTTAACCCTTGTGTTGTGGTTTATCGGATATTTTTGGGATCATGGGCTGCTTTGCCCTGTTTGATACAAGTCATAGCTACCAACTGATTGCCTCCACCATGACTTTGGAAAAAATGTTGGCATAAAGAAGAGTTTGTTGTTCCCCAACTTTTGTGGTTCTGTGAAATGGAACTTGGTTAACTCCAAGTTGATGCATTATATGTGATTTAGTGGAAGAAGCTTTGATGTTTTGCAGAGTTTAAGTTCACCAAAATCTACAAACTCTAGAGGCCACCTCTGAAAACACTTATAACTACCTATTTTATTAGTTCAAGCAATGCATCTAGTTTAATATGCATTAACACTCACAGTGGAAACTGTTTTTCCACTACTGCAGAAGCTAGTCTTCCTTAATAAAAACGCTCTTGGGCGTACCACCAATCAGTGCTGAGGAAAATAAATGGTCCTCCTGCATTTGTTCCTTTGCAAACGCCATGGTATTTGAGCTTCCAAAACTGCATTTTCTTTCAAATGTTTCAGATGATATGATAAAAATTTACAAATAGCCGTATTTTCCGCGAATAATCCACAATTAATAAAATGAAAATAGGCAAAAATCCGTAGTTGCTTCCATTAACCTTTTCAAGAAGCTTTACTTTGTGATTCTTTTTTCTTAATTCTCTCTCCTGAATGTTTAATATGCTGAGGCTTGTAGACTGTCAGTTGGAGCTGATTTTATCCAGCAATTTCTCTGAGCAAGACAGTTTTGACCTTGGGGGTAACATTTGCCATGACATCCACTCCAGGGAAGATTGGTGTTCTGAATGTTTTCCACTTGTGGATAATCTAAGTGCAGAAATACATACTTTAAATTGTTCATAAGTGGATTTATAACCCCTTTTAAAACCCATCAGGCGCAATTGTTTTTCTAAGGTCAACATTGATGAATTTCCTCCTTGGAATGTGTTGACACTCAGCTATTTGCTCCAAAGCATCAACTGCTCTGAAGCAAATAGCTTTACCGAGCCTCTACTTTTAGAATCTTGCACAACCAGATCAATTTTATGTTCTGATGTGTAAATACAAACCTGACTGTATGTATCAAGTCTCTTATCTGAAGCAAGAAAGTATTTCTTTATCTTCTTACTCATGGAACAACAATTTTAAAGTGACATGGTCCATTAGGAGACAAACTGTAAACAACAGGATTGTGCTACTTGGCGTTTGTGTTACTACCACAACAGTTGACCTGAAGAGAGAGGTAGAGCTGTGCTGGTGAAGCGTGACTCGGTGAAGTATGAGGACTCGTCGGAGGATGAGGATAAGGGTGATTACTGCTGCGCGCTGGAGTGGGGAAAGCGAATGATTTAAGGTCAGCAGTGCCAGAGAGAGGAATGAGTTAGTCTTGCAAGATTTAAAAGGAGAAAACACAATCATCGCGGGCGGTGGGTGGACGGGGCTGATCTGTGTCTCCTGAGCCTCACTGCAGGGTGGAGATGAGAGATGGAGGTGAGGAGGTTCAGTCCTGTGTGTGTGGAGGACATGAGGACAGCTGTTTTAATTACAAAAATACTGCAGGAAAAATTCTTACACGAGGCGCGACGCGAAGATGCGAACACACACTGCAAGTCATGTTTTAGTTTTCGAGAACAAGCCCAGCTCAGTGGGGCTCATTACCACACGCTGGTGTAGATTAGTGTACGAGTTTCATAAAATTTGCAAAATGGATGAATGAAAAATATGCCTCTGTCAAATTTTAAAGTGACCTACAAGACCTGAAATATAGTTTTGCTGAAAAATAAAGAGCTTGCATAATTTCTTACTTCGTCTATGTACTTGGCAACTGTGACTAACAGATATTAGAAGAGTCTTAATAGATGTCTTCAAATTGAGCTCACTCAATCCATCCATTATCTTTTATTTCCTTTGGAGGTAGCATCCTGAGCAAATATCCCCAGACGTCCCTCTCCCCCAGCCACTTGGGCCAGCTCCTCTGGGGAAATCCTGAGGTGTTCCCAGGCCACCTGGGAAATATTGGTCCCACCAGCATGTCTTGGGTCTGCTTCTTCCTCTTCCTCCTGTTGGAATGTGTGTGGAACACCTGACCAGGAGACATTCTTACCAAATGCCCAAGCCACCTCCACTGGCTCCTCTCAACGTGGAGAAACAGCAGCTGTACTCGGAGTCCTTCCCAGATGACCGAGCTTCTCACCGTATCTGTAAGAGAGAGCCCAGACATCCCACGAAGCAATGTCACTTCTAGTGCTTGTATCTGTGATCTCAGTCTTTTGGTCACTACTCAAAACTTTTGACCATAGATGAGGGTAGGAATGTAGATTGACCGGCAAGTCAAGAGTCTCGGCTTTTGACTTCACCACGACAGAGCAGTAGAGAATCTGTTTCATTGCAAATCCAACAATAATTCCCCTATTGATCACCCTCTCAATTTTTCCCTAATTCATAAAACAGACCCAAAAATACTTGAACTCCTTCGCTTGGGGCAGAACCTCTTCCCTCACCCGGAGAAGGCACTCTACTCAAGAACACGATTTCAGACCCTCATCCTGGCTCTACACACTCTGCTCCGAACCGCTCTGGGGAAGGCCAGAGATCCTGATCTGATTAAGCTATAGGACAGCATCATCTGCAAAGAACAGAGACGCAATCCCCTCAATCACTTCGCTCAGATTGTGTCTATAAAAGATATGAACAGAACTGGTGAAAAGGGGCAACATTGGTGGAGTCCAAACTCAGCAGAAACGAGCCTGACTTACTACCAGCAATGCTCTGTTCAGCTGTTAGTGCTGAATCTCACGCATCATCATGTTGAACACCTTTTGAACCTGGTTGTGGATTTCATTAAAGACTTACAGTTTGGGGTTTTCCTTTCCTTTTTTTTTTAGCATAAAATTTACAATTTGTATTGCTAGGCATATTGTTGCACTACTCAGGCCTTATAGCTTTCAGGCCCAGGCCCATTACCTCTGCTGCACTTCAAGTTGAGTGCAGAATTCAAAACCTGGTGTGGGATTTTGCATATTAATCACATCAAAACAGATAAATCAAAGAGAAGGAAAATGATGGCACACCCATTTCTTGGTCATACACACATTGAATAAATAATAATGTGTCTGAGATTTATTATCAAGGTCAGAGAGACCACTGGGAGAAGACTAATCATCTCAATGAAAGGCTTCAACCAAGCTGTCAATCTGACTAAAAGGCTCCTATGTCAGTCGTTTGGCAGAGAAATAACGACATGTGCGTGCGATGCGTGGCTTTCCTCCCCGTGCGTTTGTCATCTAAAGCATAGCTGCTGTCACAGGAAATCACATTCACCTCAAACGGAGATCAACAAATCAAAAACAGAGTATGGATGTGTTGCAGTTTCGTTTTCACTCCTTCGTCCCCAGTGAAATTACAGATCACAGTGATAACCGCAGCAAACACTGTCCAGTTCAATGAATGTCTGATTGCTGTATTTACCCGGTATTACCCCTAAAAAGCATTTTTGAAGAAGGTGGTCATTATTTTTCAATTGAGGAAAGCCAATTAAATTTTTTTTTCCTTTCCTTTCTTAAGCCATTGGACAGCAGTGACGCATCATGAAATCTCTTTTCAGACATGCACACCATTCATTCCAGTGCAGAGTGCTTGGTTAATTTGACTCTGACAGCTCAATGAAATGCCCAGTGAACATTTCCGAAAAAGGAATCTGTCCTAATTTTGTGTTTGATCCCACTTATCAAGTAAATAAAAGAAATAAGTCAAAGTTGTGTTAAAACCTTGTAAGGTAACACTTTATTTGAAGGGGCGTGCATAAGACTGACATGACACTGTCATAAATATAACACCTGTTATGAACATGAAGAAGTTCATGAATATTTATGACTGCTGTCATAAAGAGTCCTTTGGTAAATAATGACACTTTTTTAAAAGTTGCATTAGAAGTCAATTAAGTGTCCTATTTGCATTATAGTGTCATTGTTTACCAAATAATACAAAGATGGTGCTTTTAATGGACCTTTAATGCAACTTTTAATGCATATTTGCATTAACACTTGTGTCCATTTTGACTGTTTTTCAAATGGACACAGACGATGCTTAACCTTTCACCTTTCAAAAACGTTTATGAGGGTGAGGGGTTTTCAGAACAACTTTGCTGCAACTATGACTCAAAAATAACCTGTTTTGACTATCAGCTGTTATTTTCTGATAATATTCCTGCTAGCATATAATCATTTTTCTAGTTTGTGTTATTTGTCATATTCCCCATGTCTATTTTGAACCCATATTTTTATTGTCTGTGTAAAGCGGACAAAACCTCCGCTACTCCAAATTAAACTTTGATTGGAAGTTCAGCAGTTCGTAAGAAAGGACTGATCATTCTTTCAGATTGTTTTTTTTTTTATGGCTTTATTTCCATCATTCACTAAAACTACATGTTTATTTTTGTGTAAAATTTAGCAAAATTACAGCTTTTACCATCCCTTTGGTATTATCTTTAGCACTTTTCCCTTTGTATCCAACTCGACAGTTCAACAACCTTGGCCAGAACTGACAGTCTGCCTGTCTGAGTCAAAAGAAAAGAAAAGAACCAAGCAAAAAAGCTTTTTGTGCTGCAATTTCTCTGTCAGCCTTGTAGAGAGACAGCCAATCAGAAACACACACCTACAGAAGACTAGTTGCTTCCTTTAGTAAGATAAAAGCCCAATTTTGGTGCCAAAACTTGCTTTTGGTTGTTATGTCTTTCCCTTGTTATGTTAAAATAACAGAACTACTACAATTAAGTAGAAAGTTTCTTTAGACCCAATCCAAGATGTCTAGTTAGTCCTATAAGCCTTCATTTAATGTAAAATTCTTAAGTGTTTTTTTAATAAAAGTTTAGTGATTGGTCGTTAACCAATCACTAAACTTTCATTTTCAGACACACAATATGTCTATGGAAGTGCTTGAGATTAAAAATGTAATACTTTCTCTATATATGCATATTCATTTTTAAAAATAAAATAAAGGGCACTTCTTGTCTTTTTATCTTTTTTTGCAAATGCCCATAAAGTCCTGATGACAACTATGAATTATCAAGCTTGTCCCCAATTTCAAATAATTTCCAGATGAAAAAGCTGTACTTAAAAGAAAAGGAAAAACTCCAGCGGTTTGAATAGACGCGCCCCAGCTGACAAATTGTCCTCATGGTTGCCTGAAAATGAAAAACGACGTCAGAAACAGCCGAAGCCGAAGACTTGCCCCTACTAAGCTCTCACTGGCAAAGAAATACAAAGACCGGGGGTTAATGTATATACATATTTAGGGTGACTCAACAAATTTAACTCGTAGTAACCAGTAAAAACGTTCCAGATGCGAGCTAAAAGAAAAAAAAACTCAATTTTTTAAGTAGCGTTCCAGTAAAAAGCCACTCAGTCATCAGCGGGAGGCCTGTTTAATATTTACTAACATTCTCAAGCAATCTGACCTTGAATAGTTACTTCCTCTTGATGGACCAACACCACAAACGATTGCTCTCCTTTTTCCGCCGCTTACTGTAAGAACTGTGTTCCTTGAACTGATCTCCGCTGGTAGAAGCCATTAGCTTTTAGTGACACAAGCCTTCGCCTTGCTTACTTTCACACCTGACCTGTGTTCATATAAGCAGTGTGTGATTACAACCTTGAAGAGTCACAGTTCTTACCTAGATCCTGCTGAGTGGGGGGGATTGGTTCTTTGAACCATAGCAATGTCCGACAAGTTATGAGAAAGTTTGATGTTATGGAGGATACTAGACATCCATGTTACACTAAGTCTAAAGGATTGTCCTTTATCGCAGTCGTCATACAACTTATACATCTTTGTTTTAGCATTTTATACATGAATATTTGGAAACATGTTGTTTCAGAGCTGATCAGTCCTTTAACACTTCAAAAAATTAATGTTTGTTTTTTTTCGCAGTGGTTGAATATACAATGCCTTGAGAAAGTATTCATACTGTCTGGACTTGAAATGATATTAGTTTGACTGAGTTTATTTGTGAAAGACCAAGCATTTCAGTCCACATGTGCGTGGTGTGTTGACACATACCTCAAAGGTTTTATCTGTAATGGCAGAAATAGATTTTCAGAAGTATCGACTGGAAGAACGTTTAAATTTTGAGATCCAGATTATTCTTGTGGACACTTATTTTCTTGCAACTGTCCTTTATTCTGGACATTGTTTGTGAGCGACTCCACTGTGGAGGAGGTCCATTACATCAGCAGATGCTGAGCGTTAACAACTCAAATTAATTAATCCAAGAAAACGTGTAACTGTTGAGAATTTGAAAATTTTTTCACCTAGGCGGAGGTACACATATCTCTTAGAGCTGCAAAAACACAGCGCTTACACTCTGACACTGAATTATAATCATCTAAAGAGATGCCTCAGGTTGAGAAGGATTGCCTCCTTTGTGACGGTGAGAAAATGGTACAGAGTAGTTTGTAACGGACCTAAAAGCTTCAGAGTGTCCTGATCCTGAGGATGCAAACAGAGTTTAAATTACAATCAGCATCACGTTTACACTGGCTGTGCTTCCATTACAAATGTGCTGAAAACTTTAGAGTTCCAGTAATGTAAAAAAAAACACAATTTCACAATTGCTGTGTTTGTATTAGATAAAGTCTATTAAAATCTCGTTCAGGTGAGATGCCGCTCCATGATCCTCCAATCACTTCCTTTTGTCTTCTTCGTGGTTTGCACCTGTTGTAAAATCCGGTTGTTGATCATGCAATAATTAAAAAAAATGTGTCCATTGTAGTTTTGGGAAATAAACCAATTTCGATACAGCCAAAAAAAGAAGAAGAAAAAAACAGACACCTTATCGTAGCACAAAAATCTTGTCAAAAAGCAAAAGTTTTTTTGAAATCTGCGAGTTTCCATTTTCGATATGTCAAATTGAACAATTATACGGTCAATGCAAACGCAGCTACTGTGAAGCTGCAATTAGCAGTTTAAATTAAAATGTTAAAAAAATCTTATGACTCCTTTAAAGATGAGCAGTGATAGTATTTTCTCCCCACCCGTATAAAGCCTTTAAAAAGTGATACAAACAAATTCTGAGAAGCAAGAAACAAACCTGGTGTGTATTTCTGGCGTTGTCGTCACTGCCAAGCCAAGAGGAACAGAAACACAACCAGAAAGTAATATTTCTATTTTTTTTTACTGTTTTGTAAAAGCCATACATATCCTATTTCACAGTGCTGACATTGTCCACAAGCCATTAAAATCCAGTAAATAAAGCAAGTCCAAAATACAGATAGAAGTAGGCTGATATTATCCTGCTCTTTCCCCAACACTGCTATTATATACAATTACAATTATATACAATTATTTACAACTCCACTTGAATTCAGTTTGCAACACTAATATAGATGCTGATTGTTTTAAATTTTTATGTGGCTTAACTCCACACCAAATACCAGTGGGGGGGAAAAAAAAAGAAAACTTGATTCCAATTATCTCTTATTTTGTAGTAAACAAGCAAACATGTCTGAAAGGTTTGTAGTTTACAGCAAAATTTGGCTTCTGCTTTCAACTAACTATTGAAATATTTCACACTGACAAGTAATTGTACGTCTGACAGACGCTTTTGTCACATCACCTTTGACAACCGAAATCCCTGGCGGGTAGTTTGAAAGATTTCTTCTTTTTGTCGTGTTGCTCACCTACATACGAGGTCGCCACGGTTATGTTTTTCTTGAACATTTAACTGCACACATCAAATAAATCTGTTTTTAGTCATGTTCACTCTGCAGTCCTTCTCAATCCTTAATGTGATGGAGAGGAACTGAAAGAGTAAATATACCACGTGGTAAATTTACTTTATCTATAAAAAGACATGAATATATGCTGTTTGTGTTTGCCGGTTGAGAGGCTGATTAACTTGACTGTGTTATAACCTGACACATTTTGGTGACATTAGTTTGACTGGCTGTCAAGCAGCATTTGATTTAACCACATTCCTTTTGTTGGTTCTGCCTCCAAATGTCTGCTTCTTTTTGTTTTTTCAACAGTAAAACCAATCCTAATAGTTATGGCCTCCTTATATAGTTGCTTTAATAAATAATTTCCAGATTTTTCCACTTTTCAATGCAACACGTCATGTAAACAAACACATCTGTTAGGAAGGAATAAAAAAAAAATCAAGCAATAATCTGGTCGAATAAGTGTTTGCAACCTTTTCAAGCAACTTTTGACTTAATTATAGTCTTCAGCTCAGATATCGGGCATGAAAAGAGTACAAAGCAAATCCACTGCATCACATTTATGCTATTGTACAGTGAAGTAGTCATCAATAAATGGGAGAACTGTTTTAAATTTTCTCATTATGCCTTCGTTTAAATAGGAACACCACTTAAGATTACAAATACGCTCTTTTACCAGAGACTCCTGGCCAAGAAAGCAGCAACAAAAAAAGTTTGACATACAGAATAACTCCAGTATTCATGGGGGTTAAAGTTCTCAACCTCCCACAAAAAGACAACATTTGTAAATACTTGAGATGTTTGCATATTTTAAAGGTTCACATACCAGGTTAATCTTAATATACATTAATAAAAACTGTGGAAAAAGTCTTCACACTACTTAAGAAGTTAATATCTTACAGTCTTCTTTGTCTCCAGTCTGACAGCCAATCAGTGACAAATAAAATGATTCGCTCTCCTGGATTGGCTACTTTGGAAAAATAAACATCCAATAGCGTGTCACGTAGCATTGCGCCTGGGTTTTTCAGCTTCTCAAGCTGCATTTTTTGGCAAATAGTCAAATTTTGGGGTTACGTTTCAAACTGCGTATGCTAAACCATGAACAGGTAGGGGTCACCTGTACTGTGAAAAATGAACATAACTCCAAAAAGTACATTTTGTTTTCTGTGCGACATTCATCTGCTAGACGTCTAAACAAAGACACGCACCTTTACAAAATAGACAAGCAGGCCTGGCTTATGTCACCTAAAGCCTTGTGGGGAAAAAGCAGAATTCCAAAAACAATTTATTTTTATTTTTTTATTTTTTGCTTTACTACAGCTGTACTTTATCTGTAGTTTACCATTTGTGTTTGTTCATTTATAAATTTGGCTTGTATGACTGTAAAACGTAAGTTGAATTCTGATGTCCATATATAAATCAAGAAGTTGAAAGGATTTGGCAGTGGTTTTAATCTCAATAGCTCTCTGTCTACCTTGGCTGGGAAAATGAACTGCGTTGTAACGTTTTGTCCCTCAGATGATGAAATGCACAGACATTCTGAAAAGATTAATGCTGTGGTATATCTCTTATTTTGCCAAACTGATTAGGTGACAGTATTTATACTGTATGTGTGTAATTACAGTGTTGAAATTTGGACTTTAAAAAGCAATAATAAAGTGCATTAGGGATTTTTTAAAATTAGCTATTAAGAAATGCCAATAGCAGCGACATAAGAGCATCAAACGTTCAATTTTCTGGTCATCCTCAGTTGTAGCTTTATTCTTAATCGTTTTAAATACTTTTGAGTGTTTCTCACATTGTGGTATAATCATGTCTTTATCTATATCGTCAAAGCAGTTTTACAGTTTACAGTAGGTTCATTGAATCCATGTTGACGTTGAATTTGTTGAAGTTCTGATGTTTTCTTAAAGTTGCCCAACACATCCAGTCCTTATAGAGCGAAAGGGAGGAAAACCTCCTGATTCCTTTACCTCAACATTTTTTTTCTTTTTGTTTGTTTCTTCTAGACTCTCTACAGGTTGGCTGTAGGATGCTTCTTTGGCACGAGGTTAATGATTGGAACATCAGTTTTCAATAAACTTGTCTCCTTCAGCGGACATTGTTTTAATGCGCCTTGGTTTGCTAACTTCTAGGTTGACGTTAGCATGTTAGCCTTCTGTGTCGACATAACCCATTGTTCCAGTCAATCGAGTATGGACAAATCTTGCTAAAGAACTCCTGCTCATGAATTTATTGCAAAATTTAAGAATGTTGAATTGCAGTAAAGCAGAACATATGACATATGAGTTGCAACAGTCAATACATTCTCTCTTTGAACATGAACATCATTGCAAAGCTTGAAAAGCATATAGATTATTAGTGAACCCAGTCTCTAAAATGCATAGATAAGCTGTGGTTTTTCAAATTTTGGTCGCAAACATGGCTGCAACGCTCTCTGGAGGCGTCACTGTGCACCAACATCATGTAGTGTAAAATTGTTGTTCCTCTTAGACACTCAGTGTTTCAAAAATATCAAAGACTTTAGTCCAAATTGGGATGGTACATAGCTAGTGCATAAAGATATTCATGTGGAACAGTATTTTAACAAGTTGTAATATTCTTTTAAAAAGTTTTATTTCATGACAAATCTTCTGTTCCCTTTACAAAATCTCACTTTTGTTTTCCAAATTGTAACAGTGTTTCCAGAAATTTAATTACCAGTGGACAAATAAAAAATAATCTTGTATGAAAGTCTGACCTCCTAGTACAGCTGCATACTGTACCATATCCTTATTTATCTATCTATCTATTTATTTATTGAATGCCAGTCCTTACTATTACAGTCTCAGTTGGTTTTTACTGTATTTTCTTTTCTTATTATCTTAAATGTACTCGACATGAGGATGTTTGCACATAGCTGCTTTATAACATTAGTTAAATTTGTATTGGTAGTAATTGAAGATTGGCTAATCGCACACAATAAAGTGAACACGAGTCAGAAAAACAGCTTCCCCACAGCCATCATTAGCAGTGAGCAATACAGCAATGTGTCCACAGGGTGTGTGCACACACAGCCATTTGTTACGGCCTAATGGTTTGGGAAGTTCAATTGGAGAGAAATGGACTGAGGGTTTTTGTCCTTTGAAAGCATCCTCTGATTGAGGGTGTAACCAGAGGGCCCTCCAGCAAGAGTCCAGATCAGTTGACCTTTCCAGGCCAGATAATTCCTATTTACTGCCGCCTACATGGCCCAGCTTACACAGTTGGAACGCTCTCACCGAGGTCAATTGCTCGTGTTCGAGAATGTGTGTGATAGAGACAAGTGGAGGGATGGGCAGAGGAGGGAGCGAGAGAAAACAGAGGAGGGTTAACAGTTTGGACGTCAACAATGAATCCGTGTCTTACATTGTTACGGCCAGCGAAGTAAAACAACTAATTAAAACGTTTATATCAGCTGCGATTTCCAAAACGGTTACGACAGGCTTCCATTTTAACAAAATTATAAGCATTCTTCTAGGCAAAGAAGATAAAGAATATCAGCAGTTCTGCAACTCACTGCCACGATTGTCTTTTTCTCAGCAGTAATATATTGATATACATGCTAGTTTATCAACTTGAAACACTTGAACATGTTAATCTTTAATAGCAGAAACGGGGCCTGGAGTTTGAGATTTGGACTCAAGATTCACTTAAATTGCAATTACCTTATAAAATTAATTAAAATGTCTAGTTGAATCATTACAGATTTCACGTTTTGACCTCGGGGACACAAGATACTGGAATGAATCTTCAAGGGTAACACAAAAAAGTCAGCAGAACAGGAAAAGAAACAAAGGAGCAGAACATAGGTTGGGAAAGGGACAATAAAAGTATTGAGAGAGGCACAAAACACAAGTTTGACAGAATTGGCATAAAAAAATTCTTCTTTTTAGGAGTTAATGTAGTAGTAGATAAAAGTGGAACAATCCTTGCTTTTTAGAAGTCAGTGGGTGATGTGTAATGATGAACTGCTTATTGGCAGTACATTTCATGAAGGCAGCAGAGAAATCACTGAGTAAATTACTCTCTCTGTTGCTTCTGCATTCACATAATGGAGTCATCTCATTTGGAATGACACATGCAAATATTCCATCATTGAACTATTATTAGCCATTAATCATGACGCTCAGAATGGATGTAGCAATTTGTTTGAAAGATGTTTTTTCCCCCAATCTTAGAATTTGTTTTCCTTTGTGTAATTCTCCAAAAAGGCTTAGCGCAAATTAGGTTGTGTTCAAGACGCTAAAAGTTATTGAAATGCAGATTACGGATCAGTATCTGTATTTGTATTCATTTGTATTCTATTTGCAAGAGTGTGAGAAATGTAGCTGGCTGTGCATTTATATTTGATGGCATTGATGCAAGTTGGGTCGGGCAGAGAGCATCTTTAAAACCCTGTTTATCATTTAAATGGTTTTCTCAAAGTCTTGCTGTTTGTTTTGAGTCCAGTGTCTGACACTAACTCTTCAGTGCCCAATAGAAACTGAAGTGATTAAAAGACAAATGCATTTTTCATATCATTGAAAAATGTAAAGGTTCTTGAAGGGCATATCAATGGGGGTTTTTCTGTAATGTGACTTTTTACTCTGAGGTTGGTAGAACACATTACTGTAGCTACATACATTGTCAGAGAGCATTTTCGTACTGGATTAACTTTATGCTTACAAACAACACCAATTAGCTTAGTGATCTGGCTGTTTTATCCATGCATGAGATGTGTCAGTGTCTTGTCCTAATTTCTCAGCTCTGGGTTTTTCCCTTCAATAGTTTTATAATCCAATTGGAGTCCCAATCAAAGCAAAAAGTCAACAAAGTTAATTGGACTTCCCTACATCCGTCTACATGCACTGAAATCCTTAATGTTTCTCACATAGATGAATGACCCTCGCAGCAAACATGCTGTGTCTTAAAATACTAATACATTTTCAAAAATCTGCACAGAATTCATGTTGTAACACCTGGCTACACGTTTTCCTTCAGGATTGCTTTTCTTTTTTTCAAAAATTGTGTAGCTGAGTGTGTCTTTAGGCTGAATACTAATGCCTCTCAAAACAAATCAATTTTTCAAACAATTGACACCCTAGAGATAGCCATAGAAAGTCGACTTACATCACTCACACTGAGCTTCTAAGCCAAATTAATGTCCATAATATAGCAGAGCAAAGCTCAGTTTTGCCTTTTAAAGAAGAAAACTGTTAATTCCACTGCTAAATGGCTTTTCTCAAGGGTTGGGTCAAACAAGCTTTTCAGCCACAGGAGGTTCGTCATTCTGAGTCATGCTGTTCTTGCTGCAAGGTGAAGACATAGAACGATGAAAGAAATCAGAACATAAAGGGTATAAGTTGAATATTAATGGAAAGGATTTGAAACCCTCTCTGATTTAACACCTGCAGCTACCTGGCAAACTGCAGCATGAAATTGCACATTCGGAGCAGTTTGTCAATGGAGCTTTCAGCAGATAAAGCAAATGAAATGCAGAGTGGAGGAAACATATTGGACTTCTACACAACCTGAATGGTGATGTTTCTTTGAATATAGCGTTCCTCACAATAACAGCGACGGCTGGTAAAGATGTGCAAAAAGGCATAAAATTCATCTTTATCACAGCTGTATTAGCTCACAGTAAAAATTAAAAAGGAATCACGTCTACAAAAATGTCTCGGATATTGGCATCCCTAATAGTAAAATAAATCAATGCAACCGTTCTTGTAATTAATCATTTAGTTATTTCCTGAAATATAGCTATGACCCTCAGTACAATGTCCCTCATCCACTTTTCAAAATGAGAAAAACAAGAAAATACAACCTTCAAGTAAAGCAAATGCTCTTCATAAGTCAATAAATAACTTATGAAAGATATTTGCCTAAACTTGCCCAACAGTCAGAAAAGCTGAAACGTTTTAAACATCGGGAACTGTAGCAAGGATTGGTGTTATGAGAGTCACCAAGATTCTGTAAAGATCATTAAACACTTTAAAAATACCAACCAAGAGTAAATTTGGGAGAAACAGCCACAACAACCAAGGTTTTCTGAGTATTCTGGTATAATAAATAAAGGCGCATAATAATGAATTAATTTATAATCAAATTAATTTGATTGTTTCTATGAATAAATTGGCAACTATAAGGGCGCATAGCCAATGCAGTGTACTATAAGCCTGGCGGGCCACCATGCTTTACTTGCCCCCCACCAGGCTAAACATTGTTTGCTTATTGTAAATAAAGTTTTTTATGCACCAGTAACAGTGACTGTAAAGAGGAATTAAGCTAGGTTAATAGTTTGTAGTTGATGCGTTGTACTGGGCAAGACGGGGTGCGCACCAATTGCTCCGTCCTTAAACCTGCCTGTTGGCTTCAAACACCATTTCCAAATTATGATGCCTGCTTGTTCACCTCCGAATTTTTTTTACATCTAAATTTTTTTTAATACAAAAACAAGGTGTGTCGCTGGTAGACTTCTCTAGCAAATAGATTCTTTTGATGCATCAAAGAGGGATGTCATCACTGCTGATGTCATTGTTACCAATGGAACTGAACATTCTAATGACGCATTCACACCAAACACGTTTTGAGCGTCAGGTGAGTCTGGTTTACATTCAAAGTCTATGTGGAAAGTTGAACGCCATGGACTCTCTTGACGCGTCAAACGGCCACATCGGCCCTCAACGCGCCTCCACATAGACGTTGAATGTAAATCAGATGCGCCTGACTCTCAAATCGTGTTTGGTGTGAACGCACCATTATATTCCAGTGTCATATTAGTTCCATCATATTAGGACCAAAGCCTGGTCCTAATATGATGGACTCATTGCTTTGAGTCAGGGGTAACATTTAGAGGTAAAATGTGAATTAAGTTTTAGATAGGGTTAGGATTAGGGAAAATGTCTGTGTTAAGCAAAATCACAGCAACTAAAATGAAGGGAAATGAATGCAAAGCTCTAATATGGGTCGAAATAGTTTTGACAAATCTGTATAGCATTTTGTTTTCTAAATCATTCTATAAATAATGATGATATAATGTTAGGTTGTATTTCTGCCAATTGCATAGCTGCAGTACATTAGTAGTCTAATGTGTTGAATGTGCTGAGACACATTCAACACATTAGAAACCAATCAGAACCAAAAGTTTATCTTTTGGTTCTGGTTGTTTCTGGACAGCAGCAGAGTCAGAGGAATTTTCAGATTCTCAGTTTCATATTTTACTGTCAGACACTTTTAACAAATATTCATCCATCATCATCCAACACATGTATCCTTGCACACACACATTCACACCTTATGACAGTGTTTCTCAATTCCAGTCCTCACGCCCTCCCTGCCTGCATGTTTTAGGTGTTTCCCTTCTGCCACACGCATGGATTGAATAATGGGTGATTAACAGGCTTCTACAGCACTTGATGGTCACGCAATCATTTGAATCAGCTGTTCTGGTATAGAGGCACATCTAAAACATGCAGAGCAGGGGGGCCTGAGGACTGGAATTGAGAAGCGCTGCCTTAGGACAATTTAGAGAGACCAATTAATTTTTTAGAAATTCTACCAGCTGCAGTTTTTATAGATAGGAAAGTTTTAATAATGTTTATTTTGGTGTTTTTAACTCTGAAATTGATCTTGTGTTTTCTCCATTGACTTTGGAGTTAGGAATATTATTTGCCTGTGTCTGTTTTGATTTCCTAAATTTAAGTAAAACATTGAATTTTCATAATGCCCAGTGTTGGCAAAACCTGGGTTTGGATTGTTATCGAGGTTAGTACCACTTGGGTGTGGGTCGGCGTAAAGGCCGAGCTGGGCTTAGACTGGCCTTCAGGCCAACGCCAACACGAAGCCCCTCCATGCAACCAGTAGAGGTTGGTCGCATGGACCTCGATGTTTGATTGGAGGACCATCTTTCCTCGGATGTCCCTGTTGGATTGGAGGTCCATCTTTCCTCAGACCTCCCTGGTTGATTGGAGGTCCGTCTTTCCTCGGGCCTCCCTGGTTGATTGGAGGTCCATCTTTCCTCGGACCTCCCCGTTTGATTGGAGGTCCATCTTTCCTCGGACCTCCCCGTTTGATTGTAGGTCCACCTTTCCTCGGACCTCCCCGGTTGATTGGAGGTCTGCTTCTCCTCGGACCTCCCCGTTTGATTGGAGGTCCATCTTTCCTCAGACCTCCCTGTTGGATTGGAGGTCCACCTTTCCACGGACCTCCCCGGTTGATTGGAGATCTGCTTCTCCTCGGACCTCCCTGGTTGATTGGAGGTCCATCTTTCCTCGGACCTCCCTGATGGATTGGAGGTCCGTCTTTCCTCGGACCTCCCCGTTTGATTGGAGGTCCATCTTTCCTCGGACCTCCCCATTTGATTGGAGGTCCACCTTTCCCCGGACCTCCCCGGTTGATTGGAGATCTGCTTCTCCTCGGACCTCCCTGGTTGATTGGAGGTCCATCTTTCCTCGGACCTCCCTGATGGATTGGAGGTCCGTCTTTCCTCAGACCTCCCTGGTAGATTGGAGGTCTGCTTCTCCTCGGACCTCCCCGATGGATTGGAGGTCCGTCTTTCCTCGGACCTCCCCAGTTGATTGGAGGTCTGCTTCTCCTCGGACCTCCCTGGTTGATTGGAGGTCCATCTTTCCTCGGACCTCCCCGGTTGATTGGAGGTCCATCTTTCCTCGGACCTCCCCGGTTGATTGGAGGTCCATCTTTCCTCGGACCTCCCCGTTTGATTGGAGGTCCATCTTTCCTCGGACCTCCCCGGTTGATTGGAGGTCTGCTTCTCCTCGGACCTCCCCGGTTGATTGGAGGTCTGCTTCTCCTCGGACCTCCCCGGTTGATTGGAGGTCTGCTTCTCCTCGGACCTCCCCGGTTGATTGGAGGTCCGTCTTTCCTTGGACCTCCCTGATGGATTGGAGGTCCGTCTTTCCTCAGACCTCCCTGGTAGATTGGAGGTCTGCTTCTCCTCGGACCTCCCCGATGGATTGGAGGTCCATCTTTCCTCGGACCTCCCTGATGGATTGGAGGTCTGTCTTTCCTTGGTCTCCTTTGTTTGCAGGGAGTCTTCTTTTTGCAGGGGGACCTCTGGTTGGGTGGAGACTCTCGGATGGTTGTTTTCCAGAGCAAGTTTCAACTTTATTTTCAGGTCTGCAACCTGACCCTGCAATGATTTCACTTTTTCCTCCTGTTCTTTGATTTTGGAAGCTTGCTCAGTGTGAGTTTTGATCTGTTCCTCAAATTTAAGTCTCTCTTTGTATCCTTCAATCATTACTTCAATCAGACCTTTATTGCGGGATTCATATTTTTCTGCCTCCCTCTTGAAGTGATCCAGCTGTTGAAGAATGCTCTTTGATTCACCTTCACGTTTCACTTGCAGATGACGTTCTCTTTCCAACATTTTTTGGAGTTTTTGAATCTCCTCCTGCTGTGATTTCACTTCAGCCTGACATGCAATCCTTTTGTCTCTTTCCTCACGGAGTTCAAAAATCTTACTCTGCAGTTCTTCTTTAAGATCGTCTACCTGCTTTGTGAGATTGATGACGTGTTGGCTAGTCTCTTCCTCGTCTTCCACTAAGGGGGTGATCTGGAAGCCAGCAGAAGGAGTTGTTTTCTGCTCGACTTCCAATGATCTTGGGCTCTCAAAGTCGCCGGACGGACTTGGTTCACCCTGGAACTCCGATGATTCATCTTCCGGCTCGCTGTCGTCGTCAAAAACAAGGATTTCGTCGTAGTCGACTTGGATGTTTTGCTCCATCATTTCGATCCATGAAAGCTCAGCTGGAAAAGCTTCATGTTCACAAGTATTCTGTTGTTGCTTCATATCTATATTCTGGTAAATTATTTCTTCTCTGAAAGGATTAATTTCGAAAGTGCTCTGAAGAGTGATCTGTCGCGATAGAACTGTGGAACAGGTCTGAGAAAACACTGTCTGTGAGCTACAGTCAAGAGAGAGATTCCTTTGTGATATCATAGAGTTATGACATCACTGCTGATGTCATTGTTACCAATGGAACTGAATATTCTAATGATGCATTAATATCAAACTCCTATAGAGGGTCAGGTGAGTCTGGTTTACATTCAAAGTCTATGTGGAGTGTTGGACGCCATGGACTCGTTTGATGTCAAATGCTCCCAACGGCTGCTAGGCGCTCCAAACGCGCCTCCACATAGATGTTGAATGTAAATCAGATGCGCCTGACTCTCAAAACGTGTTTGGTGTGAACGCACCATTATATGTCCAGTGTCATATTAGTTCCATTATATTAGGACCAAAGCCTGGTCCTAATATGATGGACTCATTGCTTTGAGTCAGAGGTAACATTTAGAGGTAAGATGTGAATTAAGTTTTAGATAGGGTTAGGATTAGGGAAAATGTCTGTGTTAAGCAAAATCACAGCAACTAAAATGAAGGGAAATGAATGCAAAGTTCTAATATGGGTCGAAATAGTTTTGATAAATCTGTATAGCATTTTGTTTTCTAGATCATTCTATAAATGATGATATAATGTTAGGTTGTATTTCTGCCAATTGCATAGCTGCAGTACATTAGTAGTCTAATGTGTTGAATGTGCTGAGACACATTAAACACATTAGAAACCAATCAGAACCAAAAGTTTGTCTTTTGGTTCTGATTGGTTGTTTCTGGACAGCAGCAGAGTCAGAGGAATTTTCAGATTCTCAGTTTCATATTTTACTGTCAGACACTTTTAACAAATATTCATCCAACCATCATCTAACACACTTATCCTTGCGCACACACATTCACACTTAGGACAATTTAGAGAGACCAATTAATGTTTAAGAAATTCTATCTGCTGCAGTTTTTATATATATAGGAAAGTTTTAATATTTATTTTGATGTTTTTAACTCTGAAATTGATCTTGTGTTTTATCCATTGACTTTGGAGTTATGAATATTATTTGCCTGTGTCTGTTTTGATTTCCTAAATTTGTGTAAAGGATATAAATACACTGCTGTTTAAACAAAACAGCGGTGTATTCATTTGGCACTTGTACATATCAGCCCAACAAGGCCATACTGGATATTTTGGAGACGAATACTTGTGCTGTTACGCCATTTTTGGTCGGAAGGTTGCTGGGAACTCTTCGAAACACACAATTTTAAATCAAGATCTTTTGAACTATGCAAGAAAAGAATGATAGTGATCCAAAATAAAGTCAACATTCCTCCTATTGAACACCTGAGCTGAAGAGAGGACAGAATGAGAGACGACACAAGAGTCTAGACAATCTATAAAGAATAGGCAAGGTCTCAATCTGAATGTGATCGAGAAAGATTTTCACCAATCCACTACAGAGCAACAAATGACAAACAAGAGGAACCTTTATAAACGTCCACTTAGAGTTTAAAGTAGTTTACAACCTCTAGTTAACTAAACATCGCTCCACCAATGCATAGAAATTATGCAAGGTCCAGACTGAAAAGCTCCAACCAGGATTTGATCACAGTACCTTGTTGCTGCAGAACCATCCATTTGACATTAAATGTACTCAATTCAACATTGTGCAACTGTGCTACAGTCATGAGAGGTTAATTTATTTTAAACCTACCAGGGCTTAAAATATTGTCAATATAAGCCATTGTCAAATCTGCTCTTTCAGTAATTGCAGAGGCCAATGCGTATTTCCTAAATGTATGTAAAGCCCATTTTCATGTTCACTGATTTGAAATGCAGATTTCTCCATGTAATTGTAACTCCTTTGGGACTTTCACTGTCATACAGCGGCTTTCTGGATCTGCCAGGCAATCCAATTAGAGCCGAAAGGCGGCTTTTACTCAGAAAGCGCTAATATTTACGTGTGATCCGACAGTATTAAGAAACAATCCTCAATAGCTTCGTGAGGGCCTCATGGCGATCTTTTGAAGCCGGGGTCGGATATGTAAATATCGTCGTCGTCTTCCCAATTGTCAATCATAATCTTTTTGTGTGTGAAGAAAGGAGAAAAATGGCCCTGCAAGAGGAGTTGACTCTCCACACAGCTGCCCATTCACTGCATGAAGTGGGCCTGCTCATTTGATTTTCCACTCTGGAGCCTAATAGACATTGTCGGTGGCAGCTGGCAGTGTGCAGCTTTCAGGCATTGTTCCACCAGCTGACAAGCACTCCTGTTGGGAGTAAACTGAAGGCGTTAATTTGAGGCATGCTGAAGCCCTTCAGGGTTTTTCTAACCTTTATTCGGGGCCGCTTCACTCAGAGGAGAGCTTTTGGTTTTGGAAAAGTCTTGTCACACTTGTCCATTTTCACACCAGGAAGCTGCCCGATTCAGCTACAGTCTCATCTACTCCATAACAGAGTTACTTGTTTGTTAGTGTTACTTGTTTTTGGGAGATGGAGCATTGAGAAAGTTAGGTTTTAGATGCATGCTTCAGGTAATCCATTTGTGAAAACGTTGCTTAATGTTTGTGTTACTTTATCTTTCTGTGCTTTTTTTTCACAGATAAATCTGAATATGGAGAGGCCTACCAAAGAAGAAGAGGACCCAATTCAGGCCAATTTGATGGACAAGAAGCAGGAAGTAAAACACCAGAAGGAGTTGGCCAAACAAGCAACAGCTGGCGGCGAATTCTCCTACTTATCCTTGCCATCACCATTCATAATATACCAGGTAAGAGGGAGCGACAAGAAATAAAGGTTTGGAACGTAAGAACAGCTGAAATACCAGAATAAATTGCAGTACTGTGTTGCATAACAATTTGTGTCAAACCAACTCGATTTGGAAACAAGGTTTTCCCAAATCGCATCAGTTTCTAATGACACAATTATTGGAAATTAATTGCCATTGTAAAAAAAATTTCTTCTGTAATTTCTAAATCTTAAATCTTTAGTAATGTGCAAATATGTAATGAGTTCTACAGTGGACCCCCCACCTATTTGCAGTTCAATATTCACAGATATTTTCTAACGCGCATCTAAACTTTTTCAACAGAAACGCAGCTTGAGAAGCTGAAATACCAAATTCAGTGCTACTGGATACACTATTGGCTGGTATGTGCAAAGCAGCCAATCCAGAAGTGCCAATTATTTTTCCTGGGTGCTGATTGGCTATGCCCCCAAATTTGGAGATAAAGACGTCTGTAGATATTAGCTTCTGCGCTACGGCTAAGACAATTTGTACTGTGCGTGTTGATGTATATTACAGTGTATTTGATGTTTGAATTATTAAAACAGGCAATGATAACTAACTTTTACTGTTATTATAGAGACATTTAAAAGCCAAAAACTTATTCTGTTCTTGGCTAGTGGTTGGCTAATGACTCTGCAGTCAAGCCTCCATTTTCAAGCACGCCGTATGTCATGCTTCCTCACTTGGTCAGCTCAGTCAGTTGACATCTTCCTCAGTAGTTGGTCATGCAAGTTGGTCTTCACAACAGAAGTTGTCTGTTATCTTCCATGCATCATTCAACGTTATCTTTATCTTATGAAAAACCTGGATTGTAGCACATGAAGTCAAAAATAAGCACTATTTTTATAGAGGAAGAAAAGGCTTTGGGAACAGATGTGCAGCCATTGTCAAATCTGCTCTTTTTTTTTCCAATTCAACTGTAAAATGCAGTAGGCCTTTTAACGATAATAGATTGTGGTTTGCTGATTGGTGTAGTCTCAGAAGTTGCAGTTCCAGTATTCTATAAAGTGCTATCGCAGTGTAACAAAGGCATGGGTTATTATCTGCCAACTGCTGTACATTTTAGTACTAAACAGAAATACAAAAGACTCAAAACTGAAATATGCTTTGAGATTTATAAGAAAAGAAAAACTTTGGCAGTATTAGTAGTAGAAAAACGGTTCCAATTGCTTTGGCTGATGAAAGTCTGCTCTCTTGTTTCTGTACGAGGCACAAGCAAGCTGGACTGGAAGCGCTATTGGGAACATACAGGGTTAAACGTAACTAAATGGAACAGGAGCTCGACAGAGCAACCGAGGGTTTTCTGAGACGGACTGACAAGGAGGTTGATGGGAGGGCTCAGGGTGCTCTTGAGAAATTAAAGGAGAGACAACAGAAGTTACAGGTCTGTAAGTTTACTGTTTTCACCAAAGGGAAGTTTTAAGCTGTAGCCACAAGTTCTTTAATTTTTTGACGCCGTCTATACTGATGCATTATACCAGAAGTTTCATTAGCGTTACAAAACGTGTGTAGTTTGTTGTTAGCTTTCTATGGAACAAATACCAAAATATTAGTGCTTTTATATCCCTTTTAATTAAGCCTCTTTGTTTTGTAAGAAGGTTTTCCTGCAAAGTGGTGTCCCATTATTGTTGTGATGTATTATATAATTTATAATATTCAAGAAGTTATTATTGACCCTGCAGATGAATGTGAGTGATTCAGTCTCAATACCTTGTATTTAGCTTTCAGACTCTTATTTTGAATTTGAAATGAAGTAGTTCCTTAGTAATTTTCCACTTGTCTTGAAGTAGTTGGTGAGTAAAAGGACTTGGGGTGACGATATTTTTTGTTTTTTTTGTCACTTATCTAGCAGCATTTATGTTATTTACAAGAAAAAATAACGTGGACAGAGCTAGATAATTGTGGTAGGCTAACTGTTAGCTACCTACAGTGCTAAAGCTGGTTAATGCTTTGGATCAAGCTAATAGACTATTTCACTTTACTTTTAGTCTGACCTGCAGTTTATTAGAATTTATTAAAATCTAAAATACTTTAAATTATCAAACTTAATTTGAGATCCATGCAACCTTTTTTCTATTTGTTAAAACACAAATTGAGCCATTTCCAAGGCATTTTTAGCATTAAAGTCACTCCTCCACTAGGTGAACATAAACTACTTGATACATATGAATTAGTTAAACCTGGACTAAGATATCCTACACTTAGGGATTTTTTCTAGGCAGTAAAAACGTCTCTCTGTCTTGGCAAACAAAAAAATGGCGTTCTTATATTTCCCCAAATATTTTCTCAAGAATTATCTCGTTAGCTTAGTTAGCATGCTATATTAAAACTCTTAAATTTCACTACTTTCTTACTTCTGTGAATTTATGTTTTTTATGATATCTTAATATTATTTGCAATAAAACCTGAATTGACATTGTTTTGTTATCCAGCCCTAAGGAGTCACCAGAACCATGTGTGTCTGGCGTTCTCTACTATCCCCAGTTGCTCTGAGAGCCTTTTCAACAAAAGGCCTCAAAGTACACAAACTTTAACAAAAACAAGTATTGGAAATGGCTACAAAGAAATTTACAGTCATCTGTTTATTTGCACAGTCATAGTTTAATGAATTCACAGTAAGAGTAAGAGGGTTAATGTTGGAGTTCATTCGTTTTTGTCTCTGTGCTCCACCCGGTCCGTTAGCCAGTTTCAGAACCCGACCAGAACCCCTCAGTGTAAATTACCTTGAGAAGTAATGAGATTTGGTTATATATAAAAACAGGCTTTAATGCCGAAAAATTATCAAAGGTTCCAAGCCATACATGTCATACAAGTGGAACAGATACAGAGTTACATTTCTCCGTCCAGCGCTGGCGCCACACTTAGCTACCTTAGTGATAGAACCAAGTGAGGCCAAGACTGTAACACAAGTTTAGCTTTTTATTCTTCTCTGCAAGCTGTACCCTCCCTAAAGGGTAGTTTAATCCGTTTCAGTCTCTTTATCTATGACTGCCGGCAGTCACACATATACATAGTTATGTAAACTGCAGTGTGTGTGTGTAAGCAATTAAAAGAGGCTAAAAGAGATGCAGGAAAAGATAGAACCTACAACATTAATTTAACAACAAAAACTCCCCACCACATTAGTTTATTCTATTTTGAGTCTAAACAGAAGTGAAAAAACCAGAACTGACCTTTTCTAACAATAAATGCAAGATAGACTTCACTCCGTCAGTTCTAACAAGCTAGAGCACCTTTCCATTTCGATCATTTTTCTTTGTTCTTTTTACTTTGACGCAACCAATGCACCTGCCTCTGTTTGGCAGTAAAAGATGCCAAAGAGAAGCAATTAACTCCAGGGTCACCGACCCAATAAACACCCATCAGTAGAGTTTTTGCTGTGGTTATGTGAGCCTTTTAAAGCCCAGTTTGTCATTGTAACAAACACTAAAAGCAAATAACTGGAACTGAATTTTCCACATTTCTTAACTCTCTTCACACTGGCATCATCATTCAGTAGAATGAACGACCATGCAAAAAAGAAAATAGTTTTTAGCAACAAAAGAAAATCAGTATTGAGCATCAAGACCCCCCCACAATGCCAATAATTAAATGTAACCCTTTGTAACTGTGCCAGTCATTATAGTCTCAACTAAACACAGGAAATTGAGTAAAACAAATTTCTGCCAGTGAAAAAGCTGGATGCGTTTGGTCGCATAGTGCTGATGGAAAATCGTTTTCTCATCCCCACATCACAGCTGCTCATCCAACTTTTTCTTCTTTTCTTTCTGGCAACTTATTTCCAGGCTGTTGTTGAAATCAGAATCAGAAGTGTTTTGTGGTATTTTGTCAGCTTTGAGTTCTTGGCTGACAACAGTTCAGACAAAAGCACTGCCGGATATTAGAGTAGTCTGCGACCTGAAAAGGGCTTTTCAAGAAGAACCAAACGCTGGAATGTAAATAAACATATATGCAAATCTAACCGCGTTCGAAATCCTTTGGTTTTAATTAGACTTCTTGTTACCTAAACATCTCTAGAGCCAACACTACCCTACAGTTGTGCATTTATTTCAAGCCCTCATTTTGTAAGTGAGTCTTTATTTTTTTCTAGCAACGCAGACCGAGTTCCTCTTAACTATTCAAGCGTCAGCTGTCATAAAGTGTCACAAGTTCTTTTGATCACAAATGAAAAAGTCACAGATTTTGCTGTAAGTGTCAAAATGTTTCTGTGCCTGGTGGTGATGATGGAAGTATTGACTGACTCTGAAGTCTTTCCTGCTGCTGGGTCAGCAGGAAACGTAATGCACCAAGACTTTATGATGCTTCTTTGTATTAATGTCCTGCTTAAAAGAAAAAAAGATGGAGGACTGTAATCTTTCAAGGGCAGATATAATTTGAATTGAAGTTACCGCTTTAGCATTAGCTTCCGCTAAATACCATGTTTGTAATTATTGCTTCTCTTTACATTTACTTATGCCAGTGCATCTAACGTTTTAGCTAGCAGTTCCCACCACTGATCATTTACTGTGCCACATATTTAAGGTGTTCAGGAAAGTGTTAAACAATTGTTTCCCCTTATAGGATTAATTATGCACTGCTTGAACGGGCTGAAATGGGCACAGACACTTCAGTTGGCCTGTTTTATTTTGTTCCTTTTTGCTTTCTTTGATTAGTGGGAAAATTACATTATTTGCACTGATTACTTGATTCAAATTTAAATTCTAGAGCACATGAAGGAGGCATGAGTCTGTGGGCAATTAGCCATTTACTCGAATCAAATCACAAAATGATTGTGGAAGCCTAGTTTCTCTCTCTCTTTTTTTTACTTGTTGCATCAATTCAATTGATTTCCATTTGTTCCATAAATACCAGGTATATTCTATCTGTACCTTAGGAATGCACTGCCCACTAACCTTAGATTAAAAATCCTATTAGAGAGTCATGCTGCTTGTGGAACCCTCATTGCATATCATTACGGCACCTGATACCAAAAAGCACACTCATTAAAGGATGAAAACGCCGGTCACTCCGTTCATTATGCAAGACATGTTGCTGTACAAAGAGACTTTTTATGCAGCCATAATGAGGCCTGTTTGCATGAGACCCAAAGGGGGTGCCTGTGTGAGTGCCTGCTGAAAAGATTTTACTTTGCAGGTTGAAGATGACCTGTTTGTCAGTCGGCCCTTTGAAGAGACTTCCTAATTACTGTCAGTTTCATTGTAGTGAAGGGTTTATGGATTATATTTCACTAAAGCTTAAACACGATGCATAGAGTAGCATCAATATGAAGGAAAGCGGTAACCTTCAAACAGGCCATCATTAACTGTATTAATTAATAACTACTTACGTTTCTGTAAGAACATGAGTCAAATGGCCAGAGGTTCTCTTAGGTAATCTCAAAATATACTCTGCATCTCATGTGGATTAAACCACTGCAGTTGTTGAAATTGACAGGCAGCGGTGGGTTGTGTTTAATATTTGATCGCTTGACAGGCTTGTCTAAATTTATCCCTAATAATGTTGCCAAATTTTGAGGAGGTGCAAAATTGTTTTCATTTATTCCTCGGTAGCATCTGAATTAAACTGCTCCGCCAAAGCGATTATGATGACTTTAACAGTCCCTGCGCTCAATTTGTGGGTATAAACAAACTGCAATTATAAACCTGAATACAACTGGTCCGCTGAGAGTGTTTTTATCAAAAAGTACTTACAGTTTCTTCAGGACTTGGTGATTTTTTTTGTGTGTGTCAAATAACTTACCATTATCCTGCACCAAGGATTTGAAAGTTAATTTCCAAATCTTTTAAATGTTCAATCGTCCAGTTTTAAAGTTCTGTTTTCATTTCGACATTTCATCACAATAGATGTCAGATAAAAATGCTCTGGAAAAAGGCTCACAAAGAGCAGAACACAATGTATTAGCATTATAATCTTGAAAGTAGCAGATACTGAATTGTAGTAAGCATGGGAAGACTACAACATTTAGTGAATGTTTCTTATATTTTTGCTTAAATCTATGTAGCAAAATCCAAGTAAAGTAAATGTTACCGTAACCAGGGTTTCTCCCAGTGTATTATAAGCCTGGTGGGCCACCAGGCCTTACTTGTGCCCCCGCCAGGCTAAGCATTGCTTATTTTTTAAAGTCTTTTTGAAATGTTCGCATTTCTAAGACTTTATAGTTGGTGTTCAGGTATTACTTTTCCAACCTTTTAATAACACATAATTATCAAGTGATATTTTCAAAATTATTGTCACCAAGTAAAGTACTGGATGAATGACTGCCCGAGCACACAAGCACCAGGCTGAGCAAGAAACCTTGAGTAACAGTACTGTAATATAATAGCCAATGTTGTATTTTATATAAGGATGAGAGGGAATAATTATTGCTTCTCTTTTTTGTTTTTTTATTGTAAGCACTGTAAAATCATAGTATTTAGTGCTTATAAAAAATAACTTAATGTGTTGCCTTAAAATGTGTTTGAGCTGCAGCTGAAGCTTATGTTTGTTTTTTTTAATGAAATGTCAGGGTTTTTCTTGTACTTCCATCTACCAAGGTGACAATCAGTGATGCAGACAGAAAAATATTCTCATATGACGTAAAAGATGACATTTCAGCCCAAACCTTTGGTGGTGTGGGTAAACCATCAAGTATGACATTGATTTTTTTAATAAATCATAATACATATGGATTTATTTTCTCTGTTTATAGCTATATTCTACCCATGAACCCTGTTTGAATGCAGCATTGCCAATTCTGTTGTTTATTCAGGCGCCACAACCTGAAAAATAAGTTAAAACTCTGTTTAACCATTGGTTCAGTCATGAACCCTGGAAGGTGACCGACCCCTACAGGTCTAAACCTAGAATTGGCCTTAAGATTCAAGACAGCTGGGCGTGCCGTGGTGGCGTAGGGGTTAGCGCGACCCATATTTGGAGGCCTTCAGTCCTCGACGCGGCCGTCGCGGGTTCGACTCCCGGACCTGACGATATTTGCCGCATGTCTTCCCCCCTCTCCTTCCCCGTTTCCTGTCAGCCTACTGTCATATAAGGGACACTAGAGCCCACAAAAGACCCCCTGGAGGGGTAAAAAAAAAAAAAAAAAAAGATTCAAGACGGCTTCTTAACACAAGATGACAGGTTCTGAGAAAACAGACATTACCAGCAACATTGATATTGATTGACTCGAATCATTTAATATTCAGCCTAGACTGCGGTGATCTGTCATTTTCAGTGTGCAGTTTGAAATGAAGGCCAGAGGCAAGATTATCACAGTTGTAGCCAGTATCTAAATAACCCAACAACATCGATTGAACTGACTGATGAATCCAGTAATGGTGTATATCTGTCTGTGAAAGACTTCTTTCCACTGAGCAAGACACACTGAGTCAGGAATTTCAACTGCTGCATACTGTGCACTAGCCATCAGTGTCAAAGACTTAATTATCATAGAAGACTTTCCTTTCCAGCTTTTCTGTAGCTTCATGTTGCAAAACAAACACCATGTTGAAAGGAAAATAGTAAAAAGTCATTGCTTTCTGTGACTTGAGGCAGTTGAGGCTACCAGAAATAACCTGCTAATATACCCTTGCTTGCTAGCTGGATTTTTAGCATCTAATTAATTTTGCTAATTTATTGTCAATTGGCTAGATGACGTTTGTTTTCACCACTGGCTAACTTCTGTTGCCAACCCGTACAATGCTACCTGTGTTCTGTTCAAAAAAGCTTGGCACTATGGGGGTTAAGAGGCTGTAGAGAGCCACATGCACTGTGAGGCTGTGCTTATATATGATATGGGATTTTCTTCTGTACATTGCTGTCGTGATACAGGTTTTATATGTCATTCATAATGTTCTGAAAAAGTCCTAAATTTGGTTGATTTGGTGAAACATGCAGAAACCCTGTTTTACGCCTCTCCTGTCCATTTTGGCATGGAAGTTCAATGTTCCATGTGTTTCCTATACTGAAATTTGAAATAAAAAAAAAAGAAAAATAGGTCGCATTGCTTCAACGGATATAGCCATCTGTTGAAGTCACATAAAGCCTTCAGCCTGCCGAGGTGAGTAAATCTTTATCCATACTGCCTGCATAGATAACATGAGATTAAGGTTATTAGGTTATTGCTAAGACATTTGGGTCACACTTGTATCAACGTCATAGTAATAATGTAAATCTGCAGCCTATGTGTTCATCTCAGAACTGCCAATCTTATGCAAAAGATGTAATAATTTCTGAAACATGTTTCAGCCTGGTTTAACTTGATGCTGAGCACCTTTGTAGGCCATTGAAATGCAGGACAGATACTTAATGTGATAGAGCTATTATTTAGCCATGTAACCATTAGCATATCTTGTAAATGTTAGTGCCATTACCGTTAAAATTGATTTTGTGTTTAGTTAGTGACATTAAGTGTCTTTTAGAAGCAGATGTGTTCTTTTATGCTAACAGTGTGTAATTTTGCTTCCCAAATTTCCAGTGTTGGGTAGCTCTCTGGCTTCTTTGAAGCGCTCCTTCCCCTAAGTAATCATAATTTTACATCATCCACAAGCAGAGGTCCGTACCCTGTAATAAACCCATTTGCTGTTTCAAGGCGATGAAAGCTTACATCTACTTTACGGCGAAAGCTACAGTCAGTATTAAAACTGATGTGGAGGAGTAATTTGTTGAGTTATTTTGTGCTGAAATAAAAACTGACCATTTAGCGAGTGCATCTTACCAGGGCATGATGAGTTCTCTTATTAGGTTAACACCCATCTGTCTGTGGTGCAATAGAAGTCGTCGCCCTGAAGGCATAAGCCTGCCATTGAACACCACAAAAAGCAGCTGTATAATAGCAGGATCTGATCTTCAAAGTGGATGTGAACACTGTTGGTGCACTACAGAGACAGTACCCAACATTCATGGCCAGCCTTAGGCTTGTTCCCAGTTAGGGTGATGGCCAAATCAAGGTCATGGCAACCAGCTGGATTGACCAAAATAAGGCAAATGGAACATATTTTCACTGAATGGCCTTATTAGCTAAAAGATCACTTTTGGAGTCAAATAATTGTTTCAGTTTTCAAATGTTTTGAGTTTGATCAAAGCTTTTTTGGGGCCGACAGGGTCCTTTCTAAGCTTATACCATGTTTGAGCACTTGATACATTAATTATTTTAGATTTTTTTTAGCTTCTCTGTGCCATCACCATAAAGGATTTGTTATAAGAAATTAAAGACCAATGAAATTTGGTAAAGATCTTTGAAGGACAACTGTAAGACAACTGGTAAAGACTTTTGGGTGCATATCTAAATAGCTGAGTGTCTCTTTAAAGAGTTGTACATGAGGACAACTGATCTGATCTACCACCCTTATGCCAAGCTCTGAAAAAAGACCCAAATCATCTATGATTACTTTACGATGTTCTGGTAAAGTGCAGGGCTACTCCAGCTGGAAAGTACTGGAACATTTTGGTCACTGTCCACATTGAAGCCAGTTTTGAATTGGACTACAATGGTGCCAGCAGAAGAAGAGCTAGTGGGTGTACAACAGAACTTCAAGCAATGCGGGGATTTATAGTTGCACACAGATGAGCCAAATGCCTAGAAAAATGTTAAGGTCAGGCATGGCAATGATCACACAATTTGGTGTGATTGGAGAAGTCAAGATGAAGGCTTTCAAATTAAAGACACAATATTTGTTGCCAAGCATGGTAGTGGTACCATGATGGTTGTAACATGGTGATACAAAAACAAGCCCTGGTAATGGTCAGCCTATGGCAAGGGTCTTGAGCTCCAGTCCTTGAGGGCCAGTGTCCTGCAACTTTTAGGATTTTCTCTGCTTCAGTACACTCGAGTCAAATAATCAGGTCTTTATCAGGAGTCTGGAGAACTTGGCTTCCTATTGAGGAGGTGATTCAGCCATTTGATTCAAGTCTGTTGGACATCAAAGTTTAACACAGGACTTCGATTCAGCCATCTAAACGTGAAAGTCAACATTGACGATTAGATGACTGACCTTGGCCTTTGGCATGGCTTAAAATGGCACAAACGGGATAATAATGTGGAAAAAGTTTAGATACTCTTTAGCCAACGAGGCAAACACAAACGTTTGGGAATAATTTGCAATCAGACAGATGAAAAGGGAAGTGATTTTGGGCGCTATGCTAGCACTACAACAATTTAAAAAGGTTAGCAACACTCCTGTATCTGCATCAGTAAAGTAGTAAACACGACGGAAGAAATGAAAATTATCTGTTTATATATTAGCTCTTTATGGCTATTTGCTGTTCGTAACATGTAACTGCTCGGTTGTACTGTGTGTTGTAGCAGCTAATGTGGCTAGTCGTCGAAAGGCTGAAGCTGCTGTCCTAAATCACTTCAACTATGTATAGTGGCACCCTGGAAAATAATGAACAAACAAAATTGTTGATATTCATTTCCACGATTAATATATGTAAACTTCTGACCACAACTGTACATTATCCATAGAAAATCTTACTTTTAGTCAGTTCCAGGCAATGGAGATAAGAACTATAAGAAAAGATGAAAGTCGCAGAGCTGAACAGAAGACAAGAGCAGAGAGTGGAGGTAGAGATGCTTGGCTCGGCGGAGGAAGGAGTGTGTCAGCGGGTGAGGAGTGGAGATTAAAAGAATGTGGAATGGAATTGAGTGGCTGCTGTGACAATGGTCTGTCAGTGGCAGTACCAGAAGACTCTTAAAAGAGCATAGAACATGGAGAAGGAAATGGGTGGGATTGACTGCTGCTCACATCTAGAAACACAAATTTACTCATAAAAACTTTCTTCCCAGTAAAGTGAATGCATGTCCAAAATTATCCATTTTATAACTTTACCCTGATAATTTCTTGGTTAGAGCAAGGTAGATGAAGGATATGAAACTGATTTTCTATGATTAAATTGGGTTGAATCATGTCATAGTAACACATGATTATGCTTGGAGCTAAGCCATTCTGTTGTAGCTCTTTTAATTAGGCCACAAGTTTCAAGTTTTTCTTGATAAAGAAATTCTGAAAACTTGTACTATCCTCTGTGTTTGAAGTAAAATGTTGAGCTTGGCCATTACAAATGTGTCCAGAAATCTGACTCTTGAGCTAAATAAGGAAATTGTTCAACCATTCTTCTTGGGTGTTCATAACCCCCAGACATTTCATTAGAGTTATGATAATGGAATGAATCTTAGTTTCTTTTTGGGGTTTTTTAACGGGGGTATAATGTATTTTTCAGCCAGACAGTGCCATTTTATAGCACAGTCAAGTTGTTATAAAAATGAAGTCAAACATGACTTCAAAAGAACTGTTACTTTGAGCGCGGCAGTTGCACAGGGGTAAAGCTCAACCCCTGCGTCACTGCAGGGATAGTCCTCAACGAGCGGTCGCGGGTTCTAGTCCCGGCCCGACGACCTTTGCCACATGCCTTCCCCTTCTTTCATAACCCACCTTCCTGTCTAACAACTGTAAAATAAAGGTCACTAGAGCTAACAAAACCTTTATTTAAAAAAAAATGTTACTTTTCAGTTTGATGCCTTGAAATTGACTTCTGTCTCTTTAAGAAGCTCCTGCTGTTTCTCACACTCCACCTTCACCACATCATCACAATACTGGTTCTCAAGACGTCATTTACAACCATTCTGAGTAGCATTGGACTAAGCAGTAGTTCGTATGATAAACCCAGCAGACTTGCATTTCCACCAGGTGTTTGCCAATTGCTGCTGCCACTAGTCTGAGTGGGGAAGCCACAGGGAACAGGCAGTCAGTGAAGTGGAAGCTCAGCTGGGGGGTGAATCTTCATGGTGGACCTTTGGATACGTAGGCGGTTCTTTGTGAGACCAAGCATTTAGACACCTCCATATGGTTGCCATGGGAGATTTAAGGATTTCACAAACATGCTTGAAAGAATCAAAGCGACATTCTAGATCTGGTTTTGATGAGAGAATAATATAACATGACAAAAAAAAAAGCTCAAAAGTTTTCAAGTTAGGGAAAAATCAAAGAACTAATTAATCTGTTAAGGTATTTGCTAACGTACCCAACAGGATGTTGAAGCCAATCCACAGTCCTAACTGTTGCAGCTTGTGTTGCGTTCAGGCTCAGTAGAACACTGTGTACGCAATAGTTTCTATTGACTCAGTAGTATTACAGCAATCTAAGATTGAAAATGGATAGTTAAGGGAATCCAAAGACACCAAAGGTTGTTTATTCAGATAATTTAGACTCCGGATGTCTGCCTTCAGTGAACCGGATGGAAGTTGATTGGAAGCAGAAAGCACTGTTGGCGGTAATCACAGATGTTACATTATGATGAAGTGTCTCCTCGGCCCTCCAGACCTACAGCTGTTTAATCTCACTTTCTTTCCTTCCATCCTTCCTGTTACCTCTTCCTTTATTTTCATTTTTCCTTATAGTCTCTTATTTTTGCATCAATGAAACCAGACTATTCATAAAAAAAGGATTAATTGAAAGTAGAAGAACATACAATACTCTTAATCAGACAGGTCATTCTGATAAGAAAACAACTACCAGACATTGAGAAAAACGTATTTAATTTGTCACTTCTAAGCTTGTAAATGTTAAGACAAAATAAAAATGATCTCATCTTTAGGCTCTAAAAAACCAAGTACACCAATGATGCACGTGGGTGATAAAGTATCTGGGGTGACTGGATCAGTGGGTAGAGTAGTCGTCTTGAAATGGAAGGTCGTTGATTCGATTTCATCTTTCTCCTGTCACATGTCAATGGGCTGCTGGGAAAGGCACTTAACACCAAGTTCCTACCAATCTGTATATTGTCATACACATGTGCGTGTTTTAGAGTTGGGGTGAATGTGACTGTAGCTTAAAGCACTTTCAGTGATCACAGTGACAGAAAATGCGCTGTGTAAGTTCAGCCCGTTTACCATCACCATTTTACCCACTAGTGCTTGATTAACTTATCATCAGCAAGCGTCAGGTAGCTTAGAAAAGGGAAAAAAATCAGGAGTTTAGGCAAGACAAGTGTGCTTACAAAAAGAGCAGGAGGGAGAGGCATCAGAAATGAAGTTTGAAAAATAGATGCTGCCACTCAAGCTGGAGAAGACGATGGTCTGCTTAGAGAGGATATTCTCTCTCCTTAGAAATGCTTTAAATAAGCTTTAATTGGTCAGTCTTTTTCTGTTAAAATACAGCTTTGACCACACACAGAATGTCTAACAACACCCGCAGTATGTTGGTGAGTGATATCAGCTCCTGAATGCATACGCCAAGCAGAGCGGAGAGCGCTCCAAAAGCAGGGAGCGGACTGTAGCGCAGGGCATTCTGGGTAAATACAACCAAAACAATCGTGTGAGTATAACACTAGTGGGAGAAATAGCTTGTGGTTCTTTGCCAAAGACAAAAGAGATATCTTCAAACTGCTAAAATCTGATGCCACTCCATTTTTGTTTACATATTGTGAAGAAGAAAGTTGCGGTCATGTCGTCTTCTGAGATTTTTGTGTCCTTTGGTGGTTCCTGTTGCCATGCCGCCACAGGCGAGGAGGTGAACAGGTTTTTCAATTAGTTGGATCGTTTGACAGTACAATGTGAAAGTGAAACTCAACAGCTGAAAATGTAACAAGGGTTGCAATTTTGATCAATTGAACAGAGTCTATCAGACTGAGGTGTGAAAACACAAGATTTAGGAATTCAGTGTTTATATAAATATTAATGAATGGACCTGATTGCTCTGTAGCATCCCTGGTAGAAGCAACCAGAGTTTAACTGGGTAACTGGTTCCACTGGTATTGTGTTGTGATAGACAGTTCGTCCAACCACCTGACAAGAACCTCTGAAAAGTGTCAGTCCTTTCCCAATGAAAGACTTTACCCCTTCCATAGCAACATCAGGAGAGTTCATAGGCTCTGTTTCAGACTTTAGACCACTGAGAGACCCTGTGATGTTTATAATGAAAATCTGCATTGCCCACTGACTTAATCATCCACTGTATTCTCTGAATACAGGGTAGCCATCTGTTTTTGCATTTTAAATATTACTTCAGTGCCGTTGTACCTAATAATTATGCCATAAATATACCTGTGTATATGGCATAAATAGATACCAGCAAGATGGACAGAAAGGCATGTCTTAATCCGTTGTGATGGACAGCATTATTTAGCAGATTAGGAAGTCTTCAGGGCATCTCAGTGTTTGTGTCCACTGGGAGGAGTGTCCAGCACAGACTCAGAACTTGCTAGAGGGACAATATGTTCCTTGGGGATCTCCCAGGTAGAGCTGGAGAGATTCACAGGGGAGAGGGATTTCCATAGTTTTCACATGCTAAACAGATTCATTTTGTGTAAATAAAAAGTTTTGTTCACTATTCAATCTAATCTAAGGCAATGCATTAGGATAAAATTTCAATTTTCATGTGTGACCCTTCTACAGTTTGTGCCCATGCCTACCTCCCTTAAGAAAAATAATCTAGGCTCACCCCTGAGTATGGTTGGTCTCACAAGTACTCACAACTTCTCACGATCCCACTCTTGTGCACTGTGGTGCATCTACTCCTACTGTAACTGCAGAGAGGAGTTTGCTACTCCGGGCACAGCTTACAGGACTAATTAAACACCATCGAGGGTGCAGCTGCAGCTCTCAGCACCACATGTGGTTGAATAGTCCATGTTTTTCATTTTCTATTCATTTGATGCAAGAGCTGAAAAACAAAACACATTGGAGGTGCTGCAAATGAAGACACAAACTGCTGGAAAGTTTCTTAAGCCGCATGATGTGTAAGAAGTAGATGTTTTATTAAAGCGAAATAAAATCCGCCCAATCGATCGAGATTTCATTCAGCCTCCATACCCGCTCAATCCTTGCAGGAAAGATGCTGGGTTGTATAAGGGTGACTGTGGACCTACAATCCCCCCACTTTCGCTTCAGCGTCGTGACCCTCGTGTTACAGAAGGCTCTCAGCGGCTGACCAGCCCACACCTGTCCTCAAGCCCCGACAGCCTGTAATCAGTGTGGAGAGGTGCCGTGACAGCGGGAAATGCAAAACAGCCAGTAGATCTGTCTTCACGGGTCACGCAAACACATTCCCGAGCTTCTCGAGCACACTAACGCGCTCACGGATACATCGCTCGCCGTGACCTTTTCGCTTTCGGTTTGAATGAAGAGTGCTTAAAGCCTGTGTGACAAGCATAACCAATGAGATAACCAGGGCGACAGTGGGGGGACACTGCACAGGGTGGTCAGAACATAGAAGAGAAGCAGCGGCCGTGTTACAGCAGTCACAACTGTAGAAATCCTTCATAAGGATCCTTAAAATATTAACCAAAAACTATCAGAAGCCCTATTTCTGGATCTCAAATAGTTTTATCCACCTTATTCCTAGCCCCCATGAGGCTTTGCCTGATTTATGGGGGCGACTTCCGCCTCTAACCGGAACCCCCATTTGTTCACATGTTAGCAACTAGCTAACCAGCTTTCGTCAGAGCTTTTAGGCTATAAAATATGTGGGAACACCAGCTATCAAACCTTAAATGTGACTATATTGGTTTACCGCAACCTACAGCTATTGCGGGGAGGGATGGCAACTTGAAGATCTTCAAGTTGCACTAGCGTATTACGGTCTGGAGCGCAGCAGCTGTGGCTATTTCTCCACTGATTTGCAACAACACTCAGCAACGGAGAACCTCGAGGTTCTGGTTGTGATGGACTAAATAATCCCAGATATTTTATTTTGTCTTATAAATAAATTTTGCTGGCCCAATCATAATAATAAATACTCATATCATGAACTTTTTTTTTTTTTTAATTCAAACGAAAAATCAAATTCACATCACACCAAGTTAATGTTGTGTATTTCTGGTGTTTTATACTGTCGGCATAAACCTGCAGCTCAGATCTCTGAGCAGCTTCTCTGCTTTTCTCTTTATTACTGTCAGTTCTTCAGAGAAACGAGCTGCTAGCATCGCTGCTAATTCACAGTCATTCCATTACAAAACGTAATGATCGTGTTCCTGTTGCTCCCCGTGATTAAACTCACAATTATGATCCTCTGTGCTGAGCAGCTCTCTGATAGCAGGCTGTGTGTCCGTGAACAGGTTTAACTAAATATTGCATTATAACCGAAAAGAGAGATGTAACGTCTATCATGAATATAGATTAGCAAAAAACCCTACAAATTACAGTGAAATACAGCTCCTTCCGGTGGGCGCCGGAAGTAAGACCCATAATCGTTTCCCCAGTAAACCTCCCAGGAATAAGGTGGATACACAAGCTTACCAAGAATAACCTGAATGTCAAGCAAGTCATCGCTGAATTTGGTAATGCCATATTTAGTTTTCATCAAGATTTGGGTGGTAAAAGGCAAACGGCTCCACTCCAGCTATACACCCTGCATTATAACAGTGCCCCCCAGTGGCTGGAGGAATGAATGGATTACAGGCCTGGTGACGTTGGCTAAATATCTGCAGTTACTTGGTCTAATTTGTTTTTTAGGTAGTGGTTTAGACGGTTAGCAGTACAGGTAGCATAGAAGTGGAGGCAGAAGTTGTCTGGACTAAAAGTAATTTAGATGGTTCCAAGTTATTGAAGCTTTGGGTACATACAGTATAATATGTTATGAGCTCTGTAAGTCAGAGCAGTCTGGAGTGATTGTAGCACTTAATACTTAATACATAAGTAGTTCAACAAACATGTTTCGGAGCTGCCTTTGCAGATTTATCAGGGCTGGAAACCTGACTGTAGGCAGCAAAGAAAAGAACAGAAGAAAAAGATACACAGTGGGAAATCCTCACTGTGTTCAGTGAGATGACAATCCTGTCATATCTTTTTATTTTTCTTTCATTCTTCTGTTCCGTATGTTGTACTACCTGTGATATTGAGTCATTTGATGCTTTAGTTATCCGTTTCTAAGGCTGACCTTTTTTCCTCCTCCTCTTTCCTATAGTGTGGGACACAAACTGATGAAAATCAATTGTCTGCCATTTCTTTTCCGCCTCTGCAGAGGGCCTGGCTGTAGGGGTCGGTTTCGGAGCCATAGGAAAAACACCTTCTGCTACCTTTGAGAGTGCCAGGTAAGATGACTATCAAGGTTTTTAATCGGTGAAAAACGCAGTCCTAATTAATGAATCCCTTAATTTGGGTATTTGGTTCAAACATATCATGTTAGAAGATTTTTTTTGTTACAGCAAAAACATAATGACCATTTACATATAAATATGTTTTAATGTTAACCTTTTAAAATTTGTTAGTATAAATAAACTTCAAATAAACGTGTTTTATGCATTTCTTCAAGATGAAAGGGCTTGCCTGCTGTTGCCATCTAGTGGTTACATCGTGGAATTACCTGCTTAATCTGCTCCTCAGCAGAGCTACGTGGTTCTGCAGATACGCTTACAGTATAAATAGAAAATTTGTTCATCTTGGGGCAGCAACCAGCTGGTGCTTCGCCTTCCACTATTCAGAAAATCTGATTACATAATTCTGCTGTTTTACACAACCCTGTACTAGAAAAAAAAATCTAACCTGCTTCATTAAATATTGTATGATTTCACTGTTGAGCATTTAGACAAAATCAGATTAGAATTTTTTATTATATTCTTTCCACTTGACCATTTTTGCCAATAAGTTTAGCAACCATTTGGTCTCAGAAGACATCGAATTGGTTCATATATTAGAGTTGTGTGTCATTTATTGTCAGTATAAATGCAGCTGTTCTACAAAGACTGGAGAGGTTTGTGAGAGAAGCATCAATCAAAATCCATCAGTTGGTTATGGATGCAATAACAGATCTATAAGTCCGTCTCCAGGAGTGGTAGATGTGGTTGGTTTCTGCATCTGTAAATCTTATCACAGTAAGTTCTTTTCCAATCTGGAGATACCGCACCAGAGAAGCAGACTAGCTGCTTTTGACTTGTTCAGTTGATAAGAAAAATGAGCCTCAGGAAAGAGAAGCAGAAGGACAAAGAGGTGAGAGGTCCACAGTCTCACCACAGTCCTTTGAGATTAAGATTATGTTAAGCCCTTTGGGCAGTTATTTCGGGCCAATGAGGCCATGTAATGTGACTCAGCGCAAGCAGTGGAGAGAATTAGAGTAATTTCAGTGGGCATAGCTACCCACAGTATGCTAACATTCTGTGGGTACTGCAGATCTCTTTTTGCTTTGAATTTGTGTTATTATTCAGTGTTTTCCTCTGAAGCTCTTAAAAGCTGAGTTATAGTCGTTCTTTTGAAAGTTGACATTGAGCGCGCGTGATCCGCGTACGTTGGTGCCACATTTTAACATAAGCCTTCATAGAGGGATTATATAAATGCCAATGTAAGAGGACCGACCCGCTCTGCAAGAACATCTTCCAGATAATCCAATTTGGGTGAAAAGTGGCACATGCGATCCGTGCCGAGTTCCAAAAATTCAAAAGTGCACAACCAAGCAGCACTCGTCTTGCCAACCTGCATGGTGGGAACGGTGCGCTTGGTGTGCGTCTCCTTGCGCCCAGCTCAGTGTGTCAACTATTAACTTAGCCCAGCTTAAAGCCACATCTAGAGCGTGTATGAAAAGTCCCGGACCATTTGGTCTCTGCAGGTGTTGGAGAAAAAATAAAAAATGATCTCAAATTTAGTCACTCTCACTTTTCTTCTTTTTTTTTTTTTTTCTATTTACGACCAAGAATTCTCTGACAGATGCCCAGTTTCTAGATTGGATGTGTTCTAGGCAGTAAAGGACCTGCTCTAAGTTTTCAGAATAGGGGCTATATAAAGACAATGTTTTTAATCTTCATACAACCGGCTTTATGTTTATTTGTATACTGAGTAATGTTGGGCAATAGGGCTGCATGATATAAGGAGGAAAATTCTGTTTGGAAACATGAAGTCAGAATCAGATTTTTATTGTCATTGTTACCTTTGAGAAAGAAACGACTCAATTAAAAATGTGCAGCCGACTCACTGTTAGCCATGCAACACTTTGATAAGTGTGACTATGTGACATGTAAATGATTTATAGTTTGCCATGTTTTGTGCAGCTCTATGAGAAAAGGCTGATATTTCCCCTTGCATGCAGCCTCCCCATCCAATCAGAAAATTGAAAATTGTTGTTAGAACGTTAAAAATTAAAGTTCCTAGATGTTCTAAGTTTCTTGGAACACTGACCTTCACATCCCACTGTTCATACTTTCAGTTTTCCTGTTTATAATTTGCTGAGTGGCTCAATAAGCAACTGCAGGCACTTTGTTAGAATCCTCCCAGTTTGAATATTCAGCTAAATACTTGATCGCTAAATTTAATCATGTTGTTGTTCCTGGAGAGTAAAATCCATATCATCATTACTAATATGAGGATACACATAAGAACAGCTTTATTCAGTGCAAAATCCTGTTTAACTGGAAACTGTTTTTCCTCAAACTGTATAGCTAGTGGTGGTCCTTGGGCTGACTTTAGTTGGACTAAGAATAAATCTTGATATCAATTATTTATAAGGTCAGTACAGATGAATTAACTGCGACACGGAGCTAGAAACAACCAGAAACGGTGAGTTGTTCAAGTAAGCTGACCTTTGCCCCTTTAGAAACATCTCAACTAGGAGAGCAGGGGAGAACATTTCAAGAACTCTGAGTAGAGAGGAAGAGGAAAACAGTGGACCCAGTCCTGGTCAAGTTGTGAACTGATGCAACTCAACCTGCTGGTGTAAAACATTTACAGCGTCTTGCAAAAGAATTCACATCTCCTGAACTTCTCCACAGTTTGTCCCATTTTAACAACAAACTTCATTCATTCTTCTAGAAGCAGTTTACTTCAGAGAGCAAATAGTTGCATTACTTCAATTAGAGGTGTCACCGTAAAGGAGCTAGTTATGAATGCAATGATTTGAAAATTAGATTTGAAAGTCACGCATCATTTACCTTCTGCTTTATAATTTTGCACCACTGTGTTGGTTCATCACATAAAATTGTAATATAATATTTGGTTCAACAAAGTTCATGAGGTATGAATACTTTTTCAGGAATCTGTAACAAGGCGATATTTCTAACTCCAGCTATGTCCAAGTTTTTTACCTGCAAAGTAGCCATAATGGATGTTGAGGTTGTTTCATGAGAAACTCCAAATTCTCCTACTTGGAAATCAAATTATTATTTTTTTTCACATTTTTTTCTCTCTTTTTTTCCCAAAGTAAATTAAGACATTTGACAGGATGTCACTTGATTATGTATTTTTTTTAATCAACATTTATTTGATTATTGGTGGTTTGCTCTCCTTCAGAAATCTAGCTATCGGGATCGGGATCCAGAACTTCCCAGAAGGCTTGGCGGTGAGCCTGCCTCTTAGGGGCTCCGGGGTCTCAACCTGGACAGCCTTCTGGTAGGTAAACCTTCTTATCCGCTCTGTAAATGTTCTGGCCTACAGCAGATGCTCCATCACGACGTCACTTTCTCCACCAGGTACGGTCAGCTCAGTGGAATGGTAGAACCCATCGCCGGCCTGCTGGGCGCCGTCGCAGTCGTACTCGCAGAACCGCTGCTGCCGTACGCGTTGGCGTTTGCTGCCGGAGCGATGGTCTACGTCGTCGTGGATGACATCATTCCTGAGGCTCAAGTCAGGTTAGTGGAAAAATATGGCTAACGTTTAGAGAGAAGGCTGGAGTGCTAATGTACAATAGCGTATCAGGGCCGTTGTAGATAAAAAAAACGACAGGAGTACATTTCCGCCAAAGAACTCGGTGTGCAAGAAAAAAACTCCGAAGTTATGAGATTGATCTCAGAAATCTTTCAAAGAAAACAAGGAAATTTCTGAGCATCAAAAGTCAGAAATTTGCTAGAAAACAAACTGAAAAATGTTCAGGGAAAATCAAGGAAATTTCTGTTCTCCAAAATTCTGAAATTTGCAAGGAAGAGAAAACTGAAATGTTGGAATTAATCTCATAAATTTCCCAGGAAAACATGGAAATTTCTCAAACAATTTCCAGAAGTCGAAATTTTTGACTTTTGGAATTCAGAAATTTCCTTGTTTTTTCTTGAAAATGTTTTAGATTAATCTCCAGATTTCTGAAATGTACTACTTTTTTATGAGTCATTTACCCATCTGTCCTCTGCTGTTATCTCTTGTCTCTTGGTGCTGCCAGCGGTAACGGCAGACTGGCTTCGTGGACCTCCATTCTGGGATTTGTCGTGATGATGTCACTAGATGTGGGGCTGGGCTGAGGACGCCACGGCGACCGAAAAGAAATAAACCAAGGCTCAGAGAAGCACAGCTGACCTCAGTTTTAAAGAAGGGAACCAGTTGTTGAGTCTAATTACCACTACTTGAAGTTGAACTGTGAGCAAACTTTAACATGCAATGATTGCTGTACTTGAACTGATATGTTTTCTATGAGATTCTTACAGTTGAATAAGACTGGAAGGTTTTGTGATTCAAGTGCTGGTGAAGGTTTTGTTTGCTGATGTTTTTTCAGAAAAGAAAATATATTTAATATGACAGCTTAAAAACTATTGTTTTGTCTTTTTTTTCAGTTGAACATGGCATTATGGGGTTTAATAAGGGTACATCATACTAGTAACGTAAATGTACAGAATCTGGTGTTTCTTGTATTCTTCAATTTATTAAACAATTTATAATTTGCCTCTCTCCTCTGTTGTAACACAATGGAGTAAAATGTCTCAGGTGGTTTTGCTGGGGCTTTTTGCAGGGCAGCGCAAGTCTCCTGCCATCTCCTGGTTGATCAGGGGAATCACACCTGCTTAACAGGATTCGTTTTAAACAAAGGTGGTAAAAAAAAAAAAAGAACAAAAAAAGAAATGTGTTTAAGAGTAGCGCTACTTTAGCATATTTTTACTCTTGTAGAAGTAAAACTAGTCAACAAATATAATTAAGAGTTAAGGAATATTTGGCAATAAGGGCTACTCAAAGTAACCATAAGATTGTAACATTTGATTTCATTTTTTGGAAAATGGTGTAATCAGACAAAATAGATAATAGAAGAGCTAATTCTAGTTTTTTTAAACAAAAAACAAATTGTGTCATGAGCCAACGTGGGAAGGGAAGCGTTACTTCAAAATACAATAGGCAATAAAATTTACATTTTGGGTGAAGTTTAAAGATATCTAGACTACTCTAAGGTTTCCTTCGATGAAGATGCTGCCATCTAGTGGCAGGATCTTCATCCTGTAAGTACATTTAAAAGCCTTCATTCAACTCGTTAAATATAAAAATCTGCTAACAAAGCAGTTTTGTAGTTTATTTTATTGGGGATTAATATATAGCAGCGTGCGATATTCACTGAAAATCTATCAAAACAAACAGCTTCCAAGTGGCAATAATAACAATATAAAGGAGAAACGATTAAGTTTTACTTTCCCGATACCAGAGGGCGCTGTATTTTGTTTGTTTGACTCTATAATTACTGGTGCTTTTACTTTTAATGAAAGCTCACCTTTAAGAACATTTTGAACAAATTGAACATTTTCTGTATTTCTTTGACTGACCTATAGATGTACTAATAGAGAGGGTCAGTATTGCATTTGAATATGAAACGCATCATTTTTGGCAACATGACTCGGTAAATGCTTTCTAAACGTTCTAAATGCGTTTTGATTTAGAAACTTATGCAGTTAAATCATTTAACAACATTAAATCTGTGAAGGCATGCTACTAAGATGATAAGTTAATTTTACACTTACTACATATATTTTTATACAGCAGAGATCATCTTTGATTTTTCTTCTTTCAAATGCAGCAACATCTATTGCCATCTATTGGCCAACTTCAGAAGTTGCAAATGTATAAAGCGACCAAGCGATTTTCTTTCAGTCATTTTTAGAGTTTGTTTACAGAAGATTAGAGGCACTAAAAGAAAAAAGCCAGTAGTTTGAAGTTTATTCTAGGAACGCTGATGTAATGCATATGGGCACCTGGGAGCTACCAGCTTCAATGACTTTTTGTTGTTGTTGACATGGTTGAAGGATGCCATTTTCTGAGATTAAAGTTATAATTCAGAGATTAAAGTCTGTGGAAACATCACACTGGACTCCAGGGAACATGGATTGCGTGCTTCTCCACTCTTCCTCCAAACCCTGGAACAATGGTTTCCAGGTGAAATGCAGAATTTACTCACATCTAAAAAGAAGACTTTGAGCCACAGAGCAACAGTCCAGTTCGTTTTCTCCATAGCCAGGTAAGAAGCTTCTGTTGTCTCTGGCTCGGGAGTGACGCGACACGAGTGACGCGACGTTTGTAGTCCGTGTGCGAAGCGTCTATTGATGTGTTGACTCAAGACTCAGTCCACTCCCTGTGAAGCTCCATGAAATTCTTGAATGAATTTTCTAATTCTACATGAGCTCCTGTGTGGAATAAATTTCTGACGTAAATAACCTTTCTAATCATATTCTCATTCAGCGAGATACACCTGTACAAAACCGAGTCAGCAAATTCTAAGTAAACGCATCTTTAAGAAGTAGAAAAGATTTAATCTTCTAACTGAACATTCTGAACAGAGCAGCCCATGAAGAGACGGAAGCCGTTTTAAGACACGTTATGCAAAGACCCGCTGTTAAACTGAAATTAAGACATGATAAAATAACGCACACTTTCTTCTTTACTGAACATGGACAGGGACTGTTTTATGCTGCAGGAAGTGTTTCAGACTGGTTGGCATGTCCAGCTCGTTGATGCAGTGGATCTTGTTGATGCTTTTCAGGTGTCTTCGCACAGCAAGTCGGCACTGTGAGGTCAAGGCTTTGGGAGTTCCTGAAGATGGAAAAATGAGGAAAAAAAGTGTTTTATTAAAGGAATCTGCCATTAGAGGATACATCTCACTATCTGACGATGCGTTGAAGAGTTATGGAGGCAAACCGAGTCCTGCTGGGATCAGGTATCCCTCGTTCAGAGAGTGTCGTCGATTTCTGATCACTTTAATTGGAGAAATGTTCCTTGATTTCAAAACTTTGGTGGAAACGATGCTTGAAATTCCACTAAAGCCAATTTGTCTGTGTGGCGGTAGAGAGATTCGCAAACGTTTGATTACGCAATTCAGAGCGGACCAGCTGAGAGACTGGTGCGTTCGGGCCACAGCAGGTCAATCATTCATAATATAAGTGCAATCGTTTAGCTATTTTTAATAACTGATGCATTACTAAAAATGTTATGCATAACTGATATACTTTTAAATATTATAATGTACATTTATATTTTATAAATATATAAACATTTGTCTCTTGTACATTTCTACAAGAGATAATCTTTTTTTACGTTTGTTTCTTATTCCTATTTCCATACATTTTTTGACTTTGTGTGAAGCTACGTCCTCCAGCATATCTTTGACTTGTTGCTGCTACACCTGAATTTCCCTACTATAGTACAATGAAAAATGATTCTATTCTACATACAATTTATGGGAAATTTCCTTCTACTTCAGGATGATGCACAATTCTGTGTTGATCTATCGGGTAAAATACCAATGAAGTGCATTCAAGATTTCTGGCTGTGATAAAATGAAAAGGGGATATGACTACTTTGACAAAGCACTGTAACTTGGTTATATTGAGTGGATACCTCTCTCACTCAGGAGCAGCTCCACTGCTTCGTTCTGCTTCGTGGACTTCTCGATGATCAGCGTAGGGAGGTAGACATTTGCACCGAAGTCGATCAGCAGCTGGATGTACTCCACGCCGCAGCCGTACCTGAGGCACATCTCCAGCACCGTTCTGGGCGGCTTGGCTAGACTGTGGAAGGTCGCGTCCGTGCAGTTGTAATCGGGGTCAGCGCCGTGGAGGAGCAGCAGCCTAAAGCACTCCATGTGTCCATAAACTGCAGACAGGTAGAGCGGTCCGCTGGTCACCCTGACGTAGGAGGGCCACACCAGGACCTTAGAACGAGAGTTCGCATCGGCGCCGTGAACCAGCAGCTGCCTGAGGATCTCCACGTCGCCCTCCCTGGCAGCGGTGAGGACCGGGGAGCTGTTGTTGGCCTTGCTTCCGTTGGGGTTGGCGCCAGCTCCGAGGAGGGCGAGGACACAGTCCAGGTATCTTCCGCGAACTGCGTTGAAAAGAGGCGTTTGGGCTTTGACGTCTACGGTGTCTACAAAAGCGCCGTGGGCCAGCAGAACCTGCAGGCAGCTGAGGTGGCCTTTAGACACGGCGGCATGGAGGGGAGTGCCTGCGATGCCCCATCCCCCTCTGCAGTTAATGACTTTCTTGTAAATCTCCTGGCAGAGCATGTTGTCAAGGAGTATGTCATTGTTTTGTAACACCGCTTGCCTGAGTTTGGAGATTTCGTTGCTGTATTCTTCTTCCTCAGAGGTCCTCAGCTGGTACATAGAACCTGGTGAAAAACGTTGAAGTCAGAAAACAACAAAATTCCCAACTTGGAAGGACAAGGGTTGACTTGAAGGCACAGCGGATGGTAAGGCTGTCAAGAAATCTCCCCTGCGACAAAGAGTGGTGTCTTTTAGCTGTCACCAAGTTTCCATAGCAACCATTTTGAGAGAAAACGCATCTTAAATTAGCCTGGCAGCTTGTTCTATGCTTGGCTTCATACAGATAATCTGAATCCTCGGCTACAGAGAAACGATTGCTTGCCGGAGGCATGTACTCTGTTGAAGTTTGAATGACCGGATCCGATTTTACCCAATCGCCCATGTTTGACCTTGACATATGTAATGCACCAGCTACACTGTGAAGCTAAGCGAAAAGTGAATACGTTGTAAACAATCATCCCCTACTGCGAAGAGAAAAGTGTTGATCCGAACAACATCTTTATTAGCAGTAAAATGTCTTAAGCATTCTTCTAGCTCCGGCTTAAACTGCTCAGTATTTGGAAGCGTGGCCATGTATGGCTTCGTTCACTTCCTCCACCACCATTGCCAAACTACAACCCTATATAGACAAACTACAATTGTAAAACAGCAAAGTAAATCGTTCACAACTCCTCCTTCTGTTTGCTGATTGAGCCTTTTCCCTGCAAAGCAGCCAATCCAGGAGCACCATTAACTTTACTTTGTGCTGATTGGCTGAACATCTAAAAACAGAGATAAGGAAGATTGTTGTAAAACCAACATAGTTTCCACTGTGTAATGGATATTAAGGTATACTAGCTGTTTGAACAATGAAAAATACAGCTGTCAGGGTACTTAGAGGAGGTTTCATTATGGATTTTACCTATTTGAATGTCGGGGCCATTGCCATGGTAATCAATTTAAATGCTTGATTTTTCCACTTTTTCTTTTTCCAATAAAATACGAATTTATTTTAGAAGCACGTCACATAACTAGCGGTGTGGATGGGCTTGTACAAACTTCACAATTACTTATTTTTAACACAAAGGCAGTTTGCAAATGTTTAACAAAGTCCATCTTACAGGCAGTTAAATTTGGCTTGAGCGTCTTTTTGAGTGTAGTTTGTATGAGATAATTGGGTTTAATACCCCTAAATGTCGTCAAAGTCATTGCATAATTTAATCTCAGTATAAATCTAGTTGTTCTGTGAAGATGTCGACTGTTTGATAGAGAACATTAAAAACAAACGGCATCATGGCCGACGAAGGAACACAGCAGACAGGTCGGGGAGAAAGAATTTGAGAGGTTTAAAGCAGGGTTAGGAGAAAAGACATCCCAGCTTGAATCAAGCATATAATCCTGAACACGCCATTCCTCCGACACAAGGTAGCAGCAAAAATAATGCTGTGGGAATTTGTTTCTAACAACTGGGGAGAGAAGCTGGATGGAACTAGTTCAAGGACCATCCTGGAAGAAAATCTAAAAGATGCAAATGACTTAAGAGTGAGCCAGATGCTGGCTCAGGGGGGCTCAAAAGAAAAGCACGCCACACTTATCAGACTTTTTTATACACAAAAATGTGCTTTCATTTTACTTAATAATTATGCACTTCTTGGTACTCACACAAAAGCTCAATGAAATACAAGACAGCTGAAGGTTTCAACGTGACAAAAAGCGAAAACCTTACAGTCCATTCTGAGCAAAATTTCAGCGAAAATCTTAATCATTTTATGTGTAGCAGCAGAAACGCTTGTGGACGTTAAAGGTAAACGTCAGCCAATGTTTCCGTATTAATCTTGAAGATCTTCCAAATAATTCGGCATGAGAAATGCAGCACACAGTTGAATGCAAGTATTTATTTCTGGATTGCTGCTTTCATAGTTGATGAGTCCTGCCGACGGAAATATCGTAAATTACGAAATATTCGGTAAAGTTCTGGTGAGCTATATGCAAGCCGAACCATATCCCATTATTTCAAGTCTTCATTAATCAAATCGAAACCTCTGAAACGTCACTGACAGTCATGTGTCGCTCTGTACCGTCAAATATATGTGGTTTGTCTCAAACACACTGTCTGCAAAAACAGCGCAATAATACCTCAACTTAAATGTAGAAAGACACAAAAACCTTAAACTGCTCTCGTCTAAAATGACGTGTTTACATCGTGAGTCTATGTATTTATATTTATACTACCTTTGATGTGTCGCAATGTTTCCCCCTTCTTCTTCTTCTTCTTCATCATTCCGCTTCCTTGTTATGCTCCTGCTAAGTATCTTTGCTGCCCTCTGGTGTTCAATACTAGCTAAATCAAATTCTTGGTTGCTCAGAGCTCCTCTATTTTCACAGTCAAGTTCTAAAAAGGAAAGTTAGATTCAAAGCAATAATCGATTAATGAAAGAATAAAATATACAAATAAATACACACATATTTACTTTATTTACTATCTTATTATCCTCACCTCTCCTAATTTCTTTGTAGAAATAAAGCCCACTCATAGTAATAATTACCAACTAGATGGCTTGTTAGAAGTTGAGACGAATTCAAGTAAGACTTCAGGCCCTTATGGAGTCAGTCAAGCTTTTTTATATATACGTTTTTGAACTGCCTTTCTGTTAAATCAATTTTTTTTAAAAACAACAAAACATCCTGTTTTGTCTCCATTCCAACAAAACTAGCATATCTAGCAGGATTCCAAACTTGAGACTTTTAGCAATGACTTTCCATGCAATAAAATGTTTTAGGAAGACTAGGGAAGTGATAACTGCTCAGGATCATCTACATGTTTTCCTACTGGACGGGTGTTGATGATGTACCATTTCTTAAGCTACACAATATTTCTACTCACCGTGAAAGCATGGCTAGCTCTGTTGGGTTCATGTTTTCCTACTGATTGCCAAAATTAAAACCAGATGTTTTGGTCAAAGAATTAATTTTAATCTGCACAATAGTACGGTTTCTTTGATCTTAGGCTTTCCTTCATTATGACCTCAGGATGTTGGAAACAATCAACAAACTGACACCATTTTAACATGTACAGGGGCACCTAAGAATAGTTTCCTTCCCTTTTATACTTGAACTTTATTCAAATGTCGACAGACATAGCCAGCAATCTTGTTTCATACTAAAGTATTCAGAGCTTCTTAAATCTGAATGTAGGGAAGACTAAGTTTCAGTTTTTGAGTACCTATTGCCCTCCTCCATCCTACAATCACTCATGAGCAAGACAGAATGGGAACCCCATTCTCCGATCTACCATTTTCTAATTGAGAGTCATTGCTTCAGACTAAGAAATACTGCAATAACAGTAGAATGTTAAGCTGTCTTGTAGATGGTTCATTTACAGTGTGGCTAGATATTAAGCAGGTGACAAGTCCAAGCTGGTCCAACCCTAATGAGAACACCTTCCGATCTCTTAAAGCTGTACATCTTCCTCTGCCACCACCTGCACGTCTGCTTGACACGAATATCACAAAATAACAAACCAAAGAAGTTACCAAAGTACTTCAAATTCATTTGTAAACATACTTAATCTCAACCTCTACACCTTAACCTCTCAATGGAGGTGTTTTATACCTTAATTTCTTTGGCTAATGTTAGCCTGTCTTGCTGCACATAAAAAATAGCAATTTGTCCACAGGGACTGTCTGCAATAGAAGGAACACAATATGTGTCTTTAGTGTTTAGACCTCATGCACCATAAATAAAGAACACATCTGGGATTTATAGACTTTGAATTTTGTCATCCAGGTCATGATTAATACAAAGATAAGCTTAAACAACTTTTGTTCAATTGAGAACATCATTAGGTACCAAGAGTTCTAAAGTATTAATACACATTAATAGCAGTGCAGACACCACTTTGTCTGTAAAAAAGAAAATCAAGAAACTGTCAGGCTTACAGTTTAACACCATATCCTTTTACAGACAATTAACCCTACAGTACCCTCAGGTACTCTGCAGCCCTTCCCTCAGATTATACTTTCTTCTCAGGTGCTCAGCAGGTGTTACTAATCCCGTCTTTACATGTCAGGTCGCAGCTTCTTAATCCGTTCAGCTGCTGTTCAAATTCGCCACAGTGCAACACTTCAATCCACCGCCAAGACACCCAACTCTCTCTTGTCTTCACCAGCTGGTGCCAGATAATCCTAGACTCTGAACTAAAGATTGGTAGAAATTATAAACTACAAAACCTTAGCATAAATCGCCACGACACTTGATGTTAGAAACACTTTTAGAGCAGTAAATAAGTTGCATTAAATGTATTTCGAAATGGTTGTTCTGCAACAGATTGCTCTACCAGAGCAGTTCATCACTTCTGCCTACCTGACCCTTAGTAGTTTTAGGTAGATTTAAACGGAGTCAAAATATCAATTTATTGTGATGATATCGAAATACGTTAATACTGAACAAGGTCAAAGAAAAGTAATTATTTTTCTGTTTCTCATATGTTGATAAACTATCGGGCATCGAGTCAAAATAAGAACCATTAATTTCCTGACTCCCAAATATTTTGTGCATAATTAAGAAAAATTAAAGATTTTTATCTTTGTAAATTTTCTTTGTAACTTATAAAGATAATTTACACGACAAAACATCTACTTGACATGTTTCAAGTAGACTTAGAAACCTGGAACTTTTCCCTTTTTTATCAATGTCTTTATTCTTACATGACATTAAACTGCATTTCAGCATGAGGACATGTTCATGAAATAACGTGCAAATGCTCATAAAGACCCATCTCTGCTTTAAAGTTAGGAAATGCTGCACCCAGTTGTTAACCTTTGTGTAAATCTGTACGTTTTTGCTTCAATTATGAATTTTAAAAGCATTTCTCCTGCATTATGCATCTTCAGGAGGTACTCCGGTGAGTCTGGGACGTGTTCCCAGCAGGACTGAAGACTAAATGCATCCCAGGATTCCCCGGTGAGAGAGTGGACCCCGTCCACAGAGCATCGTTCCGTCCCCGCTCTGAGTAATCGGACTTCTCTCTGTAGCTTATTGTCCTGATTGCTCATTTTGCTAAAGAAATATGTGCTTTTTTTTGAAAATTTCTCCTAAAAAAAAAAAACTAAACAAAAAAACAGATTGGAAGGGCAGAAATGTCTGTCTCTATCAAGCTGACGTCTTACCTGAACAACAGCGGGCCAGTTTGTGCGTCACTGCTCTGTGTCAGTGTCAGACGATGGAGCAGTGAATGTTTTCAGTCACTAGAGGGCAGTACGCTGCATGCAGCACCTCACCATGTCGGAGGCCTGCAGCACAATTTAGTGTATTAACGTGAAGTAGAAGGAAAATGACAAATGGTCTTTCTTGTAGGTTAGGAATAAAAATCTGGAAAATTTTGGGGGATATTTGCTTATATTTGGTTTGACCAGAACCTTTGGCCTATATGTAAAATACATGTGGTGAAAAACTGTCACTGTACATCACTGTAAAAATGGTTTCTACTGTTCTGCTACTTTCTGCATGGGTACAAAAAGGAAATCTGCCCAGACTGAGCAGGGATTGGTCGGCTGCCCGTGATAGCATGATGGGGGACGTAGCTTTGGTTGTGGCTCAACCGGTCTGTCACACACAAACATGCCATTAGAATGTCTGTAGCCGGTCGCCTGATAATCAAGGAATTTTTTAACCGTCCAACTTGTAGGGCTGTAATTCCAAGTAGTTCATAAACTCGGCTTATGAGTTTAAAAAATGCCTCAGAGACACTAAAGCTGGATCCAGATAAAATATGATGTAACCAGGAGCTGAACTGCTATAGTGTTTAAGTTGAAAGCTGAAAGACTTGTTTTGTGTGTGTTTGGGCAGGTTAGGTAGTAATGATTGTATGAGGAAGTTACACAAGAAATCAGAGAACCTCAACACCAAACAGGAGAAACAACTGCTTCTCTCCTCCCACAGTGGTTCAGAGAACAGTAACAATTCAGCCACTGGTGCATAGTAAGTCACAGGTGCACAGCCAGACCTGACAGAATACAGGAGGAGGAGAGGTATACCTCAACAGGGTGAGTACTACCTGGACCGTTTATGTTTATGAGCTGGAACAGGCGAGGTTTACTCTTGGATTTTTCTGTCTTCAGGAGATTAGGAGTCAGATTTGGGTCGTTTGATACTAAAAGAGGGAAAACCATGAGCTACGCTGATTGGATGTCGCAACTGCCAGCTGAGCTTCACACCATTCCTCTGTTTAAACTGGCCATACCAGGTGGGAAACTCCGGTTCTGTCATGGTGGCAAGAACATAGTCATGATGAAAGAATGTAGGCTTGTTTATCAGAATCTAAGCTGATTCTAATCTAACTCCACGTCGACAGGTGTAGCCCTACCCGAGAAGTTTAGAGTGCCTTAAAAATGGAAATCAACTGAATTAATCTTGTAAACAGTCTCTATCACTTTGCAAAAATACTCACAAGCCTTGAACTTTTTCGCGTTTTGTTACTTTTCAGCAGCAGGGACAAATGAAGCGGGTCAAAGGTAATGGAGAAATGGTCTCTGTTGGAGTAGGCGTGTCCAAAGTGCAACCAGAGGTTTATTTGTTACCCCTTGGGATTTTGCACGACCTCCAAGTGCAACTATTCAATGAGTGTAATTACACTCACTAGTCCTCTATCGCTGTTGTTGCGTGCATTTTTAGGGATGGAATCAGGTTTAACACACTACACCACACCAATCAGTTCATCATCTCGAGAAAGTTATTGGGAAATTAACTTATCTTGTAAAAAAAACCAAAAAAACATTGGGATTTTGGTTTTTTTTTTTTATATGTACATCAAATAGAGCTTGAAATATCCAGTGAGTTTTTCTCCAAAGCAGACTTGGTCAAAACCATTCATCAAACCTGGCTAAGCCTGAAGACTGACTGACCGATATTTGATGCTTGTTGCCGGGCATTGACTTAAGTTTTTTCAAACTCGACTGCTTAAAACCTTGTCTACTTTTGTAAGATGAATGTGCAAAACTGTGATTTTTATCCTTTGGGTCAACATTAATTTTCAAATCCCTTTTTAGGAACAATCAGACTAATTTCATAAAAACAAGGCAACCTTCAGCATGATGAATATGTTGAACATATGTTCAGTATTGAATAGGCGTTAGTCAATATTGAATATTCAATAGTAAATATTCCATTGAATACAGAATATTCAAACCCTCAATATTGTTTTAAATACAACAAAACCAAAAAAATACAAAACTCATTGCATGTTTTACTCTGGTGGCGGTGTACCTGAAGAACCGGCTGCTCTGATTGCAACAATAGATGGTTCTACAAACTAATGAGTCAGAGGAGGTGAATACAAAAGCTAGCACAATTTTCATATTTGTGTTTGAAGAAATTTCTAAACCCCCTGTATGATCTTCATTCAAGAAGTCTGAACTGAACTTCATAAAATCTCAATCAATCCTTTGGAGTGAGCGGAATGGGTGTTTCTGATGGAAAAGTAAGAAGATCCTCAAAAAACAGCGACACTGACTAATTAACACTGGCAGCCCAAGCTATATTACAGTAGATTCAACATTTTAGAAAACCAAATTTGAATACGAGTGGTTATCTTGTAGATACCGATAACCCAGAGCAGTGGCGTTCCTACATGATCTTTCTTGTGTCATCTCTAGGAAGCCATGACTCGATGAGTTATGACCTGGACGTTGACTCTAGAATCATCGAGCCCGAGAGACTGAGGAGGTTTAGCAGAATCTACTTCCTGCGTAAAATCATCCACACTTGGGCAGCCACTCAGGTAAGGAACGTTTTAACAGCAAATGTATTTCTAAGAGGGATGGAAAAGGGCTTTGAACTGCCAGGTCTTTTGATCACAGGAGGTGTGCATAACCGAGCAGCTGAATGCCGGTGCTCGCTACTTTGACCTTAGGATTGCCCGCAAGCCAACCGACACAAATCCCACCAGGCTTTTCTTTCACCACGGCCTGTACACCCGAACTGATGTTGAGGTAAACATTCTCTGAAGGGTAAGCGTGGACCAAAGTGTAAATCCTCCATAAGTCATTCATGTTTCTTGGGGGTTTGTTAGCTCATTGTGCTAAATGAGCTAACACAATGAAGATTTATAATAAAGAAGATTTAATTGAGTGTGGCTGTGTATTCCCTCCCCCAACACCCTAATTTCAGACTGTACTCAGGGAAATAAACACGTGGGCAGAGAGTCATCCTAAAGAAATCGTCATCTTGTCTTTATCCCACTTTGAGGGGTTTGACAAAAACATCTCCAAACAGCTTCACGACCACCTCATCACCTTCATGAAAAATCTGTTTGGAAACAAACTCCTCCCGAAGACGGTAATGTTTTTTGCTGACCATCTTTTGGTCATGAATCTCTCAAAAGTATTGCTTTTTAAGGGGCAACAATAATGTGTCACCACAGAACTCTCCCACCCTGAAGAGCTGCTGGAATCAAGGCAAAAACATAATAGTCTCATACGACAACACACAATTTCAACAGCCTGTGTTATGGAGAAAAATAACTTATTACTATGGCAACAGCATGGACCGTGCGGTAATTACAGCCAAACTCTGTCAGGCTTTGGAAAAGGAAAAATCCTTCGAGTGTGAGTATCCCTTGTTTCTACAACTATTTGTTGGCTTAGTTCCCTTTTGGTGACTACGACTCGTGTCTTCACTCCACGTTCCGTGCCTCTGAATACATCTGTGTCCCTTTCTGTCCAGATTTCTTTGTCTGTGGCTTGAATCCGACCCTACCCCACGACACCGGAATCCTCAGGTACATCCTTCGCATTTGTGACAACTTCACCAACGTTGTGCGACGGGGTCTGCCAAAGTTGCTACGGTGGGTGAACCAGCAATACGACAAGACGCCAATGAACATCGTCGCCTCAGACGTGGTGACTCGAGATGACTTCGTCGCAACGATTGTGAAGCTCAACTTGAAACGGGCGAAAGGACGATGAAAACGTGTTTACCTCTTTTATTAATTTATTTTTTGTTAAAGATACATTTTTATATTTATCAAGAAGACTTGATAAATATTAGTCTTTAATTTTAAAGACTTATATTTAAATATAAATACACAATATTTTTATTTAAATATAAATATAAAGTTAGCACTGGATGCTTTACTTGTCTCCGTGCATTGTTTTTTATTCTTGAACGACATAAATACAGCAATCTTTTGCATAAATTGGCATCAGATAGCAAAATTTAAATGTTAGATTTAATGCACAATTGTCATGTAATTTCCATAATTATCTTGATTTTATTTCTTTTTTTAAAAAGAGTTAACAGTTCTGAGAAAATTAAAAACATTTATTTTCAGTATAAACAGTTTACAACACGGGATTTGTTGATATTTCTACAGCTTGAATGTGACAAAAGGAAGGAGAGAAGCAGAGGAAGAGAAGCGAAGATAGAAGGAACACAGTGAGGTGTGACTCAGAAGAAAGGAGAGAGAAGAAAGTGAGGCAGTAAGCAAAAAAGGAAAGGCATAAAGAAAAGATACACGGAAAGAAGAAAGAAAAACTTAAATGATACCAGGAAGGAACAGAAGTAGGACATGAGGAAGAAAAGAAGCAATGGGCAGAAAAGGGAGTTTAAAAACAGGACGGTCAGAAGGAAGGGAAGAAATGGCACAAGGTGGGGAAATTGGTACGTAAGAAAAGCATGGATGGAGAGAAAGCAGGAAGGACAAGGGAGGAAGAAGAAAGGACAGACGCAAAGGAAGAATGGAGGGCGGAAGGAAAAGGACAACGGGAGGAAAAAAACAGAAGCTAGTTAGTGTAATAGAAATTGAAATATTTTTCAAAACTTATAATTTTTTGAATATTTTGCCAGACTTTGAAAACTCTGAAACAAAGTTCAATGCTTCATGTGAACTTGATTTATTTATTTATTTATTTTGCCTCGAGCGCCATCTTGTGTCAAATGAGGAGAATGCAGCCTACACTTCAAGTGTATGTCATTGTCAATAAAGCAGCTAACGCTAGTACGCTAAAGTAATGCACTTAGTGGATTAGGATGTTGAGACAAGCATGGCGTTGGTCGGCGTTTAGAGACACTCGTGCGGGGACCGCACGCGTCGTGGCTGCGTCCTCCCTGGCAGCCGACAGTCCGCGGCGGAGCTCAGCTGGTCTCACGAGGGGTTTCCAAAACATTCCCCATCCACTGAGAGGCAGGTCACAGCTGCTCCTCCAACCACAGTCGGTGTCGGCCAGCTACCTCAGGTAATAAGGCTAGCTCAGAATAATTAAAACAACCTTCCTGTCAACTGACAATGAGAGGAAGGAGCGCTCGATATTTTACAGCGCGTCATTGTCATTTTGTTCCTTGTGGAATTATAACAGTGGAGAGTTAGCGCCACTCGAAATTCCATGTCGAAAACTGGTATTTAACATGACAAAACGTTAACTTTTGTCAAGAGGAGAGCACTGCTGAACAAAGACGATTAATTCAAGTTAAAAGACCCTTTCCTTAAATTCGGCACAGATAAAAATGTTACAGCACTTCTCTTCGTAGCGCACGTTAGCTTTTGTTACTGGTTACCATGAGAACGACCAGACGTGTCCTAGCTAACGCTGAGAATTAGCCATACCGGTGCGGCTCGCATGTCAAAAATTCATATATTCATTGCTTTTGTAATGTAAATATTTCCCCCGACAGTAGGGAAAAGACTTAACCTGTCTTAAGGTGTACGCTCATAAGTACACGAGGACGAATCTACACCTGGAAGTCTAGTTATATTAAATTGTAAAACAATTAAATGGAGTTTGACAGATAGTTCGCTTACCTCGCATTGCGCAAATGTGAAATAATTTTTGTCTTGCAACCATTTGGCTCATTTCGACACCTATAGCTGTTAGCATACTGTGAATATAATTGCTTTATTATATTATGCATTCTGGAGAAACATGGTGGTAGTAGTGGAGTGGTGTGGAGCTTCCGTTTCAGGTACTGGACGAATTGCTTTAATTGGGGAAACCATAAATTTAACATGCTAGCAGAAAATAATAAAGGACGATGTCCAGTCATGAGATGTTTTACCTTAAGCTCAGGCGCTCCAGGAAACCCTCTTTTGGAAGGCTAACAAGAATATTTAAGTTTGGAGTTCTCAAATGTGCCTGCTTACAAACCGTTCTGCAATAAAAATGTATCCAAAATTTGTCAATGCAAATTAAAAGTATCATTGCCAATTATCGCAAACACTTGAAGGCATCTGTTGCAGCCAACATATAAATAAATAAATGTATAAGTATAATTACCCCTCATGATAATTGCATTTTCATATACAGTAGCTCTTGTACTGCAACCTACTTTCCTTTGCAACCAAAGTTTATGATCCTGGCACTTTCCTCAAATAGAAATTTGACTTAGCTCTTCCTGAGTGGTGTACCTGCCTAAAGTTAGCAATTTCTTAACCGTGTAACCTATACTGTGTGAACTTATTACAGTTTAGCGCCAGACAGCTGCATTTTTATTTTTTTATAGAAAATAAATTCAGAAATTTAATTCAGTAAAAAAAAAAAAAAATCAGTTATTTATCCTGAAGGGAAATTGAATGCTGACATAACTCATATCATCCAAGTGTCTTCAAAGAGGCGTTGCTTCTTGTGATGCTGTGGGTCGGAGAGGTCTGGCAGTCAGTCTGGCAACGAAACTGAAAAGGCCTCTGACCGAAGACTGTGGCTCTATGACTGTCTCATTGAGCGGCACAATTCTAGAAAGAGTATATAGCTTAGTGCTGAATCGATTAATCAAATTAATCTTGACTAATTGATTATTGAAATAATTGTCAACTAATTTAGCAATTGAGTAAACATTAATAGGAGGATACAGCCTCTAAAAATGGCCATTTGCTGATACAACACAGTGAGAGCAGTGATTAAGCCAAAACTCTTGAAATAACTTATTTATCTTGAATTTAGGATGAGCTCCTCTAGTGGCAGTTTTAGCCTCATCTGGTTCAAATTCTGTAAACCATGTCTCCCATTAAGCACCGTTTGCAATTCACCTATAAACCCAAAATTAAGCAACAGATTAGTAGACCGTATTTATTTATTTTTGCTGTAGATGCAGGTTTGCTACAAATGATCAAGCATTCATTCAAGGAATTCTATGTTATTGCATTTTAAGCAAAAGTTTTGTTTTCTTACTGAAAAATGTAATTGAATTATTTGCTTACTTGCATATTTTAATGTATTTCAAATACTGTGTAAAAAAAAAAGGGCTTAAGTGAAAATCTGGAAAATATGCCATTTTTTAATGCTATGAATTGATTAATCATCAAAAATAATCAAAAGAATAGTCAATTGATAAAATAATGGTTAGCTGCAGCCCTGGTATAGTTATAACGCCAGTTAACAGTGTGCCCGTTTTACATTTTCCGCTTATGCATGTCAAAGTAATACACAGTAGTACCAAGTTTGTATATTGAAATAAAGATAAAAGTACTGGTTGTTGTAGTGGCTGTATTTTTGCTGTGTGTACAGTCCGTCTGTGTTCCTGAGCATGGCATCAGGGAGTAGCCATCCACCGTCCACTCATCCCAAACACACAAACAGGTTGGCCAATGAGCGGTCGCCATACCTGTTACAACATGCACACAACCCCGTCGACTGGTGAGGCCTTTTAAACCTGACATTTATTCATCTTAATGAATTGGTATGTTGAAATGTGATTTTGTTTGTTTGTTTTTGCAGGTATCCATGGGGACATGAGGCGTTTGAAAAGGCAAAAAGGGAAGACAAACCCATCTTCTTATCAGGTAAGACGTTCAATTCAACATTATTATTATTATTATTAAGACCAGATGATTGGATTTTGTTGCGTTTCAGTCAGTTCAAAACAGAGAATCTCAAAAGAAAAAAATATATCAATTGGGATCCTTCATGAAATATCATAAAGAAAGGCTTTAATTCAATGCAATTTCATCTATATAGTGCCAATTCACAACAAATTTCGACTGATTTCAACTTAATCATACATACAATTGTTCCCAGTTATCAAACTGAACAGTAAGCTCAATTAATTATTCAAAGTAGCTGCCAGGCTCTGATTTTGTAAGATTAAGACAATATAACCTTCACACCACTTATCAAAAGATTTACATTGAAATCTTTTCTCAGCACTCTGCATTTGCTATAGTTATGCCTACTGATTCTCTACGATCGTCTCCAACCACCAGTGGGCTATTCAACGTGCCATTGGTGTCACGTTATGGAGAGAGAGTCTTTCAAAGATGAGGAGATTGGAAAAATCCTCAGTGACAACTTTGTCTGCATCAAACTGGACAGAGAAGAGAGACCAGATGTGGACAAGGTCTACATGACCTTTGTGCAGGTTTGTGTGTTTCTTGTTAGACTTTTTTTCTCAACAAAGGTTGTTTTTCACATTTGGTTGTTTTATTTGTTTATTTTCGTGTCAGGCAACAAGTGGTGGTGGAGGCTGGCCCATGAGTGTGTGGTTAACTCCTGACCTTCGACCTTTTATCGGAGGTACTTACTTCCCCCCGAGGGACCAAGGAAGAAGACCAGGCTTCAAGACAGTTCTGATAAGAATCATTGAACAGGTGGCAGCACTTTGTAGAAACACTCGATAATTAAACTGAAAATATTAAGAAGTAAATATTAAATATTAGGCGTGCACCAATAGGTCGGAATTTTGGGAGAACAGCCCACACTTGTATGACAAACAGGTCTTATCTGCCTCTGCAAATGTCTGAAAATCTGCCGCTGTCCGCTTTCCCTCTGCTGTGAGCAGGCAGACCAGTCCACCAACTCACGTCTGCATGCGTGCGGTTAACAATAGTCACTCCATTGTTGTTAACTTGGCAACTCTGTCTCTATATCCAGGGACTTTTCAGAAAAAAAAAATCAATATCAGCCAAAGTCAGAATCAACAGGTCAGGCTCTTCAAAGATTGGTGATGGGCCAGAAGACATTCGGTGCACCGCTATTTGTAGACATGTTGCACGTCATTGTTTGCATCTAGATATTTTGTGCATGTGCACAACGCTGGAGGGCAAAAAGACTACTCTTTTACATGCCATCTATAGCTGCGCAGCTGTGGTAGAACAGTTCCATTAACAAAATGAAACCTGGAGATGAAGGTGCTATTAATTCAGTGAGGTGCGCTGCAACAAAAGGAAAATAACGCAGAAAAACCGTTGAAGAATAACTCAACCACTCTTCTATCTATATGTTAAGGTTGTCAAAGTCAAGCTAGTGTAACTGGCCTACTTCCCTCACCATTGCTATTTTTTTGTTTTTAAATTAGAACTTTTTTCTGACCTGTGAATTGTGATTCTCTTGAACCTCATCTAGATGTCATAGTGTTGGCAATTAGTAGCTAAGCACTACATCCCTTTTTCTTTGATGCATCATGCTTACATTTAAGATTTAGTACGTTACGTTGACAATTTGACAGCTAAAACCAATTGCAGTCATTGTTATTGAGCAGTTATTGCCCTCCAGTAGGGAGCTGGGGCAAGATCTTGCATGCGTGACGTCACGTTGCAATGTGTTCATTTAGAGACTCTGAAAAGTGCTTCGTCTCTGCAGTGGCAGAACAACCGAGCAACTTTAGAGTCCAATGGTGAGAGGATAATCGACGCTCTAAAGAAAGGCACAACCATCACTGCGAACCCAGGAGAAAGCCCTCCCTTGGCCCCAGACGTTGCTAATCGCTGCTTCCAGCAGCTGGCCCACTCCTATGAGGAAGAGTACGGAGGCTTTAAAGATGCTCCAAAGTTCCCCTCACCAGGTAGACTCACCTGGAGCCAGAGTGCTCATCTGCAACGTTCTAGTTTCCGTTTGTCCTGATTGTTGATGGTTTAGCTTAAATGACTAAAGAAAATGGTAGCTCTTCCCATCCTCTGTTCTGTTTGCACCATAGTTCAGATCTGCTTCACAGATGTATACCAGCTGGATGAGAACTCATGTGAGCTGGTCTTTCTGTCCCTCTACAGTGAATCTGATGTTCCTCATGTCTTATTGGTCCGTGAATTGCACCACGTCAGAGGGGGTCGAGGCACTCCAGATGGCCTTGCACACACTCCGAATGATGGCACTGGGAGGCATCCACGACCACATTGCACAGGTTCATATCCAAGCTGGGAACGTAGGAAATTATTCATGCATAAATGTTCGCAAATTTATCATGCAAATATTGTGTCTTCTGTATAACATCAGTCTGCAAATCAGTTGCTGTAAAACCTAACTTCTAAAAGGGTCAATGACCCTAAGATGCCACTCTGTGCTGCGGTTCTCCAACCAAGAGTTTACTGTAGATGTATTTTTTAAAAAACTTTCCTTCCCCTTCTCCTCAGTGTGTGTTGTGGTGAGATAAATATTAGTTCATCTCACCACAGTTTAAAAGCCCAATGAGACAGTTAGAGCTTCATTTTCTTAGTCATACAGCATTGGTGTTGGCTGTATGTCTTTTCTAACAGTTTTACTGGAAACGACCTCATTCTTGCGGCTGTTTTTCAGGGTTTTCATCGTTACTCCACGGACTCTTCGTGGCACGTTCCTCACTTTGAGAAGATGCTGTATGACCAGGCTCAGCTGGCTGTGGCTTACATAACCGCTTTTCAGGTTTGGATTTCTCTTCAGAATCAGCTTTATTGGCCGAGTTTGTGCTTACAAACAAGGATTTTGACTTCAGCTTCACATGCTCACACTTTATAGACATTAAATGTAAACTTCATTAGAGGAGATAAAAACAAAGTGTATATGTACTTACACTCATATTTTGTGCAACATATATTATAGAATGGTGCCAGTATGTGTATTTCTGTTTCCCAGTAAAGTAGCTGACTAGTCTTTCTGCAGGGTGTCAATTGTGTTTATCAGAGAAGCAACATGGGAGATGAAACTTTCTTGATTTTGCAAATGATGCTCTGTAGCATTGGCTTGAATGTAAAAACCCAAACAGTTTGTGTCCAGGATGGCGGCGTCGTAGACTGTACCTTAAATTACACTGTACCAAGGTACTTTTTCGTTGTAGTAGGAAGTACAGTCTCTGCTATGCCTTCTTCCCAACAGTGTCTTTGTGTGACAAACATCACAGATCTAGAGAAAAGGTCAGTGAATTACAGCAGATAGAATATTGAGGACAGTAAAGAAGTTATTCACTGGCACTTTACTGAGCCAGACGAAAACCCTGAGTGTGAGACTTGGGTGAGCCTTTACCATTTCACAATTCACGGGGTTTTGTTGTGTTTTGTTTAGGATTAGGTAAAAACTAGTTGAATCCGAGTCTCAGAGTTTGTGGTATCTTTCTCAGAGTCTGCTGCACTGACCTGTTTATTTTTTGGTGTGTAGACTCAAACTAAATAACAAAGACCAACAGACACGAGCTGAAATACAGCCACATACACTTGCTGTGTTTAATGATGATATACAAGTAGCCTGAGTGCTCTTGTAAGGTTCTGCTGGGAACATCCTGTTGATAAATCACAAGACGATACCGTTAGGGGTCGAGCTCTGGTTGAATCATAGTCCTCATGCAGGTGTTTTCCATTCTTTTCCAGGTATCAGGTGAGCAGTTCTACGCCGACGTGGCTAAGGACATACTGTTGTACGTCTCCAGGGACCTGAGTGACAAGGTGAATCATCGACAGCTCGGCTGCTGCTGTCTTCTGTGTGAAAACTGTCTTAGTTGCTCTTGAGTACTGCTAGTATGTTCGTACGTCCCTTGGGGCCCTGGGTGGAACATTGCTGACAAATCCTGTTAAAGCCTCGCTCTCCTGTACAGGTCAGCCTTTCTCCTCTTTGATTAATGAGGGGACAGTAGTGAACAGAGCATACAATTAAAACCATACTTTTATTGTTGAATTTTTTTAGATTTATGAAGTAATTATAATCTAATGAAGTACCATGCCCAGGATAATTTTCTGTAGACTCTCTCCACTTTTTTGTGTGACTTACTGTGTCGCTTCCTTTAGGGAGGCAGAATCCCTGAGTTCTGATAACTGTTACATTACATTACAACCAGAGAGCTTACATGGCTTTGTAGGTCTTTATAAAGTACCGTCAAATAAGGCGGTAATGTTAATGCTTTCGTAGGCTTAGATTAAGAGCATTGTTTAATCGGCGGTCAGACATAAAATATTGGAAAAGTATTCTCACCCCTTGGACATTTCCAAATGCCACTGCAAATCATTTTGTATTCTTCTGGGATTTTATGTCAGAGACCATCAGGAAGTGGTTCTTAGTTTGAAAAGGTTTTACTAATAAAATTACATTCAGAAGTCGCCTAATTAGCAAATTAGCAAAGTGCATGACATGAGAATACTTTTGCAAAATGTTGTATTTGACCTAAAACGAAGAAAGTTAAACAGCAGTGGGCTAAGAACGGACCTTGAGGGAACTCCTGAAAGTATTGGTCTATGCATTGACAAAAAAAATAACAGAAATATAAACAATTATTGAGAAATTGTTTTTGGAAATATTTTATAGGAGGGAAGGAGGTACAGCTGCAGAAATAACTTACATCTGCATATTTATTTCTTAAAAATCCTGTATTTGTCTTTATAGTGTTGTTATTTATTTATGTTGCTGGCAACACGTATTGTCCCCTTTGGTAAAAATTTGCAAGAATTGTTAAATCTTAAAATGTAGGGTTTCCCCCCCCAATATCTGACTGAATTTTTTTAAAATATCTCGTCTTTAATTTTATAACACTTATTCAGTGGGGAAAAACATCTGCTAGGAAATAATTATTTTGATCAAAATCCCTGGTTGCAGTATTAGTGGCATTCCTGCAGTCAGTACTTTGAAGTATTTAATTGTCATGAGTTGATTTGGTTTAATATTTTGCATCACTATTTTGATGAAAGACCCAACTCTCACTTTAATAACACTTGCCACTGTTTATTGTGCCAACGGTCGCTAAGTAGAAGTTTCTAGAAACGTTTTTCCAGGTATTTTGTCGTAACTGTTTTTCATGTGAAAATTTATGTCCCCAGAAAATTTCTGTCATGGTTGATTCCTCATAAATTTTTAATGGATTTATTTATTTTAGATCCTTTTACCACACCTTTACCAATCGTGTTAATAAATTAGCACTGTTTGCGCTGTTTTCCAGTCTGGAGGCTTTTACAGTGCAGAAGATGCTGACTCCGTCCCAGCATCAGGGGGGCTGGAGAAGCGAGAGGGAGCCTTCTGTGTGTGGACAGCCTCAGAAGTGCGGGAGCTCCTGCCTGATGTGGTAGAGGGCGCGGTTGGAGCCGCCACGCTCGCAGACATCTTTATGCACCACTACGGAGTCAAGGAGCAAGGCAACGTTGCAGCCGAGCAGGTCTGATTGTATTATTTTAACATTACGGCCATATCTGCTTTTGACGGTTTCCGCTCGTCGACATGGCGACTGTCACAGACGTTAAGGGTCAGTGTTGGTGAAGACGTTATGCTCTCTATTGCCAGGATCCACACGGGGAGCTGCAGGGGAAAAATGTGCTGATCGTCCGTTATTCAGCGGAGCTAACAGCTGCTCACTTTGGCATCACGTTTGAGAAATTCAACAAACTCATGACCTCAGCCAGAGGCAGAATGGCAGAGGTGAGGCAGATTCGCCCGAGACCCCACCTGGACACCAAGATACTGGCTTCCTGGAATGGTAAAGCCCAAGTCTGACAAGGCAGCGAAAAGTAAAAGCAGCAGATCTCAGATTTCAATACCTTCTTTCTTTTTTTTTTTACTGATTGTCATATAACAACCAAAACCTTTAATGTATTTTATTAGGATTTCATGTTATCAGCACAAAGCGGTGCCTAAGTGTGAAGTGGAAGCAATTTTTTCAACTTTTTTTTCCAGTTATTCTTAAATAAAATCTGAAATTTGTGGAAACTTAAGTTTCCTCTTCCACTGACTCAACATTTTGTTGGAGCTCCTTTTGCTGCAGTTGCAACTGTTAGCCTTTTGGGATATGAACTTTGGGGTACGTTTTTGCCTAATCTATTTGTAAAAATACCCAACACAAAGACTGGATGGAAAACATCCATTGACATCAACTTGCAAAGACTGCAGTCAAACCATCATGCTCAACAGTGGGGATTGTCCATTCAGTGAAGGATCAATAGTGGAAAGCCGTGTCTTGTACGGTTTCCATTTTGGATTGTAACCCACATCAGATGACAAGCTAGTGACATGCACTGAGGTTTGCAGTTGTGACGAGACAAACTATGATAAAGTTTTTCAAGGTGGGAAAAAAGTGTATCAATTAATAAAACTTTTGTTTTTCCACATTAACGTGGCGCTAATTTTAACGATCCTTTCCATTGTTTTGCCCATCATCTATAAAAATGCAGTTAATTACTAAGCACACGCATAAACAAACAGTCATGCTCACCCACAAGTTGGGTTCCTTCACTGGATGTCTCCTGATGGTATGTTAGCGAGGTAATGAGGCCCTGCCATCCCGAGAACTTTCCAATTAGTCCCGAGCCTCTTCTTCTCCTCTCTAATGAACAAACTCCTCCATTAATCACCTGTCCGCCACCGCCGCACTTTGAAGACCGGGCTGTGCGCCATTGGCTTTGATACTCTACATGAAAGAGGTGTGGAGGGACGGAAGGAGGGAGGAAGGGAAGGATGTAGTGAAGGATGAGAGAACGTGGGGAAACTTCAAAGAGAGAAATAGAGGTTTGGGGGGCAGAAATAACTGCGCTGGGAATTTTGGCGCGGGCTACACGTTGGCACCTTGGCAAGGGAACGTGATGTTTTAACATGAGGTGGAGTTATTTTGGAGCTAATCACCACCACGAGCATCATTATTACCGCTTCCTCCATTGCAGGCCTGATACTGTCTGCCTTCGCTCGGGTTGGAGCCGTGCTGGGGAACGAGGTGCTGCTGGAGAGAGCGGTGCAAGCGGGAAACTTCCTGAAGGTGCACCTGTGGGACCCCGATCAGCAGAACATGTTCCGATCTTGTTACCGCGGAGACCAGATGGAGCTGGAACAGATGTAAGATACGGTACTTTGTGAAGCACTCATACCGCTTAAACTTTATCACATATTTGATCAGGCAATCCCTTCAATTTTTATGATTTCTTTTTTTGTAATTAAAATCACTAATTTTGTGGTGCTCCTTGAGAAATATCTTTCCAACAAATTTTGTAGTTTTTTCCTCAATAAACCCCGTCCAAAGTCTACATATAGAAAAAAAGAGATTTGGAAAAAATTACAAGCAGACAGATTGGATTTAGACATCATTTTTCTTTTAAAAAAAATCCCTAAATTGCTTGAGTTTTGTGACCACAGAATTGGATTTTATGTGATGGACCACCACAAAAGATCAAATGATTGCGAAATTTTAGGGGGAATAAAAAGCCATGATTTTTAAACTCTTTCACAAATAAAAATACAAATAGCGAGGCATGCATAGGTAAAGTTTTAATAAAAATACCAAATTAGTAAATAGAGCCCACCCTACATTGAGGATGCATATCAGCAATTACACACAAGTAAATCCTACCTCTGTCTACCAGTGTTAAACTTGTTTTACACTATTTAGTCAAAACACAACATCCCTGTATCTGTGTAAATATATTTGTACTGTCACTAAAATTTTCTTGTTGTTTGAGCTAAAATATGCTCACTTAATTTTGCCTTTTGAGGCCATTTTATGCAGACTTTTACTTGTGTGTTTGGTCTTAAATATAATAGAATAATAAATAATAAAAAGCACGTTTCACCTTTTCATAAAAATATTTAAGTATTCCATCAAACGATGGTTTTTGTATTAAAACTGTAGAAACCTATAAAATGTTCATGGTTGTTTACATGAAAACAGGCAACCATAATAGCTGGGTAAATAAGTTTTCAGCCCTCATGGTCCCATGCAACCTGGTTATTGTAACGCTGTTTTTATCCAACAGCTTGGTTATTGCATTTTTCTTCTAGCGTCTCTCAGGCTGCATATTTTATCATGATTGGCCTTGTTTTAATTTCATTTTCAAGGCCTATTGAATAACTGATGTTGCAGACTAAATTTCTCATGGCTGAGACGAGAGTTTTTCTTTTTACTCTTAATATTAACTAGCTAAATTAATATCATTCAGCAAGTGTATTAAGATTTTAATATTTTTAAAGTCTCAGAACACACCCTTAGTCAAATACTGACCCTCTTGTTGATCCAGCACAACAACTTCAGTTGGCCTTGTTCCGTTGGCCAGCCACTGTGTCCCAGTTACTGTGAATGAGTGAGTGTGAAATGCTATTGAATCAGCAGAAAAATGTGCCAGGAGTCCCACAACCTGCTCGATGGAACATAATCAATTTGAAACACATACATGAACAAATGCACACTTTGTGCCTAACCGCCCTGGCCTTGTTCCATGGCACCCGTCTCATTCATTACCGTCCCGTTCAGAATGTTGTCGTCTTCGAAAGTGCTTACAGAGGCTCATTTCTCAGACCTGGTTCAGCTTCCATACGTACCGGGGCAGGTACGGGCCGCGAGCCCATTTACCAGGAGGAATGGTAGGGGCTGAGACTAACTGGGTTAATAGGATGTGGAGTTGGTGCTGTGGATTTTCTGGGGCTTCTTCCTGCCAACCGAAAATTGAATGAATTTACGTCTTTAAGGAGCAGAAGGAAGGTGGAGAGTAGTTTTACTTTGGGAATGAGCTGTTTTGTTACCAGTAATGTCATATGGAGCTGGTTTGCTAAATATAAATTAGTTCCCAATTAGCCCGGAAATTGCCTTCCTACGCAATTCGATTTCTCCCGTCGAGGTAGATTTCTTCCTCAAGGTAGAATTTCAACCAGGCAAATCGGCAAACAGAAGGAAAAGTTGTGAACGATGACGTTCTGTGCTAGTTTAAGGATTCCTGCCTGTAAGTTTAGAAGCAACAGCGGAAAAAGTCAACAAAGTCGTTCAGCTCATGTTGGCCGCACTTCTTAATATTGAGCAATTAAAATTGAACCAAGAGGAATGTTTAACCCTCCCGCTATCTTAGTGCGACGCTCAGGAAGAGTGTGGCAGATGTCATGGTCAAACAGTGGGGAAGAGAGGAGGCGGTCTTTGTCTAGTCAAACTGTCAGCTCTATAAACCACACTAAAAAACTTTTGTAAAAGCCCATGTATTGTCAGTGCAACCCCGCCGTCCAAAGGACCCTGGCTCTTAAGACCGTGGGAAGGTTAAGACATTTTATTGCTAGCAAAGACGTTGTTAAGCTCCACATTTCTCTCTTCACATTGGGGTATAGTTGTTTACAACACACCCAAATTCTGGTAAGCTTCATAGCGCAGCTTCATTTACGGTCAAGCTGACGCATTACTTACATAATGACTAAACGTAAGCCATTGAGTAAAATCAGATCCAATCGTTTAAACTTTTACAGCATCTCACTTGATGCACAGAGCTGCCACCTTGCGGTTGTTGCATTGCAACATGTACTGAGGGCCATCTTCTTCTTGTTAACAACTTCTAGTGTTGCTTCCACCTTTTGCTAGTAGCTGCATGCTTTTTACGAAAGCACTGATGCCAATTCAAACAAATTTGTTTCAAGTATTTTAATTTATATATTGCAACAGCTGCTTGTAATTGTAAATATCAGTTCCCCCTCCCGAACATTTGCGACCTTGTCATACCCATCCTGATTCTTGCTGACTCCTTTTAACTCGAATGATGCTGTAACCGATTTCTTGTCTCACTGCAGCGTGACTTCATGGCTCTTTATGACCTCTCACAAGAATGCACTTCATCTCCTCCAAATCACTTTTAGGTTTTCACCCTCTCCACCATCAGCCTCGCCTGACACAGCAATATCTGGCCTCCTGTCATAGTCCGTCCTCTTGCACTCACTCATCACGGGGGCGTTGTGAGAACTGGAGGGACGGGGAACAATGGAATAACAACAGTTTATAAAAAGTGGTGAAGCAGTACTGTCCGTGAGGAAGAAAGTACTTCAGAATCGGTATCAGCCATACAAGGTTGTTTTAGACATGGAGAAGAAGGGATTGACGACTCTAAAGAATTTGAAACAGAGATGTACCCTTTGCTTTTAGACGTCTTTCTTGACTGAAGGGAATTTCTGATTTTGTAAAGCTCAGATTTACTATTCATCAAAGCTTGAAGATTAATGGGAAAGTTCTATTAACTTGATAGATTTGTACAAGGAACTACCAAGACTTAAACCTGCCACAAATGATAGAAAAAACACCATCACTGTTCACTGTGAAGCCCAGCTTCCCATTGGCCATGAAATCAACTCCCACTCCATAAACAGTAAGCACACCACTGTTAACATCTTAGCGACTATGTCACAGTGCCAGTCATAAATAAAGTCTGTGCTATTTGATTAAAATTTTTTCTGCGCTCATTTATAGGTTATTTATTGATTAATATATTGCATGTGATTGCTTGTTATTTATTTCTTATATCTAGTCATTTTCAAATGATCAGTCTTAGGTATATATACAGTATATATATTTTACAAACTTTGTATTGATTAGCTAAGATGGAGTAGATTTCAACAAATAAGCAATTTCCCTTTGGGGATCAATAAAATATATTCTATTCTAAAATAATCGTTATTGGCCAAAATCGCCAAGTCGGGCTTTTCAAAGATTGCCAATTGGCCAGAAAACTGTAAACTGTGCATCCCTAAAACCAACACTTAGCTCCTGGATAGGTCTTTCCAAAACCTTGACGTTGTTTAAAATTTGTGGACTTGACTTAAAAGTTGGGTCTTTGTATAAATAAAACTACCAATATCGCCAAGCACAATACAATGGTATTGTACTGCTTGGCGGTATTGGTACAGACATTGTACCAATACCGCCAAGCAGTACAATCAAATATTCAGCCGTAAAACAACCATGAGGATGAAGTGCAACTTCTTAAGAAGTTTAACCAAATAGTTACTGGGGGGAAATGTATGGAAAATAAATGTAATCATGTGCATATAATTCTTATCCAAAAAGGAGCATAATCACTACATTCTTGACAAAAAATGGTCTATAAATAATAGATATATCATATAATAATTATATATTATTATATAATAATAATAAATATAAATAATTAAAGATCTTAAATTTTAATGGTATTCATGCCCTTGATGAGTATGTATAACTTCTGATTTAGAGGTGTACTTACTATTTGCAGATCTGTCTGTTTATATATTGTAAATCATACCTGTGGCAGACATATAAAAGTATATCTTTTTCTCCGCCCTACCTGAGAATGTGTTTTTTTTTTTTCTGGATTTCTATTCTGGTTTGCACAGACAGTTGCTGTATAAAATATGAAGTGTAAAAAAAAAACAAGATCCTGAACTAGTTCACCAGTGGAGCTCATCACAGTGCTTTTCCACGTTGCTCCAACAATAAATACTTAATGATTAATGTTCTCATTTCTTCTTTTCACTCTGTGCGTCGCCCAGATCCCCGCCTATCTGCGGCTTCCTGGACGACTACGCCTTTGTCGTTTGTGGCCTGCTGGACCTGTACGAGGCCACGTTCCAGACGGAGTGGCTGCGGTGGGCCGAGGAGCTGCAGGCCCGGCAGGACGCGGTGTTCTGGGACAACCAGGGCGGAGGTTACTTCTGCAGCGAGCCCAGTGACGCCGCGGTTCTGCTGCGACTGAAGGAGGGTGCGTGTTAGCCTCGCTCATTATTTGCGTTAACGAGCAATTGAACAAGTCTGCCTTAATAAAAGCGGCTGATGTTCAGAGAGAACCAAAACGTCAAACTTACTCTTTTACTGAAGAGCAATCCTATTTAAACCCAGGATTTCCAAATGTATCTTCATAAGAGCTGCTAATTTTTTATTTTATTTATTTTTACAAAGAGCTGAGATGTTTGATTTACACTCTCTGACGAGTGGAAGAGGTGAGAGATATGGACAGAATTTTACCACAATATTTTGTGGTATAAAAGTTATGATAAATAAAACTATTATTTTTTTAGGTAACCGTATGGCTCTAACTGCATATCACAGCATTCATAGCACCACAAACACAAATATTGCTCTAGAAAAACATTCTGATTTTAAAAAGGCTTCTTCAGCATGCCAGTTACTTTAAGAAAAACTATGATCAATGTCACTAAACTGCACACAGTAACTGCATTTAACCATATTTTAAAATTTTCGGACTTTTATTAATTCTCTCATAGAACAAACAGTGGAGAAAATCTAGCTAACTTTTTCTTGTCTATCAAGGGTAAGTGTAAATTTATCAGCAGTTATCTGGATGACGCTCGTGTTAGCCACTGGTTCACGTCTGTTGCCAACCTTTTGTACACTTCTGTCATCCGATAGGTCTTGAATTTTATTCATTATGGTCTTAAAAATGCTTAAAGTTGAGTTGGTGAAACTCGCATGAATTCTGTAGCAATGCTTGGTGCAGATCTGTGTTAAAGATAAGCCAGCATCGTTGATGGTGTCGGGGCTTGTCTTTTACCTCGATGTGTTTTTAACGTTTCATGAGGAGTGCTTTAAACTCTGCCTACATCAGTTTTCTGTATTGGTTCGTAGCTTCAGGGGTGAAATAAAGAAAGGATTGATGGACAGGTGGATGATTAGAACTCCTGCTGCAGTGGACCTTTGTGCTTTTGGCCAGTCTGAGGGATGGAGAGCTCCGAACACTGAATAAATTCGAGGTTTGAACCGCACAGGCACTGCAGATGGCTGCGCATCACAACGGTTTGGCTAAAACAACCCTGATGAAAAGCAGAGGTATGAACAGATGTCTGTATTATTGGAACAACAGACAATTTGACGGATTGTTTTTGTCAGAAACTCACTAATTTATTCGTCCATCACGAATCTGTTGCTTCCCCGCTGTTACCCTACGCCATATTGATCGTTTCAAGCTCAGAGGATCTGGAAGGCTTTACTGTAATATCCCTGCCACTTTCACTCATTTGCTACACTTCAAGAAAAGAGGCTGCCAGCAGGAGATGGATGGACTGATAGGTGACTTGATAAAGGATAAAAGATGGGAGGATTATTGAACTCCTCCAACTGCCGTTAGAACACTAGCAACCGTCAGTCACTCACGGCGAACCTCTCTGCCATAAAAAGCCCCTACTACACTGATGCCCTGCCTCTCAAGTTGCTTTGATCACCAGAGCTGTCAAACTCGTCTCCAGTCCATCTGCTTCTGACAGATTGGAACAGCGCCGCAAAGTACAGCGGGAGTCTGAAATCGACTTCCCGACTCTGCTCCTGTCATCTCTCACTAACCTCCTTATTTTTTCCCTCTTAATTTGTGACTCTCCCCGCTTTCTTCACATGATTTTGCAGCCTTTCAAATAAGAACGTATCTTTTGAATGTTGCATGCCAGTAGGTGAAAGCTCAGATATGAAGATAAATGGCCGTAACCTTGATGTGCACTCTAGCCTGTCTTCAGCTGCTAGCAAGCTATTGTTTACCTTTGATCAGTCGGGTCCAAGCTTCTGGTTTGGATCTAGTCATCATCTGCATTCAAAATGTCTCAAATTGATGAATTAATTTTGTTTTCTCTGTTGTTTTTTTTGAAGATACACTTGATTTGGTGCTTCTATATTTGTTGTGTCTTTTTCCAGGATCATGTTATTAACAAAGATAATCCGTCTGTCATCTTCGAGTGTTCCTTTTGAATTTGTGTTTTCCATCAGACGTACTCCAGGCTTAGTTCCTCTGTGTTTAGCCATCTTTCACTTATGAAGTCACTGATGAAATTCCAGTGTGGTTTGTCTTGTTTTGTTGTTGATCCTACTTTTTCTTTTTTTCATCACACTTTAGATGTGTGGTCAAGTGGTTGCGGGATGTTTGAATTCAGCCCTGCGGACTGTGAATCTGTTGAGCTCACTTAGTGCAACGCTGGTAAAAACGTGGTTAAAGGGTTACAGCCATGTTGTGATGACTTCCTGAAGGCGGAGTTTCAGAAAGAGCAGGAGTTTTTAAAGAGACAGAGACCCAATTTTAAATCATTAAATTATGAAGTCTAATTTCTTTTAAGTGATATTTGATACAGCATTTTTATATGAACTGAAGGTAACATGATTGTGCTATGAAGTGGCATTCTGCCCCTGGAAAACACATAATACTGCTCCTTTAACTTCTCATCTGTTCTTGCATTTTTTTAGATTGGGGCACGATGTGTTGCTTTTTGAGATCTTTCTTGCTTACATTATGTTAGACAGATTTTATTTAAATGTTGTCTTTACAGCTTTCCAGATAATCCAATCTGGGCGTAACAGCCTCAGACTTTGTGTACCGTGCTTTTTTTTTTCTGTCACATAGTGAAAGCAAATACTCCTGGGCCAATATATTTTGTTTTGCTTTGCTGTCTTTCTTTTTTCATTTAGTTATCCTTTTGAAAAATAAAGGAAGAAAAAAGCTGATTTTATTGAAATTATAGTTTCAATACAAGTGTACAACCAACATTTATACTTTTTCCACTGTCTTATGGAAAATGACCAAAAGAAGCAGCACACACACTCTGTACAGACGTTGGATAATTAAAACAACTCTCTCTCGTTCCTATACAAAGCCATTGATAAACACTTTGCTGCCTTTAACTTTGCGTGCTCCCCTTCCAGTCTGTTTGTACCCAGCTGTGTCTCTCGGCGTCGGACGGCTTTCCCAGCAGCGTAGCCTGTCAGCTGTAGACAGATTACCTCCAAGGCGATGCCTCTGTACGTGTCCCAGCCTTTGCCAGACTGACGTGTGTGTGTATGTCTGTGTGTTTGTGTCGGAAGAGGAAGGTTAAAGTCATCCACATTGTCTGTCCTGCTTTTCTTTGAATTTATTTTCAGTTAGCTGAGTTTCCTGAGACTGCAAACTGTTTCTGTCTCCTGAGGCAGCGCTGCACTTTTCAGACGTACTCCCAGGTGAAAGAAATATATTACAGACGCATCAAGTTAGAGTACACCAGGTTAAAAAAAAAAATCTGTTTTAGGACTTTAAAACTTGATGAAAGTGTAGGCGGTGTTTTATTCAGCGACTGTATTCTTTGTCGATGGCAGCAGCAATTCCCTCCACAACTCTCTCTCTCTCTCGGTGTGCGTTTGCGACCTCGTTTCGACGGAGCTCCTTAAGAGAAGGAAAACGTGACATGTGGAAATCGACACACTCGCCTACCAAACCCTGGTGTGTGTACTTGAAGGTTTGTTAAAGTCTTCCCCAGCAGGGGGCTCTCAAAGAGCATACAGCTGGGCGAAATCACGCTCGTTCTGTAAGTCTCTCATGCGTCAGTGTGCACGTGTCTCTTTGGGATTTTTAATTCATGCTTGTCACAAAAACGATGGAATATGCGTTATATAGTTGCGTTCATGTGGCTTCAGCTGAATAATTCTGTCGGGTTACTGTTGCTATTTTTAGGTTGCGTCCAAGGTACGCAGTCAGACGTAAAAATGGCTTTGGATTCTGAAGCACTCAGAAACGCAGGCATTATTTTGATATACATATGTGCTGAGAGGTTAAAGGTCATTTGTAAATCGTCCCCAAGCTCTAACCAGACCTTGGCATAAGATAAGAATCACTTCACAGAGCACATCAAAACCCCTTATAGCTCTGGGGTGAATGTGTGTTTTTAGGGGGAGGATCGAACACAAAACACACATTTTTAAGGTCTTAATGATTATCTGAAAACCTTGTTCAGAGGGCAAAAGAAAATGTCAGCAAAAATAATTTGTTTCTTTTCAGCAGTCATCCTTGTAGCTGTAATCAAGGATTCTGTTAACACAAAATTTGGTGTAAGCTCACATTATCCAGGACATTCAAAATGTCCTGGATAATGTGTCCAACGGACACGTTAGATTACATGTCCAACTGCCACGTAATCCATACGTGGCAGTTGGACTTCATTCTTTTTTTATGCAGCAAATAGCTGAAATGGTTTCTAGTGTTTCATCAAATATACAACTCTAATAAAAAACGCATCAGAATATGAATTCCCAATACAAGATTAGTTGCAGTATGGTAGTTTCAAACTACATTTACACAAGACCGTATTTTCCAGTGTTGGTGGAGAAAAGGTTCCACGTTTAGACGGCACCGCCAAGATCCGCTGCAGTTGTCATGCCAGGGGACTTGATAGCACTGTTGTTTTAACATGTAGTTGAAGTATGCATGCACCTTTTGACCACCATCTTCCACCTCATTGGTTTTTATTAATTGATGGTTAGTCGATCGATAGGATTGATCAGTAGGATCGATCAACTTTAGATTAATCAATAACTTGTATCACTTTCATTGGGACTTTCAGTAGGTCAGTGATCCAAACAATATGCCAGATCAATACAGAAAGGGTTCAATAGACATAAAAATCAATCTTCTTCCATGACCTAAATTCTATGGCAAACCTGTAGGGGGAGCAAACGAGACAATGGCCTAAGAGAGGAACCAGGATTCTACAGTTTATATATCTACAATTTGTTCAGTGTGGAATGGTCAGAGGTCGATACCTATTAAAGGCTTATGAAGTTATTGAACCTTCCTGTGTGTCACAGATCAGGATGGAGCAGAGCCCAGCGCCAACTCCGTCTCAGCTTCCAATCTGCTGCGACTATACCACTACACTGGAAGACAAGAGTGGCTCCAGAAGTCCCAGCAGCTGCTGGCAGCATTCTCCGACCGGCTGACCAGTATTCCCATAGCTCTGCCTGAGATGGTCCGGGCTCTCATGGCCCAGCACTACACACTTAAACAGGTACGCTGCTTCATTAGATCGAGATTTTTATTGGGTCACTTTAACTATTCCCGCTATACAGATTGTTAATATTGACAGAGTAGTTATCATAGACCACTGTGCAGTACCCAACCCATCTGTTTCTCATCTGTCGGTCGTGAGGCCTGAAAGACAGCTTAGCTGGGGGGGGGAGAGGGTTTGTTTACCTGAATGTTCCCTGGAACTCATTTTCATGTCCGCCTACTGAAAGTAGTCAGTGTTTCTGCTCGCATGACAAATGGAGCAAGCATAATAGACACGGCTTTTACCGAGTAACAAAAACTGAACAAAACATTATGCAGCACGAGAGGAAGAAGCTGTTTAAACAATGAGCGTCTGCGTATTGATTGCACTGGAACATTTCTGTTCGGGAACGCTGCAAAGAAGAAATGCATCACTGAAAAAAAATAAAAAAGAGAAAGTTCTATTAGGAATGGAGTGTGAATAAGCAGGAAGGTATTATTTTAGTTAATGATTGTGATTTGTATCCTGTTGTATGCATTTTTTTTTTTATTCTATGAAATGAACTTCCTCACCAAAGCGCGTTTGCTCTACTATTTCTTTAGAATTTACCCGGTTTTGGTTTCAAATCTGCATCTTTTTGACATTTTGTTCTCAAGATTGATCTTTCCATCTTAGGTTTTAGAGACGGTAATTACAGCACAGGTGCAATCATGACAGATATGGGATTTTACCAGTGTTTTAAACAGCTTCTGCTTCATTTAGAGTGGCCATGACTGGAAGATTCAAACCAGGCCTCAGAGCTTTCCCCTCTTCCACCAGACATAACTCCTGGACGGTTCCTCGAAGGAAAACACAACTGAAAGAGCAATTGCTTTTCTTGCAAATACCACACTCAACAGATGTTTAGGAATTTCCCGTTCGCGTGACTTACAAAGCCGGAAAAGCGAACCGCATTTTTTCCACCTCATTTCAACTTCACCAGGTTGTCTGAGGACAATCCCCCGCACCAGGACGCCCGTTCCATCCCTGGACGCAAGGATTTTTTTTCCTTCTCATGTTATAACTGCCCCTCTTGTGCGTTTACTGGGTTATTTGAGCTGTTCAAGTCGGGTTATATAATCGAGTGTTGAAATATTAACATCCTCAGTTTAGCCTGAAACCACTGAAACCGGGACGCTAGCAGGACGGCGTTGCTCAGTCACGCGGCGGGACAAGGTTTTGGAGTGAAAAGAACGGGAGAACACAGATGGAGATAACGAGGTCTGACTCCGGATTGGGGCGCTTCTTGTCCGTCATGCATGACCTGCAGGGGATGTCTCAGGTTGATTGGGTGAAAGGTAACGAGCAAAGGATTCAGGCAGTTTCAGAGAAACCACCTGCCTCCCTTGTTAGTGGTACAAATAAAATTCTGACCTGCACCACCACTTTTCCCTCTTCCTTCCTGTTATAAGCCACCTTTCAAGCGTCTTCTTTCTCTCTAGTCATGCCCTCTCCCATCTTATTATTTTATTGTTTTTTCTTTGTGTCACATTTTTATTGTCTTCTTTTGTGTTTTCTTCCTCTCCCTCAGATTGTGATCTGCGGTCAGAGGGAGGCTTCGGACACCTCGGGGCTTCTTGCAGCAGTCAATTCCCTCTTTTTACCGTTTAAGGTAAATACTCAGCTTTTGTCCAGAACATGCAGTGGTTTACAACCTAGATACATTTCATTTGTGTGTGTCTTCCCTTTCCTGGTTAGCTTAGGCACACAGTATGGTGGGTCTGTTTAAACACCAAGAACTCTACTGCATCCACCGCTGTACCAGTAATTCAAAATGTCTTAGCTTAGCCATAGAACTTGTTTGTGAACGTAATTACATGATTGTCAGTATATGTTTTCATTTGGCAAGGGCCCTAGTGTTGTGCAGACAGTAAAGCTAAATGTACCGCCAGACATTCATATCTGCTTATTTTAATGGTTCAAACACCAATTGTGCCTTATTATGCACAGTGGAAACTGTCTTAGCACCTCCACTGAAGGTAATAGCTACAGTCTAACGTTTATCCAAGGATACAGCCAATCAGCGTGAAGGAAAATAAGTGTGAAATTGTGTTTTTTTAACATTCGTAAAATATTGACAAAGATTTGCCACTAGCTGTAATGGAAACGCATCTAGTGTCTTCAATCAGACTGTTTCCTACTGTAGCTCGCTCCTCATCACATCACCATCATCTCTTTGAAGACACTTCGATGATGAGTTATAGTACTTAGTTTTACTTCTGGATAAATAAAGTAATATTGAATTGAATATTGAATTGGGTCCACTATTTTCCAACTCGGAGCCAATGCTAAAGAAAATACTTGCTATTCAGTCCCCTTGTCAGTACTGCGGGTTCTCATCTCCCCGTATTGGCAGCAACCCCTACATAGCTCGGGGTGATTTAGTTTATTCAGCCGATAGTGGATTTGCAGTAGATACTTATCATTTTTCAGACACATAACACGTAGATGGAGGCTGAAACTGGCCTAGATCAGTGCCTGGGGTGCTGGCTGTTGTAAGTAGCGCCCTTTAAAGGTCAGCCTGAGTCTCTCTCCATCCCTCTGCTCCCTGTAATGACTTCAGAAGTATCTCTTTTCAGGCATTAGTTGACCTAAAAGCCTTTTTGTTGACTTGCAGTGGAAGGTCTAAATTGTAACTGCAGCTTCAAGGTTTTGAAATTTGTTTGTTTTTTCTTTGAGTGCTAGTTCTTCTGCCAGTCCTGACACCCAACTATTTGTGAAGAGCTCAATAACTCTCAACCATCCAACCGTTTATGTGATCCTGGACCATATTTCTCAGTGCTTTCACCTCTAACCATAAAAAAAAAAAAAGTCTCACCACTTCATGATAAACTTTGATTTATTGGTTGGCAGATTTGATGATGCTTCTAACGTCCTTGGAACCTGATGAAAATGTCTGGAACAAGTATAAGAAAATCCATTGGGGGTGAAAATAGTTTGTTGTGGGAAGTAGAAAAGCACATACTCGCACACAGCTTCATGCCTCACTGAATTGTTCTAACTCCATCAGCCAGCACCCAAAAAAACTAGAACAATGAATTAAAGCAGGAGCTGTCCAGTAACACACTCCATCTCTCTCCCTCCTTCCTCCTTACACACAAACCGTCAGGCAACAGAGGCCCATCTGAAATATAAATGAGCTGTGCAGTATCAGCCAGTGGCAGCAGCAACATCAGGCTATTCCAGATAACTGCAGAGAGACAAGAGACCTACACTGAAATGGATAACAAGATGGATCTATAATTGAGCAGGATGCATGTTGCGTGTCATCTCATTCAGTCAGGGCTAGATGCATGATGCAGTATAGTTTATTATATTTTAGGTGACAATCCTCAGATGGCGCTCTAACCTAAGAACATCAAATCAGTAGCAAGCACAGAGGTGGAGGAAATGCTTTGGATAGCTAAAGCATCTCAAAGTCAATTGATAGAAATTCGATTCAGCTGACTGCCACAAGAATAAATGTCGGCATTGTGATGCATTCCTTGACATAAAATGAGACTTAACCATAGAGGCCTGGTCAAACCACAAGCCACAGTAGAGGATATGCAATTTGTATATGGAACAGCATCCGATTACATCAGCTGACGATCCTGCAGCTACACTATCCTACTAACGTCTGCAATTTATGCGAGTAGTAAGGTGGACTAAATAGCAATCCTATTTAGTTGCTAAATAGGGTTTAGCAACTAAAAACCCCTGTTCAGTCTGCTTTAATCAAACTCTCTTAGAAAGTTGTAGAATATCGTAGAATCAATATCAACACAGCCCTAGTCCCTGCATCCTCCGTTTTGTTTTTACAAAATGGTCACGCAGAGATTGCCACGTCTTTCATCCAAGTTTTTTAGCCTTTAAATGTCTTTATGATTCTTCACTGAATAACCACAAAAATTTACTTAATTCCTCAACACGTCGCACCACGACGTTTAAACACGTTGGATAAACGTTCCGTATTCATGTCGCCTGTGGATACAAATAAGCTTTGGTCACAAACATTCTGCACTGAACTCTGTACAGGGTATTGTGTACCTTGACTCCTTTGAATTAAGACACTCAATGCAAACAGGTTCATATTAAATCTTTTGAAATAATACAATAAAATTATATAAAATGTCAGCATTTTCTCTAAATATTTATCTCCACTTTTAATTGAAAACATGAAATGCAGTGGGAATGTAGAAACATAATGTAGAAATGGTCAGTGAGCATTCTGGACATAGCAGTTCCAGCTATTGAACAATTCATTAATTGTGTAAAAAAATTTAAATCAAAATCTTGTTTCCCTTATGCACTGGTGCACATTGCCCAAGCTTATCATTTCTATTTGGTATTCATATTCTCGTCTGCTGACAACACAGATCCCATCAACAGATTAAATTACCTGTAGCCAATTTACCCATGAAACCGTTGGCAACATGGGGAAGCTGTTGCCTGCGGCTCATTTGCTTTAGAAGTAGAGTTTGTCATTTTAAACAAAAACACTCTTTACATAATTGGTAATTATCGAATTATCAATAACACACTATTGCATACATATTAAAAATAAGCCGAGTCACATTTATTTGCACACTTCACTCAGACGGTGCAGAGTAAAGACAATAGCTCAGGTTTATTGTATTTTATTGGGATTTAAAATTTGTATTAAGCCAACACAAACTAGTGATTGTGAGGGGGATTTGTTGTCATCCCTCATGAGTCAATGTGTTTTGTAGAAATGCCTTTCACTGCGAGATACTCCGATCTGTCCACCCCAGTCTCAACTCTTTTGGCAGGTTGTCTTACTGGATTGTTCTGCTTTTACCCCCATTCTACTCATTAACTCTGACTCACATTTCTTTTCTTTGCTGAAGAAACACATTCCCACAGCAACATGTCACCACTACCGTGTGTACAAGGGTTATGCACTGGTAACAGTTACATGGTGCAAGACATTTTTTTCAGAGCTTGCTTCACTAGGGTTTCAAGTGTGCAGTGAGGCCTGAAAAGCAACGTCAGTGGACTGTCGATCAGTGATTTGCTTGGTGCTGGAGTCTCTGGTTTCGTCACGAGAGCAACTGCCTTACAATAATGCCAACCTATCATTCGTAAAAAGTCACAAAAACGACTGAATAAGTATTTAAGGGCAATAGAAGACTGAACAAAATGTTCAACATAGCTTTCATGTCCTTCATGGTTCCATTGTGTGTATGTCACATACAGATCAAGCTGCAATACTTTGCTGACTTTTGGAAGGGCCCAACTATATGCTGACTTCATCCATTACAGCTGTTAATCAATTGCAATGGAAAACCAACCAAACTGTTTAGTGCTAGGGCAGTCCGCCAGCAGCCCACTGTATTTTCATGTAAAAAAAAAAAAGTTAAATGTTTAAAAAATTCAGCGGCGCACTAGCTGTAATACACTGCAGGGAAAACCCTATATAGGCAATTCTTAAAAAGGCCTCAGTCTTATTTTGAAAGCTAAAAGGCTTTAACAAGATTTCCCCCACAAAACCTGCTAAGCCCAGTGGGAGGGGGTGCTAGGGCCGTCCATTAGCGGCCCACCGTGTTTTTGTGTTAAAAGTTACAATTCTAACATGCACTAGCAGGCCTCATAGTGTGGAAACTCAAGCCCAGTTCAATACGTCAACTATCAACCTAGCTTATTTAAAATAGGCAAACTATACTTACCCTGGTTGGAGGTGAGGGGAAGTAATTCCTGGCGGGGGTAAAGGCTGGTGGCCCGCCAGGCTTAGATAATATTACTCTGGGGGAAACCCTGGGCTGAAATTGCATGTCAACAACCTGACATGCAACTTCATGTAGTTTATTCATTTGAAGTTCTTATGTTATCCTTTGTAACTTCTATAGTTACAAAGGATAACCAACATGCCCTTCTCTGTTAGTGGGCATCACAAGACAATGGCTGTATTGTTTTTTTCACTTAAGTTTCTTGCAAACGATCAATGCGATTTTTATAGAAATGACAATGGGACATGTTAGCAATTGTAGTTTATACTCAAGCAAACACACATGTTGGTAAATGTTTTCCTCAACACACTCCTTTTATTTTTGGCATGTAGACTTATTAAATACATATTGTAATTAATTCCTTTGTTTGGCAAAAAAAAAACCCAAAAAACTATGTGAGCACATACACTAAGACCAGCAGAACAAAATGTGTGTCCTGTTATGTAATTCGTAAAATTAACTGCTGTAATAGGGGGATGAATGGGAGGCGGATAAAACAAAGTGTATGCTGGGGTCTAGGGAGGGAATTGCTAAAGCGCCAAAGAATGGGATGAGAGATTTAGGGATGTTTAAATGAGATAAATGGAAGTTGCAGAAGAAAGAAGGCGCAAGGGGATTGTGCTCCACGTAACATTAGGTAGCTATGAACAGAAAACATGTCTACTTTATGTGTAATTACCTCTCGTCTGTTTCCCCTTATTTTAAGCAGGCACAAACTAATTGTGGTGAATAGGGAGCTAAGAAATGAACTCATGCTGGTCTAAGCACACACACTGCAATCTTTACTTTATTTGATTAATCTACTATTTAATTTCACAAGCACTCTGAGTATCTGCTGCATTTTTTTTTGCTTGTTTGAATCAATTACAGCACTCAGCCATGCTGAAACATTGAGCCTGATTGTAATTGCTGCATTAAATTGTGGTTAATTTTTCTATCAAGCAGAAATATATCATGATTAGAGACGGGGCGAGGTTTGCTGAAAGTGCTGGTGGTGAAACTACACCAGGGTGGGAGTTGGAAAACAAATAGAGATGCTTTCTTTCCAGCAATTAGCCAGATCCGAGCACTTACCAATTTCTGCTATTTTGGTGGGGGTGGTGGTGGTGGTGTGTGTGCGTGCACTTCCCCTATCTTTTCTGCAAGGTAATGCATAACATTTAACAAATTGCAAAAATATCAATGTCTCTTCAACCTTTCCACATTTTGTCACATTAGAAGCAACAACTGCTCTCAGATTTTTGCTATTTTAATATGACAGACCAACAACAACAAAAAAACAGTGCGCAATATTGAAGTGGAAGGAAAATTATATGTTTTTCCAAAATGTTTTTAAAAACAAAAGTTACCATGGTGACGTATTTTGTATTCAGCTTTGAATTAATGCTTTGTAGAAAGAACAATCCCAGCTGCCTGTCTTTTTGGTGTATGACTGTACCAGTGTCACACCACTAAATGCCCTTACTTTGCAAAATACAGCAATAGTAGCTCAGAGAGGAAGTGGAGGAGATCAATACTTTCGCAGATTATCAGTCTCGTAACAAATTATCACAACATGGTGACAGTTTTAGCATATATGTAAAAAAACATATTTTCCATAAAAGATACATATTGCACCTCTCTGAAAACAATAGTCTTAGCTAAAGGATGAAAATTAAAAGAAGTCATACCAGGCAGTCTCATTTTTAAAGTATTAAAGAGAATTCATGCTTATGCAGGAAAGTTTATAGCTTTTTGTTGTCTTTCAGTTAAATTCTACAGGACCGTGCTGGTAGAAATACCACCGAAGTGATGCATCATGGTCTAATTTTATTGCAAAAACCTGGCTTTTCGACAGGGGTGTGCACACTTTTGACAGACATTGTGTCTTCTGATGACGAGGCAGGGACGGATTGCTTAGTTGCGACTGGTGACAGTGGTTTAAATAAATCAGTTTTGGATTTTCCGGTGCCCTCCCTCGTGTGTTGAATATTGTATAACAAGAACAACAACAACTCCCACCAGAGACCCGATGGCTGCCGGCCTGAATGCCGCTGTTAGAACTGCTTATTAATCATCCTTTGCTCGTACTCCCTTAACGCCTGCCACACAGCTCCGAGTCGGTGTTGCACTTCTACGCTTCCACGGTGCGGTCAGGTGGTTAGGCGACCCCCTCTGGAGGTTATTTAGAGAGGGAAACTAAGTGACATATGTGTAATCCCGACGATGTTAAGAAATCACAGGTAACGCGAGTGAAAGAGCGAAAAGTATTCCAGGGATTATAAAGGATTTAAAAGATGAGGTGTGAGAATTTCTTGGGGGGGAAATAATTATGGGCGGACATGTTTCCCATCTCCCTTGTCCTTCAAGAAGAAGCGCATTAGAGGGTGGAATGGCAGCTAAATATGACGGGGGAATTGAGGAACATGGCCTTTTTAAGCGCAGAGAGACTCATTTTTGAACCCATCTGTAAAGGGGGGAAACATCGCGGAATCCATAACAAGACCTCAGAGACCTGTGGAAGAGTTGGCGGGGTGACATGGAGTGCAGGGATGAATGAGCTGGGTGGAGATACAGAGAGCCCAGACAACCACAGTGGAGAGGAGGATTAGAGCCAGGCGCTCTCACAGGCCTCCGTGGTGATCTCTGAGCTTCCTCGCCTCAATCTTCTGCCTTCGCTGGCCTTCCCACTCTTTAAAGCGCCAAGTAAAGAGAAGCATGCGCGTGCTTGTCTCTTGATTTTTGTTGCAGAATCGATCTGTCTGTACTCTCGTAATGACCCGCTGTGCTCAATAACCAGCTGGAGAGCAAAGCACAGGTTGACTGGCAGCTGTGGGAAAGTTCTGACCACACGCTAGTCACGCATCCTCTTCTCTTTCCCGTGCTGCTTGCAGATCATCAGTCTGTACGCTACACTTTCACGTATTTATTTTATGTTAATCCAGTCGTTTCAACCTCAAGGGTCGCACATAACTTCTTAGCAAGTCATTTCCACCATTTGCAAATGCATCCACAAAAGCTTGTATGTGAGGAGGAGGAGCTTGCACCTTCACAATCCTAGCAGCTTTCCTGCTGTTGTTTGAGGTGCTGTATAATCCGTTGAGCTCTTTGCTAATCCCATGTGTCGGTTCACTAAAAAACACCCTCGCAGAACACAGAAGAAGCCAGTTTGAGAATACATCACGCCAACAGCCTGCCTACGTTTGGCCCTCTCTGTTAATATTATATGCCATTGTAATAATGCGAAGGTTTTCATCTCATGTAATTAGTGATCTAATGTGGGTTAACCAATTTGCACAAATTTTATTCAGTTGTTGCAGGATCCTGTTGGGCCATAGGGTGGGGAAGTGGGATAATAGATGTCTATTTGACATATTAAATGTGTACCGTAAATGCATAATTCAGTTCCCCTTTTCAATACTTTTAATGGGGTTTAATTTTCTTCTAAAGTGCTTTGACTGAGTATTTCTAACCCTTGAGCATTTTTTTCCATTTTTTAGATTTTAAGTGTTAGACCAACATATAGTACTAAATATTTCACTATTACAGTCAATTTCATAAAGAGTCCATCTGTGGGTAACATTAAGACCAATTGTTTTTTAAAGGCCTCAGAGAATGCCACGAGTCAAATGCTAACTATGGAGGAGCTCCAGAGGTCAACAACCCAGGGGATAATCTGTTTATTTTGTATTTATTGGTTTCATAAATTACATAAATCTGGTCTTTATGGAAGAGTGGGAAGTAGAAAGCCATATAAGGTCCTATTTGTAGTTTGCCTCTAGTCATTTAGGAGACATAAAAGGTACTCTGAACTGATCAGATCAGTTCATAATTGAACTTTGGAAGAAACTGATAAGAAATCCCTAATGCAGTTTGCCACAGAAAACATAGTAAACAAACTGGAAGATCATCAGGTGATGGGAAGTTAAATAGGCTAAATGTTGGGCAGTACTAAAAGAAAATTTGTTAGAGGCTTGAAAACTGTGTGAGATTCATCTTCTTGCAGGTCAACAGCCTTGAACATATATACATATGACAAAAAGTTTTACAGCAAAGCATTACTCATGTGTTAGACTGGCTGAAAGTACAGACCAACATCTAACAGAGAATCAATGGCAGGGTTTGAAATATGCTGTTCAAGGACCCTCCATCCAATCTTACCAAGTTAGTTATTTTGTAAAGAAGGATGTTCAAAAATGTCAGCCTCTAGATGTGCGAAGCTGGAAGAGCATAACGCCAAAAGACCTGCAGCAACTCAGCAGCGAGGAATACAAACACACACTTCATTTTTCAGGTCTTTATTTGGCAAAAATGGTGAGAATTTTCCCTCAAAATGTTGTGCTAGTTTGTGATGATCTATTACATAAAATAGATCAATGTTTGTTTCTGTAACGTGAGAAAACGGGGGAAGGTTCAAAGTTTGCAAGTGCTTTCCCACAGTTTACAGCACTGTTTAAATACAGAAAAACATTGCTTTGCTCATAAAAGCCTGTAAAATCTATCACATAAACTTAAAAAAGGAACAGTGGAAAACTACTACAGCTAAACTGTTTGTTTGGACCGCACATATTTGGAAAGCTCATATTTGGAAACCAGGATTGCGTTGGCAGTCGGAGGAAGGAAAGCAGTTCAAAGTATTTCGTTCATTAACAGTGCCAGAACGCTCGGCTTCAACATTTCTCTGATGAACAGATACGACACAAGCCGCTCGGTCAGTCGCAGTTCAACTATCAGAAAAACAAAGAAAAGAGTGGATGGTACCCACTGGTACTGGTACCATCCACTATGGCCAATCTAACGCTTCCAGTTTGTTTACCGTTCTTAACTTCTATTATTTCTTAAAAATTGTATGAATAAAGCCCAACTTTACTTAAAGCACCTCAAAAATTTAGGAGTAGAAATCCAGATTTAATGTCATAGAGATTTGATGTTTTTGAAACTTCAATAATCAAAGCAGTGACACAAGTGTTGGGTTCTACAAACTTTGGGAACTTCGGTGTCTCTGGTTACAAAGTACATTAGTGTTGCTAGATTGTTGTGCAAAGTGATCAGGTACACATAAATTTGCCACAGAGAGTTATTGGCTTAAAAGGTACACCAGTAATCAAAGAAATGTCTTTTATTGTCAAGAGAACAATTTTATTGACCTTTAAGAACTTCATGTACTCCAAAAGTGTCCAACAACCGCCCGGATGGTCTGTTGTTGCTGCCAACGAAGTGCTTGATTAATTGGTAGCAGGTGAGAGTAGGTTTGCTTTGGGACAGATCTCTGACAGGAACAGCAGTAAAGAAGTCACGTCTGTCCAAAGAGCGCTGGTCAGCAGAAGACGGAGTTATTTTATTGGAGTGAATTTGTTCCATGTAGAAGACGAGGCCAGCACCTCGATGAAGCTTGAGTCTTTGTCTGAGGTTGAATCAGAAAGGAATCAAACTTTACCACGGTTCTGCACAATATCGCCACTATGAATAAGGCTCCATCGGGGCAGCTTCGTGCAACAATTTGGGGACAATCTGTTTTAGCTAGCACAATGTAGAAAAGTGCTAATAAAGACTTGGCAAAAAACAAATAAGAAATCTAATGTGGAGGCCAAGTTAATGTACAAAATATTCAGTTACTGTTAAAACTTATTTGTTTAATTAGTAATTTAATAAGTGCATTTGTTGAGGTTTAGGTATCATTATTATATTGCATGTAGCTAATTTCATGTTTTATTGTGAATAAGTGTTTAATTTAAGTTTGTATGCTTTATAACTTAATTGGCCATTTTGCAATTTTTGTAAATGAGGTGTGCCGCGCTGGAGCCTTAACGATGGTTAGAGGAGAGCAGAGAGAAGGAAAAGGGGCTGCAAGTAAAATCAACAGAGCCACACGGTTTTTCAACCGTAGTTTTTTTATTTTCCTCTTCAAATACACGAGTAAAATCAGCGAAATTAACCTTGTGGCATCACATCTAAGATTCTGGACCAAAAATACTCACTCCCAGAAAAAGTTTGATTGATAAACTTCATTATTTGCCTTATTTATAACACTTATGGAATATATTTATTCACTATTATAAACCTTGACCAGTTTTTGTTTCATAAAAAACAGCATACATTGGTGTAATGCTATGTGAACACATGGTAGGAAACATGACTGGGGTTAGTGACAAGACGGAAGAAAACAAAATTTTTGTTAATCCTGATTCTGGCTCACTGTGTGACATGAGGTCTAATGAAACACATCATATGGAGCCCAGATGTTACTTTTTCTGCTTATGAACAGTTGGGGAAAAAAAAGAACCATTACATCAATGTAATGTCAAAGGGGAAAAATAGCTTGTGCACTTTGGTAAAGTGCCGTGAAAAGTTTTATTGACTCTAATAATAAGAATACATATTCCCCAGTTTGATATTTTTCTTACTTTAAAAATAAAAACGGAGGTAGTTGTGTTACTTTTTAGTGGTTTTGTGGACTAATTGTGTTTAGTAAAACGGGTTGCATGCAGCCTGTGTTGTTATGGACCAATTTATCAGTCTCTGCTGTGGATCTCAAAAGGATGAACACGTCCGTTGAAGTAATAAAAAGAAACACATTTTTGAATTTGGGATGTTTATCCATGACAAAAAAAACCTACATTTTTACGGGAACATGATGCAAATAATAAAATGAGTTTATTTAGTTGAATCGCCCCTCCTTTCTTCTTCTCCTGTTTGTATATTTAACATCAACCTTATCGCCCCCTGTAGGGCAGTGGTGAAAACTGTATATTTGAGTGGAACAACGCGGCCCTGCTGAGATAAAAATTGTACTATTACGCGTGTGTTCCTTGTCCGTGCGACCTCGTAGGTCAGACCTGATCGCCAAAGCATTGTACGTTGACATGATCTGTTTGACATCAACAAACGAGAGGTTCCTTTCATCTTAAACTCAGCATGAGCTGATGAAGTGTGGTGTAGGTGTCGGGGCCTGGCTGAAGAGAGAGGCTATTAATTCTACCCAGACACCAAGGCATCTTCAGCCCTTGGTCCACGCAGCACTGATTTAGTAAAGAGGGTTGTGTTGAGGCTGTCAGCAGCTCAGAGTGAAGCCCAGTAAGAAAAAGCAACAGATGTCCAGTTAAGAAGAAGCTCCAGTACTCTATCATATGTGAATTGGGCATCAAGTAAACAAGAATGTTTTTTTTTATATATTACAGTTTATTTTCATTTTTTTGGTTATATTGTGATAATAATAAAGGTGACTATAACCATTTATTACCTTTTTGTTTAGGTTACTGTATGGCTGTGATTGTGTGTCTCAGCAATTAGTCCCACAAACACAAATACTGCTCTTGAAAAACATTCCCATTTGTTGTTCGCTCCTTTAGGACACGAGTCACATCAAGTGTGATTTGCGTCACGGCAATACACACAGAAAATGCATTTAATCAAATTTTAAAATCTATTGATATTTATTATACACCTTTAACTGAACAAACAGTTGAAGAAAATAGTAAAAATAACAATCCCAACAATACGGGCAGTTTTGGGGGGTTTTAAAATTTTTTAACTGGAATTTATTGTGGCGGCAACGATAAATCAAAATGACAATACGATAAACGGCCAAACCTCTCTTGTATCATTCCTCCTTAGGCCCCACCGTAGATGTTCATGTACTCGGCACTCAAAACTCTTTCAGTTCGACCAAAAACAGGAAGCATCAAAACCAGAAGTTTGAAAATCGTAGCCAAAGATTTCTGACATGCGCAAATAAGTTTGTTTTGTGGGAAAAAGTGATTTAAACAGAAAAAAAGGTCATGTAGGCAAAACATTACTTTCAAAATAAAGTGGTTGATTACACTTCTAAAAGCTTTCATCACATTTTTTTCTGATTACTTTTCGTTTGACAAATAAGAGAAATTTCCATTCCCATAAATCAGAGGAACCAAAATACAACAGGTCGTTGAATAATAGTGTGTTGAATACAGATGTATGATTTGTATTCAAATCATTTCAGATTTTTATTTTTGAAGAATGTTGAAATCCATGTATTTTTTTCCCTTTTCCTTTATAGTTTTGGACTACTTTGTGTTGGTCTAACATATGCAATCCTAAAAAAAAAAACACACTGTGAAAAGGTTTTTTTTTTTAAATGTCAGAAAACACCTTTTTTTTTTTTCTTAACCACAGTTTTACACTCAGGCAGTACTGACATTGCAGTAAATACCAAGTGATAATCTTTTCCAGGAGAAATTTTTTCCCCCATCATTTAAGATGGGGGAAATGAACGCTATGGGCAATTTCTAACAGAAAAACAAAGCGTTACATTTTCCTCCCGGTTTCCCTGGATTGTATGTCCAGGTGTAACTACATGTGTCTGGTTTTGTCTCAGGGCTTCACTGCCAAATCAGCCTCCCTGTGAACACAGAACAAATATTGTTTTGTTTGTTTGGGTTTTTTTTCTCATTTGTGAGTGTTTAATCAGAAGGAGTAAACGTCCTCAGGTTCTGGCTGCCGCCGTGTTTCTAACACTCTCTGTCATGAGTCTTTCTCAGGTAATGACAGCAGCTTAACGTGTCACTCGGTGTGTCACTCTGTTTGTCTGCCTCCCTGACTAAGCTTGGCCCTGTAGTTGCCTTCAGGCTAAATGAGGTCATAACTTAAAATGATTCTTAAAGTTGTGTGTTCGTAAGTGACTGTCGGCGCAGGTACACACTGTTCTGAGCTGAGCGGCTTTGGCAGGAGCGAGAGAGGCAGAGTAGGAGGGAGTTGTCAGTGTAGGGACGTCTAACGGGTGGGCGTGAGTTTGTGCGTGTGTATACGTGTGAAGGCGTGGATGTGTGTGTGGGTTTTTTTTTTCGAGGGGTGCCCAGTATGGGGGGATTAACCCTGTGGGAGTTTGACTGTGCTCTCATGTGCAGCCAACTGTGCTGTCTGCTACAGCCTGCGCTACACGGATTGAGAGACGACACGCTTTGCTTTCAGTTCATCACATTTGCACTTTACATGTCTTCCTGTCTGTCTGCGTCGCCCTCGGCCTCCATCACTCACACGCACACATCCGCGCCGTAGACTGCAGGGTGACCTTTCCGTCGAGGGGCACGCGGTCCGGGCCCAGTTTGGATCCGCACGAACCCGACAGCAGAGAGAAGTCGTCGAGACGGGACAGAAGGGCTCGGTTCGGCAGGGAAATCCTCTCCTGTCTCCATAGCAACGGTCACTCGATTAGAACCACATCCCAGCACAATCGTCACCGAGCCTTAACCGGTTTGTCAGTGCGTGATTGTCTGCAGGTGCTTCTAGCCAGTAAGAAGGAGCAACACAGATTGAAATTTCTTTAAATATATTGTGGTGTGATGAGGTATACTATTTAGCCAACTGAATTTGCCCCCCATTCAGGCAGAAAATCTATCTTGACTGCCCTTATAATTGATTGCATGTTATATTTTTCCTAGCTTATTATCATTTTCTTAGTATTTAAATGTTTTGTTTTTTGTCACTGTAGCAAAACAGTTGATGCAAAATTTGCTCAGAATAATAAGTGTGTTCCTCTTGCCTTGTTTCCATGTTTCATACATTATAACAGTAATATTTTCTATTCTTGAATATGGTGCTACATAGCACACAATGTCTCTGCACACAGCACAACATGTCACAAAAACACTGCTTGGATTGTGGCTAATTAGTTAGCTTATACAAATGAGGCCTCTTTGTCACTAATATATTTAGTGACACTTTTTGATGCAAAATCTAAATGTTTTAGAAATTAGAGTGGTGGAAAGGTAGGAGGGTGTTTGGTTGTCAAGACAGCAGAGGTAGGCTAGAAGCAACTTTTCCAATAATACCCTTGTGTTGGCATGGAAATAAGGAATTTCATTTTTTTTTTTTCTGAAAAAAACTCTGTTAATGAGAAAAATTTGCAGAAGCACAATTTTTCACAGTGGCTGGAAAGATTACTCATTATATGGGGTCTATGTTTGCAAGGAACACAAAGCAGAAAGACGATGTTTAATTAAGTATTTGTTTATTTGGCGCGAGTCAAATCATTAGCAACACATATATTGTACAGCCTCCCTTCATCTCCAAACAGAAAAGAGTGCAAGGGAATAAAATGCCTATAACAGAAGTGATGTAATCTGTCATTAACATGGACATTTTTAAAGAACAGAGTATCAAATAAAGGTTTTTATTTAAAGGTGCTACAGCTTTATTTCATAGAGCATTCTGTACTGGACCCTGATATCACCCTGTACTAAATTGATGGGACTTTATTTTAAAATGTGAAGCACCAATCCAGCTGTTAACATTGTTGTAAAGGTTCATGTAGGGATACTTTTGTATAGTCGAGGTTATTTTATGCCATTTGCTGACCTGTTAACGGGAAAATCACCAGGCAGGAGAATGTCCTCATAAAATTCTCCCACATAGCGCCGTAACCTGGACATGCTCTGCACACAAAGTGGATTTTAGAGTGACCCCACAGGCCAAACAAGTTTCTTTACTACCTTTAGATTCACACTACAACTCACGAGGCGAACTCTGGTCCACCTACAAATCTAGGTCTCGGTTCGGTTGGCGTGAACTCTGGCGTGGTCTGAATGCATATGTGGCTTCAAGCAGACCGGAGAGCAATCCAAAAGCAGGGAGCGAACTGTAGCGCAGGGCATTCTGGGTAAATATGACCAAAATAAATGTGTGAGTCTAGCGCTAGCGGGAGAAATGGCTCGTGGTTCTTACAAGAGAAATCCTACAACCACTAAAATCTGACGCTACTCCATTTTTGTTTACATTCTGTGAAGTAGGAAGTTCTGAGATTTTCACGTTGCTTTCTTCAGTGGTTCTTGGTCCAGCGCCACCACAGGCGAGGAGGGGAACAAGTTTTTCAATTAGTTTGGATCGTTTTATGCAGTGTAGTGTGAAACTGAATCGCATCAGCTGAAAATGTAACGCATGTTGCAACTTTGGTCTCCAATCGATGCAAATCTGCCTGGCTGTTAGGTGTGAAAACACGCTAAAATAAGTTAATTCTTACCTCAAGTCTTCAAAACACAAAACAGATTTCACCCTGTTATCGTTTACCCCATAGTAAAACTGAGGGGTAAAAGCTAAGTTTGCCCCTCCGTGTTTCAGGGTGTTGGGGACCACACCCGCCAGCAAATGGCATTAAATCTGTGAAGACCCCATCTAAATATTGCAAGAAATTTCTTTGAATCTTTTTAAAGTAACCTTAAACAACAGATCTCCATTATCCTACAAGTCAGCCAAACTCTGCTTAGCGCTCCAGGTTTTGTTCGATGTGTTGTTACTCAAAATTTTCCGCTTTTCCTTATTTATGAGGTAAATTCCGATGTAAAATATGTTCTGCCCATCACACGACAGTCACCTTTACGATGCTGTCTTCCACTCCATCCTCGCCTGTCTGTCCTTTCTGGCCCAGCTTGCTGTTTATGTGCTCATCTCACTCGGTTCTGAATCTGGTGAAATGACACACGTTTGACAGGAAGCAGCCTTGGGCACAGACAGGGCAACCCTCTTTAACTTCACTCTGCTACCTGACTAGCAGCACACTGAAATACAAACATGCCATCATGAGCAGAAACAAAGTTAAGGCAGCTCTTCTATCTGCTCTTCAGTCGTCATGAGACATAATCCATCAACGACCAATAGTTTTGGATCTTTAAATACATTTTATTGATAAGCTAGCATGGATGTTAGTGGACAGGTGAACATTGGATTGGTTCACAGAAGCTGTTCTTCTTACTGGCTAGTGTTCAAAGGACCACGACAGTCAATCAGCCACAACTGAACACGGCAGCTTGAGAACGTTATTCTGGGTTGGTTGCAGGGGTGTGTGTGTGTGTGTGGGTGTGTGTGTGCGTGTGTGTGTGTGTTTTGCAGCATTTTATGGCTACACAAAAAAGACATGCTAGATAATGATCCAACCTGGAGGGTTCTCTTGACACTAAATGATTGAAACATTAAGGCTTAAGTGATTGCATTACTTTTTCTTTTTTTTCTTACAGACTTGGACTTAAACGCATAAGTAGCAAAAACAGTCTTGACTTGATTTAGACTCGTGATCAATCTTTATGTCATTGTCGTGGAATTTTCTCCATTTTTCTTTCTTAGAAATAAATCCTAATTGGATTGAGTTTATTTTTTATACCTCCCTAGCCACACTCAAAGCACATTCACCCACAAATGTTCTCACAATCACACACAGATATGCAAATCTGCAGGCGACTTGGGTTAAAGTGCTTTGCCTCAGAAATGCATTGACATGTGGCAAGAGGAAGGTGGGATAGAACCAACAACCATTGGATTTCAAGATATCTATTTGCTTAGACAGACTTGCCACGAATACAATAACAAATTCCACAACACTCAGGTAAACATCAAGGAAACTGAAACAGCTGGTATACAAGCCACAGACAGCAAATTCTTCTGTGAATTGATGACTTTGATTATTGGACCAGAACTTGAGACCTGACTGACTTATATCTTAGGCATTTGAGCCTGGACTCATCCCACAAGCATTTGAGGCGTTTCTTGGAATTGCTTCACAAGGACTTCAGACTTTAGTTAAGAAAACAAAAAAGTCCAAAGCCTTTTATTGTCATTGAGCCTACAGAACGAGATTCAGAGTGCATCGCTATGGATGCACATGTAAAATCACCCCAACGCTGGTAAAAACATTGTTAAAGGGTTAATAGAGGAACCATGTTGACTTCCTGAAGGCAGAGTTTCAGAAAGAGCAGGAGCTTCTTCCAGAGACGGATGTCCAATCTCAAGGCATGAAATGACAAAGTCAGATGTCTTTGAGTCTGTACTCGCTTGATTTTTATGACTTTATAAGTGCTGGTAACATATTTACTTTATTGTGCTATAAAATGGGATTATGTGTCTGAGAAATACATAATACTACCACTTTAATGGGTGTGGAAGCATCAAACTCCAAAAATCAGAGGTCTGACACCAGCTCCCTGATTGTCAGCTGGCATTCTTTGACTAAACAGTCTTAACAGGACAATTCTTCCTCCTTTCTTGATTTCTTTTTTTTATGTCCCTTGATTGAAATGGTGCCCAGCATGTGCGGAGCAGTGTTTTAGGGCCAAGCCACTGACTTCTCTCTCCCGCCTGCTTTTTGTTTTGTTGCCCCCGACAGGTTGTGATGCACACCGATGGGAATCCAGAGAGCTTCCTGTGCCAACGTCTGCCAGCGCTGTCCTCCATGACCCAGCTGGACGGCGCCGCCACGGCCTACGTCTGCCAGGATCTCACCTGCTCTCTGCCTGTCACCGAGCCCCAGGAACTGCGGCAGCTGCTCCTGGACGGAGCCATGGCGCAGGAGGGCCACTGACTATGGGAAGGACAAGACTGCATCCTGCAAAATCTGCTGCTTCCTGACTTTCCCCTCAGTGAATGCCAAAGCTTTAGAAAGTTCTGGTGCAGTGCCTCGCAGACGTAACGAAATAAATTCCTCTTCCTGGTTTTCTTCCAGAATTCAGCTTCTTGCCATCGACTCCTGAGCAGCTTCCCTGAGCTGAAAGAAAAGCAGCCCCACAGGATCATGCTGCTATTGCCAGGTTTTACAATGAGGTGCAGTGAGTTCAGTGGCGGCTTTGACATGTAGGTCCAAACGTTCAATTTTAAACAAAACCACCCTCTTCACACTTGAAGTTTTTGCCTCTGCGGCCAGAACGTCAAAATTTAAACTAATCTTTCGGCCACAAAATTTGTTAAATAAAAAAAAAAAAAAAGCAAAAATAATTTCGGGATTTTTTTTGTTTTTGTTTTACCTGCTCGAATATTAAGCATGATTTTTAAGAAATTTGTAAATCCCTAAAGATCGAACACATAAAGATGATTTCCACATTTTTGAGGATCAGTTGTTTTTTTAATTTGTTGGCCAGATTTTTACCTTTCTTGAATTGTGATCAGGGAGGCCAGTCGAAATCATTTCAAGGGCCAAAAGTGGCCCCTGGGCCACACATTAGACACCCTGTTCTGTAATTTAAGAGGGAAAATGGTCGTACTGGAATTTATTTAGAGACATCTGAGTTAAAGGGGGTTAATATAAAAGGCACATATATTTATTTTTTTATTTGTGAACCATAATTTTCCTTACATTGGTATAGAACATAAAATCCCAATAAAAAGCATTCGACTTTATGGTGAGATGGCGAAACTTGAACATTTCAGTGAACACTTTTGCAAGTCACCGTATTATGCAAACATCGTCTTTGACAGTCTAATATTTTCTATTAGTGGTAAAGCGTTACCTCTGCAGCGTCCTATTAAAAAATATGCAACACTTGTACAAAATACTGAGGCTTGACTGTAAATGCCAGACTGCTAATGGAAAACAACTTCAAACCACCGATGTGAGCCGTATGGAAATTAATTTGAGCCGCACTGTTGTCGTCCGGTTGCCCAAATCTAAAGGTAGAAGCAAGCCTTTTTTTTTTTTTTTAAGTTAAAAGTGCTTCATGTACCAATTTCTGTAAATTAATAGCAGCAAACAAGCAGCGCTTTGCCACATTATTAATGCAACTGTTGTGGATTTTATCCTGAGGCTATGACATGAAAAAAAGAACAAAACACAATGCATATAAAGCATGCATTTTTTTCCTCCTGTTTATTTAATAAAATTATTTTCTCGCATCTGAACAGTAAAAGTGAGGCTTTTGTTGCTAAATGTCTTCTGCTCATTTAATCAGTTTAATCCTGAGAAAATTTTGAGGGGGAGAAAATGTTTATTTTATTTATTTATTTATTTATTATTTTTTTTTTGCAATTCTAAAAGTTCTCAAGCTTTATACACTTTTCTTTGGCAGCTGAAAGTTTCTCTTTGGCAACATAAAAAATATTTGCCTGACAGGAGCTACTGGGATGACCTGAAAGGAGAATTCAAGATATTCAGTCGTTGAGATTTGTACATTTTCTTGAAGCCTCAACTCTGATTCTTAGCCCCACAAATGCATTTCAATGAGAAATTTGACACCAGTTACTGTTTTATAATGTCACCAGATGCGTTACCAAAGATCAAAACAAACTGACCATTGATTAAGCAAGCTAAAAAGAAGCATTAGTAACATTCTTACATTCCATCCTTACAAATCTGGATTATAGCAGGAAACCAACCGCAGCCGACCTTTTGCCATTCACAGTTCAGTATTCACATTTAGGTGTATTTGGTGGTTAGGTATATTTAGAGGGGATCAGAAGCATTGGTGGATTTTAGCTAGCCACAGACGGCTGTAATCAATAACTTGTCTGCTGTCATTTAAATGGAAAAGTATCAATCCAGGTGTTTGGGGGTGTATTTATATACTTAAGCATGTAAGGATTTTAGAAAATCTCAAAAACATCAAATTTTTTACCCAGTTAAACCAGCCTGTATGTTGTATGAATTGTTTCATGATGGAACAACAGAGGTTTAAAGAGGTAGTATGATATAAATCAGCTCTTTTGAGCTTTACATCATGTTATAATGTTGTTCACTCATCAAAAACATACACTGGAGTGTTGCCTTGATTCTTTTATACATGCTTGAGAAATCCTTTAATCTCCCGTAGCAACCATTCAGCTGTGCAAAACGCCTGGGTGGACCTAGCCCCGCCTTCGAGGAAGACGAAGTTGCAGTTTCCAAGTTTCCACCTCACAGAGCAGCCCTCCCCCGCAATTTCCCCACTCAACTCCTTCAGACTGGCCAGCAACAATTAGCAAACACCTGGCTTATCTGCACGTCTGCGGTGAAACGCTGGTAAAAACGTCGTTAAAGAATTAATAGAGGAGCCATGGTGTGATGACTTTCTGAAGGTAGAGTTCCAGAAAAAATTGCTTTTAAAGAGACAGAGGCCCAATTTCAAGGTGTTAAGTAATGAAGTCAAATTTACTTGCATCATATTTAATATACATAGCAATTTTATACCAACTGAAATTAACATTCGTTACTTGATTATGCTATAAAATGGCACTGTTAACCTGAAAAATACATGGTACTGCCCCTTTAAATAAGTCTCTGAGAGCCCAAAGTTGACATAGACGTTCATGACGTATTAATGTATACTTGGTAACTGAAGTTTCTTTTCAAAGATGTTGTCCTTGAAAGAACGTGAGAAGCAAGAGCAAGATGGCGAGCAGGTTTGCCTCCTAGAGTCTCCCTGGAGGCTGTGAGTGCAAGCAGGAGACGAGAAGTGAGGAGGTGTCAGTCGCCTGTGAGGTGAAAGGAATCGCCCTGCAAGAACACCTGCACCATCTGTTACTTGTTTCCTTTCGGCTTCCCTTCCTCAGGTCTGGCTTCACACGGGCCTTGTCGCCTCAAGAACCGAGGGAGTCGTTTTAGGCAGGGCAGAACAAAAAGAAGTGCCAAGAAGAGGAGGAATATTAGACACAGAGACAGACAGCTGAGAGAATCGAGAAAAACAATAGAACAATTGTTTTTTGTTCTATTATAGAATGTCCCGCTTTCACTTTCCCGAATGTGTCAGATTGGGAGCAGTCGGGGTTTTTGCCACTTTGTGGTTTCCTGCTCCTGCGATCTCATCCTCGCTCTGTGTCTCAGCCTATCATCTTCCACCAGGTTGGGACCTCGCTTGTCTCTCTCCCTCGAGCGCGTTAGCTCCTCTCTGTCTTAGTTTGTTCTCTCCTTTCTTCTTTCTTCACTCACACTCACCACTCATCGCGCTCCCTTCCTGAGTTCCATCAGTCCCCTCATTATTGTTCTCCACTAATTGTTTTGATGAGCTGCACAAGCTAGATTTTAATTAGCGCTACGATTAGCGGTTGGCCTCGGCAAACCCGTTAGCCCCGCTCATAATGAAGTCATAACCTACATGCCAGAGATATGCAACGATAGCAGAAAAGGCTTCATTTTATCCCTCTGTTTTCTTTGTACTGAACACACTTCTGCGGTGCTCGACATTAGAAGGTGATAACATTTTACACTCATAGTAAAAGTTCACAATTAATAAAAAAAGACATCATATTGGCCGTGGGTTGTGAAATCTTCCGTGAGCTGAATCGTCTGGTTTTAAAGATGTCTTAAATCTACTGAGGCAGCTGTAATTTCTTTTTCTTGCCGTCTGAAAGTGCTCAGCCGGCCTGTTGTAGTAAAAACCCATTTCAACCATTTTAGCTTCATGAACTTTGTTACACAACACTGTGGAAAACAGCTTTTCCCTCCTTAAAGATGCCTTTGTCCCACTTAAATATTTCAGATCATCCAGTTTTAATACAAGGCAAAGAGAATCTGAGTAAATACAAGATGCCAAGTCAAACGGACCTTGTGGAGAAATGCTAATCGCCCGTCTCCTTTCTTGTATCATGAATCAACTGAGTGCACCTTTTAGAAAGTACAAAATCAATTTTCTTAGCTGCTCATAAATCAGATAAATTTTAGATTTGGATGAACAAAGAGTCATTTAAATAGAACCTGTCTGACAACATGAAGTAGGTTGCTGTATAACTTAGGAAACAGATGACCAGTTTTGGTTCTTACTTGCTGGGTCGACCTCTTACTAGAAGCAACAGAATTAGAAACTTGTTTGTCCCAAAGGCAATCTGTCCTTCTAATGCAAGAACACATAGAAGGTAATTGAGTCGAGTGTTTGATATTAGTGTATTTGAATGTTGTTGTTTATTTATGTATTTGTTTTTAGTGTTTAGGGACACAATTGCTCTATGACCAACTGCTCTTCAGAGACATGGAAATAGTTTTCAGTTAAGTTGAGAAAAAATATCATTGACAAGTTTCAGTCTTGAACAGGTTGCAAAGCTATTTCTAGGACTTTACAACTCCAGTAAGCTGCAAAAAGAGACTTAACCACAAATTTAGAAAACAGACAGTGGTGCCCAGTGATAACTCTTCTGGAGGTCATGAAAGCACTCAGAAAACATCCTGGCTGTTTTAGGAGTTTGTAATTTAAGTGGGGCATCGTCCGGGATTATCTTGAAAGTGGCACAGATAAGTGTGGTAGAGTTTGGAAATAATCCTCCCTTACAGTTTGATGACTGTAGAAAAGATGATTTCTGTTAAGTTGCTACTCTTTATGGTGTCTCTGTGTCTAAATCTGTAGCAACGAGTGAAATAAAATCTCCTGTCTTTATTTGCTTAGTTAAAATAGAGGTATTCTTATTCAAAATGAATAAGGATGAAGCTGGTTCAATTTCTGAACCTACTGATCAGCCTGAGGTTTGTGTTGAGGATAGAGCAATGAAATCTGCAGATGGGGGGAAACCACTGGTCCTTCTTCCACAGTGTGACACACAGCTCTACATCACGATGTCACCAGGTGACTCAGACCCCATCCAATCACTGAACAGATGCTTAGAACAGATAAATGTGTGGATGTGCCAAAACTTTCTCCAGCTGAACAGAAACAAAACTGAAGTTATTATTTTTGGACCTAAAGAGGAACGATCTAGAGTTATAGATCTAGAGTTATAGATCTAGAGTCAATGCACAGCTTCAGTTATTACAACTGAAAACCAGCGATCAGGCCAGAAACCTGGGAGTAGTGATGGACTCTGACCTGAACCTCCAGAGCCACATAAAGACAGTTACAAAGTCGGCCTTCTATCACCTGAAGAACATTTCCAGGATTAAAGGACTAATGTCTCAGCCAGATCTAGAGAAACTCATCCATGCGTTCATCTTCAGTCGTATTGATTATTGCAACAGCGTCTTCACAGGTCTGTCCCACAAATCAATCAAACAGCTGCAGCTGATCCAGAATGCTGCTGCTCGCGTTCTGACTAAAACCAGGAAGATAGAGCACATAACACCAGTTTTAAAGTCCCTCCACTGGCTCCCTGTAGCTCAGAGAATAGACTTTAAAATACTGTTGTTAGTTTATAAATCACTGAACGGCTCAGCACCACAACACATTAAAGATCTGCTTTTAATGTATCAACCTTCCAGAACCTCTCAGGTCTTCTGGTTCTGGTTCTGGTTCTGCTCTGCATCCCCAGAACCAGAACCAAATGAGGAGAAGCAGCTTTCAGCATCTATGCACCACAAATTTGGAACAAACTTCCAGAAAACTGTAAAACAGCTGAAACACTGACTTCTTTTAAATCTAGACTAAAAACCCACCTGTTTAAAATTGTATTTTAAACGTAATCAATTACAAATTAATTGATGGAACTTGACTTAATGTCGTGTTTTGATTGTTGATTCTATGTTGCATTGTGTTTCTGTGTTTGATATGATGTAAAGCCCTTTGAAATGCCTTGCTGCTGAAATGTGCTATACAAATAACATTTGATTGATTGATTGATAATAGTTCATAACTTTAAAATTATACTGACCATCATTTGCATTGACCATTTAAGAAAATCTGAGAAAATATCACTTGCATAATAATTTGGATCACGGTGTAGAGTGCTTCAGCTGGAGTTAGAAACTCATAAACTTACCACTGAACCTTCTCAGTGGTAAGAGAAGGCTAAGTCCATTATCTCCATCCTTTTGACAAAGATGGAGATAATGTCATTAACCTGTTAGATAAACCTTCCCCTGCTCCAACACATGTAACTTTTGACATTAGGGAAAAAATATGTCCTTAGTTCCACCATTCTTGGAGCCTGAGGTGGAAGCGTATGCTAATGCTTTTGAGAACATTGTAATTTCCCTCCACTGGCCCCAGGAGGTTTGGTCCCTTTTGCTGCACTTCTTATGACTGATGCATGTCAGTGTCAATAGGCTCAAGGATTACAAGTACTTTTGCAAGAAACTGTAAAATCACCAAACATGAAGCCAGTGGAAGTAGACCCAGGATTCCTCCATCCAGCCAAAGACAGAAGAGATGTCTTGTAATGATCCGTTCCCTTACCCGGTTTTAAAATGAAGAATCTAGCATCATACTGACCACCTGGACAGCATATGAACTTCAGCTAAACGTTACCTTGGGCATATACAGTCAAAACTGAAGTAAAAGTGATTGTTGACAGGTTGTGTTGAATCACCTGTCTGTCTCATGATCTGCACTCTGGGGAAATTGCTAAACAAGATTTCAAGTAACACACATAATTCGTGTCTTTCCTGTTTTGAATCTGCCTGCATGTTGTGTAATTTGCAAGCCCTGAATGTTTGGAACGAACTGACCGCATATTTGTGTGGGCTTGTTTTGATGTGAGTTGGAAAGGGAGATGAAAACTTCAGTTTCTCTATTTACAGGTTTGTGGATTTGTGTGATTCCTCCAGTTAGTTTGCATCAGGAATGTGTTCTGGTCTTTGGACGGGTATAACTCAGTTCTGTGTGTGTATATTTGTCTGTGTTTTCGGATTCACGCAAGCCTGTGCAAAAAGAAAAACGAAAACCAGGCCAACCTAAGTTGCGTGTGCTGTTGTCTGTTTTGTCAGATATGGCTGCTGTGTCTCAGACTGTGATAATGAGGCCACAGGGGGCTGTGAACAGAGGCACACCAGCTTGGAAAGGGGAAGAATGTTCAGAAGCAGCGGAGTGAGGTTTGTGTGCGTGTTGGAGATGAGAGTCCTTTTATTCTGCTGTTCTGTCGCCGAATTCAAAAGCCAGATTTCGCTCAGGTCTGATGTTATCTTGTGATGCGCTTGAAACTATTTTAGTGGTTTCATTTGGAAACGACTGGAATAAAGTTTCACTTTAAATGAAAAAACGTATGTTTATCTGTAGAAGCTTAAATTGCGAAGGCACACTGAGATTAAGATTGAGCTTTACATTTTCTTTTTTCATATTTTTTTATTTGCCTAGGTGTGGGTCAAAAATAGCTACATCACTCCTGAGGATGTGGTATATTTACACCTTTAATCAAAAGCATATACAGTGGGATGCCCCGGGGTTATGAACCACAACTGTCTGCAAATAGCTGAATACTGCCTTCTTTCAAACACCAAATATACTTTAGCATTTTAAATCATTTTTTAATGGTAAATAGTGATAAGATCATTATAGTGGGGGACTTTTATATTCATGTTGACACCCAGGATGATAGCCTAAATGTAGGCTTTAATGCTATCTTAGACTCAATTGGCTTTACTCAGATAATTCGTAGTCCTACCCATTATTATGGTCATATTAGACTTTGTGCTGATAAAAGGCATTGAGTGTGAAGAAGTAACAGAAACTCCCCATAACCCTGTGCTGTCTGGTCATATTTGATAACCTTTGAGTTTATTTTAGCCGACTATTCCAAAACAAAATTTTTTGTTATGAAAGATATTTATCAGACAATACTGTAAAAACCGTTAGAGTCTGTTCCATGTTTAACTTCCTCTTAATCTCAGGGAAACAGACGGAAGGAGAAATTTAATCTCTAGCCATTCTTAAATTGATGTTCTTGTTCATAGTGACTTCATCATTGCATGTGGCTTTAGTGAAAAAAAATCTGCAAATAGGCAAATTTTCCACTAATAGTTTGGAGTCATGTTCCATGGAAAAATTAGCAAATTGGCTAAGTGGTTTAAAAAAAGGAAATTGAGTCAACTGGTACCGGTCCACAGAATCCAAGCAACACGTCGATTCTGTTTTCCTGACCAGAGACTGGATTGACAAAAAAGAACAAAAAAACATTGTGCGGCTCTGACTTGTACTCTTTTCCCATGCTTTGTATGGGCCGGGACAATTTCAAATAATTACTTTAACCCGTTCAAAATTTTAGCGCAATTAATTGCATTTTTTAAAAACCTACATAGGTTCTGGTTGGAACGTTTCTATTCACGTGCTTCTAGTACCGCCATAAATCTGTCGCACAGCGGCATCCATAAAGAATCGTGACGGAGGACAAAGCCGCATCTATTGGCTTACTGGGGGTTTTTTTTCTGCTACGGTCCGAAAAAGACTATTCACAAGCATTCTTTTAGGAAAGTCGTGGTTGGTTATTAACCTAATCCAGAAACGTTTTAACAAGAGTTGCAGTACAGTAATTTAAATCCGTATTTTGAAGGCCCTTGTCAAGAAACACCTAAAACAGGCATGAAATTTTTTGGACCTGACTAGCAGGTCATGCAAGAGGAGGTGACATATTATCTAAAGAGTGAGCTGTATGTGGGGAAGACATGGTTGTGCACATGCTTATGAAAGCAGCCTGCGGACAGTAGCTTCGTCATGTTTATGGCTGCCACCTTCTTGCCCCTTAATGCTCTGCACTTGTGACATTTCAACCAGTGCTATGCAGATGACAGATCTGAGTAGACAGGAGTGTTGGATCACGGCTCAAACTGTACTGGATGCAGCAGTCAGGAGCAGCAGAGTGCATCGAGCCGTGCTCTGTCTCGCCAGCTGACAGCCAGGTGGAGACGGACTGATAACAGAGTCCCTGTTACAGTCCGGACTGGAATTCAACTCTCGGTTGACAGAGGTGGCACGGGCAATGTGTTATTTACAGCGTCGTGAAAAAGGGTATTTGCCCACTTCCAGATTTTTTTCCTGTTTTTGGTTCTTTTTCCATCAGGATTAAATGTTTTAGATTAAGCTAAATCTGTGATTAGACCAACACGCACAAGTGGAAAATGTGGTTTTTGAAATGATGATTTCGTTCAATAACCGGGGGAAAAGAACTACATAACCAACCAGGTCTCTGTGCGATAAAATAACTGCAATCAACCAAAACTTATTTGCTTAGGTTTCACCAGTCATGCGCAGACAAAAAAACCTGAGAAATTAAATAAGAAATGGAGATGACATGTACTAGGTGTACCTTCTGAGGAGTGGCCTGACCCAGCAGCCACAAAAGAACCCAGAGTATCAATCAATGCACTGCGGAAGTGATTTGTCTCACTTAAAAGTCAACAATGCCGAAAGGACTGGGCCAGATGAACATCCATGGGAGAATCCCAAAACACCAAACCGCTCTTTCTCTTTAAGCCAAAAGCAACACAAATGCCAGTCTCACATTTCCCAAAAACATCTTTATGATCCCCAAGAGTTTTGGGCAAACGTTTGTGGACTGATGAGACAAAAGTAGAATTTTCTGAACAGAGGCCGACCCGTTACATCTGATGTAAAACTTTGATGAAGACTTAACAGAGTAGCAAGAGTAATGCGATTTGCATTGTGCTAATTTAACCGTCTTCCACTTTTGTAAAAAATACTGTATTCATATTTATAAGAGAGAAAAGCTAAAAGTTGTGGAAATTGTTTGTTTAGCCTTGTATGTGTATGTGTATATATATATATAGAGAGAGAGAGAGAGAGAGAGAGATCTATATCTCTCTCTATATATAGAGAGATATAGATAGATAGATATATCTGTTAAGGTCTTCATTGAGAGAGAAGTATAATCAAAATCACATTTTCTGTGGTCTTTGGCTGTTTTTTAACTCTCCCATGAATGAAGCCGACTCCGACTCTACAGACGTAAAATGGGAAGGTCCTTCTGGAGCAAATCGTCCACAAACCATGACATCAAAGTCTGCATTTGGTTTATGTCAAGCATATCCATGTTTGCAGTTGAATCTGTAATTCAACTGCAAAGGTTTGATGTTTAAAACTTAGTTGGGTTCAGACATTGTTTTTATAACAGACGACATTAAGTCTTATTTCAAAGTGTCAAACTTTGGCCTATTGTCGCTTATTTGCTACACTGCTAAGTGCTGGATGTTTCCCTGCTTCAGTCCATCTGATTTAGACCGGTATGTCAAGAAAAGAGCTGGAATAAAACCTCACTGGAGAGGTAGCTAGCTGCACCTTTTCAATTCGAGCTTCCTGGAACAGGGCGACAAATGAGAAGAGTGTTTTAGCACAACAGTCTTCCACCCCCTTCTTCTATGGCTTGTGATTATCTTGAGTTCCAAGAATACATCTTTCCTTTTTCTGAAGAACAAAATATAAACTACATGCTGACAGCTGCTGGATGTGTTCTCGCCTTACCGTGACTTGGCTAACAAGAGTTGGGGGAGGGGGGCGAGGATTACTTTGTCACATTCTTTTCTTTCATCTCGAAGAGAACAACATCTTATCAGTGGGTTATTTCTACAATTTCCCTCGCTTAACAAGGAGCCCCTGAATCAAACCTGTCCCCCAACACCTCCGGGCTCTCGCTCTCTCTCTCTCTCTCATTTCTAAGCCAAAGGGAGACTTAAGCCTCTGTGTAAACTCCTTGTCCGACAAAGAGCTTCAGGAGGAAGAAGACGGGGATGTTCACGTGAGCCGTTTAATTGCAGCTCTGGAAACAACGTTCCACAGGAAGAGGATGTTCTGTTGCTTTTGCCTGCCTGACCCACCTGCCACCAGTAGGAGCTGAACTCAACGCCTTCAACATTCAAAGCAGCAATGGTCGGCCAAAAATTGAGCTAGCTATTATTTTTGTGTGTGTGTGTCCGGTAGAGTCCGATAGAGACCTCAGATGGTGTTACTATGTTTCAACAACTTCCTCATCTGTTCCGTTTCCTTGCACTTTATTTGGACTCGTAGAACTCGCAGAACAGTTAGAACCTGATCTGTTGTTTTTGTAGACTTTTGTTTGTAATTTTATTCTGTGCAGCTGGAAGGATTTATTTGCTCTTACTTTTTTTTCTTTTACTTTCGGAGAGTTATGATGCGTTACCGTGGCAACAAGGTATTTTTTTTTTTTAATATCTAGAAGCAGCTAGTTATAAAACAACCCCAAATCCCGGAGAAGTTGAGAACGGTGCAGAGCAGACCAAAGGGAGAGAGAGAGAAGGAAGAAGTTCAAATCATCTCTTCCATCCACCGTAAGGGACAAGGATCATTTTCCCAGCTCCAAAGTTCCTCTGCCCGGCTTTCATACCTTGAATATGGCATGTTAACAGGAGCGGCAAAAGCAGATGAGGTGGATCAGCGGAGCTCGCCAAAACCTGATGGCGCCATCAAGTACATGTGACCTCTGCTGCCTGGAAACTGAACTGTTAGCATGTCTACTAACCTAGCATGTTTTCACCTTGTAAACATGCTGGGTTAGTAGCTTAGATTTGAAACTAGTTCTGTTCTGCCTATGATAACAGCTAAAACTGCTCCACATTTAAATCTCTAATGAAAGCTAAAAAAGTCAGAAAGATATTCCCCCATAGAGTATATAAACTTTAGCCCCGTCATTGATGGAGATGTCATTGGCATTTTAACAAAAAAAAAAAAAAGCTGACTTGGAACAGTTAATTCAGTAAACTGGTAGCATACCGTGACATGGGGTCAATGCTTGCTAATCCCATCTAGCTCGCCTTTCTCTTTTACACTCTGACGGAGGAGAGTTCAGAGATGGGAAAGAAGATACGTTTCATTTGCCTTGTAAGTTTGATACTTGTGGCATCTTGTGACTAAACTAGCTCATTTTTGCCAATCAGGCTGATGGCCAGTGTTACGCATCAAAGGATTGCAGAAGCACTTTTATTATTAACAGGTTGTTTTAACCAGACACAGAGCTTGCTGTGTTTTCCATGTCACGATTCAAAACCATCACATCTAGCAGCTTGTTGCAACCAAAAACAAACATTTTAAGCTAACCGAAGTTAAATCCTCTAAATTAATTCAAGTTTAGAGCAAAAATAATCACTATAAAACAATCGTGATCTTTTTGGTTAGGAGAAACAGTTTGGTTTAAATGTTTAGTATTGTACTATAAGTTACTGCGTGGTCACAATGTCTGACGAGCGCCATCATTAGCTTGTGGCCATACGGCAAGGTTTCATGTAAAGCTGCAGCAGCGCCTCCTACAGTCACAATATGGTGGTCACAGAACAAGGTGAGACACCTGGACTTTTTTCATTACGAAATGAAATGTTGGACCTTGGACTGGAAGTTGTTTCAGTTCCCTTTTTTTTTAGGCCAATGAATGTTAATATATTCATTCAAAGGCCAGTTATACTATATATGAAATATATATGAAATGCTTTGTATGAAGTTTGTCAGTGCAGTGCTGCGTTTCCAAGTGAAGTGGTTTCTCCAGCTGGCGTTGATGCAGTCTCTCCTTTCAGACAGATTTGTTTTGAACTCGGATCAATGCAGCCGTAACTTTGCTTCGACTTCGAGGCAGCAGCTAACATTTCGGCTGTGGAGTATCAAAGCCAGCAGATGTCAAACGGGAAAAAATCAATCTCACGTTTCTTTCATTCGCCATGAACGAGAGCTGCATCAATCCCCGTGTTTTTATTTTGACTGGACGAGAAACGATAGGGCCTTGGCTCGTGCTGCAGCTGCGGGTCGACCAAGTTTTGATTCAGTTTTCCAGTAAAAACAAATGTCACATGTATCCAATCACGGCTACCGGCGGGCCGAAAAGCAGAGGCGTTCTGGAACAAGAGGAAAACACACCAGAACTAATCAGAACTTCAGTAGCAAAGACACGGCGAACACGCCTTGCCCCCGGTCTCACCTGCTTTCCCCGTAGATCCATCATGAGCGGCCAGGGCCGGGCGGTTCGGTGTGCGGGGAACCAGAGCTGCGGAGGCCGAGCAACTAGTTTATCATGTTAGCCTAGTTTAATGAAGGCAGAAGGAAAGAAATGACCAAAAACAATCCTTTCATCCCTTCTTCAAAACTACTCTCTCCCCTTTTCCTAGTTGTTTTCTCCCCTCGTCTGTCACATTTTTGCGTCATGCTCGGTGAGAGGAACAGAAGCTGTTGTGCAAGGCGGTCGGATAATTACATGCTGTCTGCTCCTCATTTCGTCCGCTAAATTGCAATCCCTGTCAGTGATGGTGAAAGGTAGAGGCTACCGTCACTGGTGCTCTGTGTGCGTGCGTGTGTGTGTGTGTGCGTGCGTGCGTGTGTGTGTGTGTGTGTGTGTGTGTGTGTGTGTGTGTGTGTGTGTGTGTGTGTGTGTGTGTGTGTGTGTGTGCGTGCGTGCGTGCGTGCGTGCGTGCGTGTGTGTGTGTGTGTGTGTGTGTGTGTGTGTGTGTGTGTGTGCTGGCTTTGCTGTTTATTAAACCAAAACTGTTTTTGACAAGTTCTGGGGGTTGTTTTAGATGAGACGGTTACTACAAGAAAACAGTCAATCCCAGCATTAAAGGTTAAATATGCATGTATTTTTAACCTTTACATGTTTTATTAGGCTGAAGCAACAGACTCAATGTTTTTTTTGTGTGCGTGTGTATGTTTGGATTTTTTTTTCCCCCAAAAAATGTTTGTCACTCTTAGAAGATGAAGGCTCTCTAATATTTAATATTGCTGTTATACCTGATAACCGATATTTACAGATGCCACAGCCTATATGTTATATTTTCCTACGATTTTAGCACCGTGAAAAAAACCCGATCACATTGTCTCCAGAAACACAAAGGGCCACATGATGGAAACAGCTGTTAATATCAGCCCAGTTTTACTAAAGAAATAACTAATATTGGCATTAGTATCGGTCATTACCGATGTTGACACTGATGCATCGTGTATCCCCAAAGGGATGCATCTGAAAAGTAGCAGGAAAGTAACCGTCGAGAAGAAGACTTGGGCACCACTGCTGTAACACATTGGTGTTTGTGATAAAATGCGACCTTATGGGGACAAAATGATTTATTATTGACAAATTCATGCAAAAGTATAGAAAGTTTCTTTCCACTTCCTGTTGTCTTCATCATTTCTTCTGCCAATAGTAACATCTGGTTGATCACGTGATCATGATTCCGAAATACACTAAATTTGATACAGCCGAAACACCAGTTAATCTCAGTGCAAGTACTTTATTGAAAATCTTTTTTAAATTTATTTTTTATCGTTGCGTTTCCACTAAGTCGATTTGGTAATTCCAGTTTGCGCAATTTTATGGTCAATGGAAATGCACTGAGAGAAGTGATTTAAGTGGTGATGAGCTAATTAGAAAAGCCAGTGTTGGACTGAAATGGTAAACGGTAAGTTATGTGGATACTGTAGTTGTGATTTACAGCAGCTTAGAGAACTTTGGAAATCTCCAGTGACTCAGGGCCCCTCAGGACATGGAAAAAAACCCATCTCAAGATCATGACAAGTTATTCGAACATTCATGTATACCTGAATTGGCGCAAGTGAAGGGTCCCCTTTCATTTTTAATTAGTTAATTGTGCATTCTTCATTTCTTAGAGAAATCACAAAAGCCGAAGAATTTGAATGGCTATCGAGTCATTTGCGAACACAGACCACGTGGGTCTTGATGTTCGTGGCCTTGACATTTCCTTGACATTTGTTGACATTTGCGGCCTCGTGTAAACCACAGGAGGTGAGATTTTTATCAAAAGCCCGGCGCAGTAGCCTGATGGGCAAATGTCAACAGACTCCAGCCATCTGTTGTGCACGGCGCCAAACACGAGATGAAGTGCATCATGGGACAGTTTGACACTGGTCACTCCTGCCTCAACGTGGCTCTTTGTCAGGGTGCAGATTATTCAGTGTGTTACCCATAAACTTGGTGCTAAAATTCCTACATTTTGAAAGTCCAGTAGGAATTCCCCGTGTTATTGGCTCGTGCACTTTGTCATTTGCGCTTTGTCCAACAGACCGGCACAAAAGAACGAAAGCAAGCGCGCTCTGCTCAGGGAAGAACTGTAAGAATCAAGATGGTCATTAATAAACACTCAACAGAGCAATCATAAGGATATTTGGCAACATTTGCCGATTTCTAACCTTTGCATGTGGCCTGGAATCATTTTCGGCTTCTGACTCTGAGTAATTTTGAATTCTAGCCCTTTCATGCATAGTGGTCACTACAGTGGACAGCCATCTAAAAGCCATTTTCTTGTGTGGATTTTTATGTTATAAATGCACACAGACCACTGAAGTGGACACTAATGCATCATAAAATATACCATCAACTACTGGCCATCAGCTGCAAATGCAAGAAATTATTTTTGTTAAATACAATATGGCCGACAGACAAAAAAGCATGAGAACCGACCCGGTCCCTCCTTCTACTGTAGACGACTCTTGCAAGTAAAAAAAATATTGTGACATCAGATAACCCCTAAGGAACAATACTACTGATGTATTTTTCAAATAACAACTTTGTATTTGGACAAAATTACAATTGATCACATAAAAAAAAAATAATAAAAAAATATTTTTACAAAAAATTTTCCTACCTTTTTTATGCCTTAAGAAAAAAAAATTTAAAAATGGAAAAAAAAAGGATCATAATTCATGCATGAAAGGGTTAAAGAAGTCTATACACCACGGTACGGCACACAAGATTCCTCATCAGCCGTAAAGCAACATTCCCTTCAAAAGTTCCTCCTACGCTGTCTTTGAAATTACAAACAGACAGGCCCCTCTGATAGAGATGGTAAACAGATTTTGATGACAGATGCTTTGATGGACGCGTATTGTTAGCATGTGGGACTTCATAATTCAGTCCCACTCTCAACGGCGTCAAAGATTAATCCAGAGTCTTAGCGCTGGTATTGTCTGGAGACGGACTAAACAGTTCCGATTAAAGCTTAATTAAGGTGAGTCCACGTTTAAAGAGGAAGACGGACTGTCATAGAGCAGAAAAACCTCTGGGGTCTTCCTGTCAGTGTTGGTGCACAATTTCTTGATGTCAGCAACATTTTGTTATGCTAGCTAAAATCTTCCACCGGCTGACCTTGAGCTTCCATTATATCCTTTCCATCCTTTGGTTATCGACCACTTTGCACTGCACCTAGACATATTCCTCCTACATCTGCCTTTCCTCAAGCAGACCAGTGGCAAGAAAAAGCTGTGATTCATGTAAACAGCTTTTGCCAATTTGTCAGATGACTTGTTTCAAGACGGTGAAAACAAATGTATTAAGCTTTGCAGCGCAGGAATGTGGGAGAAACACAAGACAAAAAACAAATCCTAGCAGCTGGGTTTTTGGAGCTGTAGGACGAGACCGGACCAAGAGTCCAGGATGCGAACCCAAAACCCCCTTGTTGCAAAGCAGAGGTACAATCTTTGCCTTCCTGCCTGCGTGTTGATTACTTATACCACAAAGGTTGTGACAAGGGGCTGTTTAGGAGAAAATTAAAAGCTGGGTTTTATATATTTGTTACACAAACATCAGCATTCTATATTGCATTGCATTTTAATATAGTCAACGGTATCGTGTGAAGTCGCTACAGTCTTGTCAGAATGAGTCGTTCTCTGTTCACTTTTGTCAATTAATGTTCCGTTCAGAGTTCACACAGAACATTACGCTGCAATCTCCAGAGGTCAGAGATGAAAATTCAAATAAGTTCAAAGCTAACGTTTGAAAATAAAAGCTAATCAAAATTGGTTTATTGATCACTGGGTGAACTGTGACTGTTGGCATGAAGCCCACAGCGTTGAGTGATTCAGACCAACAGTTTCTGATTAATTATAAAGTTCTCTATGATTTACCGTATTTATTCATGCTCCTGCCTGAATAAATACAGCTCAGACAGTCTGCTGTGGCAACCGGGTGGCGTATTGATGATTTGATTACTGTTGCGTTTCCATACGACTGCCTGGAGCTGGGATGGCTCTGAAATGAGCAGACGCATTCTGCAGCTCTCAGGGATGAGTTTATGACTTTTTCCTGATGGTTCAGCAGAGGTCTGATTATCAGCATCAGCAGGATGGGCAGCTATTTAGAGTTAATTCTGTTTGTGTACGGTACATATTCGGAAAGGTTTTGAGCGTCTAATTTTTGTGCGTTAAAAACAATATGGTCTCACTGACGGACCACAGCCGCTAAAATCCGGGAACAATTCAGACCCTCTCTCAAAATACTTACAGCTGCCTATTTTAATCATTTAAACACCAACTATACCTTAATATGTATTGATATGCGCAGTGGAAACCATCTTAGCACTTCTGTAGAAGGTCTACAGTCTTTATTTCTTCTCTTGGGGTTCAGCCAATCAGTGCCAAGGAATTAAATGGCGTTCCTTGATTGGCTGAGTTTCAAACGTCAGCCAATAGCATCAAGTGGCCTTGTGTCCAAGTATTTCAGCTGTATTTTCTTTCAGAATATTCCAGAGAAGTGTTACGAAAAACACTTCTTTACGTGGGTTTACCGCGAATAATTGGGAAAAATCTGCAAGAAGTTGACTGTGAATATTGGGATCCGCTGTACATCCATCCTACTTAGAACGGAGATTTCAAAAAGTGCTGCGCATAAAAAAATGCAAATAAATGAATGAAGTATTTTCTTCAAGTTTTGTCATGTCAACAAAGTCGACTGATCTTTCACAACAGTTGCAGCTGTAAGTCATCTCCAGACCAATCCAGTTTGCCAATCAACAGCAGCTCCAGGTTCTCACTTGAATCAGGCCCGGACTTTGACTGTGCCATTCCAACACATCAATATGCTCTGAAATCATCACTTTCCCTGAGACTCCACTGGTGTCTGTCTTATTGGTTTTATTTATTATTAAACAACTGCAAAATTGCCCATTCTTTAGCTCCACCCTTCTTCCCGTAAACCAACCAGTTCCCACCGTGTTATCTATACAGCAACATGCTGCCACTACCGTGGTTCAAGGTGGGGTTCAGTGGTCGTTTTTCTCCACACAAAGAATTTTGCATGCAGTATTGCATATGTTTTTGTCCTGTGAGCTGCGTGTATTTGATGTGATGTACCGAAATGTGAAAAGGCATTTTAGTTTAATGTACAAATCAACGCAAAGCAAAAAGCATAAAGAATTAAAGATTGTCCGTGATATATACTAAAGTAGGTGGGTATTTTCGTTTTTCCACAAAGTTACACAAACTATTAATTTTAGCCATAACATCTTACATAATATTTTCTATATTTAAAGCCCAATACCGAGACTTAAACCTCAGGAGGCATGTCACATCTGCAGGCTGCTCCACAGGCTCCCGGCCGCCTTGAAATAAAGATTGATAAAGTGGAAGTCGGATTCCATTTTGATGAGACATCCAAACTCCAAACAGAGCTGCGGCCACAAAGAACATGGATAAAAGCTGCGGATCATTTTTCTTCTGGATATGTTGCAGCGGCGGAGCTAAACACTTGCGTGGCTTCTCGCTATTGTGGCTGTAACTCTCTCCAGACCGCTGGAAATAAAGCCGAAGGCCGGGGGGGGAGCAGCGGCGCACAAACACAGACACAGAACGCCCGGATACGGCCGGAAACCCACATGTTCCCGTCACCCTTTCTTTAGTTAATGAAGCGCGATGGTCCTGACAGAAGAGACCTGCTTGGAGAACGGTTACTGCCTTCATATTACCAGACAACACACACACACACATATGCTTCCAGGCCCACATCAGATCAGTCTGTGACATGAATGTGACGCCATCGGTGCTCTGTATGTACATGGTATGGGTTTTCTGTGGCTTATGGAAATGTTCTCCCACCTACGACACCACATCTGCTTCCCCCGGGTGAAACTCCCCTCCTTCCCTCTGATCTGCATCCAGATGACATTCCAGCCTGGCCGGTCTCACCCCAGTGACATGATAATCGGGAGCAACGCATTTCCATAATAGACTGGTGGTGGACAGAGACACAGGAATGAAAGGGAAGCGTCATGAACTCTACATGCCTGTTTGAACTCCGTGTCGTGTCTTTTTGGGCGTGGAAAATCCCTCCAGCTTGGCTACACATATATTTTATGTTACATTTTTCTTTGCAGAAACAAGAGTGCAGATAAGGTGCTTCCATAAAAAAAGATGGCATTAGTTTGTTCATTTGGGATAGCATTAGCATTTTAAATGCTAAGTAGTTGGCATAAGCTAGCGCTAGCTAAATCTGGAAAAGAAACAAAGTAAAACGCACAGAGTCAGGCTGCTTTCACATTGCAGCCTGAAGTGACCCAATTCCGATCTTTTTTACGTAATGCGACCTGTATCCGATCTTTTCATGACAGTCTGAACAGCACAGGTCGGATTCTTTTCGAATGCGACCCAGGTCACTACTTATCCGATTCAAATGCGACCTAATGTTCAGGTCGCATTCATCCGACCTGAACGTCACTGATACTCCCATTTTGGTCAGGAAGCTACCGTAATTTACCCCTTTGTCCCGGCATGCTCCCGTATTAGTATTGTCCCGCAAATGTCACGTATTAGAGTAATGACGTTGAAAATTACCCCCTCCACCTCCATCTCCCCGGCCTGCCCCGGATCTGACGGTAATCTGTAGTCTCAACCCTCCTCACCCCTTGTCCCCCTCCTGCCTCTTACGGTAGTTTTCTTCATGGGACGGATAGCTACTTCCCGTCGTCTCAAATCCAAAATTTGACAGGTATGCACTCTCTCCAGGATAGTTTTACAGCTAAACAGAAAATGCCAGTCCACGGGTAACTTCTATGACCAGAGAAAACAGAGAAACTAAAAATAGTGGCGGCATTAACTGTCTAAAATGTAAAATTAAGCACATTAAAAAGCAACAAAAAAATGAAACTTTGTCAGATGTTTGAGTGCAAACATGGATTAGCTCTAGGAATGTTCTCTCTGGTGCCTGTTGATGTAAGCCATTAATCTATAAGATGTGAGTTTTAGGGTAATTTCCATTTGTATTTAGGCCAGTGACGTGTAATTTACTAATAGGACGTGGTTTTTTTTATTAGGAGCTTTTAGTTTGTAGTGTGCTTCCACAGGCAATGATTTGCAAGCAAATTCCTCGAGAGTGAGCCATAATCATACTGCAGTGTGGAGGATACAACCCAGAAATTGCCAGTTTATTTCCGAGTTATTTTCCTGAGCAACTGGGCATCCGAGTAGCCTCACAGCATTTAAAAGTTAAGTCTTTGGGAAAGCAAAAAAAAAAAAAAAAAACTACAAATGAATACAGGCTAAAACTAACCAATAAACATTGTAGTTCAACCAATGAGTCTGTGTTTGTTCAAGACTCAACACATACATAACTTGGGTAAACGTTTGTAAGTCGAGGAAGAAGTGGCTCCAAGTCAACCTGGTGTTAATGTTCCTCCATCAATAAGGACAGAAACTCAATCAAATTTTGAAGGTGGTTACACCATGTCAGTAAAGATAACTCAGGTAGATTAAATTGGGAAAAAATTGCTGGTTTTTCTAATGTCATATAATGTAATTCATAACCTTCCAAGGAAGGTATTGTGAGTGCACTTAGTGCTTGCTGCAAATACACCAAAGTTTTGCCATTTCAGATCATTTCATATTTCCTAGTGGTGTTCATTTTCTCTCATGAACCTAAAAAGCTTGAAACTCGACACAAGAAAATTAGGAAGAGTTCAAGAAGATTTAAAGATGGCAGACACGCCGTGACGGTCGGACATTCTTTCCCTGCTTATTTCAGTGTTCCCGTGGTTCCCTGCGCACACACAGAGTTCAATAACTCCTACACATCGTTCCAATAATTCAAAACACACTCTTGTCATCACGCGAATGGAAATATTGATCTCTGGTTGGTTTCATTTCGGGGAAACGGCTGGGGAATGATATGAACCGTTCTGTACAGCACTTATCCTTTCCAGAGACCATTGGCCATTTGCTACATGAGGAACAGGGAAAAGAAACTAGTCCAATCAAACGGGGCACAGCTAGCAAAGCCACGGAGAAGCTGTTAAATCATGTTAGCAACGTAAACACGTTGATTTTTGTTCTTTTTCTTGCGTTGATGACAACAAAAGGATCGTTTCGGTTGCTAAAAAGGTTGGGGAAGCCTGAAGTCTGGGTATTCTCTGTACTTTTTGTGTGATGTTCAAACATGAGGAACCTTTTTTGCTTGAACTGTGTGGACTTTATACACAGAGATTTAAAAAACGACAAAGAATCTCTACAAATGCATCCCTGATAGATAGTTAGCAAATCCGTGTTCTAGCTGTCTCAGTCTTTGCGCCCTCACTCATTAGCATCGTATGCTCCAGAGTAGGATCCCTTCATCGTCTTGCCAGACCCAGGGGACAGCAGCGTGTCCTCGGCTGACTCTCTGAGGTCCCCAGAGGGAGCGTCGGGCTCCCGGGAGCCGAGGCTGACGGAGCTGGAGGAGGCTCAAAAAGAAGAGATGAAAGGTAGCGACTGAAACGCTGAGGGGCCCCAGTACGCTGCCTTCATTTGTCGTACTGCTTTCCCCAGTTCTCGCCCTGTTTTGTAGCAACTTTTATTTGTGTGCAGTTCACATTTAGGTTAAAGTTTTTGTCTTAATTTGTTTCAGTCCGTGTCGGGGAATCAAAGAGAAAAACAAAAGTAGGTTGTGGAGCTCCCCGTCTCAACACTTATCTATTAGTCATCGCAGTGCGTCGCAGCCATCCCAAAGCACCGCTGCTTCGGCTGGCGTGAACCTCTTCACCTCTTCTTGCTGTTCGTGTTTGATCCGTCTATCCTGCATTCCAGGCCGTTTCCACCTTTCCTAATTTCTCTTTCTTCGTCTCATATCCCACCTCCCTTTTTCTCCCCCTTATTTTTATTAAACTTATTGTTCTGATTTTCTTTGATAGTCACATCATCTTGTCCTAGTCGCCATTCCCCACGTTGGACAATCTCACCATCTTTTCCTCTCTTTTCTTTTTTTGTGAAATAATTTTTTTTTTTGTCTCGCTCTTTCCCCTTCTCTCTCCCTTTCTCTATTTTTGCTCCCGTGTCATTATAGACGTATAATTTATGAAGTGTTGAAAATGTTCCCTTCTGCTGCACCACTCTGTAACCAAGGTTACCAGACATGTGAACCATGTACCGCTGGATTCTGACTCCTGGCGCAGGACGGCGGCCATGAGCGGCAGATCTCCGTGTGCAGGTCTGTGTAGTCTGACGCCTCGTGTTTAGCATTTTTCAATTAAAAGCAATTTCTGCTTCTAAATGACAGATATTGCTGTCGACCCTCTTCTGGCTCCCATAGCCCGCCCACACACACGCATGGGAGCAACCGCATGAGTCACAAAGACGGCTCGCTGTTACAGTATTGTTTGAATTGCATGTGGGTTAAAATAAACTGCCATGCTCGTTTTCTTTTATTTATCATTCAGCAAGTAAATAGAAATGTGAGTCCAGCCGCAATCACCTTTTGCCCTTCCTGTCCTATCCGGCCCAGAACATTTGTCCAGCCAGTGGTCTTTTGTAAGTGGTGGTCAGGGCAGTTTTTCCAAAGTTTCCAAACTTTAAAATAATATATTTGTGCATAACAAAGCAATGGGGGTAAGCTTTCACTGCGTGACAAGATGAAACAAACTTGGATGGATGATATATAATAATAATAATACCCCTTGAAACTATTGGATATCCGAATTGCGTGCCTATGGCTTTAAAGCCTTTCTGATGCTCCCGCATGCGTAACATTGATCTACGGCTTTTTGGATTTCTTTGGACAAATCAAAAACTTCTGCACCGCAAGTGTCACAACTCTCTAGAAGAACAGATATCTGGATTAGAAGCGAGACACAGCAGAAGCTGTTAGACGCCAATAGCTTTTCTGAATCTGAACTGTACGACATTCACAATGACTCGGGGCACATAGATCAGGATGAATTGACTCGGTATGCTTGATTACGTTTTTTTTTTCTCTCTTCATGGAAGTTACATCTCAGCTGTCAAACCTCATTGGAAGGGAAAAGCCTGAATTGCCTCCAATTAACAGTCTCTCTAAACAGAATACTATGTACCCTGACAAAGCCGGTAACTGTATGCACTCTGGTTTTCATCCCATTGATTGTTCTGCTGCTAGTTTATCTATTTATCCCTGTTTCACGCCCAGATGAAGCCACTAAAGATGCTACTACTTCTGGTAACTGTCAACGTTTTTTTGTTGACATGCGCAGTGCTTCTGGAGTGTTTTTCTGTGTATATATCTTCTCAAACCCCAGTTGGTCATGGCAGAAGGACACTCACACTACACCAGGTTCTGATGGATGATGTTCTGATGTTTTCCACCTGCCTGCTCAGTATGAGGAATTTCTGTAAAGTTAGTGAGTTAATACCTTTTTTTTTTTTTTTTTAGCCACTTGGCATGGCAAACTCAACTCGACTCTGTTGTTTTGTAGCCAGGGTTGAACTGGAAATGTCCAATTGAATTTGAAATCGTCTGTATGAGTAGGTTGAATTAACTGTTTTGGACTGAAAATGCATGTTTGTTACGTGCCTTGAGATGATACTTGGTGTGAACACGGTTCATATAAATTAGAGAATGTGAACCGAGTTGATGTAAAATTTTATCTTTGTAGCCTAGAAATTACACCAGAGGGCCTATATGCTTAACTTTGACATCAGTCATCCAACCAACCAATGGCAGAATGTGCCCACTTACCCTCACCTAAGGGGAATTTGAAATGGTCAATTGCATAACATGCTTGTTCTTGCAATGTTGATGAAAACCCAAGCAGCGTGAGAAGGGCAGAGCCTCTCTTGGGGTAACCTCAATACAGAAGTACCCTAGCTTAGAGTCCGACTGGAAACCATCTGGCTTTGTGGCAACATTTGTATGTAATTAGGGGTAGATACAAAAAACACCCATTGGATGTTTAGTGCAGAGTGAATAGTCCTTAAGATGGATTGTAGTACCAAAGTCAACCAAAGGCAGACATGTCATAGATTGATTCCCTGTACTATTACTGATCTTATTGTTGGCACTATAGGATTGTAAAAATGTCTGTTTTCATAAAAAAACAATCATCTTAAAGATCACTGAGTTTCTTAAAGTACTGTTTCCAAGAGCAGTTGGAAGATTTGCGTAGACCCAAAATAAAAACAAGGAGAAACTGTTCGCAAATCATTTCAACCCTAAGAAGCTGGACTTGGACACAGTGAAAACAAAAATGCTGAGTTAGAGAAACTTGAATCTCTGAGGGGGGGGAAACACAGGCATGTTATTTTTAAAAAGACTGTTGTACATTACTGAACACACCATTGAAGATTTCACCAAGATTTTCACCAAGACACATATACACAGTTAAAAAATATGACAAAATTATTCACAATCTAAGAGGAATGGGTCAATTTTTTATGGGTTTTCTATTATTGCATGAATATGTGAACTGAATTTAAATTTTGATTTGATCCAAAGTTTGAGAATATGTTGAAGGGTGTACTTTTCCTCTCAATCCATTGACCTCAGGAATAGGCTCCAATCCTTAGTGATCCCAAACTAAGGAAAGTCAGTATAAAAAATGGACAGATATGTCTTAAGACTGAAAAAACCATCAGTACGTCTGGACTTTAACTTTAGTTTCTTTTTCACCAACCCTGTTGTAGATTTTACGCTGTATTTGGGATCATTGTCTTGGTTCTTCATGTCGTTTTGCCCCAGCTTTACTCTAGTCCCATCCTGATTGTTGGGAGTCTTTGACCATGGACGCAGCTTGCACCATTGCTCTCTGGCTTTGGACAATCTGACCTCATGGGGAATTTGCTGGAAGATTCCTTTGTTGGAAGATTTTCAATTACCTTAAATGTTTCCCACCAAGAGCGAATTGATGGACTCCAAATAGGTCAGGCAGTTAAATGAACTTTTACAGACTCTACAACCTTTGAAGAATGGATGGACAGCAACAACTGTGTCTCTCACGCCCAGTACACATGGCAAGATTTCTCTTTTGTTTTCTGATCCGATCTTCCCCTTCTGACAATCTTAAGGAGGTGCCGATTACTTTGATAGCTCTGTATATAATCTTAGGAAATTTTAATACCAAGTGTGATGTGTTAAGAGTGATGTAGTCTGATTGGAAGGATGACATGTCCTGATATCCCAACATGTGGGGTTGTCCCCCGAGGACTAGCCAGCATCCTGCCTTTGAAGGCGCGTGGTGACGGCAACGAAGGAGGAAAATTAAAAAAAAACAATAAACGTCGGCGACATCTTTTCTGTTAAGAATAGTCCACTAACTATCACCATTGCTTCTCGCTAATCAGGCATTTTTGATCCTATTGACTGTAGTCTTGAGTAAAAACGCTTCAGTACTTTGAAACACCAACATTCTTAGGCCTGTTTAAGTTCCGAACTTTGAACCTTTAGTTTTTTTCGCAACACGTGATAAAACACGTCGCCCCTTTTATTTTGTCACTACCTCTCTCTTGCTGATGTGCTGCCGTGGAAAAGCTGATGTCACTTATTTCTCTGAACTAATCAGAGTGTGTATACAGTAAAATCAAAATGTGTTGACAGGGTGTTTTCTTCCTTCTTATGTTAGTCAAAAAGTGATGAAAGCACACCCCCACATACTCCTGTTATGACACATGTGCTGAATTCTTTTTTTTTTTTTGGTTGTTTTGATATTTAAAAAGTGTCTTTTTTTCCTTGATCATCCATCAGAAAATGACCGTTTGCCAGCTCTAAATGAGTGCAGGCTCGCTGGTACTTAATTTCAGAGTGGGCTGCTTGGCTAAAGAACCACCGAGTTGAACAACATAAGCAAATAACTTCCTGGATCTCACAGCAACTGCAGCCATCACATTCAGCTTCAGCTGATTTCGGTGATTAAAAGGAAACAGCTTGACATATTTTCAACACACAATCATTACAACTGAGCGGTTTTCCTTCTGTCCGTTTTGGTGGGCTGACGTCTCCCCCACTCTCTGGACAAATTGAATTCATACATTAACCGAAAATTACCTTCTAGCATGTCGTTTTCCTGTGATACTCCCTTCTTGTACTTACAGCGGATGATGTGAAACGCAAATGTTTTTGGATCATTAATAATGTCGGTTGTGTCACTGCACATTGTGAACGCTGCTGTAAAGATGAAACCCTACTTCTAAGCGTCCCGTTGGAATTTGAAGCAAATGTTTCTGATTGTTCTGACGCTCAATCTGCTCACTGATACTAATCTTAGTTTCACACTTGACAGCAGGAGCTGTAGTTGTGTTGTGTGTTTTTGTTTTCTTCTTCCATGCTAAGTCTGATCCATCCCCTTCGTCGGTTTTGTTCTGGGCAAAGAGCTCCGAAGCATTTCTCAACTTCAGGTTCTGTACTTTTCCAGACTCGAAATGATCAGAGGTATTAGGTTTTGGCTCCGTTTCTGAAAGTACAGACACAGAGGCTCTCTGTGACTTTATTGCAGATTGATTTTCAGAGGCCGACCTTGGGAATGGAACCTGCAAAGATGGATTGATGTATGGATGGATGGATGGATTGACAAACGGATGATTGTGTGGTAATTGGTTGATGAGGACATCAATGAACCTGGGGCTGATGGAGAAGGGACAAAGTAATTAAAGGATGGATGGATGGATGGACGGATGCATAAGCTTCATTTCCTTTATAATGTGCACAAAATGTTGTGGATTTTCCACAATTGTGCAATTTTGTTTTCATAAAATGAGAAACACATTTAAAATCACACGTGAATAAGCTTGTTCACACGATAAGTCTTTAAAAAACAAGCGGCGTGATCATCCTCCTACCACTTCCTGTCTAATGTTTCATTTCCGCCAGTAGTAACATAGTTTTTGTTCCTTTTCAGTTTATTCTCTTCTGTTAGTTCTGGGTATTTTCCCCCTTTTTTTGTTTTTTATTTCATTTTGAGTCTTAGTCCAGCTCCCTTTGTGTTAGTTAGCCTCCCTCAGTTTCCCTGCTGCCACTCTGCCACGGCTGTTCTATATCCCCTCTGATTAGCTCACATAGTTCCTCTCGTATTTATCATCATTTATGCTCCTGGTTTTTTATTGAACCTAGCTGTAGTCTTCTGTTACTCTGTTCTTTTTAATGCCAGTACTGTAAAAAGTCTTTGTTTTTTTAAAACACTAAAACTCGTCAATTTACATCTTTGCCTTTGACCCGTCTGCGTTCGAGTCCAACCGAAAACCAAACGTACATCATCGGAGACATAAAACAAACTATTAAACAATGTAGATTAAAAGACATGAGAACCGTAATCTCATCACAGCTAATCTTACATTCTTTGTAAGTCAAGTAGAGACAAGATGATCTATCATAACCTCAACAAAGATATCTGCCTCTATAAACATCTCCCTCTCTTTACCGTGAGGGCGACTGGCTGCTGCTCCTGAATCTGAGCAGACAGGGGCAGCATTTTCAAACGCTGTTTCCCCCCTTAATCAGTAATAGCTTTGGGAACAGATGAAAGGGGAAGTGGGTTGCAAGTGCACTTAAGATTATTATGTTTTGGAGATCTGTATAATAAGGTCATATTTGAGTGGAAGGAAAATTTATTTTCTGTCATTAAATCTCGCAGAAAAAGCTTAAATATGCCATTGCCAAGAATACAGACTTTGTTTTAAGGCAGCAGAGGGTTAAAGGACTTTCTAAGTTTTGTTTTGTTTTTTCAATTAAGCACCAGGTTAAGAATTTCTGACTTCTAGAGATATGTGTTTTTGTAACACCCTTTTTGTCCCACATCAAGACATTTGCTAAATGTTTCTGTTCTGTTGGGAGACCAGAGCCACTGCTACATTCACTCATAAACAATTATGGCTGTACCAGAAACACGCAAACACAAAGGTTCCACTCTGACTTTTTGTATTTTTTTTTAAAAAAAGAAAAAAATCTTTTTAATATTTGCGTTAAAATTGCTACAATTTTTAGGGCCTGCTTAAAGAGGCAGTATTATGTGTTTTCCAGGCACCATTTTATAGCACAATCAGTTAACTATGTTAGCTTCAGCTTTTATAAAAATGCTGTATAATGCTATATGAACTTAAATGAATTTGGCTTTGTAATTAAACTTCTTGAAATTGGTCCTCTGTTGCTTTAATAACTCCTCCTCCTTCTGAAAGTCCGCCTTGTGGGAGGAGTCGGGGGGGGGGTGGCTGTTCTGTAATGGTTGCCACGGGAGATTAAAGGATTTCTCAAACATGCATGAAAGATAAGGGAATAAGACGATAGAATGATGGGAACTCAAAAAAATCAATGTTACATAATGCTGCCCCTTTAAAACAACAATATTTCTAATAAAAGGTAAAGGTCATTTTATTTATATAGCACGTTTTCAGCAGCAAGGCAATACAAAGTGCTTAGTAAATAAAAATAAAGTCTGTCTTTGAAAAACGGTCTGATCCCCTCTGCTGCTGTTGGTGGATTTCGATTGCACACCAGGACTTGATTACATTTAATAAATAATAAAAACATAATCATTGCTTCTTATTAATTCCTAACCTGTCAGGGGTTAGCTGGCTTATCCTTCTGTTTGTTTCTTTCTGAAGTGCCTCAACATGTTTCTCCAACTGACCAGGCCAACTGAGGTTCGAAAGATCAACCCCTCCCACCCCCGACCACATAACCTACATTTAATTTTAATTTTTTTTTTAATGGTTGTTTTTAGGTCACGTGGTTGATTTATTTTATCTCTGTATACAGTGAAAAAAAAAGAATGAAGCTCCAACTTTTTTTCTTTTTTTTTTTTTTTTAAAATTACGTGTTATTGAATTAAGTTGGTGAAACTTATTTGCTCAACATGACAACTTGGATAAACTTAATTTTATTACTTGTAACAAATTAACACTTTTCGTTTTTCTTTTAAAGTTGGATCACCTGTTTAATCTTTCACTTCCTCCCTCCCCCCCCCAGCCCAGGTGATTCACATCCGCCACAGCACGGTGGCAACAGACGCCATGAGAAAGACATCGATCCTCGCCATCGATTCGCTCCCAGCCGCTCTCGGATCATCAATGACGATACGCTGTAATGAAAATAAAGTAAACTGCTGCTGCGTAGTGAATAATTTTCCAAATGACTGATTAGAAGCGTGTGTGTGTGTGTGTGTGTGTGTGTGTGTGTGTGTGTGTGTGTGTGTGTGTGTGTGTGTGTGTGTGTGTGTGTGTGTGTGTGTGTGTGTGTGTGTGTGTGTGTGTGTGTGTGTGTGTGTGTGTGTGCGCGCGCGCAGCAGGGTTTATAAATCCCTCTATCACATAAAAAAGCAGAAAGAGCAGCTCTGCCTCGGGGTGTTTTAGTTTGCAAACCAGCTGTGGATCTAACAGTGTGTGTATGAGAGATGCAAACAGCCTGGGGAAACTACTTCCTCTAGTGGCCACTAGGTGCAGTGCATGTGAGAGAGAGTCCTGTAGAGGCCCACAGGACTGGAACAAGTGAGCAAATAAAGGAGCTTTCTTTCATTTTCCTCCGCACAAAATCTAATATGGAATCATAATAGCTCGCAAACCTGTTCAGAAGTGTCAAATTCCAGACCTAAAACTCGTTTCAAAAAGTGGGCCGAGGCTTAAAAACGACACTTCACGTCCAAAATGAACTGAGTGACTTTATGCTATCGCTTCACAATTATGCACAAATAGAACCAGGTGCTTGCCTCGTGCTGGCTATTCTGAGGTAAGTAATGGCTTACAAAGAATAACAATTTTTTTGAAAAAAAAAATAAATAAATAATAATAATAATAAAATCATTAATTCAATCGAAACAATTTTGTTGCTGAATATTGCTCTTACTGAGCCTCTGAAAATGTGTTCCTTTTCAGCATGACACAAAATCAAGTTTTGCGAAGGTTTCAACTGGTGTGAATAATGTTAAACAAATCAGTCCGTTTGTTTTTGTGTGTGTGTTTTGATTTTGACTCGAGGTAATTTCGTGTTTCTGAAGGAATACAAAAAAAAAAACAAACCCCGAGACGTTTTCTTTTTTTCTTTAACTTTTTCCACCTTTCAGACAGTTTGAAGTTCTCGTCGTCCAAGTGCGGCAACTTCTCCCCCCCCCCATCCTCTCCTCCTCCTCCTCCTCCTCCTCCTCCTCCTCCTCCTCCTCCTCCTCCTCCTCCTCCTCCTCCTCCTCCTCCTCCTCCTCCTCCTCCTCCTCCTCCTCCTCCTCCTCCTCCTCCTCCTCCTCCTCCTCCTCCTCAAACTTTCCCTTCGTAGATCCCTCTGCACCAATCGCGCCGCGGCGCTCCTCGCATGCCGTCACTACCTCGCTTCTCATTGGCTGTCGGCGGACATTAGGATTCCAGCTGTTTCGCCCGTTCACCCCACCTCTCTTTCTCCCTCTCTCCGACTCGAACTTCAACTAACAAACCCAGCCCGACCGGAGAGGAGGGAACTCCGAGCGTCCGCGCGCTCCGATTGGCGCAGATCTGTCCGCGCGCCGAGGCGGAGGAGGGGGGGAGCGAGAAGTTTTGGAGAACACCCACACACCCCACCACCACCACCACTGCTACTTCCCCCATCTCTCTCTCTTTCCCTCTCTCTGTGTCTCTCTCTCTCTCTCTCATCATGATCCAGCTGTGAGAGCTTCGCGGATGGACGGAACCGAGCGGTGCAGTCTGGAGCAGACCAGCGCGAGAGCAGGAGCACCCGGTCTTTCATGTGCGCAACAGCAGCAGCGGAGGAGGAGAGGAGGTGGGGGCGCCGGGGGGGTTTGGGGGGCGCGAGGTTTTCAGTGCGCAGCGACGAGGATGCGCAGCAGCATCTCCATGGATCTTTTAAGAATGCATAACTACTGAGGAACCAGCGGGCAGGGAAAACGGCGTCTGGACGCGGCTGGAAGTGTTGGATTCTCTTCCCGAATGAGGAAAGCCAGCCGGGATTGGTTATTTCTCTCCTCTCTGTTTTTGTTTTGTTTTTTGTTTTTTTTGTAAAGAAGGCTTTCCTCTGCTTGTCTTGAGAAGAAGGAAGTTTGCGCACGGCGTCATTATTCTAATAAAAAAGGTTTAATGGGATTTTTTTGTTTGTTTGTTTGTTTTTTTTTTTGTTGGGTTTTTTGTTTGTTTTTTTCTCTCCACATGAGATGGTCATGAGGTGTCGGTGAGAGCTCCCGGAGAGGCGCCGGCGGAGGGTCCGGGGGGCGCGGGAGGGGGAGAGACCGGGGCCTGAGCGCACCGCGTCTGCAGCAGAGCGCGGCGCTGCGCGGAACGGCGCGGCGCGGCGCACCACCTGGAAACTATATACGGTCCGCTTGACGCACCAAACCCACAAGAAGAGAAAGGGTCTCCGCTTTTTGTTTGGCTTTTCTTTTCTTTTCTTTTTTTTTTAATAGTCTTCCTTCAACACGCTGTTCACTTCTCCTTCGTTTAATATTTCTTTTTTTTTTTTTTTTTTTTTTTTTTTTTTTTTTTTTTTGCAAATGGAGTTTATTTTCCCCCCCAGGCTGGTGCGGACTTTACGGCTCGGACAGAAACTGATCATGTGATGACAAAGAGCTCGTTTGGCACGTCTACAGAGTCCATTACAGGTAAAATAAAAATAAAATGAAAATATAAAAGAGAGAGAGAGAAAAGAATCGAGCAGAATATCTTTGCGAAAATAATCACATTAAATCAACACATGGTGGGAGGTTTTATTGTGAGGATGCTGCTTAAGTGTAGGAGCGGATAATACGGACTGCGGGCGATCGGTGCTTTGTTTCTGTTGAAAAGGAATGCAGCGCTGACAGAACTGACAGAGGCTCGGTAAGCAGCGCAATAATATCCAAAAAACGGACAAATTAGTTCCGTTAGAACAATGCCTTTGTTAGTTTATTCTTTGCAAACTAACGGATCAAAGCAAACTGGAACCTAAGAAAAAATTAGATGCAAAGATTTGCATATTTTGCATAGTAAAATATTATTTCTCAGCAAACCATTGTGTGGTTGAGAATTGAAGTTGTTGAAAGTATTTTTTAGGCTAATTTGCTTTTTATGCGGAGATGAATTCTGTGTAGCAGACAGTAAAATTGGTGTTACAAGTTGTATGCAGTTGTTTTGAGTCAGTATTATGGAAATTAAACAAACTCATTAGCTCCAAACTACAATAAAATTCTATTTAAAAATCTTATTCAATCAAGGCCATGGCTACAATACTTGAATATATATTTTATTAAAATATTTTTCTACCCTTATTCTGTGTACAGTCTGCGCGTTCAGTCAAAACTGCTGCAGTAACTATTCCATGCCAGCAGGTGGCAATGCCGGTAACGCTGATCCTGAACGAGGCTAAGGTAACGCTAGGCTAATGATTCAGAAGAATTGGACAAAAAAAAAAATGTAACTAACGCTTTTATTCATACTGTTTGATCTTTTCTCTCGGTCGTTAACTTCTTTAACTTATATTTGAAGCTCAATGGAACATAATGAGAAAGAAATGAGACAGATGTGACAGAAGACCCACAAAAATAACTGCACTGTTGTGGTTCCTGGGCCTCCAAGTCGGTGCAGAAAGTGGTTACCTGTAATATTCTTTGCATATGCAGCTCATGTGGACTAGATACATTGAAAATAAAAGGTACAATTTTTGCTTGCAGTATAACTAGCTACTAAATTTGATTACGTTTTTGCTAATTATTATTGTTGTTGTTTCTCCTCATTTTGTTTGTGCTAAAAAAGAAATGACAAAGTAGAAGTAGGCATAAGCTGTTGCTGAAAAGTTTTAAACTGTTGAAAACTTTTCTGAGAAGGTGGAAAGTAAATCTCCTTTCTTTTTATACTAAATCTTCCTCTAAAGAAATTCATCTAAATGTTTTGGATAGTGGACATGAAAGATTTCAATTACCAAAATAAACTTCCCAATGAGAATGTAAATCATTGTTCAATATCACATTTGAAGCTAATATACTTGATTAAAATTGAAATAATTATAAATAAAAAAAAACACTCTCCAAAATAAATTTTTTATTCCTGACAACTAAGCCTGCACTATGTTAGGAAAACATGCTGTTTTAATCTTAACAATTATTGCAAAAATGGTTTAGATGAGGTTCTTGGAATGAGTTTAGGGGTCTTTACCTGACATGAAGCTAATAACCTATCAAATGTTGAATCCAAGAAGTTGTGTGAAATGTCTAATGCATGACATTAGACATTTCTAATGAATTTATCAAATGACTGCGATTTGATAAATTCGCGGTTCTATTCAGGATTGCGCTGAGTTTGCTAGCAAGTTCGACTTTAGCATTAGTGCTATTTCTGTGTACAAAGTTTGTCCAGAAACAAACTTTTACAACCAAAAGTCTTAAAAATAAACTTTTTAGATGTAATACAGTGAATCCCCACCCATTTCCGGTTCAGCATTTGCAGATTTTTCTGTGGAACAGAACTTCTACTGATTCACAGAAAACCCTTCTATTTGCTCATTTATCATTGCTTTTTCCCTCGCACATTAAAATATTCAAAAGAAAATGTTGCTTGGGAAACTGAAATATGTAGGCACAATGTTACTTGATATGCTATTAGCTGGTGTTTGCTTCCCCACTTTGCATTCTGTCATATTGTTGTAATCCATAAGCATGTCAGTCTCACTGCTCTCTCCTGGACCTAGAGATGATGGAAAAAAGAGCTGTTGGCTAATTAAAGAAGCATCTTCTACTAAATTAGGTTAAAATTATTTTAACGACTAATATCCAAAATTCCAAAATGTTTTTTTTTTTAGCGCTTCTAAAGTAATCTGCGTTCCTTCTTTACATTCAGACTGTAAATTTATTTAAGTTTTATATCCAGTTAGACATTCGCATTAGTTTAACAAGACTAATGCTAACAAATTAAACTAGGTCATTTAAGCCTAGTTTTATGCAAACACAAAACAAAGCTATTATTATTTATTTCATAAAGTCGGCTCAGTAGGTTGAAATTTCACACTTAATCGTCCACCACCTGATCACCGCAGGAGCTGAGTGATGGCCGAGGATGGGGGAAGTGTCTCCGCGCTCCCCGACGCCAGGGGCTCAGAGGGTCGCTCCTCTCTGCCAAGGACTTTCATCCGGCTGAACGACCTGTCCGGGCTGGCAACGGGAGCTGTGGAGTGTGGCAGCGAGCTGGTGATGGAGCCGGGGTCTCCGGCACCTGACGGGATCTCTGTGGCCGGGGACGAGGGTTCGACGCAGGGCGGCGGGGAGAGCCTGCCCTACCCTACGCTGGCCCCCGTGGTCTTCTTCTACCTGAAACAAACCACGCGCCCCCGGAGTTGGTGTCTCAAAATGGTGTGCAACCCATATCCTTTTCTGTTTTAAATTTAGAACAACAGACCCAAGTCTGCTCAGTCGCACCTGCGGAAGGTAAGAAACTTTTCTCGACTTGGTCCCATCGCTTCCAAGGTGGTGGAACCACCAGCGGAGTGTGTGTGATTGTGTGTGCTCCGCCTGGAGTCGTGGTCAGCGTGGTGTAGATGGGTTTGTTGGAGCTGCAGTCTCGCTCATCTGCAGGGGCAAATGTAATAGGATGCAGCCCCCTGGGGAAAGAGACAGTTTTGGGACATATGTTTTTTTTGTTTTTTTTAATGTTTTCATGTCACAATAGATTGATTTTGACTCCAAACTGTTTTTCGCCTCTGTTTACATGACAATGCTGTTTCTTCAAAATAATTTTTTTTGTTTGTTGTTTCTAATGAGAATGGACTGCAGGTCTTTTCGATTAGACTTTGTGATAATCCATTCCAGTAATGGAGTTAAACCAAATGGGGGAAGGAAATGAAGGGTATAAACTGACTAAAGGTGAACTGAGCCGAAGTTCCAGAAATGTCTGATTCCATGAAAACAAACCAATAAACTTTCAATTGGACTACAACGGCTATATCAGCTGTGCTAGGTGCTTAACATACATATAAAACATGCTAGCGTTTCCTTTTGATTGAGCCCTTGATTCTGAGGATCAAGGGTTATGTTAGCTGTAAGACACTATTGTTTCAAAATAGTGTTGGTTCACAAATAGCCTCACAGGGATGTGGGATTGCATTTTACTGGAAATATATACTGTATATATATATATATATATTTTTTTAAAAACAGCTTTTGCAAATCACCCATTTATTAAAATCAGTAAATCCCTGTTTTGAGCCGCCAAAACTTGGGGATCCCAAATGTCCCATTGCAAAAGCCCCAGTCAGCTCAGGCCTAATGTGTGCACACACCTTGGCCCTCCGGTCATGCTCTCCTGTGCTACCGCTCCTCAGAACCTCTAGCTGATTACTCTTAACGAGTGTCAGGGAAGAAAACCCTCTGACTTCCTGTGACAGTTCCCGCAGCGCGCGGCTGTTATAATTAGATCACTGATACCTGCCCCGCTTGTTTATTGAGCCTTTCCTTGGGGTTAATAGCGACCATCGAAGACACACAGGCTTATTGAATCGTTTCTGTTGCCAAGGTGTGTTATTGATTCATACGCGTACAGGCCTGCAAAGAAGAAAGAGCCACTTGAGATTGTTTTTCTTTGTTCATAGTTGGAAACTAAGATAATTCACATGTATACATTTAAATATCTAGGAGATGCTCACATTTTCTAATCCAGAACCCTTTCATCTAAAGATTTAGTGATGGTTTTTTCCCTTGTAAGCAACACAGTCACAGCTAGCTTGACTGGTGCAATTTGTGCCCATACGTTTAGTGGTATATGTATTTACAAGACAAGGCATGAGCATAAGGGAGTTGTTGTAGATCCTTCAATATCCTTTTAGCTACAGAGCTAATAACTCTGAACAGACCACTGAGGGAAAAAAAGGAGCACAACAGACCAACGAACCTAATAGTGCTAACTCTAGTTTTGCTAACTCTTTAGTTTTGTTAGTGTGTAAAACATTGGTATAGCATGTAAAACCAAAGCATGCCACAAAATTTAGCGAAATTCAGTGGCAGAAATACTTGGTAATAGTGTAATTAATCAAGACTTACCTTTAACAGTATGCTGTTAAAGGTGAGATTGACGCGTGTCCCAAACAACAACAAAAAAATAAATAAAATAAGACTGGAATATTTTTCATACAATTGTGGGATTTTTAAAAACCTTTTTTTTTTAAAACCTTTTTTATTTGCATTTTAGCACCATTACTATGACTGGTAAAAGCAGCTGCTGTTTATGTTTTTGCTACCTTTTAAATTCTGATGTACTTTGTCAAAGTTTTCCTGTTGAGTGCAAACTATTCACTACGAACTGTTGTTGTGGTATCCTTTCTTTGAAAAAAAGTGATATTTACACAAATTTTAAACATAAGCATGTAAAATGATCCAGTGACATTTATTTCAAATAGAAAGGCATCCTTCTGCTTCTAAAATGATATAAACTATCTATTATTAATACTAAAATGAACTTAATGAATACATTTATTATAGGTGGGGGAAGGTTAGGCCTCTTTCTTTATTCTTCGTACAGCAAACTACAATCATTTCTCTCATTAAACTGACTATATGATAAATGTTAGTGGCTAAAAGAAAGTGGGTGTTTAAAAATATTCTATTCCTGCATAGCAGTAACCGTCCCAGTGACCCTGAGCATGTATAAATTCTACATATCCTGTGCAGGTATTGCTTGAAAGATTAGCTACATTTCAGTCAACCTTCCTGAAGCAGGTTGTGCAGATGAACGCAATGGAGAACCACTTCTTCCGGATCAGTAGATAGACCTTTCAGCCATTGCTGGAGGAGGGTCCAATCGTTGGATGATGATGGTATCTGGTCCAAAGTCCATATTGGATCAAATCAGTTTCCACTACTGGAGTTATTTAGCGTCACAGAGCCGTTACCTTGGTTGATAATTCTTTGTGCTGAAGGTTTCAGACAGCTGCCCTGTTGTCCCTCAGATTACCTCTGTTCCTCTCGTTCCTGTCTGCCTCCCTCCCACACCTCCGCTGTCCTGCCCATACATCCATCACTTCATCCATCCATCCCATCCCCTCTGCCTCGTCTCCTGCTTTACATCTCACCTTCTTCCCTCCCGCCCCCCGCTCGTCTTTCCTCATTTGTCACTGCTTTAATTGAGACACAGTCAAGCTGTCCTCCTCCTCAAATTCCTCCAGGAACGTTGTCCACAACGCTCACGTTCGCACTTGATACTCTCACTCCCAGACTTCATTTCCCTTCCCTTGCCCTCTCCACTCATCCCCCCGCTCTCCCTGTTCTTTGTGATCTGGCTCAGTCTGGCACTGATCACAGCTGATTTCCATGTCTGCAAATGTCAAATCTTTAAAGGTCTTACATGAGAGCCCAGTGGCCTCCGCGGGGAGTAGAGACAATCTATGATACTATTATCCAAGTCTGGGATTCTCAAACATTTAATTTGTTGGTCCAGCCTCCCCACAGAGAGCCCTGTGTATGGACAGTACAATGCAGTCTTATTAAGAATATAGATTACTTCAGATTTGGGTTTTTAGTCACATTAGTTAGAAATTAGGGGTTTTTAACTCCAAGAGATTTCTACTGAAACCTATCATGTGAATGTATCTTTACAGTTTGTGTGGTTGCTAAAGTTGTCCCCAGGTCAGTTACTACTTCAAAATAGTGTTTGATAAAGACATGAAATATTGTCTTAATTAGCTAGGTAATACATGCATGAGGGGATAACTAAACCTTTCTTGACTCTGTCAGGTTTGGTTGAATTTCAATGGCACCCTACTTGACCAACTCCCCTTCTCGTGCTCCTAGCAACCTACCAGTTTTGGTATATCCTAAGCCTGGTTGCTGGAAGTTTCTTCCTGCTAAAAGGTAGTTAAGTCTCTTCAGTGTCACTTTGTGTTCGTTCCTGTTGAGTGATTGCTGCGATGATTAGATGCAGTTTGCTGCGATTTCTTGGACAGTTTTTTACCATTAGACATAAAACGATTAGCCTTGTAAAAACTAGCCCATTGTTCTACACTTTGCTTTGTACGCAGGATCTGGACCGTTGGCTATTGAGAAACTATTGCTTGCTGGAAGTGTGGACCTTGTGGAAGTTTGAAACGACTGGATCTGATTTTACCCAGTCGCTGACGTTTGGCTGTAACATGTGTATTGCGTCTACTCGATGAAGCTTGCTGGCAATTGCGTATGCTGTAAACAACCCTGTGAGGAATTCGGTCATAACATCTTTCCCAGCATTAAAATGTCTTAAGCATTTCTTTGCTTCGGTTGTAATTGCTCAACATTTGGTAGCGTGGCCTACAGGGACTGAATAATCTCATCCATTTCCTCAGGTGCCATTTCCAGGTACCGTAATCTACCTTAGGTAAACTACGGTTCTAAAACAGAAAATAACATCATTGTCATCGTTCACAACTTCTCCTTCTGTTCGGTGATTGGCCCAGTTGAAATTCAACCAAGGTACCGAAGGGGGATGAGAGTCGAACGGAATGACGTGGGAAGGCAATGGCTAATCTAATGAAATTATTGTCTAAAGTAGGTTTCTATTGTGTTAGAATTAGAATAGACTGTAGATTATTTAGTTGTTCTAAATCTGAAAATATGATTGGACTGGACTTTACTGGAATGAATGAGAACCTTGTAGTAGACTAGTGAACCTGTCTAAGGCATAGCCTTGCGCTTGCCTGTTGACAGCTAGAGTTGGATGGATTGTGACTCTTGGGATTCTGTATGACCGGACATAAATCTAACCTCTTGTCTTGTAAAGTGTTTTTTATGATTCAACAACTCTCATAATTTGATTCTACATTGTAATTTAGTTTCTTCTCCTTTAGTTTTATGATTGCTTTACCTCTGTTGCTGCAAACAAAGCCATCTCATCCCCTTCTAAGATAAACATAAGAAACTGATGGTACATTTTGACTCTACAGTGATTTCTAGATAACCCTTGCTATTTCCATAAAATTTTGTGAGACTGATTCCATGGTTTGAGCAACTGATCAGGATCCAGTACCCTGGTCCTCCTCACGTCCTTGGTTGTTGGGGTGCCTCCCACTCAGAAGTCTCTGAAGGGACTGTTTATTCCTTCTGGTCTGAGACCACCTTGGAAGCTCCCACAATTAACTGGAGCGTGTCTCTGAGAGATGGGAGTCTATGTCTTGTTTACCCCTGCTGTTACAGTCCTCTAACTTTTTGAAAACTAGTCCTTCTTTTGAGGACCAAACCTGGTCCCGATTGAGTTGCACTGTCAGTTTTGGGTCCTCGGTCAGGTTGAAGGCTAAGGTGTCTATTGAGTTTCAGTTTGAGTTGCACAGTAAAAAGAAATGAATATGATTCCCTAATAAGGCCAGAAATACAAACTCGTGTTTGCTCTGGCGTTCCTTGCATTGACGCTTCACCTCTTCCAGTTTGGCCTTTAATGCCTTTCTTTGCTGACTTAGGAAAAGGTCGTTGATTTTATAACTCGTAACGCTGATCGATGGGTCTCTTGAGTCTTGAATGTTTGTTCACCCTGGTCTGTTTGCGAACCAACGCTTTGTTTCCAAGAGAGCAAATACACGCAGCCTCAGCTATATTTTTAACTCTTCCCCACTTGATCCGTGGACCTTTGCTGCCTCTGCCTCTCGGCGCTCTCTGCTTCAAGAATTAATCCTGCAGTAGTCGCTCGCCCCCAGCTATAAATACATCCGCAGCACACCAGTAGCAGCAGCAGCAGCCAGTTCTTATGCACAGAAAGGGCTTCTTCTGTCTGTAGCTCTAGACCAACAGCACAGGAAAGCCCCTCTGACTTCAGGCTTTAGAGTCTATTCTAAACAGGCATATCCTTGGTAAGCCCTCGGCTTGAGCCGGTCCGCTGTCTTTCTCAACAGTCTGAAGTAATTAAGACCCCTCGATGCTTGGTGAGGTATTTAGAGTCTAATTGAAGACCCCCAGGGGTGCGTGCTTTGAGTGATGTTTTGCCCAACACGTTGCCTGTGTGCTGGTTTTGCCAACGATTCCTGCAGAATCTGTGGATGATAAAGAGAGCGAGAGCGAGGTTGTGTAACCAGCTCTTTTCTCACATACACAGGCATACACACACACTTCCACAGGACTCCTGTAGGTGTCTCCTCACTGGCGGGGAACTGGATGTCGTGCCAAGACGGAGGAGGAAGAGGGGACTTTGGCAACAAGTCCTGTGCTCTGTATCCTTTTGCTCACAGTGATCTGAGCCGAGGATTACAGAGTGCACAACAGAGAGGGAGGACACCTGGCCAGGGGAAGTGTTTGTCGTCACGTAAAAATCTAACTCCCAAGGGTGTGGGTTGGTTTGAGTTAAATTTGCTCCTGGCTTTGTTTTTCGATTGGTTCTAGTTCACTCTCTTTTATGCTTAACTTTCCAAAACCATTCATACCATACATTTTTACATATTAAACACATAACTCATTGCACTTTATTAAGAGTGCATTCACATCTGTCCTACTTAGTCCACTTCAGTTTCTTTGCGTAGAAAGTCCGGTTTATTCGGGGAGGTGTGAACGCACAATCGCACTCTGACAAGTGTGAACTCTTGTCTGCCTACAAAGTGAACTCTGGTGCGGTTCATATGCATATGAATGCCAAGCAGACCGAAGTGCACTCCAATATCAGGAAGCCAACTATAGTTCAGTGAATTCTGGGTAAATACAACCAAAACAAATGTATGGGTCTAGAGCTGGTGGTAGAGCTTTTACCAAAGACTAGACAAATCCTACAACCGCTAAAATCTGACGCCACTCCATTGTTGTTTACATTTTATGAAGAAGAAAGTTGTGCTCAGTGTCTTGTTCAGAGGTTTTTGTGTTGCTTCCTTCAATAGCTCTTTATTCAGCACCACCACAGATGAGGAAGGGAACAGGTTTTTCAAAGGGTTTGGTTTGTTTGACACAGTGCAGTGTGAAAGTGTGTTCCCTAATCTACCGAACCACCAGGAGTGACACATAATGTTGTCACCGCTGTGTGTAGGGTTATTTTTCTTCATGTTTCCTGCTCCGCCACACTTGATGCTAATGACTCTTCAACATGTCAACTCTACAGACACTTGCTAATGACCAGTTCAGTTAAATAAGGTTAACAGTAGTAGCAGTGAGATATGCAACAGGACAGTAGGATGCTAATATTTGGGTGGGGGAACATTGCTCTACATGGCAAACGATTTTCCTGGGAAAGAAATTTTTCTTCCTCTTCACAATTATGCACTACTTTCTGTTCTATCGTGTGAAATCCCATTAAAATGTCTTGAGTGTGAAAAGAGGAATGGAAACCTTTGCTGTGGTATATCTGCAAAGCAGAGGCTCAGGTTGCTCTGCAGCTCAAGGGTCTGCTGTGGATTTCAGGTAATGAAGGTTGAAGCAAACACTTACTTAATCAGCAGAATATGTCTTCTGGCCCTCCCCTCATCTTTTCTTGCCACTTCCCCCCCACCCCTTAACCCGTTACCATTTTTTCTTTCTTTCTTTCTTCCGCTGGGTTACAAAATGCTAAAGAGCCAAGGGGCGTGTGTGTGTGTGTGTGTGTGTGTGCCATCTTTGACAGCCTCCAAACCTAGCGAAGGAGGAAGAACAAGGAGAAAAGGAGGGGGGGGAAAGAGCAGGAGCGAGCGGGAAGAAAAAAGGGAGAAAATAAAGCATAGGCTCAGTTGGAGAGCCGAGTGGGATTTCAGAGAGCATTTTTAAGACTTGAGAAAGCAGGAGTTTACTCGCCAAAAACTTTACTTTAACACCCTCCCTCTGTGCTGCTGCTGCGCCCCGTACCCCCTCTCTCAGCTCCTCTGAGACTTTTAAAACCTCGTCGAGTTTGATCTCGGTTTTTAATTTTTTTGAACTTCTCTCAACGTAGGTGAAGGGTGCATTTAAGGGGCTACAAGCCTGTGTGCATTTTCCAGATTCTCTCCGTGAAGTGTATTTCTGCTTTAGCTGGCCAAGAGGCTCAGATGAGCTCTGCTTATGTACCCGAAAGGTTTTGACGAAGAGGTCGTCTAGTCAAGTCTAGTGAGACTGTTTTTAGTGATTTTAGTCGTGAGTTTGCGTTTCTCTCCAGGTGATGTGACCTGCGTGTGCGAGTTGCTTGCAAAAGTTTTCAAACCGTTTCACATTTTGTCATGTTGGAAGATCATAGGAGATATTGACACATAGCAGTGCGCAATTGTAAATTGTGTGGAAAGTGAGACATGGGTTTTGTCCCTGTGGTACTGTTGGTGTACCCTACTAGGGTTATAACTGATTACAGGTGAGCCAAATATCCCCTAAGACTTTAGATTTTAAATAATAAAGCACTATATGTCTTCTGGACTAGCAGCCTGTGTAGGGTGCACCACATCTTTCGCCCAGAGACCGCTGGACATGGGGACTGGCTAAATCGAATGGATGGAGGTTCTCAGAAGGTTTTTTGGTTGCCCAGACAGAGTCCAAAGAGGAGTCCAAAGATTGGGGGGATGGCAAAAAGCCCCCACCCCCAACCTCAAAGACTGGTGAAAACATTCAAAAAGTTTGTCGTTATTATAATAATGGTACAATTGCTGCAATTCTAATAAACATGTAATTTTAGACGTTGTATTTTTAGTAAAGTATAAAGCTAGAACTCCTTTTCCATTCTTTGAAGTGAATTTGTAGAAAACTTGCAAAACTGCTGAAACACTTTCTTTAAATCAAGGTTGAAACCCCATTTGTTTGGCGTTGCCTTTGATTGCTCATCACTAGAACGTTGATCATTCTACTCTGAACAGGAACTTTCCACTACTTCTCTTTATTTTTTGCCACCGCAATATGTTTTTTTGTGCTTTACAAAAAAACTTTGATCATCTTGACTTTGATTATAAGTCAAGATGAATGATTTGCATTCAGCGCTATTCATACAGTAGCATAAAAAAATGTCACCAGTACATACTCTGTTTTATTACAACTCAGCACGATGCAACTCGGCTATTATCAGTTCCTAATTCTTTGTAATTAATAGAAGAGATTAACAATATTTAATGTTTCAAATTCCATTTTTTCCCCCAGCTCCAGGTTTCCTATAAGCTATAAGCTTCCTATAAGCATGGCTCTGATTAGGTAAAACCAGTTTGGTGGTAGAATGCAAATACAGTATGTCTTGTTGTCATTGAGAGAGGCTGTGTACAACTGGTGTTCTTTTGGATCTACTGTGAGATGCTATAATTCATAAGAGGTCTTCCAGGGACTAAAAAGTTTTACATCACTCTGACGGAAAGTCTCCAGAAGTGCACTTTCGAAAAGAACTCATTCTCACAGGCTCCACCTCATACTTCAATCGTCCCTTTTTTTATGTTCCTAAAATGGAAGGAACGAAAGACAAAATGCACTTTCTATCAGTATTCGCCAGTTTGATCCTTCCACTCCTTCATTAGAAATGTCTGATCCATCTAAACAGAATCAAAAGTCAGCTCATAAAAGAAGTTTGGCCCTAAAATGACTCGAATTCAGCCAAAAGCAAAGCTAATAACTCAGTCCAAGTATGATGCCTCCAAAATTGGCTGAGGCACAGTCCTCCTAGTCCAAAACCCAGATGCATTAAAACTCTGTGTACTTTTATGACTAAAACAATGTACGCACAAGGAGAAATGTTCATTTCCCTTTTTTCCCCCACCAGATTTATGAAAATGTTTATAGATTTATCAATGAATCTGATTCGCCGTCCTTCGATGGTGAACAGGCATCATTGAAAGCAACAGCGACATAAACCTTTGTTCACCACAATAAATCAATCACATTGAATTGCAAAAAAAACCAGGCATCATTTGAAAAAAATGAAAGGACATTGTTAGTTTAAAAAAAAAGTGTTTTCATGTGTTTGCAAGGGGATTTCTTTTTCTGCTACGACAAGGAGCCGTCTGCTGTTAGCTGTTTCACACAGACCACTAAAATGAAATCTTCACAACAATAGAAGACAAAGTAAAAAATTCTCTATTTGAGGTCTAAATTGTTGCCTTGTGGTGCCTGTGCGTCCTTAAAACGTCTTGAATTAATTTATCTAAAATGAAAGTCTTAAAATTTCTTAAGTTCAATAAAGAGGACGCTAGTTGGCCTTATCAACGTTACTTACAGGTTTTACATTTTGTTTTGGCTGCTTAAACAGCTGTTTAATCTCATACCTTCTATGAAGGATTTTTCTCACTCGCCTTCTGTACCAGGCGTATGTTTGAGTCGTCCGCAGACATCTTCACTCGCTTTGTTCTGAGACTCGAGGCGGTAAAGGATACCGCTAACAAGCTTCTAATACTTGGTTGCTAGAGCCAAGTGCCATGTGAGAAGCACAAATCTGCCACCAAGAGCCACAAAAATGTCAGTTTCGGTCCCCTGCATTTTCTTTGTACATTTCTGTTGTGATGCAGGTCTAATGGGGCCTTTAAAAGTCTTAAATTTGATTTGATTTTTTTTACCCCTCTAGGGGGTCTTTTGTGGGCTCTAGTGTCCCTTATGTGACAGTAGGCTGACAGGAAACAGGGAAGGAGAGGGGGGAAGACATGCGGCAAATATCGTCGGGTCCGGGAGTCGAACCCGTGACGGCCGCGAGGCCTCCAAATATGGGTCGCGCTAACCCCTACGCCACCACGGCACGCCCACATTTGATTTTATTTCAAGTGTGCTGAGATATTTTCACTAGAAACTAGACCAAAAATACCTAAGATTTTGTTTTTGCAGTGTTAAGATCTGCAACAGCCCCCTGCAACAGAAAACGAGTCATATCAGGTTAAAACTTGTTGTTCTAAAAATATCTTTTTCATGCTATAATTCTGTTCTACAATATATTTTTCAGTTGTGAAGATGACAAATGCAAATATATTATACAACAGCAAACTTTGCACGCAAGGTTTTATGAGATGTTGGAATGGGGAAAAATGTACTGTAATGACATCATAATGTTAAAATATAAAGGAACTATCACTCCGTTTTACTTCTTCTTCTGCACAGTTCCAACATAATTTAAGTGTTGAACGTCTTATTGTTTGATCTGTTAGATCCTGGGAACAGAAACCTGCCTCCCTGCCACCTTGCACGGCTACTAAGATGGAAACTAAGTGGCAGGACGACGTCTTACATAACTGCAGACCAAGCAGCTCTAATGAGCGCAGTCCAACTACTGCTGGAGCTGGTCGTTATGGAGACATGTGAGGTGGTGTAGGGCTTTGTTGTTGTGGTTGTAAGTCTTTGTTGCATTCAGCTCTTGGTGTTATTTGCAAGGGATTTATTTTGATTATTGTCACTGTGGATCTAGTCCCAGCAGGGCTTCCTGACAAGAGGTTCTTAAGATCGACATGAAAAATCTTGTGAAATGTTGATCTTAATTATTAGGCTCATGTTTTGTTACATTAAACTTTAAGCCCTATTCTTACACTTTTAAGTGAAAGATAACTAGATAAACATCTCTCAAAATGATGATTTTATTGACGAAGGCTAAACGCTCAAAAGCTAGCTAACCAACTAGGTCCTATGTGAAAGTGTTAAAGGGGCTGTGTTATGTAAAATAAAACTTTTTTTAAGCTTTACATCATGCTATGTTGTTCCCTCATCAAAAACATACCTGGAGTGTTGCCTTGATTCTTTCATGCATGTTTGAGAAATCCTTTGAACTCCATGGCAACCATTCAGCTGTGCAAAACACCTGCGTGGACCTAGCTCCGCCTTCGAGGACAGAGTTTCTCCTCAAATCTCCAGTTTCCAGGCTTCTGCCTCACAGAGCAGCCCTCCCCCGTGACTCCTCCAATCAGCTCCTTCAGACTAGCCAGCAGCAATTAGCAAACACCTGGTGGAACCGCACATCTGCTGAGCTCATTATAGTAGACATTTCTCAATGCAACGCTGGTAAAAACGTTGTGAAAGGGTGATGACGTCCTGAAGGCGGAGCTTCAGAAAGAGCAGGAGTTTCTTAAAGAGACAAAAGTCCACTTTCAAGGCGTTAAATTACAAAGTAAAATTTATTTCACTTCATTTGTCATATACTGCATTTTTATAACTGAAGGTAATACAGTTTCTTGATTGTGCCATAAAATGGCACTGTATTCCTGGACAATGCATAATGCTGCCTTTTAAATCATGAATTAACTTTGATTAGTTACCTTCATGGTAAAAGTCCAGTAGCTACTCACACCTTTAAGTTCAGACTTAAATTTGAATGAGATGCTATGGCATGAGCTGAAAAATACTGGTGGTGCTTTCTAACCTTACAACGTAACTGACCTATTATCAAAAAAAGAAAAACAGACGGAATAAATCTGTTAGGGAGCAAACACTATTTCACAACACTAGCATATACAGTCAACATGAATATATGGGCAGAGAGATGTTTTTAAAGTAAACTGTGGAACTTGAAGTATGTGGTGCTGAAATGAATCCAGACACTGATAGAGAAGCGTCAACAAACTGTATGTGTGAGGGTTAGTCATTCATCCACGCCGAAAGTGCAAATTACTCATGAGTAAGAGAAGTGACAATTGGAAAGAGCTGCCAAGAGGAGAGAAAGTGAAAGGAAGTGAGGCCGAGACGGCACTTACACTGGCGTGAGTAAACAACTCAGTGTGAAGTCTGTTTTTAATGAGGAATCTTTGTTCAAGAACTTAAACACAAAAGAAAAGCCCGTCATCATGGTAGCCCGCTACCTGCAGCCGTCTGTAAAAGATGAACACAACGGTAAACAACGTTCAGAGCTGCTGCTTTTCTGTCCTGGCCGTGTTTCATTTTCCTGTTTTTGAAAAAGCAGCACATCTGCAAAGACAATAAGGATCAATTTTAAATTCGGCTGCTAAAGATTTCTTTGAAATCTCACAAACGGCATGGCGCAATAAGCATCCCAATTATAGATTTACTGGTTCAAAATGCCCTTGTGTTTTTATTGAGTTGTGAATAGGAAAACCCTAATGCTCCCATAAATCACAGCTCTGTTTGATTTCCGCCGCTGAAGCATTGACTTTCAGCCACGAACCCATTAAACCACCCACCTGAAGCTACCAGAACTGGCAGTTCAGAGAGAGAGGAAGGCTGCAGAGTCTGGCCATCTTCACCCCTGAATTATGCAATATGCAGCAAAAATGGCTATATATTTTTTCTTTGACAAGTGGTGTTACTTAGATTTATACTGTGGGTGTTGTCCAGAGATTTTGTTTTCAGAGAATAAAATGACATCACCAAGTATTTCAAAAGTTTCTGTAAACACCATGATGAGTAAATCGGATTTTGTGAAAGCATGGTCAATATATAACGTAAATGGCTAAAAGTGCAAGCCTATAAAAATTGCTATTGCATGGAAATAATAAGCAGTCCTTTTCAAACATTCTTCTCCAAATATCTACATGTAGCGTTTTCCAAAAGGAAACTCCCGATTATAAAATGCACTGCCACCTATTCCTGTCCAGAAGTAGCCTTTGCGTTGCCTTGCTACGCTATACCACTTAATTCTCATCTCCTTTCAGTGCTCCATTTGAAATTTCTCCCATTGAGTTTGATTTCCGTAGCAGAATTTCAACAAGGCCAATCAGTGATCAGAAGGATAAGTTGTGAACGGCGTTGATTTTCTGAGCTGTTTTAGAGCTGTAGTCTTGGCAATGGCACTACAGGCACTACAAAGTCATTCAGTCCATGTTGGCCACACTTCCAAATATTGAGCAGTTAATGTCGGAGCAGGAGACCTTTTGAAGACCTGGCAAAGATGTTGTTCAGCTCTGCACTTCTGTCTTTGCAGTGGGGGACTGCGCACGTGATTTCCGGTTAGCTTCACGGCGTAGCTGGTCCATATCATACATCACAGCCAAACGTTAGTAAGTAGGTGAAATCGGATCCATGCCTGGAGCAAGCAATCGCTTCTCAGTAGCCAAGGTTCCAGACCCTCTGTACTAATGAAACTAATCAAGGGGCTGACATTTACCTGGTCAGTTCAGAAGTTTTTGGAAACCATTTTCTAGTTGGATGGTCTCAGTACAAAGATGTAAGTTGAGACTCTGCCAGTTAATAATGTCAAACAAATTAAAATGTAGGCTTGCCCAGGTAAAACTAGCTGGGTATTGCTTTGGAATAGATTTTGGGACAACATTTTTGTGTTTTAGAACAATGAGATGTACATTAAAAGACAGGACTTTGTCGAAAGTGCGCTGACACCATAATGTGAATGAACCCTTTGAGATTTTAGTTGGAGATATAAAGGGCTTTATAAATAAAATTGATTATTATTATTATGTATAGAAAAGAGAAGGGCTCAGTTCAGGACCCAGTGGAACGCCATTGCTCAGTCTGAGATGAATGACAGACAAAGCATACACTAGTAAATCTGAAGTTGACCACACAAATATGACCTCTAACCCTGATAGCATCTACAAGTCTTTGATATCAGAAAATGTAGGAAATAGACAAAGAACAGATTTAGTTAATACATGTGTATTAAAACAGGAAAGTAGGGGAGATATACTGTAGGCTATTTGTGTATAGGGGAAGACATGATGTACTTTCTCCAAATAAAGCTCAGTGTTACTGTTTTATGAGTATCTAAATTCAAAATGACCACACAGTGTGTCTCTAGGTGTCCACCTGAGACACACCTGGAACTATATCTTCTTAATGGTAATATCAGAGCAGTTTCTTAGTCTGAACTCCCAGACTGAGCTGTGTCCTCTGAAGCTGTGGTTTGGTCATTCTCTGGAAGAACCATCAAGTCTTCTCCAGTTACCTGAGTGACCCGGTTACTTGGGTGCACATCAATACGCGGCGTGAGTCTGCTTGGTCAGGCTGACGGCCGCCTTGGCGTATGTGGCCAACAGACGACTGGCTGCCTATACGGCAACCACAGAGATTCAGAGCTAACCCACAGACTCCGCTGCAGCACAGCTCAAACCAGAAGCAGGAAGCGTTCGTGCCATGGCTTCATGCATGTGTGGATTTGTGTGTGTTTCTACAAGATTGAATGAGAAATGTTTGTGTTTTGACTTCTGATGGAATCATTTATTAGTTTGTATAAGGAGTGTAAAGTTGGGTTTGAGTGGCTTTAGTGCTGGTCCTTCATTTGCTTGTTTTGATGCGAACCTTTAACTTTTTGACTCTAATCCACTCTATAAATCCGATTTCATAGCTGGTGAATTCATGTGAATGTTGTAAGAACCGTTCTCTGGCTTCACAAGTAAGGAAACAAAGGAATGTAAGGATAAAACCACACCTTCCATAGTTCTGTATATACTTCTATCAACATCCCAGTGACCAGCTTCTGAGCCCAGGGAGCTTTTACAAGATTTTTTTCTGTGTGATTCCGGGAACTGACGGTCTGATGGGACACTTCCATCGCTTCCCTGTTGTTGGACCATAACTGCTGTTAAGCGTCGCGCTAAATACAGATATGCAATTAGGTTGCTTTATGTTGGCTTTTTTTTTTTTCTGTTATCAAGCGTTCATGATTTTTTATTATTACTCCCAATAAATTACCCATAAAAACACTTGACAGCGTATATATTTTACCAACAACGGTTGGTTTTTATCCCTAGCAATCATCATATTGTTTGTACTTTCTGAGTGCTCACCAACCACTGGGTGTTTGTCCCCACAGATGGCAAATTTGTCACTAATTTTCAATTATTGGAGCAGAGAGAACAATTAGTTTGGATAAACACAGCGTTTAATTAGTGCAGCAGAAAACAGCTTGTCTCCATTACGACGGATGGGAACTCTGAGCTCTCTGTCACTGTCATCTGCAGCTGATCATCCGGCATAGCTGCTTGGTTAGATGATTGGTCTAATTGATTGCTCTGGTTGTTTGGATGTGTGGAGTGGTTGACTGCTTGGTTTGTTGTGTATTTTACATAACATAAATTATTCCTTTTTGGGTCGTTAATTAGTTTGTCTTCTGACTGGTTGGGTCTTTTTTCTTCAGTTTTTTTTGGTTGTTAATGTTTATAATGGATTGTTTGAATTACAATTTGCATAAACGATGAGTTGAGATATTTAAAGCAGTCAATTTATTGCTTTACTCCCAAAATTGAAGCGTAAAGGATTTGTTCGGCTTTTGGAAATGTCAGTTAGTTGTATTTTTTGAGGGCTGATTTGGTATTTTTTGGAAGACTTGATTTATTGTTAGCTTTCTACAGTATATGGTTGGATTATTTTTTTGTAGTACCTTGTTAAATGGCGGTTTATTTGTTTTCACTGTCTTTATCTTCATATATGGATAAAACATTGTTAATAGACCAGACCTCGACTTTGAAGTTCGGGTTGCTCAGTCCAGGTCATCCAGGAAAATACCAGATGGAGCTCCTTGCTGAGTTCAGAATGAATGTATAGTTTGTGATTTTTGAAGTTGGTTTCTCTTAAAAGATGAAACACAGTTAATTTTTTTTTTTGCAATTAAACAGTTTGCATTTTAGCAGTTTTAAAGTCTTTCCTGAAGATTTTTCCTACTTACCTGCTTGAGTTTTTTATATATATATATCTTAGCTATTTTTGGCTTCTGTAGGCTCCCATCCTCCCAGAAGCCGTGCTTTATCAGTTTTTGCTGTTTTTCCTATTTTTACACATCCATCTTCTGCTGTTAGCTCGTAGTTCCTGTAATTTGAGAATCTCTTGGTTTTGAGCTTTTTTTTTGTTTTGTTTTTTTTCCCAGACAGATATATTGGTGAGCAGCTTGTCTGATAAAATTGCCCTTTTTAGGCCGCGTCACTGGCAAAACGACTCAGGTGGCGCCGACACAAACCAGACCCGACCGCCGGCCTTATCTCTGCACCAGCACACATCCACAACTACCGCTCTGTCTCAGCAGACAGTGTCAAATCAACTGACTGTCATATCAGCCCACCTCAAATTGCAATTATTCCCAATATTCACACATCTCCCTCGTCACTCTTCCCTTCTTTCGGAATCTTGCTTCACCGCTGTTTTCCTCCGCCGCCGTCTCTGTATCTTTGTTTTAATCCGTCTGTCAAGTCATCGGGACGCTAATCAGGGTTTTTCCCATGACAGATCTGTGGAGTCTGAAGAAGAAAAAAAGAGAAAGAAGAGAGCTGTCTCATTATAGATAAAAAGAGAGATATAAATATCTCTGGGGTTGAGGAGTCATGATATGTTCGTTGATCTCATCCACATACACCCTCTCTGTCACACAGCTTCACCGTCACAGTAAAACAACCCCTATATTGAGGTAAATGTAAAGCATTATGCAGTTGGATTTTACAACATCAGATTGCATTATTGTGATTTTCTAAGGAATTAGTTTTTTTGTGCTGCCTGAAAGCCCTGTTGATAACATTCGTACAGGGTGAGCTAATGAAGACACACCTCTCAGTGTGTGGAAGCATGTGCTTGGTCATTGCATTGCGTTTGGCAACACTGATTACCCCATCCAAATTGGGAAATGTTTCTTTTAAGGATTTGCCGCATGTTGAGACATAATCAACATGTTTTTGTTTTTTTTTCTCTCACAATTAAATGTCGAGTGAGTCTGCTTGGTCAGGCTGACGGCCGCATGTAGCGTAAATCGAGCTAATTGGTGAGTCGTGAACACAGATCTAATTTGTGTTGTTCTTGGTTCTTTTGTGACCTCCTGGATGAGTTCTTAATTCCCTCTTGGAGTATTGTTGGTAGTCTGACCAAGATAGAAAGTTCCTCACTGTTCCACATGTTCTCCATTTGTGAGTACTTGAGTCTCAAAGCATTGGAGCGGCGGAGACACAGGAAAACTCTGAAGATTTAGTCAGGACAAGATGAAACAAAGGCATAATTTAAGATTTTGATTTCAGGAAAACTTTTTCTGAAATGATAGAAACAGCACTGGAAGAGATATTTTGCACGATTTTCAAATCAAAGCCTAACCCATGTGGATTTTGCGGAAACATTGAGAGGCTTATTGATATTCTTCATCCTTATAGTTGAAATTTTTAAATTTTTTTGACACTAGTCATTTTACTTTTAATTGAATCTAGACATTTTTTGAAAAAGAAACACACAACTGGATGTCGTCTACATAACACTGATAGAAGATATCGTAAAACATGATTATAAGTGACCAAGAGAGAGCAGCAGAAACAACTATGAGCCCAAAACAGAACCTCGTGGAACCCCAAAAAACGCAATCGGACAACAGGGTTTGTTCAGACAAACCCAACATTAAGTCCCAAATGGGACAAACAGTATTGTCCCATTTGGGTAACTCTTTCTTGAAATCCGTGGTTCCAAGGGAGAGGAAACATGTGGTATGCACCTTGAGAAAATATTTGTAGCCCTCGAACATCAGCGTATTTTGTGAGGTCTTAACCACCAACTTCTGTATATTTTATTCCCATTGTCTGTGACAGACAAACAAAAGGTAGCTCATAATTACAAAATGAAAGTGAAGCAATATCAAGTTTTCGTGGTCAGGTTGTAAAACAGTATTCCAAGCTTTGACTATCTCACAGAGCCTTGCTCAATCCAGCTTCTAGAGTTAAATACTAACAAACTGTGTCAACCGTGTGTTTTACGTTTCCTTACCTGTGTCTAAGTGTAATTGCTCCGCTTCACTTGTGAGAAACCGTGACCCGTGTCGCCCCGGTTGCAACTCCGACGTGACATTAAACTTTCACACACCGGTATACATGTACATAAGTATATACCACACTCTTCCTTCAGCGCCGCGCACAAGTCACTGTGACATTTACAGCTTTTGCAGCCATTAGAGCTTAATGTTCCACTGTTGCCCGTGCAGATGGCAGCCTCCAGAATCAGATCACTGCAATGTTTTTTTTTTTTTTAAAGTGCTGAGCTTTCGCTTCATTTTAAACACCACACCTGAGCAGAGTACAGTTGTAGAGCGGAAAGGGATCAAGTCCCATGATCCCAGATCTTACCGGATTTAAGGGCGATTAGAAGATCGTGAGAAACAGGTGTGAGCTTTTAGACTGACAAAAACGTAACATTAGTATTTGATGACGACATTAGTCTTGTGATGTTGCTGGAACATATGTTCCTCATTTTTATTTTATTTCTTAGATGATTTATTTGTAGTTACTGTAACGCTAGTCATTACGTAATGATTTAAGTAAACGATTTAGCTTGACGTAACGATTTAACGAAGTGCTGCATAATTTAAAGCTTTTCTAACGCTGTACTCCAATTTGTCCTGAATATTTAGCATCTGACGGCTTTTTCAAAAACAGCAAGCTGAATGTGACAAAAATACACAATACTACAACACCAACATATTTCTTTGGGTTTATTTCAAACATGATAGACACAGATGGGGGATAAAAAAAAGAAGAAATAAGGAAGAAGGGTGATGAAAAGTTTTAAGGAAAGGAGGTGGGAGTAGAGGAGAGAGAGAAGCATAGAGAGAACATTTCAACATCTTTAAAGTCTTCGTTTAAACCTGCGGGAATAGGAAAAACAGACAACCTACAACAACAAACAACATATGCATATGTAATAACAGTTATAAGATCATTGGAAAGTACTCGGTACATGGTAATAAAAAAAAAAAAGAGGGTAGAAGTAGTCGGTGTTCTGGTTCCCTGACCTCGTTAATTTGAGCCTTTAAATCAGGGGTCCCCAAACTTTCTCCTGTGAGGGCCACATAACTTGTCCCTTCTCTGATGGGCGGCCGGGGTCAGTTTGTAACAGAAAAAGTGTGACGATTGTAAGAGTGCTAAACATAAAAATGTATTGTTTTTCAGAAAGCACAATCAAATAACCTTTTCTGGATTCTTCAGAGAACAAAAGTCAGGAAATAACACTATTTATGAAATAAATAATAACCAAATAACACTGGGTTCTCCACATAAAAAAAAGGGATAGGGTCAATTATATGCATGTATAAAATAGTTACTAACTAATAGTTAATAATAAATAAAGTTCATTACTAAGGAACATTTTATTGCAAAAGTCCAACTTATCAAATAAAAATGCACATATATGAAAATACTCTGGTATTGTTCAGGGGCCGGACCAAATGTGGAGGCGGGCCGCATCTGGCCCGCGGGCCGTAGTTTGGGGACCACTGCATTAAATGGAACACAGGTTTCAACGTGTTGCTCGTAACAAATGACCCAAATGCAACTTTGCCTAATATGTGACTTTTTTGGACGTTGTCAGCTTTACAAATGGAGGTTCAGTTTTAAATATGTTTGTCCCACAGATATAAGTTAATATATAATGAAGGACATACAGTAAGTCTGTTTGGTGGCAGGAGGTTAACATACTATTGCATAAGTGTTTGTTTTTTTTTTTCTTCTGAAAGTAGCTCTTGGTTGCATCTGAAAATGTGGTCATTAGGTGCCATGGATGTACAGTAAGTAAACCAAATATTTATCAGAAATGAGATTATATTACCAGAAGGGAAATTTGCTCTTACCTCTTTCAGGTTACACATAGTAGTTTGGCCTCATTATAGCCAAACTACATAGTAGTTTGGCTATAATGACAACGTCCTGTACTGCGTGACGTTGGTCATTACATTCAGTTCAAAAGGTCAAGAGGAGCACAGCTAAAATGAAAACAAACTGCTCGGTTAATGCTTTATTAGTAAAGCACCAACCAATGGACCTGTAAAATTGGTCAGTTGTTAGATAACCATTTGTTTTTCTTCATTAACTTAATAAACAAACTGCATCTTGTCTGATACTTTTTTTTTGTTGAAACTCACTACAAACTGCTGTCGGTGAGGCGTCTGCGGCACTTTTTGTCTTTTACGGTGATCGCAGTAAGACAATGTTAACACAGATTAGTTTGCGTTTTAAGCTCCACACTGCTGCGTCAATGTTTGAGACTTTTACTTTGAAGTCAGAAGGGAAGTAGTTCTTGCATAAACCTGCTGGCACTGAGAGTCAGCCTGGTTGAAGAGTGACACGTGATTATGGGGAACTGCTGTTGTGACAACAATTTGGGTCTTGATGAACAAAATCTAGTTCATCCACAGGCAATGAACAAAAATGGCAAATGGCTAACTTCTAGCCAATCACAGAGCTAAAGTTCCTACTGGTGCTAAAGGCCAGGGATAGGGCTGTTAGCTAACATCTGTTAATACTTCACACCACCTCAAAAAACAATCGCTCTTGCCTATTTTCATAGTTCAAACACCAAACTTACTTTAACATAGCATCTTACTGTAACCGCAGAAGCTGATCTCAATGGTCTTCTTTATCTCCACTCTTGAAGTTACAGCCAATCAGCGCCAAGAAATTTAAATTATGGTCCTGGATTGGTTGCTTTGCGAATGACAGTCAATAGCTTGTTAGGTTTTTCAGGATCCCAATATGCATTTTCTTTCGACTACTTTAGACGTGCTTTACAAAAAGAAAAAAAAAATCCATAAATAGGAACCTTTTCTGTAAATAATTTGGAGTTTCCACAAAGAAATCCATGAATAGGTGAAAGCCCGCTGTATTATCTGTTGTCTTTTCTCTTGAGCTGGTTATGAAGGAAGTTGAAATGAGCTCCAAGTAAAATGGGGGAATTTAAAGCCTTATGAATACTACCATTACAACTGATTCAGTTAAGGTCTTTCTAAATAGGTAGAACCTAAAGGAAACTCCCAGCATCTCGCACGGCAAGGCGTGCTGCGGATGAAACCCCGACTCTATATTACTCAGATCCCACACAGAGACGAAGGGTACGTAAACTCAAAACTGTCTCGAGGCTCTTTCTCCATCGCGCATATTGCATTCCAGGGCTCCCACACGTTCATAAATGTGACAATATCATTTTCTGGGAGAAAAATGCACACGCTTCGCTCAGAGGGCGCCCGCCATCCCACACGCAGAACGAGCGAGGAAGATGTGCTCTTTGCTCTTGATTAATATTTTCTTTTTGCCATCATTTCCCACATTTCCACCCACCGGTTGGTGTGTGAAATCTGGTCTTTATTAGTCTGTTCTATACTCTAGTAGACCACTGCATAGTCTCACCTTGTAGTCAAGCACACTCAGGGGAGGTCTCTCCCTGCTCCATTGCTTGGGTGTATGTGTATAATTGTGTGGGTGTGTGTGTGTGTGTGATTTTGCAATGACTTCATACAATTCACAGATGTAGACAGAGAGGGAAACCCTGTCTGGTCCCTGGAGAAGTGTGTGTGCGTGCGTGTTTGCCACTGATGCAAAGCGAGATTGAACTGTCTTCAGTATGTAATCCTGTGCAGATGCGGATAACGTAGCTGCTTTTAGCTTCTTGTGCTGCATTTATATTTCCTAAATTCTTCTAGATTGTTCAGCGGTGACGGATGAGGAGCGGTTTTGAAAAGCGTGTGCTCGGTGCTTCCTGTAGCGTATGTGCAGAATCACAGACACTACCACACACACGCGCACCCCCACGTGCGCACGCAAACACACACACCCCAGGTGCCAGTAGGGGAGAGCTTCGGTGCTCGTGGTTTCAGTGTCCCTCGTTAACTTGCTCTGTACAGGATTTCCTACAAGATGTGGCTTTAAAACCATTTCCAGACTTGTCTGTCTCCTTCTTTCCCCCCCCCCCTCTCCCTTTAGTTTCTTTTCGTTTTCTTCTTTTTCTTTTTGGAAATAGAGTGAGACTCTGCGATGGAGAGAAGGAAGCAGAAGTCTGCTTCTAATTTAAAGTGCTCTCTGGCCGTCCTCTGCTGGGTCCTAACTCCCTTCTGTGTCGAGGCACGCTGCCAAGCTCCTCTTTAAGAAAAACACAAATGAAATTCATAAATAACGCTGTGTGCCTGCGGCTCGCAGGGGAACCCTGGTTGTTTGGCCTTATCCTTCTGATTTGCTTGTGTGTAATAAACAAAAGTGACTTTCATGAGGCCTTTTTTTGTTTTTGTTTTGTTGTGCAAGAATAATATATGTAAATGGTAAAATCGTTGATGTGGGGCTATTAGCTAAAATCTGCCAACACTTCAGTCCACCTTCCTTTTCTTCCTGGATTCCACTTGTCTAATTCTGAAATTATCATAATTTCAAAAATTAGAGGAAATTCTCCCATTTTGTGTTTTTGTCGAGGCAAAGCTTTTCCTAAATATAAAAGTGTATTCGAAAGAATCTATATATGATGAAATGTACGTAGTTCAGTCTTTTAACTTTTGGCCAATTGCTTCATGGTCATTGGTTAGAAATCTGTCACACACAGCTATGCACCAATGAGCACATTTAGCAACTTCAGTTTAAGTGACTTGCCGAATGGCAGGGGAGGAAGCTAGAATTGAACCCAGAACGTTTTGATTGCACAACAGCCAACTCCTCCTGTGGGGCTCTTTGTAATTGAACTCAAGAACAACTTCCTTTCATACTTTGAAATAAATGTAACAAACATGAATACAACAGGATGCCATGGATAATGACTTTAATTCATTCTAATTCCATGTTCATATATTGTCGCAAAACATGCTGAACGAAGAAGGAATGAAGAAGTTTCAAAGACAATATGTTTAGACAAGTCTGTTGAAGGCACTACACGATTCCTGCCTCAGAATGATACAGAGCTGTTTGATTAACTCACTCCCCCCACCTAAGATCCTCATTTGACCCCAACATTGGTATTTACAACATAGAGTTTATAACACATTGTGCTTGACTCAGTTGCTGAGCAGATTAACTTGTCGCTTTGTGACCAGAGTGTTAACCGATCCTAGGAACTGCGCCTGGCTGGGAAAGAGTGTTTGGGATATATACTGTATATACATATATATACAGTATATACAGTATATATATGAAAGTTCTGTTAGTCATTTTAGTAAATAAAAAGAAATCTGCATTTGCAAACACCCTGGTGTTTGATTTTTCTCCCTGCAGGGAAATGGTCTACAACTGTGCAGTCTAGGACTGTCTACTAGATGGTCTGGAACTCAGACAGACGATTTTGCAACCTTTCATCTAAATTGGCTGCCTCTGACTTCCTCCTGCAGTCCAAAAACATTCCTGTTAGATTAAATGGTCTCCAAGTTGTCCCGTGATGGACTGGCGACCCGTTCAGGGTGTACCCTGCCTCACTTCCAGTAACTGCTGGAGATGAGCACCAGCCTCCCCAGCGACCCGGCAAAGATAAACAGGGATAATCGTTTGACTGGATGGATCTTTTTCTAGTTCCTAGAAACATCACCTTATGTGCAATGCTTCGGAGCTTCATTGAATATTTGGATAAACCGCCATGTTGTTTTTATAACTAGACGTCTTCTTCAGGCTTTGTCATCAGCTTCAGCCTCTAGGACCAACTACTGTTTTATTATGCCATAAAAACCCCTAAGAATTACACTGTAAGCAATATATTGTTAACTGGCAGTGAACAGTTACTAGACAATACTAGGTATCCTAGGGTGCATTCACACCACCCTGGTTTAGTCGACTTTAATTGAATCGTAGTTTGTTAGCCTAGAAGCCTGAGTATTGATTAGTAACGTCAGCCACCTTTCTAACCGAGATGACCGAGGTGTTAGGTTGATACTAATGAGATTATTTCTTTTTAAATTTGGACTCTAGGATTGGAATTGTACGCTCAGATAAACAAGGAAAACAGCCAACAAAATGTTATTTTCACGAAAGTTATTGCTATTCCGCAGGCTGTATCTAAATGGAGGCTCCTAGTGCAGGATTCAGATTTGATAAAACCCCCAAATCTAATTATCTGTTCATATTCAACAGCTGAATACCATGATCAATTGTGTTTTTACAAATATATTTATAGCAATTATTTTGGATTCTTGATTCCTCATGTTATCTGGGTGTAATGCTTTTGTTAGAGGCTTTTAATTCTGAGGTTCTCATGGGATCCTCATTGAGAGTAAGCCACAATTAAATGAGCCAATTTCTGTAGACTTCAATGACTCCAAATAATCCTTTTTAATGGCGCCAGAATAACTGCAATTGTAATCATAAATTCCCTTCCCACCAATTTTATCTCCCCGCATACAGTCGGGGTAATCACTAATCGGAAACTCACATATTCCCATATGAGTGATCCCTTGGGCAGAAATCTGTCTAATGGCTGTCTGTAATAGAGATCCATTTTAGCATTCTGAAAGAAAAGCTAAACTGGTATTACTGTACATCTTTTCTCTTGTCATTTTGTGAAAGATTTAACAACTAACTTCGTAAAATGGCACAGAAAAAGAATATTTTTTTTCCACTCTTATTGGCTACTGAAAGAACTACCAATTTCAGATTGAATGTCCATTTTTTGAATGCATTTTTCTTAGACGCCTGTAAAAATAATTTCTGTTCACGTTGCTTTTTTGTTCTCTGGGTAATAATTTTTGATGATAAATACAGAAACAACCATAAAAATCAAAACAACAATAGTGATAGTAATATTGATAATAAAATAACATTCAGTGCAAAGAGGGCTACACATTTTTCGATGGGGAGGCGGTAAGGGACCTGGATAATGGACAGGGGGGGCGCTGGCCCAAAAAAGGTTGATAAACACTGGGCTAGGGCAATGTCAGCTCCAGTTTTGTGAAAGACTCCTTCAACATGTCCCTCCAGCTATTCCCAAGCAGTTTTGCCAAGACCTATTGCATTCCTGTCAGGGGAGAATGCCACTTTTGGAAACTTCTGTTGACATGTGGTGGGGGTGATTGTTGAAGAACAATGTTTTGTTGGCAAAACATCTTTCACATATGATGTGAGATCTACGTAAATGCCAGGGTGGCTTTTTGTTTGTAGGATTTCTGCTAAAATGACCGACAGTAGTCATGAGTTGATTTAACGATCCAGCAGATTGGTATTGCTGAGTCAACATCTCGCGTTGTGCTGACCTATGTACTACTCTTCCAAACACCTTAAACACACTCTGAAGTGTGATATCAGCACGCTCCCATTTTATCTCCACTGTTCTCCCACTCACAGTGCTCTAGAAATTTCTTCAAACTTCCCTGCCAGGCAGCAAAAATCCCTCTGATACGTCGCAGTTTACACCTGTTTTCTGACTCCTCATCTTAAACCTGCTGCGTTCACCGTGCAGTGGCAGCTGAAAAGTGCATTGTGGACTTTCATCTGCGATACGCCTGCGTGTTTCACGCAGTGATCGGCAGATCCTCCATCAGGGTTTTGACGCGCAGAAAATAGGCTCTGGTCTTGTGTATTTCAATTTTCGAAACATTAAACGCTCTTCCTCTCATCGCCTCCATTTTCATTGTTCCCAGTCTTCTCTGGTTTGCTACCATCCCATGCGAGCCGGGGTTGCTATGGTGATGAGAAGGGTTTTTGTTTTTTTTAAACACCAGGAGCTCCATCCAATGTTTCTCTGTCTTCAGTGTTTCTCTTCTGTTTTTTTGTTTCTGACTGATTGTGTTCCAGTCCAGAGGAGGTGGCCATTGTTTTGCCCTGCACTGTCTACCTGCTGTGTTTATGCATCATCTCTTTCTATGAGTGAGCATTAGTGTGGTCAGTTTTGGGATGGACAGATATAGGTTATATTGTAATATGTCCGTCACTCATATTCTCATCTTTCTTCAGGTCAGTAACCAAGAGTGTTTTTAAAAAAGAATTCACCTTTGCGCTGCTTTGTCACGTTGCAGTCTTAAACTCTGAGGTATTTAATCAGGATTTTATGTAATGCATAAAAACATGGTATTGTGTAATTGTGAAGTGGGAAGAATCTGCATTTGTCTTCAGCGCCCTTGAGTCAACACTTTCAACACTGCCTGTTTTAGAGACTATTTTTAAAATAATTTTGTCTAAAGACTGAAAGGTTTGCACATTCTTCTTTGCTCAGCTCAGAACAGCTCAAGCTCAGATAGATTGGATGGAGAAAGTCGGTGAAGTCATACGTCATAATCTCTGTCGAATTTCAGCCTGGACTTTGACTAGGCCAATACTCATTGATCTAAACCATCCCGGTCTCCAGAGGGGTTTCTGCCCTGTATTCAGCTCAATCCATAAAATAAAGTTGCCACCAAGTTTCATATTGGTTTGGTGTTTTCTGGGAAATTCAAATTCAAACTTTGCATGTAGGCCCAAAATGTTACAGTTTGGTCTCATCTGACTACGGCAGCAAAATGTAATGCAAATATATTATCTCAAGTTCGCACTGTCATATGGATATTGTGATGAACTGCCTGAACTACGTATAATAAGTCATAGTTCAACTGAGACCCTTAATGAACAACCAGATTAAGAGCTGGATTAAATCACACAAAAATGGACTCTGTGTACTCATAAAACGAAATTTGAGGAATTTCACTGACTTATATTTTGTGGAATCAAAATAAAGAGGTTTGAGTATAAAAATATTCCCCACACAAAATACATTGTATTGGTTGTAGGGAGACAAAAAGAGGAAAAGCTCCACTAATCTGCTGATAGCAGAGCTAGTTGTTCTTTTAGCGTTTTTGCTAGCGTTGAAATCATTTAGCGTACTTAGCTTTCCCTAAATGTTTTGTGGATACATTCTAAAGTGCTAATCTACTTGGCTGTTCTGTAAACCTTCCATTGAATAAAGTTCTACTTCTGTTTTTACGTTTTGATCACCAGCTGTTAAGAACTCTTCAGGTAGCCAGACGTTTATATTCATGCTCTAATTTTGAAGCGGGTGACGACGCTGTTCTGTTTCTTCTCCTCATGTTATCCCCCCCGTAACTTTATTTAAAATGAGAAAAAATACAACACTGACGGTAGAGAACAAGATAGAAACATAAATATAATATTTCAAACATCTAATTTATAATATCAGAATGAAATTGGTGCTCGAGGCTTGTGATCTTTTAAGGGCGGATATAATTTGAACTGAAGTTAGATCTTTAGCATTAGCTTCTGGTAAATTCCGTGGTGGTGTAGTGCTTTAGCATTAGCAAAGCTAATGTTTATGATTACGCTAGTGTTTTAGGGTTACTTTTTAGCTAGCATTGTCCACCACTGTCAGTGGGTATGAATACTTTATCCAGGGCGCTATCATTTTACCTTCCTCTAAATATTCTCCTTTGTTCTCCTCTTTCCCTTCTGCGCTTCCCTCATACAAGCTAAGGTCGCCTCTTTCTATACTGTGCAGTGCATGTGTGTAAAATTTATAGAGGTGGTCTCACCCTGTCATATCTGTCAGAGTTTTTCTGGGCATAAGAGGGAGCGAGGCAGCGCAGCGAGGGCAGAATGTAACTCAGCACAGCAAGAAAGAAAGAGAGGGGAAACCTTGTCTGTGAGGGTAGTCAGAGGGCGAGGGGGGGAAAAAATGTGGGAAACAAGATTTTGGCTCAGAGAAGCTGTAATGAACCCACGCGAGCTGAGTCATGAGAGATAAGATGAAGATGAAACCCAGTTGTTTCCCCTTACGGGAGATTCTGTTGCTGGCAGTGGCACAATTAATTTTACAGAGAGGCAACATCCAAATGAAATAATCACAATCGCAGAGGGACGAGATGCAGAAAGCAATAAAACAAACTGTAAACACTTTGTTGTATGTGCATAAAAGGGAATGATAGAAAAGGGCATTGCCTTCCTCTTTGCTCTTATATAAAGCTTTAAATTTAATAGGGGACTTCATTTATACAGCTTAACAACGGCACATTTTCTTCCCCTAAAAATACTTTCCCATAATGTTGGAATGAGTGGGCTTTTGCTCCTCATTTATTCAGCAAGTGTAGACTTTGCAGCCATGAACTACTTAATTCACAAGGTAGCATTTCATAGTACATTTTATACATGATTTCACTGGTTCTAAAGCAATAGGAGGGTAAAATACAGCTGTTAAATAATGACGTCGTACAGACAGTTTTGTGCAGGCTCTACACGGTGATTTAGAAACGTAGCCCCTTAAACATTTTCACATTTAGTCTTGGGACAGCCACACACTTCTGTGCTTTTTATGCTCTTTAAAGCCAAAAAATGGAAAGTGTTGCACCTCTTCCCACCAACCAGCAAAATGTGACAGGCTGGAAAAATAGATCATTAATCAGAGAGGTAGCACAGAAATCAGCCATAACAATGGAGGAGATACAGATGCTCACACCTCGTGGAAGAATCCATGGGCATGGTGCTCAGGGGAATCGCCTCCTTTTGCTATTTCCCAACCAATCCAAATGCAGGAAATGACCTAAATTCTGAGTTGGAATAAAACTCGAGGTGCGTAAAACACTGACTGTACATCCATAAAAGCCATAGAAAACCCATTCAAGGTTTTAAATTTTTTTTTTTTACCCCGCGCTTACAATTCCCCCTTACGATTGCAGCCCTGGACAACCACCCGACCCAATGCCCATATCCTAAGACTACCACTGCATCGGACAACTATTGGTAGTGCACTCCACAAATCTGGCCTTTGTGGAAGAGTGGGAGTAAGAAACTAATATTTCACATTACCCTGGGTAGACCTTCTGAGAAAGATGGTGGTGGCAGTATCATGCCATGGGGAGACTTTTTTTTTTGTTGGTACAGCCATGTTGTTTGGAGTTACTTATGAGAAGATGGATGAAGTTAAATACAGGACAATTTTCTAGAGGCTACAAAAGATTTGATTGGGACATAGTTTCATCTTCTAGCACTAGAATGACCCTAAACATTATATCCAGTGGGACTACAGCAGGACTATTCATGTGTTGGAATGGCCTAGTCAAAGTCCAGACATAAATCTAATTAATATGTGTAAAATACGGTGGCCGACAGGTGCAAATGCGCAGCAAAAGAGAAAACATGCAAACAAAAAAGAAGACACCCCCGAATGAAATGCAGCAAACAAAAAGAGAGACGCAAACACCCCCGAATGAAATGCAGCAAACAAAAAGAGAGACGCAAACACCCCCGAATGAAATGCAGCAAACAAAAAGTGTTGAAAACGGAAGTGCTCCAGACCACTAGGGGGAGTCAAAGAAAATAGTATTCATTTCTATGGGACCAGATGCAAGATTCAGAGAAAGAAATTTGAAAGAAAGTAAAGGTATCTCTCTGAATCTTGCATCTGGAAAGTGTGATTATTGTGAGAAGTCTGAAACAATAGAGCATGTTATTTTAGAGTGTTGTAAGTATGAAGAAGAGAGAAGATGCATGCTGAGAGAGTGTGTAGGTATTAAAGAAAGGTTTAATTTAATAGAATTTTTGAGGAGAGATTTCGGGAGTAGACATATTCAAATAATTATTCGGTATCTTAAAAAAACAAAGCTATTTCATAGGATATGAGTAGAGCAAGTTGGGTGTGAATGTGTAAAGAATATCAAAGAGGGGTATATAAAGTTATAAGCAAGTTGGATAATATAAGCAGGTGTGTATGTGTGGGGGTATGTTTAATCAGGAGTTAATGGAGGGAAAAGGTAGAAAGTGAAAGTTTATAGACCATCTCGAACCACACTCCATACTGGTAAGTGGCGGTAATGCTACTGTAAGTTTGTTGCCAACCGCCAATAAATACCAAGAAGAAGAAGAAGAAGAATCTTGCATCTGGTCCCATAGAAATGAATACTATTTTCTTTGACTCCCCCTAGTGGTCTGGAGCACTTCCGTTTTCAACACTTTTTGTTTGCTGCATTTCATTCGGGGGTGTTTGCGTCTCTCTTTTTATTTGCTGCATTTCATTCGGGGGTGTTTGCGTCTCTCTTTTTATTTGCTGCATTTCATTCGGGGGTGTTTGCGTCTCTCTTTTTGTTTGCTGCATTTCATTCGGGGGTGTCTTCTTTTTTGTTTGCATGTTTTCTCTTTTGCTGCGCATTTGCACCTGTCGGCCACCGTAGTAAAAACATACAAAAGATGCAAAAAAAAACAAAAACAAAACCGAATGAGCTTGAGCTAATTCAGAAAGAAGCTATACAGAGCTGGTAGAGACATACCCCAAAACGTTGGTTCAAACACTTCACTTCTAAACTCTGGCTTTGGTTGGGAATTAGAAATGTACTACAATGTTTCAAATTTATATCTCTGAAATTGTTTTTTCTTTTTTTTTTTTTCACCTTTTCTACTTTTGACCACACATGAATATGTCGTCAAGTACCATTTGTAAAGCGGCATTCTTATCACTGCCGAATCAAGACTTGCTCAACATCCGAACAATCCTTTTAGCAAACAAATGTCAGGTTTTCCTGAAATCTCGATGTCAAACAGATTATACGGCCTGTTTGGTGCATGCATCAACAACAACTTTAAGGCAGCCCCGCATGTAATCAGAAGAGTACTTAGACACTTTGTGGCAACATTCCAAGTCTGCAGATCCCTGTCGTACCTTAGTGTTGACAAGTCCCAAATTTATTCTGTTGATAAAAGCTGAACACAAGTATGTAGCACCGCACTGGAGTTTTACTGCTTATTTAAACATTTATTCTGCTGCAGTAGAAAGAATTATTGTGTATTTAAGCTACTGGAAACTCAGATTTGTGTTAAGAGAAACCCTGGTTTCCTGTGTACATGTATACTTGAGACGGAAGAGCGCGAGAGTATGCGCGCGAACCAACAAACTGTTACTGAGTCAGGGAAAATAGGAGGAATCAAGAACTGATTTACCCTGAGGGAGGTTTACATCCACTCAGAGAATCAAAAAATCCAAAAATAAATAAAAATAAATGGTTAAATTCAGTCTCACATTGTCTGAATTAGACCATGTGTGGCAGATGTTTTCATTTCAGATCATTAACTCCAAGAATGGAGTCCAAGGATAGTCATCCTCCAGAAGACCTGCCCCACCCATGGCCTTATTTAAAAGATTTCTTTGAAATAACTGGGTCAAAAAACGCTTCCTGGAGATTCCAATGCCGCCTTTGCCTTCCCCGAAAGCATGAAATTATATCTTTCAAAAATTCACCATCAAATTTAAAAAAACATATTGAGGTAAGTTAAGTTGCTAAACGCTATCGATGTTAAATTAATTTGTGTTAGTGAAGTTTTATGTAATCTTAGCAAGCTTTTTGTTGAACTCGACTGCAGTAAATAAATACAATTACTGTATATTGTTATAAGCTAGCATGAACTTGCAAGTAACAGTGATTACTGCGGTCGTGTCTCCCGCCATGAATGTTACATATAAGTTGACGCTAAACTCCTTCACGTCCTGGTTATTGAATAAATGTTAGCGCCATTAAAATAATCTCCATGTAACAGTTACAGTCATATTCAATAAATTAGAATATGGGTTCCAATGAGACGCGACATTGGCGGACATTCCCGCCCACAGAGTCAGCCGTACCCCCCCTGCCTGGAAGGTGTTTATTCTCAGCCCCTTTCTGTTAAGAGTTCTCTCAAAATAGCTGGCAAAAAAGTTAAGTTCATGTTTTATTAGGACGAAAGACTAGATGTTTCCAAATCGCTTGATGTTTGTTAGGTCAGTTTAAAGTCCCTTTTTTCAGGGAAACAATTTTCTTTTGAACGTGTTTATTTTGAATTAAATAAAACATTTCAAAGGTATAATAATTTCTCTCATTTTGCCTAATTACATGTAACCCTGCAGGTCATCCCTGGAATTCTGATGCATAGAATAAAATATCTAAATCTAAACTGTCACAGGGGGTAAACACAATAAAAACATGCTTTATCTGCAGCATTGCTCATTAAAATGGTACATTACTGATTTATTAAAACTAAATACGATAGGTACACTTAATGACATTATATAAGCCGTTAGGTATTATGGTCGGCAAGTACTTTTACTTTTAATACTTAAGTAGTTTTAAAAGCTTGTACTTTCTTACTTTTACTTAAGTAAAATAATAATGTGGTACTTTGACTTTTACTTGAGTAAATTTTTGTCTGTGTATTTGTACTTTTACTTAAGTACATTGTATGAGTACTTTCTCCACCACTGCACACGACGCCCCACTGAGATGGTTTAGCTGCAAAATATTGCATGTTTCTGAAACATGAAGACAGAAACCTAAATAGGCTATTTAGACAGTTTTTTATCAAGTTGATTTGGGGGTTAGTTAGACTTTAAGGGTAAACAGACTCATACTTTTTTGCACATTCTCCATGTACAAAAAAGTGATTCTATGTTGTTTGAATGCGTATCATATTTGTTTTGTATGTATGGAGCCCATTCAGCTACACTGAAGATCTTTAGCCTCACTCTGAACCCTGAGTCAGCAACAGCACTCATTGAGTTAGAGGAATATTGAAGGATATATGTGAGGGTGGATGGTGTGTTACGTTGTAGGTTGTGCTACATTCATTGCTGTCATGAATTTGTTGGCCTTTTTTCTGTTTGGTAAGGTTAACCTTAGAGTTCAGTGTTTACGTGCGTTATGCGTTTCCTAATTATTACGGGGTCTGCTCCATTCAGCCTCTGAGAAGCACACAAACGGACCCAATGGCATCTGTTTTTGCGCCCTGATGATGGCACATAAGAAAGACAGGATGAGCTTCATTTTAAATGAACAGGAGGATTTGTGGCAAACAGACGGATGCACATTGATTTTATTTTCTTTTTTTTTCTTTCTGACAAATGAGTCTTCCAGGAAAATGTTTCATAACTGCTGCCATTTCAAGCTTGAGGTTTTAAAAAGCCAAAGATTAGCAGCACCCGAGCCCCTATGCATTCTTCAACAATAAAGTAAGACGTGTGCAGAGTCGCATTCTTTCCTGGGTATGCTGTAATTATTATATTCTTACAGGATGAAGCCCATCAACCCCGTTTCCTGTGGGTAGGGGCTGGTTTCTCATGGTCTCCGTTCGCGGGAATAATTTTGGCCTCATATATGACGGTTTCAAAATGTCTTACATTGAAACTTCTCAACTTTAAAAAGAAGTGAAAGGCAGGAAGTGCAGTAGCTGCAATTCATTATTTAGGGTAAGGGAAAAATTGTTTGCAGACTGCAGATTTGTAGCTTTTTATTTCTTTGGTGTTCTCATAATACTGGAAACAGTCCAATGAATGTCTTCGGACATGTCTTCATTTATATTGTAAAAGATTAGCGAGGAACCCAGGTATTTGCGGTGGTTAGCTAAAAGGTATGACTAGCTTAAAAACTCCCATTATATTCCTTAATGTGGAGCAATAAACATAGTGGAAACCATCTGTACTTAAAGGTACAGTCAATTAGTAGCAAGGAAAATGAATGGCATTCCCAGATTGGCTGCTTTGCAAATGGCAGCCAATATCATGTCAACTAGCATTGTGCCTTTAGTTTTCTGCTTTCCAAGCTGAATTTTCTTTTAAATATTTTAGCTATACTCTTTGAAAAACAGCCAACAGATAAACAAATTTGGGAAAACTGAATAATTTGGACCTGTGTTCCACAGAAAGTCATTGAATATTGAACTATGAAATAAGTGGGTGTCCACTTGAATGTAACATTTGGAAGGCTGTTATATCTTAAAATGGTACCTTAATTCTGCCATTTGGTCAACAAACTATTTGTAGTCACAAGCAGGGAAATGACTGTTTTCTAAAATAAAAAAAAAGAGTTCCCAACAAATGTTTTCCACTTATTGGATCAAGAGGGACAAATGGCCTGTACTTGCATAGAGCTTCATCAAGTCCGGACAACCCAAAAGCGCCTCACAGTACATTCAGTCATTCACCGATTCACACGCTGATGATGGCAATCTACTGTATTCTAGTTAGGTACACGTTTCTTTTTATTGGACGGTTTATTGGCGACGGTTGTAGGACTTCTCTATGCGATCAGTGGGTCACCGGTCACCTGCTCCGTCCACCTCTGTCGATATGTCTTTGGGCAAGACACTACAATACGGTATCAACTGGTGAGTCGCCGAGTCGATTCCCACTCCGTCTTGACTTGCGAAAACAAGAAGCAACCACCAGTTCCGCATGGTCAGTGTAGACCTCCGTAATAGCTACCTCTGTGTGAGGCTGTTTGATGGACGGCCTACATGAGAGGATGGCATCCTTTACCGCCACAGAAAATATGACAGCTGTGTCATCTCCCTGACAAACTGGCCCGCACTATTCTACATGGATGAGTAACTACGTCATCATTTCATCCTTTCTGACCGATGCGTCTGCTGTTTACGAGGTAGGTGTGTGTGCCGACAGGAACCCGTCCCTCTGTGTGCCTCGTGTTGACAACCTGTGCAAAATGTTTGTCTGTAAGGCGGGTTCGCCTCGCTAAGTATACCTGAGGGAACTCGGGGCCTTGTAGCCTCACTTTATCATCGATGACACTCTTACTTGTTGGGAAAGAGAGAGAGAGAGGGCGCGTCACCAGCAGGCGGCCTCGGTCGACCGCTCACACACTCTTCTGGCTACAGCTGAGACAGATTCATCCATCACACACATTTACACACAAACACACATGCGCTCGTAGTATGCACATGCTCTAGGGGCCAGTATAAATGCACTCACAGCTACTTGTGCTTGTCACATTAAAAGACATAACTCACGTTGGAGTACTTAAATACATACTTATACACATAGCTGTAATTACTTAACTCCAGCTTTCCATTAGCAGGATTAGCATTATTTATATCAATTATAAATTGTGATGGATATTCACCAAGTTGAGAGAATATAGGCTCAACCAACTAATTACTTGATACTTTTCTGTTAGTTTCATGATATAAGGATGAGTTCTTTATTATTGTTTGGGTTTTTTCCATATTAGTTTGTTCTTCCACGTTCTTTTTTGTGGCTTTTCCATGTCTTATTACTTAATTCCTTTGAGTTTAGCTTCTTTCTTATTCTTGAATGAATTTCCTGAGAAAGAAAAACCCTGTTGTACCATTAGCAAGCAATGTACAACTTATATTATTGGTAATATTCCTCATTCAGCTTTAGTATCAATTTTATTCCAATAGTGAAATCTGTATTTATCACCAAAACGGATATAGTCCCAAAAGTAAGCACATCTGTATATATACTGTGTATAAGACAAAAAGTAAAATTTGATTTAAATTACATTTATTACAAGAAAAAAGAAAATAGGGTTAAAGGAAAAACTGCTTTAAATGTGTTGAGATAGAAGAAGCTGTTCTGTGTCAAACAGCAAAAAGCAATTCATGTCTAAATTCCTCAGCTGGTTGTAAAACCTACTTGCTTTCTTTAAACAAAGGCTCTACCAGTCTCTTTCCCTACAAAGGCCTCTCCTTCTACTCCCTTGTGTTCTCGTCGCTCCGCTTTTGTAGATCCGCACACCCACAAAGATGTAAATGTGCAATAGGATTGAGTAATAGCCACATGTCAGGAAATACCTCTTAAGACCAGAGAATTCCTCTGATAGTGCATGTGTTTCAAACAGCCCTCCTTGGTGTGTGCGCGTGCTGTCTTTATCAGCCTAACACGTACAATCTTTGGCCATCTGAGACCCTGCTGTGAGAAAGTTGGGGAACAAAAGATCAATATCCAAATTAAGAGACATTGAGTGGTTTGTGGCTCCCATAGAAGAATAACAAAGTCATTTTGGTGTTTCCCTGGCTCGAGGGCAAAACAAAGCAAAGTTTAATCAGCCTCATTTCATCTTCATTCATGGACTGGGCCGTCATTAGTTTTACATTCCTCGCCTCTCTGGTAACATGAATATTCCATTATACTTTTGGCTGCAGCTCTAAAATCAGATAGGACCACATTAAAATGAAATCCCTTTGGAGAACTGTGATTTTCTGACGCAGGGAATCCAATACTTTGTAGTTTTCCATTGATTATTGTCTTATATGATCTAGTTTAGGACCCACAAAACACATTGCGGGTGTCAGTACAAATGTGTGTATGCCTCATGGTTACCCTAGACTTTATTATAACATAATAGAAATATGAGTGTTAGCTGACTTTAGTGAATCGCCCAATACAACTTGTAACAAAACAGTCAAAGACAGTAGATGGAAAAATTTGTTATCAAATGAGAAATGTATATCTACATTGAGGCTGTCTTACAAGTAATTTATTCTTTACCTTTTGCTTATCCAGGATCAAGTTATGGAGGTACTGTAATGGCCAAAAAATAATCTGTTTAGTGAGTTTCTGGATGTCCTTAGTGGGAAAACTGCCAGAGGGAGGCATGCAAATAAGTAGCCTGACTGACTCCTTTCAATGTGGACAACCACTGACTTTAGTCGTAACTCCTTCAGGATGACAGATAGATTCTGTGATCTCTAAGGCAGAGCCAGGACAACTTACAGAGAAACTTAATTATAGCCAGTTGTATTCCAGTTCTAATTCTGCCAGTATTAATACATTTCTTATGATCATAAGTGAGGCTAGGTTGCATTTGGATAAGCCTCTGCAGACATCCTTTGATTTCCTTTGAACAAGACATCACAAGACTTCATGAAGTCTCAAACTGAGGCAAAGACCCTATCAACCTTCTGTCGCATTCTATCATTTTCTCTTTGGCAAACAATAGTCGTGTAGCCTAGATCAGTGGTTCTCAAACTTTTTTCAGTGATGTACCCCCTTAAAAACATATTTTTAGTCAAGTACCCCCTGACACGGGCAAAACATTTTTGGAATTAAAAAGGGGTACAGTGCTGTAAAATCAGTGTCTGATTTATTAAAGCCAAACAACTTATATCAGTGAACCTGACAAATACATCCATATTGCAAACATTACATGGTTAAACAAAAAAGAAAAACAGAAGACGGTGACCACCAGGAAGGTATAAAACCAGTCAAACCGTTTTATTTTAAAGGATATTGAAACTAAATACTGAATATAAAATTCAGTGCATGAACACACATTTATATTTTATCGAACTTTTTTCAAAATAATTTTCCCAAGACTTATTATGAGGAGCCTACTGATTTTTTAAAGATATTTTGAAAAGCTTCACATACCCCCTGCAGTACCTCCACGTACCCCCAGGGGTACGCGTACCCCCATTTGAGAACCACTGGCCTAGATAAACTGATCTTCCAAGCCACTTCACACTCAGGATTAAACCACTCTTGCGCAATTTAACTAAGGCAAGCGGTTTCTAGGTATAGCCAAACTGGTCGGCCAAGGTTTATATTTAAGAAGTTCTCTTTCCGGTTACACTTCTGGTCACATTGGGTAAGTAGGTGTAGAGGACAATGTGCTCACCTTCAAGAAGTCATAATATTTAGATGCTCTAATTCAGGTGTAAAGGCTATATGCATGAGGTGTGATATCAAGAGCCAGTGATGCAAAGTCTTGGCCGTTGCTGCATCCTGTTCTTGGATACACTTCCTTGTTGATTGGTGGAGGCGGCTGTGCTTTGTCTCAGGACAGCTCTGCATTAACTCACTCTGTCCTTATTTTGAGAGTGAAGAGTTGTCTTCTGAGTGCATGTGTACGTGCACGCTTGTTATGGATGCAGTCGCCCTCCTCCTTCCCTCCCTCTCTCCCTCTGAATATGTCTCCCCTGATGACCGGCCTTAAATTACTGTCTGCTAATATGCTCATCCTCTTCCTCACTTCAGACTTTCATCTCCTCTGGCCATGCTCCTCGACTTTCATTCCTTCCGTCCTTCCTCTTATCCAGCTCATCATTCCTAGCTGTGGTTCCTTGACTGTGCAGGAATTTCTTCCCCGCTAATCAACTCCCTCCTGAATCAGTCACCTCTTGTTCCGTTTTACTTCCCTCACCTTCAACGGCTCTGCCTCTGATTTGAGTCTTTTAGTTTTTTCATTTTCACTCTTCCCCCACTAGCCCATGCCCCCGTATCCCCTTTCTTGCCATGTCGCTCTCATTTTCTCTCATTATGTCAGTGTTATCAGGCAACTTGTTTCCTCCCAAATCTCCCACTCCTTCCCTGACCTCCCTCCCTTCCCGCTTCTTCTCTGCCTGTGTCTTTTTTTGGAAACTGGTGGGAGGTTGCGGTGGTCCATCTTGAGTTGTAGTTTGTTTTGATGTACTGGTATAGATAGCAGGAGACGCTGAAAGACAGGGTCACTAGACGAACAGAAGAGGGAACTGAAGGCGACTGAAACAGAGTGATTTAGCCAGAGGAAAGACAAGGACAGATGACAGGGCAACCTTAAGAAGCCATTGTTCACCTCAGTCTACCCATAAACATCCAAGCTCCCTACAAAAATCACACATGAAAAGATCCAATGGGAAAGAGCAAAGGGAGGCATTGCCCTGTCTTTGGGAGATGGGGGCAAGGGGAACCCCAGAAAGGTCCCAGTGTGGCGTGAGAACCGTGTTCAAGATGGCAGTCTGCAAAGATGGACCAAAAAAAGGCAAAGAGATGTTAACTGAGCCATGTGATCACGTTTGTGCCTGGGCCTTGAGAGTCGAAACATGTATTCGTTCTTCTGTTTTCTGTATTGATTCATTCATGGCAGCAAACGTGTTGTTAGGATTCTGAGATCAAGAGCAGGATTGATCCAGGGGAACTGCCTTTTGATCTTGGAACATGCAGCTGAGCTGTCAGGGCGTCCAAATTAAATGAGAACATAGCTTGTTTTCACTGTTCTCAAGAAAAGTCTGCTATTGTACCTTGCTTCGAACTAAAACCGCAGGGGGGAAGAAATGTTCTGAGTAGTTCATAACAAAAAGTAAGATAGGATCAGAGGCAATTTAAAAAGTTTTTTTTTTATATGATTTGGAATCCTCTGGCCTAACTTGTAGGGATGCATTTTATCTCTTATGTATTTTTTATACTTCATTTTATAGGGGCATGAACCTTCATAGCATGTGGTATTTTGCATTACCTGTTTCCATTTGGGCTCACTGGATAAGATGATGCACTATATCTGGTTTATGAAAACAATACAAGATTTTAACAATATTTTTCAGAAAAAGTCAGTTTTCTTAATCCTGATTTTTCTAAAACTAAGGTAGCGATTTCATAAATCCCATTCTATGTTCTACAGAATTTGTAATGTTTATGCTGATGGTTGAATAACATAAATAACAGATTAAAGACAATAAATGTATTTGTTGTTGAGTTCTCGTATCTATTTACTCAATAATTTGGCAGCAAAAAGGATATTTGAGTCCGTGAATTTAGAATGTTGCTTATTTTGTCAGTATAGGTTTTGATTTAAAATAGATTAATTGCGATTAATTTCAGACTCCATGTGAGGGATGTAAACAGACCAGCCAGAGAGGCATTGAATGATTTCCAAAAATATATTTCATTTGTTATAAAAAGGTAAAAAAATAATTAATAAGTGATGAATTGGCCCAAAAAGAGAGGGAAACATGGCAGACTGCAACACAAAGAATTCAAGCACAAACTGACCTCACAAACAAGACATGAGGGAAACTTAAATAGTGACTCATCAGACCACTGCTGACACACAAAGGGTAATTAAATAAACACACAAAAACATAACTGGCAAACAAATACTGGTCAGAACAATATTAATTATTTTTTAATTTGAACAAAAACTTTAATTATTACCTTTTTGTAATAAATTTAATATATTTTTGGGAAGCATTCAGCGTCTCTCTGGCTGGTCTGTGTAAATCCCTCACATTTGGTGTCAGAAGTGGGATTTACCAGCCGTATAAGGAAAAGCGGCTGGAGCTCTACTGTGTCGCACTCAAGCAGCAGCTCCAAAGGAATCTGGTGACTCAAAACAAGAAGAAATTAATCTGTTGCATATACACAAAATATAGCAAACTTAACTAAATGCGCGCACTGCAAATAGTTAACCAAAGAGTCAGGCTAATGGAAATAATTTAAATCAAAAATGAAAATTTATTCACTAATTAATACGTAAACGGATTTTAAGGACGGACAGAAAAACCGGTACCATTCAACATCTCTGCGTGACAGCGGGGGCAGCTGTCACACTCCGCAATTAACTTGATTAAAAAACCGTTATCCAGTCCCGCAAAAAACTTTAAGGATTACGAGATATCCTTTTAAACCTTCTAAGTAGGTGAAACATGAGTCTGAGTTTGCTTGGTTATCATCTCTGCGCCTTGTAGCAATATGCACTGAAGACCTGTTTGGTGCATCAGCTGGGAAAGCAGCCAACCCTACATGACCCTCTGCAGGCTGAAGTTGTGGAAAATGGATTATTCTTTGATATTGTGTGCGCTTCACCAGGAGCTCCAAACACAAGGCTGACCTTAATGTGATAATGCGTCGGAGTTCTCGGTGGAATTATCAGCAGTTTCGCCGTAGAGAAGCCCTCCTGCTTTGGCTAGGATCGATGATGATGAGAAAATAGGGACTCGAGCAAAAGGTTAAACTATGAAAACTATGACATTTTGCTGAAATGCTCCTCAGAGGGCCATGCAGCTTTAATGTTTAACAAGAATTCCTGTTGGATTGTTGCTACAAGCGATGCCTTACATAATATATCTCATCAACTGGAAACGAAACTAATTGGGGTTTCATGTTAAAGGGAGATGATGGCTGCGGCTAAAGGTCAGGAATGTAAATTGCTTTCGCAAACAGCACCAAAATATCAATTTCTTAGAATATCTTCACTTTAATGTGATTAGATTCTTTCCCAGTACGTCACGCTACTGTGACCCTGTTTATGATCCCATTTCTCCTGGCAGATAGTTAACTGGTGTCTACTTTGAAAAATAAGGGTTTGTTTTGTTGATTGAATCTTCACGGCAAAAATCATCAGATAGCAAATGTCTTAAATACAAAAATGCCAGGGAGGTTTGTGAATATTTCCAAATTAAACTTTCTTTATTATGATGTCATGTAAAAAAAAAATCAATCACATTAGGTTTTATATTTCTTAACAATAAAGTAATGTCAAATAGGGAGAACAGTGATTCGTTGGTCAGCGATATCCATCCACTTGCCAGGTTTAGTTTCCATAGTAATTGCTTGCCTCTTTGTTTTTGTGTTTTATTTTCTTTTGTTAGCGATAATGCACATTTCTATAACAATTACAAATTTGATTATTCAACCTAAGCGACTATCGTCTCCATAAATGTCAAAGTTCTGGAGCCAATTCCAAGTAAGAGTTATCCATCGAGGAAAATAAGAAAATTTGAGGTTTTCTCAGTGCTTTTTACCTGAAGTGAGATATTTCTGTCAATTATTACTTCTCATATTCCCATGAAAATTAGGCTGTTTTAATCACTTTAAAGCAGTATCACTGGAGGATAACGAATAGCAAGTAACAGGAAGGGTTTCTGACTTCAAAAAGACATTTAGCCTTTCTTAACATTCCTTCCTGAATTTGAACTGAACTCACTCTCTCTCCTCTCAACTTCCATTCGCTCTCTCCTGGCTCATGGGTTGGTAAGCAGTCTTGCTCTGTAGCTTCTACCTCATTTTTTTTTCAGTTTATCTGACACAATCAAACTTTTTTCCCATATTATCATAGCTCTATTGCAAAAAATTTCACCATCTTTGATCAAAGTGGAAATAATTATTTTTTTCACATTCCAAGGAGGATAATCTGAATCAAAGCTCCTTTCATCTTCCTGCCCTGCTGCTTTTTTTTCCTCGGTCTTGCGTGGTTATTAATAAGACAGTGTAAATGTAGATGTCAACCTGTATTTCTGACTGCTTTATTCGGTCAGCTGTGTAAACAGGGATGGCCAATCTACTCCTTCTTGGTTTTGCGTCAGAAACAGTCTCCAAACCCCCATCGTCTGCCTCTGAGGTCACATATTTTATTATTTTGGGGTCCTCCCATGAGACCTCTGAGAAGAGACAAGTGAAACTGCAAGTCATGCAGCACGAACGGCCCACCGCCCACGATAAAGTTCAGGCGGCCATCTTTCAAATTAAAACAACTGCGCTGGGCTTCCAGAGCAATCAGAGTGCAGTTGTGCCGCATCGCGGCGACTCTTCACGAGACGGAACCGGAGCCAGACGAATTGGAAGGGAAAGAAGTCGCTGCGGATGTGACGGCGCTTCTGTTGCTGACACGGAAATCTGTGATCCACTCTGACTCAATGTATGAAACTTCATTGCTCGGCTCTGGTAGGATCAGCAAGAAACAATTTAGGGAGGGAGTTTGATTTATGACCCGGGATGCTCTGTGTGTAGCAGACGAAATTTAAATCCAGTAGGAGAGACACTGCTTGACAGAATTTGCTTTCACTACTTGTGTGTAAAATAACCCAAACCACAATCACTCAGGTTACCTGACAGTAACCACCAATAAAGAGGTCAGCCGCAGCAAAGGAGAACTCAACTGGACATATTTGGATTGAAAAGCATAAATACAGAGTAAACTCCCACAATTTAGTGGTAGTAGTTTATCACATGAAATATTAACCCTTTCAGTGAGCTAGCTGTTCAGTGAGCTAGCTGTTCAGTGAGCTAGCTGTTCAGTGAGCTAGATGTTCAATATTCAGTGGGCTAACTTGAGCTTGCTGCTCAGTGGATTAGCTGCTTGGTGGGCTAGCTTAGCTGCTCAGTCGGCTAGCCGATCAATCAGCTTCTTGACTACAGCCTGAGCACAGCTATACCTTAAGCGGCTGGTTCAACATTTTTTCAGTGAGGCTCTGTTAAAATTGCAAATAAGTCGATATCCTACTTGGGTTCCGTAACCCTCTTGGCATCTTCAATTTAAATGAGTCAAGATTAGCTCAAGATTAGTCCTGTCGTGTGAAGTTAACAACACTGTAGCTTTAACTTCAAGATCCATAAGAATCCGCAAATACTAAACCACGAATAGGTGCGAGTACACTATAAAATTTCCAAATTGCTGAGTCTGTTGGTGTTGTAAGTATAGGAAAAAGTGTTAGAGCCTTCTTACGGTCAGCTCACCGATAAAGCAACAACAGATGGGGGAGCAGAAATTATGTTCTTCTTATATATTCCAAACACAACCTCTGATCTCTTCATTTACTTTTTCTGGCATCCCATTAAAATGACCTTAAGCTGTTAGAATATTAAGTTTTGTTTAAATTGATACTAAAAAGACTCCCTAGTTAGATTAGACTAGCTAGTAATTTGTTTAGGCAAAAGGCATATTTTTTAGATAATGCTAATAAACTGTATGGTTTCTTTAAACGGTTAAAGTGTGACACAGGGAAGAGGTCAGGAAAAAAAATGTAGCTGCTCTGTTCAGCTCTCCTGGCTTATTAGACACTAAATCAGCCGGACCACCAAGACGAAATGTGAGTGTCCACTCCTGAGTGCTGCGGCTGTTTATGTCTTCTTAATCACTGCAGCTTTTACTGCAACCCTTCAGTTCAAAACACACCGAGCTGGGGGAGAATCTGCAACAGCACTGATAAGATACAAAAAGTCACTTGTGTACTCCCGTTAGAGTAGAGAAGCACACACTACACACACACACACACACACACACACACCCGCCCACAGAAAGTTCGGTTGAAGCAAGTGCTTATTGACGCGCGCCATCTTTTGAGAGTGGCTAACAAACTAGCTGCCCGCTATCTATCCAGAAGTGTTTGTGCCTGCCCATGTGTCTGATAAGTGAAGCAGGGTTCAGTTCTAATCGGCGACTCTGCTCATTGCGTCTCCACAACAAACCTCTTCACTGCATCCAAAACAGGCTTAGAGTGGCCAGACATACATAAGATACTACAAACCTTACATGTTTGGTGTGTACTTGCGTTTTATCTACAAACTTTGACTGAGAAACAGTTTTATAGGAAGACGTGTGTGCAGTTCACAGCTCACACATCCTAGGAGGGGATTAACAGTGATTTAAAGAGATAATTGCCTTTTTCCCCCCTTTTTTTTAAACTACATCACCCTGACTGCTTCAGGCTCTTGGAACATCAGCTACAGCCTTGGCTTGTCAGTCTTTAATGCTGATATGGCTAATACTGTCTATCAGAGCCAGCTGGTATCATGAATATGAGATGCGCGTCGGTATTCCAGAGATAGATGCGGGACTTTTAATGAACTTTCTGAGCTTCAGGGAGGACCTCGTAGACACGTCCTACTTCCCCATCTTGGATTAACCAGGGGTAGTTCTTCCAAATCAGTCCAGTTGGCAGTGAGTAGTTTCCAAAGTTTTGGTCAGAACTCCATTTTCTTTGAGAAAACTTAAGGGTTTTGCCAGTAGAATTTTTGGGCATCATTTTTGAAGATTAATACTGATGAGTCGAGAGAAATCAGTTTCTACTGCCTGAAAATGGAAATTCCACACAGGAAAGTCGAAGGCCTCTTTTTAAGCCCCACCTCAAAATCGGGCTTAATGACCAAACATGGCTTCCCATGTTGGGTTCTGAACCACACAATCAGAACCCAACATGGAGAAGCAGCTTTCATTTTTTATGCTGCACTAATCTGGGACAAATTTCCATAAAACTGCAAAACTGCTGAAACAACAAGTTCCTTCAAATCAAGGCTGAAAAACTCATTTATTTCGAGCTGCCTTCAATTAATAACTGGAACATCATAAAGCCCGGTCTGTTTTTCAACCTGTCGTTTTCTCCCACTTTTTCACCGCAGTGAAATACTTTTTGCTCATTTTTCTTCTGATAACGTAAAGCACTCTTTATTGCCTTGTGCCTGAAAATGCTTTATACAAATAAAACTGGCTTGCCTCGACTTTACGACCTATAATTGCGCTATAAGTTGTATAATAAAACAGATTGGATGGTAAATTTAGTTTATCCAGTAACACATTTTTCTTTCTTTCCAAGCTTGTGGACGTAAATAAACCTTTGATGTGTACATTTGGGGTTATTAAAAATCAAACCAAATTATCATAGCAGGTCAAAAGCCTCGCTCTTTAGCAGGAGTGTGCTCCATGAATCTTTTAAGGTCCGGTTTGTTTAAACAGAGGAACCTTCTAGCCCACAGGAATGTGTTTTGCTTCTTTCCCCTCATCCTTCCAGGCATGAGAAGACATTAATGTGGCTGAAAACAGAATGAGAGAGAAAAAAAAAAGCGTATTAACGAAGCTGTCTCCAACGCAGCTGATTGCATACGGACACATATAGCCATCCTCGTGTCCTCCGTCCAGCCAGATCAGAGTGGGAATGTTTGCGCCAGCCAGCGGCGAGCGTCTTGTGTTGATGTTGTGATTATAACGGGTGTTTAAGGTTGGAGATGACTCATCTAGCGCGCACACACACGCGCAAACGCGCCCGCGTACGTGTTTTCATGTACACACACCGCTCACCCACAGTAATCTAGATAAAGATCATCACTCACCGGCCGTCTCCTTCCTGCCTCCACTTTCTCTGGCAGGGTTTGCAGCTTAGCGGGGATTTGTTTTCGCCATTACAAGAACTTAAACTTTTCTAAACGCTTGCTTCCAGAGGAAAACTAAAATTGCTCCAGCAAATGGCCAAATTAATTGAAATCATTACCGGAACGAGTGTTTTATTTCCATGCGTGTGCACGTTTTATGAAAGCGTTGTGGATTTATGTCTCGCTGTGAGCGAATCTGGGTTGCTATGGAATGCAGAAATCATGTTTTTCAATTCTGTGTCTGTCCCCAACAGTTGGCCCTTTTTGGACTTTCCATCCTGGGAGCGTTAACATTTACAGACATGACTGAGCTCTTTCAGATCACACGGCTTAAGAATATGTATCTGTTTGCAGTTTCTAATTTTATCAAACTATTTTACACTCTTTATTTTACCTCTTTATTGGAATTAAGTATTCAGAGATGTTTACTCCCCTAGCTAACATTCCTGATGCTAGCTGCCTGTATATAGACTGTGTGTCATACACAGCAGGTTTTCCAGTGCCCTAATATTTAAATATTTTTATATTTTGATTCTGAACAAAGAAGGTTTACAAGTCTTAAACTAGCTGGAATGAGCTATGTCTCATACATTCTGAGATGTTACTAAATGTGAGCTATCAAGCATTTTGCTCTTTGAACTAATTCCAATTTTTTTTTGAAGAAACTCACCTATTCATTGATTTTTTTTTCTGTTAAGCATCTAAAATATAATATATAAAGTATAAGTATATATTTTTTTTTAAAGTAGCGTGGGAAGCTGAAATACCTAGTTGCTATGCTACTAGACATGCTGTTAGCTAGCATTGGCAAAGCAGCCAATCCTGGAGTGGCATTCATTTGACTGTACCCTCAATAATGGAGATGAGGAAGACTGCAGATGTTAGCATTAACACTGTCCGTGTTAATGCATTTTGAGGTATATTTTGAATGATCAAAACAAGCAGTTCTAAGCGTTTTTAGAGGAACTTTAAGGTATTTGAGGATTTCTGCTCTTTGCCAGAGGGTGTGGTTCCTCACCTCCACTGCATTCATTTTTGTGAATCTTGCCACCATTAGCTGTTTCTTCCACATTCATAAACAAGTTATCCATAGTGTAGACAGATTGACTCACCGTTGTCAAAATTGGCTTTGTCTGTTCCCGACAAAAACTGTTAAAATAATTAGTAAGAAAGCTAACTAGTGTTCTAGGTTAGCTTTTACTGTGGTGCTTAGAGAAACCAGTGACGAATGGGTCAAAATCACACTGAAACTTTGGATAGGACCAGTTTGTCAATCCAGAGATGACTTGACACCATCTGCTAAGTCGTATATATTTCAATAAGCGTGTTCAATACTCTGCCGTGTCAGTCCACTTTATTACGCTGCTATTTTTACAGCAACTTCTAATAAGTCAGAGATTGAAGAAAATTCCAAATTTCCCTCCGATAGGGTTTGCAAAATGAAGATATTGAATAATTCTTTCCCTCAAAGGTTAAGGACCCAAAGCAGATTTTAATAAAGTAGGATACATGTAAGCCAGGCAACCCATACAAGCACTGCGTTGTGATTGTTCTGATTGCCGTAAAACCTTTCTTCTCATTCATCAGTAGCTCTAACCCAAGATTTTGTCTTTGCCATCTTCTTACCCCCTTCTTAAACTAATTCTCTTACAGCTCAAACTGCAGGTCAGTGCCAAAAAGTTCAGTCGGCTTCACTGTCATCCGCCTAATCCGACGTGTTGCCACTTAGAACCGAGCACGCAAAGCGAGGCCTTGTGCAGAACCGGAGAAAGGATGATAGACATCCAAGCAGACAGATGGAGGAAATGCTCCACCGAGTCCCAAACGGTGGGAGACTCCCGGGGGAGAGATTTGTTCTGGACCCCTCTGCTATACGCTTCTCTGTTCCTTCCTTCACCGTCTTGCCATCATCCCTCTCAGACTGTGATTTGTTTTGTTCTCTTCAAATGTTAGGCTGTTCTCAGAGGCTCGCCGGCCACAGAGACAGACAGCGTGTTTACACTATCCTCAAGTGCGGCATCGCATTGACACCGGCGGTGTCAATGCGTCTGTGTGAGGGGGTGTTTGTGTGTGTGTTGGGGCATCGTGGGAGGGTTTTGGGAGAAAGTAAAACGGCCGGGGAGACGGAGTTGGCATGTACATGCTTTCTGTCCGCATTCATGACTAAAATTTTACTATTTGTTGATAGAACCTCTCATGGCACCTTGGAAGGAAAAGCCTTATTCGGAGATGGGTTTGTTGAAGATGCTTTGGTGGAGTTTTTAGCACAAAGAGATTAAGACTCTGCCTGTCTTGTGGCAGCCATTTTAAAGCCTTCACTCTTCACAGTGACATTGTGGTGCAGTCCCAGCTGATTAACATGTTGTCGGTAGCTGCGGCTGTGTCTTTCATCTTCTCTGTAAGCCACCGCGCAAAGACAAGACACTAAATTGGGTAATATATGGCTGTGCAACTCTGCGATTGGTTAGACTTTATTGCCTCTTGTGCAGATGGTTCTGATTTTGGCTGCTTTCTTTTTTCTTTTTTTTAAAAAAATCTTCTGAGCTGGAGAACAGACGCAGTCAGCCACACACGTGCAGCCAAACATGGGAAAACATGCATGAAAAGTAAACACAGAAAACACGTTTGAGGTCCACATACTAAGTAGACGAGAGATTTCCTGATCGGATCTTTTTTTTTTGGTCCTCAATACACATTTGAGTCATTTTTGAACAGATGTTGATGCAGTCGTAGAAACTGACAAAACTGCCGTGTATATGCTCGATAACTCAGTAACTTTATTAAAGTCAATTCAAAACATGTCGCAGACCTCACTCAGGTGAGGGTGTTGATGTTCTGGGTGTTGCTCTGGGTTAATCCACCCCTTTGCCACTTCCTGGCCCATTAAAAACATCATGCGTTATGTTTTCTCTGGTAGCATGTACATCTGTTTTTCTGGTTAACTAGTTAAAGAGTTAGCTGAGTTACAGGGATAAAAAATGTCAAATTGGTACACGTGATATATTGGACGCAGGAATAAATCTTAATTTTAGCAGGTATGTAATATCTGGTTAGCAGGCCTATGGAACATCCCACATTTGACTACCTCAGTTTGTTGAGGTGCAAAGCCAATGCTAGCTCTGTTGTGGTTTGACTCGTTGATAGCTGGAACCACAGTGTGGTTTTAATGCGGGGACAAATGTAGCAAAAGCATTGTTGCCCTGCTTCAAGACCTTAACTCTTTGCTTTTAAACGACCTGGACTTTACTAACTACTGGTTCAGCTTCTCTTCGAAATGTTACTCATTGTAAAGGGTGAAAAACAAATTGTCTGGGACAACCTAAAATACAGTGTTGTAAGGTTTTTGGATGGCTGTGAAGCTGTCATTAGGAATGATAAACAATCAGTCTGTGCTATGAATCCACCTCATTTAAAATACCTTAGATCCCAGATCAAAGCTTGATATCCCTAAAATATCCAGTGGGACATGAATACATGGTCACTGGTGTTTGACTGGCAACAAGACGTTTATGCGGTATATTCACAATATTCTTGCAGTTCATTTACTAGCTGGTGAGAGTTTATTGATCTGCAACATCTGTGCTCATTACTTTGAGTAACGTGTACATCAGAATCAAGAAGCCATGATTAATTGGCGTCTGACTCGTTTCCTCCCTTGGATCCAAACTCCCGAAGAGCGCCTCGGCTTCTTCACGTTACGCAAAGTACAGATGCTGCTTCTGTTGTGTTGGCTTAAAGTTAATAAAAGCCTTAAATCAACTAAATAAATAATGAGAAGCAGTTACATTATTAATGCGAGCAAGTGAGGGAAGCAGAGAAGAAGACATGTGCAGTGTTGCTGCTTCCAAGCCACACAGCAAAACATTTGGTGACAGATAACAGCTGCACTAAATCTGCATTCAGCAGCCTTTTGGAAGGTAGTTAAACTAGAGTCGATTGTGCACTTATTAACTATTTAGGACTCTGGAAAGGGGGTGCGAGCCAAGCAAGACGAGAACGTCCTAAATCATGTGTTAAAGTTGTACATCAAATTCCAGTGGTTTTGTAAGTTCATGGATTCCTATGAAGTCATTATACAATCACCAAACAACACAGGTATTTGATGAATTTCATATCCACGTGTAATCCTCTTCGGTTTGGGGACGGTTGGCCCCTATCTCCAGAGATCAGTGGGTGAGTGGTCGCCATTCTGTCACAGGGCAAAATAGGTTCAGCCTTCATGAATTATTTAAATCCTACAGTACTGTGCAAAACTGGGCTTCCAAGGAGCAAGACTATCATGTGATTTTTGTCAAGAGTTTTGATTCTACTGTAGCTTTTGCCAAGATTTCTGGAAGTTTTGCTGCATTTTCAGTCATTAAATGCAGTGCCTGGCTGTATCTGTTTGTTTGTCCTTCTATCCTTCTGTCCTTCTTTCCTTCAGAGAAATATTTGTTTGCCAACTATGATCAATGATGACGTATTCAGCAATAAAAAAAACAAAAAAACTCCCAAACACGGGTTGAACTAGTGTTGGGTCTACATAAAACAGAAAACATCCCTGTTATGAAAGCCTTGAGTCAAAATGCCACGGTAACACAGCGACAACACAAAAAAACTTGATTTGACTTGTACATTAAACAAAAAGTCAGCGATTATACCTGCTGCTTTGAAGCAATAGTGATAAAAAAATAAACCTACTTTTGTTTAAACATATTCATAGTTGAGTATTGACAGTCCACTTTTATAAATAAGAGACAATTTTACATGGAATATATTTGAAAATATCAAGAATTTACTCTTGCTAGATCAGTAGGAGTTATAATATAGATAATTGTTGGACAGAATATTATGGTTTCTTGCTGTTCTGCTCTTTATGGAGTAGCACAGAGAGCTCATTGTGTAATTAGCTAACTCTATTAACCATCCTGCATTCTGGTTGATACACATACTGTTCTTGGTGGGTCATTTACCCTCCAGTCCATCACCTTTCAAGGAACCTAGGTGACTTGTCAACAAAAGAAATGAGTGAGGGGGTGATAATGCTCCCATCACTCTGGAACTTTCTTTGTAGCTAAGGGGACTTTGAACTTTTTAACATCATTAAGAATGTTTTAGAGCCATGGCATGTCCTCAGACTGGTAACCAGCCCATGGCTAATTGGATCTTCAGGTTTTTTGTGAGTCCCCGTGACCCACTGGCCGTAAACGTCACATTCCAACTCCTTGAAGACATGACTTTCAGATAGTGTTCACCTTCTATGCTTTGAGTTTCTTTAGGCCTGGCACACTGGTCCACCCCCATCTCCAATGTTCTATCATGGCCGCGCATGATGACAGGGCTGAAAATGAAGGAAGAAACGGCAAAAGTTCAATGAACGACTCTAAGAGACCTTCAGAAAGCCTGAAAACTACTAATCAAAACCAGAACAACTTAAGCATTGTATTCTCCATTTCACACTGGGATAGATGTTAGCAATAAAGAACATTCTGGCCTGCAAGAACACAGGTTTTATTTCCAGGATCTTGCGTAGAAAATGTGGTTTAACCTCGTTCTCTGGACTCGCTTTACCTTAGCCGAAGCGCAGTGACAAGCATAGCCACATCCTCCTTTTCATGTTTCCAGGAGAAAAAGGGCCAATTTTTTGTTGTTGCTTCCATCAATATGTAACCCGAAACTAGCACACGTCCTCGAGCTGTGCGTGTGTATGTGTGTGTATAAAGACACGATGCCCACCCAAACGGTTGAGAGAGACGGGTCTGAGGCTAAGGCGAACGCGCTGCATTCACAGTCAGCAATGCCAAGCCGCAAAGACTTCACACAAAAAAATCCTGAACGTGTACAGCAGCTGTCGTGAGAATGAGGAGCAAATGGTGAATACTCACAAACACACAACGTCAGCTGTGCAGTTTTATTAACTTCCAGCAACTTAGATTAAAGTCTCGCTGCAACCTCTGCCAACAGTATGCTAATGATTCGTGGATGAAAACCTTGAATGTAGGCACCAAATGATTAGTTGTAATCATTTGGTAATATTTTTTTTTAGTTGCATAAAATCAAATGATGTGAAAGTTGTTTTTTTTACATTATGGAAAAGGAGGCTTTTGGCATTAGATCTTCCCACATAAATAGGATATACTTGTACTAAAACAATCCCATCTGTACATCTTTTTATTTACTTATAGAGCAGAGCATTGTACCCTTTATCCGTTTTGATCTTTGTAGAAGTCTAGCAAGCCCAGTACTTTCTCCGGCATACAAATCAAAAGGACTTGAAACTATAAAATGGAAAGTTTTGGCAATTTTGAAACTATGTTTTACATATCTTGATAAAACAAAGAGTCTCATTTCATCCCATTTCCACTAGCGACTAAAGAAGGGCCTCTGTCATTGCTTAAAATGAAAAATCTATATTTTTTTACCTTTAGGTCTAAGGTTGTGTTGTAATATAAAAAAAATTGCTCTCAGTTATCAGACATTAATAAAATAATCCTCTGATCAAAAAAGGTTAAAGCCAACAAAGCTGTGCAATTAGTTCTAGTAATTTTATAAGGTTCTACGGTAAAAATCCCTGATAGTTACTAAATTAGTACTTTTTAGGTACATTAAAATCATGACAACTTATAGCAATTACAGTTAGCACTTTAGTTTTTACTGTTGGATAGTGTTATATAGTGCTAAACTGGTACTCGTCCCTGCTTAGCAACAATGCTAGCACCTCGAGCACAATAGAGAATGTTCTGTTTTTGCCCAATATTTTTGGGGTAGGGAAGAATCACTTTCACCAGTAGCTGAACGCTTCTGTTGAAGGAACCCCTACGTGTAAACAAAACCAAAGAGCACACAATTTAAGCGAAGGAAGTGAACAATTCGTAGCCATTCAGACCATGTTGGCCACAAAACCATTCGTTCCCTGAGCTTCGTGGCGAATATGGAGCGGTTTGTGTTGGCCACGAAGCTGAATATTGAGCAGTTAAAGTCAAAGCAGAGGAATGTTTAAGACGTTTTATTGCTGGCAAAGATGTTGTGGCCCTATTCACCACGAGGCTTCTTACGACGGACGCCATTTCCGGTTAGCTTCATAGTCTGGTGGATTACAGATGTCACGGCCAAATGCATTAGCACTTCTTATAGTTCTTGTACTTCTTGTGGTGTAAAACTTCCACACGAAGTAACGTTTCTCAATAGTCGAAGGTCCAGACTCCGTATACAAAGCAAAGCGTGGATCAAGGGGCTGGTTTTTCTCAGGCTAGGGAAAAACAAACTTGTTTTTACAGAAGCCCTGGTCTAGCAGCCAAAACACCTTGTTGGAAAACTCCTATTTGTTGTCCACAGTACAAGAGTTTTAGAGGTAAAAGCATTTCAAAAGTTAACCTAAGATATATATGTTTATTTGACGTGTTAAAGGACGCATGCGTCATCTTTCAGGACTTTAGCTTTAGAACAGACGATGAAAGAGTGAGACTTCTGCAATGTGCGGACGTTGTTTTGGGAACAGAGTGGGGTAACTGGGTCGGCAACACGCACACAACAACACCTCCCTCCATGAAATATTCATCTCCGCCCTCCCTTTAAAAGAAAAGTTTGTGTTTTACCCTCACCGCCTCATTATCCACAGTGAGGCCGCGTCACTCAGTGGGGAATCTGTCTCATTTAGCTTCTGAGGCAACAAACATCTTGTGGCTGATGGATTTCTTGTTTTGTTTTGTTTCCTGTAAATACAGTCAATTGATATCTTATGGGAGAAAACGGGGGCTGCTTTTTTTTTATTTTTTCCCCAATTTGGTGTAAACATTAAATCTATTTCTCATCTTTTTTTTTTCTTTTTTTTTTTTCTCTGTTCTGTAACAAGCTTTTCGCATTATGCAGTAAAACACGAGGAATCCAGAAGAAGCGCAAATGATCAAGGAATTCTGAAACAGCCACGCGCCGTAGTCACGGTGTGTTTGTGTACCGTCCGTCTGTTTCCCCTGTGATGAATGGAGATGTCCTGACCTTTGAGCTGAACTCTCCACTCCATTATTGAAAATGCAGTCGATGCTGAATGCATTATGCATAAAGCTGGTTATACTGGGCCACCACCCCCCCCGCCACAATGGCAGCTTTCTCCCACATCTGTTTGTTTACTTGGTAATTGGGGTTTTAAGCTATACTGCTTCTTTATGATAATAAAATGCCTGCAAGGCTGAAAAACACGCCACGTTTCAGATTCCCTTCAAGAATGAGAAACAGAGCCGTTTTATACCATTTCAGGTCTCCACTCCCTTACTCTTTTTGACGCATTAAATTGATGCTTTTAAATTCGGTGCTGCTTTTAGACATTTACACTGGAAACAGAGTGAAAAATTGGGACTTGTTTTTGTTCTGCAGAAGCAGAAGGTTTTGATTGCTTAAAGCAATCCGAAAGTTAAGTGTCCAAACTAACAGTGAGCTAGACTTCAAATAATAATTTAAAAAAAACAAACAAACACAAGAAGCAAAAGTTTATATTAATTTTCACACTATTTCAACTCATTTTTCGGACGTTTTTATATAATAAACTGCACAGTGGGTAACACCGTTGCCTTTCAATAAGAAGGCAAATCCCAGCTATATTGATAAAGCACAGACCCATTCAATAAATTAGAATATTTTTGAAAAGTCAGTTTATTTCAGGAGACTTTATTACACATTATATAGATTAATAACACACAGATGGATGTTTGAAAGCCTCAGTTTCTGTTAATTACGGTGATTTACACCTACATCTTATGAAAACATGACGTTTAAAATTATAATAATACATCAAACCATTAAAAAAAATAATGTTTAAAAACATAAATGTGGGCTTAATGAGAAGAATGTTTAATACTTGCTTAAAGGTTATTTTCAAATTGTACATTTAATTTGACAAATGAGACTCATAGGAAAGTATATTGTAATATGTTGAATGTGACAGAATATATAGTGCTTCTTTAGTCAAATTCATAAGTCAACGCACTTTACACTAGAACCATGTTCACTTGCACAGCTAACGTTGCCAAACCATAAAATGATGCTTTTGTAATGCATAAAATGACAGTCAGAAATATTTAAGCTGAATTCTAATAAAAAGAAATTGTGAATGAGCTTAAAGTCTTAGGGTGTTTTTTTCCCCCCATATTCCTAAGAGAGAAGCTTTGATTCCTAAACCTAATTCCTTAAACGAAACCGAAACACAGCTGAAAATAAAAAAGAAAAGAAAAGAGCTAATGAGATTTTATTAAAGAGTCAAATCTGGTTTCTTGGTTATCTCTCAACCTGATTTTGTCGAAATTTATGGAGAATTTAATAAGAAGAAACTAATTTCACCTTTTCAATCAGGCTCTCGGGATTCTGTTTTGACCGGGTGACTTGTTGATCCGTGCCTTACAAATGACACGCCTAATCTGAGAGGCCTGAGAGAGAAACAGTTTTCTAATTTGCTGCAGGAAACTTTATAATTTAGACACCCAAATAATCGAATGATTGCATAGGACGTGAATCGTCGTTTGTGTGGTGGTTGCCTCATAAACGGGCGGCTAATTGTTCTGGCCTTAATAGGAAGGAGGAAAAAAAAAAAAAAACGCGCACAAGGGTTTTTCTCAAAGTGGGTGGCAGCAATAAAATGTCCCAGTTGTCTTGTGTATATGTTTGCATTTGTCAGATGTTGGGGTGGAAGGGAACTCTGAAGAATAAGCTGTTGTTTATTTGCGAAGGCACGGGTGGAAGACTAGCTGTGAACCGCTTATGGAAGAATTTCCCTTTTCTTACGTTCCTTGTTTGTTTTTCAGCAAAAAAAGAGAAAGAAAAACACACTGGCTGTGTTTGAGTTAGGCCCTCCATTTCCCCTATGCTGCTGTGCCTCACGTTCAGAAGCACTTTGCATATTTTAGCATGTATATAAATCTCATGATTTTTAATGGCTCTAATTGGCTGCGGCTGGTTGTGCTGGCGTGCGCTTTAATCTTTTTTTCCGTGTCAAGGTCTTGCCTCACTTGCTGAACCAAAACAAATGAATCTGGGCTTGTCTCCGTTTAACTCATCTGTGTTCACCCGCTGCCGCCGTTGTGTGTGGCGTGTCAATAACAAAAGAAAAAATGGGTCTTTCCTACTGGGAAGTGTGGAAGAAATGATTTCCTTCACCCACTGTTCACCTGTCACTGGAAGAGAAGACTTATCTATTGCTGACGACCGGTAGCACAGACAGTTAGCGAGTTTTCTTCCAATTTATGTAGAGACACAGTGGCGCGCACAGACATTTTGACGTGTGCTCAAGTGTAAAAAAGGCACATTGAACCAACAGCTGCCTTAGTAATGAGAGATTTATCAAAACGAGAAATTTCACAAGGGCACTTTTTTTTGTACAGAGGAAAACCGAAAATGCTGCAGAGACTTCTTAGCTAATTCTGTCCTTTCTTGTACATTTTGAAATTTTAGGTCAATGTTGCCAAAGCACTTAAATTGTATTTCCATGTATGACCTTAACATATAGTTCTGTTACCTTGAAATTGAATCCATTTCTTTATTTGGTGTCGGCTTACAAAGCGCAGTGCTGAACATGGCAATGTGAAACGTTCAGATTTGCAAAAATGGGATTTGAGCTGCATTCAAAGCATTGAGCGCGTCCTCGTGTTCGTGAAATGCTGAATCAGAAAAGTTGAGTGAGCACAATTTGGATTTGCGTAGCTTTGTTGTTTTTCGGGTGGCGAACCGGCCATCGCAATAGATGGACTTCCTGTGCTCTTGTACGGTTCTAGGTATTGAATGGTTTCACACCTACACTGGCAGAAATATTAGTTTTTGAAGTACATCTGGGTTACACTGCAAAAACCAAAAAATCTGACTAAGGATTTTTTGTCTAGTTTCTAGTGTAAAATCTTAGTCCACTTGAAATAGTAACACCTGACTTACAAGTAACATTTCAGCAAGATATAGAAAATTGCTCTAGGTAAGTAACTCCTTGATATTGGTGAAAAAGTTCAAATTCCTCTGGCAGATTACTTCACTTATAGAAAGACATTTTTCCCATGTAATTAGTGAAATAATCTGCCAGTGGAACTTGTACCTTTTCATCAACATTAAGGAATTACTTGCTTAAAACAAGTTTGTATATCTTCCTGAAAAGTCATCTTTAAGTTAGTTTTGCCTTATTTTGAGTGTACTGAGATAGTTTAACTAGAAACTACACCAAAAACACTTGGTTAATTTTTGTGTTTTTGCTGGCGTGCTAGTCCAAAAGTGGGATATGCAACAACATCTAAAACCAGCTCAGATTTAAACAAAATCAGTTCCAAAAGGTGAGGCATTCTGATCAAGTAAAACTCAAAAACATCTGCAGGTACAACGAAGCCCGCCATATCCCCCCCCCCACACCGTTCCAAAACAGCTTTCAACGTTTTCTATGGAAACGGTTTTAAAATAGGTCTTTGATTGTTTCCAGCCAATCAGATTTCAAACAATACTGTCTAATAATTTCCAAATGTGGACATTTATGATTCCAGAAATGACAGATTAAAGGTGTTGGCAGAAGTCAGCTCTTAAACCCTTTGGGTTTTTTGAGAAGCTATGGGGGAGTGGAGGGGGGTGATATCACAGTGGTTGTTTCCATGCCCATAAACGACCCAAAAGCCCACTAAGCCCACTAAGCAGGGGGTCATGGTAAATTTCATTTGGCATGTAATGGTCAGTTTTCAACCCCATAACAGCGTAATTATCTCGAGTAGCAATTTAGACACTTTGAAAGCTTTGGTAACTTTTTAGATGTGTTTTTTTTTTCCCTGATACTAACTAAATCGCTTACACTCCAGTCTTAATATTTTCTGTTTGCGCTCAGAGGGAGGTAATTGGCAGGAATTTCTGTTGTGAAACAAACTCTTAGATCAAAAAAGCTGTCAGATCTTGTTGCTGGTGTGCTTTCTCGCCCGGTGCATTTCCTGTTTTGGGCTCTGTAGGTAGTACAGCCATGGAGGTGTCTGTGTGAAGCTCAGGTGTGGCTGGGGAAGTGAGACAATTAGCATGATCACACCGCGACAGAGCTGCTTCCCTCTGGGGCTGATGAAATGTCATCCTTTCTTTATTTCTTTCTTTGATTTTCATTTTTCTTTTTTTTCTTTGTCTTCAGAGCAACATGAATCCGTTCCCTGCTTGGAAAAAGTGAAGCTTTTCCGCATTTTGTCACAACACAGCCACAAGAATGTATGTATTTTAATGGGGGCTTTATGTCAAAGGGCAATGCAAAAGGGAGTAAAACTGTCAAGTTGAAAGGAAACGATGCACTGTGATTCTCTTCAGATGTCATTCTGAAAAGCATATTTACATGCCCCCCCCCCCAAATTGATACTTAAAACCACATTTTGTAGGAAATACAGCTGGAAATCTTTTACGTTATGTTTTTCAGACTCATGGACAGAAATAATGCTGGGAAATGGAGCTCAAACTCAGTCAGTTTGGCTATAGATGGTGCTTGAAGATCAATTTACAAGTTTTCTTACAGATTCTCAACTAAACTCGAGCCTGGACTTTGATTAGACCATTTGGATAGAGGAATATGCTTTGTTTTAAACCATTCAGTTATAGTTCTGGATGTAAGCTCAGGTTCGTTGTCCTACTTTAAGGTGAACAAAAGCCTCCCCGTAGCATGACGCTACCTCCACCATGTTGACAAACAGGTAGGACATGTTCACAGGATACTTCTCAGTTTTCTGCATACAAGCCAAAAATTGCAATTTTCTTTCACTGGATTTTATACAAATGGTAAATAGGGGCTGAATTTAAATATTTACCATTTTCTTTCATTTTAATTTCCCTTTGGAATCAATAAAGTATTTTTGAATTGTGAATTTTATCTGTTCCGTAAAAGCCCAATAAAATTCACTAAAGTTGGTGGAGTTAAAGTGATAAATTGTGGAAGAGCTTAAAAGCTGTGAATTCTTTTACAATGTGTCCTGTATTTATACTTGAGGCATTATGGTGCTGCCATATAAACTCTGACTTCAGTCAAAAACATTTCAGTGCTGTATTATTCCATAAGTTCTGTCTCTATTTCATCTGATAGCCTTCTGTCTTGAAATAAACGGTTGGAAAGTTGACAACTCGGCTCATCCCACATGATTAACCTTTCAGAAAAGTTACTAACTTGTACCGATCGGGTTCACTGGAGTTCTAAAAATATCTGCATGCACAAAGTGTAAATGCGCACCTTCAAACACGAGACTGAACAGTATCTAGTCTGTGGAAAGTGGAGGTGAACCACAGCACAACTTGTCATGCTTCAAAGATGGAATTGGTTTTAATGTAAACCCAACTGGGTAGAACACCAAGCTCCAGCTCTTCATTTGTGTCCTAAGAAGAGGTTTTTCAAAATGACGAGGGCATTCGTTTTAAGGTTCGTTCCCAGTGGAGAAACGCCAGCGTGCCAGCCGCACTGTGAAAAATCCTCTGTTCTTTTCTAATTGCTGCTTCCCACAAGTCTCCCTGTCAGTTTTACACCAAAATTTGAAATCACTGAAAAGAAAGGGGGATGTGATTCATGAAGGGGTAAGAAGAAAGGAGGGCGGACAGGTGGGTAGAGAAGAAAAGGTGAGGATTAACTGCTCAGACAGAACGTCAAAATTGCTTCGTTTCAGAGAACCGCTGCCAGCTGCGGTTTCCACCTTCGGCTGCGCTGAAGCTTCACCTCTGGTATCGAGAACACCGCAATGCCTCTTCATGTCATCGGCCCAACATTCAGCAATAGTCTGGACTAGTTTATCGCTCTGTATCCAGCTCTTGAAATTGTTCTGCTGTACCTTAGGCTTAAAAACAAATGCAGATGGTACATACTACAAACACAGAAAGACACACAAAAAAACAAGGGCTAAGTTAGTAAATATGTAGTATGGTAAAATAAAATGCAGCCCAGTGTTCTACGCTTTGGTTGGCAGAGATGGTTTCAACCTTTCGGCTATTGAGAAACGATTACTTACTGGAAGAGTATTGGGGTTTTAAATGGTTGACTTTAACATTTTTACCCAATCGCTAACTTTTGTCTGTGACCTAATGCGCTAGCTCTATCGCGAAGGAAGCTACGCTATGAACCTAAAGAGAAATTTTGTACGCCACAAGGAATAGTTTTAGATTTGTCTGGTATGGAAATATCAGGCTCTTGTTTAGTGAATATTGACGCTCTGCCGTCATTTTCAGACCATGATTTTCAGCGTGCATTGGAGTTGTTCAAGGTAAATCTCTAACCTCCATGGTTCTCAAAGGGGAAAGGGAGGAACATGAAGAATGCAAGTCATCTGTCTTGTTCATGTGTCGATGTACAATTGAGAGGGCTGTGGATAGACAGAAAAGGGTTTTATCCGCAGTTATTTGGTTCCTCGTCTGTTGAGTTGAAGATGAAAAAAGAAATGGAATTAATACCTGATAAACTCTGTTATCGGCAGCGATGAGATAAATATCACTGCGTGATCCGTACTCTTACCAACTGTTTTGTTTGACTGGCTGGGCTTTACATTAAAGTTATGCAACCTCCACCCTATGTACGGTAATCTATTAGGAGTTTATTGTGGACATGCTGCTTTTTGTACTGAAAGTAGTGAGTTAATGACGTTAGATTAGGATTTCCCAACCTTGGGAGGTTTTCCAGGCATATCTCATTGGTTGACCCCTGGGTAGGAGTCAGTGAAAGTTTTATATGTCCCTTTTGGTCTAGTAACACCAAGGAGAAACACCTTCAAAAGGTGCAATGAAAGACATTTTCTGAAACCTCCTCAAAGATGGACAAGAGAATTATGGACATATGGATGGTAGTCATAAAAAACATTTTACCTGTTGAATTGAGCTTTTCTCATAGTTTAGTTCATGGGTACCCAAGTGCAAGCCTCGAGAAATACCATCCCACAATGTTTAGGTGCATCCTTTCTCTAACATCCGTGAATCAATTGAACTGCAGAGCTGAATAGCCCCTGTTGAGACAATTTAGCTATTGATTTAGGGGTCTTACAGCAAGGGTGCATCTAAAAGTTGTAGGATGGTAGCCCCTGAGGATTGGACTTAGGTAGATGTGTGGAGGTCTTCGTAAGCCAGAAAATGCTAAAGCGTAACCACATCCCAATTCAACAACTGCAGCTGAGACAAACAAGTGAAGAGGACAGCAATGAAGGAATGGGAAAAAGAGAAAAATCCAGTACTGGAGAACTGAAGCAGAGTCCCCAAGTTTTCAACCATTAATTTTAAGACTCCAGTTCCAGAAGTGCCAATAATTGCAGAGTGCTATAGTTTCAAAATGTCCCTGTAAGTATTAAGTCATAGTGTCATTATATCACTCTCAAGCAACTATCGAGACTTATGAATTGTTACGTAAATAAAGGCCAAAAGCTAATAAGTGGATCGTGGCATGCAATGGAACCCTCTCTTTGTACTCTTACAATACACAGAGTTGTACCACATACCTCGGGCCTGCGGACAATCACGATGCAGTTGCCACACTCCATTTTCTCCCCCATTGAATCACTAAGGCACAGATTAATATGACCACAGCCAGTAGGCTCTCAGCCCAACCAAGAGCCTCTGTGTGTGGGCAGCTTTTCTCAATACAGTCCCCGGCTGAGGTCCGCGCTGGTGACTCCCAACATGTAAGCTCCCACTCTGACAAGCAGAGAGTAAATACACTTCCAGAGCCACCGAGTGGACTAACGCAAAGCAGAGTGTAAGAGAATAAGCTTGTGGTTGCTTTAGCTGCTGTGTACTTGTGCTTGCATGGTTTTAATGAATGAAACAAACCCCAACTGTTTTACAGAAAGGATTCATTTCTGTGGTTTATGAATCATACGCAAATCTTCATTTCAAGCATCAGTAACTAAAGGCAGACGCTTGTTTTAAATATGTCATCTCAATTGGATTTTGTTAACGGCTCAGCTCTTAATTTTGCAACCTAACACGCTATTCGATTTAAACCACACATGGTTTTCTTTGTTGTTTTTCCACATCATAAAAATTTTTTTTTTTGGAACAAGTTGTGTTACCTGAACATGGGATTGGTGGAGAGATCAGCACACAGCTGGCTTGTTCATGCTGACACTAACTACGTTCCTCCTGAAGGCAATGTGTTTGAAACACTCCTTGATTTTTTTTAAAAAATCGAAACAGCATCATTATCCTTCAGCCTCATAATTATGCACAAGTGTGTTGGTTTATCTCATAAAATCTCAGTGTAAAGCAAACATCTTTTGGTTTTGATGTCACAAAGTTTGAAAAAGTAAAGACATGCTTGCGAAGCAGTTGTATTTTGTTTAGCTGCGATAACGTTTCAGTTGGTCCGGAGTCAATAATTGCAAAAGAAAGATTTTTATTAATGTCCCACATTGATCTGCAAAACTTAAATGGAAATTCTGTTGCTAAAGAAAAATCGGAGGGGTCTAACAGGAGAACTGAACCGTCGCAGTGCTTGACGTCTAATTGAAAATTGCCCTAATTACCTCCAGTCCCTTGAGATGCATTGTACCTCATGCAAAACAGCAGCGTGGGGAAATGTTGTATCTTCCCTCCAGTTCGTCTTCACCTCCCTTTGAATGTTTTGCCTCATTCTTGATTAATTTTTTTTCTCTCCTTCCTTTCTTTGGTCTTCATTTGGCCTCACAGTGCATTGATATGAGGGCATATTTCACTTTCTCAGATCTGTTCCTGTTTAGAGATGAGGTGATTGCGTGTTTCAGTGAGCTTGCTGACCCAGAAATACTTGATTGACTGTGAGACAGAGTGACAATGTCAAACACTTACAGCTGGAGTCAATGCTCATGCCCTCCAGTGAAGGAAGAATAAAAAAGATTTACAGGAGTAGTTACATGCCAGTAAAAACTTACCCTAACCATGGGACTGTAACAAAATACTTGTTAGTTTTTTGGTTTTTTTTATAAAGTTAGATGAAGGTTAAAACTAAAAAGGCATTTTATTTACAAGCATTGCTCTTTAAACTCTTGTTTGAAGTTAAGTAAGGGGCAAGTTTTCCAGTCGTCTTTTGATGCTAACAGGGTGAGCTAATAAAGAAACAATGAGGCTGGTCAGTTACACTCAGTCCGAAAAACATTAAAGAAGCCTCGATCACTTTTATAATGTGTCTATGGAAGCATTTTGGGTACTTACTGGAAAAGAAAATCTCTAACAGAAAAGATAGAAACTATTTTGCACAGTGAGAATACCAGGACCGGCTATAGCTGCTAACAATGTTTCATTGGCGTCTTTCTTGAAGTTTACTTTTGTAAGCAAACACAAGTGCTGTTTCTGTATTATTTTACAATATTGGAAAGAAACTGGCCGTATATAGTTTAAAATCTACAATACATGGACTAATTAAAAACACTTAACCATTTAGTTTAATCGCTGATTAAACTAAATGGTTTAATCAGCGATTAAACCATTTATCTAGACTGGGAACTAGAGTCCATATAGTTAGCGGCGAAATGTGACAAGATACAAATGCTTTTTGAGAATACCACGATAACTGCTAATGACACTAAAGTTAGCATCTGCTTTAGAGATTCCTAGCAGTGCTAAGTTATGACTTTCACAAGTGTTTTTTAAAAAAAATTATCATTAATGTACTCAGACCCCAAATAGATGCTTCTAAACTGAACAGCTACACTGATGGCCAGACCAGATGCAGCTTCTACGAAGAGTAAAACACAGAGAACATACAGTTAAAAGTTGTAATAACAGCAAATAATGCCAAGTTGGAGAGGAGGCTAACAAGCTAACAATGTAGCAGAGCAAGGAGAAGTGGTCAGTTTGTCAACCAGCAGTGTCAACCCACAGCAACAGCTTTGGATAACCTAAGCTGCTCTAACTATAAGTTTAATCAAAAAGAAAAGTTTTAATAAGATAGATTATTTATACATTGTATATTTGAAAACAAACAAAAGGTATTTTTTTGGTTTTAAATGTTTTTTTTTTCTATAGTTTTGCTTTGTCACGCTCTTGTGAACCAAACACACAAGTTGGGGTTTTTTTTGTTTTTTTTACACATACTGTTTTCTTTGGTAAAATATTTCTAAACGTATACATGCCCTTTCGCTAAGATTAATATCTGTGTGGGGAAACTCTCTGCTGTTGCAAAGCCGTGCCCGTGTCTCTGTTACTTCTGCTTGACCATGATGATTTCCGCTTATGCAGCTGTTTTGTTTTCTCTGCACCAGCTCTCCAATTTGCATCTTCGCTCAGTTGAAACTTGTGCAGTCTCCTAAATGCAACTGCTTCCATTACTGCACCATCCACTCGGTTATTAGCCTGTAGTTTCATTGTGATGAGGTGTAAACTGAGCTCTCCGACACTGTTAAACCATCCCGTTTTCATTGCGCTGTAATTGGCACAGTATTGATTCTGTAAATTATGACACATTTACTGGGGGGGGTTGCTGGCTTTGAGCAGTTTCAATTGTATTGGATGTTCAAAGAAGTCATTATAATGTGTCTTGAGACTACTGATTTAATATTGTTTTGTCAAACATTTACAGTTACTCTATATTTTCTCAGTGTATTTATATTGTGCTTAGAGCAACATCTTTAAAATAAGACATTTCATTTAATTCTGATATGAAGAGATTTGCTGCTCCAGGGTGACAAAAGTGTGCGATTGTAAATGTTCTTTGTGGGAACATTTTATAAAGGAATGGGCGCAGCATTGTCCCATACACGGTTCTAAACAGTTTTAGTTCAAATCTCTAAATCAAGTCTGTGTTTGGTCAAGATCCAAATGGTTGCCTAAACTTTACAAAGTGCAGGTGACTGCATAGAGGTTTCTGATTCTCAGAGGCAAATAAATGGTTAATATTCTTAACATTAGAAAGTATTGTGTTTCCTTGATACTTTGAAAGGAAGCCACACTCTTGGATGTTGATTTAACTTTTATACACATTTTATCTCATTGGTTCAACACAATATTCTTCACCTTTTCGTCTTATGAAGAGTGTTCCAACATTGAGAACTTCATACCAGTCTTTTTTGGACTTTTTTCGGAACAGTGAGCTCACTGTTCACTTGCTTCAACTTGCTCAAAATCACATCTCTTGATCACTGCTCTGTAGTCAAACACATTTCCTGCACTACTTTACATGCTGTCTGCCTTCTATACCACTCATTTGGAAATGTGATTGTCACATTTTCCATCCTTTTTGCATTAGGCTTATTGCTCTGACCATATGACGAGATCTTTGCAGTTTGCCAAGTCTGTGGCTGGAATTTTGTAAACGTGCGTTTGTGTGCTCATGTCAGTATCGATGTGCTGTATTCCTGAAGTTTGATTGCCCATATTTGTGGCTTTATAGATGATCTCAGCGTTGTATACTGCGTGGGACTGTGTTGATGTTGTGTATAAATGTGCCTGCGTGTATGCGTGTGGGTGTTTGGCATGAGGTGGGTCCGGGGGCCAACGTGTTGTGGTGTAGCATGGCCTCCCTCCAAAGCCCTGTGGCTGTTGAACTTTTATGGAGAGTCAAGCACAGCACAGATCTTGCAATCTACCCAACACACATACGCATACACCCAAGTCACACATATAACTACAGCAGCCCAGCCTTCATTAGAAGTGCCACTGGTAGCCAAGCTTCAGCCTGACACTTCAAAGAGCTTTTTCTCTCCATCTCCTCTCTCTGCTCCATGCTCATTCTCTGATTCTTTTGCCTTTTTCTGCCTTTTCTCATTTCGTCACTCGATCAAACCTGAAAAAAAAAGTGATTATGACATTCTTTGTATGATCATTTAGGCGAATACCTCTCTTTACCTTGATGTATTGTTGGGCTCTTAAAGGGGATCTTGAGAACTTGTGGTTTGCCCATTTGCAAGAGCTGCAGTCAGCTTTAATTGAGAACTTTTGGAACAAGGCTACACAAGAAGTGGTTTGCACATTCTCTTAAAGCACATTTACTCATTAAATCACAACTAAGGACTCAACGAGAAATGTATGAATTAGTAGATGTTTGAAAACTGCCAACTTAACAAGTCATAAAAAATCTGAAAGCTGGAGATGTTCGTCTGGCCTGAAATTCCAAGGTAAACTAAGTGGCCGCCGGAACCCTGTCTGATCAAATATGGGATGTCCCCATCAGGATCTTTGTGCCTGATACAGTTCCAAGTCATTTCATAACCGTCATTTGTGAATTTTGTCTCCCAGTTTATTTCCCAGTCAATGGCATGAAAGTGGAATAGCCATTTTACAGGAGTCAAGTGAGGAGATTCAGACATATAATGCCGTCTTGAGGCTTTCCTGGCATATTTCACTGGTATAAGAACTGGAAAGAACAGCTTGGTGGAGCCGTGTGTTCTTGCTGGCCTGGAAATGCCCTGGAATCTCCCAGAGCAAGCTGGAGAGTTTCACCAACCATTCGCTGGATGGAAAAACTCCTAGGAACAGAACTATACTACAAAGATTTGGAAAAAACACAAGATAGAGTGCATATAGCTAAAAGCATGAGGGGAATTGCATATTTACACCTGTGATCTTAATGACATCTCAATAGACTCTGATATGAAGGTTTTCCACTCATTACTTCAACAGCAGCTTCGTTTTGACTAGGTACGCCTTTCACGAGCTACTGGTGTGTATCTGAATATTCAACTAGCCTTTCAGGTTTCAGAGGTCTGATGTTGGACAAAAAAGCTTGGTCCACTCTCTGCTAAAATGTAATCAAAATGTTCTCTGTCAGGCTGAGGTCAGGGCTCCAGTGCAGGTCAATCATATTCTTCCACACCAAACTTGAACATCCATCTCCCTATGACCTTGCTTTGTGAAGTTGTGAGCAGTCAACTGAAAGGAAAGTTTAAGGATGGACAGCTTTAGCGGTTCTCCAAAATACCTTGCCATGTTGCAGCAATTAGATTCATTTCACTGAAACTAAGGGATCAGTGAACCAGTGAAACCAGTGAAAGACGACCTCAAACCGTGATGCCACGTTTACCAACTTTATCTTTGTCACAGTGCAGTCAAGCAAGTACAATTCTTTTGGCAACCTTCAAACCCAGATTTGTAGATTTCATTCCCAAGACAGAGAAGACTGATTCATGTTCAAAGATTTCAAAAGGGTGGTTCAATTCATTTTGCAGCAGAATTTATTTCAAACATTTAAACTGATCTCTATATCTTCCTCAAACAAGTTAAACGTTTGAGAGAGTTTGGGGGAAAAATAGCAGTCCTGCTCCTGTGTCCAATATTAATTTTGGAGCTGTTGCCAGCAGACTCTTTGGTGCAATAATGTTGAAGTTTGGAGTGAAACAGCCTATCTGGCTCTGTCCAAAAGTAATAAACCAACTAACATCTAAGCTCTGTGTTGTGTACCACATTGTACTGAACACATTGTACCAGTTTTGCTTAAACAATATGAAAGCTTGGTGGGGATGCAAGCAGATGCATTCTTATGTTTTTATGGTCTACATATGCGGTTTAGGAGTCACTCATGCGTGAACTAAGCATACATATGAGAAAAGTTTCATATGTATGAAATTTTTCATACATATGAAAAATTTCATATGTATTTTCATACACAATATATGTCTGAACTATGGAGGGGTGAAAGACACAATCATTACGTTCCACAGGAATCATGTGGGCCTTGCTAAAAGTTCTTAAAACATTGCAGGAAAATGTTGTGATGAAACCTAACATCCTACAAGGTACGTTTTGCATAACCACAAAAGCAGGTTGTTAAGAGAAAACCATACACCAACAGAAACATGTAACAAAATTCTAGTTTAGTTGGAACTAGACTTTTTGTCAAGGTTGGTAAAATCATGAGCAGTTCCAATTACCAGTCCATTTTTTACCCAAATGTCCACTAGAAAACTCATAATAAGAAAAGGTTTCATTTTTCACAATAGCTGCGTTTCCATTACAAATGCTCGCAAAACATTTGTCAATATTCCGCTAACATCGAAAAAATACTTTCACAATTGCTGTGTTTCCATTAAATAAAATAGGAAATGTAATTAAAATCACACCTGAATAAGTTTGTCCACACAGTAAGTCATTTAAAGAAATAACTTGCCACGCCATCATTCTCTTACCACTTCCTGTTGTCTTCTTTTTTGTAGTTTTTGCTACCGGTTTTTGCTACTGGTGATCATGTGACTTTAGATACAGCCAAAAAAAAACAACCTCATCTTAGCGCCAAAGTTTTATTTTTATTTTAAACATACAAGTACATACAATCAAACATGAGGGCTAGTACAGGTAGCAGACAGTCATACTGATGACCATTACAATGAGCGCCAAAGCTTTTTATCGAAAATCAAGAGATATTTTTTAATATTGCTGTGTTTCCATAAAGTGAATTTATTTTCAAAATGTGAAGTTGCACAGTTATATGGTCAATGGAAACGCCACTACTGAATACAGACAAAAAATCAAATTCAACAAAGGAACAAATTTATTAAAGAAAAGTGCTTTAACAGATCCCAGAACTAAGTCGCACAAAAAATATCAGTGGGGTCACTGAAGAAGATAAAAAGTGTCATACTAATTTGAGACATTTGGAGAAGTTCTCCAAGGCAGAGTGGGCAAATGTTGTCAAGACAAGATGTGGGCCGTCAATAGACTCCTACTAGGAAAATACTGAGTACATGTGCCATTGGTGTCAAGGTGTTCATACTTACTGCAACAACGTTATTACATCTTATTTGACTCAAACATTAACAAAATCTAGAAGTACATACAATAGTTTAACTTTGTAGTTCACAAAAACCTTTCACTTTAGGAGTGATTCAAGATCTGCTAATGCACACCCATCAACAACCATTTTTCAATTTTTTAAATACCAAACTGATGCTCTCAGTCTCCAATGTCATCACAGCCAGGGCTGAGGGCTGTCAGAATGTCTTTCCATTCCAGCAAACAGTATTTTAAAGCCCAAATGTTCTGCGGATAAAAAACAGTCCTTCATGGCTTCTTGTGGGCTAGTAGGAGTTGATCAGCAGTAAGAGGGATGGTCACAGCAGATGACAGAACAGATCGAACAACTATAAGAAGAGTGAAGCAGATGGCTGGAATCACTGCTGTTCTGTGCTGGCCAAGTATCACGATATCCTTGACTGTACAAAACAACATGAGCAATGAGTTTTCTCACATCGTCTTCCTCTCATAATGCCCTCTGTCTTTCTCTACAGCTCCTGCAAACACACAGACTATTACAGTCTCTGTTTGAGTGGAAGCAGTCGGGCTAACTTAGCTTACCTTGGCTGCAAACCAGTTCCAACACATTGATTGTTTGTCACAAGTTGTTCTCAGAGAAATACGACCCTACAGACGAGACCTGCAGGCAAATCCCTGAGCGCTTTGGTAAACTTTCACTAGGATGCTGTAGACTAGTAGATGGAATATGCATGTTCTGGTAATATTTGATGGATATTTGCACTAGAGTCACACAGCAATGAATCACAGTTGTGCGTGATATCAAGCTTGGCAGGACGAAATCGGTGGTGACATACCGCGCTGGCACACAAGGGAAGTTTCGCGAATGTTTTGTATCAGGATAGAATCAAACCTATTAAAGGGATGTGTCAGTGAAATTTAATCTCCGACGATTTTCTATCCTCGTGAGGCTTGTTCAACGTGTAGCTGCCGGCCATGTGGTCTCCAGCTGTGGGTAGTCCTTCGCAGGATGTTTCAGAATCCAAGGCAGAAGCTATATTAAGCTATGATCAAGGGAGACCCCGAAGGAGAGCATGTGTGTGTTTGTGCCTTGCATAAATAGTTACACTCCTTGAACCTTTCACATTCTGTGGTGTGACAACCAGTGGAGTTGAAAGAGAAAAATATTTTTTTTTTATTTTTCACAAAGTGCATAATGAGTTTGTATCATTATGCATTATGTAGACATGCCTCATCATAACTGAGGTATGCCTACGAGGTTTTTCCACATAGAGATCCAACCTTTATAAATTAGTTCTAGCTCGGACAGACTGTATGGAGATTGTTTACAAACTGAATTTTTGTAAGTTTTGCTTCAGATTCTCAATTGAATTTAGGTTTAGACTTTGACTGGGTCATTCTATCAACTCTGAACACCTTTCCTGTTCCTTCTTAAGAAAAGCACCCCATATAGGTCATGGGACTAGGGCTACGAACAAGAGCGAGGGCGCCATAAAGGATGCGAAAAGGCCGCAAATATGTTAATTACGACATTTGCTGCTGTCAACCTATCGGAATTTATTAACCCGTTAAAACAAAAAACCTTGAATATTTTCGGTCTTAACTTTTCACGAGCAACAAGGCAAGAATACGAGTTTTAAAGCTCATAAGGAGGCACTTCAGACTTTTTCACAAATCATCAACTGGTCACTAAAGAAAGAGCAATCTCCTTCTGGCTGGAAAACGGAAGTTATTACACCAATGTAGAAATCTGGTAAATGCATTGTTATTGGAAATTATAGACCCATCAATATTCTTCAAGTAGTATGAAAAGTTGGGGAAAATGAATTTCTGAACAAAGACGTCAACATCTGAATACTATTCCAGTTTCATTACTAGTTTCGCTAGGTTAAATTTAATGGTCAATTTTTCTTGACTTTAGAAAATTTCCTTGATTATGGTTAAACATAGGGTTCTCATTGCTAAGTCAGCAAAATCTATTTTCTTTTCCAGTGTATTATAATGGATAAAATCAGATCTAAGTAATAAAAAACACTGTTCACATTGACTATATATTTATCTTGTAGTTATTTTGGTGTAATCTTAAGGTTCCACACTAAAACTTCTGTTTACTAGTCTGTATTTGTGTAATTAACCTTCCTTCGAGTGTTATTTTGCAGATGTAGGCAAAATACACAGTTATGTATTTACATGCAAAAAACAAACCTGATGCAGAATAACTGCCTACTACAATGGTGAGGTTCTCTGGTCAAGTAACTCATGTTAATACTAAGGCATGCATGTTCTTTTTTTGATATTTTAATACCGATGTAATAGTGGCAGGAAAATACTATCAGTAGCACATGATTATAAATATCTTGGTGTGATATTGGATGCACGACCTACTTTTAAAACCCATGTTAGGCAAGTTTTGAATAGAATTAAATTCAATTTGCTGAATTTCAGACACTTAGGACAAGTCCTGGACTACTCAGTCACCATAGATGATCTAATTCTATCACATATGAATTACTGTATGATCAGCTGGACACAAACAGCAAAGATGACATACTTTACAATCAATAGGCTGTATATCCAGGCTTACAGCGTCTAGCTCATACCACTGCAGAATTCGAACTAAACAAGGGTTACGTTCTCGTATAATTTCACCATTATAGAGTTGTGTGTGTTCTTTCTCCTCTGCCACTGAATAATTTCATAAATTAAACAAACAAAATTGATCACGAGAGCTTTAACTAGAAGAGACTGTAACATCCCACTGAGGAAAAATGTCTTTGGGCAGTCCGTTGACAATGAGCCTTTAGCCTTTATGGCTAAATCTGGTACATTTAAACAATAGACTGTTAATTAATGTGCATTGTTCTTTTTCAAACGAATAAACCCAATTTAAAGTCTCTTGGAACTCACTGATGCCAGAGTAAAATTAAGAGGATAAAGAGAAGTAGACTTTAACCACCTATATTTCCATTGGCATCTCACCCATCATACCCCCTTTTCCATTGCTTCTCATGGCCAAACATTTTCTTCTGGTGTGTGAGAAACACACACATCTTGTGGTATTAACCTCCCTGCTAATCGTGTGGAGTATGCAGTTTAATTCTTGTTTCAATGTGAGTAAGAGAGGGAGGAAAAAATGGCTTCCAATTAGACCTACTTTGAAACTTTGGCCTCGGTCCTCTGTTAACTTTTTTTTCTAAGAATGTTCCCCATTGCAGCCCCAAGCAAGGGGTTTGTGTGTATACGCTATGCTGGTGTGTGTGTGCGTTTCGGGAGCTTGAGGGTCTGGCACTGAGATGGCCAATTAAAACCGGTGCCGGCAGCGAAGGACCAATGGGAGCAGGGCGCCGATGCACTTCCCCACCGCCGATGTGGTAACGCAAACCAGATGCATTTGGGCTGTTTCGCATATGCGTGTGTGTGTGTGGAGGGGGCTGGGGGGTGTGGATGCATGTGAGGGCGTGTGGGCACACACGTTAGTGTTTGCTAGAGTCTACTGGGTGTGTTTTTGCAAATGCCTCTTTGCTGATACTCTCTCTCCACCTGTGCATTTAATTAACATCTTTACCTTTTTTTTGGAAAAAGAGATGCAGAGTTTGCAGTTTTACTTCTTTGAGATTAGCCAAATAGGAGGGAGGAAATAAAAAAAACAAAAAGGCTGGTGGGATTGGACAAGTCGGATAACAAAACAATGCTAAAAATGGAAAAGTATCTCCTCTTTTCTCTAAAAGCTACTTTAAAAGCACAGCGACCTCTCATATGCCTGCCTTTGAAAAGCCCAACCACTCAGATGAGATGACTTATTCACAGAATCAGCTCTTTCATTCATTGTTCAACGAGCATCATTTTGCTTTCATTCTGAAGTATGACGGCTTTGAAGGGTGAAATTATTCAAACTCATCTTACATTTTTTGAGCTTTCAAAGTCTCTCCTTTCATGGAGTTGCATCCCTTTGATGCCCGACTGAATAGAGGCCCTAACTTCTACACGAAACCAAGTTTTTGTTTTGCGTCTTTCCACTTGGGCTTCACACTGTGCGGAGCTTTATTTAAGTATTTACGTCTTTCCCACATTTCCCACTTTGTTGTTTTTCAACCTGGAACTCTAATGTATTTCTGCAGGGTTTGTGTCAACTGAAACAGCAAAAACATGCCAGCCAAAGATGCACAACCAATAAGAAACAAGGCAAAAAAGAAGAAAAATTGTATTTACTTGTCCTTCAGGCAGAAGTACTCCAAGGCTGGTGGGATTGGAGCAGATAAGATCCAATGTTGCTTATCTAGAGCAATATTTGTCAGTCCTTTTATCCGTCCTTCCATCCTGGAAGGATGCCTTGACATTGAATTTTCCAAGGGACACTCCCCAGCTCTTTCTGTGGATCCCTATGTGTTCCTAGGGTATAAGGGACATATACAGTAGTTCCTACCTTCAAGTTCTACCATGGATCTCCTTCTTGTGGGAAATTGTCAGAAATCCTTCCAAGAGAAACTCTAGGACATATCCTGTTCTTATTCCTGAACCAGTTTACCTGACTCCTTTCAATGGCCTTGTATAGAATTGCCACGTCTGGGTGGTAAGACGTTTGAGCACCCAAATGTGTTTGCAGGCTATGCTGTCCAAATCTTTGGCTCTCAATAAGATCTTGCTTGGTAAATTGGCTTCAGAGGAGGTGTCAGAAGATTCCTTAAACCCCTCATCTGACTCTATTCAGTATGGAGGAGTAGCATATCTGCTATGAACTATCCTATACTTCATTCAAAGTGGAACAGTGGACACGCAGTCACGTAGTTGAGGGATTTTCATATTCGCACATACCTTTCACACAGTGTAGATCACTTGTAGGAAACCTCCCTTGCTTCAGTGTATGTCATGCCCCACCTGCTGGAATTCCCACTCCTTCGCTGCATCCTCTATTTTGCTTTTACAAACAATTACGGAGAGAGTCACAGAGTTTTCTGCAGACATCCTCCTCTATGGACAATGACACTGCAATTTCCCTAAGTAGCTCTGGCTTCAGGCCACCTAGATAAGAGTAGAAGCAATTTCTCATTTGCAATACTGAATACTTTTGGTGATCATATGTGTAAAGTATAGGATTTGCTAGCCGGTGAAAATTAATTGGAAATAAATAAAAACAGATTCCAACAAAAAACATTGGTTCTTATTTAGTGAAGAAATGAGGGGATTCCTGGCAACTGATCTTTGTTACTTTTGCTTGTAACACAAAGCTTCACTGCGCTGGAAAATACTCTGATCATAACCAGATTGTGTCGGAATTGTTGGAAGAAGTTGTTTTCGGTGGACCAGTGATTTTTATTAAGTCTTTCAGAAAATTTTAGTTGTAGTCACCTGAGCTGTGTAGAAGAGATAAACCTCTACTAATGTCTACACAATCGCAGAAATCAACGTTTCAGAAGACTTCTTCTATATCCATCGTTGTAGTTCCTTCAGAATGTCAGTCGAACATGAAGACCCCTGAGAACCTTTAACGCAGTTATCTGTACATTTCTGCAATGGTAGCAATGCAACACTGTTGCACACTTCTGAAGAGTAGATAGTTACACTTGTTGGCCACTCTTAGTACAGAAGTCTTATTTATTATCTCATTTCCATGGTTATTCATATAAAACTGTTGTTTTGGATCCAACATTCTTTGTACTGGTTCCATAAAAACAGCCCTCCAGTCCAATTTCAAACTCGTAAACTTCCAAGTTGCTTTGTAAAATGCTTGAATTATTAGTTGTCCTGCTCTTGGATTAATTTTGTTTTACATCTGCCTTTGGATAAACCCCAACGGCAGACCCCTGATGTGAAACCGTTGGATACCCACAGAAGATATTTGACTTTCCCTACAGACTCTCAGTTTGAACAAAGATTGTCTCTGGAGATACTCTTAGCACTCGGGTGCTTTGGGGATGATTAACCACTCACCCACACACACCGACACACACACACACACACACACACCCACACGCCGAGCAACTCTATACTTTATGATGGATCTCAGGATCCCGCAGGGCACATAAAGTTGAGATAAGGTGGATCAATCTGTGGATGTGGAAGGGTGTGTGTGTGTGTGTGTGTGTGTGTGTGTGTGTGTGTGTGTGTGTGTGTGTTGGGTGTGTTTGCTCATTCTTTCTCGCTGTTGGCCATATAACAGTCTGAGTGCAGCTCTCAGTAGAACTGGGGGCTGTTTCTGATTACTTCAGCAGCGATAATCATGTTGTTTGGCTTTTCTTTCAACGAGCAACCGCAGCCTTTCCACAAGTTCTCAAAGAACACCAGAGCGATGAATAACAGAAAAAAAAGTCACCTGATTTGAAAGGTTTGTGCCGCTTTTAACAGGTTTCCTTCTTCCATCGATGGGTCAGAAGTTCTAGATATTGAAGAGGCAGTCGAAGTGGAAGCCTCAGAATGTGGGATGCATGGGAATAAGCAGCGGCCTTCCCTCCAATAGCCTGCAGAGCTTGTGCTGAGACAATGATGAAGAGGAAGATGGACAGAATGAGACAGGCGTTGAAAAGGAGGGAGAGGGATGAATGGAGACGAAGATAGAGGGTGACAGTCAGACAAAGCGGTGGAAGGACTTCAGACTTTGTCGTCCGTCTGTGGCTGCTCATGAAAAATACAAGGCCAACAGGAGAACTTGTGAATTTCTTTATTTTCTGTACTTTTCCGTCCGAATCTAGCTGTTTGAGTGTTTTCTTGATGTCTTTTCCTTCAGGCACTTGTGGTAATACTTCAGGTTTGCTTCTCTTTATATTCATGGGTTTTCGTCTACTTTAGGGAACTGCTGACATCTGTTTATTACATAACAATTACTACCATATCAACCTGTGTGCCATAAGTCCATCACATTGCAACAATAAGTGGAACTGGCTGAGTGAACACCAAGTACCTCTTCATCATGGCACCTGTTGTTGGGCCAGATAGCAAGTGAACATTTTGTCCTCGCAATTGATGTGTTGGCAGATGAGAAGTGTTGAAAACGGCGCCGGGGTCACAGCTGGCCAAGGCTTCCCGATGCACGTGGGAGCGAACACTGGCCTATGTTGGTTTTCTCCAACACGCGAGAAGCTCAAATTCAAATTCCTGAAAAGCATTCACGATGGTTCCGATTACGAGGTGTTGGTATACAGAGTGGGTCGCAGTTGGTCATGTATAGTCACCAACAAACTGGGGCTTTTGTTTTGATCCCTGCTAAGAATGTGTATACGAACATCAGAGGAAAACTGTTGACTGTTGGAAGATGTCTAATCAACCGTGTTTTGTTTTACACCATCTGGGTGGTTGGGTGTGAGTGGATTGCTTACCTGGAGAACACGTGGCACCAAGATCCAGTACTCGACCAAACCAGAGTGATTCTTTGGGGAATGTTCTGCTGGGAAACCTTGGGTCCTGCCATTCACGTGGCTGTTACTATAATACATACTCCAGATCAGGGCTTGGTAGCATGGTACACAATGGTAGCATTTTGTTCTTGCTGTTCTGGAAGTAACAACAAAGTTCTGCCATGGATGCATTGGCCAGTATTTGTTGCACCCTATTAACTTTAGAGAAGAGTTTCCTAAAAAAAGTCATACAGGTACAGACTCTTATTCTTTATTTTTTTTCCCCCTCAAGTTGTACTTTCGGAAACTCCAATATTTTACATACCAACTTAGGCTTGTCGAGTCCGGGATGGTGCTTTTTTATTTATGTGATTTCTCTGAACATTTTGTACCGTCTGTCGTTGGGTGGACTTCATAAGACGTTCACTGCTGAGAAAGATGGGTAGATTTTTGTAAATGTTGTTCAGCTGTCTGCAGCATTCCTCGCAGTGACATGACAGCCTTTTAAATTGTTTGGTCTTCTAACCCTGCGCAGACCGATGCCAGCAATAATTGCTTCACTAACGTTATTGCTAATGCCTTACTCCTGTGGCATGCTCACACCAGCAAATTGTTAAAACTCTCAGCGACGGTGTATTATTTTCTTTCCCATGACTAAATTGGCAGTATAGGAAGCTTTTTTTTTTTCCTTTCTTTTTTTTCCTTCTTCCCCCAGACTGTAAAGTTTGCGTGTAAGAATTACCAGGCACCGTGAAAGTGATTCAAGGTTTTCACAGAAGACGACCTTTCGGTTACATAATGCGCTTCTCATTTAGCTGATTATTCTGCACGTCTTCTAGAATTCCACCAGGCAGGCACTAAACCTCGGCACTTACCTGGAATCCTCCGCTAATTAGGATTTACCTTGTGCAAGGTGGATAATTTCTGGAATCTGGGGTTCAGCTGGGCGGATGAGTGAATGGAATAGAGGGGTTTAGTTCCAAAGAACGTTTTATCCCTGCAGTGGCAGAGCACTTCCCTCAACGTGGTTTAAAAAAGAACAAAAAAAACAACAACTCATCATTCGCACAGCACTGCTCCCAGATATCTGTATATGTTGGAGGCCCTTTCCAGATTTTACCTTTCATTTGAATAATGATGGACTGGAATATTGCTCCAACAGGAACAGAAAATTGCTTATTATATTGAAAGAATCATTTTATTTCTGCTGTTAGATTTAACTAAATAAATTTTAAAAAATCTAAAGAATTTTGCAAAAAGGTGGGTACAGTTCCATGGGTTGCTGAAATTTGTCACAAATTATGTGGAAAAAACCCCCACATACTTTCCAACACAATGACAAGAAACAAACTTAACAAAATAGTATTGGTAAATTTAGTGTCATTCTGGAATTCAATTGTCCCGAGAGCCACTTGCGACACAAGTTGCAAGCCCCTCGTCTAGCAAATCCCCCCCTCAAAACAAACTGAAGGTTATGTGACAAACGGGGTATAAACTTTTGCAAGGCATTCTAAGTGTTTGTGCGATGGTGAAATGGTATTCCTTTTCCTAGTACAATGTTTTTAGGAAGAAACCACTTTGAATACTAGAGGAAAAGATCGAAAGAGCTTTAGATGGAATGTGCAAAAAAAGTGATACAAAGTTCCAAAGGAAGAAAATGTGGACACTCCGGTTGATGAGAAGCAGCTCGGTTCCAATTTTGGTGGGAATTGATCGATGCTGTCAGGTGTGTGAGGGGGACGCTCAGCTCCACCAGCAGCAGTGTGAATGTCTTTGTGCATGTGGGCATGGGTGGGCTGCTTTTTTAGTGTATGTCTTCTGCTACACTGCCTCGACAGTCAGCTTTTTTTTCTTTTGACACTGCATGAGTAATGCGTAATTATGCGTTTGTCAGCGCTGATTGATTTTTGACACTTTTTTTTTTCTGATGTACTCGTAAATTCTTTTTGTTTTCTCCGTTCCTCCCTCTCACTAAAAAACGCTGAGAGAGAGTGAATTCAGATGAGAATCCTAGTGTGTTAGCTTTTACAGTACCTCTCTTATTAGCAAGAGCTTGCTACGTCGCCCAGTGGGACGGTGTAAGATTGAGAGAAGGCAAAAGAGCAAGTTGCCTTTTGAATGATCTTTATTGTACCACTGCGAATAAAGCGACGCTTCCTCCATTTAGGCCAAGCACCTCTACTTAGACTTCTCCACTACAGGGAATGCAGTGTAGGGAAATGTATAGATAAAGCAATTATGTAGATACACCATTGCTAAGAAAATACACAGCTCTGTTAACTGTTTTCTTTCAGAGAAAATAGCTCCAACAGAACATAATTAAAAAAATAATAGAAGGCAATGATAACCAGAGCCCTTTAAAATATTCATAGTGTTTGTCTTTGTTCAGGCTTTTGTAGTTTGAGGTCACGTCTTCATTCCGTCCCTGTCATCTTGAAATGCCAAGAGCACTTTAAAAGTTCCTGAAGTGGCCTTCAGCTCTCATTTGCAGACACATCACTCATTAGGAGCCCCATTAATGTCATTCATCTTGTGATTCCGTTGGATTAGTCGCAAGCAAGCTGTTTTACAGATGCTAATTAGCTAATTAGGCTAGTTAGCCTAGCAGCTGACTGCGCTCCGGTCAAGGACAATTTACGAGACGATTGAGAGTTACAAGATGACACATGAGACTTTGATATTTATGTTTCTAAGGTTGGTACTCACAGTAGGTCCTTGCGAGTAGAATAAGGGTGTTTTTACACTTAGAAGTCTGGTAGACTTGGTTTGATTGGGACCAGAATTGAAACATTTGTAGCTGGTGTGTTTCGCTTTCACACTGCACTGCGTCGAATGGTCCAAACCCTTTGACAAACCTGTGGTGGCGCTGTTTCAAGAGCCACTAAAGGAAACACCTCAAAAATATCTAAAGATGACAATGACTTCCTTCATCACGAAAGGTAAGCAAAAACAAACCGGACTTCAAATTAGAGTTTGATTGAAGCGAACTAAACGGGGATGGTGTGAATGCACCCTAAGAGTATATAGCATGAGGCAAGTTTGTCGGACAGCCGAGATGAATGATGAAGACTATTCTTTAATCTCTGAAATCAAGCTGTTGAAAAGCCAAGAGAAACTGCAGAAAAATGTCATGTTTGCAATATGTTGAGCTTTTTGGGGTTCTTCAGATGAGACTTTCCTGGTATTTTTGGAAAATCTAAGACTCCCTTGTTTTTATTGACCAATAAACAGAGTAAAGGCTTCAAAAATCACAAAGTACATTCTGAATCTGTAAAAAAAATAAAATAAAATGAAAAATACAGAAAAATCCAGTCCAGGTTTGATAAGTATGGGCTGTTCTGTTTTTTTATACTTGTCTGTTCCTGATAATGGCTCGAGAACATTGACATTGCTCTCCTTTTTTATTTTCACAAATCAAGCCAAGGTTTTGTAAATCTGTATCAAACAATGTCTTAAAAAATTTATTAGGCTCACAATAATCTTGGCTAGTTGAAGTTGACTCATATTCACTTGGAAGAGATATTTGAAGATGTAGAAGTCGAGTTGAAGAGATGAAAGCCAGACTCATTAAAAATTGTGAAATAACCTGTCAGCTTAGATCTGACAGATAGCCTAACAGCAGATGCTAAATGTCATTAGCAGCAAAGAGCTAGCTGGTTCTAATAAGTCCACAGTGCTGCCGGTAATTTCTGTCATGTCTGTCATTCTGTCACTGCTTTTTTTTCCTTCTTTTTTTTTTTTGCTGCCAGGCAACTAAAATCTTGCCACAAAGAGCTTAACCTCTTTCATAGAAAAGTACAAATAAATAACCACTTCCCTTGTTATTTCAAATTAAGAGGTTGCAACATAGTGCCAAGCTTGAAGCACACACATTCAAATCCGAGGCTCGTAATGTTTGCTTAGCGTCCATTAGTGCTGACTGTTAGCACACACGGCTAATTAGCGTCCCCCATCTGGTATTAATGTGAGGGCTCAGCTGCTTTGCTAGCAAAATTATCTGTAATGGTCACCTAACTATGTTTTAATCCAGTTGATATTAGCGGCAATGTTAATTACATTTCTGGAGACTTTGATTTTATGATGTTGGTTATCGCTAGCGTCAGGCCCAATACTTTTTTATTTGACCCGCTGGAATTGAAAGCTCGTAGCAAGAGCAAAGAAATCATTAAGTTTCAGGTGATCATTGGACCTATCATTGGAGCTGGTATAGATCAGCACCATTTCATGTGCTGAAATGGTGCTGCTCATTTCAGCAGATGTTAGCACCACCTGTTTCATTTTATGAAATGGACTAATGCGATGCAAATTAATGGTGAACCAGGTGGTGGTCTCTTTGCTAAAAGGGGCAGTATCGCGAGCTTTTCACCATGTTAGAATGTTCTTCCCCCATAAAAAAACAAACCTGGAGTGTTACTTTGATTCTTTCATGCATGTTTGAGTAATTCTTTCATCTCCACGGCAACCATTCAGCTGTGCAAAACGCCTGAAACTCAAAACCTCAGTGAAACGCTTGTAAAAACATTGCTAAAGTGAATAGAGTGCCGTGTTGTAATGACTTCCTGAAGGCGGAGTTTCAGAAAGAGCGGGAGGTTCTTAAAGAGACAGAGGCTCAATTTCAATGCGTTAAATTACAAAGTCAAATTTCTTTTAAGTCGTATTTGACATCTTTAGCATTTTTATAACAACTGAAGGGAACATAGTCACTTGTGCTACAAAATGGCACCATGTGCCTGGAAAACACGTAATACTGCCCCTTTATTTAAACTAGACAAACACTGAACAATACCTGAAATAATGTTCTGTTTTCAGTCGTCAGGTGGGATATTGGAATCTTTCAGTTTTTAAGTACAGGAAACATTTTAGTCGAATATTACTGAAATGTAACAAAACTTTGGTCTATTAAGTATACACACTGAAGCCACTCTGTAGCTGTCATATTTGTAGTTAAGAGCTGTTATGTGCGCATTTCCTTAATTGTTCTTTGAATAAGTAACGATGGCTTCATGTTGTTTCTTCCAGCTCCAGATACACTGTGTTTTTAAGAGCTCCTTCTCTCTCTGTGCTTTGTGATGTCCATTTCTGAACGTGAAAGCTGCTTTGTTTGTACCAGGTGCATTTGGGAGGCCATGGTCACTTTACACTGTTAGACCTCACTAGTCCACACAGATGAACTCTTCCTTTGATACTAGACCTTTTTTAAAAAATAAATAAATAAATAAAAGGTCTTACTAGAAAACCTTTTATTTACTGAGTCTATAAATTTTACATTTAGAAAGGGGTCACATTCATGTGTGACTACAGTGGCTGAAACTAAATTAAATTTGACATGGGTGTTTGGTGATTAAATCCATGCTTGTGGATAGAAATATTCAATAAATAGAATATCATTTGTATATATTGAGTATTTCCATGTGCAGTGTGCTTCATACGTGGTCTTCTTCCATGAATTACTGCATCAGTGCAATCGTCTTCCTTTTGGCAATGCTTTCTGTAGATTTCCCATGATTGTTGCAGCAATAGCACCACATTTACGTATACTTGATTGGTCTCTTATAATACAGTAATTTTCTGGAAAAAATAATTGGATTTTCTTTAGCCTATAGCCAAAGTCATCAAAATAATAAAATAAAAACATTTTACCATATCCATGTTGTGCTAAATCTGTACAGTAATTTTGTTTCATCTTACGATCAACTAGAATAAATAACTTTTTAATATTACAATTCTCTGAAATGCATTTGTAATGTGATGCAAGTAAAAAATCAAGCAGATTTAGATTTTATGCTAGACTGAATGCATATTTAGCTTTTTTCCTTTCTCATACTGATGCTTAAAGGGGCTGTATTATGTATTTGTATTATGCATTTTCCAGGCTCAATGTACCATTTTACAGCACAATCAAGTAACTATGTTCCCTTTAGTTATAAAAATGCTAAAGATGTCAATTACGTCTTAAAAGAAATTTGACTTTGTGATTTAATGCATTGAAATTGGGCCTCTGTCTCTTTAAGAACCTCCTGCTCTTTCTGTAACTTTGCCTTCAGAAAGTCATCACAACAAAGTTTCTCCATTAAGACTTTAACAACGTTCTTACCAGCGTTTCACTGAGCAGTAGTTCGTTTGATGAGCTCAGCAGATGCGCAGCTCCACCAGGTGTTTGCTAATTGCTCCTGGCTAGTCTAAAGGAGCCGCGTGGAAAAGCATTTAGGCAACCCCGAATGGTTGCCAAGGGAGATTATAGGATTTCTCAAACATGCAAGAAAGAATCGAAGCAACACTCAAAGTATATTTTTGATGAGTGAATAATAGCATAACATGAAGTAAAGCTCAAAAGAGTCGATTTTACATTAGACCAAAAATATGCTGCCTTTGTATCCTCATTACGTTGACCACTAAAAGCGCTTTTTACACTACAAGCCACATCATCAAACACACAGTGATGCATATTATGCTTCAGAGTCCCTTTTTCTGCCCCCAAAACTGTAGACGCCTTTACATTTGCACTGAATAGATTGGAGGAAAAATGAAAAGAGGTGGATCCAAATGAACAATTAGTAATATTTATTGTAGGGAATAGTTGCTGTTACGTTCCTGTTAGGGAAAGAGCTTGCATCTTTCTCTACTTCCACTCGTCTGTTTCTTTTTGTTCATCTTCAAACAGAGCTGAGGGGATTTTTCCCCCCCTATTGTTTGGATTCCACCCCTCCACCCCTCATCGCCGATTCTTTGCTGGTTTCTCTCGCTGTATCCCTCCTTCCATCTGCTTCCTTTTCTGCTATTTTTCTTTTATATAAATGTATTCCCCTGGCATTTTTCCTGGTTCTCCCTCATTATAACGACCTGCAGAAAGACTACATCTCTCGGCTCGGCTCTGCGAGGGCTGAACCTGGATCAGATGTTTGCGAATGTGACAGTCTATGTGGGTGTGTTGCTGAGCTGGCTGAAAACAAGGGACAAATCCTGCACTGTTTCCAGCTTTCCTAATCCTTTATTGTGTGTTAGATGCATTTGTAAAGAGATCTTTTTGAAGTAAACCAGGAGAAAATACAACCCCTCTCCCTGCAACCCGTGTTATTAAATTCTACCCCTTGAAAACGGCCTTTGGAAGCTCTCAGCAAGCCGCCTTTGACAAGAAGCAATTTCGGTCACACATCCAGATTTCTGACACACAATATTCCTGTTGCATCTCTCCGTGTGTGTGTGTGCGTGTGTGTTTTTGTGTGCACTTGTGTGATCGCAGCCATATGTGCGCGCATTCCTGCGCCGCGCATAACATCAACACAGTCAGATGCCCAAACACAGAGGGAGAGATGCCAAGTCCGTCGCCACAGAAACCAGATCCCAGCCAGCGTGCAGGAGCTCCCCTGGTCCAGAGCGTAAACATTTTCCCAGTTGCCATGGAGAAGCGGAGAGTGTTTGTGCGCCTCGTGTTTCGTTCAGAACTTTTTATTCGGCCCCCGTTGCAGCGTTTGCATGCGCGACATCGGCCGGGGGCCGCGAGAGGAGTGCGTGAGACGGTCTGGGGTCGTCGATGTATCGGCACCAGATTGCTGGGGGGGAGTGATGGAAAGGGTATGGGAGAATTAGGTGGAGAAGAAGAAGAACTCCCCAGCAGATTCCACATGGTCTGCACTGTAGAGGCTGCGGTTTGGAGAGCATCAGAGGACGGCTTTGTTTTTGTGCGTGGCTCTTAAACAGGGAGGGGGTGACAGGGTCTGTTCAATAACAGTTTGTTCGCCGCACACTTGAACTTTATGATGAAGGATTTCAGCTGCAGAACGGCCGAGATGAGAAGCTTGGAGATTTCAGAACGCCTCAAACTTTTGTCATGTTTTGTCACGTTACAAGGGACAGTAATTTTATAGTCTGAAAACGGTGGTAGACATTTGAATTCAACCTCCTGTCTTTTTTAGCAAGCTCAGTCAGATTGGGTTTAGTACTTGTAAATAGGCCTGTGACGAGAACCATTTTTACTGGTTTGTACATTGTCCCAACAATTATCGTGATAAACGATAATGTTGTTGTTTCAAGTCTTTTTTCACGTAATATATTGATAGTGGCATACCAATGCGGGTTCTCAAATCTCGACTTTGGTCAGAGTTTTTATAAATAGTTGTTTTTAGTTTAGAGTTTTTGTGTGGATGAAAGGCCAAAACATGAAAATGTATCAGTTTTCCCAGGTATCCTTGTGGACTAGGCTCAAGTTCTAAAATTATCTGTGCTAGTCTCAAGTCACTTGCTGCTCCAAACATCTGATAAAACTTGAATATGAATGCAGAGGTAAACACATCTGAAAACCTCCAACATGCTGCATCAAAGTCTGTGATTATAAAGTGACAAAATGCAGCAAAGTCCCACGAGGTTTTACTAGTTTTGCACTGTAAATATTGTTTGTGAAGTTACAAACTCCTTTTAGGGATTGCATTTTTGCTCGTCTCCTTTCCTTGTCTCGCCCCCCCCGTTTCTGAGGTTGACGGAGGACAACAACAACAACAAAACTGACCTAGGATGTCTTTTTTTATTTATTTATCTAGTTACAGCAAAACTTTTAAGTCGGCCAACTCTTGACATCCCCGAGACATGCTTTGAGATCGGCGAGGCCTTTGGAGCCGCTGAAGCTTATGTTCTCCTCTTTCCCTTGACGCGCACGTTTTATTGTGCACCCTGTGCCTCTCTTTCTGAGAAGCCGCTGGAGCCTATAGCCACGGCTTATTTGCTCTGTATAATGGGCTGCCAGAGGACTTGGCCGGGAGGAGAAACCAGAGGAGTCAGACAGAGGAGACGCAGCCAGAGCGTTTTCCCTGGTAGGTCTGCTGTTTTGGGCCTTCTGCTATTCCAGGTGTGCGTGTGGTTTTATGGAGGGCATGGGGGGCACCACAAACTGTAGCCAGGTGTGGAAAGGAGGATACTCTGAGAACCAGACAGACCTCAGAGCGCACCAGACATTGCTCCTACATCAGTGCCCCACTTTTTCAGCTTTTGCCTTCCTTCTTTGCCAAAGTCTACAGTTGCTTGCATTTAGATTTTGTCTCAGTAAGGGTGCTTTCACACCAGACTTGTTTTGTCCGCTTTAGTCAAACTGTAGTTTGTTAGAAAGTCCAACTGATTTTGGGGAGGTGTGAATGCGTAATCAGACTCTGATGCGGACCAAAAAAAAAAAACAAACTCTGGTCCGCCTAAACCTTAGGTATTGGTTCGGTTGAAGTGAAATCTTCTACGGGTCGAATGCCAGGTGAACCAGAGACCTCTCCCAAAGCAGGAAGCAGACTATAGCGCAAGGCATTCTGGGTAAATACAACCAAAACAAATGCGCATGTCTAGCGCTAGCTGGAGAAATGGCTATACCAAAGACAAAAGAGAAACTCTTCAACCACTAAAATATGACACCACTTCATTTTCGTTTACATTTTGTGAAGAAGGAAGGAAGGAAGTTGCGCTCAGTGTCTTCAGAAGTTTTCATGTTGTTTCCTTTAGTGGCTCTTGGTGCAGTGCCCCCCACAGGCGAGGAGGGGAGTCTGTGGGGGGGGGTTTAGTTTGGTTCGTTTGACAGTGCAATTTGAAAAAGAACCACAGCAGCTGAAAATGTACGAAATATTGCAGATTTGCTTCCCAATTGAACCGAGTCTGTCAGACTATCACCTGTGAAAATACCCTAAAACCACGAACACCAGCCCATTTTATTGATATTTTACAGGAAAAGGAAAATAAGTAGCAGAAAGCTGGTTCTATTTTTACTCTTTTTCTTCACAAATGAAACTAAGCATTGAGTGCTCTTTTCTTGTAACCCCCCTTTCACTCTAATTGCCATATAAAAAACAAAATTGCATTTCATGTGTGTTCACTATGAAATCCAAGGTTTTCAAAGTTTTCCCAATGTTAAATGAAGATGGACTGAAAGAAAAATGGCTACGTTTTCTGAGAACATCATGAGCTGTGTGTGAAGTAGTTTCAACAAAAGACCACATCATTACAGCACCGTTGTATAAAGCCTCTGTTAGAGCTATTTTCTACACTGCTGATTTTAGAGCTGTTTCTGAGAAAGACAGTACCAAGATATAAAGCTTACAGTAACACTCAGCTGGGTGAACCCTGGGTTTTAGTGTGGCCCTAGTTTTTTGGTGTTTCATTGAATGAATTAAGGCAAAAATCTGTTCCTATTTACCAACTAAATGACACAAAACAGTATCAGATTCTGATAACCTGCTTTTTTTATTTTCTTTTCTTTCCTGAAAGCAGATATTTGATTTTGTCATGCGTTCCTTTTGATTACCCTGAAGGACAATATTACAGTGAAATTAATCAAATGCAATAAAGCATAGCATTGTTTTTTCAGACGGTATTAAAGGCTGTAGTCTCTGACATAAGCGTTTCATGGTAAAAAAAATATATATATACTTTCTAATAAGTACGATGATGGTGAAACTAAAGATATCAGACCTTGCCAAATTTGTACAGTGACTCCCCATTTCTGCTAAGTAGACATTTTAAAAAACTGAAACATCCACTTTGAAGCCAAAAGAAAAAAGTAATTCTGAAATGTTGATCTGAACTTTTACCGTATCTTGCAGAACCAATGAAAATAAATCATTTCACATCTTTTCTCTGAAGATAATGCTATCTGCCTAGAGGCATGTATAAGGCTGGATGACAAACCGTAAAACTAAATGTAATAACTCAACATTTGTGGGCTATTTCAGTACAAGTAATAAAAAATACAAACCTCTAAGGCATCCCCCACTGCGTCATCTGTGGGGTCTCTTCATGATTCAGCCTGTATACCTTACAAGAACATTACAGTCAGGTCAGGGATGGTTCTTATTTCTACCTATCTCCAAATGTATCAGGAGAAGCTGGGCTCACTGGGTTGTTCCAGGCTTCTTGTTCAAATAAAGAGTAACACCTGTAGCAAAGCTAGCTTCAGCGTATTTTGACACAACGAATCCGCACAGACATGCACATCCTAACTGAAATTTGTAGTTGTCAAGCTAATATGCTTTGTGCCTAGATTTTCTCTCCCCGTTTTGCCATTCTGCTCTTCGTAAAATAACACGGGGTGTTGATAATAGCTTGTTAATTAGCCAGGCTATCGGCTCCCGTAGCTAATTTTAAGTCTGTTCCTTAACAGACATGCTGTCCATAGCTTACCACCCATGTCTTGTGATTGATTGTTCCCATGGGGAGTTCCCCAGTAATTCGTGTTCAGTGATATATACTGTATATATATATATATATATATATTTTTTTTTGAAAATACGGACGTTTTTCTCCGAAGTGGCTCTGTTGCCAATCAGTTGTTGACCACCCCTGAGTGTGGAACGGTCCCAACCTTCCCACTCCAGTGACAATTTTCTGACTCTACTACTACTGGGCAGAGGGGATCTCCAGATAGTATTATAGCCACCAATTAAATTAAGAACTTTTTTTGACCATCCTCTTTCTTTCTCTTCTTCAAGACTGACTCCAATTCACCTTTTCATCTCCAGCTTAATATTAGTATCACATGTAGTCAACACCCAAGATACCTGAACTCTACCATTTGAGGCAAAGACACAACCCCATCCAGGAGCACTCCAACTTTCCCTGGTTGATAACCACAGCTTCATTCTTAGACAGTCAGAGAGAAAACCTTTGATTTTCTGTATATGTTTGAGAAATGTGAAATAGCCGTTCCTGAATGTTGGACAAGAAAAAACACAACTTCCATGTTCAGTTAGGTGTTGGTAAAAGTGCAGAAATGGTGGAGTGAGCCTCAATTATCCTTTGACCGTATATAGTCTTTGGGTGTCTCCAGATAATTTCATATAAGCTTTTCCTCGTGTGCGCAGTGTTGTTGCACGACTTTCCAGAATGTTGTCCCACTGTTAGCACTGATTGCTAATTTGCTTTTCTCAGTCTTGTGAATTTTGAGCTGTATCTGCAAAAAAAAAATCAACATCCTGTTCTATTAAAGCTTCTCAAGATCCCAACCGGCAGTTGTGTGTTCGTGGAGACTACAGTAGCGTGCCTCGGCTAACTTCCCTGCTATTAGCCCGTTCTGTTCCGGGGACAGATTAGCTGCCGTGATTAGCCTGACCTCTTTTTAATCATGCTGGTTCTGGCGCTGAGCCTCATTTCTTCCCTCTAATATCTCAGTTCCCCTCTATTTGCCTATTTTCACGAGAGGTTTGATTTCCGCTTCTGCACTTTTAGCTTCTATGTGCTTCCATTGCTATGGTAGTTGACCTCTTCCTAACCTGTCAAGCCAGCACAATATTTGTGCTCTCTCTCCTCTAAAGATTTGAGGACAGTTAGTTTGCTGTTGGATTTGAACACATGGCTTTATGCAGATATATTCAAGGGCTCTTTTTTGTTTAATGTTTGAGCTAATTTTGGAATGAGAAAAGCGTTCTCAATAGTCTCAATGAATAAATAAATTATGGCTATGGCAGCCTGGTGAGTGTATGAAAGAGATAGTGGGGCTGAGGAAGCGAATGAGTGGCTGCCTAATTAATGAGAAGTTAAGGAACTGAAACGCTCTCTGACCTCTGGCCTCTTTTAGCATACTCTCTATTCTATCTATCACTCACATCGTCTAAAGCCCAACCAGTCGTTTGGTAAGACTATATCAGCCTTCAGCAATGCCCGTTTTTGTCAATTTTTCTCTGTGTTCTGATGGTAGAAATGAAATGTTCTGGCAAGGATTAAGTCTTCTCAAAGCATTGCTTTCAGATCAGTTAATAACATTTCGTCTCCGATTCTGTTTCTTACTTTTAGCTTGTTTAATTCAGTGTCATATTTCTTTGTTACATCTGTGCCTTTTCTGTTTAGCTGGACAGCTTAGGATTTTTAAAATGAGGTTCTGCTAAAAGGTTGTAAACAGTCAACATTTTAAACTACTCCCATATCCCATGAATTTTGAGTATATCCAGATTAGCCGGTCACAGAGGCTAAAGCCAACAACTAGTCAAACAAAAAACAATGCACAGGCGTTTATAATGTTAAATCATCTTCAATCTCTGAAAACAGAGCTTGGTTAGCTACTTCTTCCTGTTTTACTTTAAGAAAAAAGAAGAAAGTCTTGAACATAGATATTGCAGACCCCTGCCTCAGCATTCACAGATTTGCAGAGAGCATATCTTAAATAATCAAAAGAAAGGGAGCACAGGAAAACACTTAGCCATAATGCTAATTGACACACTGTTATTGGCTAGCATTTGCTAAGTGATATTTACTTCCCCTGCATTGGTTTGCTGTTCCACCAAAAGTGCAGCTGTAGATGTTAGCTTCCATGGCAGTGCGAAGACGTTTTCCACTGTGCGTATTATTACACGTTGATCACAATATTACAAAAGTAGTTGTCAAGTATTAGCGGCTTTGGTCCCTAACCCCTTTAAATACCGGGGTCCACTGTACAGGGTGTCAAGTTTCAACCACTCACCTTCATAAATTGTGCTTATGATAATAGCTTGAACTCGATGCTGCTTTGTGAGGCAGACTTCATTTTGACAAGAAATATTGTAAAATTTCAACACCCATTCAGAACTTTATCTTTGATGCTGCATTTTCTTTCCATTTGCTTCTTCAAACTCCCCAACTCATAGGGGTGTGTGTGTGTGTGGGCGTGTGTGTGTGTGTGTGTGTGCGTGCTCAGACAGTATTCATACACACATTAGATCAGTTTCTGCTGGAGTCTTGTCTTCAGCACTGACTATGTATGTGATTTCTGTTCCCAGGGGTTGTTAAAGCTCTCTCTCACACTCAAAGGCACATGGACCATCAAGCACCTCAACTCACCAACAAATGCACACACACACACAGAGCCTCTCTCTCTCTAGCTCACACACACACACACCCACACACACACACACACGCCTGCACGCCCACTGGCCGGTACATCTCTGTCAATTAGCATGACAGATTCAGCGCTGTATCTTGTCTGACAGACACATATCTGCAAATTCAGAGTCCTGACAGAACTTCTTAGCCTCGGGTGTTTCTTTGTGCTCGCATTTCAATGTCAATCTGGGTTCTGTGCTTTTTATTTAATCTACGTTTACGGCTCTGTGTCTGTTTTGTCGATCTGTCTATTGCTGACACAAACGGGTCGTCTTGTGTAGATAACACAGATGAACACGACTTGGAAACATTGCATAGGGATTCAGATTCCATCTAACGGAGAGCTGTTTGAGCTGCCCTAGCTGGAGGAGTGTACTTTGTGCATCAAGTAGAAACTAAAAAGTATTTTTGCATAACTGCGTTATGGTATTTTCCAAATGCATTTTTGTATTGTTGTATTTGATTGCAGCAGTTGAGTTTGTTAGTTGAACAGGTTCAACTTTTAAGGTTGTAAACGGTAATATTCCCAGTGTCTTTTTTTTATTTATTATTAGTCAGTTCTACAACTCAGCAAATAATGAAAGGCCAAGCAAAAACACAAATATCTTCACAGGAAGTCTAATTCAATGAAAATGTTTCCATTCAGCTATAAACTTTAGGAATGTAAAATTCTATCTTCGCATTAAACAGTAGCATTGCTATACAGTTTTTATTGTTGGGGTGGAAGCGCGATGAGCTCCCATGATAATAAAAACATACAATATTTCTTGTCTAAGAGAAGTCTGTTTCTGCTATTATGTAGCTCTGGTCTTATTGTGTTGGGGGGGTCCATGACCCTGTTTCTGAGCTGGTGTCTTGATGATTTAGTGAAGACATACTAATAGCAGATAACAATATCTGTCAGTTTTGGCCTAAGCAAGCTGTGTATTGTTTTTTGGCAATTGCTGTCAGTGGGGAGTTTGCGTCCCCTGTGTCTAGTAGGCTCCCTTCTGCTGTTAAAGTTACCTGACTGAGACTGTAAACTATTTTTCTCTGCCCCGCATCTGAGAGGACTTCCTTGCTTTTCATTATTTTCCAGAAGACAAGAAGTCCTCAGAATTATGTTTAGGTTTACTGCCTTCGCAAACTGGGACTGCTAGCATGAATGTTTACATCAGCGAAGCAGCAACAAAAACCGGAGTTTGTCGCAATAGCAGAGAAAAAAACACGGCATGGCGCAACTGGGAGAAGTCTGCCGAAGGGCCATGACTTGAGCAAAGACAAAATGATGCTCAAAGATGATGCTTAAAGATAAAGCTAGCACTAAATGCTGCTTTGGTTCAGTTGATGGTTCTGCTAGAAAAGTTGGAAAATGTCTGCCTCATGCTACTGTTAGAACTGAAAGTATTCAGAAAGGCCTCAAATACAAGACATTGAGAATAAGGTATGCGCTCAGGTTGGCCTTCTTACGTACATTCTAGTGTACACATGTATTACCTGCATGCAAGAAGTAGGTAACTGGTTGGTAGCTAGCTAGCTAACATTCTTTTATAAAAGCCATCTATAGAAGCTAACATCCTTAAATAGAAGGATTTTAACTAGCTAACCTGCTGGTTTTGTCTTTGGTTTATATACCAAAGACAAAACCAGCAGGCTAGCTAGCTATATATACTGAAGACGAAGATGTGGATCAGCAGCAAGGTGCCCTAATGCTGCGGTGAACGTCTTGTATGAAATCTAAAACAGTAGTAGAGAATACCTCCACCCATCAGCCAACCATGGTAACAGTTGGTTAGCATAGAGACTGGACGGGAAATTGTGAATGGACAGCAGTTTCACTGACTCTCCATAGCTTGGGTTATAAGAGATGTGGCATTGAGATGGGGGAATAATTATCACCTAACCAGGCATCCATGTTGCCAGGTTTAAAGGAAGATAATCATGCTGGATGCCATCTGGAGCCCCCCCCCCCCCCCCCCCCCCCCCCCCCACACACACACAATTTCATTGCATACTTTTGATACTTGTGTGTTCTGTAACAGGACTGCAGTGCAATGTGGCATTGAACGATGCCGGTCACCTTTTGGTAGCTCATAAAAACGTACACACAGTCAATCTCATCTATCTTCCAAGTGCGAATAGTAAAATATTGTGGTCACCTACAGTCTTTAGAACAACACAGTTGTAACTTCATGACAAAGAAGCATAAAAGATAATAAATTGCCAGTCTTAAATGAGCGCTAATTAGCCTTTACAATGACAGAATGCACGTCATAAAATTACACTGCAACAATTAGCATACGTGAAGCTCGGCCAGCAGCTACTGTATCCGTCAGAGGTGCCTCATGGTACAGTATTGTCTTCCTTCCTGCCTTCTCGCTGACTGGAGAGATATTTCCTTAAATTGCATCACTGAGCCAGCTCGTCTCTTCTTTTTGGCTTTCACAAGCTGGCCTGCTGGCATTTAAAAGGATAGCAGAGCATAATTTTCTGCTCCATCACGGTGGATCAGAGGCTTATGACTTCCTACAGGTAAAAGATCATCTCTGGTCACGCTCCGCTCCTCTCTGCCCATTGGACGCATGCGATCCCCGGGGCTGATGGTTTGAAAACCCACGGATGGAGGAGGTGTACAGCGAAGGTGACAAAGCGGGCTTCCGATTGCGAGATGAGAAGTCACATTCTCCTCGGTTTCTGCGTCCCACAGCGCTTTTTGAAGCGAACGTCTCGGCCCATCACAAGTCTTCAAAGTTCCGCTTGGCGTTTTGCGACAACTCTGCCTTGTTGCCTTGGCTGCAGACTCAACAGCAACCGAAATGTGACTTCCTAATGGTTCCCCAACGAAAGCCCGCGTTGCTAAGCAACTCGCAACCCGCAGTTGCAAGATACAGGGATGCTTCCTAGCTGATGAGAGAGATGTGCGTGTTGGCGTGTGTGTATGTGTGTGTGTGAGAGAGATGAAATAGAAGTACAACTCGTATATAAAAATGCACGAACCGTCTGGGTCTCTGCATCAACACGAGGGCATTCTGGACGATAAGCAGGATTCCTTCTGGCTACGCAGGATAAAACGAGATCGTAAAATCGCTCCTTTTCTTTCATGTCTCTCACATAAAAATTGATCTCTTCCCATAATTCCTCCTGAGAGACCCCATTGTGTCAGTGTGATAGTTGGTGGATTGTACGCATCCATATTCATGAGCAGGGAGATGGGAAAACAAAGTTGCAGTCTTTTATTTTGTTTTATTTTTTTGGTGTATGGATAGCATCTTGGAGTGAAGGGATACATTTATCAATAATAAAAGCTGATAAAAGTTTAATGGTGTTTACCCCTCCTTTTCCACCCACAGACAGTTGTTTGGTCAGTTTCTTTCCTCCACTACCCTTCTGCCGATACACTGCCGTACACACCACAATGCAGTGGAATATACCGTATAAACTCCATTATGAATCAGAGTTCAGCCTTATCTACTTTGCTCGCGCCTCCTATTTTTGCTTGCCTTCCACTTTTTGCATTTCGCCTGTCGATCCCTCAGTGTTCATGTTTTTTTTTTCCTCCTCCCGAATGCTCAGTATCACACCTTCCCTTCCCCCGCCTGCCTCCCCACATCCATCCTCCCTACTCAGCTCTCCTGCCCGTTCTTTGCCTCCACACCCCCTCACCCTGCTCACTTCTCCTTCCCTTTCCTTTCCTCCAACCCCCTCCTCTCATATGGCATGCACTGATACAGCCAACACAACAATATGCCACTATTTTCCTCCACCTTCTTAACTCCCCAGCTCCTGACTCAGGGCTGCTGCTAAGCCCTGTCAGCGGGCGGTTTGGGATACGCTGCGTTACACCAGCAGGATTTTCCACGCAGTTAGCCGTGATGCTTCGCCGTAACACGGGGGGGCCGCGGGGCTCGGAGGCGCTCCTCCTGGCATTCCTCTGCGGCAACATATTTACAAGCTCAAAGCCCCTGACGGAATTTTGATGAAACATCAATTTAACATCTGTTGCGGTACACACATGCCAGTATGTCTTGCTGGGTTGTTTCAGGGGTGTTTTAAGGACAGTCCAACATGCCCTGAAGATTACTGCTTTCAGACTGTTAATTAGCTTGCTTCTTTAAGGGCGGGACGGGTTTGTTCAACTCAAACTCAAAAGTAAATGTTTACCACTAAAAGTACAGTTAAAGGGGCAATATATTGTATTTTCCAGGCACATGGTGGTACTTTATATCACAATCGAGTAACTATGTTACAGTCAGTTGTTATAAAAACACTGTTTTATAACAACTAAGCTCAAGTCGCTCTCTGGATATTATTGGCTCGGAAAAAGCCATTTTATAACATTATTGGTCGAATGCGGTGTCAATCAAAAAGGGGGGGAGGGGCTCTAGGCTGCCCAATAAAAGCGTCATAATGGACACCGGCAGAGTTTAAACCCTAAAATCTCAGCCCCGGAAAATACAATGGAAAAATGGCACGCAGACGTTCCGGTACGGTTTAAGGGGTTAAAATACATTTGACTTTGTAATTTAACACCTTGAAATTGGACCTCTGTTTCTTTAAGAAACTCCGCCTTCAGAAAGTCAACACAACATGGCTCCTCTTTTAACCCGGTAGCAATTTTTTTTTACCAGTGTTACCAGGTGTGGATACACCCTTAGTTACCATTTGTTGGGGAAACCCTATGAACTTCTGTTCATAGGGTTTCCCGGTTAGCTTAACTGGAGTACCTGGGCAGGATCCATTTATGCATGGGTAGAACATGCTAACCCCATGCAGAAAGACATTGGGTTTGGATTCAAAATATGATTCAACTATGATTACTTTGTATCAAATGAAATAAACTGCAAAAAAACTAAAAAGTTGCAGTAAAGACACCAGTCAAGGCTTTTATTAGTAGGGCTCCCAAAATGGTGTAATAGTCTATGCGGCTCGTCCATGTCTACACTTAGCTTTATGAAATGATCGTCAGCCTTTAGCCTCACTGAGTCTAGTTGAGTGCTGATTTCTACCTTTAACTTTTTTGTTCAAAATCAATGTGTCCTTCCTACATTAAGCTGGAGGATGTTATGATAATATTAGTGTTTTGCTCACTAATATTATGACATATTCAGTGACCCAAAGGAACTACATGACGGCGCTTTGATTATAAGGTTGTGTGTCATCGGCATAGATATGATGAGAGAAACAAAGTTGCCTCTGTCTTGGGGGAGGTTTGCACAGTCTCCGTTGATGGCAAGCAAAACTGATATTCTGTTAATGTGGAAAAATGTAAATGTCACAATTGCGGTGTTCCCATTAAAAAAAGAAATGCAATTAAAACCACATGTGGATTAGTTTGTTCCCACAATAAGTCATTTAAAAAAACAGCTGCGTCATTGTCCTCCTACCACTTCCTGTCGTCTTTGTCGTCTTTTCTGCCAGTAGTAACATGCGGTTGTTGATCACGTGACTCGGTTGATGCGAAAAACGTGTTTCCATTGCAGTTTTGTGAAGTACACTAAGTTTGAATTTTGAAAAACTACCGTATCCTAGCTCAAAACCTTTTTTTGAAAAATATGAGTTGTTTTCTAAATTGGCTTGTTTCCACGAAGCACATTTCTTATTTTTGTATTTCCAATTTGCGCAACTGTACGGTCAGTGGAAACCTAGCTAACGACAAAGCTCTGCTTTTATTGTGCTGTTTACACTTGCTGGTGATTAAACACTTTTCATTTGTAGCACCTACTGGTGATAGATAGATTGTAACATTGAATAAAACTGATTCTAGAAGATTTGCTTAGTGGAATTACAAGACAGTACATTTAAATAGTTGCTTTACTGCAAGAAATCCCTTAGATGGTTCCAAAACGGCTGTTAGAGGAAATGCTGACAATAATATGGCTCCTTGTCTTAGTACCATGACAACTAGACGCCAATTCTTCCTCTCCTCAGGGAATGCCGAAAACTTTATTAAGCCCCAAAATCTCCACCACTTCATGTGATGGCAAGCAAAACAGGAAGCAAGATAGTCAAAGACAGCTGCGCTCCTCTCCTGTCAATCCCTCCGTTCTCCAAAGCCTTCAAAGGACCTTGTTTGCTCTCACCTTTCACTTTTCTCTCCGCGCTGCCTTATCCGCTATTATTATGGAGGTAGGGCGACAAAAATAAAACTTTTTCTTCCAGAAAGAGTGCTGAACATGCCATGAAAAGGGGTGGAGGGCTTAAAAAAGGTGGAAACTGAAGGAGGAAGGATCTTCATGAAATATTGATTGTGACTGCAGCAGCCCTTTGTAATGTGCTATCTGTCACTGTCATCCGGCATAAATGTGCGCATTTCTGCTCATGGATTGGCTTGAATTCACTTGTCTGTGCAGGTGTTTTGTCCAGTGCCAGATACTGGTTACTAAGAAACCCGTTTATAGAACTCATTTAAAGACTCAACCATGTCAGTCTTCGAAGAAAAATGATAGTGATGCATCAATCTTGATATTTCATAAGCTGTAAGGCGGTAAATCCCAGTCAAAAACACATGCAATTCAAGTTTCGCAGCAAAAACATTGGTGATAAATTTGACAATAACAGCAAAAAAGAACAAAAAACAAGACGTCCCAGTTAGCATACTCAGTGTTAGAGTTTACATCTGAAAATGTAGACTCTGAACAAGTGAGATGGTTACCAGGCAAAAACATCTCTACAGCATGGAAGCATGGCTTACGTTTCCAATGTCGTCTCAATAGATGTATGGTACAATCTACTCACCAAAAAAAAAAAATGCTGTGTTGGCTGACCCAATCAAAACAAAGACGTAAAATGCTCAAGAACCTGTTGAAATCCTGATGTTTTCAACATGAAGTGCCGAAAAGTCAGTTTCTCTATATGCACGTTGAACTTTTCTGATTATTTTTTCCTGCTCTTTCACAGCTACAGGCTCTTTGTGTTGGTCCATCACATGAAAGATGTTCTCAGCGATGGGGGCGGAATGGGAACCTGATTCAATTTCTTACCTGACGGAATGAATGAATACTAAAAATGTTTTTTGCGGCTTTTGGTAAAACCTTATCATCTTTGGCGAGAGGCGAAGATTAAGAGGACGAGTGTTTCAAAAGCCAAGACGGTGTTGCGTGTGATGAAACGGGGTGCAGAAAGAGACGAGTGCAGAACCGCGTCCGGCGAGAGTTCTTGTAAACACAATGAATAATAAGTATTCAGAGCGGCTCGCCGGTATTGATTGCCCTTGTACTGTTTCTACCTGCTGACGATTCACCCCCCCCCCCCAGATATCATGAAAAATAGAAGAGCCGAAGAAAACATCACAGGACGAGCCCAGTCTTTAACATCCAACTTTTCTGTTACCTTACTTCACTTGGCTTCAGCCTCCACTTGCATCCTGGTGGACGGTGAGATGAAAATCAGAGGAAATCAGTGGTAGAACATTAAGCTACCTCTTTGTTTTCCCTTCATTAAACGAGAAGAAAGAGGTTTTAATTGTGTGCATGTTTTTTTTGCGTGTGCGCGAGCGTGACAGAGCGAAAGTGTGAGAGAGCTGAGAAGAACCCAAGAGAGCAGAACACGGAGTGTGTTTTGAGGTGCTGATTAGCTCGATTGTGTTACTTCTGAAAGTGTGTGTCTGCGGTGAGCGGAGCGTGTAGCCGTCTGGCTTTCAGATTGTGACAGAGCATATCCCTCTGCATCTTCCTTCTAATTGAATCCATCCCTCGGGGCGTCACCACTTGTTGGCATGCTGACACCCATGAAGGTGTGTGTGTGTGTGGGTTTAACAGTGGGGCAGAACACTTGGAAACACCCCGTTCTTTTGCTTAATTATAGACCGCCAGCTGGGAAGGCACAGGAAGAGAACGAAGGCAGGAGAGGAAGACATATTGATTAAATTAGTCATATTACTCATATTTAATGTTTCCCATTATCAACATATATCTTCTTTAACCTGGATGCTTGTCTGGTAATGGGTCCAGCTCATTCCCAGCTTCCCCGGATTTACTGTATTTGCTGGAAATGTATTTAACTGACATGGTCTCATTTCTCCTTGTGAAACCAATTTACCTTTTTGGCTGAATGTGCCATTTTACAAATGTGGCTCATTTGGCTTTAACAAGACTTGGTGGCTTGACGCAGAATAATAAGTTTAGTAAAGTATTCTCTTCCAACCACCACATACTTGCTAAATCAGTCAAAGCTATTACTATGGCACCCTATATCTGTTTCTCACTTCTTTTTTGAAGTAATAATATAAGTAGCCATCTTGCTCTGACGGTTAGCTTAACTGTAGCTAACTGGGTACAGTTACAGTATTTTGTGTCATGCTAAGTACCAATGTGAAAACAAGACACTGACAGAATAGCATGATGTATTTGATTTGAAAAAACTAATGCTACCACGGACAGCTAACGACACAAGCTTACATCTGCTTTCAAGTTCTCTATTTGTCTTAAGCTAAATGGCTAACATTAGAAAACTTAGACGTTATTCGATTGCTTCTGATTTAAAAATCTATAGCACTTAGACCACAGGTGTCAAACTCCAGTCCTCGAGGGCCACTGTCCTGCAGTTTTTAGATGTGCCACGGGGACAAAACACTGGAATGAAATGGCTTAATGACCTCCTCCTTGTGTAGATCAGTTCTCCAGAGCCTTAATGACCTAATTATTCTGTTCAGGTGTGGTGCAGCAGAGGCACATCTAAACGTTGCAGGACAGCGGCCCTTGAGGACTGGAGTTTGAGACCCCTGACTTAGACTGATCAAAGCTTAACTGGGTAATTCTACACTGAACTCTGAGATTGAAATTGAGATTTGGGAATCCTTTTGGGGGTTTTTTGGAGACAGAATCTGAATTATATGAATTAGTTGAATCTGGACAAAACCCTTCTAACATTGATCATATGACCACTTAGGAATTGAATAGTAAAAACCTGGTGAAAAACTGTGCAGGTCAGTTTTCTTAATAGAAAAAGAAGATAAAATCACTATGTAACCATGTATTGCATGTATGATAGACGAGACTTTTGATTTAATAGTCATGTTTTTAGTATTTTATGCTTTGATGTTTTTAAAACTAAATTGAACTAAATTTCTCTAGTTGAATGTAAATGTTGATACTCGTGAACGGTGCTGCCATCTTGCCAGGTCACTCTTGCAAATAAAGACTGTAGATCTCAACGAGGTTTTTTTATCTGGTCAAATGAAGGTTATTATTATCGTCGGCCAGTGAATGGCAATTCTGACTGTCAACACAACGAAAACTGATGCCAAAATGGCTGCATAGAGCCGTGGAGACTCTTTTGAGCTTTTATTCTTCTCTGGTAACCTTTTGACTTCTCCTTTGAAAATCTTTATGAGTAGGCGATTTTACATCACTTTCAAATCAAGTTCTGGGCAGCTGAAGGTATTTATCGGGGTCGAGTTCTCGTCATTTTCCTCAGATCAACCTTTTAGGTCATTACATACCTCAGTGGTGAATTTATCTACCCTTGAATTCTGCTACATTACAACATAAAGGCTCATTTAGTCTTCTTATAATACAATGGAGGGCTAGCAAAAAGCTAGCTGACCAATCTTCGGTATGGGTTAGCAAGATAAATGATCATGTGGCGGCTAATGCGGTAAAAGCCCGGCAGGTCGTTTTTCCTCTTGGCCAGTGTGCTCACATTTACCTTCCTCTATGACTTTTAGGTCACACGTCACACACTCCGACACACACGCAAAAGGATGACAAACTGTCTATCTTGTCTAACCTTGTTAACCAGGTTGGGTGCAGACTGCAGCTTCAGTACCAATCTATAATGTACGGGATAAATGTTTGGATGTAGGTGTGCAGCTCTGGTGTGTGTGTGTGTGTAGTGTTAACCTCCTTTTTCTTTCTATATCCGACTCATTCGTTTGTGTCACAGTTGTGTTTAAGCCCTAACTATATTAAGCCCTTCCATGTCGACCCCACGTTGACTGACATTATCGCTATCGAATTTGTCCCAGTTTCTTAGCCTGCTCCTCTGTTGTGCCTCACATCGTTTTTTATCTGCTTATTCAGTTCCCTCGGCAACAATTTGATCATTTACCAGCACGCCTTCCTAGCAGGTCCTTGCCCAACGGTGCAGAACGGGAGCAGTGTCAGCTACAGGTGGGTTTCTTCCCCCTTCTTCCCCTCCTCCCGACTCTCCTGTGGCTCATTTTGCTCTTGAAAACAATTTTAGATTTCAAACTGTACCGAAAGAGGTAAACCAGCATCCGCTTGTCAGGTGAGGCAAGCATAATGAGGTCGCTGGAGGAAACGCATCCTTCTGTTTGCCGCTTGTTGTTTCTGCCTGTTGGTGTTGTCATCTTGCTGTGTTGCCTTCCTTAACTCGCCCTCCTCCACATGGTTCGAACGAGCGTCCATGTTGGTGATCCTGCTGAACTGCGTGACACTGGGCATGTTTCATCCCTGCGAAGACATCAACTGTGACTCTGAGCGGTGCAAAATTCTACAGGTAAGTCCCTCACTCTGAGTCCTTTTAAATTTTCTTTCACGGTGTTTTGGTCCTGGTGCAAAACACTGATTTGCTATAAAATATGTCCCATTGTGTTAGCAAATACTGTAGAAGAAAACAAGCTGGCCACCATCACATCAAGTCCATCTACAACCGTGGCCCTTCGCCCTTGCACTAACGACCCACTGAACTCCTTGAGTTAGATGTTCTTTGAAAAGGAATGAGTAATTAAAAGGCTTCTGCAGACCTCAATGGCACGCTTAGGAAATGAGTTATAGGGCTAGGGTTAATCCAATCATTTGTATGAAGTGTGATGGAGTAGATAATCTCTAAGACATGCAGGACAGTGGGCTCTGGGAAACGGGGCTGGGTGGTTTTGCAGAACGGCTCGGGATTGGCGAAAGATGGGAGAGATCTTTGGCTGAAGGGCCTTGAGACAGAAATGTAAAACAAACGATGAATTCCTCCTAATTGTTTGGAACATCTGGAAAACCTATTTCTTTTATATGAAAAGGTAAAAGTTGAAATTGATGCATGCATAGTGTCCATGGTTATTTGGTCAGGGGAGTCTTTCTCCCCTACCTTTCATCCGTAGACTCTGTAGTTCTTTAGTCAGCAATATTGGACCTACATAGCCTACAATCACAATCTCCATGTTCCCTTGGTCAGTAATGTCTCTCCATCTTTGCCTACATCCTGACACTAGGAAACGGACGTCTTTAACAGACGCGCTAGTGACTTCCTCTACAGCGTTATGTCTTAGTCCACGGATTCAGTGACATGAAGACCGAAATTTTGGATCTGTGACCAGCAAGCTTCCCAAGTTTTAACCACATAAGTGACCACATGAAGCTGTAGTCGATTCTCAAAAAATGGGTGTAGAAACAGAAGTCAACAAACTGAATATCTTCACCTGCTAATCAGACAATGTAGCATGTAATCCTCATGGTCACCACGAGGATGACAAAATGCATAAAAAAGGCTAAACATTGTAAAATGTAGATCTTTATAAAAGTTTGATACATTTGCCAATCAAAGAGTATGTTCAGTTTACCATAAAAAATCCATAGGAATAAAAGGCTCTCCCACCCCATAGACATTTGTTTTACCACCCAAGCGTCGGCCCTGACTGTAAGCAACAGAGGCTTTACCACCTCAAAGCAATCTCCCAGCAGCCTGTTCAGAGCAGCGGCGAAGGCCCTCTTGATTTCCTCCACGGTGGGACAAATTATGTCTTTTCAAGCTTGACCTGACATTTCCCACAGTGCTACTCCATTTCAGCAGTTTGTGAAACCCCTCGCTGCCTGGAAAATGCCTTCATCATCTGCGCCTCACACCACCACTCTAACGCACGCCTCTTCAGACAAATTGAGGTTATTCAGGTGATGTGTTTCATTTTGTCTAGCTTGATTATGTTCTTTTGGAACTTCTTCTACTAAGACCTAACACTGAGCCCTATGCACCCTGCTTAAATATAAATTCCTGTGATGGATAAAACAGACACGATCAAGAAAGCTGCATATTTATACCCCTTAAATCATTTCTATTTCTTTATTAGGGTTTAAAATATTAAAATAAATGCATAATTTTCAAAAAGTTGTTGCAGATTAAGATTTAGAAAGCATGATGCACATTTATATTCTGTCTCCTTTACGCTTATTGCCTTAAATGAAATCTGTTGACAGGAAAACTTACAGTTTTATATACACAGGTGTAGGTTTCTAAAGACTTGACTCTAGAGGACAGATTCGCCTTCCAGGGGTACAAAAGCACTAAAACCACAACCAGAACTACACCGGAAGAGGTTATGTCAAAGCATATTCACATAGTGGCAGAATCATTGCTGCCATCATTGCTTTTCATCAGAAGCCACGGGAAAGCTGGTGAAATCAATGGAGTTCTATGGATTAAATACGACAAGAAGGAAAACAAAGAACCTGAACGTTGAGTTTTAAATCACAGGGTATCGATGTGGTTGAATGTCCTCGTCAAAGTCTAGACCTAAATCACAATCTGTGGCACTCTGACCACAATCTCACAAAGAATGAGCAGCTTTAATAAGATCAAAAGGTAACAATTTAAGATCTGTGCTGCAAAAGATGCTTTTCCAAAGTACTGAGTGGCTATGTAAATGCGTGCCATGTTTAGTTTTTCTGCCGTTTCACAAATATGTAAAATTGACTTTTTTGAGATTGATATCATGTTGTAATGCAATTACCTCATCAAAAACACACCTGTAGTGGTGTCTTGATTCTTTCATGAACGTTTCACAAATCTTTTAATCTTCCGTGGCGACCATTCAGCTGTGAAAAACGCCTGGATGGACCTAGCACTGCCTTTGACGTTCCTTGAAACTGCAGTTTTCAAGCTTCCACCTCACAGAGCATCCCTGCCCCGCGTCTCCCACACTCAGCTCCTTCAGACTAGCCAGCAGCAAATAGCAAGCACATGTTGGAACAGCACATCTGCTGAGCTCATTATACCAGCTACTTCTCATTGAAACGCTGGTAGAAATGTTGTTAAAGGGTAACTAGAGGAGCCATGTTGTGATGACTTTCTGAAGGAAGAGCATTAGTTTCTTAAAGAGACAAAGGTCCAATTACAAAGCGTTAAATTATGAAGTCAAAATTCTTTAAATCATATTTGATATAGACAGCTTTTTATAACAACTGAAGGTAGTATAGTTACTTGATTATGCAATAAAGTGGCACCAGGTGGCTGGAAAACACATGTTATTAACCCTTTAATAAAATACACCAAGGTTTGGAAGTTAAGTGTGAATAAAATGTCTTACAGATACTTTTGCAAGCCACTGTAGCTGGACCTTTGAGCAGTAATGAGCTTGGAACATAAAATTAAATGAGCTGGTAATGTGCTCACTTCTCACTTGAGATTTAATTCATTATTTGGTGAAAGTAACGACATCACACGTGATGAGTCTTTATTCAGTAAAACAAGTGCCACCAGCTGAAAACCCTCCCACTGGGATGAAGCAGACAGACACACATTCAAACTCTCCAAACGCTGAACGGCATCGGACACGCCAACATCAAAAACTTCACGTTTGCATCGCATGCCCATGCGCACGTTGTTCAAACAAAAGCGAAACAGTCGACGGGGCTCAGAGAGGGGCTGGGAACTCCAGAGGGAGAACTGCTCTCTCTGAACGTTTTCCAGCATTCCTGGCCTTTTTGCAGTCCTCTCCTTTTTCATTATCCAAGATGGAAAGCAAACAACAGTGCCGCGTGCGGGGGCGTTGACATTAATTTGTCGACCTTCTTTAACACCATAAAAGCTAATGGAGATACACTGATGCTTGTACTGTGAAATACAGAGAAGGAAAATAACTTCTGCATCGGGTGAGGGATCCGAGCGGCGAGGCGCGGCCGGGCTACATCAGCTCTCTCCGATGCCGTTCGTCTTGTGCGGTGAGGAGACGAGGCGCTTGCTAAGTGGCTCCAAATAGATAGAACTAAGTCATCCTATTTTCTCGTCCGCTGACTCTGAGGAATGAGCAGCTTCGTCCTAAAAAGAGAAACCTCTGTCATTTGGGAGAGAACAGACCTCCCTCTGCGCACTCTTTTTGGGATTAGATCGAGTTTTAGTGGTTCAAACGATTATAGTCTTTGACGCATTTTAAGTCGAATGTTTATTTCAATCTTCCAGAAGATAGATGCATCCACTTCCATCTCTTTTACCTAATATGGACTTGTATTTTGAGAGGAAGAAAGAAGGGCAAAGCAAAGAAGAGGAAAGGCAAGGGATGGCTTGTAGCATAAAACAAATTAAAATCAAAACTCTTTGGAGAGAACAAATAGGAGGAAATTAAATGAGACTTAATGTTTAGCAAATGAAAAGAAGAAAATGGAAAAAAGAAGGGGAGAGGATGTAAATCAAACAAGATGGAAAACGGAACAGAATGAGCAAAAGGAGGAAACAATGAATAAAGAAGGAATTTTCGAAGGAAATATTTGCCAAGACAACTTTGAAATGGCAAATTGGACAAGAAAAATAATGAGTTGGCGGGAACAAAACGTGAACAGAGTAGAAAGAACAAAAGCAGTTAAATTAATGGCTAGAAGAAATAGACAACAAATTGAGAGAGGAGAGAGAATGAACTGGAAAAATGCAGGACAGATAATGGAATGGCAACAGATGGAAAAGAAAGATATGAAAAGAAAAGATGAAAATCCACCCAACCTCAGTTTTTCATTTCTCTGAGATTGGCTTGCAAGGACAACAAGCCAATCTTGTTGTCTAGAAGGGACGTGCAGAGAACCCTCTCCCCAGCCAACTCTCCAGCTCACTCTTGGAGATCCCAAGGGATTCCCAGGACAGAAGAGACATACACTGTCCTTCTTGTTCGATCTTGGACCTGGGGTTTTTTCCTATTGTGACATGCCCAGAAAATCCCCAAAGGCCGGCACCCGGGAGGATTTCTGATCAGGTTCCCAATCCATTCATCTGACTCCTTTCAACACCAAAGGGCAGCAATTCTACTGCTTTTAGAGTATCCAGAGAATGCAGACGGATCAAGAGTTTATTTTATTTTATTTTTTCTCCCCTCCAGGGGGTCTTTCTCTGGGCTCTTGCGTTCCTTATATGAAAGTAGGCTGACAGGAAAGGAAGAACGAGAGGAGGGAAGACATGCGGCAAATATCGCCGGGTCCAGGAGTTGAACCCGCGACGGCCGTGTCGAGGACTCAAGGTCTCCAAACATGGGTCGCGCTATCCCCTACGTCACCACAGCACGTCGATCAAGAGTTTATTGATCAACTTAATCGTCATTGGGAAAGGTCAACTCAGCACATGCATTGCAGAGACTCGTAAGCGGGATGCCAGGAGAACCCATCCATCTGTTGTCTGTACCCGCTGGTGCTTGTACCTCCAGCAGTCATTAGGTAGGAGACAAGGTATTCCCTAGACATGGCGCCAGACCATCTAAAGACAGATGGGACAAACCTTAAGGACAATTTGGAGAGACCATTTGACTTAACATTTATGTTCTTGGACTGTAGGAGGAAGGCAGAGTTTCTGGACAGAGCCCACACAAGTGCAGGGAGAACACACAAACTGCATGCAGAAAGACCCCAGGCTGGAATTTCAACATAGGACCTAACATCTCTGCCAACCGTGCTACTGTACAGCCCCACACCAAGAGAATGAACGGCAGACACAAAAGGAGCGACCACTTAAAAACAAGGAGTGTAATATGACAACATTGAAGGAAAGGAAACTCGTTGAAAGAAAAGCTGAAAGTAGGGGTTTGAAAAACAAAGGAAGGCCTGACGTTAATAGCAGTTACAGTTGCAGTGAATAACACACATTATCTCTTCATTGTGGCAAAAGTTAGTGAGTGGGATCTAATAAGCAGCAGGAGAACAAGTTTTCCTCAAAAGTAATTTCTCTACCAACAACCACAGTGATATGAGTTTACAGATTAATTGAAGAAAGGGGTTGAGGTGATGGATGGATTGAACGTGGGGATGTCATTGAGGGGGATGCGGGGGGAACTCCTGATAAAGGTTTAGATGGTGGTGACTCAGTGTGGGGGTGCAGTAGTCAAGCAACGGTCTTTTCTCTAACCACACCAACGTCCAGATGGAACCTGGAACAAAGAGGAGCGGATGAAGAATGAGAATTGAAAGTAGGGATGAGGGCGATGGGATGAAGAGCAGGAGGAGAGATGAGGTGTTGTCAGGGAGGGTGGGTTTGAAGGATTGTGACGGACAGTGAAGGATAGGTGAACTGACTAAGTAGACTGTTGCATAATTTTATCTGCTCCCCAAACTAATCTTAACAAGTTGATTTCATGTGTTCCAAGTAGGAACAATTGGCAAGCATAAGGATTTGAGGGAAACTGACATTAACAAACTTTTATGGTGAGGTGACATTTCTAAAATTGCAGCTCTTGCGAGAGCCGAGGAGTTGAGGTTCAGATTCTGCTGTTGCCACGGCAGCCCGAGCCCCTCCATGCTCTCTGACTTCTCTGCCCCGGGTTAAGAGATGTGATTTAATTTGGCGAGTCTCTTCTGCGGAGCTCAGATGAACTGGTAGCCCAAAGGTTAAACACACTGTTAGTAATTGCCCCGCTTCCTTCATTTCAATCTCGCTGTCATCTATAGAGATGGTAGATCACAGAATAATGTAGGTAATGTGTGCCTTTGTCTCTCCTCACAGAGCAGACACCTTCCCTGAACTCGTATTGTTTCTGTTAGCTTGGTTTGGCTTTATTTCATTCTGTTTAGATGTATTTGGTCAGGAGCCAACCATAAGCAATGTCACAAAGCAACCGTTGCCCTTTAGGCAGGCCTTCTAGCAACCAGCTAATTTATGGACATGGGCTTTGTTTGTGATTTTATAATAAAAACGGTGCAGTGGGGAAAAAACATATATTCTAAAATGGTTACGACAAAAGTGCTTTGTAAACTAACAAGTGGTCCATGAAAAACATTCTAGCTTTTATAATACATAGAAAGTCCTTTGAAAACCCACTAGTCTGGTCATTGTGCCACTAATGCTTCACCAGCACTCCATCACTGTTAAATATGTCCATGAGACATTCAGTAAAAAACAATTTTCAATAAATTTGAAATATTCAGACCTTAAAGACCTCAAAATGATTTTCCTGAGGATTTCCCAGGTTTTAGCCATGTCCTTTGGTCACCTTGGAGTTGACTATTGCCCGAGTCGTGACCGTTCTGTTTTTGGTTCCATCCAGATGATAGCTTTCCATCGTCTTCAAAGCGTTTCTGGTTTTAGTATCCATTTGAAACTGTCATTTTCGGGACTTTCTTTTTATCTTCCAATCAACCTTTTAATCAAACTCCCCTGTTCTTTTGAACGCTGTCTTCAACAACCAGTTTTATTCAGATCTTCAAAAAGCAGCACACTGTAACCAGCACGTACAACATTTTCTTTGTTTTTACAGATCTGATGACCTCACTGATTAAAACTCTCTGCTGCAATTATTTCGAGCTCTTTCAAGTAACAATTTCGCGACAGATTAATAACGACGCGTGTAGCGATCATTGGGTCCGTTGGCTTTCTGTTGCTCGCCTGCACCTATTGGTTAATCAGTCGCCTTGTGGAAATGTAAAAATTCGATTGAAACCGGTGACTGAACTCGGGTTGTGATGCTGGACTCCATGCAGCAGTAGACAGTTGCCGATTCTTTGTGGACATAGTCAGAGCCAGGAGTCGAACAGTCAATGTAAACAACCCATTTGTTATCACACTCTCCGATCTTTCCAAGTCTTTCCGATGCCAAAAAGCAAATAAATATAGCATTACTGCTATGTTTTTCAGAGCTATAATCCTCCTTCTAACAGTTTATCCCTTTTGGCAAACAGACCTTGGATGATGTGTTTGATACAGAAGACGACACATCAGAGAGCTCTGCAGTTCAGAGGGAAGAAAGTAAAGGCATGAGCTAAGGTTTGACTGATAGAGAAGTTTCAAAGAAGTGCCAAACTTGTACAGCCTCACTTTCTTTCTTTCTTTTTTTCGTTCTTTCTTTCTTCTTTTTACCCCAGAAGGACAAATTTCAAAGGAACATTCCTTTCTGAACAGCAGAGCTCGTACTCCCCTACCACCCAAGCAGTGACAGTACAATGTGATGTCAGCCGAAAGCTAATAAAGCCGTTGTCAGTACTGTTTGAACAGAGGATTAGAGAGATACACCCAGAGAAGACAGTCTAGAGAGTGGGAACGCTGCCATGAAGAGGAGCCCCTGTGGAAAGCGTCGCGCTTCTAAACCTGCGTTTGTGGCCTCACCGTGACGAAACGTCGCGGGTAGCCGGTGTCTGTGCGCTCTGAATTGGCGATGATTGAGCCCACAGTATTATCTTCCCTCCACCTGTGAGGAGTGGATCTGGGCCTGAATGGCAGATTACAATTAGCCTGGTCTATTGTTCTCGCCACATGAGACGTTCGCCGCCTTTACCGCCACTTACTGCTGTCCGCCCGCCCGTCTGCGCGCGCGCTTGTGCATGTGATGAAAGCACCTGACCCCAATGATAATGGCATTTAGACTTTGTGACAGGCAAAATTAGCATAGAGAGTGTGTGAGATTTATTTTTGGGCGCGGGGAAGGGTTTTCACAGAATCGACGGCATCCGTTTCAGTAAAAACCCAATCTGTCGGCTGACTGTGTTGCCTGCAAGGATGGCCTTTAATCCTCTACACAAACCGTCAGTGTCTTGCTAAAGTGTTTTTTCAGATTTTGTCTTGCTGAAGGCTCAATTTCCAGTGAGTTTGCTTGGATTTTAAAATTAGGCCAACATATAGTAGATTAATTGGAAACCTGAAGGAAAAAGGTGCATGATGTTCAAAATGTTGGTGAACCTACAGCATCAAGAAGCGCAGTATGCAAGTCTGATAAATTTATGGAGAGGCTTTTTTAAAGTTCTTACTAGCACTATTAGCCTTTATTTGCCGATCAGATAGGAAGTAGGTAGAGAGAAAAGAGGGGAAGGCATTCAGCAAAGGTCCCAGAGTCGGGAATTGAACCCAAGACTTTACTGGGTTTCCTACAAGACATGTAGAAAATAAAGCAAACCTGTTAAAGAAGGAGTTCTGGTCAGGCGACACCAAAATGGAACATGCAAAACTACTCATGAGAATAGGACCGGACATTAAATTACACACGTGATCAATATCAATAGAAAATACGTCCGGTAGAATCTTCATTAATTTCACTGAACTCCGATTACAGAATCAAACAGCGTTCTGGGAGATGTAGGCAGAGGAAAGGGTTTAGCCGCTCAATCTAACAACTAGCTAAGAAGAAAAGAGAAGAAAAGCCTCCAAGTCCTTTATGGGAAGGCACTAGAATGTGTTTACAGCATAAACACAGAGATTATATTTCTTTAACATTAGCTAATTTATGCATCATATTTATAGTTTCTACAAGAGTAAATTTTGCGCTTTAATTGATTTGTAGGGAATAGTAGCAAAGTTTTCATTGCACGGTGAATCAAAGGTAATTTAAAAAATGACTAATAAACCTTAAATGTGCTAATTTCTGCCTGACTGCTTACGGTACAGGATTTGAATTTCTAACTTGCAGACAATTTATCTGGCTCGCATTTTAGAAAAAAGTCATTTTTTGCTCAGATTCATTAAACATCCCATCTGCAGATGTGAAAGATGGAACAGACATATCCTGAAAGACTAAATGCGGCTAAAGGTGGTTCAACAAAGTTTTTTCTCACAGGGACTGAATGTTAAATATCAAGAACATTATGATTTAGTTTGGACTGGATCCAGACTCCGTATGCGAGGTTGAAATCATATTTCCTTATTAGAAAGATAAACATAAATGGTTGATGTGGTGGCTTTTTGTTAAAGTGTTTGTGCAGTTTTGCCCATATTGTGATTCATTCATCTGTGATTCATGCTTTTTCTTCCTTTTGAGACAAACGTGTTTTTTTTAAGGTTATACAAGCAGGCTGCTTGTGCTGGAAAAACTTGAAGCTATTGTTCCCCCAAAATTAATTTTGTTCAATTTTACTCATTTAATAAAAGTATATCCAACTAGTATTAAGACCAGAGAAGTGGAAACATAATGAAACTAATTCCAACTTTCCCTCCACAGCTCTACCATAACACACACAGAAATCAAAATCTATAATCAAATATCTTGGAACACTTAAAATGACAGATTTATTTTACATATTTCATATTGTCAGAAAGGTTTTAGATGTTGAAATCATCATTTATGAGTTCTGTTTCAGAGCAGGTTTGGATAGTTATTCCAGAGCAAATTCAACATGATTAAAGAGATAGCTAATCTTAGCATTGTTAATAGAGAGTGGCAATCAATTTTAGTGGGGTTCCTGTAAAGTTGAGGACTTTAGAAGAGACTCACTGTTTTAGAAAAAAACAAATTTCTTCCAAATCTAGCTTATTCCTTGACATAAGCTAATAAAGGTACAATAGGTCAAATGTTCACTCTTTTTAATGTTATTATCAATGAGCTGTGAATATGCCTCAATAGCAAAACGTTTCCTTTCAAAGAGCTTCCAACAAGTTCAGTGTTTCCTCTACTTGCTAGCTTTAAGACCTCTTTCCACACTAACAACTTCCACACTGAAGAGTGTTAAGACTCCTACATACTGCCCGTATTCTGTGAGCTGCATTATTCACGGACGGTTGAGATTTCATAGTTTAGTGCCTACATTTCCTGTAATTCCTTCAATTCCTTAAAAATTTCTTCAATTCCCACAGTCCGGATGGATGCTAGCAAGTTTGAGCTAGCTGCGCACCTTGCCATGTTTCTTCTCCATCGAAAAATTTACCTTTGCCTTGAAGTGTCTGGCTGATGTCCACTTTGAGTAGAGTAGAGGTTGAGTCCGCTCGGACCTCTACGGGGTGGGGGTCGTTACTGTTAGCATGATGTGTTAGCGCTTAGCATGGTGAATTCGGAAATAGAAAAAAATTCAACTGAACAGTCACAACTCGGATATGGTAAAGCTAATAATAAACCATTTGTGATCACCCGTTTCCTGTTTTGAGCTTTCTCATTTAGCTTGGAGCATATCTTGCGTTTAATGAGATGTAAATCTCAAAACATTCTCGCGTCACATCTTGTTATAACAAGAAACTTTTCTCATTCAAATCAGTAGAGGTCAAAGGGTTCCTCTGCGCCTCGTGTAGAACATAAATATGTTTGTTGGCTGCCTCATAGTAAATCCTCTCCTGATCTCTCCCCAACAGCAGTCTTTGCTTAAATGTGAAAACACATGTTGTTGTTTTTTTTGTTTTTTCTTCCCCCCCTCCAACCATAAACGACGAGCATGCTTGCGTTTAGTCCGCCGCAGCTGCCGGACTTCACACTTGGGTGCCATACTATATCTAATAGCTTTGACACTCGAGCGTTCGACATTAGGGAGTGTTTAAGTGTTCTCATCGTTAGTGATTAAGAGCACTTAGAGCACAAAGGCTGCGCCCGGGAGGCGATGAGAAGGCCCCGCAATGTCAGCACTCGCTTCGGCAACTCGCAACAAAGCACAGCTGATGTCTGTGCGCCTGGTCCACACGTATGTTTACCCTCGCTCTCAGGCAATGTGAGAGGGAACATGGGCGTTCACAGAGGAAGACGCATGAAAAGGGAGTTGTGTGAGGTTAGGCGGCAGCAACAGGGACGGGGGGAACGAGGATTTCTGATGTGTTTTATCTGTCTGCCTTAACAAAATTAATATTCTTTGAACTGTTTTAAGTGTTGTTGCTTTACAACCAGAAGCTTCGATGTACTAGACTCAAATTAGTGCATAATTGTGAAAAAGGTCAAGCAAAAGGGAAAGGGACAGAGATAATAGGTTGGGGATAACATCACCTTAGGGCGCATTCACACTCTAAACTCTGTGAAGTCCGGTTCATTTAGTGAAGTGTGAGCTGAATGCAAATCCAAAAAGCCCTTTTTAGATTTTGAAAACAATGTGTGACTATTCAGCCACTTTACCCTCATATAAAGTCACAAAATGTGGACACGTTTAAGGGCTGTGGAGTTCTTGGCGAGGCTCCGTCGATGTCAGTGAGTTGGCTAAAAATACCCTGGTGAGGTAAGCATAAAAAAACCCGATGTAAACCGTCCGTAGACTCTCACACGGCCGCCGAGCATACATTCAAGCCACTGTGGGAGACATAACATACAGTAATAATGGAGCAATACTCCCCACCACTCCCTGCTAGACAGAAGGAGGCAGTGGGAGAAAAGTTAAGAGGGAGATGGGAGAGATGAAAGTCTATGGTAGACTGCACAAGGAGGTGGAAGAATGCCAGTAGCTCACAGTCAGTGCAGCAGGAATCCCATCCAGATGTTGGTGCCGAGAGGCGAGACCTGAACTGCCGATAAGAAAGACGGAGAATGCCCTGCTTTTTCGTTACCGGCGCAGAGCGATTTGTGCGTCGAACAGATAAAGCCGTAACCAGCGGAGGTTTGTCCTCTGCGTCCACACTCGTTAACCTACCACGCCCTTGTGTAAATGTATCCCTCTCCCACCCTCATTCATCTCCTGCCACATAAAAGGCCAGCTATTGTAGGATTCCTATCTTTAAAAAAGCGTCTTTAATGGCCGCTCGGCTAGCAAATGGCTGTTTGGACGTGTGTGGCGTCTCTACGTTCACCCTAATTTCTCTCTAGTGATTAACCTCGGCCCACGCGGTTTACCATGTGAAGCGTTTACGGTGGCTGATGTTGTGAGCCACGCTCTGTGCCGGGTGGGACTTTTTTTTTTTTTAACAAGACTTTTCTGGTTGCACAGAAAGTGAAGGCTTTCCCATATCTGGCAGCAGCGACCACGCTTTGTTTGCAACAAATACGAAGATTTGTAGCACATAATGAAATGAGAACTTTCTGTACTGGCATAGAAATGACTTATTCGGGTAATTCTGTCTAGGTTGCCACAGGCTGTTGTCTAACCACCCACCTTATTGTTTGACCTTATTTTTATACCTTTAATTGGATATAAATGGACATATTTTTATGGTTCTTTCAGGTCAAACAGGTCAGTTTTATGACATGGAAGTGTAACGAACCTCCGATAAACAAAGCGGTTCTAGTGGTGGAAGTATTGAAACTCACAGCAATACACAAAACAATTGGTGAAGCATTTCAGCCAATATTAAGGCAAAGAAGATATTCCAAAAAAAATTTGATCAAGTCATACATCAGGTCTGTGAAGTTATTTGCAGCAAACCATGAAGAAATCAATGTTGGAGCCCAAGGATCTGATCTTGAGAGTCCAAATAAGGAGCGCTAAATTGCTAGTGCAGAAACTATCTCATAGAAGCCTGTAGAGAAACTTTGAGGAGGTATTTGTGTGTTTTATCTTAAATGTCCCTTTGGCTATGTTGTCTTTTTATGCTTTGTCTCATGGTGATTAAATAATCCCTTTTGTTTGTTAAATATCGTTGCACAATATCAAAGATTAATCTCGTCAGTTGTCTCAAGTGGGAAAAGACTTTTTCGAATGATGTATAATTACGATGCCATGTTGGGGCCATTGTAGATGGAAAGAAAATAAGTACATTTCCTCCCAAACCTCAGAAAATTTGAAGTTAATCTCAGAAATAAAAATTAATAATACATTAAAAGAAAGTCAAATTTTGACATTTGAAACTCAGAAATGTAATAGTTCTTAGTTATTTTTCTAGCATTTGTTTTTACTTTTCAAACTCAGAAATTTCCTAGTTTTTTTCTACAAAATACCTGAGATAAAATTCTAATTTTGAGGGGTTTTTCTTGCAAATTGTCAACTTTTCAAACTCACACATTTCCAAGTTTGTTCTGGAAGATTTCTGAGCTTAATCTCAAAATTTGCCTTTTTTTTTTTTTTTTTCCAAGCCAACTTTTGACATTTGAAGCTAGGAAATTTCCAAGTTCTTTCAGGGAAACATCTGAGATTAATTTCAAAATTTCTGAATTTTTGAAATAGAAATTTACTCTTCTTTTCCATACTTAAATGGCCCTCAATTTTGTTTTCTTTTTATACTCATCTGCTTCCCAAAAAGTTCCAATACTCCCTCGGTTTCTGAGTCGTATGCATACTAAAGCAGTTAGATGGTAGGAATTAGAGTAGTGTGTGGGGGTGTGTGGGCGTGAGCGCTGGGCCGTTCAGAACAGGTCACTGGTGTCAAATCCCTCCGAGGCGAGCGAGTGGCGTTTAGGCTCCTCCGCCGTCCACATGGACGAGCAGCCAGTGAACCGTACGCTCCTGACAGGCGCGGAACAAAACAGTGTTTCAGTTTTTTGTTTTTGTTTTTTTCTTTTCCTCTAAGGAGGAAAAAAATCAGAGCCATCTCAGCCTCTGATTGGCGAAGAGCCTGCTGCTGCTGCCGCCGCGGCAACACTCGGACGTCGAGTGGAGCCTGCGTCCTGCGGATGTCAGACGATGTTTCACGCTCCACTGACGTCTCACACGAGTTTGAGAAAATCAATTTCCCCCATTAGAGAGCCCGAGTTGCCATGTGCCGGCCCACCAGGAGAACCCTCCCACGTCCCTCCGGCCAGCGAATCCTGTTGACTTGGCAAATTAGGGGTTCCAGCTGTATTTGAGGAAAAACAACAACAAAAAGGAAGCCTTGTTTTGTGGTCAGAAAGGTTTGTCCTCAGTCCAGTCAGCAGGCAGAAGCTCAATAAGTTAATATGAGCACAAAATTATTCATACCCTTTTTATTTTCATGTTTTGCTACGTTACAATAACAAAATTGAGTGTAAAAAAAACCCGTCTACAATTCTGTCACTGTGAAAATGTTCACTCGTTTCAAAAAGTGAAACTCATATAGAATTATCGCAAAAATATTTCAAGCCTTTACTTCTGGACATTTTGATAACTATAGCTTACAGGGAAAGATCAAATAAAATCTCTCAGAAAATTTGAATTTTATGAAAAAGTGTATTCACAAAAAGTTGAGTGGAAGGAAAACCTGTGATAGGAGACAATATTTTTATATATAATGATATTTCAAAATGACCTGTCCAAGCTTACCCTGCCTCTCGCCTGTAGACAGCTGGATAGCCACCAGCATCCCCCCTCCTACCCTAATAGGATAAGGGTGTAGGATAGATGTAGAGCTAGATGAGACAGCGGTGCAGTCAGTAAGGACTCAGCATGGCAGACGACGGCTCTGCTGTTCTGTCTTTTACACAACAACTCATTTTCTACCAGTCATGGTAGGCGAAAACACATCTGTCAGTAGTTGGACTTTGTTGGTGTCCTAACTGGATGTTATTGTGGTTCAATTTTTTTTCATGCTTTCCACAATTCATGGTGTTTTGGGGTTTTTTTCATCATTTTTGAGGTACTGACAACTACCAAGGTCACAAGGTGTTAGTTCAAGTTTGAAATCTTTTGGGTGATAAAAATGTAGAATTTGATAAAAAAAAAAAAAAAAAACCTTCATTGGACTTAAGATGTTTGGCAAACTCTGCTGCATCTGTTATAATGTAAAAAAAAATGTGGCCAATTTTGTGCAATGGGTTCAGTTTTGTGGTCAGGATTCTGACTATAATCTAAGAATTTGGATTTTAATTCTAAATTGCATTTCAGAATTTAAATTTTGATCTCAAAATTCTAACTTTAATATCAGAATTTGGATTTTCAATCTGACCTGTAGAGCCGAATGCAGATTTTAATCCCAGAATTCCATCTTTGATTTCAGAATTACGACTCTTATCTTTGGAATCTAATCTCAGAATTCTGACTACAATCTCAGAATTTAGATTTTAATCTCAAAATAATAACTTTAATATCAGAATTTGGATTTGAACTCTGACTATTCAAAGAATTCAGATTTCAATTTGGATTTCAATCTCAGAATTCAAATTTGAATCAAAGAAATTACACGAGTTTTTGTTTTATCCCGACTTTAGTCTCAGCATGTGGATTTTAATCTCAGTATTCTGACTTTATTGACAGAGATGTGTTATGCACTTGTGAATTCTTTGCCCTCTTCCGTACATCACCCTTTTCACATGAGTGAAAACATCCAGCATGGTTTATGTTTCCATTGACGTCTGATGTTTTTGAGCGATGCTTTAAAAAAAAAAAAAAAGTCTTCAAGGCAGAAATCTCAACATTTCTGTTTGAGATTAAGAGGTAAAGATTGATTTTTATTTTTTGTGACGTTTGCAAACATTTACAAATACCATATCCAGTCTCTTGGCCTGAAGCTCGGCCGTTAGCGTTCTGTTTCTGTCTTTTCAGGCTTCCTATTATCAGCAATCGCACCGCGACGTGAAACGTCTAAATAACAGCCTCCTGTGACACGATACAGGAGCTCACAAGAAACTATGGGTGCCCAGATGACGGTGCAAGTCGTTTCCCAGTCAGATGAAATGCAGATCAGACGGCGCCTCACCGCTTTTGTTTAGTTTTTTTGTCTGACCCTTTCCTTTGGAGGTTTTGCTTCATTGAACAGGTCGCTGCAGGGCTCCGCCGCCTCGGCGGAGTTAATGAGTGTGGTATCTTAAAAATAAACAACAACAAAAAACGACTTACTAATACCCGCAGTGATGTACGGTCACTACCGGAGAGGGAACCTGTTTGTTTCACGGTCTGACGGTTTGTGAAATAGCGGCTCGTTTGTTGCCGTTTTAAATCTTTTTTTTTTGTTTGTTTGTTTGAGGATGCTGGGAAAGCTCGAGAAACCGAGACAGGCTGAGATTATTGAGCTGTAAACACACTGTCACAGTCTCACATTCCTCCATCAACCACAACTTTTCTTTTTTTTTTTACTTCCAGTGAACTTTAAAGCAGTGGAAGGCTAGCTTTTTCTTAAGCTAACAGGATCTGATATATTTATACACGTCTGTGTTCGTGTTAGGATGACTCATCTATCAGTGGGTGTCCTGTGCCTTAATCTCCTTCCAGATTTTTTTTTTCTCCTTTCTCTTTAGCTTTTGTTTTTTACTCTGAGCTCTCTACTCGCCGCGCTCATTCCAAATTCCTCCACCTCTGCTTTCTGTCGTTTCCCATCGATTTTCATATCTTAAGAAAGTGGTATTTGCTCCTTCTGTCCAAGTCCTCTGCTCTTGCTTTGTCTTCGGTTCGGCCTGATGAGGATTTTTGGAGAGCTGAGGCCAGACGGGCCGTAATGAAGAAAAGGAACACTGATTAATGCGATGAGCGCTCTGCCCCGGGTTACGCCACTTTTTTTCATTCTTCTCCGTAATTCGTTCTCGAATGCCGTTTGATAAAGGAAGGTATAACGAAATCCTTATTCGATCACTTGAGGACATCACACAGGCTTGTTTAAGTGCCGTCGAGCAAAATGTTAATCTCTGCTGCTACAAGGAGGCTGTTATCCGTTTCCCATCCAGCGCAATTGTCTGACCTCCTGACGACTGGATCATGAGACATGGATTTCTCTGCAGGAATTCATAAACTGTCTCAATGATGTCAAAGGCTCTCAGTAGGATGTTTATCATACATTAAGAAATGTCTAGACTAGATAGAGGCCAATAAAAAACAGACCCTAGTGTATTAAATCCTTCAGTCTTCACCAACAAGTTACAGAACTTGGTTGCCTGGAGACACGTTGCAACGTGACAGAACGTGCACAAGTTCCTGTCCTCCAGTTCTCTGATGAAGGGCAAAAAACTGCTAGCCATGTTTTAGGTTTAGCTGTCAAAATGTCAATATAACGCGCTAAATCTTAAATGTATGTGTGATTTATAAAAGATAAAAGAACGCAGTGCTTTTCTGCTAATTGTCAACACCACAACATCTTGACAACAAGGTCCAAGGGTGTCACATTTCACAGGTCATGAAAAGGTTTATGTAAAAAAAAAAAAAAAGCAAGGGAGATGGAAGTAGGTCAGCTATGCTAGCTTGACTTTGACAATCTTAGCATGTAGATGTGCTGTGGAATTTTGTGTGTTTCGGTTCGGGGGGGTGAGGGGGTGACCCTGACATCAACTCTGACGGATCGTCAGTAGAACAGATGTTTAAATGAGCTAATCAACCACGGCTGTATTCAGACAGTTATGTATTAAGTGCAATCCTTTAACCCTCTATGGCATGACTTTTTATTTTTGTGGGGAAGAAATATTTTCCTGCATTCTTTGGGAGCTTGGTGGTCCCTAATTACATGTCAATCATAAAATCGGACTCTGACACCTCCTGGAACCAGATTTGGGTTTGTTGCCTCAGGGTAACATTGGTCTAGAACACCAAGATTGTCTACACTGATTATGAGAAATGAAATACAAATCAAACAAAAACTATATTCATAAAAGAACTATTTTTTGGACAAAAATATGTCAAAAATCATGCCCCCCAAAAAATAAAATAAAGGAGCAATGTGAGGTACAGCTATGTGGTTTGTTGCCTGAGGGCAACGCCATGCCATAGAGGGTTAATGTTTATATGGAGGTATTGGGGCCACAGTCTGTGGTTTTTGTCACTGTGGAGAAAAAGTTACATGTATACATTCGTCTCCTTATTGAGTGATGGCACGATGTGGGACTAAGTGCTAATGCCAAAACGTCAGACCCGGGTTTGAACTCCTTTAAGCACATCGCACTGGAGGTAGACCTTGAAACAGTTTTGGTTTCTCTCCTTCATAGTCCAGGAATGTCTTTGGATTTCCCTGGTGAGTGTTATTGGGAAAATAAGGAAGTCTGAGTTTCCCTGTTGCACCTTTGACCTCTATCGCCTGATCTTGACAAGAGGAAGGTATTCAGTAGATGACTATAAAGTCTAATCAAACATATTAGAAATTTATAAATGCAGATTTATGACTTTCAAGAGAGCGCTGGGTGACGTTTCCTTTACGTTTTGTTGTAACAGTTTGACTTCTGACAGATTTTCAACGTTCAGTGACGTTCAAAACGTAACGTTAACCCGTTTCTTCTATCTGTGTCCGGGCAGGACTTTGATGACTTCATCTTCGCCTTCTTCGCCATCGAGATGGTGATCAAAATGGTAGCCCTGGGGATTTTTGGCAAGAAGTGTTACCTCGGAGACACGTGGAACCGCCTGGATTTCTTCATCGTATTGGCTGGGTGAGTTTACACCGTGACACGACGGAACTCTCAGTTGGCCAAACATCAAGGTGTTCGTAAACACAGCAGAGATTAAGATTTTTCTTTCGGCTGCCTCTCAGTACACTCCAACGACCTTTGGGACATGCTCGAGATGCTGAAGATGTAGATTTACATGCCGATACGAACTCATAAGACGTACCTTTGCACACAAAGTCTTTAGCTGCAAACAAGCAGGGCGTGACACTCTGACGCAGCACTCCACACACTCCGACTTGATGAAACACGTCGCAGAGTCTAGCCTGCTGGTTCAGGTCTGACATTTTCATCACACTACATCCCCCGCTGGGTTTTAATGCCACCCTTCTGCCACGGCTTCTGTTGTCCGTCAGTGGGAATAGGACACGCTTCCTCCTGTGCACAAGTGTCCTTCATCAAAACACAACGGAGGACTTTCATGTTGTCTTTTTTTCAGCTCACGCATCATTATACGGTAGACATAAACAATATATTGGAATATTAGTGAAATGTTAACGGATTTCAGTGACCTGAAATGATTAATTACACACCAACTGATATTTTCAAGCCTTTATTTCTGTTAATTATGACGATTTTCTGCATTTAGCTAATGAAAAGAACATTACATTAGACCAAAACAGAAAGACATTTATTACAGAAATGTGGGCTTAATGGAAAATATGCTTAACACCTGCTTAAAGGTTTTCAAAAGGTACTTTTAATCTGACAAGTGAACCTCGTTAAGGCGGATTGTGATTGATTGTATATGACCGTATTAATTGTGGACTTTGAATTGTTACCTTAGATTCAGTTCTGGTAGTTGTTCAGATCCAGCAAGCATCAATTAGGGTTATCAAAAAGTAAACAAGCATGGCAGCCATTTTGTTCTTTTCTTTGGATGGAATAATCATACATTATGCAAATTAAATTATTTTAAAAGAATATACTGCACAAGTTTGGATTTATTGTGCTACTTTTCTAATCAAGATATGGTTTTATTGCCTAGATTCTCAAGTGAGACTTTATTTTTAACTAGAGAATTGGTCCCAAATTTCGTTGCGCAATTTTTCATTGTTGAAATTATAAAAAAAGATTTTTTTTATTCAAAAATATAAATATAAGTTTGAATATGTACATAATACACAATAGAACGACGCATGGCGTACTTCTCTCTTAATATTTGACCTTTATTCTTTTTTTTTTGGTTTCAGACCCAAATTTTCGGTGCAGCCCCAAAACTTTTTTGCAAGTTTTTCACACGGGTAGTCGTTTAAAAAAATTGCAGCGCCATCCTCCTCCTACCACTTCCTGTCATTTTCTTTGTTATTTCTTCCAGTAGTAAAATCCAGTTTTTGATCACGTGACCTGTGTCATGCAAAGAAAGCATTTTAATTGCAGTTTTGCAAAATTAACCAATTTTGATAGAGCTGAAAAGCTACACCATCCAAGCGCAAAATAGTTCTGAGCAAATAACGTTTTCTGAAATCGGCATGTTTCCACTGAACAACTGTATTTTCTTCATTTCAGTTTGCGTAATGCAGCCAGTGGTGTGCCAACAGTGTTCACTTTATTGTAAGATTGAGACTTAGTTATTCTTGAGTTTGTTTTTCCCTCCTTTTATCTCAGAGTTGAATGGTTGAAATTTGGACGTAATGTGGTTCGACTGAACAGTCCGAAACCTAGATCAAAACCGCTTTCGAAGTGGTCAAATCAGTCCAACCACAAGCTTCTGGAAGCATACAGTCTTCATCCGTTTAAAATGTTTGTATTTTGTTTAAAATTGAGATCTCTTCCAGAAATCCAAACACTTTAAATGAGTTCAATACATTCTGACTAGAAGTGCGGTCAAATATTTGTCAAAGGCTATAAAAAGCACGGAATACAGGCGCAACGAGGAACCGGTCATTTCCTGTTATGGTTACCGGGTAACTTTAGATTAGAGAATATCGCCTACAGATTCAAGTTTGAATATTTCAAATAAGTCATTTTAAAGCCCAAACTAAAGAAAGAAACAAGATTCACCGCTATGATGAGGGTCTTTGTTTTTTTTAAGATTTCAGAGCGGAGGATGTTTTCATTTCCAAAGAACGGCATGTTTAAATTGGAACTGTTTGAGTCCAGAAGTCTGTTAACATGCAAAATTCTTCTAAAGGACTTGCAAACGGATTTTCTTTGTTCATTTATGTTAACTGTGATTGGTTATTTTGACAGTTAATTTCTTGAAATCGCTGGAGCTGGTTGCGTGTTTCATGCGTACATATGCGCGTGGTTGTGCGTGTGTTTGAGAGAGTGCACTTTAACAGAAAACGGATGAAAGCAACTTGTTTCCCTGAGTCTGGGATCCGCTCGCGCGTTGCGTTTAAGCTTGCATCAGCGTGCGTGGGCGGAGTGTACGTCTTAATTTGTTTTCATGGCTTATGCTATTTCTGAAACAACCTGAAAAGAATCTTATCTGTACGGAGAGCAACCCAACCTCCAGCCCACACATATGGAGACAAGAGTAGCCAAGGTAACGGCTGGATGTCGAGCCTTCGATATATATCCTGGCAACAATTGTTAAGTCCCCGGAGACGGGCCCTGATGAGCTGTTTGTTTCTCTCCGAGACAATAATTACAGCTAAGCTGCTTTTTCAGCAGGTCTGAACTCTCTCCTCCTAATCACCTGTCTGTCGGGGGGGGGGATTGTTGGAGAGTTGGCCTCACAGAGCAGGTGAGATAGAGGGAGAAAAAAAAAAGAGAGAGAGACGAAATGAAAAACGGACCTCATGCTACACCGCGTTCGGACTCGTCTGCTCGAAAGGCTTTTCACCGGTCCGCTTCGCCGGTTTTAAGGGGATTTAGAATCGACTGCCAGAGGAACGGAAGGTGTTCGTGTTCCTTAATTTTTTGTTTGCGAGAGGAAAGTTTCAGCATGAGAGAAATGTCAAAAACGGAAATGTCACACAGTCATTGAAGGAATTTAGAGAGAGGATGATTTAAACGAGCGTTTTGTTTTGATGCAACAAATCAGTTTGCTTTCCCCACAAATCTGGAACCCGCATCTCAGAAAAAAATGACGAGTCCTCCCTTAAGACCTGGATTTTTTTATTTATTTATTTTTTTGAAGTTTCATGCCTTTGGTGGGGCTCAGACACACAGCATCGTCAAATGTGTTTCCATCTCCCCATTCGGCACTTTAACTATCCAGAAAAGCCAAAAACCATCTCAAATGAGGGGAGAAAAGAAATTGCAAGAGTCAATTTAAATTTAGCCATTTCCATCACCCTTTTCTAATGCGGTACTCAAAAATCTGCATAAAAGAAGCAATGATGGAAACACGGCCAATGAGTCTACACTGTACCTGATCAACTCTAGCAGAAAGACATTTATTGTGAATTGGCAATATATAGATAAGCTAAATTGAGTCGAAAGTCTGGAAAATTGATCAAATTCTACAAAATTCTATAGGCCACAGTTTGGTTGCAACACTGGAATATGTCGGAGGAGCTCCAATGTAGCCACATCATATCAAAGCAACAGATTTATGAAACCTTTTCTGCATTTGTAGAACGAAATCCCTGCCTACTACTTCAGCTAAACACCAGAATGGCGGCTTATCTGCCCAAATCTGCGGTTAAAAGCTTTCTGTAAAAAAACCCAAAACAAAACATGCTGACAATACCGACTTGCAGACAAAGTGATAGCCTAGGACTTCCCTGCAGATTAAGGGACCCGAAGAAGGTTTTATTTATTTATGTACCTATCTATTGATTAGTGTGGTGGGATTCCAATCAATCGCTGAGGGAGTCTTAGTGGCAGAGTGCAGCAGCACTCACTGTCGCAGACAGGCTATCCTATTCATAATACATCAATCAGACTCAGCCTTATCTCTCTCTGTGTTGCTGTTATTCCTCCCCATGAGAGACCTAAAGGACGATGAAGGAGTGAGATGGGGAGAAGGTTAAAACGCCAAGACAGAACAGGAGAGAAGCAGAGAAAGGTCAATTGCTTTATTCGACTCCGTCAATATTTAATCTGGCCAGATATTTGAGCAACACGGTTCATGAAAAATACCAATATTGGCTTGAGAGCTTAGTGGGTATAACTTTTTTTTACATAAGCCAACTGCAGCTAGATTAAAATTATTTCATATTCTGTAATTAGTTTCTGACAGAATGAACATTTTAAAAAGTTTTCTCTGTTGCACATAGTTGTGCATGCTGCCTTAATCCTGTGTCCATAGACATGTTGCGATGTGAAATCATGCACACAAGATCCCTACCTGCTGACGATGACCACCGTTGGTTATAGCTGTCAAGTTGTCAACACAAATCTTTAATGTATTTGTGATATATAAAAGAAAATGACAGAAAGTGTTTTGCTACTAATTTTCAATGCTGTCATAAGTGTAACAAGGTCCAAGAGTATAATATTTCACAAGTCAGGAAAACGTTTTCATTAAAAAAAAAAAAAAAAAAAAAAAATATATATATATATATATATATATACATATATATACAGTATATAGCAATGGTGAAGGAAGTAGGTCAGCTATGCTAGCTTGACTTTGACGACCTTAACATGTAGATGTGCTGCAGAATTTGGTGTTCTTCGGTTCAGATAAAAAAATAATTTAAAATAAAAAAGGCTATACTCTGACAGATCATCAGTAGAGCAGGTGTTTTAGCTAATCAACCACCGTTGCATTCAGACAATCACTTTTTAATAATGGCATAATAAACATTGAGACTGAAAACATAATTCTGTGTAGCTTAGCCGACTGGAATACACCTGGTTTTGAGTTATTCTTTTACGGGGGGGGGGATGCGTTATTTTTTGCTTTGCTGTTGCACACTGCACTATATTAGTAATACCTACATCTCCACGTTTCACTTAAGTAACAGAATTGTTCTACAGCAGCGGCGGATTCTACAGAATCGTCTTTTTGACCCCCGGCACTGTGCGCATTCCCAAATTTTCATGATGCGAACAATAACATTCAGCGTGTCTGTGGAGCAAAATAGTTATGCTAACATGTTTAGTTTTGGGAGAAGACGTCGGCCAAAACTCTCCTGTATATCCTTCCCTTCTTGTATCTATCGGCTAATTCTGTGTAACTCTGTGTTTTGTTGCGGAATCCCACGATTCCGTACTCTGAAATCATAGTTCCTTCTACTCTAAACATTTTTTCCTGTCATTGTCGCCAGACGTTTGCATAACTCTTGACTTTTTCATACTGTATTTTAAAGTGAATGGCACCTTCTCGATTTAAAAAGTCTTTAGCCTGACATATTGCATTTCAGACCTTTGATTGAGCCACACTTGAGGAGCTGAAAGGATCCCAGAAGAGCAACCTGAATCCTTAGCGTCGTCTCCTTTCTTCTCCTGTTGATTTATTGATGGCACTTTGGATCACCTCCAGCTCATGTGGGAGACAGCAGAGGAAAGTGAGAGCGTGACGATGGAAAGAGCAGGAGAAGGGACGGCGAACGACACCTCAGAGGGAAGACAAAGAGCTGCGGGAGGTGCAAGAAGTTGATAGTGAGGAAAACAATGTGACAAAAAGAAAATACAAATAAGAATACCCGATGGGAGACGACGGCGGCAAAGAGCTGCCACGAAAGGCGAAAGGAAAAATAGAACTGCATCATGTCATAACTTATAAATGTTTTGCTATAACAAAAGGTTTATTATTAGAACGGTTTTATGTTGTAACGTGATTTTGCCTGGATGGCGGTTCTTCACTTCTGACTCTGGAAGGAGAATAAAAAAAATCAAATCTAAGCTAAATATGATGCTGGTCCAATAAACTCGGGCTGAGTGAGGCGTCGCACTCGGTGACGGTGTTTTGATCACAGCAGAGTGCAGAACAGAGGCGGACCTGCTGCGCACAGCCAGACAGGGTGACTGGCACTCAGCCATTAGCCCGACATATTCTGCCAACGTCTGTGTCGACCTGCCGGCCTGTTTCATGAGCTGCAGGTTGAAGGTTTGGGCTTTAATTAAAGACATGATGAAGAAACCGGGAATGAAAAGAACTTGAACATGAATTGACCAACTACTTTAAAGCCACGTATTCGGTTTGTCTCAACTCAGGTCTAAGCTGCAAGTTACTGAATGGGAAAAAGAAGTCTTCAAATAAAAATGTGGTATTTTTATTTGAAGTATGGAGTATTAGGGTCAGACTCAGAAAAAAGTCATTACATTTAGAGAATAAAGTCATATTACAACAAAAAAAGTCATAATATTGCGAGAAAAACTTTATGTTCATATTACGAGAATAAGGTTGCACGACAGCAAGGCGAAATAATATGAGAGTAATGCTGTGCAAAAGTCATAATTTGAAGAGAATAAAGTTGCAATAAAATGAGCAAAAAGGCATAATGATATGAGATTAAAGTCTCATTACCAGAATAAAGTTGTGATAATTGGTGAAAATTAAGTCAAAAGAATACGAGACCAAATTCATATTACTTGAATAATATTAGTAGAATGAAATAGTAATTTTATGATAACTTGATAACACAAAAAATTTAAATTAGGAATGTTGAGCATCTTATGAAGTTGTACTTTGGTATCAGTTTTACAATTACTACATACTTGAAATACAAATACTTGATAATGACGTTTTTCCTCATAATTTTATAATTTTCTTCTGGTAATATTGCGTTTTCTACTTATCCTATTAGTTTATTCTTGTAACATTATGACTTTAGTCTCACAATTAAAAAAAATAATCTTAGTCTGGCACTAATCCTTTGTCATACAGCAGTATTTGTAATGTAAAAAATAAGAAAAAGAAAAAAAAAATCTAATTTGAGCTAAAAACTCCTACAAATATGTTTATTAGTGCCCAGATTAATAAATTGTGCAGAGTCCAAATTAACAAAAGAATAACTTAATCTTTAGATACGCATTGATTTTGTTCTACTTCCCAAAAAACCCCTAGTATTATGATTAAATATTCATATTTTTCAGCACAATAGTTTGCTGAAGGGGTTGTAAATACTGTTTGTTGGTAAAGAGCAGGCCGTTTGCCCTCTATCCACAAATTGCCATAAGTGCAGGTCTGGTGATTTGGGGGATCAAACAGCGACCAGCAACAACTAATTAGCAACGATTACAGCTGCTGGCTGTTGGCACTTCTCCATCGTCTCAGGGCTGGATGCCAAGCTGCAGCGTATACGATCCGCCCAAATCTCAACTCCATATGTGTGTTTTTTTTTTTATTTTATTTATCTTAAATTAACTTCAGTTTCACAAACGGAAGTGGAACGTAGAAAAACATTCTGCCACATTGAAATTAGAGGAGAGGAAGGGCATTAAAACCAGGAATGGTGATGGCTTCTACACAAACTGCCTCTTCCTTTTTCACGTACTTTGACTCAGGCAGCTGAACGTTCCTGGCCGAGGTCTCCTCATCCTCCTCCCGCATCACTGTGATTATTCCCCCACTAGCAGTGGGGTCACCTCGCTGGTCATGGATTATGATTCAAGGGAGGCAGTGATGGGATGTTTTGTAATTAAGTACGAGACAGTAGCTGTAGTTCTAAATCTAATAATGGCGCAGTGAGAGCAGACTGCTTTCCTGAATGCCTTCTGCCCAAGCAGCTGAAATTCAATTACACTTTCTTTGGGCACTATGGGAATTCTGGTGAGTCTAAAATAACTAATGAGGGTAACTTTGTGATGCTGTATGAGGTGGAGAAAGAAAGGAATCTGTCTATGTTCCATTTCATACCCACTAAAGTTGGGTGTGGGACGGCAAGCACCCCCTAGGAGTTCGCCGTTTCCTTTCGTATGCAGTTCCACTCGACTCTCATCTCCCTTCACTGCTCCATTTGGGCTTTCTCCTCTGGTAGGATTTCTACCGGGCCAATCGGTGAACAGAAGGAGAGATTGAACGATGAGGTCAATTTTCTGCACTGCAACAATGGCAATGGAGGAAGTTAACGAAGTCGAAAGACGCCGTTCCAAATGTTGACTTAACAGCCGCCTCGTTCAGCTCGGCACTTCTCAGTTCGCACTGGAGGATGGTTGTTTACGGCGCAGGTAATTTCCTGTAAGCTTCATGGCATCGAACTGTGGCATTACGTATGCCACGGACAAATGCCAGCGATTGGGTCCAATTTAAATCTTCCAGAGCAGGGGTCCCCAAACTTTCTCCTGTGAGGGCCACATAACTTGTCCCTTCTCTGATGGGGGGCCGGGGTCAGTTTGTAACAGAAAACGTGTGACGATTGTAAGAGTGCTAAACATAAAAATGTATTGTTTTTCAGAAAGCACAATCAACTAACCTTTTCTGGATTCTTCAGAGAACAAAAGTTAGGAAGTAACACTATTTATGAAATAAATAATAACCAAATAACACTGGGTTCTCCACATAAAAAAAAGGGTTAGGGTCAATTATATGCATGTATAAAATAGTTACTAACTAGTAGTTAATAATAAATAAAGTTCATTACTAACATTTATTTTATTGCAAAAGTCCAACTTATCAAATAAAAATGCACATATATGAAAATACTCTGGTATTGTTCAGGGGGCCGGACCAAATGTGGAGGCGGGCCGCATCTGGCCCGCGGGCCGTAGTTTGGGGACCACTGTTCCAGAGCCTCCAGGAAGCAAACGTTTCTCAATAGCCAAGAATCCAGACCCTCTGGACGAACAAGGGGCTGGATTTCACCAGGCTGCTGTGAGTAGATTGTTGAAAACTATTTTGTCATCGCCTGGTATAACGCATCCCCGTAAGATGTTACGGAATGATGCACGGATGTACAAAAAAAAACCCTTTATAGTGATGGGATCCGTTTCTTATCCAAAAAAACAATTGCTACATAATGTCCAAAAGTGAAAAAGTAACGGTGATGTTTAAAGTCACCAGCAACGTGTGTCAGTCTATGGACTGCCGATTGACATGACGCTTAAGGCACGGTCACTCCGCCCATGCAGAAGTGCAACTCTGAGCGAGCCTCTGACAAACAAACACAGTCATAAGGTAAAGGTAGTGAAGCTTCTGGCGAGGCAAATTTTCCCCATCAACCCACAGTAATGCATGGAAGACGGGCACTGAAACGATTTGAATGAGTCGTGTGTCAGGTCTTCAATTTCCTGAGGGAGTCTTCCCAAGGGATCAATAAAGTCTAAGTCTAAGTCTGTGAGGTCATTTACGGGAAACCACAAAGACACTGACTGGCGCTAAATCCCTCGAGCAAAAGATGAACGTTTCATACAAGACTGTGTTTTATCTTCAGTATCGTTTCGTTTGTCTGCTCTTCGGCGGGTATTAATATTCATTTTTGTTAGTTATAGAACACTGCATGGTATTAAGTTTGATTATGCTGGGGGTTTTTTGTTTTGGTTTTACTGCATAAACCGGTCAGAAACATCTGTTTCCTGCACAACTTGTGGAACGTGCAGCAAACATAGTCTGCACCACGTCTTTAGACCCACAGCATCCAGACATAACGGTGTTGTGCCATAACGTGATGATGTGCTGGAATTATTAGGTTGCCCTGCTGCTGAAAATTGCTATTGCTAGAGGACACTTGTCATCTATTGATTATTATCATTATTTATTTGTTAATCTTCCAAATAGTCGACCATCAATGCTATCAGTCATTGTATCGATGCCTTCTTCTCGGCATAGTCGTGTCTGCTGCGTTATGCACTCGCAATGCAGGCAAGGAATTACTTAATTGCACATAAATGAGCTTCTGAAAATGGAAACTACATTTTGATAATGTATGTCAGGCTGTGTATAAATATTTGTACCACATGCCTGAAAAGTCACTGCTTTACAGAGAAACTACTAATTTGTAATCACAGCATATATTTATTGTTTTGGAGCCAAATTTACGTGTTAATCTTTGATTTGGCTGTCAAGCATGTAACTTAATGATGACAATAAATTAGATGTACTTGCAGTTATCTTCATTAGTCCCAATAGTGTGCAGTTATAACTGCTCCCCACAAACTGAATGACATTTTACATTGTGATGAGTTTTTTTTTGTTTCCCCATTAAAATAGCTCCAAGACATGTCTCAGAAACTCAGCGTACCGAAACCTCCGAAACTCCAATCATTATTACCAAAGATTACAGTAAGCTCATGTTAATCCGCGAGCTAAAAGGGGAAGGATTGTTTTTGCCTCCGTACTACTCACAAAAAAACACAGATACTTCTCAAATCTACCTAGCAAAATCCAAACCCCATCCCCTAACGCACAAACACCTACATGGGGGCTGCCCATCACTGACAACTGGTCTGTCGTGGGACGGTCGCTGCGACAGGACGCCTGTCACCGACATGGAGGCGAACAGACAGGAAACGGCATGCGACTAAAGCAATGCAGGACAAGACGAATTACGAGTTATTCCGTGATACGTATGAAGGGTGTCGGCAGCAGCAACGACGACGACGTCGCAAAACTACATTCATTTCCTAAAACAGCAGGATGTGATTCCATCAGAAAGTCGGTCCTGAAAGGGGAAATAGCACAAGCTTTTGTGCTATTTCGTGCTATGACAAGTGTTTTCACTCCCGCAAGGGCTTAAATATTACATGACTGGCTGCATTCGTTCCAGGGCGTTGGCGGTTTGTATGCAAATGTTGGCTTTTGGTAGAGTGACAACAAAACAGTTTTAAATGGAATGCTGCTTCCTACAAAGGCGTTGGTTTCAGCATGTTTCATGTTTCCACAAGGGCATCTTTGGAAATAAGTAGTGAAATAAGTAAATGGTAATAAATGACAGTTGATGTTGTTCTATTAGCTAGCTGTCAGACTCATGCAGAGATTAATTTGCGTTGTCTTTCAGTTGCTGGTGACCTTCGTATTACAACTCTATTACTCTCTCCTCTCCTTTTCAGCCTTGCATGGTCTTCATTAACTCCTTCAAGGCTGCTCTTAAGCCACTAAGAGCTAATGAGAACAAGATGACATTTTTGCAGCATAATTGAAGAGAAAAACAACCTGATTATATATCAGGCTATTTGTAAATGCAACGAGAGAAAAAAAAAAAGAAGAGAGTGCAGTGGTGTCTGTGTTTGGATTCAACACAGTTAGCTATTGGACACAACTACAGCCATCCGCTCCTGTTTTCCTGTCTGTCATATATGGGAATGAAGCCTGCTTAACATTATCACAGTGGAAGAAGCTTGGAAGAAGAGAGATGCCTGCACTGGCGGAGTGGGCCACCGGATGGAAAGACCTTCAGACACTGGCCAAGAGGTAGACAGATAAAGGGTTAGGTGAGGACAAACTGAGTTTAACATTCCATGCTGTCCCACATTCCCAAGCTGCCTCGCATGTTTTTCTATTTTAGGTGTATCTGAGTCCCATTATGGCAAGTGTTTAATGCTTCCAAGCTTCAGTTGCCTTTGTTTTTGATGGAGTTGCTGCAGAACCAGATATATGCCACTCCTAATGTGGCGAGCTTCTTTAGTATAACAGTGAATCAATTTAGGATTAAATGTTAATTAGTGGTTTATTAGATTAAAGGTAGTTCAAATTAAATAGTCAGTAATGTCTGCTTCTAGCTCCTCCTCCATCCAGAAAAGGGCAGCAGTGGTCATCCTTAAGTGGAGCCAGTTGATACAGGAATAAAGATGGCGGGGCCATACCAGAACAGGAAAGAGAAATGATCCTAACAGAGTCTGGTGCAAAACCCACTTTATGCGATTTTGTTTTTAAATGTCAACCCTCTGCAAGCTTCTTAAGTTTCATAATGTTTTTTTGTTGTTTTTGTTGTTATTTTAAGTCCAGGGTATTATGAAAAATGTATTCTTATTCTTCACGGAAAGACGGTCCACCCTCACCATCCCAGAGAAAACTCAGATTTTAAGAAAATGGCCGCTGGTGTGATATGGATATATTTATGCTTACGTGTAAAGTTTTAACTAGAGAAAAATCTACAATGCAATTTGTTCTCAATTCTCCTTAGAATTTTTTCAAGTTATTCGACACAATCATTTGGCCTTAGAAAAAAAAAAAAACTGTTCATCAGCTTTAAGTGTCAAAAAATTTGCATGATTCTCATTGATGTTGATGAGTGTAAACTTTCAACAACCAAAGCAGGTGTACTACTTGTGATATTGTGGTGGAAAAACAAATTTATTTCCATCAAACGGGTCAGATGAGCCGTTTTACAGAGGTCTGTGCTTGCGTACCTTAGTTCATCCCTCGTTCTCATTACATTCTTCAGCAATTTCGCCCTTCTCTGGATCTCGCCATAAAACAAATGCATCTTCATCATATTATTTGTGGGTGTAGACCTATAAAAAAAGAACATCTTTTGTCCCTTCCCTGGCATAGCAGCGTTTTAGATTCTCCTCACGTAGACTCTCTACAAAGTCGGGCTTTTCCCATCTTCCCTGACCTCTCATTGTCTGTGTCAGGATGCGCTGCCCGTCCTTAAAAAAAGACAGTCAAATCCAGCTTCTACTTAAAATTGGAATAAAAGCAAAAATGAATGCACGATTTCCCTGTTGTCTTTCCAGTTACTTTGATACACTCCATTTCTCCGCAGCTGTTCCTCCCCTCTGGTTTAGGTTGGGTGGGTCAGACTCGTCTCGGCACACCAAACATCATCTGGCTCTCATCAAGGCAAGCGTGTGTTTTCGCAAAGACTATTTTACGACAGACATCATTCATCATCCACTTTTAAGTTTATGCAACTGTGTCTGATGAGGAATTACCTTAATATTTCTGTAATATTGCCCTTGGGGATTTGTAGCTTGTCTGTGGCTCTCAATGTATTTCCTATAAGTATTAGGATAATGTTGCTGTCACTTGGGGACTACTAACCGGTGCGCAACGCCATAAACTGATTAGGGGGAACACTTTGACCACTGACGGTGGGGATGAAAATGATTTGTTTTGTCATGGCAGCTGTTAGTGGTTGAGATATGCTAGGCAGCAAATCAAACTTGCGTTCTCAAAGTTTATGAGAGATTGTAAAAATTAAAAAGTATTTGACAGGAGCGCACATTTTTTAGGCTGGACGACTTGGTCAGAGGGTCGACGAAAACCCAGCTCTTGTTTTGGCGTTCCAAGGTTGTCATACAAAAGAACGAGGAGTTATGAACCGGCGACAGGATCCCGAGCAGCAAATGGCAGATTGACATACGTGGTGAGCAGTTGATGGCCTTTTTGTCTCAATCCAACAAAGGAGCTACTGTTGCAAATATAACAGTGATTCTGACAGAAATGTGTCAAGAAATACTTAGTACATCTGTGTTTGTGTATGGGGCAGAATACACTCATGCAGACCAGACGGGGCCCCCTATGAAATGCGTTACGCTTGGTAGGTAGTGGTAATCTTTTGTCTGATATGTGCATCGTGTATCCGCTGTATTGTCCCAATCAATTGTAGTTTAGTTAGGGTTTTCTATTAGGAATATACTTCCTACATAGATTCTTCTTCTGCTACTTGTTGAATTCAGGTTGATATTACCTGGAGTGACATCATCTGTTTAAGATAAGAATTGCAGTGAGTGCCTGAAGTGAAATATACTTCAACAGAACTTCCTTGATCTCTCAAGACATTTTGTAGGCAAAGATATGCCCAAATGAATCTTGCCAAAATATGTCCCATGGCCTACAAACCACGGTTGTATTGGTGTTTTTAGTCTACATCGTGTCAACATTAATAAGGAAAAATAATACAAAGGGTATATATTGGGGGGGGGGGAAAATCTACCAGGAATGTGCTAAAATATTTCAAATGGCAACTTGAGGGCACCAGGTGGACAAAAACAACTTTTGAGAACCTGGTGAAGATTAAAAGGAATAGACTAACCAGCTGTCTGCAGTCCGAGCCAGCACACTATAAATCCACACCACTTCCCATCATCTTCCCAGATACATAATTTTAGAAATCCCCCAAAATTCAAATTAATTCCAGACAAAGAGTTCGGTCAGCCTTTTTTCAGCCTGACTGCAGCTTGTCTTGTGGGGTTTTTTTATTTCAGATTGTTTTCCTGTTTCTAAGCTGCTACTAAATTGGAGCCATAAGTACCATAGCCAATATGGTTAGGGAATGATTTTTTTTCTCTCGCTTGTTTATTTTCAATAATGGTGGTTCAATCCAAATCTAAAAGAGATTATGTATCTGAGTCAGAATTTCATGGCTATGTTTGTTCACACAAACAAGGAATTTGACTTCGGTTTCACTTTGCCCTCAATGGACAGACATTTTAGATAAAGATATACATTTGGTCAGAAAAAAGTGCCGGTTTTGCAAATGGCACTTTACAGCACCAACCTGAAGTTAAAGGTCTAAACAGTTTGAATCCAGGATGTGTGGGGTCTGCAGACATGCCTCTTTTCCTGACCCTCGATCTGTACAAGTCCTGGATTAAGGCCCAGAAGAGGCTTCCTGGGTCAGACTAATAACAGTGGTGTCCACTTCAGAAGTCTGCTGAGGTGCAGTCATTCATGTAAAGAGAAGGAGAGTGGGGATAGGACACAACCCTGGGGGGCAGCGGTGCTATTAAAAACATCTAATAGAGATTGTGGCAAGGCTTGGCGGAAGGTTTACAGACTAATTCCATTTAATGTGACGGAGTTTGATCTGTTTTGTAAAGAAGAATGGGCAACATTCCCGTCTCTAGACATGTATAGCTGGTGGGGACATGCCTAAAAAGACCATTAGCTTGGATAAATGTGGATCTTCAAAGTAGTCTTTGAGTCTTTGGACTGAAGCTAGAGGGGTCGAGTCCAAAGGCATGCCACATGTTTAAGATTCTTTTGTTTTACAAACTTGCAAAGGGCTATTGATATTGTATGCTTGCTTCTGTAAGACCTCACCTTCCTCTTACAGTGTTACCCCAATTGTCTTCTACTTTGTTGTTCTGTCCCATAGTTGCTGTTTTAGTCGAGAGATGTACAGCTATTTCCAGAGATAGTTATACTCTCTCTGACTTTCAAGTTGACTTTGACATGTAACAGATTTTGCTGAGGTATCCTTTTGCCATTCGTTTAACAGCCCACGAGTGACCTTTTTTCTGCCTTGCCGCATGTCTTAAAAGTGAAAGGTGGAGCCTAAATATCCATGAGCGCCAAAGCAGAGCATCATGCAGCTGCTGAAGGGATTTGCCGATATCTTGAGACTGACGGAAACTGTTATTGCAACCTTGTTTCTGTCTGCTGTTCTTGGTCGGTCCTCTTTGCTAACTGTTTATCCATTTACCTTCATTCTGTGGCCTGGAAGCCATCTGTTGGCTGCGGCTGTGTTTTCACATACTCACTTTGTGTGTGTGCGTGCGGGGCTGCGTGTGTGTGTGTGTGTTCGCGAACGAGAGGGGGTGTTCCTTCCTCCTTATTCCGGTGCTTTGCCGTAGCGATCCAGACAGGCATGCACCGGGACACCTTAATGTGATAAAGGAGAACGCGCGCATTCATAGGTTTATTAAGGGAGTTTCTTGCACTCCAGGTGACACAAACACGCACACGCTCACGTACAGCGTCCAACATGTGTTGCGAATTTGTCAGACAGACTTGGAGTCAGTGCGAGAAGGGAATTCCTTCATCTGCACGCTCCTTCCAGCTGCACATGTGCTCAGCAGCTGCTCCGCACTCACACACAAACACACACACACACACAAGCAGAGAGAGGCGCTGTGCAAAGCGAGGACGATAAACAGCAATCACAAATAAGACATCCCACAGTTTCCCTTTCAGAGCGGTGTCCTCCTGACCTCCCATCACACTCTGAAAGAAAAAAAAAGCCACCGCAGAGGCCACCGAGAGCGCGGCGATTTGAGGCAGCTCCGCCTGGACACCGCGTCTTCCGAGTCAGAGGCATCTCTTCCAGTCTGCTCTCGATGTCTCAAAGGAGACGCACATGTGCCGGTCGCGCCTTTTGAAGATCGACCGCGCGAGGATGCGTGCGAACGCGCGCTCCGCCCGCCGCACAAATATCGCATGCTTGCCATGCTTGCGTGTGCTAGCACGGACAGAGTGATGTTTCTCAATTGTTACGCTCTCGCAGTCGTAGACTTCATTGCTTTGGAGTAAACTTGCACCGTTTGCCAGAACATATGCACAGCAGCCATTTCATAAATCCAAGAATGTAGAAGTCGTTGGGAATATTAAAAGATTAATTAGTTGCTGGAGAGTTTGGTGCATGAGCTTCAGCAACATTTGGCTTGTAGATGCTGCATTGACACATGTTTTCTGTTCTCTCTCTGTCTCTTTCTCTTCTTCTTTTTTTTGTTCCCCAGGATGTTGGAGTACTCACTCAACCTGCAAAATGTTAGCTTTTCAGCTGTGAGGACTGTGCGTGTGCTGAGACCCCTGAGAGCCATCAACCGGGTGCCAAGTGAGTGCAGTTTTCTCACCCTTCTAACACAACTCCTCACCCTGACTCTGGGGTTTGAAATAATTTGCCCTCCAATAACCCAAGAACTTTATTATTCTCTGGAAATAGAAGCCTTCATGGTTTAAAAGCATTGCTATCTGCTCCAGGTAAGGCGCTATTGGTTGCAGATGAGGGACACCCAAATTAGTTTGGTTACGTGTGGTGTCCTGATATTAAAAACTTTGCAAGTATCCATTTTGACCTAAGACTCAAACTTTTTCAAAGGTGAATCTAGATATTTATGTCTATATTCGCCTAAGTAAGCGTCTTAAATAAGACACTTCTGGTGTTGCCTTACCATTAAGAGGGCGACTGTGGCTCTGTGGGTAGATTAGGCCCCTTGTGATTGGTTGTAGGTCTGATACCAGCTTCCTTCTGCCAAATGCCAATGTGCCCCTGGGTGCCCAAATTGCCTACCATTTGGTGTATAAATGTGAGTGCAAATGGGTGAATCTGACTCTAGTGTAAAGGTCTTTGAGTCGTCAATATGATTGATATAAGTTCAGTCCATTTACCATTCAGTCTCTGGTTCAGGGAAGGCATTACCAAAAAGAAAATCCAGTTGTTCCTCATGTTAGCATATTCCACAAAATTATCTCAGGTTTATCTTCCAGCAGCTTGTCCATTGCAACCAAAAGTGTGTGATTCATCTCCGACTTGCTAAGGGACGGTTTTCCAAATACTAGTATGTAGGTCAGACTCTGTGTGGATATTGAAGTTGTTTCTTGAATCTCCGGTGCATGCTGGCGGTTAAAGGGGGCAGCATTATGTAAATGTGACTTTTTTGAGTTTTATATCATATTATAATCTTATCCCTTCTTCCAAAACTTACCTGGAGTTTTGGTAAGTTGTAATGGTTGTAATCTCCTATTTCAAGCATTCAGCTGTGTAAAATGCATGTTGGGACCTGGCGCCACCTTCGAGGACGATGCTGTTTGTCAGAGCTGCAGTTTCCAAGCTTTTGAGCTTCCACGTTCAGCTCACTCACTCAGCTCCTTCAGACTAGCCAGCAGCAATTAGCAAACACCTGGTGGAACTGCGCATCTGCTGAGCTTGTTATACGAGCCACAGCTCAGTGCAACGCTGGTAAAAACGTTGTCAAAGGATTAATACGGGAGCCATGTTGTGACGACTTCAGAAAGAGGAGGAGTTTTTAAGAGTCAGTGCCCCAATTTCAAGGCGTTAAATTACAAAGCTGAATTTCTTTCAAGTCATATTCTATATAAATAGCATCTTTATAACAACCAAAGGTGACAAAGTTATTTTATTGTGCTACAAAATGGCACTTTGTGCCTGAAAAACACCTGGTTCCGTCCCCTTAAGCAGAGAATTCCACACTCTTCATCCGGTCCTCCCGAGAAAAAACCACCAGGAATCTCTCCGTTTAAATAAAGATCCCAATTATCCCGTTAGCTTCCATCTGGATCACTCCACACGACCTTCAAGCAGCATGTGTTTCCGTACCATGAGGTGTTTAGCCGGTGAACGGGGACGTCATCGCCCTCTTGCACCCTCTCGCCCGTCAAGGCAGTCGTAGGGGGTCCGCCGCCCCTCATTAGCTGCGTAAGCACACAGACACTCGGAACGCACGCAGCCATGCACACTGATTTGCTCATTAGGAGTCCAAGCATCCTTCAAAGCAATCACAGGGTTAATGGTGGTGTTAAAGTGTGGATGATTTGGTCTGGCGGGGCCCTGTGGGGAGAATGTCAGTATTGTGTTGCTGCTCGGTCCTGTGATTTTCCTTGCCTGATATCTGTCTGCTGCCTGCCTCACTCCCTGCTTTCCCTACACACACACACACACCCACACACACACACACACACACACACACACACACACACACACACACACACACACACACACACACACACACACACACGCACACACACACACACACACACACACGCACACACACCTACAGCCTTTATACCTCATCAGGTCCTGCAGAAAACCTGGCAGAAGTCATCATGACTTTGGGTGGGGATGTTTTCTGCAGAGCTTCAGCTATTTACAGTATATGCTCACTTAGTTAAATCTGATTGTGTGTGGGGTTTTTTTTGTTTGTTTGTTTTCTTTCTCATTTTCGTTCCTTTGTCCGATTATCTCAGTGGGTAGGAAGCAAGTCTGGGGGGGAAAAAAGGGGCAAATCCGCAGTTTGCCCTTTGAAAGTTCACCGAATACAAGAATAGAATTCGGCCCGATTAATTTGTGCAGTCGCTTCAAAGGTGCTGGAATTTGCAGTCGGGACGCCCCCCCTGTGTTTCACAGATCAGCAGTTGGTTAAAATCAACCAACTTCAAAAAAATAGAAGAGGAAAAAAAAAAAAAACACTTTCTTCAAAGAGACCCTGCCTGAACCCGAAGAAATGCTCGTTAGTATTCCATAATTGACATCAAGCTTTTCATTCATGCTTCACAATCACTGGCTCATTCACAGCTCTACACTTAAGTGCCCCTGACATAAAGCGGCTAATCATGTTTGTTGGAGTTTCGCTGATGGACCGTCATTACCTGAGTCTTTTCATGATAATTTCGCTGATTTGTGTATGACATCTGCAGCCCTCGACATCGACAAATTAATAATACGAACCATAAAAGCATTGTTACTCCGGTTTTCCATGAGGCGTTGGTCTTTTTTGATAAATCCCAGCAGCCACTTAAAAGGATTTGTTCGACGGTAGAATGTTATTTTAAAATCTTAATGGAAAAGTTTATGTGAAATACATTTATAAGGGGCAAAATGAACTTCACGTAAATTTTTTGTTTCTGAAAAAGAAAAAGAAAAGTCAGTTTTATGTCTTTTGTGTGAATGCATTATGTTGTTATGTATCATGGTCTGGGCCAGTGTTAATGGATTTGTTAAAAGTCCAAATTATTTTAAGACTTCTACAAATCACATAAAAACATGGGTAAAATATTCAAAACACTCGTAGTGAAAGTAACCCTGACACACTTTCCAAACCTTTGGCGATCATACGGAAAATGGATTCATAGCTTATGTTGCTGTTTTCTTAAGGATTTTCATTTTTGGTTAATAAGTTAAGTTAGTTTTCATGCCATGACAGGAATCAGATTTCAGTGGTTGTGACTGAATAGTGTGGTAGGGGTATTACAATTTTAGGAGCTTAGCAAACCAATGATTGAAAATTGTGACTTTATTTAATATTTCTATTACATGATAAGAAGGCCTGTCTGGACCTGTCACGATCACAAATTTTGCTGGACGATAAATTGTTCCAGAAGTTATCGCGATAAACGATAATATTGTTGTTTGAGACCATTTTTGAGAAATATAATGGTAATGGCAAACTAATAATTTGAAAGGACATTCTAAAAGATCAGTAAACTTTAGATTGTAATGAACATTGAACACTGGTACTGGAATAGATTTTTAAATATACAAAATAAATAAACAGAACAACAAATAAAATTTGTTTTGAAGTCTTTGTAAACAAAATTGTCCTTCAAAAAAGGAGCCGGTTGAGACCGAAGCACCAAACTAAAGATTTTACCATCCAGTTTTTGGCATAAAGAGAGAAACAAAGAGATAAAGGATAAATCATGCCAATGGAAATAATTGAGTTTGTTTTAAGATGCACAGTCGGTAGCACTGTTGCCTTGTAGCAAGAAGGTCCAGGGTTTGATTCCAAGCCCGAGGTCTTTCTGCATGGAGTTTGCATGTTCTCCCTGTGCATGCGTGGGTTCTCTCTGGGTACTCTGGCTTCCTCCCACAGTCCAAAATCATGACTGTCAGGTTAATTGGTCTCTCAAAATTCTCCCTAGGTGTGAGTGTGTGTGTGTGTGTGTGTGTGTGTGTGTGTGTGTGCATGGTTGTGTGTCATGTCTGTTTCTGTGTTGCCCTGCGACAGACTGGCGACCTGACCAGGGTGAACCCCGCCTCTCGCCCAAAATGTTCTCTGGAGATAGACACCAGCACCTCTCCCAACCCCATTAGGGAAAGGGTGTTAGAAAATGGATGGATGGATGGAGTTTGTTTTAATTTATCGTGCGATTAATTGATTTATTGATTATTGTGATAGGCCTAGGCGTGTCAGTTTAACTTGTTTAAGTTTGTGGGTTATTCTTTCTCATTTGCAAGTATCACATTTTTACAGCTACCACAATAAATAAAAAATTAAGTAAATTAAATACAGGAGTGAAAAGTTTCCCACTGAATGTATTCAATTTACATTCACAGTGATTGAGCATATGCTTTATTTCCCATATCCAGTACACTATCAAGCTTAATGATGGGCTTTCTCTTTACTAAAAGGACATATTTTAGGGAAAGAAATATGCAAATTCTTTCTGAAAAAACTACAAAGTCTTAGATAACCGGTCTTCTAATATAAATATTCAATATACTTCACTTGTGATGATACATTTGAATCTACTTAATGTGATTTTTGCCTTGTGGGAATATGATGTACAGTATGAAAAAACCCATACAGACCAAATATTTATTTCCTGAACACTAATACTGTGGTTGAACAGACATGTGGGTCTCAGGTGTGAAGCAGCTGTGCCTGGAACAGGCTGACGGCAGCACTTGCCTCATAAATAGCAATTAGTTTAGTTCAACAAACACCCTAGGATCGGTGTGTAATAGTGTTATTGTCAGAAGGAAAATATATTTCATAGCAATCAGATGGAATACTAATTAAACAGCCTGTCGTAGCTCATAATTATGGGAACATCAAGTCTCCACAGGGGGATTTCTAATTCATCTAAAGAGTCTGGAATTGGCAATTCCAAGTACAAGAACTTCAACGTGATTAATCTGTTCTGGTTTTAGGGAAGAGGAGAAATGGATCTTCATTAATACGACATAGATCGAACCAAAAAGTTGAGCGAAGCTGATACGCAACGCCTGGTGTTCAGAGCCTTTGCACTTTTGCCTAATTTCTTTTGCCATATTGGATTTTTACGTGATAGACCAACACGGGAAAGAGCACAGTTGTTAAGTGGAACTAAGGGAATCCAAGAATTCTTAAAAGAACGAATCTTAAGAACCAGAAGACAGTGTCATGACATGCTAAATATCCAGGCAACAGAGGCAATATTTCACAACAGCATGCTAATCCACCTCACTTGCCTCTTTAAATCTCTCTCCAGCCATATGGTTAGTAGAAAGTCAGGCAGAGAGACAATGGAGTTGGGGAAATGATACTTGCCCATTAGGTTCAATCGAAGAGATGGTTTGAACTTCCTCCGTCTCTCTTTGCTCTTTGGTTCTGTACTGCCACTACGAAGCATCTCTTCCAACTTCTGTGGGATTTGTTGCCACAGTTACGCATCCAAGCAACTGTCCAAAGGTTAAAACGTAAGAGCAAGAAAATCCTTCCAGTTGCACGCCATCTAAAACCAGAGGGAATAACCGTCCAGAAAGCAACCAAAAACTGATGAAGAAATCAGAAGCAACGTAACAGAGCTACTCCATCATGTTATCAGCATTGAGTGGAGCAATTTTAGAGCCATGCGTATGTCTGTTAGACCAGCTAATTCTTCCAGGTTTTGTTACATTGTGCAAGAGTTTGGGGTGCAGTTTGGACAGAAGTTTGTTAGAGAATATTAGAGAACAAACAGCATCATGAAGACAAAGGGAGACAGCAGTCAGGTCAGGGAGAACATTGTGTAAAGGTTATTGGCAGATATCCTAATTTCATCCATGTTGGACATGTCATGGAGCACGTTTAAGTCCATCATCCAAAACTAAAATGAATACGTAACCTCGTCGAACCTGCTGAGATATAAAATTTCCCTAAACTGACTGACCGTAGTGACTCTGGAGGAGCTGTTTGGATCCACAGCTCAGGCCTTTACGGAACAGCGGTCAGACAAAAAGACAGGATACAGAGCAATCCTGAAGGAAGACTGGTTGGAGGCTTAAGTCTTACCGTCCGGCAACAACCTTGAACAGATGGAGTTACGATTGAGTCATTGGAAGCAAAACCGTACGGTCCACTCGAAGCCCAAGCCTAAATCCAAAATGAGACTCTAGTCCAAGAGTTTTACATGTATGTTCACTATTCCTCGTTTAACTAATTGTTTGGTTTTTCAAAGAAGAATGGCCCACAATCTTCCAAAGGATCTTCAGGAGTGAAAAACAGGTTCATAAAATAGTGAGAGGATAGGAATAAATGCATCACACGCTTTCTAGGTGTTCATTCTAAGAAAAACTGAAAACATATTTACTTTAACCTTCCAACTACGCACTACGCTGTATTGATCCATCATGTAAAATCCAAACAGAATGTTTAAGCGGTAGGAAAAGACTACAAGCCAATATCCAGAAACTGCTGCACACCTCAGCCAGGTAAATCAGACGGAACGAGGTTCATGGCGTTTGTCACAGGTTAAAAGGAGGCACCGCACCTTTCAGTCTGATGTCTTGCACTTGATTTGAATTTCTTCTCCGTGTTCGACTGCCAGAACCGGAGCGGCTGTGGCTCAGGTGTTAGAGAGCTGTTCAATCAGCCAGAGGTTTAATAGTTCAATTTCAAGACCATCAATCTGGTGAAGTGTCCGTCATTAAGGCATGAACTCCCTGGTTGTTACTAATGTCTAGTTACCGTCTTTCATGGCAGCTGCTTGCAGAGAAGCGGGAACGGCAAGGACTTTGATTTAATCAATCCAGGATTAAGTGCAGACCGGTTATAATCACTCATTTTATCTATCCAAACCTGGATCAGCAGATCTGCAGACTGTTATAGGGCAGCAGATAATTGAATATCCAGCTAAATCTTTCGCATGTGGATACAAGAACCTAACATGGCATAGATATTCCCAGGGACTTGCTTTTTTGAAAATACAAAAACCACCATTACCCACTGAAAAATTCAAGATGGCTGTCAATGAATTTTTTCTTTTGCGCTTAAACTGCCAAGATTTATAACTCCAATATAACTTTTTTGATGCCAAATCAAGATCTCGTCATACAAAGTCTCGCAATACTGAAGCGTCACAATATTCCTCGTCGTGTTGACAGCGACTGCCGTCGTCATGACTTCATCTGATGAAGTTGATGCCCCAACTACTTTTCAATCATCTGCTTGGCAGCATTTTGGGTTCTCATTAGGAGCGATATCTTTAAACAAAGTGAAAGACGAGACACAAACAACATATGAGCACAGGAAGTTGTTGCTGAAAGACCTAAGAAGCAAAGCTATGACAACCGGTGGCTGGTCATTTAGGGTTATGTTGAGCTACATCACAGTCACAGCTCACTCTATCAGTAGCAACTAGAAATGGTAAATGTTGTACTTGAGATCATACATAGCTCAATCACTGTCTTAAGTTTTGAAGGGATAAAAAGAAATCACAAAAAGATAGAAATCAGTTTGTTGAATGTGTGGCAAAATCAATGAAAACACAGAATAAAGACCTTTTGTAGCATGTATTTGAGGTTTTCTTGAAAGTTTAAATCCTCGTGCTGCCTCGTTCTCGTGAACTCGATATCGCCTCTCAAGCTGTGAGTTTTGGGTGTCGTTACGCTCATGGATCCAATCAAATAATATTTACCGATAATGTTTTTGATCTTGCTTAGTTTTGTCATGTTTGCAAAAAAATTAAATGGGAACAGTCATTGCCTGTCTGGTGGGCACAACCAACCTATCCACTAATCCCCTAAACAAGAATCTTAGCACCGCTGACTTTAAAATGTTTTTTACTTTAGTTTGGGTTTGTTTTTGGTTAATGTTTCTACCTATCCACAGCCCCACACACCTCCTCTGTAACTCTCTCCAGCTCTACATCAGAACAGAAGAGAGAAGCACATCCTGAAACACACACATACTTCCTCACACTTCCCTCAGCGAACACATTGTTCCTGGGCTGGTGTCCATGTTCCTGGACTCCGCCGAAGATTGATGCACTCGCATGGCAGTCCTGCCGGTGAAAGTGACGGACACATTACGCAGGACTACTTTGACCGGCTGCCAACAAACACACCCCCACACGCACACACACCCCAAACAACAAAACTCCCACATCATGTCAGCAGCACATCTCTCACAAACAGTCTGCCACCAGATTGGCCATTACCCTCAAGTCCGATGTGGGTCTGCAGGGACCTTGTCCCAGAGCTGTCAATGGTTGTATCAAGGCCAGCTAGTCGGTTTGTGACAGGCCTCTGTGTTTGGTCTTTATATTCAAAGGGAGCAGCTGTCAGGAAAAAATTGCACGTTGTTCTAGGTGAAAGTGAAGATCCATCTCTTGGCGTGACTTGATTTTGTCGAGTACTAGACGATCCAATAAACCGATAATTGCTCCAGTAAGTGTAGGCAAAATGCAGTGCTGTGAAAGACAAAAAGTATTTGCCAGTCTGAAAACTTTTTGTGAGTGTGTTTGTTTGTTTTTTAGCCATTCAGAGGTGGATTTTTTATTTTTTTGGGTAATCTTTGAATCTTTTTTAACAGTGTTTTGAGCTTAAGTTTGTGAATTTGCAGCTTGGACGTTCTGGTAGAGAGCATATATCATGGTTCTTAATTCTGAAGACTCTACAGCGGCAGTGGGTTTTGACAGAGGCTCTTTTTTCTGAGCCTCTGTCTTACTGTTCAATCACAAACACTGATGTTAAATTAGGCAAATTTGATCTGTTGTGCTCTAGATGTTCTTCTGGGTTTTTATGTGACTTCCTGGATGGGCTTTTAATTCTTTATTGGGGTCATTTTGAAAAGCTAACCACTTTTGGGAAGGTTTACTGCTGTTGTCACCTTCCTAAAATAATTGTCTTTGTCGTTTTTCTCCAAAAGACAATGGAGATTAGACCATTATTTTAGTAAGGTAACAGTGTAATGTGTCAAAATATGTCAATAACGTTCATTATTTGTCACTTAAGATTTCCTTGCCTTCTGACAGCTTCTGTTGAACTCATTTAATGATCTTAATCTGTCAGTAATGAGGCCGGGGTGTGAGTGTGAATGCGGTTAGTAACGGTTATTTCATGAGTCACCAAGGCATATGATTTCATTTTTTACATATATTTACATCATTTAAGCTCACAGAGCTCTAAAATCTAGCTACTAACATACAAAGACAAAAAAAAGTCTTGAGTTTTCAACTTTGCTAAAAAAAAACCCATTATTTTTTAACCTCAGGGTTAACTTTAGCATTTAAACACCTAGCATTCTGAATAATTATTTAGAATAATGTTTTGCCACTCTGGAAAAAAACCCAACTTCTAGACAATTTAAATGGCCCCATTTGTTCTCTTCTCTTCTTATTAACGCCTTACCAATGTCAAGGGGTTACCCTCTGGGAAGTTGATGGTAAACATGGGATGTAAAAGTCATTTTTGAACAAGTTGTAGCTGCAAAGAAGCATAATCTTGGCTCATGTTGGAACCAAATATACAAGATATCAAGAGAAAATGGTCAAAAAAATCTAACATTTTGCTGTTCCAGATGATGATGCGACAATGGTACCGCTAACCCTAACCCACCATCAATCCACGTCAACAACAACCTGTACTTTAAAGCCAAATAACTCAAGCTTGGACAGGTTGGATGCAGAACATCTCTGACAATGAATAGGCAGATGTAAAAAAAAAAAAACTACAAGATTGGCTCTTGATTGTCTAAGGGCTTCTACCAACTCCTTTTTTTTATTATCCCCAAATGTTTGAGAAAAGCAACTTAGCAGACATTCCTATTGACTTTTCTGCAGGTGGTTGAGGGAAAACCTCACTTAAATCTCTCATTAGTCACAACAGCGTTTGGCAAGCAGTAGCCATTAAGTGATTGGCTGGCAGGGCATAGTCAGATTGACGAATGTGACCATTGTTTCGTGAAGTCAGTATGTCGAGAGAAGATCTGTCTTTAACTTTCCTTCAGTTGAGCAAATAATTTCTGAAAAATTGATTGATTGATTGGTTGCTGATTGATGTGACGAGGCCCGTGTTCAACAGGTGATTGCTTCTAGACACAAACACACACACACACACACGCACTTCTCTGTACGATAGTCATTGTTTGTGTGTCCAACACATATAATATTCTTATTTTGTCCTTTATGCACACAAATACATCAAATATCTTAGAATCCTTTTTTCCTCCTTTACAGTTTCTGGAAATCAAATCTGAAGCTTTCGCTCAAATTTGAATGTTTTTTCTTTTGGTGAATTTAAACGGTTGCTAAAACTGGCAGCTAGGAGGTTACAAAGTTCGTGTTTTGGTTAAGAGAAAATTAGCTATTTTTTTGTATTTGTAAAAAATGTTTTTGCAGTCAAAATCACTGATTTTGTGGCTCTACTTTTTAAATATTTGCAAGAAAGTTTGCAATATTTTTCCCTGTTAAACCGAATGTAACTGGTTATAACAAATCTTCACTCTCTACCAGGTATGTTTACTTCCTCATAACCTCATCCTGCATCCTACGTGGCGACTTCCTGTTACTGAGCTCCAGTGTTTCTTAAAGCGACAGCAGTGGATTACCGAGACTTGAAGATTAACTTTTAGGAAAACAACAAAGTTAACATTAAACTTGATTGTAACAATACCCCAACAGTGCCAACAAATGTTAGCATTCACCTAAGGATGGAAATGACTGAGGCAGTGTGATGGACCAAGCAGTTAAGGAACAGCCAGGCACCGGTTCAAAGTCAAAAATAATTGTTTTTTATTTAACCCAAAACAAAACTTGGGTAAATAATAGAAAAAATGACAAAATTTGGGCCCATAAAAGAGGTCAAAGTAACAGACATCAACTCAGACTAACTCAGAAAACAGACCTCCCAAACAGAGACAAAAGGGGACTTAAATACTGGCTGATCAGGCCACATACAAAACACAAAGGGGAAAATACACAGAAACCTAACTGAAACTAACATAGCAAATCCCATTCCCCCCCCTCTGGATGATGAGTAATGGTGTGAACCAATTTGCAGTCTCAGCTGGCTTGCTCCACCCCTTCTCCACCTCTCTGCTCTCCTAAGGATTGGGCAGCCAGCACACATTTGTGTGGCTGTAACTGCAGCCATCACAGGCAGAAAGATCGATATTTTTCTCTGATTTTTTTATTTTTATTTCCTCTTTAGAACAACATACTTCTGGTACAACATAGATCTACGCAGTTTACACAAAGTGAAACACAAATACACACCTATAGATACATTCACTGGTTAATCTATCACAAAGCTTTTTAGGGTGGATGGAACATGAAGTTTGTGAAGCGGAGATAAAGAATCCAGATACTTGAAAATTTTTCCTTTGTTAAATAAAGAGAGCAAGTCAATAATATTCCAAAGGAAAAAAACTTTGTGCCACAATGTTTTTAGAAGGACGTTTAAAGAATAAAACAAAGGTGGGTTCTGTTTTCAGGTGGGTAAGGTCAGGTGTAGCAATCCGTGACCAGGAAGTGGTGGTGTGAAAGGAGCAACAGCCAAGCCAGCTCCCCATTACCCATCATCCCCGGCTCCTGAGGATTGTTTACTCCGAGGATTATCTCCTTTCCTTTCCGAAAGACGTTTAGTCATCTCCATCTGGAGCTGCTGACATGAAGGACGTCACCATCTTAATCTGTAAAAATAAATAAATAAATAAAAAAATCTGAGGTGCTGGCTCGCAGCTCATAAACCTCATTAATTTACCGGACCAAAAGAAAAAGAAAAAAAATCACAATCAGCCTGCGCCGGACCCCGGACCTGGACGGGAGAGCAGAGGAAGCAGGCCTAATCTGCCTGCTAACAGATGGCTCCCAGATCACACACAGTGGTCCGCCTGCCAGCCCGTGTTGGAACGGAGCGGCCGCCCACGGCGGGGTTGGAGAGGCCGCGCAGGCAGAGGAGGAGATGATTGTTATTGAATATGAAATGTCGATCGCTCGGAATGAGCTCGCCATCCAGGTCGTAGGCAGGTGCCTCCGATCGACTCACTCGTCTGCCCCGCATGGACACGGGTTCTTTGGTGTTGCGCAGATGAAAAATTTATCTCGTGCAGAGCCGTCCAACAAATGACCAACGACCCAGATGCTTTCATTTATAACAACCTCACACACGCACCGGTCGGTCTTCAAACACACATTCTGGCAACACAACTAGTTCACGGACTTGTCTGCCTTGGCAAGCGTTAGCTCTGCTATCTATTTAGAATCGATAAATGATCGTTTTTCTGACGTAGTTCAAGTGCAGGATGTGACCAGGAGGAAGGAGAATAATCCTGGTTCAAACGTCACTGAAAGGATTCTCAGGCAGTTCTCAATAGGTCTGTCACAATAAACAATAAATTGATTAATCGCATGATACATTAAAAGAAACCCAATAATTTTCATTTGCTTGATTTATTGATATCCTCTTTTCACCAAAAACTGGATGAGAAAAGTCTTCAGTCTGGTGCTTTGGTCTCAACAAGTCCCTTTTTTGAAAGACAATTTTGTTTACAGAGACTTCATAACTCCTTTTATTTTCTTTTATTTAAAATGTCTTCCAGTTCCAGTGTTTAAATGTTCATTAGAATTTTAAGTTTATTGATCCTTGAGATTGTGTTCTTGCATTATTATGCCATCATTGCTATTATATTGATTGAAAATGGTCTCAAAATAACAATACTATTGCTTATCATAAGCTCTGGGACGATGTATCATCCCAGAACCTAGATTAGAGTATTAGATTCTCGGTCTTTTTCACAGATGTTTCAATAAAATTACTTAAGTTATTGAGAGATTCCCCATCTTTATCGAAGAACTCATGCTTTAAATCGAAATGCAACTAAACGAAAACGATTGGGAGGAAAAACATGATCCGAACACTAACAGCAGAAGGCAAAGTCACATTAATGCTTCTTCAAGTTAGAATAAAATATTTGTCAGACAAAAAGGGAGATTTTTGATGAAGAAGAAATCTACAGAAGGTTCACTTTGTCACGTTTAAACCTAAATGTGGCCGTCGCTCGTCTTGTGGGTGCATCCGCTTGAGGGGCTGTCAGTGAGGTATTCCATCCATGTGGCGCAGCTTCCTCTCTGTCTCCCATAAAGCCATTCAGCGTGCGGACGTTAATCCCGGCTCCTGTCATAAACTCGGATGGGACTTAGTGGCATCTTCCCAGATCGGCAGGCTGCACTCGAAGGCAAGAAGTCAGAAAACTGAAAAGACACTGAAGAACCGCTGAGGATTTGAGAAGAATCAAACATGAACCATTATCGTCCAATTCTGTTATAATCCGTAACAGCGACCGTCTTTAGAGAGTACCTTAAATACAGGATGTTCAGAGCTTAGACACGGCCGTGGTAAGGAACGCTAAACCCAGACCAACACTTAACAAGACACGAGTTTTCGTGAAAAGTGACACTAGAGGGGCCACAGCGATGGATTAGTAACGGGCACAGAGCTCCACTTCCAGTCAGACACCACCATGGTGAAGGTAAGATACTGGTATTTTCTGGTATCATTACAGCTGAGTTTATTGGATCTTTTCAGGTTGAAGATGGACTCAAAATCAACCCCCAAACCTTCTTCTGAGTTTTAGAAAACACTTTCTTCAAGCAGTTGTTCAGGAAGAAGTCTGCACTTTTCAAAATGAATCCAAGCCCTCCTGTGCGTGGCTAGCCATTAAAGCTGTTAAAGATGGGAAAACCTGTGACAAGGCTTTTCTTCTTCACTTGACTGGAACCCAACTGAAGGAGAACGCTTTTCTGTCTTTGCTTATTGCCTCTCTGTGCTTCCTATGACTTCTTTGAACACTTTACTGATACTGAAAGTACTTACCATGACACGGCGGTGTCAAACTCATTTTTGTTTTGTGCCAAATCAAGATCATGAATGCTCTCGGAAGGCCGGCTGTGCCAGAATGCATTGATAAAACCTGTTCATAAATGTTTTAAAATATCAATGAGTTCTTAAAATTAAATAGTAATATTGAACATAGTTTCAGTCCCTTCAGGATTTTGTGTTTGTGGCACAATTTATAACGAAAAACGTGACTTTTTCTTACTTGCTGCATAGCTTGTGGACTACAATCTGACATCAATTAAGGCTGAGGCAGCTGATTAGTACAAGTAAGAAAGTTTTTGACAATTTTTAAGAAAAATCTGCAACTGTCTCCCAATTGACAGCACAAAAAAGTGCGGGGATTTGTTGATTTTGCATAAATTTCCACTATAATTCTCAAGAAACCAATGGGACTGATTGATATAATTTGGCAGATAAAAGCTGTGCGGATGTGATTGATAATATAATATTAAAGCACACTTAGTGTTTAGTCTAGAACAGGGGTGGGCAACTCCAGGCCTCGAGGGCCGGCCTCCTGCAACTTTTAGATGTATCTCTACTTCAACACACCTGGGTCAAATAATGAGGTCATTAGCAGGACTCTGGAGAACTTGACTGCACTGAGGAGGTGATTCAGCTGTTGGATTCAATGTGTTGGACCAGGGAGACATCTAAGAGTTGCAGGACACCGGCCCTCGAGGACCAGGATTGCCCACCCCTGGTCTAGAACCTAGAGGGCCACATAAAAAGCTATGGCCTTGAGTTTGACTTGTGTGCCATAAGTCGTCCTCTCTCAATAACAACATTCACAGAAGAGTGTTTTTCTGTGACCTGGTAGCAACACATGGGTTCTGCTTTTTCAGATTCAAGCAGATTTTACTCAATTTGTGCATCACTAGTCTAATAAAACTTGTGTCTGAAGAACAGCAACTGGTGACTCATACCGTCGTTTTCAACATTGACTTGCTCATCTTTAATCACATCAACCTTAATAAAAGCCTTACAGTGCGGCTTTTATTAAGGTTTTCACGGCAGGCTGAAAGAGCCTCTTGGGTTATTGTGTATTCGGTTCAGCCAGTATGTGCTAAACCATGTGCCACCGTCTGACATGAGTAGAAGAAACTCCAAAGCGTTGTTCTTCAAACCCGTCGGATGTCATTCAGGAGTCACTGCGGTGTTGTTGTTGTTTTTCCAATGTCGACCGTCCCTCCATCCCAGCTGCGATTCACTCCTTTCGGATCTTTTCCTTTGAGAGAACAAAAAAGGCGTGAAAGGCGCAATCCAAGCATGTGAGCGTTTCCCCCGCCTAAGATTCATGCCATCGCTTATCCTCCTGTCCTTCAGCTGTACTTTTTTTACTTTTTTTTTTTTTGCTCCTGTCCTGCCTTCATCTACTCTCCGTCTCCACCGTCACTGCCTCATTTGTTCTCCAGATCTGTGAAAAGTCTGCGAGCTCGTCCTTGTTTATCTTCCCCTGGTCTGACAGCGGAAAGAAGCAAAGGTTTCCTGTGCAGTTTGTTCAGGCATTTAAATTTAAAAGTGACAGAAAAACACCTGGAATCCCGCGAGGTGTGGTCTGCCACTGCCTGGAGGAAAAAAGTGCTGGAATATGGATCGAGTTTGTGTGTGTTTATAGGAAATCTTTAATGTCTTCGGAAAGATCAGACTAATAGTAAAGCAAAACACCTTTTATCGAACCCTCGCTTGGCTTTCTTTTCTCCCAATAGTCCAAGCAAAAGATCAGAAAACTCTTATCGTCTTCCTTGGTTTCTCTCCTCCTCTGCTGCATCGACTCTCCGTCCTTCTCGCGGGTCGCTGTCAGCTCAGGAGACGAGATCTGTTGGCACTCTGGCGGGGGAATGACCTGGCCTCTCCAATTACCCAGAAAACCCCAGATCAGAAAAATGATCCTCATTATTGACGCCTGATTCACTGAGCCGCCGAAGTGGGAGACGGGAGAGAACAGCAGACACCGACAGGGGAGGGAGGGAGGCGACGAGAGATTAAGCGGCGGCATGAAAAGAGAAAATTGAACACGTTTAGCCAAGATGGATAGACAGATAGCAGGATCTGTGTGACGCAGGGACACTGGCAAAGGTAGCAGAGGGACAGTGTAGGCGGGTAGGAAGTGTGAGTGTGTGTTGTCAGAAACTTGAAGGAACACCGTCCAGAGCAGATGGATTCTGGGATGTCATGTACAAGCGGCGAAGAAGCAGATCCGTGCTTGGCGCTTTAAATCATGAGAGCTCCAGAGCATTTTGTGCAGAGCTAACAAATCTCTGAGCTTCAAGGTGTTGTGTAGAGCGATGGTCGGGTTTGGGTCATTTCTTGGCTTGTGTGGCACATTTAAAAAGCCTGCAGTACATAAAGATCAGAGAAAACCAAAGGAGGATGCAGAAAGTTGGGTTTATCTACTTATTATAGTCTTATTATAGCTTATTATAGTTTAACCTGTTGTAGCAGTTAATCGTATTGTAAGAAGTGCAGCGCACAGAACATACACACGCCTCCATCAGAGATAAGATCCTATCAATCAATCATCCCAGATGATTTGCACTCGACTCACCCATCTTGTCGATTTTTGCGGTTACGACAAGGGATGAAATGGCACTGGAAGATGTTAAATAAAAACTACAAACAGCAGAAGAAGTTACACTGGTTATTATTATGTTAGCCTGAAAACGAAAGCAGTAAAATTGTTAATAAAGTACAATATGTTGGGTCGGATCGGGCTCGAACATAATGCCTATGGGCTCGGTCCGGGTTGACCTTTTTGGGCTGGATCTAAACTCTAGCGTGCCTAAAGGGCAGGGACTTCTTTGTGTCAATACGTAGCTTCTCATGAGAGGAGACAGAAATCACATGAGGGGTACCCCAAGGTTCAATCCTTGGACCCATCTTATTTAATATTTACATTCTCCAACTAGCTCAGGTTATAACAAGAAATCAGATTAGTTACCATAACTGCACAGACGACACAGAGCTCTACACTACGTTGTCAACATGACTTGACTTGACTCTCATTGGTTGCCCATACTGGACAGCTGTTGCCAAGCAAACCAACACCAACAGTAAAAATGAGAGATTTCCAGTAAGTTGGACTTTCACTCAGCAGCACATTCATGATTAGCAGTTTCACTTCACAGCAAGCAGATTTCTGATTGAAAACATTTATCAGTGGTGTAGAACAGTATGTTGCCTCTGGAAAATTCCTCTCCAGCATTCACTTCCTACATCTGTGATACTTTTGGACAGTGGTCTCAAACCCCAGTTTTCAAGAGTCAGAGTCCTGCAACATTTGTCCCTTGTCCTGCACTTGAATCACGTGGCTACACAGCCTCACTAGCATGCAGTCAGGTTCCACTCTCCATCTTTTATATTTGCAATAAATGGCTGCTCAGGTGAGTTTCACGCAGAACTCTAAATTCCCATTACTTGCCATCCTGGATTGGCCAACTGATCAAATTATGCGTAACGTCAGAGTAGCGTCTCACATGGTAAAGGTTGCGCGGTCATTGTACTGTATGCGGAGTATTTGACCCTGTCCTTGCCTCTCCTCTGCAGGTATGCGCATACTGGTGACCCTGCTGCTGGACACGCTGCCCATGCTGGGTAATGTGCTGCTGCTCTGCTTCTTTGTCTTCTTCATTTTCGGGATCGTTGGCGTCCAGCTGTGGGCCGGCCTGCTCAGAAACCGCTGCTTCGTCAAAGACAACTTCTCCTTGTGAGTTCCGCTCTGTGTGTGTGTGTATTTGTGTCATTTAGTGCGGACAAAAAAAAACAACCAAAGAACTTTTAAGTTGGACTGTGGGTGTAAACTTAAAATATGTTTTATTCATTGGGCGGGTCAAACAAAATCCCGCTGGCTGAAATGTGGGCGGGAAAGCGTTTCTCCACTGAAGTGTGTTGTTTAAAACTGTTTTTCAGACTTCACAACAACCTGTCAACATGTTGGACCTTACCTGTGTAAATATAATTTCCAAACAAATCCTCATTTTTATCTGCCAATAACACATGTATTGATAAAATGTTTGGGCAAAGTCTCAGAGCCATTTTTCCATGTTACTACACCGGAGCGCTGATTCTTATTCCTTACAGGTGCCACTGTCTGGCATTTATCAAAGTCCACAGAGTCCAAACTTTACTCTGACGGTGGGAACCAAAGATTATGGTGATGGTAAGGAGGCATTTCAAGCCTAAGTCCTCGAAATACCAGTGAAAATCAGTAAAAATCTTGACTGCAAATATAAAAATAGTTTGATTACTGTGATGTCAAAAAAATACATTTCAATGAACTCTGAATGTGCCAAGGGTGTGAATAATTTTGGCTTGATTGTCTACATAGTCGAAACAGAAATTGTAGCAAGCAGTTAAAACACTAGAAACCCCTGGAACAAATGAAGAGATGAGGAAACCACTGCAGACATCAACCTTAATATCCGGACTATGAGCGCCTCAGAATGCATACATTAATCTTAAAAAGAAAAAAAAAAGCATTCATAGGTGTCCATGTTGTTATAGGGGATGTCTACAAAGAGGTTGTTTTTTTTTTTTACTTCTAATGAAATACCCTCAAATAACATACATACAGTGCCTGCTTAAAAATTTTATCCAATGAAATACATTTGCCTTCTAGGAAAAGTCATTGATTGCTATCTTTATCTTCATCCTTCGCGCCAAAACCAAAAAAGTCATGTTGGAACTGAACATCCTCAGAATGACTTCGTCACACACTTTCCCGTCTTCTCTTTTGTTGTCTCTCTCTCTCTTAACGTCGGCTTCGTCTCGGGGCCCCGAGACGAAGAACTCTAGCATCAAACATTAACTTATTTCCTGAATTTATCTATAGCCGGTCTTAACGCAAACAACCTCGGTTAAAACTATAGGGGGCGATGATTAGAATGATCGCCCCCGAGCTTGTGCTGTCCTCATCGCCACGACGCGGTCCGCAATCATCCAAATATCAGCCGCGTCATTGTTAAAGTCGCAGTGTTCAGAGCGTGTGAAAAACGTAGCGCTCTTATGCTCTGGAAATTACGGTAAACATCATTGGAAAGCGTGTTGGAAATGATAGAACCCATTGGAAACACTAGTAAGCACTGAGAGCAGTAAGACATTGGAAACCATTGCAGACTGAAGCAGCCGCCACCATGTTTACATGGCACTTTTTGCATGTAGACCAAAAAGTTCACATTTTGAGTTGTTTCTTCAACATCTCGGCTTCCTCCCCTCAAATAGTATAAGTGGAAATCTGTTGCGCAATGTGAAAAAGTTCAAAGGGACAACTTTTGCAGAGCCTCTACGACTTGTCGCTTTATCGCGAGAGCGCCATTGGAATCGCCAGTTGAAAGTAAGTCTGCGGGACGTCAAAGTAACTTCATCCTTCTTTCAAACTGGGTCACGCGCCACCGTCAGTGAGGCTTGCGACTCTGACGCCTCATCGCCGTGATGAATGGAGGACTGAGACAGGTTCGGGAATAATAAAAAAGGCCCTGGATCGTGTGTGCTCCTGTATTTGGGAACATTGGTACCCATAAGTTATTCATGTTGCCTGAGTCATCTAGGGACCATTACTCTCTATGGGATTTATGACACCTCACATCTGTAATTTAAGTTCATGCATTATGCCTTCGGTGTGCAGACATCGTTTCTGTCGTCACTGTCGGTTCTTGGGGCCAGCTAGCGTTCCCTGGAAGGCCTGCGCCTCATAAACGGCGCCAGACTTTACTAACGGGTCTGCTTTACAGGCGGCTTTCACGCTTCGCTTCGCAGCGCTCTCGTCACGTCGCCAAAGCTTTTCAGCAAACACCTGACACATTCACGACCTCCTTTTTCACGCTGATTAGGAGCATTTCAAATCGCCGTTAGAGAGCCGCGGCCCCTCCCTGCGCGTCGGGGCCGTGATGAACGGACACAGGGCTCATCGGCCGCGTAAGTGGCTCCGGCAGATCTACTCGACGTGTGAAGCAGCTTTTAAGAAAGAGAGTGAGAAGTGATCCTGAAGTGGAAAACAGATTGGTCTGATCTCCCCTCCCCACAAGGAAAATAAAAAAGTGCGACTGTGTTTTGCAATTAATAGAAGCTGCCAGCTGAAGGTGTGCTGACAGATGAGCCAGATATAACACAAACGCCAGACGCGTTCCCTCTCTTCCAGATGGAGGAGTGCTATGTGGCAGATATGCCAAGAGGTGCTATGGGAGGCGAGTGTGTGTTCGGATCCAAATCCCCTCAAAAGACATAAGGGTCCCTGCAGGTATTTGGCCCCGACGGCCTGACATAATCTAAAACTAATGATGTTTTACGTGGCTTTGTTTTAGATGTGCTAATCGGTAACAGAAAAAAATGCAGTTAAGACATTTGCAGGTTGGAAGTGTTGTCCCGCTTAAAACCTGCACAGAAACATACGACTGCCACAGAAAATAAAAATAATAATAATAAGCAATCTTTTAACAGCACTGCCATGGTTACTAGCACTAGCTGCAGTGTGTTGGAGCTATGTTTTGACTTTATTTCAAAGTGACTCGCTTTGTTTTGAAGATTTTAAACTTAAGTATATTAACAGTACCTGTCTGAAAACTGTAACAATGTAATTACTTGTGGGGTTCCACAGGCTGTCCATTCTTGTCCAATGTTTGTCTTGAAACAGTGTCTGTCTCTCCGGTAGCCTTTTGGCTTTAAATACCAAGAAGACACATAGTTTGACTAAATCAAAATCAAATCAAATTTGATTTGTATAGCCCATTTCAGCAGCAAGGCATTTCAAAGTGCTTTACATCATATCAAACACAGAAACACAAACATAGAATCAACAATCAAAACACGACATTAAGTCAGGTTCCATCAATAAATTTGTAATTGATTACGTTTCAAATACAATCCTAAACAGGTGGGTTTTTAGTCGAGTCCATCCATAAAAGATTTACCTGTTACACTCCTACTGTGTTAGATGGAACAAAATACCTGTTGCTATTTTTATTCCCACTCACGCTCACAATCACACAGTTTAAAACGATGTAGACAGCATTTTAATGGGCTTCTGGCGCAGGGCTCCGTACACGTCTTTGACGGAACTTCGAGCAGGGACTCCGCCGTCTCTCACGGATTTTTGTGCAATTCTATGGTACCTGTTAGTGTCTAGAATTTACAGGGCTTGTGTTATGCGCAGTGACCCTCAGTCACTCGCCGTTTTTCTTCCGGCATCAGGCTCCGTACACCTCTCACGGAATTTCGCTCTGGGACTCCGCCGTCCCTCACGGCTTTTTGCGCAGTTCTATGGTACAGCTCCTATAGCGTCTTTTACCGCAATAGCCAAATATAGGAGTCACATTTGACTCATCATTAGACTTTGAGTAACATTTCCTGTTGTTGTTTTCCTATAGGAGACATTTCCTTTTAGTGCTGCCAGTTGATGCTTGACAGCTAATGAGACTCGCCATGCTGTCCATAATGGGTGATGACCTTAGAAATACCTTTCCTTTAGTTTTTTCATTAATAAAAATCACAAACTTTGTTGAATCTGCAATGAAAATGGTCCAGCCCAGGTTTCAATTATCCATATATGGACATAGCTTCCTGGTGATTTTGCACTTCAAAATCCCATTCTGCAACTCCTTTAGCCACTCTGAGGCATTTTTTATTTAGTTATTTTTTAATATTGCGTCTCCACCCTCAGAAAACACAAAAATTGAAAGCGTAAAAAAAAAAAGACTGAATAATAGTCGAGCAAATGTCTGAGTTTGGCATTTTTTCCATCTTCAACTTTCATGCTTCTAAATAATATACAGTCATATTCAATATATACTTTAATTAAACCCAAATTTCTGCATTAAATATTGTTAAACAGTATGAAGTAATGCTGTTTTTTAATGGTGTGATGTAATACTCTTATTCTAAATGGCATGTTTTCATTACCTGTAAGTGGAAAAATCATCATAATTACACAAATTAAGGCTTTCAAGCATCCATCTGTGAGTAAAGTAATCTATATAATGTGTTTCACTTATCGATAAAGTTCTTGGAAATAAACTGACTTTTCAGTAATACTTACATTTATTGAAAGGTTCTGTAACTCAAAAGCATGACCAGCTCTTTCCACATTGATGTAGATTCCCAGTCAGACGTGGCAACTTGAATTCTCTTCGTGCTCCTTGAAAACTCTTCAACTTATCATTGTTTTTGGTTGGAGAGCCACGAAAAAACAGGCAGTGAACAACAATCAAATGCTTTTCCCTGTCTTTTATGCCAAGGCATTCTTGTCAGTAACCTGTGCCTCTCGTCTCCCTTCTGCCTTCCGCAAAGCCCTCTGTCCGTGGAGCTCGGCAAGTACTACCACACGGAGAACGATGACGAGAACCCCTTCATCTGCTCCATGCCCCGAGACAACGGCATGAGGGACTGCGGCTCCATCCCCAAGCTGTACGACGAGGCGGGCCAGCAGTGCAGTCTGGACATCGACTCCTACAACAGCACAGACAACACCACCTGCGTCAACTGGAACCAGTACTACACCAACTGCTCCGCCGGCCTCATCAACCCCTTCAAGGGGGCCATCAACTTCGACAACATCTGCTATGCGTGGATAGCCATCTTTCAGGTAGGGGAGCTGACGAGACCTGAGAGTGATGAGTGAATAACCGGGCTTTGCAACATTTTCGGCAATGGGAATCTCAGCAGTTGGTTCGGCGGATCTCTAATGCAAAGCCTAAATGGCTCAGTGGTCAATGCATCAGAGGAGTAGGACTTTGTCACACAACAGGGGAAACTCTGCACTTGTTTGTTGTCCTTGCATTACCTGAAAGGTCTTTTGTTGGACTGTTCATCTGGTTTAGTTTGGTACCATGAGGTTGTTTAAGAGGACAAAAGCCAGATTGAAGATTGCAGCAAAAGTCTGAATTTGTGTCAAAGACTCTGAGATTAAACTAAAGGTTAACACTTGGAAAAATAAAAACCCCCGCAGAAAATGTGGCCTTTTTTAATTCTCTACTTAGATTTTCTGTTCAAAGTACTTTGAATTGCCTCGTTGATGAAAATGTGCTTTATTAATAAAATTACCTTACCTGTCTGCCATTGTTGTCTTCACTGCTTCTGTTCCCTTTTTTGTAGGTGATCACTCTGGAGGGCTGGGTGGACATCATGTACTTTGTGATGGATGCACACTCCTTCTACAACTTCATCTACTTCATCCTGCTTATCATTGTAAGTCCTTCTTGTTGGTGAACCTCAACTGTATGTACTTCTGCTCATAAGTGTACATACCTTTGTATATTCCCTTGGTTTCATACTGATTAGCAGTTAGTTAAACTCATTTTGTCATCAAAGAATCACGTTTTCTCCAAAATGACCCTAATTAAAATTGTACGTAACCTGAAAGTGTTGACCTTGTAGCAATCTTAATTTAACACACATTAGCTCAAATGTGTGCTAATGTGTTTGTTTCCTAGCAAAGGATCTGTTTACTTGTAATAAGTGTGGACATATGAGAAGTCGATAGGCTCTGGGTTCCTGACAGATCACTGCATTTTTCTTTTCCGTCCACTGCTCCACAGATGTTGCTGGACTCTGATTCATTTGGAAAGGCTAAAGCCATTTAGAAAGGTAGTTAACCTTTGGATAGAAAAACATCCAAGCAACTGAAAATGCCAATCAGTAGTATTTAAACTCTTAATTAAGTGGTGGGAAGTGAGGGCTGCAGCTGACAGTAAGGAAGGGTCAGATGGACTAACAACTAACATCTGATCCACAAGAAAATGATTCAAAGAGCTAACATGTGTCTTACAGAACTCTGAAAAGCTGGACGGAAATATGGGCGGCAGGATTGAAAATATCACCATGCCATGGAAACGTAACAATCTTCTGACCCCAAATGCCACAAAAATGGACTTCAAAACTTTTAACGGGACCACAGTTTAACTTTCTGGCCACAACCATCAGCTCCACATTTGGAGAAAAGCCAACAGTTAATCTTTAGGGAATGTTTGAGCTACAAACAACAGGAGGATTAAATCACTGTCACAAAAACAATTGCAGACAGAGATAAGGCGCTTCTTGGCTGTTTAGACTTTTTTTTTTTTCTCAATGGACCAATGCGAAGAGGGGAGGCAGAAGTAAGCCAGCTTAACTTTCAAAAACTATGTGATGGTACCATTTCAGCTGTCTTGTGTCAGGGCGAGCTGGCTTTTAGGTTGAAGAAGTGATGTAACAAAGTTGTTTGTGTGACCATCCAGACACAGAAAGCCAAAACATAAGACTCTGAATCATTTCCAGTGAGAAGAAGAAGAATTACAAAAATAATTGACATTGGAAACACTTACTCGACCATCAACAGGATCGATACGCTGGTTTTGTCTGACATTATCTTTATACTTAAGATGCTAATTTTATAGTTGGAGCTTGGCGTACCACGTTTCGGTGTGGCATATTGCTCATCCTTGTGGGGGTTTTATTTATTTTTTGTGAAAGAGGCTTTAGTCAAAATTGCTTGGCAAAATGAATCCTCTCACATTGGCTGGAAGAAAATGTGCACTGATTTGGGCAGAAGGCCTTCCTGGAGGTCCCAACGTGAAAACAATCAAAAACATGAAAGAAAGTGGATCTGTCATTTGTTACAGCAGGAAACGGTGAAGTTTGTGGAATGGCCGTTATAGTCTCCTAACCTCAGTATCACTGAAACGCTTTGGGAGCAAACAATGGAGTCAAGGCCAAGGCCAGATGTTTAGAACTTTGACAAATATTTCAGGGATATTAAAGAAAGTACTTATGGAAATATTTTCTTTAACATGGATTATGACCATAAACCCAGTCTTGACCCTATTTGTTGACCAAGACCTAACAAGAAGTAGGTTATGTAAAATTTTTGTTCAAAATCTTTTTTGTGGTTTTTGATCACTTTATCAGGCAACACTTTATTTTGAAGGGGTGGGCAAAAGACTGTCATAAACATGACATAACACCTGTTTTGAACATGAAGGAGTCTTCATGAATGTTTATTTCTGATGTCATGATGTGTCATTTGGTAAATAATGACACTTTTAATACAAAGTTCTACTAAAACTTGCATTAAAAGACCATTAAAAGTGTCATTTTTTACCAAGTGACACATCATGACATCAGAAATAAACATTTATGATGGCTTCTTCATGTTCATAACAGTGCTATGTCAGTCTTATGTACACCCCTTCAAATAAAGTGCTACCCGTTATCATTTAAAAGTAGCTTTCATACTATTTGAGGCATTACTCAACCAGTAAACATGAATACTATGATTTATATTTTCTGCCAAATGGACAAAAAATGTTTGAGAGTCTGTGAAGTCATAAATATAAATGCGTGTAACATGGTTATGAACAGATGACAGGAACAATGGGTGGACAGCCACAGACAATGCCTATATAACAATGCCATCTATCTCTGTTCTTCCTTAGATCGGCTCATTCTTCATGATTAACCTGTGCCTGGTGGTCATCGCAACTCAGTTCTCAGAGACCAAGCAGCGGGAGAGCCAGCTGATGAAGGAGCAACGAGTGCGCTTCATGTCCAACGCCAGCACTCTGGCATCCCTGTCCGAACCAGGATCCTGCTACGATGAGCTGCTGAAGTACCTGGTCCACATCATCCGGAAGGGGGCCAAGCAAGTGGCTCATGTCTGCAGGTTTTTGGCCCGCCGCGCAGGACTTAACATCGCCTCCTCGCCGCCAGCAACAGAGCCCACACATAGCCAGAGGCAGAGGAGGAGAAGAAAATCCTCCAGGCAGGGGTCTATGTCGGTTCATCACATGGTGCACCATCATCACCTCCACCATCACTACCATCTTGGCAACGGCAGCATCCGGGAGGGAGGGAGCACGAGGTGTCTGGAGGGGAGAGACGTGGAGGCTGGGGCTCCCAAAGCAAACACAAGCGTTGTGCCACTGGGCTTGGCACCGCCATCCTCTCTGATAGCCGCAACCTCCGACTCAAACGTCGCCGTGTTGGGAAACCTGACTTCTGGAGCGGGCGACTCGTCCTCGGGTTGCGGCGTGCTCAGAGGAGAACCGTCTCACTGCACTTTGTTTCCCACCAACCGGGGAATGAATCCAGTGGCCTTCCTGGCTCCGACTTCCACATCCAGACCCATGAAGAGGAACTCTGTACCATTTGCTGCTCCAGGGCCTAAGAACTACCCCACCCTCCAGGCCCGAGCCTTGGCAGAGTCCAGGAGAGGGAGTGTCACTGCCAGCACGCTAACAAATCTGAGTTATAATCTCAATATCCCACCCATGCATCTGGACAGACGGCCATCCAGCCTGGTGGACACACGCACTCCAACAGGTAAACACATGGAGAACTACTGTATATGTGCGGTAAATAGAATCTGATGTGTTTTATAAATTGGAAGGCCTACAAGGTATTAAACACTAGCGCTAGCTTTCTTTCTTTTTGTTATTAGCTTTTTCTGTGCATGGTTATTCCACTCTGATTGAGCTAGGAAAGTGCTAAAGAAGTTAAATAGGTCTTGTGTTAAAATTAGGTATTAGTCATGCAGCACCCAGTAGCTATCTCCAACAAGCTTCCTCCACCACATAATGACTGCAAATGTTATCCATAATAATAGTCCAGTCAGACATCCATAGGCTCTACCTGTATGTCCATAGGGGTTTAGGGTTAGAGTTCAGGTTAGGGTGATAGAGCTGCTGCCTGTTTCCCATTGTCACTGGGCATTAAGGTACACCACGGACAGATCGGCAGTCCATCACAAGGGAACACAGAGACACACATGACAAATAACCATGCTCACACACACTCATACCTAAGGGCAATCTAGCCATGTTTTTTGGACTGCCAGAGTTCCTGCAGAGAGACCCTGAATTCAGATACAAACCCAGGACCTTCTTGCTGCAAGGCAACAGAATCCTGGCTCTGGATTTTTCAGCATGGAATTTTCATGTTCTTCTGTCTGGGTACTCCAGCTTCATCCCACAGTCCAGAAACATGACCGTTTGGTTAATTGGTCTCTCTAAATTGTCCTTAGGTGTGGGGGTGTGTGCGCGCATGTTTATTTGTCCTGTGTGTTTGTCTGTTGCGTTGTGATGAACTTGCGACCTGCCCAGGATGTACGCCACCTCTCTCCCAATGACTGGTGGAGATGGGCAACAGACCCTCCCTCCCAACTTTGTAAGGCTAAAAAGGTGGTAGACCGAGCCTATAAAGTCTGTACAGTGTGATTCTATGTCATTTCTCATTTGGCTGCAGCTCAGCTCTCCTGCCAATTGTCGGCTCGTGAGCTCATCACCATGGATGCAGCTGGTCTGACTATGGACCCTGAGACCTGCCCTGATTGCGCTAAGGCACTGGCCCATGAGTTGGAGGGTTTCACCGAGGGCAACGAGACACCAGGTGACTCGGACAGCGACTGTGTGTATGAGCTATCGCAAGACCACCACCACAGGGACAGGAGAGACAGCCGGCAGCCCAGGAAGAAGAGTCGGAGGTTGGGCAAGACGGCTGCCAAGGTCGTCCACTTTTGGAGGCTGGTGTGTGACACCTTCAGGAAGATTGTGGATAGCAAGTACTTTGGTCGGGGGATTATGATCGCCATTCTGATTAACACCTTAAGCATGGGGATCGAGTACCATGAGCAGGTTAGTGCACGTTTCTTTTCCTCCTTGTCTTACGAGAACTTTTTTTTTAATGGTTCTACAGAGCGTACATTGGACATAGTGGCAATATTTAGAGAGATAGGAAGGATTCCAACCATTGTCTATACCCGCTTATCCTTGCTGTATTGCCGGGATCTGGTACCTATCTCCATTGGTATTTGGGTGAGAGGTGGACAGATGTTACAGGAGAAATATTCATAATTCTGTCATGGCACTAGTGCCCATCATCTATCAGCTGTCAGAAGACCATCTTATTCAGTCTTTGAAGCGACAAACCCCAAAAACTTGGGAGCGGCTATGTGTGCAGCATTTTGAGGAAATTGTAGTCTTCTAGATTTTTACAGAAGAACTAAGGATTCATCACGTTCAAATGACACACAACTTTTTATGAACTGTGCAATGCTGTGTGAAAAAACAAACACAAACCATCATCCTCTTACTACTTCCTGTTGTCGTCTTCGTCGTTTTCAGCAGTAATAGCATCCGGCTGTTGATCACGTGACCCGCGTGATTCGATAAGCGTTTCAATTACAGTTCTGCACAACACATCTATGTCGATGCAGCCGAAAGACCGCCTCATCCTCGCAACAAAAACTTTGTATCGAAAATCAAGTGTTTCCGAAATTGCCGGGTTTCCATGAGGCAAATAAATTTTTGTAATCACAGTTCGGGCAATTTTATGGTTAATGGAAACGCAGTTACAGACACACACAGGACAAATGACTATACCCACATACTCAAACCGAAAGACAATTTCAAGAAACAGTCATGTTTTTTGGACTGTTGAAGGAAGGCTAAGTACCCGGAGAAAGCAGAGCACGCACAGGAAGAACATGCAAACTCCACGCAGAAAGAGGCCATGCCGGGGATTCAAACCGAGGACCTTCTTGCTGCAAGGCATCGGTGCTACCAGTCTGGGCTCTGATCAGATGTGTCATTCTGTGTGTTTGTGCCAGCAACATTGCTCCCATATGCCCAAATCGTATCCTTGATGTCTTCCTCCAGCCTGGCTTGTTTACACAAGCTTAATTACAGCCATGTGAGAGAGAAAGTGGGCCAAGAAAAGAAACATTGAAGGACAGAGAATTTGTAGTTGGTGTTTTACCGTGTGGAAGAAAATTTATTGCTCTTTATGTGTCTTTAGTTTGTTTTGTTTTTTTAAATTTCCTGTCCTTCCTTGGATCACGTTAAAACCTGAGGCTGTGAGTCACTGTGTAATATGATATCCTGTTTAGATAAGGGTAGTTACCTGCTAATATGAGGTGTAAATGTGCCCAGCAGGAGCAGATGGGCCGAAACTCAAAACAGATGCGTGAGATGAGCACAAATGCTGTCATGTATCTAAGAAAAGAGTCTTACAGAGCTGTTCTACCTCCTTAGTCTGAATATCAGCAAAGCTGCAATGAGCTCACTCATTAGCGTGTTAAAGTCACATGTCAAATTTAGCTTTTACAACGCAGGAAATTCTCTGATCCATTTGCAGAGGAGCCATAAACTAAAACGAAAACCACTTCTAGCAGTCTCTCTCCTCCTTTCTCTATAGTATGAGCTTCCTCTGCTGTCCCAGTTCATCTCTTGCTAGCAAACCAGCAGCTGTCGAATTCAGCGTGTTTTTTTAGGTAATCATTAGGAAGCTGATGTCGCACATAACCTTGAACACAGCAACATGCTTGTTCTTCTTGTCTTCTTCAGCTTAGTTGATCTGACTAGAAAGTGAAGACGGAATCAGTTTAATTCAATGAAGGACCCTCCTGGAAGGAAATATGGTGGCAACACTGCAGAAAACCTTCAAGGGTCAGGACCGTTTGTCTGGGACACGCCTAAAAACTGCAGGACATCAACCACCATCATGTGTTTGAAACTCCTGAGAACTAATGTGTACAGATGAGTGAGCTTGAATTTAAGTGTTGGCTCAACAGGGCTAAAAGCGAAAGCCTGCCACACAAAATCAGAGGATCGCTTTGTTCCCAATTTACAATTTTGCTCTACTTTGTGTTGGCTTATAAAAGAATAATTAATCTCCCAATGAGATTAATCATGAATCAAAACGCGCCGATTTTGAGAACTCATCATTTCGATAAGTTTTAGTAATAGGATGGGGTGGTTTTTCAGCTGTATCGAAAGCTGCGTATTTTTGCAAGACTGTAATGGAAACATTTTTTTTTCCGCATCACACGAGTCATGATCAATAATGGGATGTTTCCACTTGAAGAAGATGGCAGGAAGTGCCATGAGAACAGAGTTCGGTTTGTCAGCATAGACAACCCATTAATGCGCTCACAGTGGTATTAAAATCTCGACTGATGTGTGATTGTGTATCTTAGCTGGTAAAGTGCTGAGTTAGTAAATGATAGTTTCAGTTTAATTCTGTGATTTTCTTAATGTATCTCAATCTTGACTGAAACATGTCGACAATCGTGCAAGTTTGTGACGGACACCTAAAAGTCCGTCACAGACGATTGGGCCAAAATTCTACACGTTAGCTTAGACGTCCAATATCATGAAAATGCTCAACCTCCTCGACTATTCTGCAATATTAAAACACAATGAAGTCTGTGACCAAACGAGAAGAGAAAACTCACGCAGCGAACTGTTTAGTGTGAAAGCTCCGGTGAGACATTTGGATGTGGAACGGCCAAATGCAAAGTAGACAGAAGTTGCAAAAAAAAAAAAAAAAAAGCTAATGAAGCTTAATAAATTGTTTTGGGTGAGAAAAGAACTTTACAATTGTTCCACCAAAGAACAAGTACCCACTGTGTAAGGGCAGTGGTTTTAAAATGTTAAGTTGATCAGTTCCAGACAAACGCAGCCAGACCAGAGCCTCTCCTGCTGCAGTTATCGAGGGAAGATTCAAACGAGATCTATCGTCTTTCCCCCCCCGCTCACATTGATCTTTACCTTGCTCTTTCAACAAAGCCGTTCTCCCTGTTGCGCTGCATGTTCTCTGCGTTATTTTACTTCATAAACAGCACAAAGCGGTTTTGCCAAGCGCAGGTTTCGTTGTGCTTTGAGTCTCTTGTTTTGCTTTTGGCATGTGTGATTTAGAGTGACGTTACATAAGCGCAGTGACACAAGCGTTTGTTGCATTGTTTGCACGTGTTGTTCACTTGTAGCGGGATCCTGGAGACGGGCCAGGTTTCCCAGGGTTACTTTCGGTCCTTGACCCAGTGTTTCTAAACACATCCAGATGGAACGCGAACTCGGAGAGAGACAGAAGGTTTTATAGCTTTTTAGTCATCAGCGTTCTTCCAACCTTCTCTTCCTTCTTTTTTCTTCTCCTGACTTTTTTTAAACTCGCCCTCTAGCTCTAGTTTTTTTTTTTCCTCTTCGGTTAGAGCGTTTCTTTTTTATTCTCATGTCTCTGCCTTTCTTCCCCCAATTCTACTGGACTTTTTTTCCTCCCTCCTTGCGCTCATTAATGACTGTTTTGGAGATCAATCAATAATGCGCCACGGTGAATGATGAGAGATACCAATAATGACTTTCTGATGATGTAAATTTGTCGTTGATAAATCGTAGCCTCATGTCACTTCCTCTCAGGCAGAAACGATCTATAATGTGAACTACATACCAATCTGGAAAAGTAGAAAGTAGGCCTTAATCATTTTCAAGAATGGAAAATGGTTTTAGATTCCCAAACGTCATTAAGATGGTTGACACATTTGTTTCAGCTCTTTCCATTTTCAAATGTTTGACACCAGGTGACAAGGAAGCCTATGACACAGACTTGATGGCAATTTTTTTAGTATACTTTCTAAAAACACTATACTTTGATCAAATCCTGTGTTGGAAATTCATAATCTTTATCTCCTACTGATTGTCCAGTTGCTGAAAAGGAACCAAACCTCTAGCCGCTTGCTTCAAGGTTATCCTCAAACTTCTTTATGTCCCTCTTCAACACTTTTTTTTGTGTGGCTGACACTGATTCCTCTGGTTCCAGACAGGTTGCTAAAATATTTAAAGGGAACCTTCACTGATTGATCTCCGTGTCTTATGGGATGTCGATCAGCCTGCAAAAAGCGTAAAAGGTCTTTGGAACTCTTTCCTTGAGGAGGAAGGATGAGGTTGACTTTTAACTCTTCCCTGTTGTCGAGTTTTTAAGGGTCGCTCGTTTTATTTGCCGTATTTAGAGTGCCTCCGTGTTATGAAAACATCAGCTGTAGAAACTTTGAAAAAACTGCTGTTAATAAACTGAATGGAGAAGGTTGTAGAATGAAACAATGGTTAGTATGATATGTAATGTGATGGGAATGCTTAGTGATGTTTTTTTTTATTGATTTTGTGTTGGGCACACTTCCGCTAATAGCAGAGCAAATTTTAGACTTAGCGCTTTGCCGTTTTGTTGCTAACTTTAAAAAGACATTTAGCGCACTTAGCTTCTTTCAAACTAAAATTTTCAGTTCTAATTTTCTTCACTGTTTTGTAAACTGATAAAGTTTGATATCTGTGTCAACTAAAGACTTCTTCAAGTAGTTATATTTTCATCTTTATGCTCTTATTTTGAAGTGGGTGAAGACCATTTTCTCGCTGTTTCCTCTCCTCACTTTCTCCACCCGTGACGCAGTGGAGCAAATGACATTTACTCTGTACCCAGAATGCATCACTGTACAACTACAGCCAGTAGTTAGATGGTGAAGAGTTTAAAATCTACTCATGTCCTATCTGCTTTCTGACCAGCAGATTAAGGCTAACTACTTTGATCAGTTTGCCAAAATTAGCAACAGAGTTAGCGATTCTGGACAACTGTAAAATTGAAACCTTGAGTGAAATATCTGTTCCCAAGAACCACTTAATAAAGCACAACCGTACTGCTACTTCTGCAGTAATAAATATGACCCTTTTGAGGCCGATATACTGTTGTGACATGTATTATTAGGCATGTTTCCATAACAAATGTGTTCAAAACATTGTCAATATTCTGCTTATCTTGGGGGGAAAAAAGCACAGTTTTGCATTTGTGCAGTTAAAGTCACACGTGAATAGGTTTGTTCATGTGATAAGTCATTAAAGAACATGCTGCACCATGGTCCTCCAACTACTTCCTGTTGTAATCTTCTTTGTGGTGTGCACCAGTGACGACGTCCGGTTATTGATCATGTGACTTAAGTAATACAAAAATAGTGTTTCCGTTGCAGTTTTGCGAAATAAACCCAATTTGATACAACCTATAAAAATCCGTCTCAACCTCTCGCCAAAACTCTTAATAGAAAACATCTTGCATTGCCCGTCCAGTCCTGATGAAGCTACAACAGCTCATCATACTATGATCAAGTATACTGTTCTGTTCAAATGGCCGTCATCTCATTTCTACGCCTTCCATATCACAATATGAGAGGATGTCAAAGTTTACAACAAAAGGACCCCGTGCCTTTAAAAAAACACCTCTCCAGTCGAGTAAAGTATGATTTCTTATTGATCACGTTGACCTGTTTCCCAGCCGCCGCTCCCTGTTCTTGAAGTGGATGAGACTCTCACGCAGAGAACCTCTCATGATGCATAAAACGAATCCCACGCCGGGTGTCACTCAGCAGAAAATGAGGTTGCGGAGCCCTGGCTGTGTCTTAAGGAGAATTTATGAGGACACAACAGCCACCCTGATGCATAATTTATGTGCAGATTAAGTGTGCAGCACATGACTGTGGTACGCATGAAAAGTGAATCAAACTCTGAGCGCTATTTATTTGTTGAGGACAATAAATGTCTCGTCTCGGCTCGGCGTAATTACATGCTGCTTAATGGGGTTCTAAATTACAAATTATGGCAGCCAAAGGACACGCCGATACTCCGCTTTCTGTACTCGTATGAAAGCTGCTGAATAACGCAGTGGGATCCACACACCCCTGTAATCGAGTTCAGTCGTCCACAATCACTCACTATACTCCAGGAGGGGGCGATAGACCACTACTGTGCAAATCACAAAAGAAAAAAAAAATGTCACCCGGAACTTAAAGATGCAGTGAGTAACTTTTATCAACAAACATTTTTTAAACATATTTGTTGACGATGACACTATGTAGTGACATTATGTCATGAGACAGAAAATCTGTGGAAAAATTGTGCTCCTCTTTCTTCTCCTAGAGCTAACTAAAAACAACCAATCAGAGGCAGGAGGCGGGTCCTGGTACTGTTAATCACCCTCTGTGTGGCGCTGCTTATCTCTCCTCACTCTCCTCTCTTGCTCTATGTTGCACTGGAGCTAGCGTAGCCTGTTGTGAAAGCTAAAGGTAGTTAGTATGTCCACCGATGGCGGCGGAAAAGGGTTTTCCTGCAGCAGTAAGTTGTTTCTCTGCCAGTAGCACATTTAGCAGCAAGTACACGAGACTGATTGACAACGTTAAGACTCTGCTCCTGGCTCTGATTGGTTGTAAAAGTTGATATTTTACAATGAAGGAAAGTGAATTTGGTTTCATCTAAGAAAAAAAGAAAAGTTGATGCATTGTTCAATTAAAACGGGATCATAGTCTTTACAAACCAACAGGATGCGGCATTGTTTGTTTTATGAGTCTCAACTTGACTGTTTTGATTTTTTCTCTTTTTTACTACAAGAAGGAATTGACAGATGAGTGCGTTCAGTCCGCCATGCGGTCTGGAGGAAATTCGTACATCGAAATTCTCCGTAACTATTTTGTCTCTGAGCTGAAAATGTTCCTCATTGGGTAAAGAGGATGGAATGCTTCAGGCTGTAATCCTAAATCTCCAAACGTTCTCCAGAGGCGATGATCGTCATGACAGCAAACTGGGCTGATCCCAGGCAAGCTTTAATATCAGCAGGTTGACCTCTGACATAGCACATCAACACATGGTACCGTTCCATCACTCTGCTAGATATCTAGACCTCGACTTTGACCTCCTACTCCGGTGACATGGACCAGACCGCCGCCCTCTGCTCTTATTGGTGCTTTCAGTCTTAAAACGTTCACTCACACAAAAAAACTGGTGCTCACGTTGTTCTCCGCAAAGGATGCGTTACACTAATAAGGAGAGGCCGTCTGCTTTTTATCTCTCCATGCTGTTTAAGAGCGTTACCATTTATGGTGGAGCTGATGGAAGGTGCGCATCTGCCAAAAACGTGACGCGACGCCATCTATTTACTTGGAAACCCGGCCTCTTTCTCTTACTTCGCATTAGAGACTCCCTCTCCAGACCCAACCCCAAGCTCCCTGTCTTCACAGCCACTCTGACCCTGGAGGAGCGGCGCTGAGGCCAAAACAGATCGAGGAGCTAAGCTGAAGGTGTCGACGGAGAGACCGTGCTGAAACGCATGCTTCCCGTTTTGAAAAATCACCGCCGGTGTTATGACGGAAAGCTTTTTCGGCAACCGACATCAACATTGATCAAACACGGAGCTGTTACATCCAAAGTGATCCAAAGGCACTCCGGGTCACTCGGTCTACATTTCCCAGAGGCGGCCCTTCCGTCTGTGTGAACCCTGAAAGCAAATTCCTTTGAAAGACGGAGCAGAGGTGTTTGTCTTTAAACGTCTTAAGTGTGAGGAAACGCTGAGGCATGATGGAGTTTGTCTGAGCGCAAAATGTGTTTGATCTTGCGGGTTCGCTTTCACAAGGGTGAGGGTGGTGAAGAGTTGAAGGGCGAAAGGAACAAAATGCGTTTGAACAAGGAACGTTTTAGAGTTGAAGGTAAATGGTGGGAGGCGCATTTTCAAGCTACACAAATGACACATTTTCAATAAGAACCCTGTTTTTGTCTGACATTCAAGAATCAAAGGCTTGTGTGGAGTTTAAAGTGTTCGTCTGCATCAGGAATGGGTGTTTGGATTTTGCACTAATGGGGTGATTGGCACGTCGGGGAGGGGTTTGTACTGTAACCAACGGATACCAGTTCGATCGTCCGCTCCGTTCATCTGAGTCGTTGCGTCCTTGGGCACAATCAGCGGCATCTACAGTGGCGCTGATTGAGTGGTAGCCTCATTTCTGTCAGTCTCATACTAAATATTTTACAGTTATCACATACAGCATTTAAAGACAGATGTCACATGTTTGCACCTCTAAAGCAGAGCTCAATGCCGTCTTTCCGCATCCTGTCTCTACCTTCTTACCATTCTCTTTAGCAGCAGGAATCCGTCCTGACGACTTTACTTCGAGTTTCACCTCTTTTTGTCCTCTCCCTCTCTCCTCTTCTCTCTGTATGTTTACCACATTTATGCGGCTCCAAACACCAACACTGGACTCGTCTTCACTCAGACAGAGCCTGAACCTGCACTTTTCCACGTGAACAAGCACTTTTTATTCCAGAGCTCTAGAGGAAACCGTTGTCTCGTGCTGCTTTTCATTTGGCAGCAGCCAGACGGACTGGCTTTGTAAGAACCATGGAGATTCACTAAACACAGTGCCCGTTCTGCGTTTTTGCCTCATCCTGTCACCAGGGAAACGCTCATTTGTTGCATATTTAGCAGCATTACAAGCTAGTCTATTAGTTCTGTTGTGGGGGGGGGAGTGTAAGAGTGATAAACAGTTTAACATAAGGGAGGTCCTTTAAGAGGTTTGGGGAGGAGGCTTTGGGTGTTGTGAATATAAATGCATTGATTATTGTACAGAATGTCCATGTGCATGTTAAACATCTCTAACATTTGGAGAATTTTCTCTCCATATTGACACACGTCAAACCAAGAGAGACAGCCGACAGACCCGTTCTCTTACCTCGCTGCCTAAACCAGAGACAATATTTGTTTTGCTTTTCATCTGCCGACGCAAAGTTCAAAATCCGAAGACGCTGGCTGCCCTCCAAGGCAGGGCTAAGAAAAGCGTCTTAGTTCAGCTTGCATGAAGAGAAGGCAAAACAACGGTTCCCAGTTCTGGCCCCGGAGAGCGAGTGGTTTTCCAGCCCCGAAGGCAATGAAATCAAAAAGGAAGAATCAATCGTGTGATCAAATAATGGATTCTGTTATTTGCTGCTTCAATGAAATGTCAAATTACACGTTGCCTGTGGAGACAAAGTTATTTTTCCTTAGCGGTTATTGTTTTTACTTCTGTTAGTTTAAAAAAAAAATGTATTTTAGAAGGAATTGTCCCTACTTAGAATAGATTAAACAAATGAAACTCATATTGAATGTAAAAAAACAGACCAGAAAAAGGATAAAAATAATAACTTTTCTCAATATTTAATACAAGTTGTATTTAAACTAGGGCATGAACTTTAACTTGTTAATTTTGATAAATTAATTACATGGATTTTCACGTGTTAAAATTTTAAAGGCAATTAATCCTATTTGGGTTTTTTTTTTACTTGCAAACATCCCAAACCAGAACCTTTGTGTTGTGTTTCTGGTACACTTGTAAATCTGACGCACAAGCTACATCCTCAAACAACGATGATAGATGATAAATCTTCCTCTCTTGGTATTTTGGGGTTAAGCTTTGCTTCCAAAAACGACCTGATGGGACGCCGGAAAAGACTGCTGTTGTGTTCAAGTTGTGCTAAAATGAGATAGCTTATCACAGTAGCTATTCCAGACTAAAATAGCATCTCAGTGCTAAACATGTAGCAGCATCACAGACCTCCACAACGCAAGTAGCCATTCAGTTTTCAAGTGTTTCACAAAACCCCTGATCATTCATAAAACTGCTTTGAAAAGAATATTGTTTTTTAGAAAAGTGGTTTGTGGGGCGTGCCGTGGTGGCGTAGTGGTTAGCGCGACCCATATTTGGAGGCCTTGAGTCCTCGACGCGGCCGTCGCGGGTTCGACTCCCGGACCCGATGATATTTGCCGCATGTGTTCCCCCCTCTTCTTCCCCATTTCCTGTCAGCCTACTGTCATATAAGGGACACTAGAGCCCACAAAAGACCCCCCGGAGGGGTAAAAAAAAAAAAAAGAAAAGTGGTTTGTGGATGCTGATGTTAGGGAAGCTAGCGATGGGGGATGTCTGGGCAACTGCTACATGTTTAGCATGGAGACGCTGAGTTAGTCTTGAATAGCTTCTGTGATAAGCTAAGTCCTCTTAGCACAACTTGGAACACAACAGTAAGTTTTTCCAGCATGCCATTTGATCATTTTTAAAGCAAAACCCCCAGTGAGCCTCGTCATCCATCGCTTTGTATAAATCTTGTGCGTCAGATATGCCGGTATACCAGAAAGGTGCAACAACGGTTCCAGCTGGAATTATTTATTTTTTTGTTCTATTAGATTTTTAAATTTTATTAACTGAAATGAAAAGATCACAGTTCCGCCCCTCACAGCTAAATACTTTAAATATTTAGCTTTGAAAAGAAAAGGAACTCATTAGGCCCACAGTGTCTGATGATGTCTCTTTCCACGTTGCTTATAGGTTCCACCAAAGTCTTCAACAGGATATGCTCTACATAAACATAAATGGAGTTAAATTGTCCTTCCTTCACCTTCAATCTTTTTTTTAACCAGGATAAATACCTCTTTTACAAATTAGCTACAAAACAAGTGTCACCTGTTTTATCCACCCTAAATTAACACCAAGTCTTTGCTGTAGAGTTGTACCACCTCTGGGGGCGCGTGTGTGTGTGTGTGTGGGTGTGTGTGTGTGTGTGTGTGGGTGTGTGCGTGTGTGTGTGTGTGTGTTTGTTTGTGCCCCGTGCCTTAGGACGTGCCCTGAACAAAACGCAGACAAATATGGACACGCAGAGTGCTGCTCTTCCAGATCCTCGATTAGATTAGATTAGATCGCATCAGATTTGGCGACGTTACATTAGCGCTAACCAGATTATGCTATCCCTCATCCAGCACACTTTACCTGCTAATGCTCTCTGAGCCTCATTAGCCAGGAAACAGCCACCAAAGGAAGCAATTAGAAAATCAACAGCATCTTCATCACTCACACAATCACACAGTGGAGGCATTAATCTCCCTCCAGGTAGCAGCAGACGCCTCCTCCCCGGCTATTAGTCGCTAACGACGTTTGTCCTGTGCGACGGGCTGGAGCTGGAGGGGGGGGGGGGGGGTTGCGAGCCTTTTCGCTTTCGCGTCTCGTGTGTGTTTGACTGTGAGAGGGGTTTTTTTTGTTTGTTTTTTTCTTACGGCATGGCGAGCTTCGCACGACGTCTGCATGAGGAATGTCCCAACACACGAGCCGAGGAGAAACGGTGGCGGGGAAGAATAATGACCTGAAGCTCGGTGTCAGGGCCAGATGTCTGCCATCCGAGGCTCAGCTCATAAACAGCGTACCTCATGGACCGGCTTATCCGCCGCATCCCGTTAGGCGGCGGGACGTGTGCGGCTGGGACCGTTCTTGGTGAGCGGATCTCAGCTGTATGAGCTTCCATCTGTGGCACCCTAATTGTGTTTATTCATGTAACATCAAAGGTTGTTTGTGTGTGTCTGTGTGTGTGTGTGTGCGTGTGTGTGTGTGTGTGTGTGTGTGTGTGCGTGGACATATTTTTACGTGAGGGCATTCATCTGGGGAGAACACACGGACATTCGAGCGGCCCTCGCATCCGTTTACCCTTTTAACCTTCCTTGATGACGCAACGCGTGCCTCGCGAAGAGATGAAGGATGCGCCAGCGGCCGCGATCATCAGAGCGGCGGAGGATGAATGGCCACGATGAGGCGGCGGGCGGGATCAGACAAAAAGAGGGGTTCGCCTGCGTCTGTGAGCCCAGACAATGGCGAAGAGGCGGGATGAAACGGAGGGAAGCTTGTTTTTCGCTGTGGGCAAATGAGTCGGCCGTATTCTTTTTGTTGTTGTTGTTGTTGTTTGCCATTGTTAGCCTCTAATCTGCAGATCTTTTTGAGCGACACTGATGTGTTTGATGCTGCTTCAACATACAGTGCTTCATAAAAGTGTCCTGCCCTTTGAAAATCTTCACACAGCCATAAAATTGAGTGAATTTCATTAGGTTTTTATCTGGACAACCATCAGAAAGTGGATGAAAAATAAAAGAGCTGAAACTCTGCAGGGGTTCGCCTCTCCTGCCTTTGCACATCGACAGCTCCTGTGGGGGGGGGAGAGAGAGACTTCATCCCAAGCAACAAGCAGCACTTTTTTGTTCAAACTCAGAGGAAGTTCACAGACCCTCCTTCTGAGAGTCTGAAGTTTTGTTACAGCATGAAGAGTCTTGGTGACTTCCTGTTTGGGTTGAAACCGATTGCCTTGATGCCCGTTGAGCTTCACCTGCATTGTGATGAGTAAATGGTTCATTGTTGGGCCTCTTAAATGTGGGTCAAGCTTTGGGCTTTTTGTTGGGCCAGTGAAGGGAAAAACGGCGCTAAAATAAACGCTGATGCTAATGACAATACATTTTTCTGTAAAAAATAAATAAATACACAACTTGCCCAGTGCTGGTTAAGCCATGTGGTTATAGTTGGGGATTTCTTTTGAAAAAAATGTAATTCACCAATTAGCTTATATACAACACACATTACAGACCAGCAAAAAGGGGTATGGATATACAAAATAAATGACCAGATAATAGGACAAATGATAGCAAAAAAATAAAGTAACCCAAAAAAAATAAAATGAATATATTCAACACTGAACATAATCAGTTGGTCAGGGTTTGAAGAGCAACTCATGATCACACCTCCTAACTCTAATAATACAGATGTCAGGTTAAGTTAAAGGTTTATGAATCCATTTCTTTCCTGTTTTCTTTTTGCCTGTGTGACTTTTAAAAAGTCCAAGAGCCCGAGGTGACACGCTGCATCGACTCTTCACCTGAATTCTAATTGGCTGTGAAATGCTAAAAGCTGATTTTTGTCGATGTTGCTGTGAGGTAGGGTAGTCATATGGTCAAAACAGATGAACAAACAACAGCATCAACTGCCGGTTCCTGGTTCTTATGGTGAATTTTATTGTTTCACTTTTCCTTTTCTTTTTTTTACACTCTGACATCCATCTGGAGCATCTGAAATCTTACTGCTCTGTCAAATTGGCAGCACACCTGCACTTCATTAGACGATACCATAATAGAACAGGACCAACCAAGCAGCACAATCTAAATAGAGAAATAATCTAATTTACATAACTAAACGGTCGGCAAAGTAAAACATTTACTCAAAAGTTTAGCTGAAATAAAAAAAAGAAACGGACAATACAAAAAAAATAAAATAAAACCCTCTATCGATGCAATCACTGACATCATCCAGCCATTGAAGCAGGAAGTGCTGGATTGGCCCCTCAAATACACCTGATCAGACTAAAGCATCTAAAAGGGACAAAAAAAGAAGAAAAAAGCAAATAATTTACCAGAAATGCTAACCTTGAAACAAAAGAAACATTTGCATTCATCCAACGATCCAGAAGTGTTAGCTTCAGCTAAAACATATACACAGATGTAAACTGCAACATAATCATACCACAAACAAACACAGAATAGTGAGTGAAGCAAAGTTACAAGAGCAAGGTTTAAGTTAAATTATGACCAACTATAAAAAGATGAAATAACTCAGAAATAAAAAAATAAGGGACAAGAGGTGGACTCAAACTGAACCACTTTGTCACAGTTGGACACATTTCTTCATCAATGTCACGGTGTGATTTTGATCTGGTGTGAACGGACCCTCTGGAATTTGATTCAACCAGACGGGAATTTTTTATATATTTTTTTCCCAGCTGCACGAACTAAATAATGACTGAAATCAGCAATGACAGTGTGTCATCGTCACCAACCGACTCAAAATGGTGCCTCGGCGGTTGAGGAGGAGCTGTCATTCAGCGGTGGATGTTAAACTCCGTATCGCTCCTTCCCTGTGTGTACAAACGCAAGTGTTGAGTAATCCCCTCCTAAACAGTCACGGTGTGTTGTGATTAGTGGCAGCCCACCATGCCGGATTCAATGACACACGCGGCGTTTACATTACATTACATTACCAGTTGAGCGCGGGGGACGGAGGAGTTATTCATAGAAATGTAAGCGGTGCTTTAGAACAGGGTTTCTGCAAGTTTCATCAACTCAGAGTTAAGGCCTTGTAAGAACTGTGTAAAACCATTATGAATGAGAAATACATTTTGTGACAGAAATGTACAAGTTGGCATATTATAAATAGTGTTAGCTCCAAACTAGTTTTCGCAGAATGCATGTCGTGTATTACGGGTTGACAGCAGAAGTGATCCAGTGGCTCAGACAAACGTTGTCCAGCAAATTGACAATCAATTTACTCTAAACCACGACAGACGTAAAAATTTAACAAGCTAGCAAGCAAAGGTATGTTAGCAGCTAATTAGTGCTATCATTAACTGCCTGAGTCACATAATGCAGTGAAGACGTCTGTGTGTGACAATAATAATAGCATGCATTATATTTTTCTCTCAGGTCAGCATTAGCCTTTTACCTTAAATAAGCTATTAGCTATTTTTCTTACTTATTAGCCATTTTTAATATGTGCTACACACAACATTCTAATGATACCCCACATGCTATTGACAGCATTTAGGGAAGGAGTTGTTCGGAGTTGTAATTTTTGTTCATTGTAAGCTTTACCTGTAAAAAGTTTGTGCTTTGTTCAGAAAAGTTTTCTAATGAATTTGACATTTTAAGGCCTTAATTTCAGATACACAGACACCTTGTCGTGTTCACACTTATAGATGCATGCAAATTTCTTGATGGCTAGCGTGTGAGCCCTTATCGGGGTCTCTGTCCCCTGTGCCTGACCATGTGCAGTGTGTGCGGTGCGCTGCTTATGAGTTGTGTAAACAGTTGATTGCACACAGATGAAAGGCCGCGTGACGCCCGCCTTGCGCCGTCCGCAGGCGCACGGCGGCGTTCCTGGCGGCTCTGTTCTCCTTGTCAATAATTACAGACCCTCGCTACAGAAGTCTGATTTCCATAGCTTGTCGTATTTGGATGTGCTGCGCCTTTTATCTTGGGGATCATGTTCTGTATCTCTCTGTCTGCTTGTTCTCGCTGCCTGTTTGCCTCAAACGCACACGCATACACACACTCCGACGCAGCCATACACAGAGTCTGTTTGATGGAGATGTGAGTGGCAGTTGAGATCTCCGGTGAGCTCTGAGCAGTGCCGGCGCTGTGATCGACAAAAGGTCGGCTGTATTTATTGTATGCAGGGGAAAGAAACCCGGCTGGATCTGTCCTGTTTGAAAAGTATGAAGTCGCTGCCGTGTGCCGGGGTGTGTGTGCAGGGGTGTGCGTGTGTGTGTGACACAGCAGGTGTTGATGTTTTTTGGAATCTTACATTGTGTGGGAAAGTCTGAAATTCGGTTTAAGTGCTTTCCACGTTTTTTTTTTTTTTTTAAGTATGACTGTAGAAAATGTTACAGATTAATGTAAACATGTTGTTTCCAAATGTTTTTTTAGTTGTCTGCATATTGGGTCTTTCTTTCCCTGTTCCTTTTTTTCTAGTAAACATTCTTCAATAAACCCTTTCTTTAAAATGTACCTTCTGGCCTTCCTTAGTCTCCTCATCCTGTCCGTCATAGGGTCATCGTTTCTTCCATTCTTTCATTTGTTTTATCCTTTATCTTTTTTCCTTCACTGGGCGATCTTCCATTAATTATTTCCTACCTTCTTTCTTTCTGGAGTCTCTCTTTCTTCCTTCTTGTCCTCCCTTTCTTCCCTTTCCTTTATGCCTTTCCATTTTCTTTCTTTGTGTTTGTCCTTCTGCTAGTCTCCTTTTTCTATTTTTTCATTCTTTCCCCCTTTTCCCTTTCCTTTTTCCTGCTTTCCTCAATTCCTCCCCTCCTTTTTTGGGTCATAATTCCTTTCTTGCATTTTCATTTCTCCCTTCCATCCTTCTTTCCTTCATTTCCTTATTTTTCGTGACCCTTCTTCCCTGCATCCATTCTTCTCATCTTTTCACTTGTATTTTCCTCGTTTTCATTGCTTTTTTATCTTTCCTTGTCTCCCCACTTCTTTTTTTTCCTTATCTCACATTTCCTTATCTCCTTCATTTTCCCTTCTGTCCATCCTTTTGTCCTTTCTTTCTGTCTGTCTCTGCATGTCCTTGTTGCCATGCCAACTGCCCGCTGCAGAAATAATCATCTCTCCATTTATGTGTGTCCCTCTTATATGCGGCTTCCAACCATAACTTCATCTGTAATTGATCTATTACAATTTTTAAAACGAGTGAATAAAATTTCGGAAGGGTTTTCTTTTTCCAGCGACGCTCTCGTCTGACATCGTTCTGTTCTCTTCGGTTCAGGTGAAATATTTCAGGGCGCACTAAACAGCTGCTTGCCTTGCCTCTGTCTGTGCAGCCTGAGGAGTTGACCAACGCCCTGGAGATCAGCAACATCGTCTTCACCAGCCTCTTCTCCCTGGAGATGCTGCTGAAGGTTTTGGTGTACGGGCCGTTCGGCTACATCAAGAACCCCTACAACATCTTTGACGGCATCATAGTGGTGATCAGGTACGGACTGGGCACTTCGCTACCAAACCGCGCGACATCTGGCGACGATCGAAAGATCAGAACGGATTGGTAATTGTCCTCACAAGAGAGTAAGCGTGTGTCTGGTGCTTTTTGTGTTTGCCCCTCAGCGTTTGGGAGATCGTCGGCCAGCAGGGCGGCGGCCTGTCCGTGCTGAGAACCTTCCGGCTGATGCGCGTCCTGAAGCTGGTGCGTTTCATGCCGGCCCTGCAGAGGCAGCTGGTGGTGCTGATGAAGACCATGGACAACGTGGCCACCTTCTGCATGCTGCTCATGCTCTTCATCTTCATCTTCAGGTAGGTCGGAGGTCGTTCGATTGGCGGCCGCCACAATAGCTGCTTTGTAATTCCACCGCGACATCCCAGTGGTATTAAATGACAATGGAGAAAGACACCAAAGTCATCTTCCCTGATTTACTTGTCACTTGTCATTTTCTGCCCTGTTGGGATTTAAAATGGAGTCTCTTTGCACTCAGCAGTTGTAGACACAAAATAAACGGCGCTTCCGGATTGGCTCCTTTGAAAACACCAGCCAATAGGATGTCAAGTAACATTTGCAACTACTCTGTGTATTTCAACTTCCTAAGCTGCATTTTCCTTTGAGTATTTTCAATAATTAGTATAGAAAAATTTGCAAGTAGGCAAATTTTCAAAATCATCAGACATTTTGTTTCAAAAGAGACAACATAATAAGTGTTGTCGCCGTGGCATAAATTCTGTTATTTTCTCTCTGCTTTTGGTTTTTCCTCAACTTGAAGCCACTTTTCTAAATATTTCATAAGTCTTAGGTAAGCAGAATAGTGAATGAGGAGCTTTGTTGGAAAGTAAAAGTGTCTAATCTTCCTTTGTTCTTCTGCATCCCTAATTAGCAGCTGCACTTCCAGTCCTTTTAAAAAATAATTTTTAGCCAACAAAGAAATCAATTTCCTGCTGAAAAAAAACAACAAACGACAGTCAGATGGATTCTGTGATGTATTATGTTTTACACTTTGAAGATTTTTAGGTGTTTGGCTCAAAACTACAATATTGTTTTGTCTTTTTATCTATTTGAGACACACTCCAGAACACAGCCGTTCACACGGAAACACGGCGTTCCGGCAGCTCTTGTGTATGCCGCACGTAAACAGAACTCCGTTTGAACGACCAGCTGCCAGGCTGAGCCAGCGGAGGCAGCGTTGCATTGATCCCTCGGCTCTAGTTGAGCTCCGCTGTCTGTTTTTTTCCCAATAAAAGGCAGACTGCACAGCAGAGTCTCTGCTGTGTCATAGTAATAACACCCACAATTACTTGTCTGATGTTCCGTGGCCTTTCTGTTCTCCGCAGCTTTTGTTTCGCCGCCGTCTTTTTCACCGGCCGATCCACGCGGACATGTGGTGAACCTTACGGCATATAGACGACATACGACCGTCTCCTCTTCCAGTCTGAATCTGCATGTGCTGAATATTCAAGCTAGTTAACTTTGACAGGTTTTTGTTAGATTTGAACCACAATTCTTAATGTTTTTGTTAAGAGTTTTTGTGATAAACGGACAAAAATGAGTTTAGCACAAATGCAGTGTAAGAGCTGAGGCAGCGTCCTGTAGCGGTCCCAGCGTCCTGTAGCTGTCTCAGCGTCCTGTAGCTGTCTCAGCGTCCTGTAGCTGTCCCAGCGTCCTGTAGCGGTCCCAGCGTCCTGTAGCTGTCCCAGCGTCCTGTAGCGGTCCCAGCGTCCTGTAGCTGTCCCAGCGTCCTGTAGCGGTCCCAGCGTCCTGTAGCTGTCCCAGCGTCCTGTAGCTGTCCCAGCGTCCTGTAGCTGTCCCAGCGTCCTGTAGCTGTCCCAGCGTCCTGTAGGGCAGCAGTACTGATGCTTCATGAACGGTCACACTGTCCATGGTGCTGAACTCAACCAGGAGCTCCAGTCACATCCCCTCTGCAGGCCTCCAGTCTGTCACAGAGACCCGGGAACTCAGGGGACATTCAACTGTATTGGAGAATTCTAGTTAAAGTTTCAAAATCTAACATTCTTTTTTTTTTTTTTACTTTTTTTTTATTTCTTAAAATCACAAAGAGGATAAACAAAAACGTCCAATATTTTTACGCTGAAAGGACAAGCCAGAGAGCATTTTCAGCCAGTGAAATCCCTCTGTTTATTTGTCCCAAATCTGCTACAGGCGTCTGATGTAAATATTTGTCCTCTGTCTTCCTGTTTGTGTTTGTCCCGTTTTCCTCCTCAGCATCCTGGGGATGCATCTGTTCGGCTGCAAGTTTGGCTCTGAGAGGGATGGAGACACGCTGCCGGACAGGAAAAACTTCGACTCCCTCCTTTGGGCCATAGTGACCGTGTTTCAGGTGAGGCCGTTTTCCCATGAGGTTCGGTCGGGACGTTCCCGGAAACATCCAGAATCTCATCTTGTGCCTCTTGGTTTGAGCTTCTTGATGAGTGGCAAAACGTTTTTAGAAAGTGCTAAATTCTTAGCTGCAGATTCAGAGTTATGGATGGGAGGCCATTTTTCTTCAAGGCGACGGTGTCTGCATGTATATCTTTTGAAGTTCACCATGACTGAAATGACTGTTTTAACCCCGTAAAGAGAGGCAGATGTGCAGCAGAATGACCTCAAACTGCAGCTAAAAATGTTGGAACTGGAACAAATATTTTCTAGGCGGCTCAATCCGAGGCGTTCAGTTGTACCTATGGCTCAGCTTTAGAGCAAGTACAACAGTTTTCACCAAAAAGGTGATGTCTAAATTCACAGGGTTTAGACATTGTTCATGTTCTTGACATAAGTCAGTCATTTAGGCATAGTTCTGCGCCTTCACGTTGTTTCTGCTTGTAATATGCCAATATCGAATCTGTAATGAGGAACTTTTAAACAGTCCGTTTTCAACTCTGAAACAATCTGTCACCTTTAAGTCGAAGCTCAAGACTTGTTTCTTTAGACAGGCTTCTAATACCATTTAGCGTAGAGGCTTCTCTTCTTCTTTCCATTGTTTTTGTTGTGTCTTTTTGTTTTCCTTGTTATGTGATCTATACTCTAATCTGTTTAGTTGGTTGTTGTTGAGCGTTATGTAAATCAACAAATCAATCGACCAACCAAAGGTGACAGCCGTAGACTTCAGTCGGCTGAAGAAAAAGCCGCCTAGGAGTTCGGACATTATGGTGATAGTCAAATTTGTTGTGTTTTTATGCAATGGAGCAACACAAAGTAGCGCCTGATTGTTACGTTACAGAAGAGCGACACATGGCTTTTACATTTTTCCCACAAAATCTTAAAGTCTATTACCTTTAGAGTTAGATTTCACCGCAGTACCAGGTACAAGTCTTTGCAAATGTAGACAGTGAGACTGTTTTCTCTGTCTTTTTTTTTTTTTTTTACGTTAGCGAAAGCTCAGTTAGACTAAACAGAGAACATCCGTAAACAGAGATTTTTAGACCCTGTCTTGGATTTAGATGTGCACATTACCTGGACAATTTCTAACACCTGAATACACCTTCGTCCAAAACGACTTTACATGCACAAATCCCAATAAAAGACCCCGAAGTTTGCGGTTTTTGCTACAAGCAGCAACAGCGAAGGCAAATGTAACTAAAACTCTTCTGATTTGACTTTTTAAATCCACTTCTCCTTCCATGTATAGATCCTGACCCAGGAGGACTGGAACAAGGTGCTGTACAACGGCATGGCCTCCACGTCTCCAGTAGCGGCGCTTTACTTCATCGCCCTCATGACCTTTGGGAACTACGTCCTCTTCAACTTGCTGGTGGCCATCCTAGTCGAAGGCTTCCAGACCGAGGTAAAAACTGCATATGCGGTTTAAATTACCGAGCCTAGAAAGAATGCGAAGGAAACTTTATGCTCACAGCTAACAGCGTTCAGGTCAGAATAACCCAGCTCGGCTCCAAGTTCTTTACTTTTCCCAGAAAAATCTGTGTTCGAGATGAATACCTTGGCACAAGTCTGTGATAATGGATAAGTGTTTATAGCTGCGAACAGATGAGACATTCTTGCACTCTTTGCAGTTGGATATAAGATATAAGATCAATGGTTTCTTTTTTTTCTTTTTCTTTTTTTTTTTTGCTTCATCTCTGTTATTCCATCAGCCTTGTCGCCTCCCACTCATTAATCCTCGTTATTGTTCTGCTTGTTTTCCAATGCCGTGAAGTTGCGACACGTCATGAGAGAACTATGTTCACCAGACGACATCCCACAGCGCCCAAATCCACATTTTTACATGGATCTTTCATGCTCTTATGTTCTATTTAATACTTTTTTTTGTCATCAGTAAACTTTAGCCTCTCTTTCATAAATAATTTTAAATGCCAGACAAATTACTGTGATGTATTACGGAGCGTGGCGCTTTCCTTGGGAGGAAGACGGTAAAGAGCGAAAAGAGAGGAGAAAAAGATGCAATCAAATAAAACAGCTGTGGGAAGGAACTATCTTACAAAAAAGAAAAGAAAAAGTAAAACTCATTCAGAGGCCTTTGTCGTTTTCCCTCCATTAGTTTATGGCAGCACCTCTGCTTTGATCCTCGGCACTTTCAGCTGTTGGTTTATGAAGAGTAAGAATAGAAAAAGAATGACTCAATATTCCGATTTCACACTGATCCTGCAGCTGTTTACTTCTTAGTCTGAAGAAATGTGTTTAATATTACAGGAAAATGTTTCCAAAGATATTAATACAATATCAACAAAGATATACCTTTTGAAACAGATACTTTTGTTAGCTCTTAGCTGAAAACCTATGCTATTTAAGTGAATTTGTTGCTAAACAGGTTTTAGACTATGGTAATACCATATGGTAAGATATCCACATATTTGTAATTTTTATGTGCCTCTTTATGATGAACAGAATATGTAAACACATTTATTTATTTGAAGTTTTTTAAAGAAAGCCTGAGCTACAAACATTTCTTGGGGAACAAAGCTAGCTTTAGCCCCGCTCTTTCTCTGAATTCTGATGAGTTATTGTTGACGTTACTGCCACCTTCTGGTGCGTCAGGGATATTTAAGTGTTTTTGTTAAAATTTTTGAGCTTTGACCGAATACTATTTTCTTTTATAGACAAAGTAAAATGTATTCTTTTACAATTATAGCTGGAGTAGTGTAGACATGGCCGGAGTTTTCTCTCCATGTCGAGTTAGCTTATTGCTAACTGTGGAGTTGTTAATAAATAGCAAAAGGCAGACTGTTATCACCTAACTAACTCAGTAGACAGTTTTTTTTGTATGTTTCTTTGGAAGAGTTGGAGACCAACACCAGATAAGTGAGTACAAGCATTATTTTGGCACATCTGCTAGTTAGCTAGCCAAGCGAACAAATGTGTAGCCGTCTGCTGGGCTAGCTAGCAAAAACTTGCCCTAACAGTGATATTTCATTGCCTTGTTCATTTTTCAAAGTATTAGATTCCATTTGGACTTTATTGCAGCTTACAAATGTGAATAAAATATATTTGAGTTTTAAGGTAGAACTTAAATTAAACAAAAAGAAAAAAAAAGCACAGACACCTTCATATACACGCAAACATCTAAGTGTGAGAATCTCCATGGTTCCCTCAGTGAAGAGCTGTTACCTTAACTCTCAATTACTTCTTTTTTTCATCTTAACATCCTTTTCTGCAAAGACTAAGTTTATTTTTAGTCAGCCAAACTTGCTGCCAGGTAATGGGCAACTCAAATGACGTGGGCCATGGCCAGGAGATGTGCTCAACTGTGGTGCCAAGACACGCACACACCGCCACACGCTGTAAAGATGTTACTTTTAATCTTCATTTTGCTTCTTTTATTCATTAGACCCATCTTTTTCCTCCCTGCTCTGTATGGCACAACTAGCCCCCAATCTCCATCTTTCTTTTATTTACATGTTCATTTCACCTACCATTTTTTCTTCGGTATCTTTCTGTTTCAGGCTCTAGCGGTGTGCCCATGTGACTGTACAGTATCCAATGCAATGAGTGCAACCTTGCTGACTTATGTCTTTTTGCTGATTTTTTTTTTTTTAACCCCAGAGAACATTTAATTAATAATTTCACACCCAGGCATATTCTTGCAGTATCCACATTCAATGCAAATGAATACATCTTTGGTTAAGATTATGACAAGACAGACAATACTCATCTTTTATTATGGTACTAAAATTGAATACCATTCAGTTTTGAACAAATGTACCTTTCTGACTAAATATAAAACGCACAAATGATGAAGAAGAAGAAAAAAAAATTCCATATAAGTGGAATAACTGGTGGCACAGTTATTGGTACCCAGGCTTTTGTTACTTTGTACAATCCCTTTTGGTCAACAGGACAGAATCTCCTAAAACATTTCACTAGGTTGTGCTGGTCTAAGATTCTTATAGTAAGACAAGTAAAACGTTAGAATTTCACCATACTGAGGTATGACCAGAAATATTTTTTAAAAACTATAAATTATCCACTTTTTAGACCTGAGCAGTGAAAGCAACGTAAAGGCCGATCATGATTGTACGATTAATTTCTCTTTTTGCCCCAAAAACGCAAATTTGTGGGGCCTAGACATTTCAGAAAAGTCACCCAAAATTGTTCCCCAGATTAAATGAAAGGTTTTTAACCCTCCCTCAGCCTTAGCGCTAAGCTCAGCAGGAGTGCTTGGACAGCAGAGAAGCAGGTGGCAGGAGTGTGCCGTCAGACCGTCCGTTCATGAAACGACATACACGAAATCAGAAAAAGCGCACGTCGCATAGAGTAAACAGCTTGTGGGGTCCAAATGACACCATCTCTAAAATCTGTGGCAGGGTATAGCATCAAAAGTGGACCGGGCTAATTTGCTCTATAGCGCCCCCTGAAGTGAGATAGACCAAACCATATATTGTTGAGATCTCAAATTTGGTACATATATAGATCCCCTCAAATCAAGAAAAAAGTTCTGTCCCAAAATGTGTAGGGAGGCGGCCATTTTGAGTCAAAGGGCAATTTTGGCCCATTTTTTACATTTACACACCCCGAACTTTAATGAACTCACTCCTCCTAAGGATTTTGAGCTATCGGCTTCATTTTCTTCCCTTACATTTTATTGGTGTAATTTGGCAGATATCTAATCAAAATCTGCTGGTATTTGAAAGATTTGATCATGCAGTGCTCACTAAAAGTGGCGTCCAGGAAAGAATCAGGCTCACAGCATCTCAGATCCATCACTGTAAGTAACATAAGGTACGAGGTCCTTTCCCACACGTCCATTCATCGTTTTTGCCACGAAAAGGCAAAAAGCTCCATCTTATGTGAGATTGCATCTGATAGAAAAGATTGCTTTCTGCCGACATCACTCCCAAACAACAGGTTGCCGTGTAGATGGACTTTGATGGTTGCTACGGGTAATTTGTAACCTCACGCTTCCACTCCTTACAGTTCTGACACTTTTGGGATTTTTTTTTCTTTTTTTACCTTTCCTACCATTCTGATTGGGTGCTGTCGCCAACAAAATCTTGGTCCTGGTCCAGTGTTGTGGCCAGTTGATAAAATGAATGGGCTTCTGTAGATTCTGTAGATTCCTAATCAGAAGTACCGAGGAAATGACGTCAACCTAAATAAGTATAAGGTACAAAAAAAAATGCTCTAGTTACTTTTTTTTAAAGGAATTGGTTAGGTTAGGGTACCAACAATTGTTCCACCAGTGCTTTTCCCAAAAACTTTTCAATGTGAGATTATACCACGATAATAAAGGATTAATTTTTATCTCCAGAAGTGGAAAAACGTGCTGTTTCTATACGCACAGCATTAAATGAGACTTCTTGTCTAAAAAGCCTCCACATTCATTAAAAAAAATCACACAGGTTAACTCTAGAGTACGACATGGCCATGCTGTTTCTATGCTGCCCTCACTTCTCATGCTTCCACATGTGGCTTAATGGCCCCGGCCGTCTACTTGGATTTGTTCTCCAGCAGGATGAAGTCAACATTTTCCAACATGTTGAATCATCTTTATTGTTCTCCCCTCTGCTCTCGTCCACCGCTGTGGCTCCACTCCTCTCCTCCGTGCCTCCTCTCCCTTTCTTCTTCTTCTCTCCGGCCACTTCCGCTAAAAGGAAATTACCAAGCGGGAGGACTTGCATGCCCAGCTGAGCCTAATTCAACTGCCTGTAGACTCAGGGGTATGTACAGCTCTGCAGCCCTGCCTCTCCTCCCTTCCCTCTCTCCATTTAATCAACTAGCCCAGTCCTCCTCCACCCTCCGTCTGTCCCTCACCCGTCCTTCTTCACCCTTTCCTCCCCTCATCATACCCCATGACGCCGTAGACCTCTCGACTGCCGGTTTCTACTCGTGAGTGACAGAATGATGAATAACATTGCAGAGGCCATTTTGCATCGTTAATGTGACAGGTTAATATTTAGCAGACATTAATGTAGATATTAACATGCAGCTCTAAGTCACGCTTAGCCACGAGTGCCTTCAGAGGACTGCTCAGCCTTATTGGAAAACAAAACCTTTCTAACTTGTTCTCAGTGATATTGAGCAGTGCAAAATTTAGTTTGGATTATTTTTTTTTTATTTCCAAAAGTTTCAAAAATCTTTGTTCCTGCCAGTCCAATCCAATAGAGTATTGAATGGGAGCTTTTCCAAGGCGTTTGAATGGACGCTGCTCTCTCTCGGGTGTATCAATCAGTAGAAAAGATGAGCAAATAATTGGCTCTTTGATAAGAAGGCAAAGCGCCGTGATTCCCCAGAAGGGTTTCGGTCCCAGACACAGTGTCTAATTAGCACTAATAACACAAGTGAGGATATAGGGACAAACATTATTGATCATTTCTCATTTAAAGTCATAGTTTTGAAGCAGAGGTTGACCGATTCGCAGGTCAAGTCTCTTTTTGGACCAAAGCTTATAAATCTGAACCTCAAAATTTAATTTTAAAATGAACCTTCTGGAGAGTCTGCTGTTCGTTTTTTCCACATGCCATCCTTTATGCACAAAGGTAGGCAATAGCAAGTCGAGGGTTACACCTAGTCCTATTGGATAATGTCTCAAGTTATACTGTCTATATTCTCTGTTGTCTGTGTTGTACCAAGTACATCAGTGTGACGAGGTTTTCACTGAAAACAATATATTTAACCAGTTTACTTCTTAGAAAATGAAATTCCAAACATAAATATCTCTTACAATGAGAAGGTTTTCAACAAAAAAGTTGAATCCCACGATGTATCTTGGGTTTATCAAGATGGACATATTGTGTGCATTCTGTGAGACCCTTGCGCTCTGTTCACAGACGGTTGGGATTTCATAGTCTCTCTCCCAAGTCACCCAAACTAGTTTACTGATGTATTTTTGAGTTTTTAAGTTGTTACAAGCTTGGCCAACATGACTCTCGGATTAGGTGTTCACACCCACTACTTCAGTTGACCACCTGCTTGACCACGAAGGTTGCACAGCGTCAGATTTATATGAACCAACCACTGTCTTAGATATACTTCACTAGGTGGGGCTGGGCCTTCTTTACCTTTAATTTTTCAAAGCATTTATTCACCCAGGTGTTGAAACAATCCTCAAAGATTTTATCAACATCACGCAGTTGCAGCAGATTTCTCAGCTGCATATGTGTGATGCGTGTCACGTGTCCCACCGCATCCTGAAGAATCTACTCTGGTAGGCTGTGGTGGTTCAACGATGCTCTACTGGTACTAAGCAACCTCAAGTACGCCATGGAAATATCCCTTTATAATACCATCAGCCTGAACCAAACCCAGATAAATCAGTGCTTTTATGTTCTTTGCACCAAATTCTGACTGCGGTATAAATGTCTGGAGTCATCTGGACTCCAGATTCATCTGACCAGAGTTTCATAGCCCATCTGCTAACCAGAGGTCAGTCACACTTTCAGTCATCTCAAACCATCGAGATGTTTCCATCCACACATTCAGATTCTGGATATTTGCTCTTTCTTCGGACCATTGTCCATAAACCTGATGGAACGTTGTGTGTTAAAATCACAATAGCTCCTCCTCTTGAGGTTAAAAATCGTGTTTACCGTGTCTTGATTCTGAAAGGCACTGAGCTGCTGCTGCCATATGATTGACATGAATATAGTAGCGATGACAGAGCGCAGAAGCAATTTCCAGTCGGCCATCTTTCCAGTCGCATGAGGCAAATCTCCCATCAGGCTGTCGGAGCATGTTTCCCATCATCTGCCAGTTCTCTAACCTGTTCCCTGCATGGCTCCCTTACTGCTGCTGAGACTAAGTGAAGTTCTGAGCTCACCTGCGCTCAGAAGAGATAACTAAGTCTCCAACACTTGCGTTGTGACTTGCTTTGTTCTCCCTTATAAGCAGACTCCATATCAAGCCTCATGTCGAATGCTCAACTTCAAGCAACGCTTTCTTCCGACTGTCGTCTTTGTTCAAATTCTGTGCTGGCGATGGCAAAAAATCTCCTCGTTTCAAACTCCTGTTTGTAGTGGACGAGAGCACAAAATATGGTGTGGGATCTTTTTTTTTTGGGAACTCCCCTCCCCCCATCGAAGTGAGATAAACTCAGCTAGTTCAGAAGAAGACAGCTCATAGATCCAGTTTCCCAGAGCTGCCCAGTGCTCTCACAGAAATGAGACCATAACTTTAGGATTTTCCACTTGTTCTTTAAGATTTCTCTGCTATGTGAGATCCAATCTGATATCGTAGCGTTTCCATTGACTAACTGTGCAAATTGGAATTAGGAAGATAAATTTGCTTAATGGAAGCAGCCTAATTAAAAAAAAAAAGGTATTTCTACATATTGTTTTTGCATTAGGATAAGTTGCTTTTTCAGCCGTATCAAAATTAGTGTATCATGCAAAACTGCAATGGAAATGCTTTTGTCACATCACACGAGTCACGCGATTGACAACCGGATGTTACTTCCGGCAGAAAAGACGAAGAAGATGACAGAAAGTGGTAGGAGGCTGATGATGTGCCATTTTTAAAAATGATTTATAACATGAAAAAGCATATTTTATGGAAACACCTTAGCACTGTATTTTAATTAGAAAGTGTTTTTTTTTTTTTTTACATTAGCTGAATATCAAGAAGTTTTTTGCACATTTGTAATTGAAACGCAGCTACAGAAGGATTTGAGTGAACACAGAGTGCTGTTCAACAAGGGCTACTGTCATTAGGGTGGCAGCTGGCAATTATTTTAGTAATCTATTATTCTGGCAATTAATCAGGTTTAAAAACAATTTACCGTTTCCATATTTTTCATATTTTTCCCCACAATATTAGAAAGAAATGAACAAAAGTGCAGATACACATATTCCAGTTACTTTTTAAGTAAGAAAATAAACAAGTTGGTGTTGTGCTTTTTTATTTTATTGTACTTTATGAAATACATTAGCACAGCATTCCTTTAGTGTACACTTAATCATTTGTATCAAAGCATGCATCTGCAGTGCAGGTCTGATCTATTGACTATTAATAATTGCCTTAATAGGATTTTTCTTTACTGAATTTGAATCAGGTGAAGCAAAAACTACTTCAGGATGTCTGGGTAGAAAATACTTAGAGACAAAGAAGGATTTTTTTTTAATCTTAAATGCAAAATGTAGATTTTCTCACAGTTTTTTGGCCTATTTACTGCACTGAGTGTGTTGTTTTAGAGCCTGTATACTCCAAATAATGATTTATTGATTACTAAATTACTACAATTTATTAATCTGATTAATTGTTTCAGCCCTAGAAGTCATTAGAGGCTATGTTTTGCGTTTTTCTTAGAAATATGTGTTCTTTGTATATTGTATATACTCACAAACTAGTCATTTAAAGAAGCCAGTTACATGGAGTATTGCAAATCTTTGCAAATATTTCAGGAAGCGATTGGAAAAAATTGTACGCAACAGTGGTCCATTTGATTTGGACAGGAATGTGACAATCACACTCTCAGATTTGTGCAATGTTGAGTATTTTATTTCAATATAAAGGGTTTGTTTAAACTTTAATCCGATTTTTAACTAATCTAAAAGTTTGCGTTTACAGATGGCACTATTAGTGGGCATGCACACACGCACACGCACACACACGGAAACAATTACTTAGCTTCCTGTTATCAACAGCCAGTCTCTGGCTCCCGTTTTTTTTTTCTTTTTGAAGAAATGTAATTGAGATCCTCCCGTTCGCGTCTGCTCTTGATTATCGAAGGGCCCACCGGCGAGCGCTCCCATCTCCTCCTCGCAGGTCCGAGCCTAAATTGGGGGTGGCAGAGTGTAAACAAGAAAATATAGGCAAACTGAGCCTCCGATTTCCCCCCACAGATAATGTCTACATCTGATCTTTTCTGCTAAAACTCCGAACGCAGGGTGAGTAAAGCATTTACTGATGTGTGCTAACTCCCGCTACTCCAGAATGAAAAATTCATAGCCTGTTTTTGCCGCTGACTGTGTTTCTGCTGAAATTAATTTTTCAAACTAAATACCAGATGGGACTTCAATAATTGGTGTTTGACGACTAAATAATAGATCATGCCTGCCTGGAAGGCATTTCACATAATAAGACATCTTCTATATTTTCTTTTTTACATAAACAGGCTGAAGAATAACAAAAAGTGAGCTGGTTATTTATCAGCAGCTCCTTAGCAGACAGTAAACTGAATGTTACACTGTGGATGAGGCACTTGCGTATAAAGGGCTTATATAACACTGTGTACGCTGTTCTCAGTAATGAAACAAGGCTAATGTTAAACCAGGACTCCCTTGGAGCTCATCTTCTTACTCGGGTTTAACTTGTATCTTCTCATCTTTCCACAAAAAAATGTTTTTTTTTAATGCTTAAAGAAAACATTAGAAAGCCGCAGGATTGGAAAACAATCAATAGATCCCAAATATTTACCAGGATGCATCTTTTATGTTATTTTGTGATGAAGTGAAATAATGAGCAGCCTGAAAACCGTTTTTACTGACTTTATAATCGAAGGTTACTTTTTTCTGGATACACCTTTCAATCATTCAAAACTTTAAGGCTGTTGAAGAAGGCGATACTTAATATTCTAGAGCTGTATTTTAGTTAGAAATACAGAACTAGAAATATCCCTTATTGTCTGAGAGTGGGTAAAGTCAGTTGTACCAGTGGCAAGTTAAAAGTAGCTGGGAAGGATCTACATTAACGCTACTTTGTGCACTTAGGATGCAGCAGTCTGTCACTAAAGAGCTCTTCAGTCCTACAACAGTGTCATATTTGAGGTATCTGTTTCTGATTCAGCTCCACACTACAGATGGAGTTTGCACATCATCAGTATTGTTATTAATCTTATGATTTGCTGTGGAACCCTTCCACGGGAAGGCTTCGTTGCTGAATTTCTATCACCGCTTACTAATCTATACATCTGTCAGTCAGTAAAAAATGTTTAACCCTTTTGTTTAGAACAGCAATTAAGTTCAATTAAGTGGACTTGAGAAATGGTTCTGAAGAAAAAACTAGAGTTTTTCTAACGGTATGTCCTGAAACTCTTATGTAGGTTTTCCACAGATTTTCCATTAGAAACACCCGTTACAAGATGTTTCAGGGTTTCAAACTCTCCAAACCTGGTGCTAGGGCTGTCATCCAGCAGCCCACTGTGTTTTTGAGGGAAAAAATGTTCAAAGTGGACAGAAAATTTGAAAACATCACCTGGTACTTATGTGTTATTAGAAGATGGTGTTTAGACACACCGACTATGAAGCCTTATAAAGAAAAAGGCAAACATTATCAAAATACAATTAAAATAAATGTCAATTATTTGAACTTCAGTTGTTTCATCCCAATACATATAAAATGATGCTTAGCCTGAAGGGGGCACAAGTAAAGCCTGATGGCCCGCCAGGCTTATAATACATCGAGGGAAAGCCTGTGTTTGTAGTTTTGTATTTAGTTGCAGTTATAAAATCTGGCTGCCTCTCTGTTTTGAACCACCTGGACATGGGAAAAAAGGAAAGGAATTAGCGATAGCAGCAACAACCACAGAGAGCCACAGTATAAATTTCAAACATAATGGAGCGAAAACACCTAAAACGCCTAAATACATGTCTGTCAATGAAATCTGAAAATATCTTCTCCAACTTCAGCTCGACAACCTATAAGCTAACGCAGCTGTGACTCCAAGATATCTTCGGGTGCTTGATATGTCCTGCTGTGAGCCCACATTTTGAAACGGCAAGGAATCCTCTAAAATATGTAAATGCATGATTACAGAGACCATAAAAGGGTCCGAGTGGCCCTTGAGTTGATTGGCCCACCAGTTCATTACCATCCACTCTTGCTACATCATCCCCCCCTTTTCCCCCAGTCTTCCCAGGTCAAGCAAATCAGATGGGGGTTTTACGACACAGTGGCATTAATCGCTGGGAAGAAAATGCAAATGCGATCACCAGAATAGAAAACCTGGAACGCGCAATATTCATACGCTCTTTTTCTTCTCGGCTCGTGGGAAGTATCGAGGAAGTAATTTGTCAGATCAGGAGGTGATGCGTGGCGTTTTGGTCCGGAGGCTTTTCCTACCTACTGTTTATTCTCTTTGCTGCCACAGAGGTCTGACTCACCAGGCCAGCTTTTCATTAATACGACGTCCACCGTGGCACCCTCTCCCGCTTTTAATAATATCTGCCGGCACCAGCGAAGCGGAACAAATACAAGAGATATATCTAGTTGTTTTTATTTCCACTGATTTGAGGGAGGAAATCCGTTCATGGAAGAGGTAACCAGAGGAGAAGCATGGGGGAAATGACTCAGAGAGTGAGGAAGGACGAGTTAAATGATAAGCAGAGAATACTTTCAGCAGGTACAGACGCGAGAGATTCATCCCTAAACGGTTCTGCTGATGGAAGGATAATTTAAAGAGAAGTGCTTTGAAGAGCATCCAGCTTGCTTTGTGTAATAATAGACCAACAGCTTCTCCTTACTCCAAAGTTCTCAGGGCAGTTTTTAGATTATGAATAAAGGAAATTCAGAAACCTCTGTCGTTATGTCAGGGTGTTTGCTCCTTGTTCTCAGTTTTACTTGCACAGCAGCACTTTACGTAGCTGGCCTTTGTAGCAGACATCGTAACTCAACCCAAAACACAACACCTGTGTCCAGCTGTTCACTCTCCGACCAGATTTATGCATAGCAGAGCAGTCCAACAGTAGGTACCGGAATCACACCAATAAACTGAAAGCGACTCAAACAAGAATGCTCTGTCACTTTTGTTTCTTTTTCTGTACTTCTGAGCTCTTGCCACATTTTGTGAGTAAAATATTTTAGTTAAATCCCCCCCCCCACCTCCACCGAAGCGGACACGTCTTACTTTGCTGCCGTATCTCACTTCCTGTTTCACTCTTGACATTCCCGTCAATTTGTTGCACAGCTGCAGACAAAACAGACCGTCTTTGAGGCCCGGGTGACCTTAACAGATTCTGATCGCTGCGTTCGTCATCCAACCCAATTTTTTGACGGAAAATTGGGTCGGAACAAATACTTAGAATAAATACTATGTTGCACAAATAGCTGTTATTTTCTCACTGTGCATACGGTATATGCCAAAACAGTGTGACAGCATCTTTAGGGTGAGGTACCACAACTACTTTTAAAAGCTTGGACACCACTAATACTCAGTAAGGTTTAGATATTACATCTTATCAAATGCATCCGTCACAGCTATAGGTTTGAGGGAGACATTAAATTTCACATGTCAACTTTAGAGTTAGGAGTTGCTGTATCACACATGCTTGAACTGATTTAGGTATAATTTATAAACAGATAGACTTAAATATCACAATAGTAAGCAAACCTCAATCTATTGGATGTTTTTTTATTTTATTTGTGGTAATGATAACCTTTCTTCTGTGTTTGGTCTGACAAAACACCAGGTTCTGCTTTGTAATATCTCCTTTGCTCTTTTATTTCACAAGGGGGATGCTTCTAAAACCGGGTCGGAGATTGATTCTGTTGCACGAAGTATGGAAGACGTCAATGGCAGCAAAAAGGACTTATCGCCTTCAACAGGTAAGCCATGATTGTCTATAACGTATACTGACTGTACATAAAATGCCACAGAGGACCGACGCGAGCCTGATGTGAAAAACATCTTGCACTACGTGTCTGCTAAAGTTTTATTTGGACAACCTGTTTCCTCAAGGTGTACCTCAATTATTCCCCGCCTGCCGTCTCTATGGTCGTCCTCAAACCAGAACAGCAGCTTTATCTACCACTCATTGTGTGCCAGTTCCCATCGACTCTTATTGCTGCTCAGGCAGCAGCCTGGAAAGCAAATGGAAACACTGCGGTAAGCAGTGCAACTTCCAACTTCCTGTCTGTCTCTTCAGGCACCTATAAAGCTGCGTACCTGGCTGGAAGACTCACTTCTTTACCATCCAAAATTTTGTTAAGCCACAAAGGAAAAATTAGCATTTAAAGTTGCGTTACTCTCCTATTGCTCTGCATTGGTGTTGCTGCCAAACACAATGTTCCCTTTCACTTCCATCAGATCGCTGCTGTGGTGGTGTATTCATGTTACCTTACAAGTACAGATTCTCCATTTTTAAGTCCTTCTTTTTCAGAAAATAAAAAAACGCCTGAACATCCTCATAGACTCTAACCAATCTCCAATCTCCATCCGTCTGTACTTCAACAGTAGTGCCGGTGAATGGTCACGTGGAAATGAAGACCAGTCTGACTCCACCGCTCATCACCCACACCGCTGCCACGCCCATGCCCGTCCCCAAGTTGCCCGTGGCGGGCGACCCCGTCCTGGGCTACGAATCTTGTCAAGGCAGCAATATCTCCATCGACCCAGCCTGCTTTGACAAATCGCCTGTGAGTAAGAGTGTTATTCGTTTCCCCTGCGCTTTACAGTTCTCTTTTGGGATGGAAGGTTTGCCAGGATGTAACCGAGCAGCAAGAAATTGCATCCTTTTCTACTCGGCTTTGGCCACAGTGTCTCAATTGAGTGTGTGTCTCTTCCCAATGAGCGATGATGATTAATGTCTTCTATCGATCCGGCGGTCTGCTTTTGGCTGCAATCACCACTCTATGGGACAACCTGATGATCAAAAAGAAGACTTGTGAGAATATATCCCAATCTTCCATGTACTCATGTCTATCTATGACAGTAGCTGCATTTCCATTGACATTAGACAATTGGACATTGGACAATTCCGCTAATGTCGAAGAAACGCAATTTTGCAATTGCGGTGTTTCAATGAAATAAGACACAATTAAAACCACACGTGAATAAGTTTGTTCATGCGATAAGTTATTAAAAACATGCCACGCATAATCCTCCAGGTACTTTGGGTTAAGTTTTCTTTGCGGTTTGCACCAGTGACAACATCTGGTTGTTGATCACGTGATTTGTGTGATGCAAATCATGTGTTTCCGTTGTAGTTTTGCGAAGTAAACCGATTTTTTTGTAAACACCTCATCCTGGCGGCAAAACGTTTTATAGAAAAACTATTTTTTTCAGAATTGGGGTGTTTTCACAAAACAAATTTATTTTCAAAATGTCAAACTACTCAGTTATATGGTTAATGGAAACGTAGCTAGTGTGAGTCATAGCTCTGATTATCACATTGTACAGCAGCTTTATTAAGGTCAGCTGCCCAAAAATGCAAGAAAACCACACAAGTAACCAACAAAAAACAGCAAAGTCATGACGACTTTTCTCATTGGTCGTCCTCTTGCGCCGCTCTCTCCGCAGACTAGCGTCCGCTCCTCTCCACACGGCCAGTGGACGACCGGCAGCGGCTGGGGCAGCCGACGGTCCAGCTGGAACAGCCTGAGCCGCGTGCCATCATACAAGCGGCAGAAGCGACAGTCTGGCGAGCGGCGGTCTCTCCTGTCCGGGGAGGGCAACTCGAGCTCCGACGAAGGAGACGGGGGAGGAGAAGGCGGAGGCGGGTTGGTGGACGAAGACAACACGTCCCTTCCTAGGACGGACTCGATGTCGCAGCCTCACGGAGGACCGCGGCACAGGAGGATGGAGTCCGTAGAAACTCGGAGCTCCATGGATTTGCCTCCTGAGGCCTTACTGCAGGTAGAGCAGTTTTTGAAGCTGTTTGACTTTCCAAGCTTCTTTGACAGTGTTCATACCTGTTGAATTTTCTCTCATTTTGTCCCATTACAACCACAAATGTTAACATCTTAGTAAGGTTGTGGAGAACCAACAGCAGTTCTTCTGGATTCCAAGTTTGTTCTAATTCCTGAAGTATATAAAGTAAATGTTCCCGATCTGGGTTGCTAAGCAAAAGTAGTCCCTAATTTACTTACCTGCACTTTGTTTTTCCATCCACGCAGGTGCCCTACCTGCACCGCTCAGCCAGCATGCACAGCTCCAGGCCGCCCTCCCTGGCCCACCTACGGCCTCCAGAACACAGCGACTGCAACGGGAAGGGAACTCCGTCGGCCCTGGGCCCGACCAACGTCTCCCTGGAGGAGAACACAGAAGACGAGAACGCGGAGGAGGAGGTCAGCCAGGTTAGTCTCCACCTGCAGTTACCTTCATACACTAACTCTGCCCTTCTGAGATGTTGGAGACTGAACACTATGACTAGGGCTGGACAGTAACCCAATAACAGTATATATTGTGATAGACACATAATCAATATTAATACATAAAACATCTGATAGAATATTCAGTACTCAATACAAAGAACTGTCACTGAAGTCCGATCAAGAACCGCTGAGCGTTCTGGGGGATGAAGGCAGAAGAAAGGCTTTAGCCGTTCAACCTTTTTATGGCTAGCTAAGCAACTTCACTTTTTGGTTACCTAGCAACAACCTGTCAAGTAACGTGTGCAGCAGCAGTTTCAGGTTTCACCACCGTGCCTCAAAAGTGCCTAGAAAAAAAATACACAGTGGAATGAAAACTGTGGGTAAAACATAGAACTGCCAGTTTGGCAGTATTCCAGATATTTAAAACAAACAAAAAAGACGAATCAACTTAGGAAGGTGTTCCTAATATATTGATAATTATCAATATTGACAATAATTGATATCGACTGATATGAAACCCCTATATCGTGGTAAGTTTTTCAACCCTAATAACATGTGGTATAACAACCCAACATATTTAGTGTTAACTTAGTGACAACGAAAGTATTGTGACTTATTTTAGTGAAAAAAACTCAACTGCATAAAAGCGCAATATTTCACAGTATTGCTTCTCATTGTTTATTCAAGTATATTTGATAAGGAGCATGTAGATACAGCCTGACGTCCATTTTACTATAGAAGCATGAGGTTTAGACGGCGTGACAGGTGTTAACAATTTAAATTTAAATTTTTATTTAACTTACAAGATTACAATTACCAGATTTGTACTGATGGTCACATCTTTTATTTGTAAAGCCGGTTTATCCAGCAGGAAGCTTTGAACATCTGGATAACGCATGTTCTGTGCATGTTCTCCTCTGTGCAGAGTCGTTTTGACAGGATTCTCCGATGGATGGAGAAGAAGCAGCCAGCATGGTGTCGGCAGAGAGACACATGGTCCCTCTACCTGTTCCCCCCACAGTCCAGGTACGCTCTACATCAGCCCCCCCCCCCCCCCCCCCCCCAACACGTCAAACTCTTTCCATTGAGTCTTGCAGATTCCTATCTGTAACAAAAAAAAAAAGTTTTTCAATCTCTATTCTGACTGTAAAGCTGTCAAAATCTTGTCACAGAGAAAGTAAGCAACGCTGAAAATGTACTGATAAAATGCAATCTTCCAATTGACTAGAAAAGGTTTATTGCTGCGTTCGACTGACATTCCATAGTGCTGACTCTGAAGTCATTTTCCCGCAACATGAATGCGTCAGGTTTTTTCTTTTTTCCCTCATCCCTTTTTATATCAACTCCTATTCCCTCCCACACTCACACTTCAGAAGTCTCTTTCATCTGCACATTTCTGCCATATCAGGGGTGAGTAAGCGGCAGCGGAGGGAGGAAGGGAGTTTTTCCCTCTGAGTGCGTCGCGTTATCTCGGCCACGTGCGGAATCTACACTCCTCCGTCATCATTTTCGCTCTGAACGTCAAGAAAGTCAATGAATTGTTGTCCTATAATTATATCGCGATGATATCTGAACACTTGTATCCTTTCAACACCATTAAGTGTTTCAGGTTTCATAAGCCTCCAGTTTAAATTTAGCCTTATATTCTTGAGTTGTTAAACTTTGCCTTTTTACAGCAGCAACAACCGCAGTGTCTGTCAGTACGGGGTGACATTTGTAAAACTATACAGCCAAAAAAAAAAGGAATAATGTGGGTTATTTAGCCTGTTTTAAGAGGAAAAACTGCAGGTTTAGCGAACTAAATATGTTCCGTTAAACTAAATATTTTATTAGCGAGCTAAAAATGTAACTTAATTTCAAATTAAATATTTAACTCTAACCCAAATATTTATTTTATAGCTAAATATTTTGTTAGGAAGCTAACTATTTATCTTCAAATTAAATATTTATTTTGAATCTAGACATGTATTAGCAATCTGAATATTTAACCTCAAACTAAACATTTAACTTCAAGCTAAATATGTAGTTAGCAAGCCAAATATTTATTTTGAAGCTCAGCTAAATATTTAGCTGGTCTGCAAATTAACTTGCTGATTACAGTATTGGAAGTGGATTACCAAAATAAACGCTGGATCTTGTGAACATTTATATAAACTCACGTCACACCTTCATCGTTTCTTCTCCTCTGACATTTAGCTTATTCAGTTTGCAGGCTAAATAGTTAAAATGGTTTGCTAACTAGATATTTAGTTGTCAAGCTAAGTAAGCAAAACATTTAGTTGTTAACCTCAGCATTTAATTTAACTAGATATTTCATTTTGGAACTAAATATTTGAACAAAATAAATATTTAGCTTATTTAGGTTGCTAACTAAATATTTAGCTTACTAATTAAATATTGAGTTTGAGACAGTGGCATTTTTAAATTATTGAACTATGTAGTAAGAATATGTCTTTAAATTATGAATTCCAGTTTCTTTATTTTATGACAGGTTATCTTATAACCTAAATCATTGCTGCCTTGTTTTGACCGGGTCACTTTAAAAACGCCGCCACATATTTCAGGCGCAAGATGTATTATGGGTTTTTATTCACCCTTCAAGTCAACCATTACACTATGATGACATCATTTAGTATATTTCTGCAGACCTTTTAGCTGAGCTGTGTTTGAGCTTATTTAGATGTTAATTCAAGCAAACAGGATGTTGAAGGAGGATCAAAAGTTGCATTTGTCTGGAGGCGTTCACACGCAGCCGTCCAGGTTCCTGCAGCTTCTGAATTCAAAACTGTTTTCCTGCTGACAAATGTTTGTTTTTTCCAGTCAGGCTGTAAATGCCACAACAAAGGTGGAAATAGCTTTGAAATGATTTATTATTATGGGCTTTTTTTTTTTCTCTATCACACAAAAACCCCCACAAACTTAGAAACTGGAAAGAAAAATGAACAACACATGATAAATATTAGGTTTTCTTCATAATTTAGTTTTTTATCAGAGCGAAGAGAATAAATGCTAAGCAGATAAATGTTTTTAACAAATTAAATAAATAGTACTTCCTCATGTTTTGGTACAGTAAAAACAAGTTCTAGTGTCATTATTCGTAGTCAAGCTATTTTCACCACGGACATTAGCAGAAGTTCATTCATCTCGTTACTTTTAGGAGACCTGGATGCTTCAGCTCCCTGATTTCTGTTGTATATACAGTATTTTGGAAAGGGTTTATGGGGAAAGCCCCCCGGGGGTCTGCTGTTGTCGGGGCTTCAGGGAAACAGAAGGAGCTCGTCTCAAAGCGGATTCGTGGCTGGTTTTCAGTCGCAGCGGGCCGTTGAGCTCGGGTCCTTCGCTCGGAGTGACGCCGAGGACGCCGGCTCTGCGTGTCGCCCGACTCAGATTCCCGCCTGCACTCACAGTCTCAACAAGAGCCAGCAGCGGGGGAACTGGGATCAAGCGTCTCTCACATCGACCCGGGTTCATCTTGCCCAGGTTTTTGTGTACGTTGCGCTCTCCGCCGATTGCTGGGGAAGTTTTTAATGGGTGAGCGCGTAGTCTTTGCTTCCTGCTAAGCCGGTCCCTGAGTTATTTTGCCTCTTGAATATCTTGTGAACTAAGACCGAGCACTATAGAAAATCCCCAGGGATATTCAGGGCTTACTGAGTGAAGCTGCTTTTGTTGATCTGCTGAAACACCTCAGCTTAGATATTTTTATCAAGAGGGTCCCAATATGGGTCAAAAATCAGAAACTCAATGCATTGTTTTAATGCAAGGCTAACTGTTTACTGTTTAGTTTTTGTTTTTTATTTTTCACTGATACTTAAGCTAGTTGCTTACGGAGCCCCTAAGGCAGGGGTGTCCAAACTTTTTGCAAAGAGGGCCAGATTTGATCAAGTGAAGATGCCCGGGGGCCAATAGTTTGTTCGGACATTTTTTGATTTTTTTTTTTACCCCTCCAGGGGGTCTTTTGTGGGCTCTAGTGTCCCTTATATGACAGCAGGCTGACCGGAAACAGGGAAGGAGAGGGGGGAAGACATGCGGCAAATGTCATCGGGTCCGGGAATCGAACCCGCGACGGCCGCGTCGAGGACTCAAGGCCTCCAAATATGGGTCGCCCAACGCCACCACGGCACGCCCTGGACATTTTTTAACTACAAAAGTTTTATGCAAATACACAATTTTCATTGTCACAATTATCTTTATTTTTCAAATGACAAAAAAAACAAATATAAGCCACTCAGGCAAATGAGAATAACTCTAAAAACCCAAATTCTGCCTTTCTTTCATATCTGGAGAGTCAGATAACATTGAACAAACTGTATGAAATACCTTAAATTTACATGAGTTTAAAAATATCTTTGCCTCAAGAACATTTTAAACAGGAGTTATAAGTAATGCAAAGTTGTCTGTTATTATTAAATCTTAAAACAAGTGAATTTTGCTCGTCATTTACTATATCTACAGGTTCATAACCAAATCTTACTCAAGAGTTTAATAAAAATAAGTGCCATAAATCCAAGTGCATAAATGTTTTTTGGCTTTTCACTGCTGATAGTGACAGACGTTGCCGTTCAAAACACTCAGTTTTATGTCCTCAGCTCTCAGTGCCACACTGTTACTGCCAGGCAAACATTTTTCTCAAATTCTTGCTTCTTCTCAGGGCAAAATGTTCTCCACCATTTTCATAACACAGTTTTGATAAATGTACCTTCAGTAGAAGGTTTGCCATGTTTAGCTATTAACATTAACTTCATAGCTTTGGTGGTATTTTCTTTTGACTCACAGGCCCGCGGGAAGAATCGCTGTTGTGATGCCAGGGCAGCTTGGAGCTGCTTCAGTTTTTCAGCATGGTCACTTCCTGTTAGCTTGTTGTATGTGTTAGCATGTTTAGTCTGGTAGTGTCTCTATACGTTGAAATCCTTAAACAAGGCAACCGTCTCACAAATTAGACAAGCACAATTGCCTTGATTTTCAGAAAAGAAGTATTATAATTCCCATCTCTCTTGAAAGCGGCGGCCCTCACTGTCAACTTTCCTCGTTTTCTTTGCAGTGGCCATGGCAGAAATGAGTGGAGAGGGGTTCGCTGCACGGAGGCAGAGACTGATAGTATTAAAAGTGGTGCTGCCACCATTTGGTGAAAGGAGGAATTACAGTTTCAAGTTTTATGATTTATTTATTCTGTTTCACAGTGCAGGCGGGCCATAAATAATACATTATAAAACCGAAGCTGCGGGCCGTATGAAGTCTGACCGCGGGCCGTGATTGGCCCCCGGGCCGGACTTTGGACGTGCCTGCCCTAAGGGGACATGGAGAGAAAAAAAAAGGAAAGAAATCCCGACTTATTATCTCGAGATCCCGACTTATTATCTCGAGATCCCGACTTATTATCTCGAGATCCCGAGATCCCGACTTATTATCTCAAGATCCCGACTTATTATCTCGAGATCCCGACTTATTATCTCGAGATCCCGACTTATTATCCCGACTTATTATCTCGAGATCCCGACTTATTATCTCGACTTATTATCTCGAGATCCCGCGACATTTCTGAAAAATCGCGAGTTACTTTTTTTGGGGGGAAAGGCATGTTTTTATGCGGTAAACGTGGGGGAGTGTGTCTACATTGATTATGGAGGACGACTTATATCATTTTCTGCGGTCCAGAGATGTCCCAGAGGAGGATATCATGCACATGCAATTTAGCGTACATCCATCGGTAACCGTGAAGCTGTCCAGAGGACTGTAGCTGGTTATTAATGAATTCTACCAAAACTGCCAAGTCGGAAAAGGACTTGCGCCGAATGAGTCCCCGCGCTCTGAAAACTCTCTTCAGATGTCTCTCACTAATACTAAATCCATGTCTGCTGTCAAGCGCTGATTTAATGTGTTTATACTCAAGCCCAAGCTCGAAATAAAAATCTATATCTCTACCCCCACAGTGATGGAGGACACCCACATAACGACCTAACGATTAGGTCGTTATGTACTGATGTCGGGATCTCGAGATAATAAGTCGGGATAATAAGTCGGGATCTCGAGATAATAAGTCGGGATCTCGAGATAATAAGTCGGGATTTCTTTCCTTTTTTTTTCTCTCCATGTCCCCTTAGGGGCTCCGTAAGTTGCTTGATTCAGTGTGGGTCCTCAGCATTGTCAAAACATTTATCTTTAATCACACAAAACCTGCAGAAAAAGTTCCCCTGCTTTCCACATTTTGTACTTTGCTTTAGTGCTAATGCTAGCATGCTCATCCTCTAACATCACACTACTGTAGTGGAATTCCTATTCATAATTCTTTCCAGATTTTTCTATGAAAAGTAGCTCCCAATTATTCATGGGAAATTGGGCTTTTTAGTTGTCTATTATCAAGAGAAATTTTTGCTTTTTAGTGCTAGACTAGGCTAATGCTAGTGTCCACCTTCTTGACTTCACTTGAGTAATTCAGGACTCAGCTCTCTGAATATTTTGGTTTGATTCCAGTTAACCGTAATAAATGAGCAAAACTTACATAGAAAGAAATTGCTGCTTTATAAAATTTGTGTTTTGCTTTGGTGCTAGGCTAATGCTAGCTTGTTTACTCGGTTGGTTGAAGTGAATTCAGGTGCGGTCCGAATGGATATGTGAATGCCAAGCGCACTGGAGACCTCTCTAAAAGCAGGAAGTGGACTGTAGTGCAGGGAATTCTGGGTAAATACAACCAAAACAAACGCAGGAGAAATGGTTTGTGGATTTCTGTCTGAGACAAAAGAGAAATCCTCCAACCACTAAAATCTAACTCCTCTCCATTTTTGGTCACATTTTATGAAGAAGGAAGTTGTTCAGAGGTTTTTGCGTCATTTCCTTCAGTAGTACTTGTTGCAGCGCCACCACAGGCGAGGAGGGGAACTGGTTTTGCCATAGGGTGTGGAAACAAACCGCACCAGCTGAAAATGTGACAAATGTTGCCATTTCGGGCCCCAACTCTGAACCGAGTCTGCCACACAGTTAGATTCAAAGGAGAAATCCAAGATTTAATCAACAAGTGTTTATTGCCTCATTTGCACTTTTCCAAACCGTGCACACCAAATTAGGCTGTGAATGTTTAAAATTCTCCATCTAAAATCTAGGACTACACAGATCTCCGGGTTTCAGAGTGACGCTTTTGGACTTTAAGACCAATCATTTTAAAAAAGCAAAAATCAGGACCGAATACCTAGAATCCAGTTGGAACATCTCGAGTTTGTCGTTGTTGTTTTTGCTTTGTTTTCAATACAACTTCTGTTAAATTCTGTCAATTTCTCCTCTTGAGTTTTGATACGCTTCACGATATTTGGAAAAGTACAAAACTGCCTGTGATGGCTATGAAACACCTTTATGCCACCTGTCATTCAGGAGGGTTTGTTTTGATGCCGGAAAACCTGCAAAGGTCAGTGGGGGAGGGGGGAGCAGGTGCGGTGGGATGAAATCTTCCAACTCCTGTCAGAATCTTTTTCTCATTCGCTTCCTGTTATCAGGATGACTTCTGACTGAAAGTGTTATTTTCACTTGAGCATCTAGTGACAGTTGTTTTTGTTTCTTTAGCAATGAAATGAGCTCTCAGTCGGCTTGTGCAGGCGTGTGTGTGTAAGTGGGCGTGTGCGTGTGTGTGTGTTTGAGAGTTTTGAGGTGGAGCCGTTTCCTGCTAAAGTTCACTTCCAGATATTTGCCCTTTAAGCCTCAGAGGAAGAGATGGAGCCATGTGTCCTCCCTCCTCTGCCACTTGAGAAAAACACATACATTCTGTATAATCAAGCCTCTGGCATGTGGATATTAATAATGTATGAAAAAGCGCAGGGAGACAACAAACTACCCCACACACACGCACACGCATGCATGCATGCGAGACTCTGTGAGTGGTGGCACAATGATGTCTGTGTTACCAAATAAAGTCAAAAGCCCAGATTGGAGCCCCCGCTGCACATTCAGGCCCACATGAACCTCCAAATCTTGTTCGATTCCCAGTTTAATCCCTGACTCCATCGTGTAGAACAGTCGCTTCCCCGCATCTCTCAGCTTGTTTCCGTCAGCCTACAGCCTGGCTGCCTCTTCGTTGGAAGTCACTCACAGCTAATGACGCCTAAATCTACCCCTGTTCTCTGAACACAAAAGTACCTGGCGTGTCGTCAATTAGTTTTAATAAATCTTCTTTTGCAGGACAGGAGAGCGTTTCACGTCTTAGAGACGTTTAATCTAAGGAACATATATTTTCTGTTTGGATTGCTTGGATTGCCTCCACATTTTAATTTCACTTCGATCTTCCTCCTGCTAAATGCTCATATAAAGTTTAACGAGAGTCTAAATTACAACACTGGGGAGAAATAAACCGCCACGCGGTTTGCCAAGTAAGACTGGCTGCTGTACTATCAGAGCAAAAAGTAGAGAAGGATGAAGTTTAATTTTTTTTTTTTTTTCTAGCAGCTTTGTGTTTGAGAAACTGTAACTTGTTTCGACTTGCAATCGAACAGCAGGAATTGACGTTTAGAAAATAAAAATAAATCTAAATTAAGAGAAAGGTGTGTGCAGAATCGCTCAAAAAAATAACTCACGACAGAGTTCAGGCTTCAAATGAGTTTAATTAAAATCTTCAACTGGAAGTGATGCCTCATTCATTCAACTCATGTAATAATCAACTCGGATGTGCTTTCCTTCAATAGCTGCAAAACTGATCTGGCATTGTTTTTGCATTATTTAGTGACAAATTACCTGGATATGCTGCTGATTTATTTTAAAGGGGCAGGATTATGTGTTTTTCAGCCGCATAGAACCATTTTTTAGCACAATGAAGTAACTATGTTAACTTCAGTTGTTATAAAATCCTGCATATATCAAATAGGGCTTAAAGGAAATTTGACTTTGCAATTTAACGTCTTGAATTTGGAGCTCTGTCTCTTTAAGAAACTCCTGCTCTTTCTGAAACTCCGCCTTCGGGAAGTCATCACAACATGGCTCATCTATTAACCCTTTAACAACATTTTTACCAGCGTTGCTCTGAGAAGTAGCTCCTATAATGAGCTCAGCAGATGTGCAGTTCCATCAGGTGTTTGCTAATTGCTGCTGGCTAGTCTGAAGGAGACTAGAGTTAATCTGCCCTGTAAATACATTACATCTCAATACACTCTTCTGGTCTAATTGATGTTTTTTTGTTTCCCCAAGGTTCCGAATCCTGTGCAACAAGATCATCACCCACAAGATGTTTGACCACATCGTTTTGGTCATCATCTTCCTCAACTGCATCACCATCGCCATGGAGAGGCCTCGCATCCATCCCAGCAGTGCCGTGAGTGTCGAAGCTTCCTCTGCTATGTTAAACTCTTGATACCGCTGGCACTCAGCCTTCAGCGATGCACAGGGAGAGAAATGTAATGTATTAATCATTAACAGAAGTTCCATAGATGTGCGAGTTCATAATGGAGGCACTCTGTGACAGCTTAACAAAACCCCAAAGAGAGATGCAGGAAGAAAAAAATAAAAAAGCACCTGTCAGCGAGTTCAAACGCAAGGCGCTCGCGCAGGCCAGAATTTGTTCTGTGCCTCACACTCGGCAGAGAATTGGAGCGGAACATCGTGTAAGCAGGGAACCACTCCTGTTTGATTGTGAGCCAGTTGCTCTGGGTGATGTGTGCTTTACCCTCTGTATCTGACGCTCTGCATATTCAGCACCGTCACTTCCACAGCTGAGGCGGCATCCCTTCAAACAGGGCAGGTGTGGCGGAAAGCCATGCTGTATGGAGAAAAACAACAAAAAAAAGGCCCATAAATACAGTCCCTTTGCTATACTACTCATGCCCCATCTAACCTTTTCACATCTTGTCAAGCTACAATCTCAAATAAATAGTCTTTATGTGGAACAAAAAGGATACTTTGAAAATCGTCAATAACCCTAGATATGGTGTTTACAGTTGTGTATGTTGTTCTGTACTGTCTGTTTTATTTTGTTCCTGTATGTTTCTCTTTTTAAATAAAGTTCCTGGGGGTTGGGAGGAAGAGAACGTGACGATGCGACATTCTTCACCCACTTCCAAACAAAAGCATGAATGTAAACGGCTAACTACTTGAAGAATCCTTAACAGTCCATTTCAAAAACTTCTAGGCAGATGTTGCACTTTATTCAACTAAAAGTTTTTAAAACAGCCAAAAAAATAATAAAAAATGTGAATGACAGCGCTAAGACCCACCTCCTACCTCTGATTGGTCAGGTAACACTTTATTTGAAGGGGTTGTGCATAAGACTGACATGAATACATAAACATGGCATAAGACCTGACATGAACATGACAAAGTCTTCATGCATGTTGTCATCACGTCTCATTCGGTAAATAATGACACTTTTAATTGACCTTTTAATGCAACTTTTAGTGCAACTTTGCATTAAAAGTGTCATTATCTAACGAAGGACACTTCATGACAACAGTTGTAAACATTCACAAAAACTCCTTCATGTTCATGACTGTTGTAATGTCAGTCTTATGCACACCCTTTCAAATAAAGTGTTACCATTGGTTGTTTCTAGCTAGCTCTGGGAAGAGGCAGAGGAGTCTGACTTTTGTTTTAATTGTCAGCCCTGATCACTGGTAAGGGCTGTTCTAGTGCCATAAAACCCTATTGAAAAATTTATGGTTGCAACATGAGAAGAGAGAGAGAAAAAAAAAGTTTAATAGCAGTAAATAGTTTACAGGGACGGGGTGTTTGTCTCACAAAACCTAGCTCAACTGCCTGATCCATAAATTATGGATTATTCTTTTTTTTTTATCTTGCCCTATTTGTGGTTCAGTGTCTCCAGAACTGCTTGTCCTGCTTGTTTTGTGTCCTCGTAATTGATTAAATCACTTGATCTCCGGTGTGCATGGCTGAAGTCCTGAAAGGCGAGATGTTTGGGGCCCACCTGTACTAATCAGGGCAAAGAGATTACACACACACACACACACACACACACACACACACACACACACACACGCACACACACCCACACACACACACACACGTAGGTGGATTCCTTCCCTCTCACCTCAGCCTGCATAAACAGATTTAAATATCAGCAATCAGTCGTGCTAGCACTCACATCAAAGAGTGGTATTCCTAAAAGGAACATTTTGTCATTCCCCCCTCCTCGTCCTGAATGCTGTGGTCATTATTGAAATAGGATGAAAGTGCATAACGCAGCAAGCTGCCTGAGACAGGAGAGAGAACGGTCGTAATGGTCCTCCACACCCCAATTTGCTACGGCTGGTCATTTGTCCGTCTGGCTTGTTCCATAATAATGAAGTCGATTGTAAATCGATTTGCGCCGATTTTGTTCGGGGCCACGTACAATGTGCCCAACATGTATAATTTATCATTTTGTTGCGACCAGTTTGTAAGGAGCCGCTTTTTTTCCCCCCCATCATCCTCTGTGTTGGTTTGACAAAAAAAAAAAACACCAAAAAAAACAAAACACCAACAGGGCCTTTCTCTTAGCCTGAGTGTATTCATCGTTATGCAGATGAAGTGCTTTTGGGTGTTGAATGTTGGCTGAATAATTAGCTTATTATCCTGAAAGTTATGACAAACACTTTGCATTTGGCCCGCCGTCCGTTTCTGTTTTCATTTGGCGCTGGGGGGTTGCCTGGATACAGTCACAGTCATTATCTATGAGGATTTATTATTTCAAACTGAACCAGGGGAGATGACATTACTGTCCGAAGCTCTGAATTGAATCGTATTGGCATTGAATGTATAAATACAGTCAGTTTAATCTCAGTGTCAAGGCGGTGTGATAGATTATTATGCTTTGCTGTTAAACTCATCAGTACATCACTGTGGAAGTGAGATTTTCCATGTTCAAGTGAGACAAACACCACCAGCACTTTAGCAGAAGAACATGGAGGCGATAGAAAGGTACAGTTGACGTCTATTAGCCGTCAGCTAAGGCAGGGCTGCCAAAATCATTTTCATTTTGGGCCATATCAAAACTCTGAATGTTCTTAAAGGGCCAGTTGTGCCAGAATGTATTGATAAAATCAGTTCAACTGTTAAAATATCAATAAATAGCTGTTTGTTTTAGCATTCAGCGAGTGTTTCTCAAAACGGACTGATATTGAACATCTTTTCACACTGATCAGTCCATCCAGGAAAACTGGAGGGCTTATTGATGTAATTTGGAGTCTAGAGGGCCACATAAAAAGCTACGTGGGGCACGTTTGGCCCCTGGTCCTTGAGTTTGACACAGGTGAGCTAAGGGGGTTAGGTCATGATGCTAACCCACACCAAGTTTACTCTCTTGTTAAAACATGTCAGTCTTTGGATTTTCAGCCAAAACAGGTGACAATGTTACAAAATGTAGGAACCTAGGCTAAGACCTGAACCTGGGGACTTTCTTGCTACAATGCAACAGTGCTAACATTGCAGCCTTCGAGGACTTTACAATGACAGTAGATCAACATCATCAGTGGGGATGTAACGATTCATCGAGTGATTATAGTAACACGATTATTAAAATTTCTCTGCCTCAGAGTTTCGTTATGTTTTACTATTTAGCCCACCGTGTTCCGGTCGGATGATTACTTGTGTTGAGCAAAACTCTCACTTCCACCAATGAGTTGCTGATGAATGCTATGCATTCTTAGCGTAACGTCGGGTGTGTATAATTTCAGATTTTTTGTGTGGAATTTTTGTCCATGTTGACTGCTATTGTTACGGGTTGATTTTCTAAGCTATGGAAAAGTAATTGTTAGGAATTAACAGATATGAAAATTTGGGCTGATATTGACGTCCGATACCAATACTGCTGCTATGGCAAAATTTACCAATATTTTATTTAAAAATGTTAGTCGATTACTCAATTACTACAATAATCGCTTACAACAGCCCTAGTTGTCATTCACAATGTTTTTCGTTCACTGATTGGCCCGGTTTAAACTCTCGCAGAGAAATCCACTTCAATGGAAGAAATCCCAGATGGAAGAGAGATGAGAATCAAGCGAAAGAGTGTCAGAAGGCAAAAAATATGAACCAGTCATCCCAGTGTGTAGACAAGAAATCCCTTTGAGAAAGTTTCTAGACCTGGTGAATGTGACCGTTGTCACAATAACAAAGCCGCCCCATTTATCTATCAGAGAGAGAGAGATGACGATGGCGTCTGCAGACTGGAATTTATGGACCATCTCCACTGAAGAATTTCTACTGATGACATTCCTGGTGTTCCCAGAGACTTCGCAAAGAGCTCTGCGGGTCTGCCGTCTCCGTTCGTAGTGTACACATGTGACTCCTCGGAGCATGTGTGGTGGCAGTCGGAGGCCGTGGGAAAGACGGCCACCTACGCCCACACACACACACACACACATCCACAGACGTTTAGAGGCAGGACGGGGTCGTCTTTTCCTCAGGCAGAGGGGGGAGCAGGGAAAATAAGCACTCGTTGAGGGGATCTTATTCTTCATGTTTTCCCTCTTCTGTCCTCGTTGAGGTTAAGTAAGCTCCCGTCATCTTCTCCGTGTTCACGTCAAACGGAGGCATGCTGAAACGGATTGAGAAGGGCCTCAAAAGTGTCCCTTCGACAGGAAAAGGCTTACTTTAAGTAACCTCGACTTGAATATTTGTAAAGAAAAGAATGTTAATGAGATTCCTTGCTTGAATATTTTATGGAGTGTGAATAAAGACCAAGCCTCATAAGGGGCCCTGCCAGCTATCATTAGACTGCAGCAGGAGTGTTTATAGAAAAAGATGTGTTCAGATAAAATATGAGGAAAGTAGCTTCCTCATACATTATTGAGTGAGACTCTGGATTAGTTTAGAGGCAAAACTTTAGGCTCAGCAGAAACCAAAAGAATAAAGATGTTGGGGAGGAAAACGGGGATCCTAACTAGTTTCGTGTCGCCTGGTCGTTCTGCAGGAGCGGATCTTCCTGACATTCTCCAACTACATCTTCACCGCAATCTTCGTGGCAGAGATGACCGTAAAGGTGAGACGTCCACTTACAGCTTTTCCATCCATCCATTTTCTGTTCACCCTAGTCCCTAATGGGGTCGGGAGGGTTGCTGGTGTCTATCTCCAGCTACGTTCCGGGCGAGAGGCGGGGTTCACCCTGGACAGGGCAACACAAAGACGGACAGGGCAACACAAAGACATACAGGACAAACACACATTCACACACACACACACACGCACACACACACACACACACTCACCCCTAGGGAGAATTTAGATAGACCAATTAACCTGACAGTCATGTTTTTGGACTGTGGGAAGCCAGAGTACCCGGAGAGAACCCACGCACGCACAGGGAGAACATGCAGAAAGACCCCGGGCCGGGAATCGAACCCAGGACCTTCTTGCTGCAAGGCAACAGCTCTACCAACTGCGCCACTGTGCAGTTCCACTTGCAGCTTTTATTTAATCTAATTTAGACATTAGATTTAGACATTAGACAGCCCAGAAGGGTCAAACTGACTGCTGGGTTTCTTCAATATGCTGTGAGGTTTTTTTGCACTCTTTAGCAGAGCCATTTTTTATCTTAACTTTTTAAGCAATAATAAAAATTTTGAAAAAAAGATAATTATATATATATATATAATTACTATTATGTATTTATAAATGTCTGCACTGGAGATGTGATGAGAAATATCACACTTTTTGTGACTAACTGGATCTAGACAGACTGTGGAACAACAAACAGTCCTGGGCCAAACACAGAACCCTGAGGGACCCCTGAATTATCCCATATTATATGGGATAATTACACTCCATATTCTTTGAATTCTCCACCTATGATCCAGCATCACCCCTCCACCCACCAACAACACCAACACCACTAACAGCAATCTTGATAGGTAGCCATGACTACCAGACAAAATGGAGAATCTTAAGGGCCGTATTTCAATGAACATATCAAAAGATGAATAAAAAAAAATTTATGTGGTACTTATATATGATAAATATATCAAATATGTATTTATTTAAGAATTGCTTAAATAAATAAACAATAAAAAATACATTTTAGGCTAAAACAACATGTACCTAATTAAATATTTAATTATTTTGTGAAACTAGGCTTCAGCTCATCCTACAGTAAATTTATTTTACCTGTTATCTGCACACGTGGAAGTCAGTGGAGAATAGACAGGTGATTGGTCAATGACTGAGTTGGTTTAGCCAATGAGATGTTATGGTTTATGTAGTTACCAACATGGCAGTGCAAGTTGTTTTCATGGCGTGCTAGAGCACAGAAAATGTAGATTACATTAAAAAAAGATTTCTGTTAATTTCACTATAAAATGAATTGACATTTTAAAGGCTTATATCTACAATAAATAAAGATTTGACAGTTAAAAATTTACATTTGCAGTGTTTTTATTTATTTGCTTTTTTATTTTTTTCTGTATTCATTTAACTGCTAAAGGACAGTTTGATTCATAGGATTCGTATAAAAAAAAACTGTAACAACAATTTTGTCTACAGCATGTATGGAAAGCCAGACATGCCACAATTCAATAAACCAAAATGTGGGGAAAAACTTGTCAAACTAAAATATTTTCATTCTATACATATTTAATATAACTTTTTGACAGAACTATGATGGATGTCTCATGTCAATGAAGTAAAACTTTCATGAAATGCAACATGACCGTTCGGACTGCAGAGACTATTGGATACATATCCAATATTGTTCCACATGTGAAAGTGGCAGAAATGTAATTTTTTTTGCAAGGGTGAAAATATCAGAATTGTACTGTTCAAATTGCCATGGACAAATCGTAAATGGGCAGCAAATGGGCAAGCCCCCCCCCAAAAAAAACAGATGTGTGTTGCATTTCTCCGCTGTGTGAATGTAGCCCAAAGCAGCAATTGAAATTATTCCACATTTAAAAATACATCTGTAATTATTGCCATAAAAATCATAATTTTAAAACTCATTTCTATGTTTAATAAACTGATATTTTATTAATATGGATTTCAATTTATCTGCATTATTCATGTTTTTGCATTCCTGTACTTTTATTCCAGTGTCCTCTATCCTTTTAAACAGTGGCTTCTTTGCTGTGAAACACATCACTTGTCTCATGTGGGGAAAAAAAAAAAAAAGATCTTAAACACCTCAAATCACCTCACAGTAAAAAAAAAAAAAGATAGTATAAGATAAAAGACAACTAGACTTGATAAATCCACTTCAGTGGCAAAGTTCCTTATAAAAATAAAATCTTCCTTATGGCTACAGATGCTCTAATTTGCTGAAGCACAAAGGAAAATGGAGAGAAAAGGAGTTCAAAAAGGAGACTAGAGAGAGAACAAACACGCGTTCACGCACAGGAGAAGGATCGTCTCGCCTGCATTAAAATGACTTTGCTTTGAATGGAGGTCCGTAGAGGCGTGGGCAGCAGCGAGTGGAGGCAGAGGAGAGGAAAGTGCATGGGTGTCACTCATTCAAAGCCTCTGTCTCTATTTTTGGACCAGTTACTTAGGAATGTAGGGCCACCGTACACGCACACACGCACGCCGTCATGTTTCTGTTATTTCAGATCATCTTGCATTGCATTGCATTTCCTGAATGCCTATTCTGCTTTTATTCAACTTAAATTCAGCTTGAACTGAAAGAGCAGCTGAACTTAGACATGTTTAAGTTGGGACCTTAAATATGGGCCCCAGAAGATCCTATTTTGTTTACTATAATTTTATTATTTTTATGTATATTTAAAAAATCCCCCTAATTCTAGTTTTCTGTTTCAGTTTGTCTGAATTCTTTTATTTTCCCATTTTTACCATATTTATTAACCCAACAAGTTTGGAATTATGGTGTGAATAGGGTGAAGGAAAAAGAAATCAACAAATCAATACTTCGAAGTCATTATTTTCTGTTTTGTATCTCAAATGAAAGAAACCGCTGTGGTTTAACTGAACATTGGTTTTACAAGATGTTAAAAAACGTTTCCCCCTCATTTTTAAGGAAACCAGACATGTGGAAAAACATAAAAGAAAATATCCCTTTCAAATATGCTTCAACTGAACACAAAAATATTTATCTACTTCCATAACAATGAGGGCCTTTGTTAATTTTTATTTCTTCCATCTGTCATCAGGAATATCCGTTGAAGTAATGATCATCAGTGTTTTGGTGTTGCTTTCACATTCCTACAACTGCAACTGTGCAACCCCATTCCTCCGCATTGCTTCACCAGAAATGACTGAAGATTGTTTAGTTTAGTTTTACTGTCATGAAGGAAAATTTGAGTTGGGACACAGAGCAGGAAGCACCTTCATATTAGATAGCACTCTCGACTGATTTATTTAAATGTATAAGAGTTAGCAGCTAGCTAACAGAGCTAGCAGCTTGGTGGAAACATATGAGGTGTGGATAAATGCTAGCAGAGCTAGCAGCTTAGTAGATGAATAAGATAAGCATACTAGCAACATCAACACAGGACAGGGTAATTTCTAGAATGAATAACATGAAATGTATTACAGTGAGATGATACAGCACTGACGGCTCTTTCTACATAGTCTGTGTGGAGAGGAGACAAATGCTAGCAGAGTTGACAGCTAGCTAGCAGAGCTAGCAGCTCAGTAGCTAAGTACCAGCTGTGGATAAGTGCTAGTGTAGTTAGCAGGCTGCTAGCGGAGCTAGCCTCTTCTCTGTGTCTCTGAGAAGTAATCGTAACTTCAGTAAGATGCTGACCAAACACACAGAATAGTTTTCTCTCATTTCATAGAACTCTTTGTACATATACTGTATATTCTTCCTTTCTCACCAACGTCAGCTAATTCCATAAATATTGCTTTTTATTGTAGATTATGTTTTATTTTTTCAATTAAACCAGTCGGTCCACGTTATCCACATCACAGGAATCATAGGGCCTTACTATAAATCTAATTTCTGCATAAATGTTTTTTATTTGATTCTCAGTGGATAGTTGTAGCTTTGTAATAGGTTGCCTGATTTTGATTGCTTTCTTTTATGTGAGTATCTGAAATAATTTGATGACTGGAAGAATTACAAAGATATTTATAACATATAAATCCATATAATTACATTGCCTGAGAAAGTTTTCAAATTCCTTTGAGCTTTTCCAAAATTTCTCACATTACAGCCGCAAACGTGATTGTTTTTGATGAATATTTTTACGTGAAAGACCACATACCTGACCATAGCTGTAAAGTGGGAAGAAAGCAATAAGTTTTTCGGTGTTTTTAACAAATAAAAATTATGAAAATGAAGAAAACCACAAAAGACTTTCAGAGTAGTTAGTGTGACAAGCATTTGTATTTCCCCGATTTATCTTTGTTAGGATTTTTGAGAACTGCTCATTCTTCTTTCTTCCACTTGTGATGAAAAAATGTTCAGAAATGAAATAAGTGTGAACATGCTGCATGTACTGTTTATTAAAATAAAATCTAAATCAAACAATCATGTGAGCATGTGCTCAGGTTTGATTGCAGTAGATGTTGTGGAATGCATAAAGTAAAAAAAAAAAAAACAGTCACGTTGGCTTGTTTTAATATGAGAGAGAAAGTGCGGGGTGTACAAATTGCTTTTTGGATGGGTAGATATGTGGAGAATGTAGTTTGAGAAATGAAGTTTGGAACGCTTTGAGGCTTTCTAATGTTTGCAGCCAAGAAGACAATCAGTCGACAACGAGCATTGAGCTGGACAGTAATGAATAAATGAAAAGCTCGATAGAAAACCAATCTACTGCCACACAGATAAAAAGAAACAAAAAAAAAAACAAAGCAATGCAGCAGACTAAATCATCCTGTACACACACAGAAATGTTACCAACATTTTCAGATGAACAACCTCTGCTTTTGTTCATGAGAGTATAAATGCGCTCTACGTTGCCCTCTGCTGTTTCAGATTGCGGCCATGGGCTTTTTCTTCGGGGACAAAGCCTACCTGAGGAGCAGCTGGAACATCCTGGACGGGATGTTGGTGATGATTTCTGTCGTCGACATCCTGGTGTCTCTCATCTCCAACACGGGAACCAAAATCTTGGGCATGCTCCGAGTGCTGCGGCTGCTGAGGACGCTCAGGCCGCTCCGGTAGGTGGCTCTCCCGGGGGAACTCACGAGGCAGACAGACGCCCCTGAAGCAGGTGGAACCATTAATAAGATGAAAGGAAATGCTTTCCTTGGGTGGTGTTGGGGCTGAAACCTAAAGGACAGATAGAATCCTTTTTTAAAAGTTTCCCTTTTCACTTCCCTTCAATCATACTACTCATATTAGGTTTTTTTTATTTTATTTCAGAAAATAAGAAATATGTTTAAAAAGTTTGAAAGAAAAAACAAGTACCCAGGAGAATAACGAGGTTTTGTCTGACTTATTCATCTCAACTGCAAATGGCTTGTGGTTAAAAACTGTCATGCAAAACAAAAAGCTTCTAGTCTCATTCAGGCGGACATCAACTCTGCTCCAGTTCTGACCAGCATTGGTCAGAACTGGAGCAGATTAGAGATTAGAGCACACCTGTGCTCTAATCTGCACTGGTGTGGCTTTAGAAAGTTCCCCCTAGTAACTGTGCTACAGGAAAGGCCAAGTTTACTCAGACAACAGCCTCCATCTCAAAACTTAAATTACAGACGTCCACAACACAAGACCCACGTTGCTACTAAAAAGTTATTCAAAGAAAGGCTGCTTGATGTAGCTGTAGAACTGGTGCTGCAGTATTGGGACGCTATGGTGTCATTGGCCACATTTCCGTTGACCATAATATTACTCAAATTAGAAACACAAAAATAAATGTAATTAATTGAAACATTTCAATAAAAAAATAATAATAAATTTGCGCTAGGATGAGATGGGGGTTTTTCATCGTATCGAGAATTAGTGCATTTCGCAAAACTGCAATGGAAACACTTTTTTTAAAGGTTTTGTTGGCCATAGTGGCCTTTATTTGAGAGCGGTCAGACAGGAAAGTCAGTAATGAAAGAGAGGGAAAGATCATTAGGCTGGGAATTGAACCTGCGAAGTCTGTGTCGAGGATTAAGGCTTTCTTATGTGTGTTAAAAGCCCTTATGTGGGCTTTCAACCCACACCAGTGGAGTGCTATTGGTGTGCCACCACAGCACACCAACAGAAACACCTTTTATCGCATCACTCGAGCCACACCTGTTTGTGCAGCGTTTATTTGAGGTATAAAGGATCGCAAAGTTCATCAAATGTTTTTGTTCATTTGAAAGCGTTGAATCCATAACTCTTCTGTAAAATCACAGGCTACAATTTTCCACAAACACCGCATATATATGTAACCGCTCCCAAGAGGCTTGTGCCTCCAACCACCGATTAAGAACTTGACTTCTCCTCTGATTGGCTGATAGAAGACGAGCGCCTTGGGTGAGATATATATCACAAGTAACTGTTTCCATGATTTTCTAACGGCTTATCTCATGAACAAACTTATTCACGTGTGATTTTAATTTAATAAGGGGGTAGGAGGGTTTGATATAAGCAAAATATCGAAAATTTTGCGCACATTTGTAACAGAAACACAGCTACAGATGCCGACGTATTCAGTTCAACTTCACACCACCAGCCTTTGCTGCTGGTCTTCCCACTACATTCACTTTTCCTTTCTGAACACTTTAATAAAGGCCACTTGAGTTCAAATATAACAAATACCATTGGTAATAAGTTACCTTTGTCACTTAGCTCAGACACAGAAAAAGAAAAGTGGTAGCAGAGGCTAATTATCGTGGAAAACATACAGAGGACATTTATTGACTTCTTCAAACTGAGACATAGACATGTATATAAAATGCATAACTGAGACATATATTTTTAAAAACTCAATACTAATTGACGGTTTCATCACTTCTGTTGTCTGGATACTTATTCTGCTTCAGTTATTTTTTACTTTTGGTGGAATGAAATCCATCAGCTTTGGGGTTGCTCCCCAGATTCCCTCACCCAGGGGGCAACAGAGGCCTGTAAGTGGCCACTTATTAATTTGACATAATTCTCCTTAAAAAGACCAGATCCATCTGCTGCGTACAACCGAAGCATGTCAGACACTGTGATGTAAATAGCATTTTTATTTTCATCCATATATGGTTCTCTTTAAGTCTGGCGTAGCTACAAAGGCTTTTTTTTATTACTAAAAAGGGCTTTTAAAATGTTACCTAACCAAAAATATATTCTGAAATATATTTGCTATGTAATACGTATTAACGAACATTTGCTTTAAAGTATTTTGTGGATAATAATAAATCGAGGGTATAAAGATCTTCAAGGTTTTTAACTGTAAATCTTTAAATATGCGTCCAAGTTGTTGAGCTTCATGCTTGATTTAGACGAAGTGTGTGTATTTGGGTAAGGATATGTTTGTGTGTGTGTGTGTGTGTGTGTGTGTGGAGGCATTTATTTTAGCATCATACCCAAGTTATTGTAACCACATATTTGGACAGTCGTGTTTATTTGAGCTGAAACGCAGCGGAAATCTCTAATCTGGAGATTCTTGTTCTGATCTAAAAATACCCGTATACGTCGGGTGTTTGAGCCGCGGTTTGCGTCCGCCTGTCTCCTGTGCGTTTGGATTCTCTCGGCTTCACGCTCGATTTGATTTACATCCTCATGCTCAACGTCTCATCTGCTGAAGGGGAGCTCTGCGAGTTTTTCCTCCGCCCTCCCCCCTCCCCTCCACCTCTTTTGAATATTTATCTCAGTTCTCGAGAGGAGCACGGAAATCAAATATTCATTCTCATCCCGCCAAATTTATCCCACCAAACATCCAGTGATCTCTCCTCTTCCCATCCTCTTGGTTTCTTGACGTTCACCTCTGACAGCAAAGTGAAGCCCTTTGCAGAGGCTGCTGCGGCTCCGCGCCGCCGTAAAGACGACAGAATGTTTTTGCTTTACTCCCAGTTTTGAGTTTCATCTGACAAGTTTCTGAAAAGAAAAGTTCTTTTGCTCTTTGAACATGCTCTCAGATAAGAAAAATAAGAACTTCAAAAGGTATGATGCTTCGCAATTGATTTAAAATTAACATCCGAATCGAAATAACTTAAAAAGCAAATTAACATAATGCTGAATTTTAGCTTAGCACACCTGAAACATTAGCTCTAAGCATTCCTGTGCTTCAGTTCATTTTAAATTTATTTCCCGCTGAGGGATATTAACGTATCGCAATATTGTAAATGATCCATGTAATCTCTGCTGAAGTTGTAAATAAAAAAAGATTTAATTAGATGATTACATCAAATACATTAAATTCACTGCTACATGTATTTATGAAGTCATCAAATTGTAAATATGTATATAAAAAATAATAGTAATATCAATCCTCAGCCTTATTTGTTTACCATCTCAATGATTTATGGACAGCAAATAAACAGAGCTCAGTGTAAAACCCAATAAAGAGGCATTTACTGATGACACAGTCCAACTTACAACATGCAATTATACATCACTGGATTACTTGGTTTTCAAGAACAGACTCAAAAACAAAATAACTAATTTGCTAAGTTTGTAAAGAATCCACCAACCAATCTATCATTTGTAAGCACTGCGACGCTCAAATATTTGCTGGTTAGCTGCTTTAAATGTGCTGACAATTTCTTCTTCAGGTTGGTGAGTAGACCTGAAAAACAAATGGCCTGAATTTATTGTGAATCAAGAGGTTTTAGAGTGTGGCATCAGTGACCATGGTCTCTGTACAACAAAAATATCTTAATTTCATGAAAAGCAAAATAAGTTAGCCTCAAGGAAGTTATTTTCTTGTGACAGGGCTATTTAATCTTGTATATTCTTGTATGTAATTTTCTGTCAGGGAAATGTTCGAGCCACTTGTTCATTGTGGTGTTTGCGGCTACCGGTAAATAGCTGCTAATATGTTCTTGTTAGCTAGCTTGGTAGCTAGCTAGCATTTCTGCTTCTATCATGAGCAAGCACAAATTTATCTTCACTTCTTCTACCATCCAATACCAAGCTAGGAGCATTCTGAAAAAAATAAACTATTTTAAGCTAGGCACTACAGGGATTAAGAGCTTCGAAATGTCACTATTTATGCTATTTTGATTGTAACACAGCAGAATCTCACAAAGATCCTCTATATTTATATTTTTGGGGGTCTTAGATTCAATTCAAGATATTAAAAATGTTGATGTGTCCAGTCAAATCTTGTGAAGGCCTGGCTGTGTGCGTTCTGGTTTCACTGGTCTGCTATCAAACTATAACAAACTAAAACAAATCTGGTGAGAAGAAGCATCTTTACCTAGAAATAAGGTTTTCACTTTGCAGAATTTTCTGTTCTTTCAGAAAAGGAGCAATTTTTTTAGCAGACAATCATTCAATTTCTAGTAACAATTGTGTAAGGAACATCATTTTCATTCTTCTAACTGTTTTGGGTCATTATCCTCTTATAAAATGAATTTAGAAACTTCTTGAAACCTCCTTTATGGCATAAAGTGATTACAAATGACATAACATTCAACAAAAGTAGAATTCAGTGTTTTTGTACAACAATACACTTAGTTTAATTTTAAAAAAAACACTTTGAGGAGGTGAAATATTAAAGTAGCATCAATTATTTAATCTGCTCTAAATGTAACAAGCCGGAGGCACCTTACTTTAACTTCTGCTGACTCCTCACTCTGTTAATCTTGGCCTTGCTTTATTTAATCCCTAGATGGCAGCAAGGCTGACGCAGACTTACTGTCATCCCCGAGAAGGTTTTAAAGTCAGATTAAAGAATATAAAGCAATTACAGGAGGAAATTGGGCAAATTCAAAGCGAAAGGCAAATATTATCTGGTGCAAAGGAGAGTGTAATGTCTTCGCTGTGAGGGAAATGCAAAATGGCAGCAAAGGGGAGAAAACGCTTGGAAGATGAGGGACAGAGACAGGAAAATGCGTGTTGACAAAAGAAGTAAAATAAAAACAAAAGAGCTGAGGCGGCTTTGATGCTCGTCGTCGGCCGAGGCCGCACAATCATAAAGCAATAGAGTCGAATCGTTTTAAGGTGGTGATTGTTTAATTTGCAATGCAGCAGCTCATACTGTAGGCAGAGACTACAGTATGAGCTGTAGGCAGAGACTACCACAAGTAGTCTCTGCCTACTGGGCGAGCTCAGCAGCACAAAAATAATAAAACGCCTATAGAAGCATCTGTCTGGTCAATAACAGGAACAATGACTTGAGTAACTTAGTCATGGGCACCACCACTGCTACAATCCGTCAATGTCTGCCACACACATACACACACATTTACAAAATCAAGCTGATTTAGTGTCAATCAACTGTACTACACATACTGTATTGTAGGTGTACAAACCAGCACCAACTCAGCGCAAGTCATTTCTATCAGTTTTGTTTGATTTTGTTAGTGTGTGGGATCGGGGAATGGTTGACCTCTGGTGACCTCTGAAAGCTTCCTATTTATATTAAAAATGATAGCGGCACAAACAAAAATGTTTGCTGCAGAAGCGTAGCACAGTTCATTGACACCATATTTTATTTGATTTTGTAAATGTGGCCTTAGCTGGTTGACCTTTTATTTATTTTTATTTATTTTCTTTATTTAACCAGGTAAACCCCATTGAGATCTGGGTCTCATTTTCAAGGGGGACCTGGGCAGAAGTCTGCAATACACAGCAACCTGGTTACAAAATAAAACTAATTAATACATATGCACAAGTATAAAACAATATAAACAATTTAAAAACAGTGAAACAGTTTAATAGAGTCTTGTTGCCTGTTTTTAAGAACTGCTCGGAACAAATCCATTGAAATTAGTTCTGATATCTTGAGTTCAGACTGCAGCTGATTCCAGGCTGAAGGAGCCATAACACTGAAGGCTTGCTTCTCCTTTTCAGTTCGAACACATGGTAATTGCAAAAGAAAAATGTTATTTGAGCGTAAAGAATGGGAATTAACAGATCTATGTAAAAGAGAGCATAAGTATGCTGGAGCCAAGCCCAGTAGAGATTTATAAATAAGGATCATCAGGTGATTTTTTTCTCCTTATGCTTAAAGGAGGCCATTCATCTTTTGTATACAATTCACAATGATGTGTACAACGTTTGCTGCCGGTTACAAACCTTAAAGCACAATGATGCACCGTATCCAATGATTTAAGGCTTTTGGTCGAAGCATTCATATACTGTATAAAACATCTCCATAATCCAGAAGTGGCAGGAAGGTTGCTGCTACCAATTTACTTCTAGCTTTAAGAGTGAAACAAGAGCCATTTCGATAATAAAACCCAATCTTCATTTTCAATGTTCGTAACAAATTTGCTATTTGATTTTTAAAAGAAAGCTCTTTACCTAGAATAAAACCAAGATATTTGTAATTACAGACAAACTCAATTTTTGCACCTGCAGCCGTTGTAAGCAATAGAGGAAGTTCTGGTAGTTTTCTAGAGTGTGAAAAAACCATTGCTTTTGTCTTATCCACATTCAAAACCAACTTCAAAGTTGGTTTGATGACCTTTGATGACCTCTGGAATTATTTCTAATATTTTTAAAATGGTAGCAGCACAAACACAGCCCAAGTAGTTTACATACATTCTGTTAGATTTTGTTAGTGTGGGTAGGAAGAAAAAGTTGATCTAGAATATTTTCTTATCTTAAAAATAAAAGCGGCACAAACAAAAAATATTGTCACACAAATCGCCAAAAATTTAGCACAGTTGATTAGCACCGCATTTCATTTGCTCTTGCAAATGTGGACCAGCTGGTTGGCCTCTGGAAACATTTCTTAAAATCTTTAACATGTCAAGCGGCACAAAGATAAGCTTTTGCTGCACAAACGTAGCACAAGTAATTTACATCAATTTTGCTTGATTTTTTTTTTAGTGTGGGTAAGAAAGGAAAAGTTGATCTCTGGTGACCTCTGGAAAAGTTTTTTTTTTTTTTTACCTTAGAAATGACAACACCGCAAACAAAAAAGTAATGCTGCACAAACCGCCACAAATTTAGCACAGTTGATTAACACCGCATTCCATTTGATTTTGTAAATGTGGACCGGCTGGTTGACCTCTGGAAAGATTTCTTAATATATTTAAAATGGTAGCAGCACAAAACAAAATCTTTTTGCTGCACAAACGTTGGACACCAATCTTATTTAATTTGATGAAGGAGAAGTGGCCATTTTCATTCAGGTTGTCTTTTGCTGCTGTAACCCTTCTCCTTAGGATTCCAGGCATATGTTCACATATGGTGTTCTCTCATCTCTACTAGCCAGATGTAAATAATGTATATTTGTATCCAACCATAACCATTTTGTGCTGTTGCACGGCTTAAAGCATCGCTTCGTTAGCAACAGGACCAAATAAGTCATTTCAGTTCAATGTTTAATAAAAATAATTTTTAAACCTTGATGTTATTCACTCATTTTGGAGCATTTCACTGTCTTCAGAGTCAATAAAGCAGCCACCAAGTGAAAAACTTTTCCCTCAGAGCTATTAAAGCACATTAGGTAAGACACAGATTAGTCATCCACAATGCCTCAGCATTAATACCAGGATCAGCCTGTTCCTGCAGTTTGATTGTGTCTGCCTCGCTCTTCAAAGGGAGTTTGAATTTTATTTCGTTCGTTTGTGTTTTTGCCTCTGGCGATGCTGCGCTGCTGATGCTGATACGGGAATATGTATCAATCACCCGTCGTCATTAACATGCTCCCAAGACGAAATCCCTGGCAGCTTGGAACTAACAAACACCTTTCTGTGTTCATTTTGTGCAACATGTGGCGAGAAAATTCAGTGCGAACACCGAGGGCTGCACATGAAACGTAACAACAGATGATCAGTGCATCATTTCTCCATGAGCGTGTCGCCGTTGCCGTTTTCTCTCGGAGTCGAGATATTCGCGGCACCTTCAGCTTTTGCTGGAAAAGGAGGTCCGCCGGGGTACGAGAGCATCTGCACATGTGACAGGATGATGCATCAGCTTTGTTTAACAGAGCATGACCGAGCACACACACACACACACACACTTACGGAGTCGTTTATCATCCGGCCCGCAACTAGAGCTGAGGGTGTAGTCCCCGATTTCACTGTGTGTCACCTAACGGCACGTTTCTGACCTCCGGCCGCGTCACCCGCCGTGGTGGGTCCACTTATACCGCTTGACTCCAAGCTTCGGGCGTTGTAGTCGGTAGGTCACCCCTCGTCACGAGGTGTGTATGTTGATAAAACTCCGCTGCCGGCAACCTCACGCAGATTTCCATTTGAGGTCATTCATCATCTGATGATGTGATTTTTCTCGACCCCTGCGATGGGGAAGCTAATGTGCTAGCTGACCCTTGTGATGCCTTCCTTGACCCCTGATTTGCATCCAGTTGTAATTAACATAATTTTTTATTGGTTGGCTCATCGAACCTATTCGTATTCCTGGGCATTTTTACATTTTCCAACTGTTCTGTGAAGGCATCAGAGGTTTATAGAGCATTAGTGAACAAACGGCATCGTGAAGACCGAGGAACACAGAAAAACCGGTAGAACCGGAGAAACGCAAATTAGGGTTAGGTTATAAAACAGTATGCTAGGTTTGAACATCTCACAGGACTCTGTTTTATCCATTATTTGACAATGGAACTGATGTGACGCAACTGAGTACCAAACTTAGTTCTCCATTTTATCTGACAGATCGGTGAAGGAGAACATTAATCAGAGAAACAGGTAATGGTGACTCTGGAGGAGCTTTGGAGAATCTGTCGACAGGACACACATTAGCTGTTCTTCTGACTAGCCTTTCAAACTAGGTGGCAAGGAAGCTACTGTTGAAGCAAAGTCATGAAAATAAGCTATTTACGTTTTGTGGAAGAAGGTGCTCTGCTCAAATGAGAGCAATGAAAAACTTATTTGTCTCAAAGCAAACTACGTTGAGAGGGAAACCAGCAAGGCACATTATTGGCTATGTTCAAACAGCAGGTCTTCCTTATTTTCCACTCTTTGGGGTAACAGCCAATCAGTGCCTGGGACAATAAATAGCGATCCTGGATTGGCTGCTGTGCAGACGCCAGGCGTTGCCATGTCAAGTGGCACTGAGCCTTGGTGTTTCAGCTTCCTGAGGCTGAAACATATTTTAGATATGTTCTGGGAAAATATCTCTAAATTGGCATATTATCTGCAAACAATATGAAGTTACATTCCACAGACGAATCTGCCAATAGGCGAATCCTGAATTGAAAATAGGCGGGGTTCCATAATATGAGCTGCAGAAGACTTAAACCCTATTCATACCGCTGGACTGGCTTAGATCAAATCACATTAATGTTTTGAAATAGTCCTAAATCCAACTGAAAACATGTGTCGAGATTTTAAAACTGCCACTGGCAGACACGTTCCATCCAATCTAAGCTTGGGCAACTTTGTGAAGATGATCAGGCAGAACTTCCAGCCTCTGGACGTGTAAAGTCGGAGCGGAGTTTCAGCCATAATGGCAACCGAGATGCGTTTCATCTAAGCGTCGCTGATGGGGGCTGAACACAAAGCCCCCAGATTTCTATTTGTAGAAAGAAAACAAAACCCAGAAACCCAGTTTGGAATTTTTAAAACACAATAATAAAAAGCTGAACCTCCTCCTCTCCTTGTTTTCATCTCTTTTTCTGCATCCCGGCGTCACTCAATCAGCGTTCGCATTGTTTGAACACCCCTGCCTCCTGTTTCCCTACTTGTTGCCCCCCCCCAAACCCCTCTCCTTTCCTGAATAATTTCCCGGCGGCGCAGATGGAGGCGGGTGTGCAGGTGTCGAGCATCGCCACGCGCTACTCTCTGCCTCTTCTGTGCCGCGCACAAAACAGGGACATGCTGTGAAATTATGCAGATATTTAGATTGGAAGCAAAGAACTTTTCTGTTCCCCCTCACCCGCCCCTCCAAGCAGCTTCACGCATCTCTAGCTCATCCTTTTCATGTCCCGTACAAAGGCGAATCCTTTGTGTACAGCCTGTACTTTATTGTCAGAGAATACCGATTAGGAGTTAGTACTTCGTCCTTACATCATTTTTCCTCCTTAACTGTTTTCAGACTGAAGCTGAAAAGTGGAGCATGACGCAAGAAGGTAGAAAGACGAATGTCCTCATGCAATAATTATCAATTGCACACACGCACACATATGCTCTGAAACACTGGATATTCATGGACACCTTTGTACAATACCTCCTGAAAAATGAGACGTACAGTTCTTGAACACTGCTGCCCCCTACGAATCAGAGGCGGCATCGCACCCGCACCCTAGAATTTTTTTTTTCTTTTTTTTTTTTTTAAAGAACACCGAGGATCAGGTCAGCTCTGTGTTTTCGAAGCAGGCGAGAATCAGTTGACAGCAAACCTTGAGTAAAACGAGATCTAAACTGGACTTTTGTTTGTTTTTTTTCTTTCTGTATGCAAGATGTTTTACAGAAAACCGACTCTGCCCATTACCCTGAACACACCATCCTTATTCTAAAACTCTACGGCGGTTCTGCCACGTGGAGGCATTCTGTTCTGCAGCAGGGACAGGGATGCTGGTCAGAGTTCCTGGAAGGATGAGTGGAGAAAAATACAAGACAATGGCCTAGTTAAAGTACAGTCTAATTGAGCTGGAGCATTTTTTGCCTGGAAGAAGAACTGGCAAAAATTTCAGTTTCTAGATGTTAAATTGCACTGGATTTTAATTAAGGGGCTTCGGATAAAAAGGGGCATTACATCTTTACTAGTGAACAATAATGATAATAATAAATAAGTTGACATATTTATCATTTTCCTTCCAGTTCACAACTATACCTTATAATTTGTTATATAAAATCCCAATAAAAGACTTTTTCTTTTTTATGGTTGTAAAGTAACAACATGAGACAAAGTATATGCAGCACTGTATATACTGTATGTGCTTCTGGGTTTCAGATTAGCTGGGAAGCTCATCTGGAGCTCAGCTGCAGCACCGGGTGCCTTGCTGGCACTAATTGCACATTCTCATCAGTACATTGGCTTAATTAGATGTGTCTGTTTGCTCAACTGCAGAAACCGAAAAGACGGCAAGAACGACGAGAGCAGAAAGAAAGAAAGAAAATCAAAAGAAGTTCCTTTGATTTTACGGATTTTACCAATGCGTTAAAGAAATAATAATTAAAAAAAAACAATGTGTGTATCTTATCTTAGCCTCTTGCAATGCTCAGAGTATATGGAGGTGGAGAGAGAGAAAGAGAAAGAGAAAGAGAGAGCGCTCCAGGCATCCCTCCTCCATCTGGTCTCATCTGTACAGTAGTGACCTAACCGCTTGCTGCACAAACACAGAGGCCCATGCGGATCACTAACACCCTGTCCTGTGCTGTGTTCCAGCGTGATCAGCAGAGCTCCGGGGCTGAAGCTGGTGGTGGAGACACTGATGTCGTCACTCAAGCCTATCGGGAACATCGTCGTCATCTGCTGTGCCTTCTTCATTATCTTTGGCATCCTTGGCGTCCAGGTGAGAGGAAAGGGCTCTGCAACGAGCGTCAGTGCTCACGGTTAGCAACGTTACATCATACAGGATCAGAAAACTGGCTAAGCCTGGTGGTCGGGTGCTAAGGCGGTCATTCATCCATCGGCACGTCGTCTTTTTGAGTTAAAAAAATCTATGAAGTTGACAGGAAGTTTTAAAATACCACATGATAATTATGTGTTATTGAAATATCTCAACACCAACTACAAAGTCTTAAAAATGCAAAAATTTAAGAAAAAAAATTTAAAAATAAGGCAATGCTTAGCCTGGTGGGGGCACAAGTAAAACCTGGTGGCTCACCAGGCTTATAATACACTGGAGGAAACCCTGCAGGATCACAGGAGAGTCCTTCTTTTCTTCCACATGTAACAAATTCTAGTTTCTACATATGTTCTCTTCAATATGCCTTATTCATGGGCATTACCTATTAGATTTGAGTAAAGAGTGCAAAGCCAAGTATCTCCCGGTACCAATAGAGACCGTGCATTTGGAGCAGTTTGAGCTTCTGTTTATCCTTCATCAGTGTGCTAATGACCATAAACCATCTGTCCAAGTAAAGTCATGAAACATTACTGGCTGTGAGGATACCATGAGGAATACTGAATCCTCTCCTCATTTCTGAGGCCTTTCTAGTCAAAAAATTTGCATTTTATTTGGCCAAATATTTCTATGTAGCAGCAGTTGATTAATTTTGTATAAGCTTTCCTACATATTACCTGCTTTGGACCCCAAAACCAAAAGCTAACTTCAAGATTACAGTCACCTGAACAGCTTTGCTGGGCCATGCTCTGGCCAGAGATCCCATTAAAATCTCAACTTCCAGTATTGATTTCACAGTCTGAGACAAATCAAGTGTGCACTTTCTCAGTGAAAACAATCCTCCTCTGAAACGGCTTTCCGTCCCCGAACCCTGGAACTGAACCCAACAGTTGTGAAGTGGCTTTATCCATGTTTTGTGTTTTTTCTCCGCAGCTTTTCAAGGGGAAGTTCTTTGTGTGTCAGGGGGAGGATGTGAGGAACATAACCAACAGGACAGACTGCGAGGGGGCCCACTACAAATGGGTCCGGCACAAGTACAACTTCGACAACCTGGGGCAGGTAGGAAACCCCATACCCATAACCTGTAACCCTTAAGCTTAAAACCAGGTCGATGCTGATACCAGTAACTGACCACGCCTACCACCAACTCTATTATATAACAATGTTACTCTGCTTTCTTGTTTGAGGTCTCCCAGATAGAAGCTTAGGTCAGCCAATCTTATTGTTGTCTGCATTCAGTAGTTGATTGATTCTGTGGCACAAGGTCTTCTAACTGACCTGGTTTCAGTAGGAAACCTAGAGGACTTTTGGTGAACTGAAATTTCCATCAGGGAAAGAAGAAATTGAGTATTAGTATTGGGTTCTATTTCCAAACATTGAATAAACTTGGTTGGTAGACTTGGTTTGAATGAGGGGCTTCTACTGTCAAAAACAGTAGAAGAGTCCTGTGAACTCCTACGTATTCTTAAGTATTACTCAAACGTGAGTACTTTAGGCCATTATTGAATAACAAAACACAAGCTCATACCTCAGCCCAACTAAAATCCTTGGTTGAGACCTTCTTTCAGCATCATATACAATTGTCAACACAGCCCAAAACCTCCTTCAAGCTACTGCTGGCAGTACTGTCTGGGACATGGGTCATCTGCTCCAGGCCTCGAGGGCTGCTGGTGTCCTGCAGCTTTTAGATGCATTTCTGCTTTAACACATCCGAGTCTAATAGTGAGGTCATTAGCAGGAGTCTGGAGAACTTGACAGAATACAGAGGAGGTTATTCAGCCAATAGATTTAGGTGTGTTAGTCTAGGGACACATCTAAAAGATGCAGGACAATGGCTCCCAAGGTCTGATTTGAAGACCCCTGATCCCTGACTTTACTGACTTTGAGATGTGATGATGGCATTGTAAACCTAAAAAATAAAATAGAAGATTGTGTACATTTAATACAAATTCCCTCTTTTGCTTTTCTATCAGGCATTGATGTCTCTTTTTGTACTGGCCTCAAAAGACGGATGGGTGGATATCATGTATGATGGCCTTGATGCTGTAGGAGTTGATCAACAGGTAAGTATCTTAAGATGTTGCCAGAACTACTGCTTGTGGTTAGTTAGACTCTTTGATAATTCCTACAACAATCTTGAAGCTACAATTTTCATAACCATGAAAAAACCACCTTTTATTCATGTTCTTCAGCCGTTGTGTAATTGTAACCTTTGTCATGAAGGCTTTTTCATGAAGCCTCTGGGAAACTAAAATCATTCCCTTTTTCTTGTGTATTCCAGCCAATAATGAACTACAACCCGTGGATGCTGCTCTACTTCATCTCCTTCCTCCTGATCGTGGCCTTTTTTGTGCTCAACATGTTCGTGGGCGTGGTGGTGGAGAACTTCCACAAATGTCGGCGCCACCAGGAGGCAGAGGAGGCCAAACGCAGGGAGGAGAAGAGATTGAAACGAATGGAGAAAAAGAGACGGAGTAAGGAGAAGGAGCTGGCTGGTCGGTAGTCTTTCCACATCTTTCTGAGTCCTGCTTGAATTTGAGCTTGAGCCTTTTTTTTTTTCCTTTTGCTTTTTAATTTGGTTTGGCCGTATCTAGAAGAACGCAATTAGTGAGCTAGCGCCAGTCATAGTTGCTACTGTGCGGTAGAATCTTCCCTTTCTATTGACAATCCTCTTCCCCTTTTCCTTTAGATCCTCCCTCCCCCAGGATAGTTTTCAATGTAGTCTGGTGGTCATCTGCTCTGGCTCTGCAGACCTAACCACAGACTTTGGTTGCTCTCCTTCAATACTAGCATCAGGTTTGTCACGTTGGTGATTGAGAAAAGCTCCCAAAGTTGGAGGGTCTACAGAGTTAAGGCAGCTGACCACTGGAGTTCCCCCGTCATTCCTTTCCCGCTGCCCTTACCTTGCCTGGTCTACCGTTTACGTCGTGCTTGGGATGGCCCTTTGAAGCATGCCCAGTGGGTGCTGAAATACAGGGCTTGCATGGTAGAAGATACACAGAGCTAGAGGGAGGGGGACTTGTTGAATAACTAATAAGGTGAGCTCACCCCCTCCCTTCCTCTCTTCTGCATGTGGTTTAGTACAGCCGCAGGGGGCAAGGGTCGAACCACAATCTGGACGCTACACCTTAGCTGAGATGTGGGATCATGGCAGAGGAGATTTATAGGGCTGAGGGTTCATTTCCCCTCCCCTGTGGCTGTATAGGAGTTCATAACAAACTGCCTGTTTTGATTTTTGCCCCTTCCACTGCTTCCTACACCTTCAAAAAAATGTGGTGCTAGCTGATGCTAGCCTTAGCCTTGTTTTGAATCAAGTGCCTGAACTCATGGTATTGTATTAGAGATGCACCAATGAGCATTTTGCTGCCAACTTTCTATATTGTGTTTTTTGTAAAGTTTTGATTGGGAGGTAGGATTTTGACTTCAGTCCAAAGTAATTTAGTCAAAGTAATCAACACTATTTTCTGAGTAACGTAACTCCACAACCCGCCTATTCAGGGATTTTATTTTTTTGTAGAGCAGATCTGAAATATTTGAATGAAAAGCTGAAATTCCTACATTCAATGCTACTCGACATGCTATTGGCTGGCGTTTTGAAAGCGGCCAATCAAGGAGTACCATTTATTTTCCTTGGTGCTGATTGGCTATATTCTGAAGAACGAAAATGAGGAACACTGTTGGTATTAGCTCCTGTGGTTGTGCTAAAATGGTTTCCAATGTGCACTGTAATTCATATTAAAGTATATTCGCTGTGTGAATGATCAAATTAGGGAGTTATAAGCATATTTAGTGGAGGTCTTATATATTCATGGATTTTCGTTGTTTTAAAAAAAACAGATACAAGACATGTCTATTCTTTTAAGTGTTTTAGGTACTTTTTTTTTAACCTTACTTTAATACTCACTCATAACAAAAATAGTTCATTTTAAGTTTTTGTTAGCACTAGCATGACTGTCTAGTGCTAACCTAATAAGATGGCTTCACTGAATGGAAAAAGTTCCGATTTTAGAGTTTGAGAAGTCGAGAGCTTACCAAGCTAACTATGACTGATTCCAATCAACAACCAATTTCTCTCGGTGCATCTCTGTATCTTACCTCATATTTTAAAGGCACTTTCTTTTTTTTATTACTTGGTAACAGGAGCAGTGGACACAAATAGTTACTTAGAGCTTACAGTTCATAGATCTCTCCTGTATGATAAACTAAGTTCTTGAGAAATACAGATGAAAAATTAATCTTCCTTTTACAGAAGGTGTCTGACAAGAGTACCTGACCAATTGAGAAAACTCCCCTTCACACACAGAATACATACGCAAACGTTGTGTTGGAAGGACGGGCGTCTCTTATTTTTTTCTTCTTTCACATCTACAGTTTGTTCCTTTTTGAATATCTTTGCCCGATTTTGAGATGAACGTTACGCCTCCCCTTATACAACCGTGGTGAAAGATGGTTTCTTAGCAGTGTATCAACGCAGAAAGCCAAGGTTACCTGCAGATGTCGATGAGTTACAGGGGTAACACGACAAGACGTTGGGTGTACAGTAGGTAGCTGAAAACGTAAACCTTGTGAAAGTTCTGGGAACAAATTGACAACCCCTGACAACATTGATCGGAAGAACTGGACTCAGAATCACTGGAAAGACCTAACACAGGCACATAAACCAGCTAAAATCTTTCATCGCTTCCTTCTAACCTTACTCCATCCCACTTTCCCTCTTTCTCTCTCTTTAACTCTCTCTCTCTCGTTCCGAACACTCAGTCCATCCTTCCTTCCTTGCTTTCGTCAGCCTCTGACTAACACGGTCTCATTCCTCTAGATTTATTGGTTCCGGGGGTGAGTTGGGCCCTCTCTGACGGCACACTGAAAGGTACAGAGTTTCCAGCATGTTGTATGTGTCCCTTTGAACACCCTACCCCCCCTGCTGCCACCGACCACGACCACCCACCATGGTGGCTAGGGTTCTAATTTCAGTGATCACGGGAGGTAGGGCCCCATCCTGCGTCGCCGCCCCCCTGCCTCTCTCCCATCAGCCTTCAATCCGCTGGACATACTGTTACCTGTTTTCTCTGTCGTGGCTTTGTCGTTCACAGCTGCTCCACTCTTGCCTGCGATCCATCCACTGTCCACAGCACCGCACCGCAGCTTCTCCACCGTAACGAACGAACGAACAAAGACCTTAGCCAATTTGATCCAGCCTAAGATGGACTGGGGTGAGACAGGGAGAGTTTGGTAATGATTGACCTCTTATATGTTAAATATGAACTGTGGTTTGAAAGATCTTCTTTTAGAAGATGCGTAGAAACAGTAACAATGATTTTGTACCGCACGGGAACTTATACACTCACAATTTGTGGTCAGGAAACATGGCCATGTTTGTTCTAAAGTAAGTGAATGCATTGTCAGTCATTGAGGGTTCTGGTGTATAGCTCCCTTATTTGAGCACCACTTGTCCCAGTATCAAAGCAAGTGTCTTATCAAATGTGCTCAACTTCAGAAATCGATACGTTACATTTCTGTGGCCAGTTGTGTTTCACCGATATCCGTTTTCCTTCTGAGATGAACTGGTTTTTAGAACAATGTTACTTCCAAATTAAATGTGTTGCAGTTGCATGAATGATTGGGATTTGCTTATTGTTTTATCAGGATGGCAACGATTGTCATCACTTGTCACCCAGCAACTACTTTTCAGAATTTCACACAACCCGTAATATGACACATTCATTACTAGAGGCTTCTACAGGCTAAACATTGACATCTCTCAAACATTTTGAAGTATCAAACAACTTTTTACTGTAATTTTCACTGCTGTATATGCACAGCAGCCATGTTGGATTTTAAGATTGAGGGAAAAAGTTGACTTTTAAGCAGAAAATTGGATGCAAAGGGAACCATTAGTACTAAGATACTCACAGTATCTTGCATTATCTTGTGAACTGGAGTGTGAACTGCACTCCAGTTAAATGGCCAGTTTGACTAAAAAAGAATGACATAACTATATGTATATTGGTTATTTATTATTTTTTAACTAGAATGGCTGGATGTAACTGAACACAATTCCTTTTTCATTCGACTTCATAATTACCCACCACTTTGTAGTTCTTCTCTTTAGCTACGTTTAGCTTAGCTCATCTAATCTTATCATCATTTAGCTCCATTTAGCATGACTTTGTATATCTTTAATTTATCTTACATAAACTTACCTTTAAACAATCTTAGCTCAGTTTATAAGGAAGCTAATTAGCATATATTAGCACTCCCATCTTCATATCTTGCTAACAAGCAGAAAGTAGCTAGCTAATTATATGTTTGAGCTTAATTTAGCCTAAAATATTTCAATCCAGTTTCCCTCTGGGCAAAATAATGTCTGAGTTTGGTTTATAAACTAAGATAATTACCTTATTATGTCCTTTAGTTCTTAACGTTTTGCTTCTAAGCTACCAGATTCTCTCCTTAATCATTAAGTGCTTCTACAGTATCAATGACGGGAGGCAGACTAGTCGATGTTTCCTATTTGACGGTCTGTAGAAGAACACAAAACATTTCTAAATTAAATGCTTAAATCTTATGGACAATAATTTTGATGAAGTCTCTAACTCACCGGTCACACTCTAATTTAATTCAACAAAACATTGAAAAAGCTATAAATTGTACATTGATAGCTGTGACAGTTTTATAAGTAACCTTGCAGCTGTTAAAGTAATTAAACCGGCTGCTCAGTAGCTACTGTATATACAGTATATGTAAATGAATTCATTATGATCACCTTGAGGTGGACTGACAAAGTTATTATCTGTGCTCTGGTTCTCATTTTTTCCCATGAGCAACGTTTTGCAACAGTCACTGGTTGGTCTTCCTCAGCACTACCAGAACACACACTTAGCAGCATCATCACAGTCCGTTTCTATAGCAATCCGCTCAAGGTGCTGCTATGATAGATGGAATCCGCAGACAAGTATCTCCAATAATAACAATCCTATCAATAGCTCAGCGTTATGAATGGTTTGCGGTAGCGTGCCGACGGCGTTGTGTCTATGAGAGCGCGAGTGTGTGTGTGTCTAAGCAGGCACACATTCTTGGAAAGGAAGTTTGACCGCTAGTTCAAACGCCTGCGTGTGTGTGTGCGTGTGTGCGTATGTGAGCATGTCAGAGAGCAGATGGCTGCAGAACAGGTCGTAAAATATGCAGGAGCAGCCAGCCTCATCCTCTGATCCTCGCTCCATCTCCGTCTAGATTTCTGTCTGAGAGGCAGACCGCCGCAGCCATCTGATTCTTAAACGCAACATTTAGCCTCAGGGGAGAGCTGCTTTGCTGGATTCTAACACTTTTTTTTGTTTTTTTTTTACCCACGTGTAATTATAAAAGTGACGACACACCAAACACAGCGCCCACGCAGCCTGTTACTTGCGAGGTTTGTGTTTGGGGTCTGGACTCGAACACAACCCCGTTGTGTGTGAGCTGTTACCCGCACTCCCAGAATAACGCTTCAGTGCGTGTGCGTGTGGAGGTGCACGTGTCCTGGCTGTGAACGCAGTGTGTTTTTTGGGTCTGGACTCTTATCTTTAGTTCGCACTGTGCTTGGAGCAGCAGTTTGTGGAGCACGGAAGGGAGGAGAAGAACAAAAGGAATGAGGATGGTGTAGGAAGTGCATTTATTTGGATTCATCTCAGAGAAACGAGGGACTACACAAACAGACATGGGAACTGTGACTAAAGAAGGCAGCAGTGACCCAGAGCAAACATTACCTAATCTCACTTTACGTCACACAAACGGTTAAGATGTCTAGAGCTAAAGGTGAAACTTAGCTGTCTGATTAGTTTGGCTAATGAATATTTGGTCACTTGGGGGCCATGCATAGAGCAGGAACATTGTATCCCCAGATGATCTGTAAATAGACTCGAGACAGTTCTCTTGTGGAAAAGTGACCTACCCGGTCTTGACACAGCAGAACACTGAGCTCCACACCACTGATGTCAGTGTAGATGCACAATTCAAATGGGAAGTGCATCAAAAGTGAAACACACACCTCAAAGATTTGATAGGAATCCCCTACATTTTCTCACATGTAGATATTTGTCTTTAAGTACAGACTGTGTTATAATATAGGAAACAGTGTGATAGCAACTTAAGTTCACCTCCATTTATCTTATCTAAGCTTGCATTAGCTTTGTTCTAACTTATGTTTCACCATCTTCCTAAAATAATGGCTTATGTCATGTTTTACCAAAATTGATTTTGGCAGCAAAAAAAACCCCACATCACCAGCTCTCTCTTTCCAAAAGATGTTTCAGAGGAAAAAAAGGCTTTTAGCAACAAATGACTGTCCATTATTTTTAAGCTGACAATTTGCTTATTTTAACTAGTGTAGCTTAATTTAGCATATGTTATCTTACCTTACTTTATATCCATTTGCCTTTGCTTATCTCGATGCTGATTTTTTAACTTTTTTTTTTTCACATTTAGACTTTCTTATAATCTTTTAAAGTGCAACTGAGTAATATTTCCTAAGCGCTGCTAGACCATTCGGTGTCTAGAACTTGACAATTTACAATTAGGTCAAAGTGCTATCCTTGATGAAAACGAAACACAACAACCAAGCAGAAAAGAAACACTGCATGATAGCACCGAAATAAAGAGAATAAATAATTGCAGTCCAGACTAGGATTAATCTATCTCCACTTATTATTAATCAAAGGCAAGTCTAAGCAATTATAATGCGCATCATTGGGTTGCTGCACCTCTGCAACAAGTTGGTCAATTGTTGGTTCCCCCTAGCACCACTAAAACACACACTCTGCAGTCCAAAATGTAAGCGTCAGTATGTGTGAAATGGCTCGACAGTCCACTAGAGGCTTCACTTCATCTATTAGCCTGCACACATAAGGAGAAAAACAAGACAGCCGATGCTCTAACTGGGTCAGAGCTAACAGAGATGAATCTCGCGGAAGTTTCTCATTGCCCCTCTTTCTTTCTTCTGTTCCTCTGTTGCCGCACTGTAATTAATAGATGTTCTTTGGGGAGAAGATGAATAAATGAGGAGGGTGAGTGGGTGCTGGTACAGAGGCAAGAAAACCTCAGATCAGCGTGGAGCACGGAGAGAGACGGTGACATACCTCAGCATGTTGCCTCTGAAATTAGCAGCCCAGGCATGTAAACAGTGGATGGCACGAGGTGTAGGTAGGAGCACTAAGTGGAGAGTTAAGTGTGACAGAACAAAGTAAAAGCTATCAGCAATTAAAAGCTGCGCAAGCACAACTGTTTTAGGTTTGTGTTAGTTGAAGTAGGTCAAGTTCTCCTTTCCCTTAAACAGACAAACTTCGTCTTCAGTTGTCGTGCTGCCATCATATCCCATCATGCGTATTTGTCAGTTGAACCTGATTTGCTTGTCAAACTGTCTACGAACGAGACCATCAACTGATGGCAAAATCCAAAGTAGCGTAATGACAGATTTAAAAAAAAAAATACTCAGCATTGTTCAAGGTTTTAAAGCAATTTGTGCTTTACAGCTGAATTATTTAGCTTGACATGTGTGGTTGGAAGAGACAATGCACTGACAACATCTTGAATTAGTGTTTCATTGTGAAACATGTCTCCATGAATATTTCAGTGGCTGTCTAAAGAAAAAAAACACCATAACAAAAGCAGCCTTATTGTGTAGGGTCGCTGTTATTGAACTGAATGCACTGTATTAAATTCACCACTGTCTCATGTTTTTAGTTGTCATTTGAAGATTAGTGGAAAAACTGAGAGAGTGATAGAAATGTCTCCACTGCTGTTATTTGTCGTCTTCAACCTTAGTTCATCAAGTGGGACACATACACAGCCTTGAGGTACACCGGCAATAATTTAATGAAATGATGTTCGTCTTGGAATGGTGTCCTAAAATTACTTTTATTTTCACAATTCCAATGTAAAGGTTTTCTTTACTGCCTTTTTAAAATTCACAAATTCTACTCTTTAACTTTGACACAATTACATATGATAACAAATTTTTTTTACCAGTGTTAGCTGAAAAGTGTTAATGAAAATGTTTTAGTTATTACTTTTACTCCCCGTTTGGTTTCTTTTTTTGGGGGGGGGAAGGTTTGATCAAGTATATGGACAGAGAGTTCTTCCAAAATTACATTTAAATATAGAAATAAATTGATGGCTTGATAAGGTAATTTATTTCCCCTCTACTGCACCCAAAAATCATCTTATTGGATTATACAGTGTAACATAGATTAGTATTTATAATTTTAGCAGTTTAAGGAATATCACTATTATGTAATATTTTTATTTTATTTCCCGTATTATTAGTCATATTATTAAAATTTTCACATTTTTTTAATAATCTGTATTTTTTTTTAATTAATTGTCACATTTTAGTTCTGTAAAAAAAAATCCACAATTTTTTTGTACCTTTTTTTTTTTTTTTAAATTACTGTGTTTTTTTTCAGTCATACATTGATTTAGAGTCAGCTTCTCTCCTGTTGCTCAACATAGAGACCCAAGAAGTGGATATGCTTATAACTTCAACAAATACGTTTTTGGTCTCTAGCTCTATAGTTTTTAACCTTTTTGGAAACCATTTCTGTGATTCCGTGAAGCTTTTGTACATCTTCTGGTGTGTTTGCTGCATCAGGAGAACCTTTTGTTGGGATTTAAGGGGAGGTAGCTGTAATCCCAGATTAAATAATGCTAAGTGAGCCCTGCTCTGTGTTCACAGACTTAATTTAGTGTGTCAGAAAGTTGCATTATGACATTCTCACCGTGTAACAACCTCTGCATAAAAGTGCAAAAGTCTCATGTCATCACAGTATTTACACAATTTAAAACAAAAATGTATAGCATGAGCTAATTTCTATTCGGACGCAACAGTACAGCTGATTTTTCAGTTAAAACTGATTTCACCATCCATGTATTTCGATATTAATGTATGAGCCTAAATATAATATAAACACTTGATAAATTTGGTAAGTCAAGTATCCTTCACAAATAATCTCATTCCCTTTAGCTGTTCTGATCCTCAGAGCATTGATGCTGAAACCTAATAGTTTTTGTTTAGAGATAAGTGTAGCAGCCCTTATTCATCCATCTGACCAGCAGTGTTCAGCAAGAGGTAGGAGAAGGCTTTCTATGGCATTTCATAAAGGTTTTTAGTCGTTTTCAGACTGTATACTTTTTAAAACCTTGGTATACCGGTAACCGTCCTACAGTATGTCTAGTAAGTCCTCTTGTAGAGCTGTAATAGATTATATATTTGTCTCTTTAGGAAATGTCTTCCTGGATGTAGAGTGATAGAGGTCAGACTGCGGGTAAAAATTAAAAGATCTAATAAAAATGGACTGAGGTAAAGTAAGAAAGGCACAGACACTCATTCTGCGGTTTACCAGCTTCCCATCGGTCTGTATCTTGTTGCGCTGTTTTTCTCGTTACTCCGCCCTGCCATCCACTCTATCCAATCACTTGCTTTCACTCATTTCAATGAGTCCATCCAGCTCAAGTATGACTCAGAAAGGTGTGTCAGTCTGCCATGTGGGGGTGTGTGTGTGGGTGTTCATGTGCGTTGAGACGTGCTGATGAGAAAGTGTGTTTTCACACCCTGTCATTTTGAACGATGTCACGTTTTTCTTGTTTCTTTACCTCTTTTCTTCCGGACTCCACAATTTGCTCTGCTCTCTTGTCTTTTGTTTCAGACCCTTTCTCCTCTCTCTTGGATTTTGTTTTTTAGTGAGACAGCAGAGCAATCTGGAAAATCGGTTAAATAATTGTTTGGGTTGTGTTTGTTTTTTGTTTGTTTTTTTGTTTTTGGCTTCCAGTAACTGTTTCCGTTGACAGTTGTCTTTTTCTTTTAGACTCAGTGTTTGCTGGATCTCAGAATTGGACATCGTTTCCTTGACAATGAAGGTCAAAGCACATTCCCTGGCAGACACTGAGTTTTGAGATTTGATATTGAGCCATTCGCTACAAAGGACGGGAGCATAAAAGCAGCCGTTGCATTAAACCAAAAGGGTGCCTTGCAATTACGGGAAATCATTGTTGTTTAGCTCTTTTTTTGTTTGGGTATCTAAGCATTCAGATGCATTGGTGCTGCTTTTATGTCCGTTGCCCTTCTCAAATCTTTTCATCCATTTCATTTGTCATCCAAGCTCTAAATATTACATTCCTGTCAATCCTTATCCTTCATTCATTTTCCGGATCCCCCATTAATCCACATTTCCTAATTCATGAAAATGTGATCGGACAACCAGACCCAACCAACGCCTTCAGCCACTTTTAGAGGCGCTCCATCTAAGCAGCAGCCATTTTACCCAATGAATCGGCCATTGGGATTGAGATTCATTGTAAGGTCCTCGTTTCGACCGAGTGGCCAACTCAACATCCTTTCCACTTCACAGCTTATTCTAGGCACCTTTTGCACAGTCACAACAGTAGCTCTGGTTCCAGACCCATTTCCAACATACTCAGTCCAAGCCAATGTGCTCTCACTCACACAAACACGGTACACTCATAGTGCTGTGGTGTGCTTACTCATCGGTCCAACAACCAATGAGGAGCCTTACTGTGTCTGTATTTCCCAAAAAAAAAGAAAAACGACCGCCTCGGAAATGTATGCTATTATGTTTTTGAGAGTGGCCATGTGCAAAAGCAACCCGCACGCCTAATCCTCGGCACCTCACAATTTCCCCCATGAAGGGAAGCATTGACGATAAAAGTGGGGGAATGTGTAGAGGAGTTGAGGCTGTTCGGGTTGTTTTTGGACAGGGGATGTTTCTCTGTTTCCTCTAACTGTTCTTCCTTGCTATTTGACAGACCTTTTAGCACATTACGAAAAAGGGGGTTTTAGATCTTGGTCGAAATGAGCAAATCTAAATTTGTAGATCGATGGAACAGGTCTGCTTGAAGTTCCGGTTGAACTACAGATGAGTCATCGTGAAATCTCATGACACAAGCTGGATGTTGTGACATGTCAATGGGACTGGCGTTCCCTTTTCCAGTTTTCAGCAGCCTGCACTAGCGATTCACTTTGTTGCTGGCGGTGCGGTGAGTTGTTGTAGGTACACAGTTTTATGAGTATTCTCCTATCAATCAAGTGGAATTGTTTCTTTTGCAGACAAAGGCATAGAAATAGCACTGGGGTAAGTAATATGATGTTGTAAATGTAGGGGAGTCAATAGGCTTGGTGTTGATGGACTTGATTTAGCAATGGCAATTACCCTTTGCAGCTAGCCATTCCTAAGATGTAGCATGTTGGATACTTAGGCATTGAGCTCTGCATTAGGTTCACTGAATTTGACCTCCGACACGTGCATTGACACTATGTTGGGTTCCATTGAATTACACAAAAAAAATTGGCAATTTCGAAAAAGGTTTTATGCTAGGATGAGGTGGTTTTTTGGCTGTATCGAAAACTGCAATAGAAACAGTTTTTTCACATTGTACAAATCATTTGATCAACAACCGACTGTTACTACTGGCAGGACAAAAAGGACGACAAGAAGTGGTTGGAGGATGATGGCGCGGTTTGTTTTTCAATGATTTATTGAGTGAACGAACGTAATCACGTGTGATCAGAAACAAAGATTATCGATGTCACACAGAGTTCGCAGTTGAGTCTACATTAAACTACATTAAAGTCACCAGAGACTTTTTAAAGAAGAACTAGTCTTTTTAACTAGACTAGTTAAATGTCTAGTTAAAGTGTTTGTTACCAATCACAAACCTAAACGCTGGCTTGGTGCAGACGCCACTAGAGTGACCATCTCTACCACTGGTTCAAATCAATAGTTGAATTACATTTTAGCTCCTGTACGTTTTTGCTGTACAGTTACCAAACACAGTTGGATCTAAAACTCCTTTCAATGGTTGTCCTGGATGGTCTGTCAAATATTCTTTGACTTTGTGTCAAATTTAAAAGTGAAAATACAGGGAGCTGGTGCAACGATCGCAGAGAGGTTAAACCTGACCTCTTTGTACGTTTGCACTTGTTACCCTTTGTTTCAGAAATATCCAACTTTTGAGAGAAGGCCACGTCAGTGAAGGAATTGAGCGAGTGAAGGGGCAAAAGTGGGAGCAGGAAGTCTTATTTTATTAATCTTCCTATAAACCTTCCGAATGTAATTTTAAAAAAAGAAGCACAGCCTTCTTTAGGGAGAGTGACTTTCTACTTGTGGAAGAGGACAGACCAGTGAAAGTGAGAGCTGTCAAGGTTTGGTTCTGAAACCTTGACCTCGCCTCTCTTTCTTCACTCACTCTCGAGACTAGTTAAGTTGTTGTCGGAAATAACCAAAACTTTCTTCTCCCACATCCCCCTGTTTCTTGTTCGGTCTCGCCCTCTCTGCTCTGTTCATAATACAGGGTCAGGACTGAAGGACTTCCCGTTTGCTTCACCACACAATTAGGATCAAAGACAACTATGACTTAATAAACACTTTTCCCTGCCGTATAGAGCCACGTAATTGGGGCAGTTGCAGGGTAAAACATAACTCCGTCTTGTGCAGCAGAGTTAGATTCATGAGAAGCGAACCAGTTGCATCTGTCTCTGTCTGCCTTAGCTCGCCTCGCACCTGCAGACAGTAAGTAGAGCAGAGTCAGAGTAATGCCCGCAGTTCAGGAGATGATGAAGAATCTTGTGAACACAAACTCCCAGTGAACGAGCCACGCTGTTGCATCCAGCAACAGTTCCACCCACCTGCTCAGATTTAAAGCCTCTCCCGCAGACGTTTCCAAGACGTCCTAAATCTCCTCGGTCTGCCCAGCGGCCATGTTGTGTCACGTCTAAAATTATAGGCCTGTTTATAGAGAGCATCTGACAAGATGAGAAAGTGTTGGTGTCGCGCTCAAATCAGGTTCGGAGGTGCTGAGGAGCAAAGCATATGACAAAGTATGTCAGCAAGCTGAGGTGCCTTTTATTTTAGGAGTCTGAGCACACCGGAGGCCATATTGTTTTCCCTGATTCTGGCACGCACATCTCCGCAGGTGTTCAGCGACGGGCAAACTCCACAGCCAGCCGCCCGGCGGTTCACCCCACATGACTGGTATTCAGGTGGATCTCCCCTGTCGTCAATATCGATAATTACCAGCAAGGGCAAAATTAGCTGTCAGCAGCCGTGACCCGAAAACCAGAATTTCAAATAATTAAGTTGACGGCACTCAGAGGAGGTAAAACTGCCCGATAAGGTCAACATCTCTCCATTATTTACTTTAAAAAAATCCTTGGAAATAAAACATCACAAGTTGATTCACAGTTATCTAATCTAATGTAATGTGTAAATGGTAACAGGAATCTTTCAGTTGTTTTACTTTCTCCATGTCAGTAACAATCAAAATCTTTTCCCCTGAACATTTAGATTGAAAGCTTTCAAACATTTGCTACGGTATGATCATTCCTCTTTAAATTATTTAATAGACAAAAAAGCTACTCTGCTCGTCTAATATTTTTCCCCTAAAGATTCTTCTTGAACAAGTCTTAACACCTTTTAGGCAAAATTGAGTTCTAAATTATTCATACCCCTGGCAGATTTAAAATTGCGTCCACTCAACCAAGAAGTCTGTCTCTGGCCCGAAAAGAGAACAAACAGTAAAGCAATGTAAAAGAAGTACCAGACATGGAAAAAATTTACTGTAAGAAATTATTTAGATCCTTTTCTGTAATCAATAGTGAAGTCTTTATTGGCATTATAGCAACCAAACTCCCGTCATTTTGACAATTTATCTTTGATTAGCTCAAAGTCTGCAAAGTTGCAAGAGCTTCTTGCCATCTTCCTAATCTTTAACTCTGTCCACAGATTCTCTATTAGACTGAAGTCAAGTCTCTGGTGCGGTCACTTAAAAATGCTAATATTACTTTCACTCAGAAGAAACATGTAGGTCAAATGAGAAAAAACAAACAAACTTTAACCCTAAATCTACATGGGTATGCAAAATGTTGGGCAAAGCTTGCTAACCTCCAAATAATTTAGTAGCCTACTGTAAATTTGGTGGCCTCTTATTTACTACTTACTGCTAGCTCACTAGGCTATTTTAAGCTTATTGCTTTAGTTTGCTATTCTACTGTTAGCCTGTTTGCTTTCTATTAGCAAGTATTAGTTTTGTAGCCTTTTAGCCCTTTAATTGTCTTTTAGGTAATTAAGTTATTGCTAGCTGTTTTTCTTGGCCATACAATTTATTTGTTTGGTTTCTAATAGCTTGTTAGCTTACTGTTAACTCATTAAAATATTGTTAGACTCTTAGGTTACTTTTAGTCTCTTAGCCTTTGTTTGTTTGCTAACTAATAGCTCCTTAGCTCAGTATTAATTGATCAAAATTCAAATTAGCTTGGTCATCTGCTATTATTTTGATAGTTTACTGGCTTGTTAGCCTGGAATTTGCTTTTTAAAATACTATTAGAATACCAGTTGCTTGTGTAGCCAACTTACTATTAGCTTGCTAGCATGCTATTAGATTACTAGTTTTTATTAGCTAACCGTTCAGGCTCAAAATAGGTCTGTTATTGACGCTTCATGACAAAAAACTAATTAAATAGGTAAACATGAATGTAGTTAACTTAGTTAACATTACATTATTGTATTTTTCTCCTCAGTATGTTTTTATTAGATCGGTACAACTTTTCAAAACAATGGTGTGAGAATCTTAATTTCTTTAGATAAAGCACTTAGTAACAGGTACAAAGAAAAACACCAACTATTCCTATGAGAAAATCTTTCCTGCCCCAGTTTTGTCCAAACTTAATAGGTGCGACTGTTTCTCACTAGAGAAAACTTCCTATTGAGAACATCAGATTTGGAGCGCAGGCTGGGAGGCCATGTTGGTTCTTTCTAAAAATCCTGCTAAGTAAGCCTTTCTGTCTCATTACCTGATCATTACTTGGACTCCACTAAGTCCAAGGAACTTAGTGGAGTTCCTTGGACTGGATGGGGAACCCTCTAGGTGTGCACCATGAACCACACACACATCCACACTCCTGGGAATCATCTCAGACCTACACAGCTGCTGCCACAGTATCTGGACAGACGGGCAGCACTCCAAAGATCCAAAGGACATCTGTCTTTTAATCAACTGGTTCGATTATATTCCATTCTTTAAATTCCCACACCGGCGTGATCTCTCCTTCACTGATGTTGGCAATACGGTGATGGATGACATAAGCTTCTTCTTTCTTCCTCATCCTCGCTCTAAACCCATCTATCCTTCCAGTCTGGACTGAAGGAATAGAGGAGAGACGGAGTGATGGATGAGTTTGGGAAACTACCTCCCTGCTCTATTAAGTTCTCCACCTGAGAGAGGTGGATGAGATAAGGAAAGACAGATCATGAACGGTTCCAGAGGGGGGAAAAAAAGGGAGACCTCCTGAATAAAGTTTCACTGAGCAGTTCATCTGTCATCGCATTCAAAGAAAGTTTCACTGTTGCTCAAAGGAGAGCAGCGTTCACTTCATCCGTCATAAATGCACAGGCCTTAACAGGAAGTCTCCCTTTGTCTCTGTCCGTTATCTGGTCTGTCTTTCTGCTTTACAGTCTCTCACTTCTCCTCGCACTCTGTTGTACTGTCAGTTCGAGTCAACCATTAAACGTTCACTAATCTCTCTCTTTTTTATTTGATTTTTTTCCAAGATGATTCATTGGCTTTTTTCCCCTCAGCACTTTAGGCCTACTGTACGCTGTCCCTGCCTATTACCTTCTGGCTCACTTTTTGACCACCGCCTTCCCTTCCTCCTCTTCCCACTACCCTCCTCCTCCTGATTACCCCTTGCCTTACTCCCCCCACCTGCCCCACCCACTTCCAACAGAAGCTCAGAGTAAGCCCTACTACTCAGATTACTCCCCCACTCGGCTGCTCATCCACAAGATGTGCACCAGCCACTACCTGGACCTCTTCATCACCATCGTCATAGGGCTCAACGTTATCACCATGTCCATGGAGCACTACGAGCAGCCACAGGTCAGGCAATAAACATCCCCTGTACATGTTGACACCAATGCTCACTTGACTTTGCACAAATCTTCAAACCTTGTCAAACTTGCCTTGAAACTCAAGATTTTATTTTAGAAGACCCAAAAAGTCTTCCATGTTTTTGCATCTGGGTCTTTTTTTACTCCTAAATTAAATTCTCTGCATCCAGTAGTCTTAGTAGCTAAAAACAGGGTAAATTTAAAGGAAATTAAAGCAAGACAACAATTTCATGCATACAATGGAAAGGCTTAGATGAAACCAAGTCAATATGTTATAACGGCCTAGCAAAGTCCGGACGAAATTCCAATTGAGAATTTGTGGCAAAACTTGAAATTAGATTAACAGACCCACTTAATCCTATCTGACAGAGCTTGAACTATTTTTTTTATAAACAGACAGTAGGTTTCACTGGATCTTATTGAGGGGTATCAGATAAAAGAGGTTCCAGTTTTCACATGTGTTGAAAATAATTGAAACGTATTGTTGCGACGAAATGTTCGAAGATGACGATTGCCTTTGCAACTCACTTCGACTGACATGCTTATCAGTTTCCATAGCGCTCCTAAACTATTATTGTTTTGGAATGTTTCCTTTTTGGGTTCAGTTTTCAAAAAAGATTTAATTGAGGGGGGCGGGGGGTAGGAGAGCGTTGCAATTTCCTGGAAAAAAAAGAAAAACCTTTGGAGAACTATAAAAGTTTAGTCGAAACAATAAAACGAGCATTACGGGCAAATCAATAAAAATGGAGAAAAACAATAAAAACTGCAAAAATATGACTGACTTTATGATCCAGTGATCTTTTAACAATGTGTGTTTTAAATATTCTCTTTAAATGCAAATGGCAATAAAATATTATCAGGCATTGCTAACGCTACAAGGAAAGCAACATTACCTACAGAATTGCCAAAGGAAAGGCCATAATACCTTCTCAGAACTATAAAAGCAAGGTCAAAACAAAAAGTTAAACCTTACTGCTTAACCAGTTGAAGACGTAAAACAATAAATAATATATAAAAAGTTATCAACTTTGATCAAAAGGTAAGTTTTTTTGAGAACCTACCTCAAAAAACTTTCTTGGGTTCAAGAAAGTCCAACATTCAAATGATCTGATCTTCTTTGTCACTTGACACTAAATCAGAGATGAATATTGCTGGAAAAATAATCACCCAATTTTCTGTAGACGGTGTTTGAAGTTACTTTTGAAGAACGTTTTGATCTCACTTTATGGCAGTGTTATTATTATTATTATTATTGTTGTTATTATTATTATTTATAGAAGCAACTCAATACATAAATATCAGCAGGACTCAAGATAAGCCTTAGACTAGCGCTCTACTTTCCTTCTTCAGACAAGTGATACTCTAGATATCAAGATAATTAGAAGGTGGCCTGATCAGAGCATATAACTTTGCACTAGTCTTCTAGTGTCCATTCTTGAACTTCCTGCAAAATTTCAGACTGCTCTGGATCTTTTTCTGGGACATAGTGGTCATATTTGCTGCCATCTTGCCTGAAAGCCTTTCTCTAAAAGTCTTCAGCTCACTGTGTGTACAGCAGCAATCAAACTCACCTACAGCCACTATAGAGAAAGGTCTACTGTGGCGCAAAATAAATCATCCAGCAGTTCAGGATCTTGGACATCCTGAAACATTCTTTACTGGAGCTTGACGTTCTCGATGATCCAAGAATGATGCAGGTCTTTCAGGTACAATATTGCCAGCAGCAATTTTGTCAGATGTGAGGTCAATTCAGTAGTCAATGCAGTGATGGCTGCACACTATTAATAACCTTAATAACATTTGATTCATTGCCCAACTACTGGGGCATTAAGTATAAAACAACTGACCCCCATCACCCAATGTGAATATATCTGAATGATTTTAAAAGAAGTGAAATAGAAGATTGTCATGTGAACTAGGAAATTTATGTTTGGTCAGTTATAACAATGATTCTTGGCAATACATCTTATACAACTGGTGTGAGAGTTGTCACAACTGGCACTGTCACAACATATTCTCTTCTTTGGAGTTGTCTATCTGATTAGGTAATGGAAGTTTGAACAAACAAGCTACATTAACAATTGATCCATCGATAAAAAGAAGCTTATCAATAGTGTGTGGGACAACACACTAGCCAAGACAGAGTGACATTTGTCCCTCATGATGGTCGGCTGCTTGGTCCCTCACTGCCATGGGATGGCATCACCATCTCCAACCAAAATATCTCACAAGTCAGTAAATGTGTCCGCCCAAACTGACCTCACAAGTATTCAGTAGGGTTGAGGTCATTCCAGAATGAAGGTGGTTCCATCTTTATTACCAGATTCTGGACGTAGTCTCGAATAAACCCTGCCCTGCACAGATGAGAAGGGAACATCTTGGAGGATCGATTTCTGTCCCCAAGATTATGGATTTGGAATTACCACTGGTTCTTCCCATGAGCGGTTCTACCCCAAACCATCAAACCGCATCCATCAAAACCCTATTGGTATTGACAGAGAGGATTTAGCAACCTCATGTTCGCTCCTCAGTAGCTCACTGCTTTTAAAAAGTGGCAATTATAAAATGGAAATAAACGGGCTTTCCAACAGCATAAAGATTGTGACACACAAGAGGCGACATTCATCTCCTGTGGAACTTGCGAGATGAGGTGACAATCGCTTCAGTCAAGCAACCGGTGAAGTTTGTGCATGTGGAATTTTGAGGTCATACATAATTTTTATATGTGGGCTTGTGATGTGACACAAGAAAGTTGGAAAATCTACAACATTTGTAGCTATGATTGCTACCATCGCTATTGTAGCTGTCATCGTTACTGCGTCCCATGTGTTGGGACGCAACACATAGGGAGTTTCTGACTGGGAGGCAGAAACTTTCACCTGTTGCTGTCCATCTCTCTTCAAGTTTATTGCCATAAACCATTGTTATGACAAAGAAAAAATTCAACCAAATGCCAATTTCTAAACTTTTATTGACTAAGTTTAGAATCCTGGTTGAAACACAATTGTGTTTCAACATTTTTCTCTAAAACATAAAAATGCTTTTAGAGAAGTTCAAGGAGGGGACGACAAATCTACTATAACATTTATGTGAAGCCTTTCTGTAAGGTGGTTGTACTCAATAATAAGCAGTAAACTTAAACCTGTAGCAAAGTTAGAGTAGACAGTGAGATAAAGAGATGTTTTACAAACTGGATCTTGCTGTTTGGGGATAATTTGCCACCCATGAGGGTTTAGTCAAATCCCCGCTGACCAGCAGTGCTCTCTTCGTCTCTCTGCAAAAGGTCAGTTTTTACATGCAGATGGAAATGGTGAATTCTCCCATAGGCAAAAAATGGACACTGATTTTTATGCCCTTTTCACTGAAACTGAGAGAGGACAACTTGAGTTATCTAATAATGGTAAGGTCTATTGTGGAGAAAAGTCTAGTTGACATATTATTTTAAAACATTTCTGCAATGTTTTTAGTACAGTATCATTGTGATTTTGTGAAACCCATTGCTCTGTTTAACTAAAAAATATAGTATGATATCTCCTTTATATTAACTTTTTCTGATGTCCTTTATAGGAGCTTGACAACGCGTTGAAGATCTGCAACTACATCTTCACCCTCATCTTTGTTTTGGAATCTGTCTTCAAGCTGGTGGCCTTTGGATTTCGGCGCTTCTTCAAGGACAAGTCAGTATTCCAACCATGGCCGCGCTTCCTAAGTGATGTTATTTTCAACCATCGATATCCGATTTGACGTGTACGTCTAATGAACTGCTTACAGGCGGTGCCGTTCTTTTAAGCGCTGACTCGTGTGGAAAACTTGAACCCGTGTTCAGGGAGCGTAAGCGAACTCTTTATAAGCTACATCGGTAAATGTGTGTGTGAATACAAAAGGCCTCGTTAAACGGCCATAAAGCACAACCGCTTCAGATGATATCATAGTTTTAAAATTCTTGGCTTCTTTTTGAAAACCACACAGTAACGCACCAGAACAGTCCCAACGCCACACATGCTCTCCAGCACACGTTAGCATAAATGTGCACCCAAAACCCACGCGCACCTCGTTTGTTTGAACCAGAGCTACAGCCACCCAGGAGTTCACGATGCCCACTGGCTTTGTCACAGTTAGAACCTTATCATGTTTGACTTTGGGAGAAGTTTAGCTAAACATCTCAACACTACAATTCTTTCTTATTCCTAAGGAAAATAACCCACAGCTGTAACTGAGAGTTGTGCAATTTTAAACCCATTTTTCATGTTGATTCTATTTTTTCCAGTGGTATTTTGATGGACTGAGTAGAAACACTGAAAATGCTGCTCAACTACCTGCATCTTTATTATCTACACAGTACTGGTCTTTCAGTGTGTGTGTTTTGGACCTTTCGACCTGAAAGTGGATAATTAAATATAGAGTCATTTTGTTACTGTCAACCTAAATCTATTTCAGAAGCAGTTTTAACATTTATTTTTATAGCATAAAGGATGAGGCCTCGAACTAAGCTAGACGTGTTTTTTACACAAATTTAAAATATTTCATTAGAGATGTAATTATGGAAAATGGTATGCTAATGCAGCATTGACTTAATGGTATTGTTCAATCACATGCCATGCTATGCAAATGTTCTGTCTGCCATGACAAAGACTTGCCTCTTTATTTGACAAAAATCAGCATGGGGCTTAAAGGTAACACTAGCAATTGTTTGAGCAGACCAGGCAAAAACAGTAAGAGAAACCTATTTGCTACAGTAAGTTGGCCAGATTTTTACTCCCTTTTCCTGGAAGTCAATTTGAAGGTTGAGTTTCCAGTCTCAAATTTGTGACTCCTTTCTGACTTCATTCCAACTCTCGAGTTGCCGCTTCAGTCCTGGAGGCGATGACTCAGAAAGAAGAAATGTGCAGTAGTTCTCCTGTACCTCTTTGCAGGGAGTCATATTTGTCAAAGGCTTTGGCGAAAAGAAGTGATGCACAGCAAGTCGGCAATGGTGACTGATGAGGGTGTGTGTTTGTGTGTGTGTGTGTGTGTGTGTGTGTGTGTGTGTGTGTGTAGGTGGAACCAGCTGGATCTCGCCATTGTTCTGCTGTCCATCATGGGCATCACTCTGGAGGAGATTGAGGTCAACGCTTCGCTGCCCATCAACCCAACCATTATCCGCATCATGAGAGTGCTGAGGATAGCAAGAGGTACGATTTCCCTCCCTCCCGGTTCTTTCCACCTCTTTCCTTGATGCTCTGCCAGATACGTCCGTGCAGCTGCTTCTTACACACCGCTTTGCCTTTTAAGGATCCTTGTAAAACAGACGCATCTCTGGGACTCCCCTATCTGTCATTTTTGCATGGCAGGTCCCAGCAGGGCTCGGGTTGAGGCCGAGCCAACCAGATGGCACAGGGAAACGCACTCAGCAGACAAACAAAGGACCAGCAAGGTCTTAATCTGCAATGAGCGTGGTTATGGTAGAGAGAGAGATAAAGACCGGCATAGGGAGGAATATAGGGAATGATGAATAACTTCTGACCTGAAGATCCATCACCGGGAGATGGGATGAAGCCTTAAAGAGGAGCAGTTGCTGTCAGAGCGAAAAAGATTGAGATGAAGTTAATGACGAGGGAAAAGGGATGGAGGGTAGGTAGAAGAAGCCGTGAAAGACAAACAGGAAAGGTGATTGGTAGAGGAGAAAACAAGCCAGGAAAATTCGAGAGTACCAATTAACTTAGGTCACATACTTGCACCTAGGTATTTCGAAAGTACAGTGTACTTTCATATACTGTATGAAAGTTAGTTACATTCCACGAGTAAGCAGGCATCAACTCTGTAAACAAAACCAAAACCACACTCCACCATCATCTCTGCAGTCTTATAACTTTGACAGGTTTACAGCTTTTGGATACAATTTGACTCCCTTCAGAATGTTTTTGTTACGGCTTTCTCTTCTATTGTCCCCCCCCAAAAAAGAGAACCTAATATGGAGTATAGCTAAATACATGAGATGAAAACTATAACGCCTCTGAAATGAGTCAGAAAACAGACAAACAGTAGATAAAGGTGGTTTCTGTTAAGAAACAATGTCTTAAAAGTTACTGTGTCACAGTTTAGTTTTCTACCCAAAATGCTGTCACACAAAACAGTTTAAAACTGATCAGGCTTCTTCAGTGCTTACATAACCTGAGCCGTCCTTAGTAATCGACTCCATCAAAACAGATTGAGGGGAAGCTAATGTATGGCTTCCTGTCTTGCTTCAAAATAAGAAACTACAGTGTTTGGAGCTTTAAACACCCACCGTTATCATAAACTTATATCTCCATCATCGCAAAACATGTAAAAAAATAGAAGCAGCACAAAATGTCTGGTCAAATTTTTCGTGCAGAATTCCAATCTGTTGGATTGCTGAGACTCTTTTTTTTTTTTTTACTTAGTAGGAGTTTCTAGTTTCTAGTATTTTTAATTTTTTTCTGCAAGGGGTCGTTTAAAACAAAACATTAGACGCAGTTTTTGATATTAGTCTTGTACCTTTGTATGTCTGCGGGTTTGATGTTAAAACGGGAAATGCACCAATTCCAAAGGGATGAGCCAGTTTGGATAGCAAAGAAAGATTTTTAAAACAACTTCTTGACCTCTTCTTTACTAGTACAGAATTGCTTCCTAATTCTTTATTGATTTGGCAGCTTCAAAAGAGCCAGTTGCCCAAAACCTGGACATGGAAAATTGAAGGACAAAAAAAAAATAGTGGCATGTCTAAAAACACAGGGAAGCAGTTTGCAAAAGTGATATTCTTACGAAAGAGGAGGGTAAAAAAAGAACCTCCTGAAAAGACCTCACACATGCATCATTCTTAAGTTGATTCAACTGTAATTCGCTAAAACCTCATTAGAAAAGGTCCCAAAGGGGGGAGGCTGCTTGTCCGGAAGCCATTCCGAAGAAAAGGACGCAGAAAGAAAAGGAGGATGTGAGTCAAATTACACAAGAACTGAGCCGAAGATAAGTTTTACAGAGTAATTATCACTGATTAGGACGTTACGATGCAGGATGCGGTAATTAAAGCAACGTGTACGAAGTTGGTCAGACGAGACGTGGAACATGGAGCGGCTACGGCCATCTGTAAAATACACTGCAGCCTTTGTCGTGTTTCGGTGGGGGGTCTGCATTAAGTTGGGTCGAGAGGTTTTCCCAAGCAGATAGAATTACAAATACACAAAAGTCCTGCCAGATTGTAAAACCACCGTACAAAACAGTTTCAAAAGCATCTGAGTGGCGACATGGGGAGGATCCAACAGGACGATGATGCCAAACAGACAACCAGAGAAATGAAACCATGTCTTGAAAAGGGAAAAAAAGCAATGGAAAACCAATTGTAAGAGAGGGTGGACTTAAACCTTACAGCGAGGAATCATCTTGGACAACAACGGAATGAAAGAAAATCAGTAACCAAAGAAAAGCGTTGCAGTGGACTCCTGTCTATTCGCAGCTCAGGATTTGTGGATTCACGTATTTTTCTGTGGATCATGACTGTAAAATATTCCTGGAAAACCTGCTGAGTCATAGGTTGTTGTTTTTTTTCTAAAATATTTGAAAGAAAATGCATCTTGGGAAACTGAGATACCTAGATGCTACTTGACACGCTATTGCAAAGCAGCCAATCCAGGTACACAATTCATTTTCCTTTGTACTGATTGGCTGTAACCCCAAAAGCAGGATTAAGGAAGACTGCAGATATTAACTTGTGTGGTTGTGTTAAGACGAGCTCCTCTGCGCATATTAATGTATATTTCCATCCATCCATCCATCCATCTTCTTCCGCTTATCCGAGGTCGGGTCGCGGGGGTAGCAGCTTCAGAAGGGAGGCCCAGACTTCCCTCTCCCCAGCCACTTCTTCTAGCTCCTCCGGGGGAATCCCGAGGCGTTCCCAGGCCAGCCGAGAGACATAGTCCCTCCAGCGTGTCCTGGGTCTTCCCCGGGGCCTCCTCCCGGTGGGACGTGCCCGGAACACCTCACCAGGGAGGCGTCCAGGAGGCATCCTGACCAGATGCCCGAGCCACCTCAACTGGCTCCTCTCGATGTGAAGGAGCAGCGGCTCTACTCTGAGTCCCTCCCGGATGACTGAGCTTCTCACCCTATCTCTAAGGGAGAGCCCAGCCACCCTACGGAGAAAACCCATTTCGGCCGCTTGTATCCACGATCTCGTTCTTTCGGTCATGACCCAAAGCTAATGACCATAGATGAGGGTGGGAACGTAGATCGACCGGTAAATCGAGAGCTTCGCTTTTTGGCTCAGCTCTCTCTTCACCACGACGGACCGGTACAGCGCCCGCTTGACAGCAGATGCTGCGCCAATCCGCCTGTCGATCTCCCGCTCCCTTCTTCCCCCATCCGTGAACAAGATCCCGAGATACTTAAACTCCTTCACTTGGGGCAGGACACCCCCCCTGACCCGGAGAAGGCACTCTACCCTTTTCCGGCTCAAGACCATGGCCTCGGATTTGGAGGCACTGATCCCCATCCCGGCCGCTTCACACTCGGCTGCGAACCGCTCCAGCGAGAGCTGCAGATCACGATCTGATGAAGCCAAAAGGACCACATCGTCTGCGAAAAGCAGAGATGAGATCCTAAGGCCACCAAATCGGATCCCCTCAACACCTTGGCTGCGCCTAGAAATTCTGTCCATGAAAGTGATGAACAGAATCGGTGACAAAGGGCAGCCCTGGCGGAGTCCAACTCTCACCGGAAACGAGCCCGACTTACTGCCGGCAATGCGGACCAGACTCTGACACCGGTCATACAGGGACCTGACAGCCCGTATCAAAGGGCCCGGTACCCCATACTCCCGGAGAACCCCCCACAGGGCTCCCCGAGGGACACGGTCGAACGCCTTCTCCAAGTCCACAAAACACATGTAGACTGGTTGGGCGAACTCCCATGCACCCTCCAGGACCCTGCCGAGGGTGTAGAGCTGGTCCAGTGTTCCACGACCAGGACGAAAACCACACTGCTCTTCCTGAATCCGAGGTTCGACTATCCGACGGACCCTCCTCTCCAGGACCCCTGAATAGACCTTGCCAGGGAGGCTTAAGAGTGTGACCCCTCTATAATTGGAGCACACCCTCCGGTCCCCCTTTTTGAACAGGGGGACCACCACCCCAGTCTGCCAATCCAGGGGAACTGCCCCCGATGTCCATGCGACATTGCAGAGTCGCGTCAACCAACACAACCCCACAACATCCAGAGCCTTAAGGAACTCCGGGCGGATCTCATCCACCCCCGGGGCCTTGCCACCGAGGAGCTTTTTAACCACCTCTGTGACCTCGTCCCCAGAGATTGGAGAGCCCAACCCAGAGTCCCCAGGCTCCGCTTCCTCAGTGGAAGGCATGTTGGTGGGATTGAGGAGGTCTTCGAAGTACTCTGCCCACCGGCCCACAACGTCCCGAGTAGAGGTCAGCAGCACACCATCCCCACTATAAACAGTGTTGGTGCTGCACCGCTTCCCCCCCCTGAGACGCCAGATGGTGGACCAGAATCGCCTCGAAGCCGTACGGAAGTCTTTCTCCATGGCCTCTCCAAACTCCTCCCACGCCCGAGTTTTTGCCTCAGCAACCGCCCGAGCCGCATGCCGCTTCGCCCGCCGGTACCCATCAGCTGCTTCCGGAGTCCCACAGGCCAAAAAGGCCCGATAGGACTCCTTCTTCAGCCTGACGGCATCCCTCACCGAAGGTGTCCACCAGCGGGTTCGAGGGTTGCCGCCGCGACAGGCACCGACAACCTTGCGGCCACAGCTCCGATCGGCCGCCTCGACAATGGAGGCACGGAACACGGTCCACTCAGACTCCATGTCCCCCACGTCCCCCGGGACGTGTTCGAAGTTTTGCCGGAGATGGGAGTTAAAGCTCCGTCTCACAGGGGATTCCGCCAGACGTTCCCAGCAGACCCTCACAACACGTTTGGGCCTGCCAGGTCTGACCGGCTTTCGCCCCCACCACCGGAGCCAACTCACCACCAGGTAGTGGTCAGTGGACAGCTCCGCACCTCTCTTCACCCGAGTGTCCAAGACATACGGCCGCAGATCCGATGAAACGATGACAAAGTCGATCATCGAACTGCGGCCTAGGGTGTCCTGGTGCCAAGTGCACATATGGACACCCTTATGCTTGAACATGGTGTTCGTTATGGACAATCCATGGCGAGCACAGAAGTCCAGCAACAGAACACCGCTCGAGTTCAGGTCGGGCGGGCCGTTCCTCCCAACCACGCCCCTCCAGGTCTCACTGTCATTGCCCACGTGAGCGTTGAAGTCCCCCAGCAGAACAAGGGAGTCCCCAGGAGGAGCACTCTCCAGTACCCCCTCTAAGGACTCCAAAAAGGGTGGGTAATCTGAACTGTCGTTCGGCCCGTAAGCACAAACGACAGTCAGAACCCGTCCCCCCACCCGTAGGCGGAGGGATGCTACCCTCTCGTTCACCGGGGTAAACCCCAACGTACAGGCGCCGAGATGGGGAGCAACAAGTATGCCCACTCCTGCCCGACGCCTCTCACCTTGGGCAACTCCAGAGTGGAAGTATGTCCAGCCCCTCTCAAGGAGACTGGTTCCAGAACCAGAGCCGTGCGTCGAGGTGAGACCGACTATTTCTAGCCGGAACCTCTCGACCTCACGCACTAGTTCCGGCTCCTTCCCCACCAGAGAGGTGACATTCCACGTCCCAAGAGCCAGTTTCTGCAACCGAGGATCGGACCGCCAGGGTCCCCTCCCTCTGCTGCCACCCATCCCACACTGCACCCGACCCCTTTGGCCCCTCCCACGGGTGGTGGGCCCATGGGAGGGGGGGCCCATGTTTCCTCTTCGGGCTGAGCCCGGCCGGGCTCCATGGGTAAAAGCCCGACCACCAGACGCTCGCCATCGTGCCCCCCCTCCAGGCCTGGCTCCAGAGTGGGGCCCCGGTGACCCGCATCCGGGCGAGGGAACACCAAGTCCAAAGTTCTTGTCCATCATAAGGGGTCTTCGGGCTGCTCTTTGTCTGGTCCCTCACCTAGGACCTGTCTGCCTTGGGTGACCCTACCAGGGGCATGAAGCCCCAGACAGCATAGCTCCTAGGATCATTGGGACACTCAAACCCCTCCACCACGATAAGGTGGCAGCCCATGGAGGAGAATGTATATTTCATGTTTGAATTATTAAAATAGGCGGTTATAATTGCAGGTTCGAGCTATTGCTGAGTCGCTGTGGTCCATCACTCCTCCAAATACTGGGGGTTCACTGAAAATATTTTTCCAAATGTAGGAGAACTGTTTTTAAAGAGATACTATAAAAGGGAAACTTGCTAAGAAGATGGAATCTCTTAATTCTCATGGAAGAGGTTTCCTCCACTCAATCCACCACCAAGCCTGACATTGTCAAGTGTAAAGCAAAGTGTTCTAATGTAAAGCACACTACAACTAGACTCTAATGGTGCATCCACACCAGACCTGTTTAGTCCCCTTCAATGGAACTCTAGTTCGTTTGCCTAGGAACTAGTCCGGTTCATTTGGGGAGTTGTGAACGTGCGGTCAAACTCTGACCAAAAAAGTGAACTCTGGTGATGTTCAAATGGATATGTGGATAAAAGCGGACCGGAGACCGCTCCAAAAGCAGGAAGAGGACTATAGTGCAGGGCATTCTGGGTAAATATGACCAAAACAAATTTGTGTCTAGTGCTAGTGGGAGGAATGGCTTATGTTCTTTGGCTAAAGACAAAAGAGAAATCCTCCAACCACTAAAATCTGATATCAACGCATTTCTGTTTACATTTTGTGAAGAAGAAAGTTCCGCTCGTGTCTTCTTTTGAGGTTTTTGTGTTTTTCCCTTCTGTGGTTCCTGGTGCAGCGCCACCACAGTTTAGGGGAGGTATCAGGTTTTTTGATTCCATTGGTTTGTTTGACACAGTACAGTAGGAAAACAAACCGCAGCAGCTGAAAATGCAACAAGTATTGCAACTTTGGTCCACGACTGAACACAGTCCATCAAACTGTCAGGAGTGAAAACACCCTAAAGCAGCGACTCGTTCTCGAGAGTGAAGAGTCACGCCTTCCTCAGATGGAGGAGTGTAGGTTTTGCAGTTGCTAGGAGAATGGCACTTGCCATCAGGCTTTGTGTCAATAATCCCCAGAGGATTACGGCGTGGGCTGATTTTCAGTGGCTGGACTTGACCTCTTGCTGGCACTTAAAGTAACTTATCGTACTTTAACATCCCAAGACGATTTAGAAAACTTCATGTTCCCAACTTAGTGAGAAACAGTTTGGGGATGGACATAGACCCTTTACTGCTCCAACATGACTGCACACCAGAGCACAAAGAAAGGACAGTGAAGACAAGGACAAGCACGGTTTGTTTTGGAAGAACCAGACTGTCCTCAACCCAACAGACGCCTTTAGGGTCAATTAGTGAAGATTGCAAGGTAGAAGTTTCGCCCAACATCAGTGTTGAATGCACTTGCATAGACACAAAACACACAATGTAGCAGAAACTTTTACCAGAAGAGACTAAACTGTTGCAGCCACATAAAAAAACGTTTGACTTAAGAATGGGACATCAGTCAAGTTCATGTCTGTGTCAGGGCAGAGAGCGAATACCGCTGAGAAAAATTCAGATGCTAGTGCTGATTCAGTTGCCCAATTTTTCATTATTACCGGCTTTCAACTTTGTAGAAGTTTTGATGCAACATCCCCAGTTATATAACACTGACAGCTCTTTGTTTGGAATCACTTTTTTAAAGTTATTATTCTTATACTGTGCGTGTCTCCGCAGTGCTGAAGCTCCTGAAGATGGCGGTCGGAATGAGAGCTTTGCTGGACACAGTTATGCAAGCTCTGCCTCAGGTAATACAAGCAGCTCACTTTAAACACCTCAAAGCCTTTGAATTCCCCATGCTGTCTTTTCTTTTTCATGGGTACATTTTCTTTTTCAACCCAAACACATCCCACTGCTGTTGTCTGTGTAATTACATCTCAGAAGCATTTTCATTCAGTCCATATTTTTATATTTCACAGCGTCATCTTTTCCCACCAGACTATCCCCCCCCCCTTCGACTGTATGCAGCCTTATTTGCATTAGCGTTCCCCCTCGCTGCGGCTGGGGAAAGGAGCGCAGCTCGAGGTTTTGCTTGGAACACTGGTGGGTGGATTTGCCGGGTGAGAGAGTTGGTAAATTGGAGCAACTTTCTACAGTTTGAATTTGGAGAAAAAAAAGAAAAGCAAAAAAAAACAAGGCGCCGTGCTCCGCTCCCAGCGTTCTTTGATAGCACCTCTGTCGTTTTCATTCAGATAGAAACGATGTCACAGCGAGTGCTGTTCCGGGCTACATTCTGCCAGAGCTTGTCAGAAGTGTTCAGAATTAATAAAGGTGATAACAGGAGGCGACGTGGGTGCGAGCAGGTTGCCGCTCGCTAATTTGCACCGACAGAGAATCCGAGAGCTCTTCATTACCCCAGAAACCCACCTTCGCGACAAAACCGTAATCCGCCGTTGTATCTGTGTGGCTTTTGTCTGCTAAACGACGGCGAGCAGGTGAGCGGCTTCCTCTGCGTGAGGCCTGACATTAAAATGGACGTTTTGTCACCGTTTGTTTCCCCGTCAGACAACCGAAGCCTGAGTAGCGGAGACACGATGGCTGCAGCCATCTTGCATCAGAGGGATGAAAAGCGTTACATAATGTCAACTGGTACTCCCATACAGTGTCTTTTATGATTTTTATGTGATAGAGACACAAAAAATAATTGTCAACAGAAAAATTAGGAGACTGTCCACCTCAAAAGAATTTGTAAAATGGATTGAAATGATTTCTTTTAACATTTACCATATTTTGCATTCATATCCCTCTAAAAATCTGACTATGATTGCTTAAAGGGGAAGTATCATGTAAATAGTAAGAGGGAAATCTTTTTTGAGCTTTACATCGTGTTATAATGTTATTCCCTCAACTGCACAAAACACCTGGTGGGACCTAGCCCCGCCTTCGAGGACAAAGCTGCAGTTTTCAAGCTTCCACATTCCACCTGCCCTGCGACTCCCCCACTCAGCTCCTTCAGACTAGCCAGCAGCATTTAGCAAACGCCTGGTGGAACTGAGCATCTGCTGAGCTCATTGTTTGATGAGCTACTTCTCAGTGAAACACTTGTAAAAAAAAAAAAAACATTGTTAAAGGTTTAATGAGGAGCCATGTTGTGAGCAGGAACCTCTTAAAGAGACAGAGGCCCAATTTCAAGGCGTCAACTTTCTTTTAAGTCATGTTTGATATATATCTAGCATTTTTATGACAACTTAAGTTAAAATAGTTGATTGTGCTATAAAACTGCACTATGTGATTGGAAAGTACATATTACAACCCATTAATTAAAATAGTCCAAGTAGCAGGTAGAAAAAAGACATGTTTTGTGTCAGATTCATCGATATAAACACATTAGATTCAAATTGACACAAGTCTGAACTGTTTGCTACTAAAAGTTTTTATATAGGCTAAGGTTACCTCATCCTGTCTGCATTTCTTTCATAATGCATGAGAAGAACAGGCAAAATTCATACTGAAAGGCAAGCAATATTGTCGATAACTATTAGTTTTATATTTCTTACTCCCATGGTCTTCAAACTGTGGTACAAATACCTCTGGTCTTAACTTGGGTTACCTCCAGAGATATTTCAAATTGATTACCTATAAGGTAAGAAAAAATGAAGCTAATTCATGTTTGTAAGTTACTGTGGAGAAAAGCTAATAAGTCCATGGTGCCAAAAAGAGAAAATAGGCTACTGGTATTTTAAAAAGCAACTCAACGGGGAGAGCAAGGCAACTTATGTGAAGTTTCTCCAGTATTTTGCTGACAGTGATCCATAAACATGTGCAGGTGGTTACTAATGCTGTGGCCCAGTTATCTGTAGAGTTGGAAATTGGACCTCGAAATGTCAGCTTTGGTTTATGTTGGGTCGAGTGACCAGGCAAACAGACAGATGCATTAAAAGTATGGCCGCCATATTGAATATTTGACATATGGATAGGATCTAGCTACCTATCTAGCTACCTAGCTAGCTAGCTAGCTATTTAAAAAATTTTCTGGCAATGTTTCTATCTAGCTATTTGTCTAACAACTGTTTTAATTGCCTTGTCTTGCCACTCCTTTGTAAATTTTCTTTGGGCGCCATTTCTATGACAGTAGGAAGTGTTAATTGTTCCCCTGACAACAGCACTGACACGTTCCCACCTGTTTGTCCTCTAACACTCTGATCCTTCACTCTTCGTCTCTCTGCAGGTGGGGAATCTGGGCCTACTCTTCATGCTCCTCTTCTTCATCTTTGCCGCGTTGGGAGTCGAGCTGTTTGGCGACTTGAGTAAGGACACGTCCGCAGTTTCAAACAGGCGGCTTAGATGGAAAGAGTTTCACTCTTGAATACTGCTCAGAGTGCACAGGCATGCTCTGAGTGTTCCCTTCGCCCCTGTCAGGGTTTAATCTACCTGATTTTAATTGCTTTCCGAAATCCTTTGTTGAAACACCATATTGATCTCGCTAATTGTGTCCCAGAGCTTTCAGATTAATAAAACAGCGTCACGGTAATTATTTCACTGCAAAGAAAAAGCCCTGAGTGCGGCTATCTTGACGTTTCTCGCTTTCTCTTTGTCCACAGTCTGTGATGAGCTCCATCCGTGTGAGGGTCTGGGCCGCTACGCCACTTTCAGGAACTTTGGGATGGCGTTCCTGCTGCTCTTTAGAGTTTCCACTGGCGACAACTGGAATGGCATCATGAAGGTGAAGCTCTTGTGTGTTTCCACTTTGAACCAGCATGTTTAGAAAGGAGAAGTGCAGCGTCAGAAGGCTGCCTGTCACTGGGTTGAAGTTGTTTGTGACACGAACAGAGTTGGTACATTAAAATGCTGTCCACATTTTTATGAATTCCTAATCACAACATAACATAAACCTTACCTTTCTCCTGCTTCTGACTTACTCGTCTTTCATCACCTCGTTGTAGGACACTCTGAGGGACTGCGCCCACGAAACGGGGACGTGCTACAACACCGTGGTCTCTCCCATTTACTTCGTCTCCTTCGTCCTGACCGCCCAGTTTGTCCTGGTCAACGTGGTCATAGCCGTCCTGATGAAGCACTTGGAGGAGAGCAACAAGGAAGCCAAAGAGGAGGCAGAGCTGGAGGCCGAGTTAAACCTGGAGCTGCAAATGGAAGGAGCAGACATGGCGCCAAGATCGCCCCAGCTCAACCCCCTGGCCCTGGGCATGGATCGGTCAAGCTCAGGGGGTTCCCCCTGGAGGTCCGCCGGAGGGGGGGACATGGTGCAGGAGCGGGAAGGTCCTATGGACTCTCCCACTGCTGATATAACCAGAGACTCTGTAGACATCAGAGCAGAACCCCCCGCATACCCAGAGCCCCAGCTGGAGGTAAATAGCTGTGTTTTTTTTTCAGGATCTTTTGTGCTGTTTGGCACTGTCCCATCTTTTAAAGTCTCGTTTTCTTAACAAACATGGAAATGTTGTAACATCAAGGGGTAAAAAACTGATTTATGGCTAAAAGCATAACTGCTTATTTTTGTGCCTAATAATAGAAACTGTGGATGTTAGAAAACACCATGTGCTTCCAAGCCCTTGCATGCACATGATTTTATAGCTGCTTTTAGTGCTCTGTACTTTTCTTTTTTTTCTCATGTTACCATAATAAGATCGAGGTTCATTGGGGTTTTTTTTTTAGAGACATACAGCTGAGATTCAGTCAGGCTGGGCAACAAGTCATGAGAATACATTTTTTGTTGTCAGATTTCTCTTTGATGCAAAGCATTAGTTGTTTTTTTAGTCTTTTTCTTTTAACGTGTCCTGTGGCACTCAGAATTGTTGTCTGATAGCCAAGATGAGGCCCAACATATTTATCTCACAAGCCGTCGCTGTGATTCTCTACTTGATACAAATACAAATAAAACTTTATTCTAAATTGCTTTGGGTTTATCTCAAATATAATTGACACTGAGACAGAAAAGAAAGGAGAAGAGGTGGTGTAAAAGATTTAAAGGGAAAGAAGAAGACAAGAGTAGAGGAAAGAATACAAGTCAACATCCCAGAAGTCTGCTTCTACACCTGCAGAAAGAGAGACCATGAAACCATAGCAACAAACAACATGACAATACAACATCTCTGGAAGGTACACTGTACAAGTTAATAGAAGATGAGATTAGGGCTCAACATGTATATAAACTAAGCCAGACGTAGTTTTATTCATCTGACCTATTCACCTTTAGATCTTGTGCAGTACGCGATCTTGCAGTTTTGGTTTTGGTAACAGAACGCATTTCTCCGTTCCTCGGGAGTGTGTGTTGGTCTTCAGTCAGGGAGCCTCCATTAGGCCAGTAGTGACTGGAGGAGCTGCAGAAATTTAAACTGTCAACAAAGTCATTGTTGGAATAAAGTCATGAGTGGTTTCATTCAGTTTGTCACAAGCCGATAGGAGACAGAGCAAAGATGTAGAAGACGATTCTCTGCGATTAAAAGGAAGCTAGCACTGGAGTTAGACGTGGTGGTGGCAGCATCATGCTGCAGAGAGGCTTTTCTTCGCCTTGTAAGAGAAGTTAGTTGGTAGTTTCTGGAAGAGGAGCAGTGAGCAGCTACAAAAACCCTGATGATAGAAATCTAGTGGTGTGCACACCGTCAAGTCAAAGACTTGCGTCTGTAGTTGTACCAAATAGAAGTTCTCCAAAGTATTGGGTCATGTACTGCTTTGTTTGGCTAAAGCATAGAATCTCAATGAAATACGTTGCTGTTTGGAGTTGCAAAAGGTGAAAATGTTCATGAAAACTCAAGTCTGACTGCTGAGGGTTAAACCAGTGAGCTGTCATGAAATGATAAGTCAAGAACTGGCATCTCTTTAAGCCTGAAAACACTTTGCTTATTTGTCAACTCATTTTCTAAGACCTTTCTTCATATTTGCTTCTGTGTGCAACCTATTCTGACTCATAGCAGATTGGTTTATAGTTTGTGCTCGTCACTAACTAAGTTTTTCTAAGTGTGTGCTAGTTTGTGTGCAGGCGTGTGTGTGTGTGTGTGTGTTATGGCTGGTCCCCGAAGGCAGCATGCCAGTCAGAGACAGGTCACAGTGCCATGGGAAAGCTCAGCTGCGGGTCTTGTTGTTCACTTCAGCAGCTATTTCCAGACAGCAGGGGGAACTTTTTGGAGGATAGGAAATCGAGGTCTTGCTATTGTTATCTTTCCCCTTTTAAGATGTTATCCATCTGTCTCTGCTGCTCTGAGTTGTTACACCAAAATCTCCTCTCCATCCCCACCCTGGAAGACCAGCTCTGGTACGGTGCTGTAATGCCCCCTTGTGGGTTTACAGGGAAGCACAAGTGAGCTTAGAAGCAGTGATTTTGATTGTCTACACAATCATTCCTTTGCTTTTGTATATTTGATCGATCCGTCTTTTGTTTTCCTCCCCTCATTTAGTCGTGTTTCTGTGTTTATGCACATATATATCTGTCTTCTCTTCCACTCATTTCTTGTCGTTGTCTTTCTTTTCTTCCTCTGCTCTCTCTTACTCTCCCTGTGATGTCCAAGTTTGTGCAGCGGAGACCGCTGTTTGACTCCATCTCCCTGGTCATCCAGGGCTCAGTGGAGGGAGAGTTGAGTTTGATGGACAACCTGTCCGGCTCCATCTGCCACTACTACGCGCTGCCCCCCAGGCCCAACAAGCACAGCACCGACAAGAAGGTCAATAACCACCAGAAACGCCGCTGATGGCTCGCTTCCTCCATTTCATACATTCATTGGCTCTTGATTCGCTGCAACCTGTAGGGCACAGCACAGCAAACGGGAAAGGAATTCCACTAAACCTTTTGGGGGAGAGAAATTTCTAAGTGAAAAGATGAACAAAACAACCACCTGATTGCTCTTTAAGGCAGAGTAGTTTTTTAATGATCTGTACATAAAAAGGTTCAGATAAAAGGTCGATGTAGCTGCCGCCCCAACAGTCAGAATGATTGAGGTACTTCTGAGTTCCACCTGATCGCCAGTAGGAGGCAGTGTACTTTACACAATAACCTTTTTCTTCTTGTGTTACCTCCGTAGCAATGTCTCAAACTAGTCTTCTGTTCTCTAGTTGTATAATAGCATCAATCTTCATTGATCCCTTTCTTACCGTTTCTTGTCATATTAGAGATGCTAATGCTAGGAGGTGGTGATGTTTTTTTTTATATATATATGTATATATATATATGAGTTTTCATAGTTTGGCCGGAAGTGGCTGGACTCCTGTGACTAAAACCTGTTTAGATTTTATTTAATTTGACGAAAGCTCAATCATTTGACACTTAGACTTTTTTTTTTTTCTCCGAAGAGTTTTTGCGGCGCTAGTGGCTCGTATTTTTTCCACAGTAGGCAGACAGGAAGGAGGGTGAGGAGAGGGGGGAAGACATGCGGCAAAGGTCGTCGGGACCGGGAGTGGAACCCGCGACTTCCGCGTCGAGGACTAAGGCCTCCAAACGTGGGGCGTGCTAACCCCCTTCGCCACCACAGCACGCCCCGACACTTAGACTTTTAAAGACTACACGAAAGTCGTAAATTTGCGACTACTTTAGATCCGCTCTAAAACGCTCATAACCGCCTATTTTAATAACACCAAATATACATTAATATGCATTAATGCCCACAATGAAAATGTACTTTTAATATGACAAACGAGGCTCATCCGGATGTATACTTTAGTTTGTTGAATATGATTCTATGTCACCATCCGGACTAAAATTCAAAGAAATATGCCGGTTTTTAAGTACATAGTCCCTTCTGTATACCGTTTGCAGGATGATAGTTGTGCATGTAGCTCCTCTCTATAGGACCCAGTTCCATTTTCCAGAAAAAAAAAGCATCCAGTGTGATGTTAATCTTGCAGCCTTACACCCATTACCATTTTTTTGTCCTGGCGTTCCTCCACATCAAATATTTTTCCCCTTCCCAGTCAACCATGTTGCCCGCCACGGCGCCCACCGCCACCCGTCTCATTCCCTCATTTGGTTAAATTCATTCATGCTCGGCAGGTTTGTTATTCACAGCCCTGTTTGGCAGACTGAGAAACACAGTTTTAGAAGCTACCTCTGTCTCCAACGCTCACCGTCACTGTCACTTTACGTGTTTGTCGCTGTGACACTTCTGTGCGCTTTATTTATTTATTTATTTATTTTATAGCTGATGACCTGCTTTTACCCGTCAGTCACAGCAAAGCGATAACTTCCACCCGCGGCGCTCCTGAGGCCAGCGCAGAGCTGACTCTTCCAACTCTGCAGAGAAACGGCTCAATCGATACGCAGCGTGAAACTGAATAATGCATCTGTGTGCCTGTTTTTTTTTGTCTTGTCTTTTTCCTCATTCAAGGACAAACATTGGACTGTTACATCAACACTGCTGAGTTCCATCTTCTAAAATGGGTCTTCATGTTGGTATCAAGATGCCAGAGCCCAGACCTTCTCTGTTAAATTCCTAATCTAAATGTTTGGGTTTTTTTTCTTTCTCATTTTTTGGCCCTGGTTGTTTGTCCCTTGATTGGTTTTCCTTATTAAAATTTATTTAACAGAAGCACAAAGTGCTTAGACACTTCCAGGCTCAAGCCAACCTCTGCAGAGTTAAAAATAATAATAATAATAATTTTGCATTCTTTTTTGGCTATGTATGCATTTAAATGTGCTCTTCTCATCACTGTACTTGTCTATGTTGCATCAATTTAAACCAATTGGCCCCCTTTTTAGATTTATTTGACATTAGTTGATTCCAGAATACAAGCTAATAATGATGCGAATTTTAAAAGTTGATAGAAAAAAAACCCAATCTTTTTGTGTTTGCAACTCTATGCAAGGGACATTGGAAGAAGGAAAAAAAAGTGGAGCTTGATCTGTAGCGGAGATATTTTTGTCAAGGAACCCAAGTGCCTTTTCAGAGTCCTCGCAAAGTTTTGCAAGATCCGCAGTCACCTTTGCAAGGTCCGGCAACTTTAGTGAGATTGCCTAAAAGTTTTGCGAGAGCCCGCAAAGAATTTGTTGAGATTCTGAGTTATCTTTATGCAAAATCCAGCAGAAGGTTTGGAAAATACATTTGTTTTGGCGAGATCCCATAGAGGTTTTGCAAGATTCAAGTTTACCTTTGCAAGGTCACACATATTTTCTTTTTCGAATTATCCCTTAATATTTCCACAATGTCCATCTGTATTGACCAAAATAAAATTATAAATTAAGTCCAACAAAAAGTTAGCGTACTTCCTTGTCGTAGTGGTTGTTCCAAGTATCATTAATCTTTTGAGCAGAGCAACTTTAATGTCCAAATCATTGGAAAATATTTAACAATTTAAGTAGATGTAGATCTTTTCTCAGCTTTTACCAATTCAGATTTTTTGTCAAATTGCATTTTTCTTGCCGTGGCCGTTCACACTTCCATATATATGCGACCTTTATGTGTCCTCCAGTGTGAACAGCAAACGAGCTGAAAGTGTCCCGCAGGCGCAGTAGAGGGCGCAATAACGTCACACATGGAGAGCGTGCTCAGCGTTTTGCCAACCGCTCAGTGTTTGCAGAAGTAAACATGGGTGCTAACTTACCCATTTGAAGTTGTTGTCCGACCGGAGCAGCATATTAACAACTTAATCTCCATTATTGTGCACCATGGCTGTTGTGTTTTTTTTCCCGCTTGCGTGTATCAGGACGCAAAATAGCGAAAGTTGTTGAGTATCAATGATGTGCAGGACCTGACCGTTAGGATTCAGGTCCCGTTTGAAAAGATCGAATACGTATCGGATATCCCAGTGGCATGGGTCGCATTTTAAAATAATCTGACCTGTGCTGTTCAGACTGTCATGAAAAGATCAGATACAGGTCGCATTAAGACAAAAAAATCTGAATTGGGTCACTTCGGGCTGCAGAGTGAACGCAGCCTAAGATATCAATCTTTAAAAGTAAACAATTCATGGAGATTCTGTGTTTGGTGGATGTTTTGAAAAATCCTCTGCGTACGTATCACAAAAACCTTCGTCAGATATTGCAAAAATTAATGTAATTTTCCTTCCTGATCCCTTCCAGAGCTCATCACACTCCTTCCATTCAAATAGGCTTTCTAAAGGGTCTGTTTTCCTGCTAGCTCCAGGTTTTATCTGTGTGTGTTTCTATATCTGTGTGTCGTTCGGAGTTTGCGCTGTTCTCTCTGCTCACCAGCGATTGTCTCCTCCTGCCTAGATCCCTCTAGCGGAGATGGAAGCTCTGTCTCTGGCCTCAGAGAAATCCTGGTCCCTAGCTCTGCCCGACGACTCGGCCCCTGGCGATTTTAGCCCCCTCTTTCTAAGCGCTCTGGAATGCAATGTACTGACAGTTCTTCTCTTTCCACCTCTTCCATCGCTCTTCCCCGTGCTCCGTCCTGCAGTAGCTTGTACTGTCTCCTTCCCAGGGCCACTTCCACAGCAACTTGTACTCCTACTACACACACCCAAACAAATTGTTGCTGGAATTAGATTAGAGCGTCTTTGCACCTGTAGCCAAATAGCTAATTTACCAAATTTACCTCCCAGTGCCAAAGGCAATGACAGATCTGTATAGATACCCAACATGGCTGCCACTTTGAAACCATAGAAATTGGAAATCATCACTCTAATGTGCTTGTTGTTTAGTTACTATGTGTTTGAAGACATGAAAGGTACCTTGTTCTTGTTTGATAAAACTTTCAAATGACGGATTACTAATGTTTAGCCATATGCTGGTATGAATGAAAGTGGAAACTTAAAATGAAATGGAAAAAATTAAGAGTTATCAAGCAAAAGCGACTTAAGCTTTGATTGGAAACTGCTGGTGTTTTCAGATCTTGATTGGAGAAAAGCTCTACGTTTGGACGGCACCGCCAAGACACTTTGAATCACTTGTTATTGCCATGACTGGCCACTAGGTGGCTGTGATTTAAATATGTTATCAAATCGCACATGTGCTTTCATGGCATTTCGTCCTGATGAACCAAGTGCTCTAAAATATTAGAGCGTCGTGAGTGAGTGAATGGTGTAGAGGAGTCCAAGTAACCTTGAAAGTCCCTGGTGAAACATACCGTCTGCGCAAATTTCTCTTTCTCATTCCACATTTCCAGAGTGGTGTTTTTTTTGTTGTTTTGTTTTGTTTTGTTCGGTCAAGTCCAGTAGAGTAGTCCGCCACCTCACTTACCAGTTTACAGATTTTTCCTTTTTTTTCCCCCTCCTCTGCTCCTTCTCTTGAAATCTCTGCTCTCTCTGTCCCTCTGTCAGCTTTCGTTTGACTCTGTGCTTTAGATGTGAGTCCACGTCTCTCCTTCACGTCCTCTCCCGCGCGTCTGTGCTCGTACCGTCCTCTGTCCGCTGGCGTAGTAGTTTCCCCCTCCACTCTGAGCTTTCATGTGTTTGTTACTGTGAAGTGTGGTGGAGGGAGGCCTCAGGTAAATCTGTTGTGGATGCAAACTGGTTCTGTAGTGTGACCATATAAGATGTAATGAGCAAGGTCTTTGTCCAAAAAAAAAAGATTCAGAAAGCGTTCTGTGGTAGCTGTGCAGTAGTCAACTCTAGTGTTTGGAGTTCCCGTGTTCTCTGTGTACGCTGATGATCACCGTCTCTTTGTGTACGATATCTTACGGCAGTGTTTCTCAATTCCAGTCCTCGGGGACCACTGCCCTGCTTGACACAGGCTTTACTTGAATAAGTGAGTGATTAACAGACTTGATGACGTGCAGAGGATGTCATACAATCATTTGAATCAGGTGTTCTGGACTAGAAACGCATCTAAAGCGGGTCAGTGGTCCCTGAGGACCAGGATTGAGAAACACCGCTTTAGAGAAATAACAACCGTAACTGTGTTTAGGAATCTGTGAGAATGCCCGAGTGAAAGAGCAACCGCAGACCCGGTCCAGCTTAGAAGGACCCTAACTCTCTGCTTTGTGTGTACAGCCGGAGGCACCAAAGGACAACCTGTTGAGCGTCAGAAAACCTGCGGTGGGACGCACTCACTCTCTGCCCAACGACAGCTACATGTTCTTCCCCCTTCAGCCCTTTGGTTCTTCGTCTCCGTCTCCAGCGCAGCTTGTAGCACAATCACAGGGGCCCCAGCACCTAGTGGGCACTCACAGGGCCCAATCAGGTAAGGATGTTACCTTCTCATTGGGAAATGTCTTCTTGTCATTAAGCTTAACGCAACCTGACGTTTCCTTGGAGAGCCGCAAGTCATTTCCTGTGAGGTAAACGCGTCTGCGGTGCAGTAATTACTTTGTTGATTGTTGCTTACCTGCCGGCGCTGTGTGTCCAGGCTCCAGAGGCTCAGTGCGCTCTCAGCCAGAGGAGTGCTCCCAGCAGCTGACGGTCCCCACTGACTTCTTCAGACCCATCAGCCCCCACAGCCACTCAGACTCCGAGAGTATTCCTCGACAACCTACGTCAAGACGCACACATGCACTTAGCCGCACGCTCCGCCGACAGGTGACTATGTAACCCCGCTGTAAAGCCAACGTCATAAAGAGATCATTTTTACTAGAGCTGGGGTTAGCCCATTTTACTCTTGACTGAACCTTACTGTTGATCAGCAGCCCAAAGTTACAACTTTGGGCTGCTTTTGAGAAAATCGTTTCATGTATTGGCTAAAATCAAGATCAGTAGGATGGAACTTTATAAAAACTTCCTGACTGCTGTATCTCCAGTTTTCACAATAAATATTATTTATTGAGAAACAAACTGTTAGCTTAAAGTCATTAGGCTTTAAAAATGTTTTCCTCTGATCATTCTTTTTGAGTATTGCTTCCCACTCGGGAATCAATTTAAAATTAAAAGAAAATTGTCGTTACTGAAGACCTACAGCACTGTGCAAAAATTCTAAACCATCCCAATGTTTTTTAGCTTTGTAACTTATAACATTTTGAAATATTCTTCAGGCTTTCTGGAAGTCTTTAGAAGGTTTTCTGTGACGAGTTTACAGGTAAAACCCCTTGGTGGTGCTAAATTACTATTTTATGTCAGACTCCTTTCGAGACCTGTATTACAGTATTGATCTTGCGTTTGATAAAACCATTGAAATTGGGTTTTTCTCTGAGTTTAACCGTTATGTGTCGGTGCAACACTGGCTTGTTCCTTGGTCTTGGTGGACTTTTTCAGCCTAAATAGTCCAGAGGTCAAAATTATTTGGGTACTCAAACAATTATTCAAGAAACATTATAAAAAAAAGGTCAGGTACCGGACTGCAAAATTTTAAAACAATGCCAACACAAATAAGCAAGAAAGCAACTAATAAAACAACGGACAGTACGGAGGATACCTTGTAAGCCTATAGTGTCCAAATCCAGTCCTTGAAATTTTTGATCCATTCCTGTTCTAGCACACAATAAATGGCTCATTATAAGATCTTTGGAGAACTTGATGACGCCCTTCAGAGATAATTTGATTCAGGTGTCTTGAAGAAGGGACGAATCTAAATGTTGCAGGACAGTGGTTCTCAATGACTAGTTGGAGATCTAGTTTTAAAAAACACATTAAATGAATCCATGTGTGAGGAAATGAAGGCGATCACATGGAACATTCTGTCTTCTTATATTTTTTAAGTAATAGTATTGCTTTTTATAGAACACGGTGCGCTAAATAATAAAACATAATTTCACAAAGCTTCGAGGCAGATACATTAAACTCGCGGAATTTTAATAATCGAGGTACTCGAATCATTCGAGGAATCGTTAGATGGTGTCAACCAGCTAGGATTTAACTTTCAATGCTCCAAGAGGTTAGATAATTAATAGAGAAATTAATGAGACAGCAAATGTTGACAAGTTTTAAGCAGTTTCACCTCTGAAGTGGGTAACGATGACGGTGTCCATGCTTGCTTAAAATATGACGTATGTGAGCTGAATTATTTAATTTGGGGACAAATCCAAGGAAAATTGGATTGTCCGGTGATCAAATCCTGTACGCTTTGTGTAGGTGATGTTGGCTCATCAGAGCAAAAGGTAGAGCAAAGCTACTAAGACCCCGTACAATTTTAGGCTAAAATGGTTCACATATTTGAACATTGGGGTATCTCTAGACTCTAATGCAGAGCCATTGCACAATCTAAATACATTAAGTCATTCAAACCCAAAATAAAAACTCTTAAAATATTTCTAGTACAGTAAATGCAGACATCCTCTGTGTTTGGTGAGCGTCCCTTTCTGTTTCGAATGATCGTCAGTGGTTGAATCCTGATTCCAACACTTGTACCCTCTGGCTTTTCTACAAAATGTGCCAGTTGTCGGTTGTTTTATCACAAAGGATGTAAAGGACTTATTTACTGCTCTGAGTTATTGCACAGTGCTGTAGTTTCTCACTTTCTCTCCAAAGTAATAATGTACTGAGTTTCTGAGTTCCACATCCTGCCGAGGCCTTAAACAACAAGTTACGTTTACAAATCTTACCTTATGTTCATGTTTGAAACTTTATTCTTCTCACAATTCCTTCCCTTAAAGTGGCACTAAATATCCACCATAGAATTTAACTCTCTTCTTGCACGTTCTGAACTATTCCACTGTCTTCCCTCTTTCTTTTCTTTTCCGCTCTTCATGATTTTCCTGTTATTTTAAAACCGACCCTTCTCTCCCCCATTGATTGTATCTGTTAACTTTTGATCTCAGCTCAGCTGGGCCCACAAACCGCCCGACCCTGAGCCACTGCTCAAACACAGATACTCCTGTTTCTGAAATGCCGACAGACGAGCCGACATCGTTTCCCCACGAGGCCTTTTCAGAAACACGGGACGTTACGGATGCACACGTGTAGACTCACCCCCATTTTGGTTTTTTTACCCTCTCCTCATCTTCCACTCACCCAGATATTGTTTTTTAAGTTATCATCAAACCACAGAGCATCTATTAACTCTAAGCAAACACCTGTTGGAACTGAATGAGTGGAGCAAAGTCACATTTATTTACCGGATATCAAGTGGAGTGATTGAATGTACTAAGGCACAGGTGTAATGTGGCTAAAAGGGAAATTCACCCATAATGCAGTGCACTTTTTATATTTTAGATAATACAACTCAGGGGATTCTACTAAAACAGCAAGAGCTGTCCACATGCATTTGGCCATTTTGTACTCCATTACAGTAAAGCACCAGATAATTTTTTAAAATCCCAAGATTAGTGCTCTAACAGTACAAAAAAAAAAGATCCAAGTTACAGGGTGATTAAGGTAGTATAGTCCGACGGTGCACTTCTGTAATTTGTGACTGGGTGTTGCATTGTTGTGGCTGTAACACATTTCTCTGACCACTAGGTGTCTCTGTGGCCTCACTGTTCAAGGCTCATGCAGGGGAAGGCTTCTTAAAATGCTCAGCCCTGAAATGACATGCATGCCTCGCTCCCACTCACTCATCATTGCCATGGTGATGAACACGAGTCATCGCTGACCTGAGATCTGTCAGGGTCCAGGAGCAGTCACTCCTAACCCTTCCTGCCCTGCAGAGGTTTACATGTCACGTTTACCCTCTTGTCTATTGGCCTCAGACCCTGTGCGTGGCTCTATACAGAGGTGACAATGGGGGAAAAAAACAGATCCCACTTTATTGACTTCAACGACTCACAGTTTACAGGGTTTTGTGTCAATGGGCAAAGGTTGTGGAAGGTCATTTGGTCTGGCTCAGTGCTCAGTGTCTCTGCCAGCAGGAAACACACACATTACTGAGAACTTTCCAGTAATGTTTTAGATTGAATATATATGAGAAGAAAACAGATTATCTAAAGCTGGGGTGCCCAAAGTTGGTCCTCGAGGGCCGACTTCCTTCATGTTTTAGTTCTCTCCCTGGTTTAACGCACCTGGATCCAAAGGTTGTTGTTACCAGCAGGGAGAAAACTAAAATATGCAGGAAGTTGGCCCTCGAGGACCGACTTTGGTCACCCCCGATCTAAAGGAACTAGCATGGTGGGAACAAAGTTGAACTGTCAATGCGTGGTCACGTGTTTTTGAGGCATTCAAGGTCCACAAGACACCAAAGTGAAACCCCTCCCACTGCAGTACACATCATGGTGTTTAGACACACTTGTGGTTAACAACAATACAGTAAACGCAGCAATCATAGCAGAGTGGAACGACCACTACAAGATCACAAGTTCGGAGAAGGAGAAAATAATGATGGACGACATGCAACATCTTTTTCAAATCGTCGTTTCATTTTCAATGTAATCGGAGAAAAAAAGAACGGAAGGCGTCGGTGGGACGTTGGGTCGCTTCATCAGACCAGAACTGAGCAGGGAGACTTTAATGTTACTCCAACAGTACGTACTTCCTCACACCGTTGGATAATTGTTCCTCAAAGCTATCCTTTCTGCTCTGTGGCTGAAAAACCAGCTTCTTGAGGTTAAGTAGATGTGGATGTTTTTCGCATAAACAAATTTGGCAATAAAATTCTGATCAGTTACACAATAGTTTCGCATTGAGAGAGGAGCAAAAAGTTCGCCAAGGGTGTTGTGACGAAAAGGAGCTGAGAACAAAATGATTTTCATCACGCAACTGCGACAATAAGAACTGATTTCAACAGTTCGGCTCAACCAATGCAGAGTCCTTAACCCTGTCTTCTGCAAATGAGAAAAATTTCACAATAGTCTGAAGTCTCACTGATTCTTTGATATCCACAAAAATAAAGCTTTAGCTCCATGTTTGGCCCCCAACAATTAGCAAAATTTGGCTGGTCAGACAGACATCTCTGCCTAGTATCTCAGGAGACCTCTGGGGAACTCTCTCCTATGTAAACACGTCAGACTCTGACCAGGTCGAGCTCAAACATCTAACAGACTCAACAGACTGAGCTCGCCGAAGGCATCCACTTCTGTCAGACATTGTTTACCCAGTGTACTTCTGACAATCTGGACTAATGAAACAGAGCAACACAGAGCGGAGCCTCTGGGCTTTCGGGTTATGATTCACAGCAGGATGTTGCAAATGAATTGCATAGGGAGTTGTGTGAGAACACGCTGGCCAGACGGTGAGCTTTGACCCAGACTGCTGCTTCTCATCCTCATCACCTCACACTAACTGCTCTCCTCCCCCCTCCCTCTCACCCTTGATCTCCTCCTTCCCTACCTCTCCCCAACCCCTCCATTGGACATTTACCCCCATTTTTTCTTGAATACTCCACTCCCCCTCCCTTCCGTGCCCCGTTTTCCAGGTTGCAGTGTCCACTGATTCTCAGGAGGCCCTCTGTTCAGATGAACGGGAGAGCAGTGAAGGACTTCTGAACGCGGCAGCTTTGGGTCTACCTCTATCCGCCTCTCCCTCCCATCAGCATCATCATCCCCATCTACACCCAGCTCTCTGCCTGGTACCTGCCACACCGGGTGCCTCCCCTAAACCCAGCAGCGTGCACACCCAGCAACATGACCAGCACTGTCTCGCCTCCTACTCTTCTTCTGCGTTACCGTCCACGTCCTCCCACCCGCCTCCTCCTCCCTTACCTGCCAGGCCCCAACAGCAGCAACAAGAGGAGGTGGAGGCGGCGTCGGAGGATCGTGAAGTTTCTCTCATCACCTGTGGAGGACTGGTGGGAAGCGACAGCGTTGCTGCGGAGGACACGGTGTGCCAGGAGAGTCGGAGTCCCTGCACAAGGCAGCTCAAGAGGTTCCACAGCGTCGACACGCAGGGGTGTAGCACCCTCCTGCCCCGCCCGCGTCCTTACTCCTGGCTGGACGACCCGCGGCGCCACTCCGTAGAAGTGTACCCGGCGAAGGACCCTTGCCCACAGCGCAGTGCCGCCTCCACGTCTTCGGGGTTTGTGTCCCGGTCAGACAGCCTGCAGATTCCCACCCAGGCCCCACTGCCGTCGCCCCGGCGCAAGAAGAAGATGAGCCCACCCTGTATATCCGTCAACCCGCCTGATGAACTCGAACCCCAGTCTGGCCTCTACCCAAGCCTCAGTGGCATGGGGTTGGCGGGATTAGGAATGCCCCCTCCTCTGCCCAGCAGGGACACATGTCTGAGGAGGAGAGCACCCTCTAGCGACTCCAAGGACTCGTTCGACCTGGGAGTCGGAGAGGGCTTGGGGCAAGACGGAGGCTCGCCGAATCCCAATCCCAGCTCCAAGCTATTGACTCTTCCCAGCTTCTCCTTCGAGAAGACAAGCGCCGAGCACTGAACATCAACTCTCCCATCACACACCAGAGCATATAACCCCCCCCCACACACACACACACACACACACACACACTCGGATGAACTCTCTGCATACACACAAACACATGATGCACTCTGTGTATCTGTGATGGTGATAGCTCTAGTAATAATGCTGTAGAAAGTAATAATGGTAAAACTACAACAAACAGTGAAACCATCCTTCATGAGGAGTGCGGTACTGTGGTAGTGTGACCATCCCTCGTCTTTGTATTGTTACTGCCGAAACAGCCGGAGAACGAGTGACCACCTGAGACGACAAAACGAGACTGTTTCTCTTCTGCGACAACTTGCAGTTTGACCCCTGAACCTCTGGAGCAACATCAGCATCTGGGATTTGGCACCCCCCCTTGTGGCCGCTGTCAGAACTGCCTGGTGTTGCACAGGGTGGATCTGGTCGGTGGAGACACAAAGCAATATGAACGTTTTAGAGACACTATTTTCTTAAATTATTGGGCCATCGTGTTTGTACAGGATGTTGTTTTTTTTGTTTGTTTGTTTTTTTTTTTACGTTTTCACATCTTATTTGTTTTTTTTTTTTTGTCAATTATGTTTTGTCTTTCTTTTTCACTGTAGGATATTTCTAGCTTCCTTGGCTTACCAAGGAAAGTGAGCGTTTTTCAAAGTGCTGAAAACCATGTATTTGTAGGAATAATATATAAATATATATAAAAAGAAATCATTAAACTGAGCTTGGATTTTTAAGCACACACATCAGACCTTGGTGGTTTTTGATTGTTTGGAGGAAGAAGGTCGGTACGCTTGAAGGGGTTTGTATTGATTTCTTTGCTCTCCTTTATGTTTCACAGAGCCCAGATCCTCCTGCACAGGATGTGAACGATGAATGAAGAGCAATTTAGAAAGTGCAGCTATTTCAAATTGATCTCATGGTCGTTTTTTATTTTTCTTGACTTTTAAATCGAACCACTTTCAACTCAAATAGAACCAGAAACTAGCCATGGAAATCATCCATATTTAAATTTTACTGCGCTTACACACAGACACAGCACAAAATGTTTACTACAGTTAAGGTCAAAATTATTCATACCCCTGGCAGAATAGTAATCGGGTTACCTTTGATATTAAAATGACTTCGATGACGTAGAACAAACGTCATCGTTTGTTCTACGTCAGACGATGTAGTTAATCCCATACAAAGATTAACTTTGTATGGGAGGAGTAACTTTTTTCTCACAGCATTTTATAGACGACCAAAGAAGAGAATTCATCTTCCTGATCGTTTAAGCAAAATTCACAAAAGCACAAATATTTGATCGCTCCTGCCGAGGAGATCCATTGACGTCTTCGGTAAGTTAAAATACCACGTTATCCGAGCAGGCTGAGAAAGATCAAAGCTCTACTTGTTCTTGTTTTTTTTTTCTGTATTAATGAGACATTATAGGGCCGCTGCGAAAATTTATGCTGTTTTTTTTTTTTAGGTCCGGAAGCTTCACCAGAGCCAGCGTGCTCCTCTTCAAAGCTCCCAGTACACCTTTAGGCTATTTGTGTTTTTTCTCCAGCAGGTTCCTTCTGGTTGTGAGGACAGTGTTTGGAACGAAGTCACTTTTTTCTTTCTTCTCCCTACTGGAGAATCCGACGGTAATAGTTTTGTCAGCAGCAGAGATCCTGCTGTGATGCAAAAAAAAAAAAGTTTCCATTGCAGTTTTGTGAAATAAACCAACTACAATACAATTACACCACATCCTAACGGCAACATTTTCATCAAGTTTTTTTTTTTCTCAACTGGCATACATTCATTAAGCAAATCTTTTTTTTTTTTTTTTTTTAAATGTCAAATTGCGCATTTATTTGGTCAGTGGAAACGCAGCTGACCGCCACTGATTTACAATACTTGTAAAAAGTATTCATCACCTTCCTACATTGTGTCCTTTTTGTGCGATGATGTAGCACTTTTTGACAAGAATGAAAATAACGCTCTAAAATGTCAACACAAACCATATTTTACCAGGTAATGTCAAATAATTCTAAAAGGTAAAAAGCAACAGATGGCTGCATAAATGTTGACGCCTGTTATGGTTACTAATTCAACAGAGCTTCAGCTTATTGATGTCAGCAATGTCACAGGTGATAAAAGAAAGAGATTAGCTGAGAGCACCTTACTTCACATTTTACCATTCCAAATGTGTGCACTCACATCAGGTTGCATCATTTAAAAAGAGCAACATTCGCCAAATTCTGGTTGATTGAACCCACAGTTGGTTGTTTGAGCCTAAGAACCGGCCTCTAGGCTTAATGCCCAGATCCATCCTGTTTGTCTCTCCCAGCAGCGTGCCTTTTTCAAAGCCAGATAATCACTTGTGTTAAACTCATTTAGTTGCAATTGATTTTGTCGTCGCTCCCTAAATGGAAATGGGGATGTTGCATTCAAGCACCGGGACAAAAGGCAGTGATTTACAAATTGTTGAAATGTCAGATTCTGGTGATAATTGTGGAAATATAAAATGTTTGTTCATTACAGAAAGAAAAAAGGGATAAAAATGTTATTTTTCTGTCATTTGACCTTCTGTGTGCAGCTGTGTTTAACATCTGTTTCCAGATTGAAAGTGTGATCACTGACAGCAGGAAGCGCATGTCTCTCTTTGAGGGTGCTTTCCCACCAGCCCTGATTAGTCCGCTTAAACTGAAGGGAATTCTGATTCGTTTGCAAAGTCGCAAATGTGAAATCAAACTGATGTGGACCAAAAAAACAAACTGGTCCACTACAGACCTCGGTTTCAGTTTGGTTGAAGTGAACTCTGCCACTGTTTGATTGCATGTGTGAACGCCAACCGGACCGGAGCGCGCTCCATAAGCAGGAATTGGACTACAGCACAGGTTGTTCTGGGTAAATACAACCAAAACAACAGAGTGTGTCTAGCGTTTGATGGAGAAATGTCTTGTGATCTTTTACCAAAGTCAAACGAGAAATCCTACAACCGTTAAAATCTGACGCCACTCCGTTTTAGTTTACATTTTGGGAAGAGGATAGTTGCGTTCCTGTCTTCTTCAGAGGCCCTTGTGTCGTTTCCTTCAGTGGTTCTTGTTGCAGCGCCACCACTGGGTTTCAAAGGGTTTGGTTTGTTTGACGCAGATAAGCGAGAAAGCAAACCGGACCAGCTGAAATGTAATAAATGTTCCGGTTTTGGTCCCCAGTCGAACAGTCTACCGGACAATCAGGTGTCAAAACACTCTAAGTGTCCAAGGAATCCCGTTTCCAAGACTATGTTCACATAGCAGGCAAATGTGACCCAAATATATAGCAAAAAAAGCTACTTTTTTTTCAAAGCAGCGTGAATGGTCCAACTGCGATCTTATGATCTTGTGACAATACTGTTGGCTCACATAGCTGAATATACTTTAACATCCATCCATAGGTGTAAACGTGGGCTCACGTGTGACATTAAAGTTCTCCTTCTGCGCATACGTTTCATAAATAGTTCACACAGAAATCTGATTACAGGCACAATGTTCGATTGTATGAACGAACTCGCAAAAAAAAAAGAAATATTTCAGAAAAAATCGGAAGTAAGCATCAAGATCTGTTGTGAGAACGTAGCCCTTTGAACCTTTTCACATTTTCTCACACTATAACCACCAATATCCCTTATGTATCCATCATCACTCCAAGTTCAATGAGAATTCCATTAATCATGTCATATTTTGTAGAGGACCCAGCTACAGAGAGTAGGCAGGTAGCATTATGGTGAAAAGTATTTTTTTTTTACAGAAAGTTCAAAAGGTACAAAAGCCCATACTGTCCCGTGCAAGTGACCAGGAAGTTTAAAAACAGGAAGGAGTTGTTACAGAATAAGAATCAGTTGGGTAACGCAGCACAGCTTTGAGAAGCAGGAGGGAAACTGAATGTTAAATTAAATGAATCCACCGGGATTTACCCAAGACGACAATGACTCAAGATACCAAAAATTGAGCGGCAAAGAAACACAAAAACAGGAAGTGATTGGAACTCGGACCTTTGGGTGAAAGAGGAATGAAATAAAATATGCATATCTATCACACCTGCTGCCAACATCACAATACAAAAACAGACAGATCAGTGATAAAGGTTTGGGAAGTTTTAAGACAGGATTATGTTAGAAAAGAAAAATCTTTAACAATCCTGTCATCTATTCACCCGTTTCTAAATGATAATAATGAAACTCAACTGCATTGCATTCATTCAGTTTAATATTCAACAAGCTCAATGGAAAATTCACTTAGTGCCATCACACAAACAAAAACACATGTAACATTTTCTCTGCAGCCATTAAAAACCATTTACTCTGACCCCAGCTAATATAGCAAAACAATAAAATTAAACCATAAATTATAAACATGGATATGACTCGCTTGTGCGTAATCAGATGTCAGGGTTTGAGTTCGATCTGCAGGCTGAATCGGAGCTTTTTTGGGGCACTACGAACTGGAATCATGAGCGCCACTTAAGCCAAAGTTTTGAAATCTGGGAACATTTCTCCAATTCAAGCGACGGGAAGTCGACATAAATCTTGGCAACACACGCTCCAAAGTGTCCCGTCCAAGACATGCTGTCAGTTCCTGGATCGTGAGATACATTTTGTGTTTTGTCCAGGTCAGAGATGATTCGCAGAAGGGAATTTCTTTTCTTTTTATTAATTGATTCAGTTACCTGCTGATGTACGCAAACTTGAAAATGTCCGTGCGTTTTTTATCCAGTGGCTGGCAAACTCCTAATGGCCTTTTGAAATTTACGTCAGGCTTGACAGAGCTTGCTTTCTTCTGCAAAGAAGATGTGGAAATATGGAAGCAATGTTTTAAAAAAATATATTTTTACTTATAAAGATCTTTCAAAAGCATTCGCACTAAATTGTATTGCTGTATTACTTTCCATAAATTTTCACCCAATAAAATACATTAAAGTTTGTGTTTATAATGTAAGAACCTTGAGAAGGGCAATAACCATTTTTGTCTGGCGCTGTAAGAACAAGACCGGGAATTTCAGTGTTTCAGTCCAGCTCACACTTTCTGTTAATGGACCCAGCTTTTCAACAAGTCCTCAAGGATGCTTTGACTTCTCCCTTTTTTCCCACTTCTCTCCGTCTCATATTGTACCTCCAACTGTGCTCACTCTCACCTGTCTCCTTCCTTCTATATTTTCATTTCCAACATTATTCACGGCTGATAGCAGGACAAGAATACTCAGGTTCTGTTTTCCAACGCTGTAGGTCTGTATGATTGGAGTTTTCCTTTGTCGTATCGGATGTCTCGCTTTCATTTATTCTGCAGTTATTCAAGCGCCCCTCGGCACCCTGGGAACAGGCAGAATAACACTCCGCCAGCCTCGCCTTTCTAAGTTGTAATGGAGGTTGGCCTCCAAACATCATTCTCTCTCTGCTGGTCAGGAGGGCTGCAAATGAGTCATGCAACAGGAAAACAAAAGAAATCCTAGTCAATGTGAGGAATCCCAAACAAAGCGCAAAATGGAGATGAGAATTAAATGGATTTCTGTAGGAAGGCAAGGGCCAAGCTAGAATAAAAACAGCATAAAACAGAATTTCAAAAAAAAAAAAAATAGCTGTGTTTGAAGTTGTTGGCAACTTCACTAACTGTGTGTACCATCCCGTTTGCTTGTGAAATATCCAGATATATAGAAGACGGCTGATCTAAACAATGGTGATGACAAAGCAGCACGCAGAATTGGTAAAGTCGATGACAGAGTGTGAAAATAACCTCCTTCTCAACGTGAACAAAACAAAGCAATTGATTTTGGACACAACACAGCACCCTACTTAAGTGAAGTGGAAAAGACTGAGACTAAATGAATCCCTTCAGAAGAAAATCTCATCTGGTCACACAAAGCACAGCAGCAGCTGATCTCTCAGACTGAAACGTTCTCATCACCACATAGAGCTGCATCATCCCCAGCATCCTGACATGCTTGTCAGGGTGGAGTTCAAGTGCAGCACAACACAAGAGTCTGTAGACAGGATTGATTCTGGACCAAAGAACCTCTTGGATTACCAACCATATTTAACATCCAATGTTACGCAAAGCTCTATTCGTTCCACTGCATTATGGAGGTGAGTTGCATTATTTTTTTCCTCTTAACATACACTGCACTATTTTTAAATTGATTTCCGTTCTGTCGTTTACTTAACTGTCTCCGGTTAATTATACGTTTTTGCTGCGTTGATGCTGTTTTAGAGAACATGTGCATCTACTGGGCCTTGTTTCAGAAAGCTGAGTAGGTTGTGAGGTTGAGCAGAAAACCAGATGGCCGTTATCCTTCTTTTTGTCTTCCTCTATTTAGACTGCAAATAGATTAACAGAACAGAACATTTTCTGTAGTTTCCTCTGTTGTGTTTGTACTGCAGACTGAAATTAAACGCGCCATTTAAAACCTTTGTGCTTCTGAACCAGTGAACCAGTGCGTCTGTGTGGAACGTTTATAATTTTCCGTCGTTTTTAAAAAAAAAATTGATCACATGTGCCACACTGCTCTGAAGAAGAATACAGCTTTACTGATGATTTCATGAGATCTAAAGCACATTCAATTCATCGTAGCATTGTAGTTCACATATCACCACCGTTGGAGCTTTTGACTCTTTGGAGGGCCTCCCAGTACGAAACAATGTCTCAACATGTTGCTCCATGAAAAACAAAGTGCTGTACTAACTACTGTACCTGGGGGAAAACAAGATAACTGTTAAACAAAAAAAAAAAAAAGCAAAAATAAAAGTATAAAGTTCAAACCAGAAGTCAAGGGCTTGACTAATCAAACATAAAAACATATCATATTTGCTGTAATAAAAACCCTTATGGTATGTACTGTATGTGTGTATTGGTTGCTTGTTCTTCACAGAGCTGATTGGCTTTATTATGTCTATACATAGTTTATTATTATTTTCTGGCCTGTATTGCAACTGTTGATGTATTTATGTCCACTGACGTAAATCGTACTCTTATGTTTTACAGAGTTCTGACAGAGAGGGATTCAAAGAATTACGTCGCATGAATGTGGAGGAACTGGAGTTTCTACTTAATAAAGTAGCTCCATTAAGTACCAAGCAGGATAATAACACGAGGTTATCAATTTCTGGAGAGACTAATATTAACACTCAGATTTTTGGCAACAGATTTGTTTGTAACACTTTGCTTTGTTGTTTTTTTCTTTTCATAAACATTTACTTTATTATCTTTTATGATTCTGCATCCTGTAGAAGAATCCTTTACATCTAAACTGTCAGATTAGGACAGGAAAGTCTACAGTTTCTAAGATTGTGAGAGAAACATGCAAAGTCCTGTATCATTCATTGGTAGAGGATTATCTCAGGGTAACCAATACTATTCTTGACTAATATATTCTATTCCATGTATGAAATTATAGACACCTTGGATTTGACAAAAATATTCCTTACATATAATTGAATTATTACCTCTTGTGGTATTTAATTTTCAAAATAATGTCCTACTCACAGTCATTGATATTTGCTGTTGAGCTTGTGAGCTGGTCAATTATATCAGGCATAAAGTATTTCTTGTTTAACAACGGTAAGTGGAGGAGTTCAAGTATCTCTGGATCTTGTTCACGAGTGGGAGAAAAACGGAGCGAGAGATCGACAGACGGACCGATGCTCGGAAAATCCCAGTAGATCAGCCCGACTGGCACCAGCATCCATGACGCGCGTTCAAGGTCACTTAAATCACCTTCCGTCGCCATTCTGATGCTCGGTTTGCCCGTCGTCTTGGTCATGTCTACATGCCTGAAAGCGTCGAGCGGCCGCCATGTGATTGGCTGATTCGACATTTGCGTTAAAGAGCAGTTGGACAGGTGTACCAAATAAAGTGGCTGGTGAAAACTCCAGAATGAAAAGTAGAATACATTAGCCATAGTAAGTTATTTACTACTGTTAAGGAATCATGGCTATTTTTGATGGTTTAATATAGTTAAGCTAATGCCATGTGCGTTTAAGTAGACCAACATTCCATTTGGACAAAAGCAGATGCAAGCAGGAGTTCACAGATAAACATTTTTCTGGCAAGGCTGTAACTTAGATCAGCCATAAAACACAAAGCTCTTGAAAGGTTTTAAATTAGGAGGCCATAAAGAATATCTTCCCCGGCTCGCAGGTCAGAGGTCGGGGGTTTCTCAGGAGCTCAGAGTTGCATCTGGAGTTGATCACAACTTAGGAATCTTGGAAACACTGAGGTTTAATTTCTGATACACCTTCTTAATATTAATAGCAATAGTGTGTTAGATTAAAATATATTACCCAAGTTACAAGTACTAATCTAGTTAAATGGAATGTATTTGAAAATGTACTAACTATGACAATATCGGAAACCAAAAGGGAATGGTTTGAATGTTATGTTTTACAGGATGAAAAAGACTTCTATCTCATTATTGTTTGTGATAAGGTAAAGATTCAAATCTTTGGAGAAGCTGACTGCAGAGGAGCAAGATAGGTTTTGTGAAAATAACTTATAATTTTAATAACTAAAATGACTCTTGATATTTGTCATTAAAACTCAGGGGAAGGTCTAAGTTTTTTCCAAGGTAGCTCTTGGTTGGTCAAAACAGAGGTACGCCCTATTTGCATATATTAACAAAGAGAAACGCCTTCACTAGAAAAGGGAATGCTCAGTAATAAGAATTCAGACAGCTGCCCTGTTTTGCTTTTAAGCATCAGCTGTCTCCAAAGGCGCCTTTGTTCTTTTTCTTTTAATTCTTTTGTCTCAGGTAAAGAATGTACTTCTGTGTACTCTGAAGTTTTCTTGTTAAATTCATACGGTGTTTTCTATTGAATTAAACTCTGCATTTCTGTGACGTCATTGTGCCTCGCCGTCTCCTTGCCAGCCGTGACGACATCCGCTCGCGACCCGGTGAACAGGAGGGAAAGCAGAGCCATGCTGTTTCCAAAACTTAAGCTAACCAAATAACTTTCCTTCCTTAATACTACTTATTAACTTACAACTCTTTAAATCAATAATACAAACTTTTGCACATTTATTTGACTCCGGAAAAACTTATTTGCATTTGTAACAAAAGCATTGCTGAGAGCAACATATTACTAAAACAGTGTTTAGAATATATTTAAATATATTTGTAAGGAGTAGATGACATTAAAGGGATTATTGAACGCTAACATTTTGGTTTAATGAGGAAAATGCCTGAGGCGTAACTGAGAAACTACTAATCAGGGGCAAACTGAGGACATCAGCAACATGTGAACAGTTATCCATGAACAAGACCATAAATGCAATGCAAATGGCAAAACGCATAAAACACAAATTAACCGAGCAATCAAGACCATCACAATTCTGCTTTAAACATACTCACATTTTTTAGAGACTCTAAAACTTGACAATCACCTTAAAATGTTGGAGGAGGGAGGAGCTTTTCCCTCAGCCCAGGAAGCAAAAGATGAGCGCTACAGCGAAGTGGTAGGAACATAACTCAAGCTCATTGTCATAGGCTTTAATCAAGCATTTTAAAATGAAATTCTACAACTGAAATGGTTTAGCTTGGATTTTTCCATATTTAGTTTGAAACTCTTGGGGAGAATCACAGGCCGCAGGAACTGAATTCAGAGCTGATGTGAAACGTCCAGGAAAGAGCTGTGGGGCCTGATGCTTCCCATTACCGTATTAGGAACTGGCGTTTCCCGCCTGGCAGATTTTCCCATTGCGTTTTGAAATATGAACATCAACTAAAAAGACAGCAAAGGCCAAACACAACTAACATGTTCCATTGCCCAGACATGTATGATCAGTAGCAGGGCCAGTATGTTTTTATCCCCAGTTTAATTAGATTTTGCAATGAGCTTCAATTATGAAACCTTGAAAGAGTGAAACAAGGCGAACGCGCTTCGTCCTGCGGGCCGAAGAGTTCTCGAGTATCTACAATAAATCTTGATCACGGCCCTTGAACCTATTTAATAGTGTATGCGCTGTACAAGTACGAGCAGAACCATTTGGAGAGAAATCAGATGAAAAGAAAACTTGGCTTTGCTCAAAAATTTATCCAAACTGAGGGAAACCAGCAGGGACTGAAAGTTCTTCGTTTTAGAAACTTCTGTTGCAGCGCTTCTTCCATCTGTCGGCATGATGGGGATAGAAATTATTCACGCTTTGGATGTTTTGTCTTTCTGAGCTAACACGAGTTATTTCTTCGACTTGCTCAAACCGCTCTATGAGGAACGAAGCTGATCTGTTCGCATTCTTTGATCTTCGGCTGTATAACGAGCATGGATCTGAAACGGCATTGATTTTTATAACGAGAACTAAAATAACAGGGCAGTCTTGATTAGACAAGAAGATGGTCAGCACCACTTCTTGATATCCAGCCATTATAATTGACCCGAGCTCAGGGTTTCATCAGCAGTACAAAGTTTATTGGCCTGATGCACATATTGCTCCTGTGAGGTCAGAATTTCAGAATTAATTTATTTTTTTTAAACAAACTTCTGTTTTGTTAAGATGTGAACGATGAAGACCGATGGGTCTGACTGATGTAGGTTCATTACAAGTGTTCATATTTTTAAGATGTTTCGTCACATAAACTGTTAAAATACAGTGTTTGGATTTTATATGATACATCAATAATTTAGAGCAGGCTTGTCCAAGGAGATGTTTGTTCTTGTAAAACTTGCAGATGGAGTGGGAGATTGGAAGTAGTTTTAAATAAAAGTTTATGAAAATCTGGCAGCACTAAAGATAAACGGTTGTTAGGCTTTTTTGATGGATGGGGATACACACATTTTTTTCATAGAATTTTTGTGTCAAAGTAAAAAAAAATTATTTGAATGACTAAAAATGATAAAAACGCTCAGTAAGACCATTGTTACCAGCTCGGATTTTACGCCATTGCTAGGCAACAGGGCGCTTAAAGCATTAAAATACATCTGGATGATCAACCTTTACGTTTAACAACTGCTCTGTGGTCTTTACTAGCCGGGCCGGGTCTTTCAAAGGATCCTGGATTTGGACAAACCCACAACGTGTTGCATGTAGAAACAAACGATTTAAATTTGGTTTTATGTGAGCAAAACATTGAATCATCAACAATGCCATCCTAGTACATTTCTGCATAAAACACGGTAAAGAAAAACATCTCGCAGTTGGGCTACGCAAATTTGGATTGTTTCCCAAGTAAAAACATCTTCACCTTGTGAACCTTGGGCACAATAAAGTTTATATCAAGCCTGGTCTTCTCAGGCATTTGGTAAAAAAAACAACAACGTGGCCTTTTATGTTTCCTGTTTCTTTGGTGCTTTCTTCACCTGCATACGTTCCAGTACTGGGTGAGTTTGTGATGTCATGTCCTACCATCAGGGGTGCCCAAAGTGGGTCCTCAAGGGCCGTCATCCTGCACGTTTTAGTTCTCTCCCTGGTGGTACCAACAACCTTTTCAGCAGGTCAATGTTCTTCTTAGGCCTTCTAACGAGCCATCACTGGATCCAGGTGTGTTAAACCAGGGAGAGAACTAAAACACACAGGATGCCGGACCCTCAAGGACCCACTTTGGGCACGTCTGTTAATTACAAAATGGAGGCTGACATTTTATTTTTTAAACCAATTTTGGGACATTTTAAATCGAATCTGAATCGTAGCAAATACAAATCCTAATTCTTAAGTGAATCAATTTTTTAGAACACCTGTAACATGAATTACTTGGTATTGCTATGTTTAAATATATAAAAAAACAAATAGAATACATCCAAGTATTTAATTATAAGTTTAATAGACTTTAATACTAATTTTATTAATACATAACTGTTAATAATGGCCTTTAAGAGACACAAGATTGAGAATTCATGTCGGTCACACTGCAGCTCGGCCCCGTTTACTTGCATTGTTCCTGAAGTCATTCTTCAACATGGGGATTTATATTCAGTATGGAGATACAGTGAGTAAAGTCAGTTAGCTATAAAATAATTTAACGTAAAGCTGTTCTTAAAGATATGCAATTTGATTTGAACGTACGTTATTGGAATGATGCAACTTTATATTTCTGATTCTAAACTTGATTTTGAAAATAGCCATTCGAGGAGCCATTTTTTTCATTCTATACATTATTTTTAAAAAGACTATTGAACTCAACACTGAGGTACATAACATTTGAATTAGGACTGCAGAGAACTTTAATCTTTTAATATTTCATGACTGTCATGATGGGTCTTAGTTTCTTTACCCACATACAGATCAGATGATCTGATAAATAAAGTTTATTATTAGTACAGTGGGATCCAGGGTATGGTCTCTTTGAAGGTGTTGGATAAATTGTATTATTAGTAATTATCAAATATTTGTTGTATCATGTAGCCTTGTAGTTACATTTTAGATAATGTTTCTGTGTGTTAAATAACTTTGATTCTATCCTGAGACTTCCCTGGGAAATAGGGGTGACAGCTACTCTCAGCAGCTGTTGCCCTGCAGGACTTCCTACAAGACAGAGGTGTTAATTGCTCCCAGCAGAGTTTTACAAGCCTGACAATAAACTCTGCTCTGTGCTGCTTTGTGATACAAAGCCGTTGCTTTGAAGCTATGCAACGTGTCTTATTCCACACCGTGCCTGGAGCAAGAAAGATTTAGAGTATAGATAACATGTGTCTAGATAGTGAATGTTATTTAGCGCTGCAACCATAATGATGAATGCTTTGACCCCACCCCATAGAGTTGCAGCGCCCCGTGTGGCAGGGATCCTGAAATCAATAAAATAGAGGAACAGACAGATGTGTTTTTCAGAGCGGTTGGAGATTTGTAACTGAAAGCACATCTCTGTCTGCTCTCCTCGCGAGAAACAAAGAATCTAACTCTCTGGTCTTTCCTGTGTTTTGTTTAATAGGTATTTAGACCTGACAAAGGTCTCTTTGAAGTGACAACAATGTCGCTAAAATCATCTTTCCTTGCTTTGTAAACCCATCGCATTTATGGATTCTTCCCTTCCTCTTGTCTTTGACACAGTGCAGCTAAATTGCCATGCATTTCATCACAAGAGCCCACAAACAGCAACAAAAACTGTTGCAGTTTTAAAGTCCCTCACAGCGAGAAACAGCGACATCAACTCCTCCTCTTTGTTTCGAAACCTTTTGGGATGGGAGACGTTTGAAAATCCTGAAGCGTGACGCAAGAGAAACTTCCTTTAGACATGAACTTAGTTTGAGAGCGGATTCTTGTTGTTGATCTTTTGTTGTATTTTTCAGTTTAGATCCATCACTTGGATCCATTTTTTTTTATGTCCTTTATGAATAAATTGAATTTGAATAGGATTTGTGTGAGGCAGTGATGAAAACCGTCCAATCTGAGAAAAACAAACGCTCAGACAATCAGGCTTCTGTGTTCAGCTGTACGAGTTTCACTCTTGCTCTTTTGCAGCTCTGTAACATTTAAGCACACACACATACACACACACACAGCGGGGGAGGAGGAATAACTTATTCTTCTACGCTTAAGGCCGTTTACGTAGAGAGAGCAGCAACTCTGCAGCTGCTGCGTCACTTCAGCTTTTCATCATCTGCCTTCATTATTTCCCTGAGGCCAGTTAACAGGCTTCCCGCGGCTCCATCAACTGACCATGAGAGCCGCCTGCCAAGTTCAACGTTTCACGCCGCCTTCTCAGGCTCGCTGCTGGGTTAAGGAGCTGATTTAAACAGCGAAGCTTTGGGAACCCCGAGGCCTGCAAAGGTCCAAATCTGATTAATAGACGAGGTTCAAAGTTCATAGTTATTCTCTGGTTTATCAGGATAAAGCATATAGTAAACGTTTAAATGTTTTATTAGACATGTTAACTTGTTCTTTTCAAGTCTTTGTTTCTGCTGAATGGAGTAATTTTCCGCTGACATCTGATTTAAAAAACACGAGATCACAATATTACATCAGGCCAAGCAAACAGTTTAATACAGGAACGTGAGTTTGTTAAAAAAAAAAAAGAAATAATCAGTTTAATCTTTAAAAGAATTATTTATTTATGTAAATAAACCACTCCTCTAAATTACTAAGTTACTGTTGTGCAACTGTAGTTCTCACAAAATAAGAAACACTATTAAAATTACAATGAGGAGAATAACTTTGTTGACAAGTCATTAAAAAACGCTAGAAGACCTGATGACAGATCGTTTTAAGCTTGCTTGCCCCTCTCCTGACGGTGTGCTAATTAGATAATTGAGTTATTTCAGATGAATTATTTCACAGCTTCCTCTGTGCTGATGCTCTAATCCTACTGACCCCAGAAGCTTTTCCTTTGCAAAATACGGAGAAATTTCATGTTTGAAGCTGATTTGGAATTAACCACCTGCATAAATCTGAACAATGTGTGTAAAACGTATATGAACTATATGAACTGTCTTTACGGCTCTAATGAAACCTTGTGAAATTGAAGCAAGTTTAATCTTTTGTGAACCTCGGATATTATTATTATTATTATTATCATTATTATTATTATTATTATTATTATTATTATTATTATTATTATTGCTTGAATCTAAACTTCACGTTATACAGGTATGTAAAAGCGGGTTTATTCGCCTAGCACATTTCAGCAACAGTCAATTTAATTTGCTTTACATGACAAAAACAAACAAGCAGCATTACATTTTCTTAAGTCATTATCAAAATTACTAGAAATTATCATTGTGAACAATTGGGCTAAAGACTAAAATTAATCTGTTTTTAAGGCAGGGAGGTCTGAAGGAAATGGGGATTTTCCTTTTATTTAAAGGAACTCAGTGTTTCAGCAGCTTTGTAGTTTTCTGAAAATTTGTTCCAGATTAGTGGAGATGAAAAACTGACTGCTGCTTCTCCATGATTGTTTCTAATTCTATGGATGCAGGAGAAGACCAGAACTAGAAGACCTGCAATAGATCTGGAATGTATTTTGTACTGCTAAGCCATTCAGTGATTCATAAACTAATAAGAGTACTTTAAAGTTTATTCTTTGCCAAGTTAGATCATGTGAACTAACTCTAAAAAAAAAAAAAAGCACACTAACAAAGTCCTGAAGGATCAAGATAAAAATCTCATGTTTCACTTTATCAAATGTTGCAGTGAGGTGAAAGAACCGCTGAACAAACAAGCAGGATTGGCTCAAGATTGTCATTCATATCTCCAAAAAAGGGCATCAACAGTTCTGTAACGTTACACCAGAGAGTACAACCACAAAAGTTTGAGTTTTTGTTTTTTTTTCTTCCCCCTGGAAACCAATTCGTGCTTAGACGTCTTACCCTGACTGGGTCAAAAAAATGAAAAATTCATGGGATCCGACTTGGTGTTCGTTAGAAGTGGTTGCCATTGGATACTTATGATCCTCTTATGCTTCAAAAGTCCCTACGCAGTCATTTCTTATGATTTAATAGATATTTGAAATCCAAGCATCTGACTGAAGGCACATCTGAGGCATATTATGTTAGTTTTGCTTTAAATTAAATCAAGGAGAAAAAGTCTGAGATATCCTGATACTCTTACCAGAACATGCACCACTTTTCCACTTCAGCCCCTGGGCTGCTGAGATAACCTTGTCACGGGGTTGACGTTGTTTCACTCGCTGCACTGAAGATTGAAAGAGATCAATCATCTCTGATTTATTCTGCCATTAACCTTCGCTGTCCATTTTGTTACTTGTACACTAATGGTTGGATCACACACTTCAGTGTTTCCTTTTGCCATTGTTCAGCCAGATGGTAATGCTGAGTCTAGCCCTCGCTGGGCTTTCTATTCCCATTCTGCTGTTTCACTGAGTTTCAAGTAACAAAAGCCCAGTGTCGGAGACCTAGTTCTTCTACGTCTGAACCTAGAAGAACTTGTTGACAGAGAGGGAACGTCAGAAGCAGACGAAGGGAAACGAAGCCCCTCTTATTCCTAGGGACAACTCCCATTGGCGACCCAAACGACACTTGGAGGGCTCTCTGCAGGCGGCTCCCCTCGTCCCAATGCTCATGCTCACTTTGAAGAAGAGCCGTGGCGTTTCTTACATCTCCCTTGCTTTGAACTTCAAGTCCTTTTACCCTCAGATAAACAGTCACTGAGTGCCACACTGAAGATTAAAGAATGTGTTGGGACTGTTGTCTTCAGAAAGGAAAATAGCTTTATGTAGGGAAGGATTCTCATTTCAAACACACTGTAACATAAAGCTCCACAATAACCGAAGACTCATCTTATTATATTCTGCAGCCATACATCAGGTTAAAAGGTCCGGCCTGCTGGTACTGAGGAAAAGCACGGCCTGGTCCACCGCTCTGACCGCAGCTTGCCTTTTCCTGCCACCGCGTAACAGAAAGCTTCACACGGTTTGATGTGATTCACACACACAAACACACAACGACTCCCAAGAAGCAAGTCAATGGATCTGTATGCTTGAGTGCAGATTGTCTTGGGTGCTGCAGAGAAAGGTCCTGTGACTGAAGGGGGAACACAATCATGGACAGATCTTAAGCCTGTAGAATACAAATTGCTAAATGTGCACAGGTTGAGACGCCACACAGCTTCACGCCACAGATATTCATTCATAGAAAATGCTGAAGATATTCCAGAAAGGATATATTTGTAGTTTAGTCATGGTATGTACACCAGGGATGGTGAGTTGAGTTTCAAACTCTGATTATGTCTGTTAGGGTATGATTATGAACTTCTATCAGAAGTTGATAATCTGATAATTATGATAATCTGGTCAAGGTCAACGAACGATGCATTTATGAAAATACAACTTCTCTTCGTATCATCTGACGCCTTTAAATTTGTCTCTTTAAGAAGCTCCTACCCTACTCTTTTCTCTGCCGTCAGCTCGTCATGACAACCATGCTTCTCCGTGATGTCGTTTACAACCGTTGGTATGATGAGCTCCACCAGGTGTTTGCTAATTGCTGCTGCCGCTAGAATCCCCAGACGGTTGCCACGGGAGATTCAAGTATTCCTCAGATGTGCATGAATGAGTCAGAGCATGTTTTCAATGAGAGAACAACGTCGTAGGATGATATGAATCGAAAAAAAACAAAAGTACTTTGTGCAAAAATGTTTTTGTTGAACTTGATAGGCTCATATGCCAAACCCAGCAGACTCACCCTCATAAATAAACAAAGCTGCACATATTTATTTTCTCCTGCCAGAAGCAGACAGTAAACACCTACATGTCTTTAAATTATTAACTTCCCGGCAGTAGATGTGAGTTGTAAGCCAGAAAACCTACATCTCTTATTTGTGCCCTCTTCAAACCTCGTCTTGTTTTCCTCGCCTTTGATTCAATTTAAGCCGATAAACTCACACCCTGTGAAATCATTCCCACCGAGATCTGCTGAGAAGTCCTCTCAAAGTCCTCCTCGCTGGATATAAATCTGATAAATCCGCTCCGTCTCTAAGGATCACGGGGGGGTTGGCTTGACGTGGAACTGTTGCAAGAGCTGGAAAGTTGCTGAAATCCCCCTCATCAAACTCCATCAGTTCCTTGACGTCTGGTTTGAACTCAGTCACTTTATATTCTACAGCTGTTTGTTTACTTGCCGATGATAACGATGCACATATAGCTGTATGTTTGTTTGTTTTTTCTGGATGCCAGCATCACAGCGAGGGGCAAGACTTCTGGTGAGAGGAAGTTTGTGGGAGCTTTTGATGCTGAGGGGTTCGCTGGACCAGAGGAAGTCTCCATGTCCCTGAAAGCCTGACTGTGGGAAACCTCTGTAATCTCCTCTTCCCAGGGCCAAAGTGTTAGCTCCAAGCTAGCTCTGTGGTGCCAGGCCTCACTTTGTTTTAAACACACACCTTTCAGATAACTACACTTCTGGAAATTGAAGTAAAGCTAAACACTATTCCACATTTTATACCTTTTTCATTGGATAACTTTTCTTTTTTTCATTTCGCAATGAGTTTCCTATAGATATTTTTGATGTATTACAGCTTCAAGCATTGCCTGCCGTCAGCTGAGCTTGACTGCGATGTCTGTGTCATTTCCACATTTGAATATTTTTTTCCGTGAGACGTGTAAAGCTTACTGCTGTTTGTTCTGAGATCTTCACCAGGCCGGCTGAATTTAAATCGATATTTATATTTCAGGTAATTGGTTATATTTTCATTTAGATGTATCAGGACAAAATTAGCTGAAAACATAGGCATACCACACTTTGCTTTTAGATCATTTGTAAAAAATAAATCAATAAATCATATGTTCTTTTGTACATTTCAAAGCTGTGCACTGCTCTATGTTGGTCAGTCACATGAAGTCTAAATGATATTCACTGGAGTTTGTTGTAAGAGACAAAATAAGAAAAATGTTTTAGAGGTGCAACATTTTTTTTTTACAATGCACTACATGTGCTGTAAATCAAAGAAAACTCATTCAAGCTCATCTTAATGGTTTGAGCACATAGCGTTGCTCCCGGCTCACATGAATCTGTTAAGTGGCCAGGAGGCAAACAGTAAATAGACTAATTATATGGAGGAGGAAGGGCGAGATCACAATCAACAGCAATCTCAGCCCACCGCTGCAGTCTTGGGATTTCCCATCGACTCTGAGAGCAACAGGACCATCTGTAGTCGTTGTGTTTCGTTCTTCTGAAACCGCTCCGGCCTGCTTCCGATTCAGCTGCGCTCACGAAAACAAATATCAGAACAGCGCTCATCACTGGGGCTGCAGGAAACAAACTCAAATGGCAAAATAGCTTTACTAATGTGGCTTGGATGTTCCTCTGGGTTACTTGGCACTTAGAAATTGTTTGAGTAGAATTAAAATTAAAGGATGTTACATTTTACAAGGATGGGACCATTTAAAATGTGAATGTATGTGGAAGCAGGAGTAAAAAGATGAGAGATCTCTTATGGTCTTCAATCAGATTGCGAGTGGAGGAGAATTCAACAACTCCTGCGTCAGCCAAGAAAAAAATGTAACAATGTCAACATTGTGCATCATGATTACCGAGTGGAAATGAATCACGCTTGCGTTAAAAGTGTAGTGGATTCCCGCCTATTTGTGTTCCAGTATTTGCCAACTTTTTTCATATGTTGTTTTTTCCCAGCTGATAGTGCCGTAGACTGGTTCACTGACCCAAATTGCTACATTTGTTGCATTTTCAGATGCTGTGGTTCACTACTTGGAAAAACCTCCTCGCCTGTTGGCGCTGCACCAAGAACCTCTGCAGGAAATGACACAAAAACCTCTGAAGACATTGAGAGGCCGCCTGCTTATTCGGTTTAGTTTTCTACTTTTATTTCCTGTTTGATGCTCAATAAAGAGCCTAATCATTGTTGAAGTCCGTGTCTCCCTGTTTTTTGTTACAGCTCAACGAGCTGGGTTGTAACAGGTCCGGATCAGAGTTAGATTAAACCCTCAGTCTTAAGCCACCTTGAGGACAACTCAAAACATGCAGGAAGTAGGGGCTTTTTGACAAATAAAACAGGAAATACAGCATTTTTAGAACTTGGTTCTATCCATGTCTAATCAGATTCTTCTTTTTGGGTTGTTGTCAGCTGACATCAAGATGTAAAAAGTGCCACCGAGAGTGAAATCAAATCATTCACGATCTTGTAAAAAACATGTGTTCTTCTAGATTGCGTAAACTTTATTCAACAATGATATCATCCACTTTTAATACATGTCTTTACCGAGTGTTCGCAGCTCTTTGTGCGTCTCGTCATTCTTCACCGTTGTCGCCCGGAAACTCATTCGGTGCGTCTCAGTGCTTATCTCAAATGTTTCAATAATGTTTTTACTTTGTCGTAGTCCATCGTCTCCTCGGTCTCCATAGCTACGTAACCAGCTCAGCAGTGCCACACACTCAAAACACCATTTGGTATAACCCAGTGATGCAATCAGTGACATCATACACTGATGCCAGTCTAGGAAATGCTGGGCTGGCCCCTCCTATACAGCAGATCAGGCATCAGCATCTCAAGGGGCAAACAATGGTGAGTAAAATGAAAAAGACTATTTACTAGAAATGCACATGGAGACAAAATAAACATTCATATTTATCTAACGGTTTAGAAATCGCAGCTTTAAACAAAACATTTGCCTGGATGCAGACGGCAACACGATGTTACCACAAACAAACTCGGCGTAGTGAGTGAAGCAAAGTTACAACAGCAAATGTTTCATTTAAAGCATGATGAGCAACTACTGAAAGACGAAATGAACCAGAAATATGTTTAAATAAATTGCAAATAAATACAAAATTGACCACTTTGTCACAGAGAACAAGGAAGGTAAGAATACAAGGATGACAGGACAAACAGAAGGAGACTATTTAGACAATGTGACAGGAAAGATATTTTTAAATACTTTTATTCCTTTCCTACAATTATGTTCCACATTGTTACAAACTATTTAAGCACCCAGTGTGACCATCTAAAAATAGAGATTTAACACGTTAAAGACGTTGCAGGAAGACACAGCGGCTCTACCTAACCCCAGTTAAACTGAGAAACTCCACACAAAGGCACCAATGTCCAGAGGAAATGAGTCACTTCACCAGAAGATCATAAAAAAATCGCAGTTTATTGTGAATACTACATGTTTATAATATAACGATGTTGTTTGGAAATTTTTCAAAGCCAATTTTCCTTCAAAGGTTTTCTTCCCCCTGCCATGTGGCTCCGTTTCCTGTGAACAAGCAATTACCCAAAAATGAACACCGACGCTTTCTGTGCTCACAGAGACGGCAGAGCGGAACGCCGGCTGAATTTCCACAACACCTGTAGCTCAATCAGAGGGAATATTAAGTCCTCTAATTAGAGGATGATGGGGTCTCGCTCGGCACCAGGCTTTCTCATCACATCAAAACTTTTCTGACATGATCGACTCTAATCTTTTGACCCACATGCAGACTCAACAAGTCCAAGTCTAGGAAAAGGGATTTATTAACAAGAGATCAAACACAATGACAGGTCCACGTAGCGTCTCTGGATAATGGAAGTGATCCACAAACGGCGGCACCTGGAACAGAGCCGTGTTATTGGTGGTCAGAGGCAAGTTGATCTAGATGCAATAGGAGCTGCTTACTTGTATGACGGTTCTGGTGAACTGTGGGGGGAAGGTTGTCCTGAAACCCATGTGGAGTTTGGTGAGGGTAATGTGAGCCAAAGGTCCAGATGGAGTTAAATGATGGCTGGGAATGGGCAGAGCAGGCAGGCAGATTCTTCGCAGGTGAGAGACTTGGAAGGTGAAAACAGATGGACAACTCCTTCTTGGAAATCTCCTTGATGAAACCTGAAGACAGCAACACAAGGATATGAAACTCTGATAGCAAAGCTCGAGAGACTAAACATAAGCTAAAACTAGCAGAAAGCGAGAGCCAGAGAGACTACCGGTAGCGTTAATCCTCCAGCACTGATTGAAGAATCTGCAGCTCCTTTATTCCCAACCCCTGATGAGGCTGATGATCTCCACCTGTGTTGACTGCCCTGGCACCTCACCAAGATCCTCGCTAGAGAAGATGTGTTACTCACACATGCACACAGGTTCCTGACATTTTCAAGTTTCAGTATTCTTGTTAGACTTATTGAAACTAACAGTTGAAATATTTCACATGTTTTCAGTGTCTTTTTAATGAATCTTATAAAGTTATGAAGTGCTTTATGTCCTAGAGTTACGCAATTATTTCTGGTGAAATTTCCAGTCTTCCAGCTTATCAGGCGCGACATACTGTAGTACCTCAAACGTAACGTGATGTTCATTTCATTGATTTAATTCTTGTTCTTTCAGTCAATGGACACAAATTGGGCTTTTTACATGAGACACAATGCATGTATTTTTGGGGCGTCACATGTATCACCTCAAACTACACACCACATTTTTTACATGAGGGACGTCAGGGATTCCTCTGTTTCAATTAACAGGAAACGTTTTTAAGACCGTTTGAAAACGCTTCTAATTTCAATTTAGGACCTACGTGAACTTAATCCTGGTTCCTCCACAATCCTGCTCAGTTATAATCTTGCTTCACAGCACAGTCTGAGCTTTCTCCCGGCAAATCAGCAAACAGAAGATGGACTTGTGAATGATGACATTGATTTTCTGTGCCGTTTTAGATTTGTAGTCTGCCTTTAGTTTTGGCAACGGAAATTAACAAACGCTGCATTCAAATCGTGCGACGGAAACTCGTCCAGCATCTTCAAATTGCCAGAATGGCTCTGGACGCGTCGCTGACATGCATTGAGAGGGGGCTCTTGACCTTTGCCTACTTTTTTCCTCTCCCCGGTTCTTTGTACAATGGCGGATGAAATATTGAGACACTCTTGTTTTTATTTACTGCAAGGAAGGGCATGTGGTTGTCAGACACCTCTGTGCTGTGCTTGAGTTCACCAGACAATCCAAAGGTGATGTGAGTTTGGTGAGTTTCACAACCTGGCTGTGCACTGACACAGGTTGGTTTCAGTTATATTTTCATCTTTTTTTGCCCAGTTTGACAACCCAGTCCCTAGATCTCCGGGCAGAACACCAACGCCAGGCCACTGCGTCACGCAGCAGAGTCTCTGATTGTTTGACGGTCCGATTTTCCAGATTTTGCAACTCAAGCGATGGGACACGCATGACATGGCGTTGAACTCTCAAAATGGAAGTAGGAGCAAAAGAGGTAAGTATATGCTAAATTGTGTTTATATTGCAGGTATAATAATAAGTAGTTATATTGTTTTTATACAGGATCAGATCCAAAGTAGTTTAGGCAGAGTAGAGCCAAAAGAGACCTGGTGCAGGAGGCACTGGCCGGTTAGGAATTCTGAAATGAAATCCTGGCACCAAAGCATTAAAAGAACTTACGGAAAATACACATATTATAATTAAACGAGCAGATAAAGGCAGTTCTATTGTAATATGTATGGATGGAGAACAATATTTCTGGGAAGGAAATAATTACTTAATAATGTGGAATGGATGAGCATTGGTTTTGTTTTTTATAACTCGGCTTTAATGACGGTTGCAAAACACACACACACACCAACGGACGGCAGCTCTAATGGTTTTCCTCCAGAACCCGACACACAGCAGAACCCGACACACAGCAGAACCCGACACACAGCAGAACCTGACACACAGCAGAACCCGACACACAGCGCACCGCTCACAAGAGTCTTCTGCTGCAACCACAGTAACAAAGTAACAGAGTTCTATATATGACAAATACCACCTATAATAAAAACAAAGCCTATATATAAAGGTGCTGTTTGTGTTGTAGCTAAAATTGTTGATCTATATAGAAAGAAATGTATTGAAGCCAAACAAAGGACTTAACTGAGAGGTTCCTCTGAACCCAGAGCCAGAAGGTTCTACTTACTCCCTAAAATACACAAGGAACCAAAGAAATGGAATAAGCCCATTGTCTCTGATAGTGGCAGTGAAATTTATCATACAGCAGAATTTATTGATTATCTCCATTACATAGCAGTTACTGTATATTAAAGATACATATGATTTTGTAGATAAAATTCAATCAGTTTCCTTACCTGAGGAGTCAATTTTATTTACCATGGATATAAATAGCTTATATACAAACTTAAATATAAAGGGGGAAAAAAACCTTACTTATTAAATATCCCAACAATAAAAGGCTAGATAAGGAACTACTACACTGCTGGACATTAACTTAAGAAGAAATTATTTTGAATTCGATGGCCAGTTTTTTCTACAAATCAAACGTACGGCAACAGGTAAGACGTTTGCTCCAGCTTATGCTAACATTTTCATGGCGGAACGGGAAACAGAAGTACTTATTTGCAGACAGGATGTTAGCCAAAGCGTTGTCCAGGTCACGTTTCTCCTGCATTAGGCTGAACTAAAGCCTTCCAACATAGTCATGGTTTGTTTAATTTGTTGAACTTGTGTTTCCTCTGCTACAGGCTAGAAAGGCCCGTCTGTCCACTGTTGGTGTGTGACGTCTACAGCTTTGCTCTGAGTCCTGCGGTGCTTCATGGAGTCACCAGTGCATAGATAATACAGGATTACAACACGGCGACAGATTCGTTCTTTGGCATCCGTTGGAACCCCAGGAGATTTTTGTGTGGCTTCACGCATTAATCGGATTAAGTGAAACGATCATGCAGCTTTGCTTAAGCCTTTCAAGAGTTGTTGGATAGAACCGATCAGATTCTGATGCAGTGGTTCTGCGGTGTTTGTGGCGTTATCTACGGCGTTGCATTGTTTCCGTTTTTAACTACTGTTTAACATTCAGTTTTGACCGGTGCGACGTTTCTTTGAATGCATTATTCTTAATCACTAGAGTTAGTTTGGAGTTTAATGATATTGTAGTAGCCTAAAACTCAAATTTTTTATTAATCAACTATAATAAAGTACAAGTAGTTTGATTGATTTTTTAATTATTATTATTATTATTATTATTATTATGTAACCTGAGTCACATCTCTGCTTTGGATGTATGTACATGTATATTCATAATACAATGAATTATTTACTTGAAGCTGTTTAATTAAATTAATTGTGAATCGCAAAATTGTCTCCCTTGTCACTTTAAAGTACTTAAAGAATGTTAATGTCAGACACATGATCATTTATTTAAAACATGCATAAACAATTAGTCCCAACAAGAAAGGAAACGATTGTGAAGCATTGATATGATAAACCAATCTGGAGGGGAATGAATATTTCATGAGTAAACAGACGGTAATACTTTGTAATTAAATGAAGGAAAAGTTTTATAAAACAACGGAAATTTCACTACGTTGTATTTGAAAGTGGATGGCAACTGGAAAAGCTTTTTAAGGTTTTTGCTCACAAGAGTTTGGGTCAATTTTGTCTTTGTTTCAATTAGTGGCGTATGTAAACTTTTGGTTTCACCTTTAAAGTTTTTCCAAAAAATATTACTGACATCTTGGTTTCATTTCTGTTGGCTGCTGGAGGTCTGGTCTTGTTTGGAGCCGTTTTTTCCACCAGGAGGAGCCATGAGGTTGCGGTCAGTTGGAGGGCAGCTCCTGCGCACCGGTGCATAATTGGCACAATCATCGCCAGCATCAGAGGAGCGGGCGGCGGGTTCTCCGGTGCCAGAGTGTTATACCAGTAATGGTACCCAGAGCCCATCTGAGTGATTTCTCTGAGCTTTGTCTGAGAATCCAACTCTAGTAATCCTTCTTTGTTCTCCTGTTTTCAGGTGCACCTTCGTGATGCAGAGTATTCGGCCCTGTTCTGGCCTTTGGATTTCCCTCCTTCGTGACGCCGGTACTCCCCTGTCCGCCCTCCAACGACTCTCCCATCCGCAACCTCAGAAAATCCTCCAACCTTCGGATCCCGGACCGGACTCCTCCACCCTCCCGTCAGACTTCAAGACTCCAGACCCAACCTGAGTCCCCCCAACCCTCCGGCGGATGAACCTCACCTCACCCAGTAAGCTCCTTACCGAATCAGTTTTGTTCCAGTTTGCATTGCACTTACCTCTCCTCCTCCCTGCCTCCAGCACTAAGATAATCCCGATCCAGTCCCTTCAAGAAAACATTTACCCAACCACATATTCACCAGCTCTTGAAAAGAAAATAAACTTGATTTATCTGATTCTCTGTGTTTCTGCATGTGGGTCAAGCGTGCAGCTTCAATTATGACAATTTCTTTCTCTTCTCAAAAAATGCACGTCGCTACACCGCTGCTATTAACTCACTAAACCTGGCACAAAGAATGGTGTTAGCTGTTTAACCAACACGTTCTCTATGATTATATGATAAGCAGAGAGAGACGTACAGTGGGAAATGTTGAAGGACTTTTATAATTTCTGAACGGGAGGGATTAGAATAGCAAAACAGAAGCAGCAAACCTCCTGAGGTCCCTGTTTATCTATACATGTTAAAGAAAACATTTTATTAAAGAAATTAATCTCTTTAATAAAATAAAGATTAATTTAACCCACACCTTTGTTTGGATTAAAGAGTTGACATGTAATGTATTCATATATAGGAATCTATCAAGACGAGGAGATTCGTGTTCTATCAACACGAATCTCGTGTCGTGTTCTTCTATACCTGAAGAAAGGGGGAAAAAATAACACAGAACAAACATATTCATATATAATAATTACATCACTGAAAAGTACGCGGTAAAAGTGTAATCCATTTTAGATGTTTTCGGTTTTTTTGCTTATTTTAGTTTTGAATATTTTTAATATTGAAAATCAATTAAACAAAATGCCCCCCAAAAAATCCACATGAAGCTTACCTGCAGGTGAAATGTGTAAAACCTTGTTAGCTTTCAGGCCTAACTTTTCTTCAACGTACAAACAAAAGCAGACATGTTCTCATGATATTCTTTTTTGGCCCATTTCTCAAAACATGTATATGTGTTCACGCATGGGCTGGTTTCTCATCTTCCATCTTGTAATATCCATTCCAAAAACTGATTGCTGATATTTTCTATTTATTGACTCGATATAAAAGAATTGGTTACAACGCAAATAAAACCTTAATTCAAAAAAAATGAGAAACAGAGGCACGGTTTGGAAAATCAAAAGAAACATGTCTTATCCAATGGTCTCGGTTGAAGAATCATGAGCATAACAGGAATGGAAAGAGAAACCGAAGGAGTCCACCGTGTAAAGTCAAATCGAAAGTGCCTGGAAAAAGGATTTTAAAAGAAAAGAACAAATAGTCAGAAAACTAGAAGGAAATAAACGCATCAGCTTCCACAAGGACGCCATCAAAGTCAGATGAGGAAGACCTGGCAGCGCAGCAGTGAAATGCCCCCTGTGTTCTGCATAGGTCAAACCTGGGCTGCCCAGGGAACTGTGGACGAACAGATGGCGAGTCCTTCAGGAGCTCTCAGAAGGATAAAGTGCTACAGGCGCCTCCGGGCAAATAGAAATAGAGGTCACCAACTTCTGGTAGTTAAGGAAAACCTTACAAATGGTTTTGCAGTTTGTCTCCTTACTCTAGTCGGACATTACCTGCTTAATAACAAGCTTCAGGCCATTTGCATTCAGAGTTGTAGAAGTATTTTCTTGCTTCTACAATATTTTTTTGGTTTCTATACCTTTCTTAAAGGGCAGTATTGTGTGTTTTCCAGTCACATGGTGCCATTTTATGGCCCAATCAAGTGACTGTTACCTTAAGACATTATAAAAATGTCATGTATATCAAATACGACTTAACAGAAATTTGGCTTTGTAATTTAACTCCTTGAAATTGGGCTTCTGTTCCGAAACTCCGCCTTCAGGAAGTCATCCCGATATTGCTCAACTATTGACTCTTTCGCAACGTTTTTACGAACGTTGCACTGAGAAGTGGCTGGTATCATGAGCTTGGTGGATGCGCAGTTCCAGCAGGTGTTTGCTAATTGCTAGTCTGAAGGTGGAGCTTCATTCTCAAAGGCGGCGCAGGAGTTTTGCACAGCTGAATGGTTGCCACGGGAGATTAAAGGATTTTTTTCAAACATGCATAAAATAATCTCAAAGCGACACTCCAGGTTTGTTTTTAATGAGGAAATAACATTATCACACAATGTAAAGCTCATAGTACTGCCCCTTTCATGCATGCACAATTTATTTTTATTATTATTATTTTTTTATATGTTGAATTAATTTGAAGTTAAAATTTTGAATATTGCACCTGCCGTTAGTGTACATTTAAGTATAATGTATGTTTAAAATTGAGTCAAAATATGTTTTTTCAGAAAACTTTTTTATCATTAGTGTTTCAAAAACAGCTGAATGCTGCTTTTTCTGAATTTTAGCCCAACTTTTCTGGCACATCCACATATCCCAGAACAAGCTAACGTTGATGCTACTGCACTGATAGCCTGATGCAAAAGTCTACACGTTAAGCCATTTATATTTAACCCAATAATTTGCAGCTAATCAAAGCTGATTCAGCCAGCAGCAGCAGCCAGTATAATTTTTGGATGGAAGTACAAACTAAAAAAGGAGACAATTTAAAAACGTTCTAATGAAATCCACTAAATTCGCCGCCTGTCAACCTCGCTGCTAGCTTCCTTCAGCTTGTTTCAAAGCCTTTTTGGTCCGTAGAAGTGGAAGCTGAGCTGACCGCACAGAAGGAAGGACCCAGTTCCTCTTCGTTGCCTTTGTCCTTTGTCGTTGCCTTTGGCTTTGGGGTCTAAACCCAGCTGATGAGAGAAGTGCAATTTGGGGTCACATGTTTTAGGGCTGGGTTGATCCTTTGACGCGGTACAGTCTGTGGCCTTGACTCTTCTTCAGCTGCAGAGTCATCTTTGTCCATCTCGATCTTGGCTTGAATCTGCTTGAAGGAACCAACCGAAATTTCCTGAAAAAATGTAAAAGCAAAGAATCATGAGTGATGAAAGAGGTCTGTGTCTTTAAGAAAAATCATCACATCCGTTACAATTTTACCATAGGTTTCTTTTAAATGTTTATTAAAGATCTGAATTGTTTTCATTTATTTGGATAAATTTCTGTGACTTTTAATGTTTTGTTATAATTTTGCATTTACGACAAATGCAGATGCTCTTCACCTTCCAGCACTGTAATATTGTTCGTTTTCCAAATAAAACAAGCAAACCCCTTTCTGTTTGTATAGAGGGTCATTTTGAAAAAACAAAATGATTCTACTTTCAGGACCAAAGACAGATGTGAATTCTTGTAGATTGGAAACCAAACAGTTTTTTCTTCAAAAAAAACCCATCAACCTGAAAACAAGGACGAGTCGCTCTTTCTTCATAACATATAAAGTCATAACAGTTTTATTTCATCAAGTTTTCCCTTGAGCAAAACTCTCTGCAAGTTTGTGCACTGCAAAAACAGAAAAGTTACCAATTATTTTTAGTTTGGCTTCTAGTGCAAATCTCTCAGTCCAGTTGAGAAAAGGTAAAACTTACTTACAAGTAACTGTGCAGCAAAATATAGAAGCTGCTTGTTTTAAGACAATTTCTTAATATTGATGGAAATGTTCTCTTTCATTGGCTGATTATTTAAGCTATAAGAGGGTGAAATGTTTTATTATTAGTGAAATAATCTGTCAATGGAACAAGAACTTTTTTTCAAGTTACTTTAGAACGATGAGATGTTAAAGTTCCTCTGTATGCAGATGACAGCGCAGATCAGTGTCTGTCCTGTGATTGGACAGATCAGTTTCTGTCCTGTGATTGGTGGCTTCCTGTCCAGCAGGAAGTTGGGAACAGAGTTTAAAAGCTGCTGCAGGACTGCAGACATTCACAGGAAGCTGGACCAGCAATGGCTCTGCTGAAGGTTCTGCTGCTGCTGGGTGAGTCGGACACACTGGACACACTGGACACACTGGAGACACTGGAGACACTTCCACTGGTTCCAGGGAGGCTGCTGCTTCTCTCAGACTCTCAAACTTCCCTCTGATTCTGTTTCAGACTGAAACTTTGTATATAAATTGTGATGCTTTTTAATCTTTAACTGTTTATTCTTTTTCTTCTCCAGCAGCCACATTTGCACCTGATTTCTGACTAAAATCCTCCTTTTTCTTCTTCAGGTGTTTCAGTGAACTCAGATGTTTCTCTGCAGAAGAGAATCATTGGAGGTCATGACTGTGACGACACGGAGCGTCTTTATCATGTTCGGATTGTGGGCATAAACGGTAACAATAACATCTTGTGTGGAGGAACTCTGATCCACCCTAAGTGGATTCTGACTGCAGCTCACTGCTGGAAGTCGGAGCCAGGCTGGTAGGAAAGAGACATTAAGACAGTTTTATCTGCAGATGATCAGGTTTTCTGTGTGTTCATTATAATCTAACCTTTTCTGTAGGATATTCACAGCAGTGTTAAAAGTTCATCCACCGACTGCTAACCAGCAGAATTTGTTAATCCACAACAATCCTGTGATTTACGCCGACCACGGCCGGGACCATGACGTCATGTTGATGAAGCTTCCAACACCAGTAACAGATGTCCCACCTGCTCAGCTACCAAATTGCAACAATCGTCTTAAAATGTAAGTCTTTCTCTGATCAACAACATGACATCAGGTTTTCTGTCTCCACTCCTCCAGTCCTGTCCACCAGGAGAACCAGAACTTAGCATAGCTCAGGTGTGTTGGACCAGAGACACATGTTAAGGACACAGGACATCATCACTGAGGACCAGAGGTGGACACTCCTGTATCAGTGGATGAAGTGCTTCATGGATTTATTTTCTTTATTTCTACATTGTCATCTTGTATTTTTACATCTTGTTCTTATTGTGTTTTAGAGACGATACTGTTCAGCTGGCCGGAGAGGGACCAACGAGAACCGGGCCCAATAATCGCCGATGTGAGAGAAATATTGAAGTTATGAGAATAAAATCTTTGTTTCTGACTCCACAGACAGAGGTTGAGTGAAAAACATGTCCATGATTCTCATGTTTCTCTACAGTAACCAATAGTCCTATGCCACCGCGTCTTCAGTGTGTCGACATGAAAGTTGTTGCTGTTTCCCAGTTCAGTCAGAAACGTGGGCACATATTCAGTACTGCAGCACCGAACAAGGGTACATGTCGTGTAAGTTTGTTTCTTCATTATCTCTCTACAGTGATTAGAAGACTTTTCTTTTTTACAACATGAATATATTGATATAAACTGTTCTACAGGGCGACTCTGGTGCAGCAGTGGTGTTCAACGACATGATTTATGGTGTGAATGCTGGCTGTGGAAAATTTGCATTGCAGAAGCCAGGTGGAATCATGGATGTGTGTGAATACGTGGATTGGATAAAACAAACTATCATGAAATAAAATTCTCATCAAATTTCCTCTCAGATGTAATTTTCTTTTTTCACCTGACCTTGATCTCTCTAATGGAGCTTTCTCTGCATCCGAAATGAAAAATAAATCAACAAATGAATGAAAAATAATTATTTCCTGGCTGATCGTCTTTACTTTCAAAGTTCAGTTTGTTCAGCTCTGGAGATACAATTCCAGATTTAGTTCACTTTAAACTCCAACAAGACCGAAGAGCTGTATGCAAAAATAAATGGAACAGAAGCCACATAATACAACTATTAACAAATAACATCATACTATTTTGTTGCACAATAACATTTTCTTAAACATTAAAATACATAAAATAAAGATACAAAGGAAATTAAAGCTGCGAGCAGCCTCGTGCGGCCCTTGCAGCCAAGCGCCGCTCCGGCCTGTCGGCCACCGTGGGGGTTCCCGCACCGCCGCCCGCCAGACACCGCAGAAGCCGCCACGCATTTTCCCCGCCCGTCCACCAGGCGATACACATGAATGCATTCGGCAGCGCTCCCCGATGACTCAAAAAATCTGGTGCAGATCGGTCGATGCATTGAGGAGATAAAACCGATGTATTAACTTAGGGGGCGTCAAATTACATTTCAATACTGTTAGGCCCTTTAGAGGTGAACAAAGGTCTTACATATGGAGTTTGGTGCCAGTCGGATCATCCATGTGTGATTTAAAGACAATCGTATGAATATGGCGAGGGACTGATATTCGCATTTGGCCACGCCCACACGGTTCAGCCAGCAGCGAGCATTGACAGAGTTCATCATCCGAATCATCTTGATTAGGTCAAGAGAGCCATAGATGGAACTTTACAAGGAAAAAAATAGCACTTCCTGTTCTGAGGGGGCGGGGCTTAGATGACGTCATAACATGATGATATAGGATCGTCAGGCATCCCAACAGGATCACTCATGCAAAGTTTGGTGCAGCTCGGTCAAAACTGTGGAATTCAGAGCCAAACGTATGGCAACGGCGTTACATGTCACTTCGCCACGCCGCCACGCCCACCTTCTCCATCGCAGCCGGTCAGGGTTGGAATCCACAACACACCAGCATATCTTCTGTTTCTGGACACAGTTTCATGTTGATTAGGTCAAAGGGGTAAGATAGCGACCGTTCACAATAAAACATGACACTTCCTGTTCTCAGGGGGCGTGGCCTAAGTGATGTCATCATTTCACCACAGGGTATTTTAGGACACCTAATGATGATCAATAACTTAACGTTTGGTCCCTCTATGTCTTTTTGTATAGGAAATATAACAGTTTCATGTTTTATGGTGAGTATGTGAACTTTGACCCCTGCTAACCCCCCTTCAACATGCTCCAAAACTCACCAATTTGATAACTTTAAATCAGACATGCCTTATGATCAGACTGACCGAGTTTGAAGCCGATCAATGGAAATCCCTAGGAGGAGTTCGATCAAATACGAAGGCTGTAAACGTCAAAAATGGGGTCAAAATCGGATCTTCAATCCAAAATGGCCGACTTCCTGTGATACTTGCACTGTGACATTAATTGTAAATTCTGAGCGTCTTAGTGAGCTCTACAACTGTACCGAACTTCATGTCTCTACGATGAAGTAAGGGAATAGCAGAGGGTCTTTTGAAAATTGCTAGGTGGCGCCGTTGAGCCGGAGTTTTTTTGTGATTTTTGCGACGACCTTAAAATATGAAATTTTTAAACAGGCTTGACGTGTCTGCCAAGTTTGGTGAGTTTTTGAATATGATAAAGCCCCCAAAAAGGCGCCCAAAGAGAGGGGGCAGAATCGTAAGAATAAGAAGAAACAGTACAAAAACAATAGGCCTTCGCAGCTCTTTGCTGCTTGGGCCTAATAAAAAGTTAAATTGAAAGTTAAAATTTGGAACGAAGGCAAAGTTTCAAGAAACTTTAAAAACTGTCACGAATTGCAGTAAAGAGGCAGAGAATGATAATTAAACTGAGAATATCTTGTTTCTGAATAAATAAAACAGCTGTTTGTTAGAATCAGTAATTATATCCACTGTCTCATAAATAAATGTTGTCTGATCAGATTGTTACTCTTGTATTTATTTCTGGTATTTAGTGAAGAAAATAATGGATTTTCAATAAAATATTAAACGCATTTGTAGTTTTAAAAGCTGTTGGACTCATCATTAAAACCACAATCGGCATCAAACAGTTCATGTAGAAAACCAGAACATCTGCATGTTGGACGTGTTCTGGTCAATTCTAACAGTTTTGAACACATTTTGTAATGACTTAAACTTTAGAAACATTAAACAGACAAACACTCAAACCTTTTCTGTCTTTGGAGAAGATCGGAGGAAGCTGAACATTTAGCTTTGAGTTAAATAATTAGTTAGCAAGCTAAATATTATTTGCTAGCTAAACGTTAGCTTTGAGCTAGCTAATTAGTAAACTTAATATTTAGTAGTTGCTAACTAAATATTTTAATGGCAAACATAAATGTTTAACTAGTTGCTAAAATCTGTCATTGTTCTGCATTTATTGATGTTTTTTGGGAAAACGTTTGTTTCTGATCAGTTTCTCTCAGCATTCCTAGATGTTGTTGTCATGGCGTCCGGACTTCTCATTTTCATGACAAGGTAATTGACATGAGGAGCTGCTTTAGAGGAACAACCCATCCATTCTGAATTAGCTCTGAATCACTTTTGCAGATGCTCCAAAACGAACCAAAAACTCAGAGGAACTGGAAAACCAAAAATCCTTAAAGTCTGAAGAACTTCTTCACATTTAAGTTGCAGATTATTGTAGTTTAAAGACTGAAAGAAATCAGGTGACAAAACTTGCTTTGGTGACTATTAGATGCAAACTTAGATATAAGTAACAGAAAAAAAGGGGAGGGCAGAAGACGACCATTAATTAGTATAGAGAGGTTCTACATATTAACTAATCTTACATATTATCTTACATGCTCATTTTGCTGTACTGATATTTTTTCCTCTTAACTTTTTCCTCCACAGGTACTACTTTACATCTCCATTTCCTCTTTTCCTTTAAATCAGAAATATTTTTATCATGTTTGATGGACTTTATTTGAGAATCATATTGAATTTGGTGTGTTTCTACTCATTGGTTTCAGCCATGTTTTTATCGTGTTTAATCACTTCGATTTTAATATCACATTATCTTAGCTTCGTGACATGAGTCCAGCGGTTTGCAACACTGAGGGCTGCGGGCCGTTACTGGAGACATGTCGTTCTGTGGGGGGGCCACGGCCCGATGAGACGGCTTGAAAGAACGATCTGCTGCACTTTAGCTTAGGATCCACATGCACCACACTTAGTGATTATGGTGGGGTGGAATCTGTGCCATCAGGGGAGCTGCTAGGAATAAAGAATTGTGATTTCCTCTATCTTTTTTATCTGCTTGCAACAATAAAGGAAATGACACATTAGAGAACGCCCTCTTTAGGGCATAGCTTAGATAAAAACCTATAATAGGAATCAGAAGCTGTTGTTAGATACTATTTTGCTGTGTTGTCCCATAAAGAAACATGGCGATGGGCCAGCGCTGCATTTTGGTCTTAAGAACTCACTGAGAAGACCAAATATTCATACACGGAGCGTCTTTATTATGTGCGGATTGTGGGCATAAACGGTAACGATAACATCTTGTGTGGAGGAACTCTGATCCACCCTGAGTGGATTCTGACTGCAGCTCACTGCTGGAAGTCGGAGCCAGGCTGGTAGGAAAGAGACATTAAGACAGTTTTATCTGCAGATGATCAGATAAAACTGGTCATCTGATCAGATGATAAAACTGTCATCATCTTTGCTCATTCCTTTGTGCAGGATATTCACAGCAGTGTTAAAAGTTCATCCATTCACTGCTAACCAGCAGAATTTGGTAATCCATAACAATCCTGTGATTTACGCCGACCACGGCCGGGACCATGACGTCATGTTGATGAAGCTTCCAACACCAGTAACAGATGTCCCACCTGCTCAGCTACCAAACTGCAACAAATAATTGAAAACAATTTAAAAGTTAAAATCTGGAGTGAAAGAGAAGTTTTAAGAAACAGTTTAAAAACAGGTAAAACCAATTAATGGCAGCTTTTGGTTGCGACGAATTTAAACTAAAATTGACAGTAGAAATGTTTCCTCAAGTGGAGTTAAACAAACTGCCACTGTTATTTCTAATTTTAACAACTTTTATAGGCTTAAATGACGCTATAAAAAATAATTATCTTGGGATATATACTGTAGATGAGTGCAATACAGAGAGGACTAAATATCTTTTGCGTTATCTGACGAATGTCTTTTCAGATGTCGTTTTGGATTTAGTTGAGAACCATAAGTACAAATATGGCGACTTAAAAGCCGTATTTGATTTCTCAGGCCGTCGCCCAGGCAACGGGCATTGAAGAGAACATAAAGTCTGAGTAAGCAGAGATATTTGACATGTTTTTTCTAAAGCATGTCTCATCGACTGTTACATCTCCCTTAGATGAAGAGGACCCCATAGAGTTTCTCAAGGTGGGATTAGGATTCAGTTCCTTGATGAAACCTGTTATCAACATCATCCAGGAACTGATAACAACGAGGCGTCGAAGAGAAGATCTGAGAACAGAACAAGGACACAATACGATAGTCGTTGCTGTGCAGAGGCATCAGGAAGTCGAAGACATGTTGCTGTGTCAGCTACCTGAAAAAGACACAAGAATAGCGTCTGGGCCGAAGTTGAGGGACAGCGATATGAAATCCAGCAGAAATGGATTCCTAATCTGAGCCAAAAGGTTTTCAAAGACATTTCTAAAACCTTGGGCTGTTCTGCTGGATGAACGCTGTCCTTCATGGAGCATTCGGTGGTCGACGATGCAATCGTGTCGTGTCTGGAGAGTCGGCTGAAGACGCGCCCGAAAATAGGAAGCAATTTTATTACAAGGTTTTTTTTCTGGTGCTAGATGCCTAGCATAGAGGAACAGTGGTCAGCACTTACAAGTTTAGTGCTAAAAAGCATAGAATCCACTGTGACGATACACCTGCTTAATTTTTACACAAAGGCGACTAGATCCAGAGTGGAGCTTTTTTCAGGCAGCAGTAGATCTCTATTGGAAGAGACATGAGTGGAGGTGAGCCTGAGGGCACACGTAACTGAGCGAGAGTGTGAAGGTCTGTTTTTCTAAAGACCTGCACTTGGCCAAGAAGACGGCTCAAGCTTTGCTGCTCAGTTGAGAAAACCCTTTTGAAATGTTGGTACATAATTCATTAGCCCACTTCTACTGCTCCAAAGTTTTGTCTTTAATCTTAAAAGTAGCCGAATGTTTGGTCAAGGCAGATAAACTCTCAAGTACGGCAACTTTCAGCAAGCAAGTTAAGGCAGCCGCAGACTTCATCCAAAGTTCTGAAATCGTCCCTCATTGACGTAAACGTGACGAGAATTGCGTTTTCGTTCGCAGAGAGGCGGCCGCCTTCACTTCTCGAGTCCATTACAAACGTGCGCAAAACTTTCCCAATATTCTTTTAATGTGGAGAAAACAAAATTTCACAATGGAATTAAAATCCCATGTGAATAAGCTTGCTTGCGTAGCGTCATTAAAAGTCATTCTGTTTTCCCTTTCATTTAATCTAGCACTTATTTCTTTTCCCCTTGTGGAAAAGTTCACCCGAAGACCATTTCCAGGTGGATAAAGTAAATTTTCTCCAGCTTTAAGACCAAACTAAGCTGCTTGGCACTCAGCAGATAAGAAAAGCTTGTGAGAATGTAGTAATTTCAGAAAGTCTTCTGATCACCAGTCCAAAGCGAGGGTTTAAGAAATACTTAAGGAGGATTTCTTAAACCCTCGCAGTACACAGTTAGCGTAAAATGCTGGACGGATAGAGGTGAGAGGCGACTGCTATGGGTTCAGAGGGCGAATGAAGGATTGTATGGACAGCAGGGGTATGGTTGCCGTGGCAGCCCAGAAGAGGAGGCATGAGAAGCAGCGACAACCAGAGATTTTTGATGTTGGCCTTGTGAAATGGAGCGCATTACTTCCTTTCCTCCCGCTGTTGCTCTCCAGGATGAGGACATGAGCATTAGCTGCTCTGTTGTCTGCCAGCACTGATGTGAACAATCGTTAGATGGAAGGTCTCGGCTGTATTTAGGAGCTACGATTGAGACCAAATATGTGCATACAATGGAAAAAAAAATGTCAACCTTTATTTTCTTAGTGTCTTATCATGAAATAGATAGTATTTCCTATTTGGGATCATTTATAACTCGTCCATCACCCCTAATTCACACGCCACCACCTCAAAAAATAAACAAAACAACAACGTGCACCTGGAGAACAGTAAAACAACCTGTGGCCGTTGTTGGGTTGTAATGAAGTGCTTCAGACGTCCACTGGTGACTCTGTTACATTGCATTAGTGGGAAAACACAGGACCAAAGTTAACTGGAACTGTCAGAACCTAAATACATTGCAGTCTTGCAGTTGGAAATCATGGATGGATGTCAGAGCTGAACCCTTTTTTTTGGAAATAAGGGGGGAAATGATTCAAAATATCATTTTCTGCTGAAAAACAAGCATAAAACCACTGAAAGATAAACTCCAGTCTGTTAAAACCAAGGCTCTGCCACTGTAGATATTATTAGAAATCTTTACACTAAACTTCTATTCACATTGCTGGGATGGGAGCCGTTGCAATAACATCTTTTCTGACTTTCAACAAAACGTTGCTCCGGTAAAGAGCTGGTGTCTTCAGCCTTACCCGCATGTTTTCGTCAGTAATCAAATCCCTGAAATGAAGTCGAATTTCAGGACTCAGAAAGTATTGCTACAATTGAAAAAAACCTTTAAAAAAAAATAAAAATAAAAGGTAGACCGACAGATTGCAAAGGCACAGTAAAAATCAATCAATCCTTTATCTCAGCCTTGAGTCCTTGTTCCATCTGGAACAGACTTTTTTTTAAACACAGATAAAGATGAGGGAATCATACAGTTGTCTTCCGAGATTAGATTTTGTGAAATCCCATCTTTTCTAACACGTATCTCCAGACGCAGCATTTATTTCTATCTGTATTTTATTTTTTTGATCTCATCACTGATAGAAAAACCAGTTGGAAGCCTTGATAGCAATAAGCTCCACATGCAGTTTCTTTTGACAACGAACGAGAAGACTTCGAATTGGTTTCTGGAATCTCTGATGAAAAAAGTAAAATAAATAGAAGGGTGACTTTGATTTTGCCTGACTTTCAGCTGTTGTAATTTAAAGAGAAAGTTAATGAACTGTATGGTGGGAGCAGACAAACCACCAGAGAACAAAACAGTCTGTTCCTGACTGTAATCTGAGCACACCATGGCAGAAATACGTATATATAAGCTCCATAAGATGACAACCATACATCAAAAGATGTGTATTTAATATTGAAGACTTTTAAAGACTGACTATTGAGAGAATTTATGAATGAATAGTGATGCTGAAAACAAACCATTGAATAATTTCTCATTTCCTCCATTGCTCCTCTCTTCCAGCTCTGAAAGCATCTTTGATGTGGACAGTTACCCACTTTATTGATGTAGCGTTTAAGAATAATCCGGAGGTTTTGCTGAACCGAAATGCATTGAATTCCACAGCACATCTAAATGTTACGGTTGTCAAAGTCAAGCTAGCATAACTGACCTGCACATGTGCATGAGTATGAGCCAACAGAACACACATTAGTATTCCTGTCTATGGTTTTAAAGCAATCTGATTGGTTGACATTGGTTATAGCTTAGCGATGCTGCCCCCTATGGGTTTGGCATATTTAAAACAACACTGGTATATTTGTGAGCGTTCATATGGATGAAAAAAAGTTTCTTAAACCGATCCCGTGTGCAATATAGATACTTTTAAATGCTGTGGCAGAGATATTTGGTTTTATGAGTCCCCATTTATGTGCGAGCAAAACTCTTTATAGATTTTTTTCCATTCCTTTTAACCTTTTAAGGTCGACGCCCGCCCTGTGGCGGGCATGACGTCATGTTTCTGTGTGTGTTTTTTGCTCCAATGTGATAATAAATTTTGTCAAAATGAAACAAACACTGTAAAATCACAAAGTTTAGGATGTTCTGAAAATAATGATACCAAACAAGGTAAGGTAAATACTTTTTATGGTGAAAATATAAGGGTAAATTCAAAATTAGACCAAAACGGCCATTTAGACCCAAGACTCCAAAGGGTTTTAAAGAGTCTGTTATGCACATTTGTTTTTTTGTTGTTTTTTTTTTTTTTTGCACTGTTGGTTCAGCCTTAACTTTCTTATCTATCTGGTACTGCTTCATAAGGAAAGATCAATTTATACATCTGAATTTTTTTTTTATTTTAATTTTTTTTTGTTTAATCAATAATAACTTTTTGTTAAAAGAAACAAACAAAAAAAAACAAATAAAAAGCCACCCATGCCACTTTACCTGGTCGTTAGCCAATCAACCTGCATGAGCAAGTCGCCAGAGAGCAACTTCTCATGACTGGACTCATTATTCATATTTAGGCGCATAAATGTGCTGGGGGATGCATGTTCGTCTCAAACAATGTGGAACAAGAAAGAGGAGGAACAGGGGTTTGGAGTCTCTCTCACACCTCAGCACCTTAATATTAATCTGTTTACCTGAACATCTGCAGTAGAGGAAGAGGGCACAATGTTAGCATAGCACAGCGCTAAGATAAATAACTCCATAATTAAGCATCTGGCTAGTGTAAACCAAAGTTGTTCACTTCCCTTCTGTACTTGTTATTCTCTCGCGAGTTTATATTTGAGCTTTGCAGCATTTCTGTCCTTCGTTGTCTTTCTCTGCTCGTCCTCTGCAGTGTGTCGCTCTATTTTGTTTAATGCACTGAACCAGTGAGCCGGAGGGAGCTGCCACTGCGACATCAAGCTCTGCACTTCAGAAAGCTAATGCATTAAACATGCTGTGCACTCATGCAGGATCATGCTGCACACAGAGCTGTGTACACCTGCAATTTAGCATGTGGGCCAACAAGTGTGTTTTGGGAGGATTGAAACAGACAAATGACTGGTGCATTGTAGATTTTTTTTTTTCTATTAATATTATTATTGCAATATTCTTCGTCGCTAATTGACACTGATGTCCATAAAAAATATTTAATTCAATTCAAGACTCGACTGAGGTATTTGTAACCTGGAGGACGAACGCAAACGTTCGCTACGTTTCCATTACAAATGTACGTAAAACTTTGTGGATGTCCCGCTAATGTCGGAAAAAAACACAATTTTGAAATTGTGATGTTTCCATTAAATAAGAAGCTAAATTAAAATCACGTGTGAATAAGTTTGTTTGCAGAATTAGTTAAAAAAAAAAACAACAGCACCATCAGCCTCCTAACTTGACTTGCCGTCGTCTTTGTCTTTTCTGCCTGTGTCGTGGGATGCAGGAGAAGCGTTGCCATTGCAGTTTTGCTAAATAAATTTTAATACGAAAACTTTATATCGAAAAACTTTTTTTTTTTTCAAAATTGGGGTGTGTCCATTAAGCAGACTTATTTTTATATTTCCAAGCTGCACAATCATATGGTCAGTGGAAGGCAGCTGCAAGCTTGCGAGCAAAAACACCTCTTGGCGTCATCAATGGCAATTTTCTGTGCTGTGGCTGAGAATTGCTGAAACTACAGCAGTAATGGTAAGTGAGCAAGTGAAGGAAGCCACTCAGTTCCTGTTGGCCACGCCTCCAATTATTAAATTAACATCAACTTCTTCTCTCTTGGCAGTTGAGGACGGTTGCTTAAGGGGGAATTTTTCTGCCAGGACTTGCGAGCGCACATTTTCGGTCTGAAGGCAGGACTTTGTGTCTTTCTTCTCAAAACTAGTCATGCTTGAACTCAAAACTTCTCCTCGCACTTAGAACTTGTCTGCTTTTCTTTGGTTTTGGACCAGTGGACGTTGTCCCTGGTAACCGCGAAGGTAAGCATCTCAAGTGCCGGGAAGAAGTGTCTGAGCTGCGCGATGTGAATGTTCATGTGAGTGAGGGTCAGCCGTTCAGAAATTTATCGCCGGGACAAAAATCTCTGCATTTGGGCACTTGGCCCTGGCTGCTCTCATCTCCTTCACAGCCGCTGTTTTGTCCCTCTGGGCCCCTGTGGCTGATGCCCAGGGAGAGGATCAGCCGTTGCACGTTCTCACATGCCGGTGCTTTCTCGAACTGGTGGGTCAGGGGTCTCCAGTTGGCCCCAGGGAAACTGTCCACCTGCAACTCCGGGTTTTTCAAGGCCGGAAACCTGGCCACATTTGAGTCACCCGGGATCACATATTTTTTTATTTAGGTCCAGGGACCAGTTCCTTGTTTTATTGCCTGAACACTCGGTTTGAACCCGCTATGAATTATGGGATATGGTGACACTTGAAGTATACACCGGACACATCCTTCAAATCTGGCGAGAAGAAGGCCACATTTGAAGGAGTGGGCGAATCCTGACAGGCCTTGTTGCCACACTATGATGTAATCGGCCTACAAATCTGTCCTTTGTAGAACGCAGACCCTGCAGTCAGACACAGCTAATGTTTCTTAAGCGAGCAGAGTTTTGCTCTGAGCAAGAGACGAGTTCTGAGCACGAGGAGAAGTTTAAGTGCAAACATTACAAGTTTTGAGAAGAAAGACAAGAAGTCCTGCTTTCAAAATGAACATGTAAGCAAAAGTAATAAAAGTTTTGAGAACGAAAGACATGAAATCCTGCTTTCAGACTGAAAATGTGTGCTCTTAAAATTCTGCCATACTCAGCGTAGGAAATTTGATGAAACTACAGCCTATTGGATGGAATAGGCTGTAAAGCCTAAACATAAGTTTAGTTAGTGGATAAACTTCTGTTTATCCACTAAACATAAGTGGATAAAATTGAATAACATTTCAAACTTTACCAGAGGCCACGCCTCCAGGAAGCAATTGTTCCTTAATAACACAGAGCGCAGACTCTCTGTATGAAGCAAAGTGTAGAACAAGAGGCTGGTTTTTACCAGATTACCAGCAGATATTTTTCACTTAAAAAAATGTTATAAGTGAAATAATCTGCCAGTGGAACTAGTACTCTTTTTATTTTTAAGCAATATTACGGACTTATTGATTTAACACAAGCGGGCTCTTACATCTGGCTGAAAAATGACTTAGTTTACTTAGTTACTTAGTTAGTAAAAGTTAGTTTTGTTTTCTTTAAAGTGTACTAAAATATTTGCACTAGAAACTAGACCAAAAATGCTTGGTAAGATTTTGTGTTTTTGCAGTGTAATGCTGAAGTTAAAGTGCAGACAGGTGGGCTCGATTTACCAACTACATGACTTTAAATTGAAATGGATTAGAGTTTTATTTTGGAGTACCTGAGCACAGGTGCTTCATAAGCAGGTACATCACACTGTTAAGAAATGTGTGACTGGGCGCGGCGCTGCATCATTTGCTGTGTAATCAGTCCTGATCCGCAGCCCTGATCGTCCTTTAATAGCCACTCATCAGAGCTCCCTTAACCTCCCAACAGACTGTATTTTATCTATGAGGGTGACCTCTAAACACACACTCACACACACAGCGCAGAAGGTATGTAACCCCACGCTGCGATAAGATCCTTCAGCTACGCGCCGCATGACCTTCTCGGACACTCACTCGGTGTGTCTCTCCTTTCAAGGAGAGGCAGCGAGCGTCTCCACCCACCTGAGCCTGCCCGACACAAGAGTTCTTTGGCGTTTATTTCATTCTGTCAGTATGATTTGGGTCCAAAGACAAAGTCATTTCCCTACAAGTAATTATCGTTTTGTGTCGGCTCCATTTACATTTGGGATTTACCGTCTGGGGTGTGTGTGCGGGTGCTAGTGTGTGTGTGTATATCTGGTTGACAAAAACCAATTTGTCAGGTAACTTACAAGGATTGTGAAACCAGTGCGTTTAAGACACCACTTTTGATGATCTCGTACTTCGTGACTTTTAAACTCTTCTAACTTACTAGAAATATTAGTAGATGGAGAGTGACTTTGCAGGTACTATTATAATTTCATTTCGTTATTTCAGCAACTCAACCTTTCTTTTTGATGGCCAGAAATAAAGCTGGTTATTTTAGAGCTTGAAGTTCCTGAGCACAGTGACCTGCACCTTACTCCGTGGCTATGAGCGGAAATGCAGCCTGTTGGGTGAAAAGGTCAGAGCTGTAAACATGTGAGTGTGAAGAGCCCGGCTGAGAGTCCATCAACTGCGAAGAAGCAAGCAAAAACAAGATGAGTGTGTGAGTGTGTGTTTCAATGGCATTTGTGTTGAAGTAAATGGCAAATGGCAGAATATGGTGCAGCCACAGACTGCAGCGTATTGGGTGTCGGTGTGATAGAGCAGCACAAAGTAACCTGAGGGACATTGGCTCCTCCACCGTCTTCAAATCTTAACTTAAATTTGTGCCGGTTTGTGCAGTGAAACGTTTTGTTTGTGCCAGTGTCGTTTTAAAGATGTTAATAAAGACGTTTCCAGAGGTTGTCATCAATATCTTGAAAGCAAAAGCAGCACAGACAAAAGTGTTTGCTGCACAAACATAGGCGAGGTGATTTTGGGGTGCTGGAAGTGAAACGTTCAGAGGACCAGTAATGATTTTTGCTCTTCATTTTCTCTTTCAAGCTGTTGCATTTAAACTAACAATTTGACCCACAGTCGAAAGTTCTTCCTAGTTTAACTTTAGTGTTTTTCGCATCAAAACATTGTAGTTTTTCACATTACAAGCTTCTGAAATCATTTAATTGTGTCCTCAGTTGGTCTTTTGTTGTGAATTGGCACTATGTAAGTAAAATTGAATAGAAAAAAACAACTTTCTGGATTACTTTAGCTTGTAATAATCTTTAAAAAGTAAATAAATCGAGATGGTGGCCTCACTGCAAAACAAATCCTACAATACATATGACAGGGTATGTATTGTGGATAGAAAAAAAGAGGAGAATATTTCTGCCAAAAATCTCAGACATTTTGGGACTAATCTAGGTTTGAAAAGTTAAACATTTATTAGGTAAAACTTAGAAATTTCCTAAATAAATAAATAAAACAACAAAAAGGACATTTGGGGGTTTAAAAACTCTAAATTTTCAGCTTACAAAACTCAGAAATGTTGCATTTTTCTAGAAAATGTCTGAGTTTTTCTTAAATTTTCAGCTTTTGAATTGCAAAGATTTTCACTTTTATTTCTAGAACATTTCAGATTTTTTTTTCTAGAAGATTTTTGACCTTTAAAACTCTTGAAATTTCCTTGTTTTGTTTTTCTACAAAAATTCTGTTACTTGTGTTCTTGGGGGGGTTGAAATGTGCTCCTCCTCTTTTTGTTTTCTATCTGCATCGGCCCTAAAACGCCGTAGGAAAAGCAAGACTGAAAAACAGCTTTAGTTGGGTTTGGGCTGTCAATACAAACATTATTGAGCCGCACTAAAAGCGTGTTCTTAAAATTGACGACAATTTGAATTGTTGTCAATTAAAATAAAATATATATATATACATTCAAACCTAGTAAACGCCCACACATTTTTTACTGTGCCCTGTTATGTGAAACAGAACAGCCTGTCTCAGAACACGTTGGCAAAAACCATTAAAATATCTGTTGACTGGGAAGTACAATTACCGCGCAACTGTGACGGAAACTCCCATAAACATATCAGCAATTAGACCAACCAGGAAAACACGGTGTTGTATGTACGACTCCACTGTTTACAAACTCCCAAATCAAGACACTGAAATAACCAACAATCTACGTATGAAGATATCATTTAAGCTTTTCGCTCTAACTGAATGGCGTTGTCATGGAAATGGAAATGGGATTATCTTATTTTAGTTATTTATTGATGTATCTGTTTCTGTCCGCTAACGCAGTACGTTTATTCCGACTTTATCCATTTCATGTGTTTCATGTACAGTAGATGTATATACGGGTGTACAATTGGGTGTGTGTGTACAATTATGTTTGTATGTTATTGGTACACTATTAACTATATAACTATTGCACTGCCTTTACATTGGTTTACATTGCCTTTACATGTTAAAGCATAAATACATTTTGGAAGAAAAAAAAACCCCGGAAATGTAAATGGGAAACACATAAACCTGACAAATGACTGCAAACTGTCACAGAACAAATGTGTATTTCTGCACTCGGTTTCCTCAGTACGGTTTGCTTCTTGAAACCCTTTGATTGAATAAACCATCGGTAGTTTTAATATTTCTTAGAAACGGTGCCAGTTCCTCTCAGCCGTTTCTAACGGAGCCAGCTGAGCTTCAGGTCGACGAAGATCTAGTTTTTCTCCTACACACAGGTAGTGAGAGGTGATTTATTCGTTTTTAGCTGGGCTCTATTGCATCAAATTTGGCTTCGGGAAGTCACAAAGTCTTCCCTGCATGTTTCTGTGATCAGTTCATTTTCGAGGCGCAGTTAAATTCAGTCTCCTTCCAAGGCTTTGTCCATAAAAGTAAAATGTACAAAAGAAAAATTAGAACAAAACGAATAAGAAAAAGTGTGCAAATTTGTATTTTGTCTCTCATACACAATTTAAGCTCTACACGTTGATGGTGCAATATTTCTGTGTATGTTTTCATTTGTTCGTTTTATAAACATATGATGCATTTCCAGTAAGTTCTAGTTCCCCCCCGTTTCAATTTATTTCAGTTAACTAAAATGTTTTCTGAATTTCAGTTTTCCTTAGCGTTACATGACAACCTTGCTTGTAATGTCGCAGTCTGTTTTTGAAACGGCTCGTTTTCCAGACACCAAAAAAAACAAGAACATATTCCAAAGAACCCAGTGTGATTTTTAGAGACACTAACGGAAGCACACACACACAAAAAAAGCACAAAACATAAATTTAGTGTAATAGGTCCCCTTTTAACGGTTTAGGTGAACAGACAAAGAAAGAAAGGAAAGGCAAAACATGACGTCCTGGTCTTTGCTGCACGCAATGTTTGATTACAACTCTACTGGAAGGTGACATTGACCCTGCCACCCTGCGTTTACAATAACTGACACTGCAGGTTGATATTTTTTTTAGCATTATATGCATTATATGTATATATATATATATATATATATATATATATATATATATATATATATATATATATATATATATATATATATATATATATATATATATACATACAGGTGTCCCCAGTGCTGCTCTGTAACCGTTAAATCCCGGGTTGTGGCTCTGCTGCTACATGGAGATAGATGGCACTGGGGCTGCAGCTGGGAGCAGAGCGCATTTCCTGCATACCTCCCCTCTGTTGCCTCCTCTCCCCCACTTGGGGCTTGTGAGTGAGAGCGCCGCGCTAAAAGCTTGCTCTTCTCTCTCGCCTCTCTACCTCTGACACACACACACACACACACACCCTCTGTCTCTCTCTCTCTCTCTCTCCCTTTTCTCTTCCTCACTCAAAGACAGGAGTCTCCGAAAGCAGCTCCGTATTTCCCACTAAGCATCATTTCATTGACGTTTTTCCTCTTCCCATCTCTTGTGTCTTCAAGCACTTGTTTTTTTTCCCCCTCCTCTGAGCTGGATTTCACAGCTGCTGAGGTGACATTAGGCGTCTGGACGCAACTGAGGTGCGAAGGACAGAGCAATTGGGAGATAACTTTCCCCTCTGCAATCAGCGTGACACTTATGCCATCAGAGGAGTGTTTGTTTTGAGAGAGACTTCTGGAGAAGGATTTACCTTTGTGTTGAATTTTTTTCAACCATTTCCGATGGGATGTACGGGCATTTTCACGGTGGGAGATTTTTTCCAGCAAGTGGAAAGTTTGGGACGCGGCATGGCTGATGGAACTGCAGCTGCCTGCTGAAGCTCTTCCTCCAATTCAGTCCAGGTAATGAGGGATTAATGTTGGTTTGTCCGGTTGCAGACGGGTTGTCCTGTTTAACATCTGTATAAGCATGAAGTAGGGGGAACGTGATGAGTCTATTACACAGTGATGTGAACCCATACTGACTGCTTTCTGCTGCCGTTTCAGTCACAAAGAGAACTGAATGCATTTGTTCCTCTTCAGAGTTCTTCTGTTTTTTTATGCTTTTGTCGCATTTAAATGTTCAAATGTGAGGGCAGGTATAAGATCAGACAAATACAATAAATGTTCTGTCTCAGCCAACTTGTGTGAAAAAGCAGAGTCATGAATGAACTGATATCAACCAGATCCCAGTTCAGTTTCGTCATCCACGGCCTGACGTGATTAGTGCTAAGCCTGTCGATTCAAATCTCTTAAAAAGAACCTGTCTGACAACATGAAGTAGGCTAAAGGATCTCAAAAAGCAACTGAAAGTAAGTTAAAAAAAAAAGTTGTGATTCAGTCTTTAAGGTCGTGGTACTCAGTCAGAGCCAGTCATCCAGAAACAGAGAAAACATGGAGCCTCTGGAGCAGCACGTCTGTTGCTAAAGGTTTGACACTCAAAATCAGACTTAAGCCTGATTAAAAAATCTTCAACTCAAGCCAAGAACAGAAGCTGGTAAATAGCAACGTAGCACAGCTGTCCTGTGAAATGGTGCGTTGGTTTATTAACCTGCTAGCTGTAGCGGTCTAGCGTTGTGCTGCTGTTCAGAAGGATAAATGCTCCAGTAAGTGGAGGAAATTCAAAAGGTATTTATGGAAAGATATATAAAAAGTCAAGAGCTTACAGAACAACTACATCACATGTTTCAAACTCGAGGTTCGGGGGCCAAATCCGGCCCGCCATAAGCTGCAATGTGGCCCCCTGGACACAATCCAAAGATCCAATTTGGCTCCCAGTCCAGTGAAAGAAAACTTGTTCAGAGCCACAAATGGACCTTTAACCTTTTGGAAAAAAGATAATTTGGAAGGAATTTTGTTGTTATTTTTAAAGAAACAATGTTTTTTTTTTTTTTTTGGTTTTTAAAAAAGTGTAGAAAAATAATAGATTTATTTTCTTCTGCGGGATGTTGACATTTGTAGAAATATATGTAAAAAAAGACAAAAAAACCCTCATAGTTTAAAACTTAAAGACCAGAAATTAGATTTAATGAACCTGGTCTAGTGAAATCATTCTAGTGACGGGTGCCCAAAGTGGGTCCTGGAGGTCCGGAGTCCTGCGTGTCTTAGTTCTCTCCCTGGTTTAACGCACCTGGACCAAATGATGGCTCATTAGAAAGCCTAAGAAGAACTTTGACATGCCGAGAAGGTTGTTACTACCACCAGGGAGAGAACTGAAACATGCAGGACGCCGGCCCTCCAGGACCGACTTTGGCCACCTCTGGTTTAGATGAAGGTTTGGACTTTGGCCCAAAATCTCTTTTGGGCCTGAACTGTCAAAAACGGAAACGTGGCCTACCTTGACTAAAAGTCTAGTTTGTCTGAAGAAAAAGTAATCCTAAACCATGATGCTCCCACAACTGTAGTTCCCTTTGCGTGCTGTGTTGGTTTTGTGCCAACCAAACTTTTGGAATTGTGGCCAAAATTTCATCAAACATGGAAGAATCTTTTGGAAAAATGGCGTCTGTCGTTAAACTTGGTCGAGAATTTCAGAGACGACGGGTCATTGTTGCCACATGTAGAACACAAATTCCTGCAGTTCCTTCATTACTACGTCTGGAAACCTCTTTAGTCTCTATCATTTCATAAATAACAGGTTTTGAGAAGTGTCTTTATTTTACATCATAAAATCCTTGGAGTTCATCGCGGTTGTGCAGACTTCTTCTATCCACTGGTTTGATAAAACAGTGCCATGACTACAACTGTTGGATAAAATATTAAATGCATACAAATTGTTCAAGTAAAGAACACCAACGTCACTTCAGTGTGAACCACTTCCAACTGAGGATACGACAGATATTCAGGCCACCCTCTTTGAGAATCTCGCTTAATTAGCAATGTCAACGTTTCAAGGACGGGCTCCTTTTTTAATCTGGAACATTCAAGGATATATATATTTTTTAAATATTTAAATAAGTGTCAAGCAAACTGTAATCAATCGTGTGCTATTTTTACTGCTGAATTCATAATTGCACAACGGAAATACAAGCAGAAGAGACCGGGGGTTTTGGCTCCAAGTTCTCTGAAATGAAAGATAAAGATAACTGAGAAATAAATGAGAAGTGAAAACGGAGTGCGGACAAGATGGTCTGCATATAAAGCAAGTTTATCTATTCAATGCTTAATGGCTTTTCTGTCCCAAAACAGAGAACAGGACTGTCAGAATATTTGCCAATAATGTTCTCCACTATTTATGTAAGATACCTACGAGGCACTGAGTATTGAAACCAGATGATTCACTGTCTGACAGTGAATCAGACTAAAATTTTCCTGTTGTAAGGAAAGCTAAGAGGACCAAAATTTGCTCTATTTACTAAATGCCAAATTTATCAGGGGCAGAACTGACTGACCATATAGACTGATATAGTTTCAGAATGTACACTTCTGATCTGGTTCACCCGCAATATTTGTCTTTATTGGAGACACGCGTGTGAATACTTAAAGGGAACAAATCAAAGACTTCACATCCTTGTGTGACATCATGCAGACATGTACAAGTCTGGCTCATCGTTTGGCACAAATTCCATCTCTTCAAATACGGAAAAAAAATCTTCCACAGTCCAGAGACAAACCTGGTTTTTAAACAAACATTTTACCCCAGGAACATAACAAAAGTAAAACATACATGTAATGTAGTCTGTTGGAGCTTTACATCGAAGTGGCTGGTCGTAATGAACATTGCCGCATCCGAAAAACAAAAAAACGGGACGCTTACCATACTGCGAACACCATCCCAACTGTCAAGTACAGCAGTGACAGTAAATGTGTTTTGCTGCAGGAGGGACTGGTGCACTTCACAATATAGATCCCATCAAAAGGAAAGAACATTATGTGAACATTTTGATGCTGCATAGAAAGATACCAGCTAGGAAAGGTTTCCGTTAGTCATAGAATTGTGCAAATTGAAAATACGAAAACAAATTAGCTTCATGGAAACACGTCAATTTAAAAGAAAAAAACCCAAAGGGTTTTTTGATAAGAAGTTTTTGCGCTAGGATGAGGTGATTTTTTGACCTTATCGAAATGCTTTTTTTTTTGCATCACATGATCAACAACAAGATTTACTACTGGCAGAAATGACAAATAAGACCGGAAGTAGGAGGAGGATGTGGGTTTGTTATTGGGTTTTTTTAATAGTATGCAGCTGGCTCCACCAAAGCTCTTACTGTACTACACTGTTCATAAAAAGCTGTGTGTCAGGCGAATGTGTTGAATCCATAACACTTCTGTAAAACTGTCGTCTACAATTTCCCCAAAACACCACATACAAAGCCGGTCCTAAGTATAAGGAGCTTGTCACTCCTGCCTGAACTAGAGGCCAACATCTCCTCTGTTGGCTGATAGTTGATGAGCTCTAGCACCATGACTGAATTATGAATATATCTCATGTAACGTCGCTGCCATGATTTTTTTTTTATGTCTTATTGCATGAACAAGCTTGAACACTGAAATTGCAAAATTGTGTTCTTTGGACACTAGCAGACACTTTAATCCGGGATTAAAGATTTGCGCACTTTTGTAGTGGAAATGCAGCTTGTGATAGCTTATGTACAAATGGGTCTTTCCAAAGTAAAACAAGCCTCACCTTCGGTAATAGCAGCTCTGACAGGAAGAACTGGACAAAATTTCAGCAAACAATTATGAGGCGTTTGTGGAAGGGATGCCCAAAATATTTGATCAAAGTCATACACTTTAGATACTGTCCTCATTATTAGGCCATTTGGAAAACAGAAATTATTTTACCGATGCTAACTGATCTAAAACAAGAACTGCAGAGTCTGATTTAATGTCAGACCTTGACTTTCTTGTACAGCGCAGCTTAAATATGATTCTTCACTGTTCTCCCCACATCCAGGAATGACGACGGCGACCATGGAGCCCGTAGGAATCCTGGTGGAAAGGGGCGCCAACGCCACCGTCCCACCCGTGAGCTCTCACCAGGACGCCGCCGCTACCGTCACCATCGGCACCATCCTCTCCATCATGTGCTTCGTCGGCGTCTCGGGGAACATTTACACCCTGGTGGTCATGTGCCACTCCATGAGGACCGCGGCGTCCATGTACATCTACATCATAAACCTAGCTCTGGCAGATCTGCTGTACCTCCTCACCATCCCCTTTGTGGTGTGCACACACTTCCTGAAGGGCTGGTACTTCGGGGATGCGGGCTGTCGGATACTGATCAGCATGGATTTCCTGACCATGCACGCCAGCATTTTCACGCTGACCATCATGAGCACGGAACGATACTTTGCGGTGCTCAAGCCCCTGGACACGGTCAAGCGGTCTAAAAGTTACCGGAAGGCTATCGCAGTGCTGGTCTGGGTAGCCTCTCTAATCCTCACCTTGCCAATGATTGTGACCATTCAGCTTACGACAGTTGGGAAGAAGGCGATGTGCCTGCCCACTTTATCCCAGCAGTCTTACAAGATTTACATCTCTTTTCTGTTCTGCACAAGTATCGTAGCTCCGGGATTGATCATCGGGTATCTCTACATCCAGCTAGCACGAACTTACTGGATATCGCAAACAAAAAGCTTCAAGCAGACCAAGAAACTACCTAATCAGAAGGTTAGAAGGCAAATGATCTGTCTAGAGTGCTTTGCAAAAGCGTTAACGTTTTCCACATCTTGCCTAACTACAACTTACACCAAACTGTGATGTATTTTATTTTGATTTAGGGTGACAGAACACCGTATTATGACAGAGTATCAGGACCATACTAAGAACAAATTAAAAATACAAAAATAACATTCCAAGAATAAAATCAAACATTTGCGATAGTATTATTTTTTACGAGAATAGACTCGCATGAGAATAAAGTCATAACATTTTTATAATAAAATGATGGGATTATGTGAATTAAGTCGCAATAGGACTGCCTTCTCGTAATACTATGAGTTCAATCACAAATAATTTGTTCTCATGTGACGTTATTTTATTTTTATTTGACTTACACGATCGCTACATGAGATCTTTCCTGCCAACACCCATCACTCTCTACAATAACACTGAAGAATTGGAATTAATATGGGTTATAACAATATTTAACTCTCCATTTTTGAATTTGTACTGAATTTGAATTCTTGTAATACTGTGACTTTATTCCTGTAATATTATGACTTTATTCTAGTCATCGCCCCCCCCCCCCCCTCAAGTTTCTCTAATACCCCATTGTACATTACAAATTTATGAGCAATCTTAAAAGTTTGGCATACATTTAATTCCTCCCTTTTATAATCCGATGCCCTTAAACAAAATGAAGTCCTCAAGGTTTGTTAGAGGACATTAGTGAACAACCAGCCTGACGACGATTGAGGAACACGGCGGACGGTCGTGACGCTTTAAGGCAAGCTCAGGTTATGAAACAAAACCATAAAACGACAGGAGTTTGGTACAACTGCAAAGCTACCAAGGCATGTTCATCCACCCAAATGAGCAGGTCGTTTAAGCAGGAAGCAAGAAGAGCATTAAGGGAAGCAGCCAGGAGCCTAATGGTGTTTTTTCAGTTCTTAAAATAAGTAACATACGTACATTAGAAGGAATGTGCAACTCAGTACATCTGTACACTAATGTAGTGAAGAATATACATGGATAAATTTGTTCTGCAAGCTGCTGTACCTTGTTGCTCACATTTGGGCACCAAGGCTTTCATTCACTCTGCTCTCTTTTCCTTGAACTTACTGCAAAAAACTTTGAGATTGCCTGAATCTCTCTTGTTTAGTGCTTTTACATCCAAACTGCAAGTCCTTGGGGCAGATTTAATTACATCTACCTTTTTTCTTGTTTTGTTTTTTAAATTGCTTGTCATTTTCTGTAAACGGTGTTACTTTTTATGTCGTTTTTGTCGCTGCCTCTTGGCCAGGACTCCATTAAATATGTTTTTTTTTTATCTCAATCTTTATATGATTAAAAAAAATAATAATTAAATTGTGCAGAAAAAACTGACAAGAAGTGAGAAAGAGTTAGTTGGGAGCAGTGATGGTTGTAGTATTGCAGCTGCTGAGAGGAAGGATCTGTCGTAACGCTACTTTGTGCACTGAGGATGCAACAGTTAGTCACTGAAGAAGCTCTCCAGTTAAGCAGCTTCTTTGTACATGGAATGGGAGACACAATTAGTGATGTGATTTTTGTTTTATCCCACCCCTCTATCCCTGCAAATCTGGTGTTCACAGTCCAGTAGGTGGCGACACTCTCTCTTATAAGTTAGGTACCAGCTGGCAGCCGCCCTTCTTTTCACCAGCTGTTTGAAAAGAAGAAGAACCAGCAGCACAGACGCCATTATAGAAAAGAATGACTAGTTTCTGGTAGCACTTGAAAGACCGTTGGAAAATTATAATAGTGGTGCAAAAATCCAAAGGTTGTGGTGATAAGGCGAGAGGGGAGAAGGTAACATTTAGAGCAGGGGTGTCAAACTCCAGTCCTCAAGGGCCGGCGTCCTGCAACTTTTAGATGTGCAGGACTCTTAAGAACTGATCTACACAAGGAGGAGCTAATTAAGTCATTTCATTCCAGTGTTTTGTACCTGTGGCACATCTAAAAACTGCAGGACAGTGGCCCTCGAGGACTGGAGTTTGACACCTGTGATTTAGAGGCTGAAACCCGTAACTGACGGAAAATAGTCAGCAACAAACCCAACAGCAGCAATTCGGCACAAGTTTACATTGACGTTAGAAACAAGAACGGAGTGTGGAGAAGAGCGAGAGCGGCCGGGCGATCCGTTTATTCCCGTTTTTCATAAATTTACTGTCTGAACATTCTCGGAAATATTTCCAAATAACAAATTGTATCTGTTTTGTAAGTGAGTTTATTATTAGTTTTGTGTCAGCCAACCTGACAGCAGGGTTCAGCAACAGGTGGGAGAGGGGCCCTGCTGGGTTGCTTCTGTAAAACGTACTGTATGACTGAGTTGTTGTTATTTTATTGTTATTGTTATTTTAAAGCTGTGATTCCAGATGTTGTTGAAACATGCCATGTCAAATTTAGTAAATTACATTTTCTTCACTGTACTGAAACTATATCCTAATACATGAATCAAATATCTCTAATGTTTATGTATAAATGACAACTCATGTCTATACCAAAGAAAATGCATTCCTCTCTCCTATTCAGCGATCAGGGTAAACATTGCTATGCAGAGGTGCAGAGGCTGCACCTTTTTCTATCTAGATAGAAAAAAGGAGTACAGTTTGTTCAAAATCTCAGAAATCTTCTAAAAAAAGGGGGTTCAGAGTTTAAAAAGTTGAGAATTTTTTACTTTTGAAACTCAGAAATGTCCAGAAATGTATTTCTGGATTTTTTTTTTTTTGACAATCTAAAAATGTGAATTTTTCTAGCAAAATTTCTACTTTTGAAACTCAGAAATGTCCAAGTTTTTTTTCTAGAATTTTTTTTTTTTCTGAGAATAATCTTTTTGGCAGAAATGTACCACAACGTTCATTTTCTATCCACAATTGCCTTAATTCCTGTCGTCGGTGCAGGGACACAGATCAACCTCGGCTTATTTTCTGTTTCCCCTCAGAAACTGAGGGGTTTCTTTTCTTGCCACCCTTTCAAAAGGACAGTATCTCTAACTGTACAGCGAGGCTCCAATACTGTGAAGAACACTGTACTGTGCATTATGCTTGAAAAAATAAACCCAATGAATGTGCATGTTTGTAAAGTAAACCAGTTTTGATTACGGCCATAATATGTTGTTCACCAAACTTTTTATCAAGTTTTTATCGAGTTTTTATCGAGTTTTTTTTTTTTGCCTAGTTTCCATGAAGTGAATTTATTTTAGAAATCTCAAATTGTGCAATTATATACTTAATAGACCATATAATTGCAGCTAATTTCCAGGGCTTCTTTGAAGTCCCAGTCTATTTCTGGTCATAATCTTTCTGTCTCCCACCACTTGATTTGAGTGAAGGGGGGAATAATTAACAGCTGTAAAGATTTTACTTTTCAAGAGTACATCACATTATGCCATTGTGGCTGAACAGATTTCTGAAATCTTCATTTTCCCCATGTTCCTCCAGGTGCTGTACCTGATCTTCACCATCGTGCTCCTCTTCTGGGCGTGCTTCTTGCCCTTTTGGATCTGGCAGCTGCTCAGCCAGTTCTGCCCCTCCTTGCCCCTCTCCACCAAAGTCAAACGCAACATCAACTACCTGACCACGTGCCTGACGTACTCCAACAGCTGCATCAACCCGTTCCTCTACACGCTGCTCACCAAGAACTACAAGGAGTACCTGAGGAAGCACAAGAGGTCGTGGTCGGCCGGCAGCTACTTCAACAGACGGAACCGTTTCCAGCGGTCGCCCCGCAGGTCGCCGTCCGCCAGCAGTCAGCAGTGCACCGAGAGCTTCATGCTCACGCACACGGCTTCCCTGCGCGCTCACAACAGCAGCCTGCGCGGTAGGAGCAGCCTTCCTCTGGCTTGAATTAGTGTAACGTGTGTGCATCTCCCCTTTCAACATCAATATCTTTCAACAATGAAACCTTTAGTTCAGGATTTGTCAAACTCGGTTTTCATTTTGGGCCAGACCAATAATCTGAATGCTCTTGACGAGCCGGTTGTGCCAGGATGTATTGATGAAGCTGCTAAAACATCAGTAAACAGCTGTTTGTTTCAGCGTTCAACAAGTGTTTCTTAAAATGAAATAATATTGAAACATTTTTCACACTGACCAGTCCATCCAGGATTTTGCGATTGTTTTTGTGGTCTTTTGCAATCAAAATTGCAGATTTTGTGGAGTTAATTTAGAAATATTTGCAAGAAATTTTCATGATATTTGCGCAGATGTTTCATGTTACGTGTGACTTTCCATTAGTAGCCGTATCGATCACTGACTATAACTTAACATCAAGTGTGGCTGAGGCAGCAGTCACCTAAACCCAATGGTTTTTTTTGCAGTAAAATCGTGAAAATTTTGCGGACTCGTGAAAAACTGGAGGGACTACTTGATGTAATTTGGAGTCTAGAGGGCCACATAAAAAGCCACGGTGGGCCACATTTGGCCCCCGGATCTTTGAGTTTTTGTGAAACTGACTTTTTCAAGTGCAGAACACAACTATTCTTTTATTTTTTCATCCTATGAGAATGTCATGCATAGTACATTTGAAGACTGACAGACTAAACACTCGCATCATCTTAAGACTATTTCACAGAATTAACACTTCATGGATCAAGACAAAACTTTCACAATCCAGAAGCCTACTGGATTTGGTTCTGGTGACTTAATTAAATTACAAGAAACCAGTATGTTTAACAAAATTAGACGTGCATTATTCAAGCTACCATGTAGTAGTAGCTGGATCAGCATCCATCGGCTGACAGACAGCACAGGAGAGTAGTAACAGCGCACCATGATATGGGAAAAAGCAAAATGTTCACCGAAATCTGCTGAGATATCAGTCGTTGTGATGTAATTGTCAAGATTCTTTTATTGTCGTTTGGATGTTCCAAATGAAAATGAATATTTGTGCTTCATATCTGCAACATCCAATAAAAAGTCTCAGTTCAGGGTAAAGTCTCACACACACTCAGGCGTATTTCAGTTCGAGGAACTCAAGTCAATCTCACAGCAAACGTCCAGCACACCCATCCGCACAAAGATCGATTTATTTATCTATTTTTACTTTTTTATGACTGCGTACCGTGTCGCAGCGCAAACGGCTCGGCCGTAAACGGTGTTCGCGTCATTTGATTAAAGAAATGGAGAAAAAGCTGACTAAGTGTGAAAACAAATATATTATTTCCTTAGTAAAAGTTTGAGATTGTGTTGCTAAACTTCCCTGTTGTAATTTGTCCTGATTTTTCCAAACCTGTATTGTTTTGACTGCTAGCAGATACAGTTGTACTATTTGAATGAAAACTCCTTGAAAGGAAAAAAAAAAAGACATTTTTTTAACGTGACTGTCTTTACAAAGTTAGTGTGTTGGTGAGATTCGAGACAGTTACCAAAATGGGGCATTTTGGGACTACGTTTTTCCAAAGATGAAGGATTATTTTAGCTTCGTTTTAACTCTAGGTGCCCCACTTCCAGGGTTGGAAAAACACTTTTCTATATTTGTTTATGTGCCTGCCGGTTATGAGTCATGCATGCATTAAAGGGCTTTAGATGTAGGGCACAAAGGTTCCCTGCAGGGAAAGCAGGGTGACGAAGAGCAGATTGATGGGAAATGGAGGGAACACAAAGTAATGTCTGTACAGGTGGAGCTGACAAACAAAAGGGGGGAAAAAAGCAGCTGCAGTTCAACGCAGGGTCTGATTTGAATCCACTGCAGGTAATATCTGCTATATAGGTAATGAAATATCAACTCAGAAGTTTGATCAGAACTAAGTCCCAATGGATAAAGCAGAATCTTGCAGCTGTCTCGTCACACAGGAAGGCAGACAGAAGAACAAATCCAAAGCTTGCAATCAGATTTAGAGCATGGTGTTTCTTTGTTTGCTGTTGTTTCTGCCCAGGCTGCCTGCTTTATTTACCTTCAGGAATTCAATAAGTCACACCAACCATAACTCACAAGCGCATGGAGGACGACACAGGAAGGCTACACTCACTGCAGAGATGGAACAAATTTAAGGGGGCAGTATTATGTATTTTACAAGTAGATAGTGTAATTTTTATGGTACAATAAAGTAATTGTTACTTTCAATTGTTATAAAAATGTTGTACATATCTAACATGACTTTCTAACATTTGACTTTGCAATTTATCGCCTTGAAATTGGACCTCTGTCTCTTTAAAAACTCCTCCTCTTTCTGAAACTCTGCCTTCAGGAAGTCATCACAACATGGCTACTCTATTAACCTTTTAGCAAAGTTTTTACCTGCTACTGAGAAGTAGCTCCTATAATGAGTTCATCTGATGTACAGTTCCACCAGGTGTTTGCTAATTGGTGTGAGCTAGTCTGAAGGAGCTGACTGGGGGAGGGCTGTTCTGTGTGGCAGAAGCTCAGAAACTGCAGCTCAGAGGAGGAGCTTCGTCCTCGAAGGCGGAGCTAGGTCCAACCAGGCGTTTTACACAACTGAATGGTTGCCATGGGAGATTAAGATTTCTCAAACATGCATGAAAGAATTAAGGCAACACTCCACATATGTTTTTGATGTGGGAATAACATTATAACATGATGTAAAAGTCAAAAAAGTCGACTTCACATAATACTGCCCCTTTAAGAAGCTCCTGCTCTGACACTCCACCTTCATCAAGTCATCACAACAACATTCCTCTATCAAATGTTTAACGTTTTCACACTGAGAAGTGGTTCATATAATGAGCTCAGTAGATGTGCAGTTCCACCAAGACAGAATTAAACAAGTCAGGCTTTGACTTAAATGTTCTGCACTTCTAGGTTATTTGAAACAAATTGCGAAACATTTCCGCAGCTCGTCTTGTTCTTGGAAACACAAAGCGCTGTATTGTCTGTTCCTGTGAGATGGACATAAAGTTACATCATCAGCAGTCACCATGTAGGTTAATGGTCAGTAACTGGGTGTGTTTTTGTCATCTGCCTTTCCTCCAATATGTTATATTATAAAGAGACATAATCCATTTAATAGCAGCTTAAGTATTTTTACTGTTTCTTGTTTTTTGTGTCTCGCCTCAACTTTACCATGGTTTTCCTTGTAAAACACCTCATATACTCCACACAACACTTAGTTTTAGCAGCTAATAAAACACACACTCTGTTTATGCAAGTGGAGATCTTCCAAAGTATGAATGGCGTTCCAAGGTTTGTTGGTTTAATAAAATCCGGACAGTACATCTGCTGTGATTCTGACTGGGGTTGGGTTAGGGGAGAAGCAAAGAAGCTGACTCATGCCTTCACTGGTTTGTCAAACAGTCGACGGTCACTTTGCTCCTCCTGAACCGCTCTGCTCCTGGATTTACGTCCTCCCTCCTACAGGTGTGTGATGCTGCATATTTTGGTAGTGATACAAACTTCTGAACCTTAGGAGTTTTTGTGGTTTTCCCCTTTAATTGTTTTGACAATTTTGACAGAAGTTTATAGATGCCTACAAAATACTTTAATAACATATTAGCGTGGCTTGTGTGCATTTTTTCTAAATGAAGTACAAAGAATTATTTTTTTTACGGTTGAGTGGAGAAACTTCAATACAAAAATAAAATCAAATTTCAAGACGGAATCTGAAACGTAAATATTGAGATCAATACCAATTTGGTACTAATTAACTATTTAAGGTTTAGCTTTTTGACCACAACTACCTCAGGTGAGCCTAACATGAAACAGGATTAAAATGTCCACTGTAAAGTATGGTGTGATGATCGCTCTCTTCGCCACATTAAAATGTAAGGCATCATGGATCACAGTAGATTTAAATAAAAACAAAAGGTTGCGACTGTTTTTGAAAGATAATGAAGCATAACACAGTAATTCTAGTTCAGTGCAGAAGTTGTTGACCAGACACAACATCAACCTTCTTCCTGAGCCATCTAAGTTGTGGTCGATCTCCTCTTACGTCATAAGTCAACATAAATATTGTAAGATTCCAGGATAATGCGAAATACTAACAAAAAAATGCCTGATATGAGATTTTCTCTTTCCAGATACGCTGATAGTCGCCCATTTTGATAGTTCAAAAATATCCATGAATTGGCAAATTTTCATTGAATATTTCGGAAGAAAATCAAACCTTTCAAACATGTAAACGTTAAGTATGATTTTGCTTTCAGTGACTTCTTAAGAAAATACTGGTTGTAATGACCTCAAGTTATAAGTTAAAGAAATATGTTTTTTTTTCTCTTACTTTGTAATTTAACAAACAACTTTTTAAGGCTTTTCACACACTGCGGGTTTGGGGTGAGGGGTCAAATGTGAACCTCGTCCTGTTTGCCGTGGTGATGGACAGGCTCACCGAACGGGTCAGGTCAGGCAGGACTGTTTGCAGAGAACATTGTATTCTTTAGTGAGGGTAGAGAGACGTTGGAGGGGAGCAGCGAGATGTTGAGGTATGCTCTAGGTCAAAGGTGAAAAAAAGGCACCAGAGGCAAGTCAGAATATGTGCGTGTATGTGAACGTGATGAATGTTTTGAGCAAAACGCAGAGGTTTTCTGAAGGTAGCTCCCAAAGAACAAGAGAGATGAAGAAGAGAGCAGAAGTGATGCTTGTTAGGGAGGATTTGTGACAGAATGATGGCTGCGACAATAAATAGGAAAGGGTAACTACATGGTGGTGTTATCTGCGGGGACATCTGCTTTGGAGACAGGTTAGCTTCCCTGGAGGTGGAGGAGCTAAAAAGATGGCTAGATTTTCACAGGAAGTGACCAAAATGGACAGGATTAGAAATGAGTAAATTAGAGGGACAGCTCTGGTTTAGCAGTTCGAGATGAAGTGTAAGATGTCTAGGTTAGATGAGTTGGACATGTGCAGACTCGAGATAGTAGATATGTCCTGCTAAGGAGGGGTGCATGGGAGGAAGGAAGGAGAGGGATCAGAAAGATTAATTCAGGAAGATTGTGCAGAAGGTCGTTGACACAGAAGAGGATGCCAAGAACAAAGTGGGATTGAGACAGATGTTTGGGGACGGGGGTGTCTAATGAAAACAGCTAAATGAAGAAGAAGCCTCTTTTGTCTTGTTTTGTAGCAGCAGTAAGATGCTACAAAACAACCACAAATGCCAGCATCTCACAGGACACACCAACACAACGGAGCAGCTGCATTGGTAATGACCTGGAAAGAGTACTGGTACACTTCCGCTAATCCTCTCAATAGCGGAGCAAATTTTTTGTTTAGCACTTTAGCGCTGTTGCTAACTTTGAAAACATTTAGCTCGCTTAGCCTCCCATAAATGGATTTTTCCAGATTAATTCTAAAGTGTTAATTCACTTGGCCGTTTTGTGAACTTTCAGCTGAATAAAGTTCGACATCTGTGTTGAAGCTTTGGGTATCGACTGTTTTCGCTTACATTCAGGTTCCTATTTTGAAGTGGGGGAAAACTGTTTACGTTCCGTTTCCTCTCCACCCGTCATGCGGTGCAGCAAATGATGTTCATTCTGTACCCAGAATGCATCGCTGTAGGACACAGTTTCACCAGGTGACTCAGAGCCCATCCAATCACTGAACAGATGCTTAGAACAGATAAATGTGTGGATGTGCCAAAACTTTCTCCAGCTGAACAGAAACAAAACTGAAGTTATTATTTTTGGACCTAAAGAGGAACGATCTAGAGTTATAGATCTAGAGTTATAGATCTAGAGTCAATGCACAGCTTCAGTTATTACAACTGAAAACCAGCGATCAGCCCGAAACCTGGGAGTAGTGATGGACTCTGACCTGAACCTCCAGAGCCACATAAAGACAGTTACAAAGTCGGCCTTCTGTCACCTGAAGAACATTTCCAGGATTAAAGGACTAATGTCTCAGCCAGATCTAGAGAAACTCATCCATGCGTTCATCTTCAGTCGTATTGATTATTGCAACAGCGTCTTCACAGGTTTGTCCAACAAATCAATCAAACAGCGTTTTTGGTATAGTGTTTCAGCATTAGTCAAAATAATGTTTATGATTAGTGCTTCAGAGTTAACGCAACTAACTTTATCCTGTGAGACTCTGGCAGTGTAGTTACTGATGCCCAAAACTAACTATTTATTTTTCAACAATAAAAATGTAAAATTGCGGCACAGATATGTATTTATCCCCAGTACTCCATCATTCATTCATTACATTGAGTTTTCATAATGTCTATTATTTAATATCCCTGAAGAATGTCTAAGAATGCATTAAAGTAATGTGTAAAACTGTGAGACAGATGAATGACGAGCTCTGTTGCTTGGCACTGCACAGCTTTGACTACATTGTTAAATTTTTAGAACGCAGGCCATTTTATTTTGTAGAAGCGCATAAAATGTTAACTGCATTGCCAACTGCTTGGAGGGAAACACGCGAGTTACCTAACGTATACTGACATTTATGATGGAAGCCTGAAACTTGGAGAGAGAAATAAGGAATTGTAGGATCCAGGGATTTATTATTTTTTTTTATGTTTTGGAAAACATGTATTGCCGTGTTAACTCTAAGCAGAGTGTATATTTTGCCACAGTGGCAAAAGACATAAATAACCCCTTTGACTAGTGGAGTTGTTCCATTCATATGAAACATTCATATTCCCAATGCACTGAGACATTTATTCTTGGCTTTAACGGAGTGTCCCAGGAAGCTACTGGGCATATGGCGGAATGTGGACATTGTTTCAGTCAAGTCTTTGTGCCGTGTTCATGTTGTAAAACAAAAACCTCACCCAAAAAGTGGGCAAAGTCTGTCTACTGGTTTGTTGTACCGTATTATATCCACGAGGAACAGACACAAGATTACATTCTCTCTGTGCAAGGAGCATGGTTCTGATAAGTTCCTTCTCTCGACCCGTTCTAAAAATACAGCTATAGATATCGCATATTCATTGTTGCACTGGCAAGTTGGATCGCTTGTCTCTTTCCTGGTAGATAAAATGAGGAAATAAATCAGCAAAGCCAAGGGGGGATTTTCAACGGAAACATCGGCATAACGTGTCAAATGAACTTTTCTCTGTTCCCTCTTGCCAGGGGAAAGCGGATAAATGAAGACATACAGACTCTTTGCAGTGCATTTGTTCTACTCGTATGCATTATTCATTAACAGTACAGTGCTTCTGTAATTTTTATAGTCGTAAATGCGGCGCTTCCCTCTCAGAGAAAGGTCAGATCCCTGTGAGCTGGTAAGAAAACGTAAATGAGAAATCAGAAGATGAACCTAAACAAACAAGATTACTTTGTTTGTTTTGCTCTGGGAGTGCTGGGAGTTGATTGCTGGTTACTCTATTAAAGATTACATTTACATATATCTAAGAATTTATTGTACCGTTATGTAAATATAATTCTTTTTGTTTTACTCTTTAGCGTAAAGCAGGAGTTCCCAAGTCTGGCTATCAAGAACTACTGTCTTGCAGCTTTAAGATGCTTCCCTTTGACAAATCACCTGAATCAAATGAATACCAGGCCTCTCTAGAGCTTGATGACCGCTGCAGAGGGAATTCAGATATTTGATTCAGGTCTATTGACGAGTTGAAGACGCATGGTATCCCTCCAGGACTTGATTTGGGCGCCATTGGCCTAAAGATTCAAGCAGTTCAGGTTTCAACTTTCAAGACGTATCTCAGCTCAGCTGGTTCTGGATGGAATACCATGCATTTGAGGGGAAGGACAACAAAATATTCATAGTTTAATTCTTTTATTCAGTTAAACAATGTAGTTTTTTGGTTCTTTTTTTACTGATAGATCATTTCAGTAGTAATAGTAGAAGATGCGGATTGATCCTTTCTTATTGGGAGTAAGTCTTTACCTACAGTGGTGTAGTTCAACTACAGTAGGCATCTTGTGATGGTGGGATGGAGCAAGAGATGCGTAGATAGATAGATATTGCCTTAATAATTTTTATTTTCAGACTTATACATATGACCATGAGGTATGCATCTCGACTGAAAGAAAGAAATCCTGGTCCCAGGCAAATGTAATGAGCTGTTTGCTATAGGTTGCCCAGACTTACCCTCTGAATAAGACGGAGCTACAAACCTTTAGGGATAGAAGTCTGGAGCTCTGTTGTCCGGGGAAGCTCTATTTAGATCCTTCGTTCCTCTGAAATTTACAGAGTCGGCCGAGGTGCTTCGGGTGCTGTTGCGTTTTTAAAAAACTGAGTTTTTGTTCATGTGACAATAAATCACAAAACTATTTCTCTCCATTGATGATTTACTGATGACTCAAGGCTTGGTTACTCAAGGACGTTCCCGTTGTTCAACTCGCTCCACTCACAGCATCCCACAGGGAGAAAAGCAACAATCAGACAATGCATACATGTTTTACACAATGGGTGACATGGAACAATGATACAATGATTGATTATAAGAAGAATCAATCCCCTTTATTATGCACATGCTCTTTCAGAAGTGGTCAAACCTCTCCTTGTCTATCACCCTTTCTGCCCTGTAATTATCTTATCTTGCGTTGTTGCTGGGGTTGCGTCACCACCCATAACTTCAGTTTGTTGATGTAACTTCTGGGTTAATGACACATTGTGTCCTGACTCAGACTATCGCACTCCCCACCCCAAAATGACTTGTTTTTACGATTTTAACAGCATCTAATCAGGATACATTCTGAAAGCCTCTTTGAAGGTTTTCCAGGGATTTCAGACTGCGGGGACACAAGCACAGATTCACAATTTGATGAAGGAACCGATCCTTTGTGGACTGGGACTGTCTTGGTATCCCCCAACCAAATTGGAGAATCCAACTACCCATAACCCTATGGTCAGCTAACCCTAACCCTAGGAGGAGGGACATCTGGATTTCCCTCCCCGTCATGTAGAACCCAATCATGAGTGGATGGATCATTTTTCTATTCCATGAATAACTGGCCTTAAACTGATGCTTAACTCTTTACTTGTTCTCATTGACACTGTAGTTGAAATAAATGGTAAATGGTTGTACTTGTTTGGTGCTTTACCAGATCTAGAGGACCCCAAAGTGCCATACTTCATTCACCCATTCACACACACGCCCACATGCTGATGGTGGCAAGCGACCACATTGTAGTCTGCCATAAACCAGCACCGCCAGGCCCTCTGACCACCTCCAACAGCAGGCAAGGCGGATGATGTGTCTTGCTCACAGACATAATGACAGAGGCGGGCGTCCGAACCGGCAACCTACCGATTACAGGAAAAATGACTACAGCCATTGCCCCAAAAGATAAACATAGTAATAAAAAGCATCTCACTGTGGGATTTGGTTTTCCTGTAGTCAGGCGAACAATATTAATAACATTGAGGACTTCCTGCCCCGCCAGACCACAGTCAATAAGTTTCAGACATCTTGTCTTCACTCAGTCATGTAAAGGTTTAGTTTCTGTTCAGGCTTGAAATTACAAATTTCAAAGACGTTATCAGAGTTATTATTTGAACTAACTTCTTTCCCTTATCACAGAATCTTTCCTTTTGACCAGTAGATGTCTCCTTGCGGGTGGCTGGGTTTTAGTTTTGTGTTTCTGGAAAAAGGTTTATAATAAATGTGTTTTTGGAAGGATAAAAAACTTTTTACCCCAATAACTGCTGCTGACTTCACTTGGTGAAAGCACAAACATCACTGCAGCAGAAGCAGGTTTATGTTTGTTTCTGTCTTCGTCAAAGCCCATTGCCCATAGTCGGAGTGGACTTTAACAGCCTCCACTTCTGTCAGTAATGTGAGTTTGTCATGCTGGTTGCTGCTGATTTTGCCTGAAGGCTTTTGCCTGAAGCAGATTCAAGAACTCCTATTTTCCAGCTTGTCACTGACGCAGTGGGAGCTCCCTCCTAATGACAGCATACAACTTCTCTTTTTTACAACTCAATAACTGCAACTTTGCAAACTACCAAATTCAGCCTGTAGAAACTTCTATATAATATCGCTTCTTTGTTTTGAGTGCATTTGTTTTTCAAAGTAAAATGCTCCAATGACAGAGCCATATTTCTGCTACTTGTCAGCATGTGAAGTCCTGTCACGACTGGTATGCTTCCATTCTGACACGAGTTTCTATTTATAGACTTGGTGCACAACCTGGATTGCACTTCGCTGTTGATGACAGGCAATTATGCACTATGTTGTGTTGCACTATGAAATAAAACTCCAGTAAAATGTGTAGAAGTTTGTATTTTGTCGGAGTGTCCAAAATGTTATATTTTTTTTGCATTTAAACATGATGTCATTAGTTTGGGTTCAGTCTTGTGTCAAGCCATTTCATTAGTTAGGTAGCTTCTATTCTATCTAACTAATTCCACTCGATTCTCATCTCCCTTCATTGATCCATCTGGGGTTTCTCCCATTGAGCTGGATTTCTTCAGTGGAATTTAAACTGACATCGATTTTGTTTCAGAATTGCAGTCTGCCTGTAGTTTCAGCAACGGCAGTAAAGGAAGCGAATGAAGCCGTTCAGTCCGCATTTACATTGAATTTACATTAGCAGCCATCTTGTTTGGCTCAGCACTTCTCTCTTGGCGATGGACGATGGACGATGGTTGTTTACAGCGCAGGCATTTTCCTGTAAGCTTCATAGCACCAAACCGGCACGCTACACACGTCCGGGGCGAACATTAGCGTTTGGGTAAAATTTTTAAAAATTAGTAGTAATTAGTGTTCCCCTTGAGCTGGTATGTACCCAATGCTGTTAACATTATTTACATTATTTAGTTTTAAGAGCCAAAGACAACAAGCAAAATGATAGCATATCATAGCATGCAGTGTGCTAAATGCACAAAAAATCTAAATGAGTCAAAACCAATAAATGAGTTTATTGGTTTTGACAGAATAAGCAACAAGATGACCTCATTATATCAATATTTATCCCATACGAAAAAATCTACCACCATTGCTCCCCACAACACACAGTAAATACCCCCTTCTTCATAACAAACCTCTGGTCCTCCATTGCCCATATTAAAGCAGCTTGTGGTTTGGCTCTGCTGATTTTTCCATGCATGTGTAGCTGGGTGAGAGCCTCTTACTGTGTCCGTTCTACAGTGGAGATATTCACACAGGGCTGAACTGGGAGGATTTGTTGTTCAGAGGATCCGATTGAAGCTCGAGACTTGACATCTTTCCTATGACGATGGAGAAACGTTCTACTGCCTCACTGCACATATGCAACTTCGTAAAATTCCTAAAGATTTTTTTTCGACACGAGATCACTGCTTATTAGAACGAGACAATATTCCTGGTCTCATGCAGCCGCATTCGGCTGCGTAATCTGTTTTAGATTGTTAAATCCACAGTAAACACATAATCTTACACAAAACCAGTTTCTAATTAAATATTTTATGCAATTGCCTCTTAAATCTAATTACTGGATGTCCCCCACTTGGTGTCAACAAACTGCCATGAAGCATTTGATAAATGGTGATGAGACTTTCACATTGCTGCAGAGGAATGCTTGGCCCTCTCTTCTTTGCAGAATTGTTCTAACTCAGCCACATTTAAGAGGTTTGAATAATGAATGGCCAGTTAAATGCCAATCAGATTTTAGTCCAGCGTCTCTGATTTTTTTCTCCTTTTTACTATTGAGAGGTAGATCTCTAATAAATGTCAGTGACTTTTTATCTGTTAATGTTATTTATATTAGTGCATAATGTGTTGATCTTTGGATTCTTAGGCTACTTCCTGTTGTGAGACAGGTTCTCTTTTGATCAACAGGTCTGGCAGTAATCAGACTTTGTTATCACTAGTGAACTTCAACTCTACTTTACAAATAATGTGATTAGCCACAGCTGAATCGTAATTTAACACAATCCCTTTTTCACATTGGGATCAATTTTGTTTCTTTTCCCAAAATTTCATCCTTTGAAAACTATTTTTTTCCCCCTTTATTCAGGTCTTTCTTTTTCTTTTTTTTTCAGTTCAATGATCTGAAGCATTTATGTGTGACCAAAAAGTCAAAACACAAAAAAAATTTTAAGAAAGGAAAGTCTTTTCCGCAGTACCTAAGATTGCTCTTGACTGACTCTTTAGAAAAAGGTTTGACGTTCAAAAAAACTCCTATTTTATTTGTGAAAACAGCCAGAAGGACAATTTTCTGTGCTTTATTGGAAACATCGTCAAACATCGTCAACTACGTGGGTAATCGAGTCTCTCTGGCAGACAAAATAAGCTTCAGATTTCTAGGAGTTGTGAATATAAGTCGCATCAGTTTGTTGAAATATTGATTCAGAAGAGAATATTGTGTATTGTTTTTGTAACAAATGTCTATCAACAGTAGTTTGAAGGTCAGTGCATGGCAGATCAAAGCTCAGGTTCCCTTTCTACAGGTCATTCCGACAGTTTCTCACTGATTCCTTCAAGACAGAGCAAGAACTATCGATCTCCTTCCCAGAGATTGCATTGACTCGACTCCTTTTTGGGAAATGCAGATGAGAATCGCTGATCTTTTCTAATCGTAGCAGATCTGAAGCTTTGCCGGCGATAGCTACAGGAAGTGTTGTCTCAGGAACTACCGCCTGCAATCAATAAATGTCCCAACTCCACCCTTCTCTGCTGTCAAACACGATCCTATGGAGATGAAAGGGGATTGAGTGCCTCTTTGTCTTGGTTCATGTTAATCTTCTCACCCTGCTTTAAACAAAAGTCTTAAAACATTGAAACATGGGTTCCACTTATGATCTGAGGCACTTAAATGCAACACACACACTTTCCTTTCCTTTTTGGGGTCACAATCTGTTTTCCTTGAGGCTCATAAACTTCAGTACTTCATGGTGTCCCTGCACCCATGACGCCCCATAAGGAGATACACAAGCTCCAACATCTGACATAGAGTGAGTGCTTTCAAATGTTAGAGGACAAGTTTTAAGTTTAAGCATAAGAGCTGCTGGGTTTGTATGGGATCTATCTTGCAATTAGTTTGTGTCATGTTTGTGTGGAAGCCCATGGCTTCTGGGGACGTATCGGGCTGCGCAGGGCTCTTACAGGCATCCAACCTTCCTGACCTCCCATGGGTTAGCTTACCAGGCGAGGCGGTTATGGGTCCTCTCTGCCCTGGTCCCTCTAAGTTTTTAATTATTTTTAAATAATGTGTTTTGGTTATGTTTTTTTCCCCCACTTTCTGATTTTGCCTGGTAAACACCATGATGTCTAGTGGTGGGACTGGTTTAAAATGGCTAATTGAGTTGTGATTAATTTATCGCAATTAATCACATTTCAGTCAAACTATATGTAGACAAAATTAGCAACATTTTCAATTATTTTTGCTGCTAAAATATTGAATACATAAACATAGACGTTCAACAGGAATGATATTGTTTGTTATTGTCTGTTCAACCATCAGATTGGTGCAAAGTGCTACTATACTTATTGAGCTTTGAATGAAGCTACACCAGGAACCCCTGATGTAGCTTCTTTAGAAATGCAGACTGCGGAGGCTGACATTAGCATTAGGCATGTCTGTGTTGCTGCTTCATGTTTAGCATCGCCATGCTATTTTATGCTTGAATAGTTTTATTAATGAGCTAGCTGCTTCTACTGCAACATAAAAACAACAATAATCTTTTCCAGCGTCCTATCAGATCATTTATTGAAGCAAAAATGAAACCCTAGTGGGCCAAGACACGCCCACTGGCCCACTGTTTGCAGATGTGCGTCAGATTTTGGGATGTACCAGAAACGTGCAAACACAAAGGTTCCAACATGGTACTGTTTGTATGTAAAAAAAAAAAAAAAAAACACAACCAACAACAACATTTTGATTCATTGCGTTAAAATTTTTAACGTGTTAAAATCGATTTAATAAATTAATCAGATATTGTTAAAGTCTTGGTCTTTGTTGTAACATGACAACATTTAAAAAGGCTATAAAGATATGAATACGTTACAAGGCTCAAGGACATTAGGCGACGACACATTTTCAAACCCTGGCTCATATGATCTAAGAAATTTCCTTGAGAATATGACTTCTAAGACTCAATGTGCTTCCTTTACAGCTGCCACAGCACAACGATTGAAGCTACAGCCGTTTGAGAAACAGCCTTGTGATTTGGGAGGCATTAAGGCACAGCGACTTTATCTGAAAGTGTCATATGCCTGCATGGCTTTAAGTCCTTGAACAGGCTTCCAACCACTGGAGGCAAACTGAGGGGAAGGAGATAAATGTAAGATGAGCATGAGCAGAAAGGGTGAGTTTGTGTCAGACGGTAGAAAAGCGGCAGTCCTCACGTCATTAAAAAGTGATGCTGAAGGTACGGTTGGGGGGGGGTTGATATAATGAAATTCTCAGAGCAACGCCACTTAGAATATTTCTGCTTGTGTTGTTGCACTGAAGTGTGTGTGACCGACTCGGGACAGCTGTGTGCGTTTATCGTTCTCAGGTTCTCATCTGAACACATGCTTGTAAATACTTATCCAATGACCCAGAGGGTCAGAGTGTCTGCTGTCTGCACACAATCTGGCATTGAACCCAGAGGCTGTTAAAACCAGGGCATTAAAAAAACCCACCTCATTCTCCTGAACTCATTGCTGTTGCACTCCGGACAGGAGCATCTCATATTCTGTCGCCTCCTGCAGCTTCATTTGGGGATTCTGCAGAGATTTCAACAGAAATGGTTTCCACTTCAGAAGCTGTAAAATAAATTTTGCATTTCAACAGGTGATAGGGTGTCTTTTTTGTTTTTCTGGTCTGAAGATAGAAATTGCCCGTTGGACCGTGAAGACTCTCAACACTTTCAGCTTCAGTCGCCGTGATTTGTCATGTTTGAGCACCACTTCAAATCTGGTGCTGTTTATATTTCTTCAAAATTCTGCTTTTGAAATGTTTATTGAGACTTCCACTTTCTCCATCGTAACTATAATTATTAGACCCCCCAAAAATGTGGAATTATGCAGTGAGTGAAATACACAAAAAAAACAGTCAAAGAGTTCCACCTCTAATGACAGTAATTTAACTTTCACAAATAACAGTCCTGTCGTCCAGCAGGACTTCAAGTGCTTTTGTGAGGCATTGAAAGTATTTACCTGTCATTTTATTAAAAAATTAAAAAACCGTCATGAGCAAAGCAAAGAATCTCACATATTTGACATTTAAAAACATGAAAGCTTGAGAGTGTTTTTTTGTTTTTGTTCAGCTCAGGTTCTGGCGTTCCCAACCTCCCTCTCTTTGAAAGCATGGCCGGCTCTTAAAACCTTGTTTCTTCTCCCTTCTTCTGATGCGTATCTTCCAGAGGTCATTTCTCTAAGAGGTCATCACAGGTATTTTTAAAACTAACAAACTTTAATTTATGTCCTAAACTTTGCACTAAACTTAGTTCTTTTTTTTTTTTTTTTTTGAAGGTCAGTGTTCCATTGAGCTTTTTTAGTTTATTGGCTCTCTTTTTTTTTTTTTTTCCATCCACCAATCCTTACTTAACCAGATAACCTCAGGTATCATTGTGTATGGCGAGTTAGGAGGCAGAAGCTGATAAGGATCATGTTGAACGAGTCTCTTTAATGATGAACAGAAAACAGAGAAGCAAGAGAACGGAACTGAAACCATGTAGCGAACAAGTGCAGAATTAGAGAGAGATGCTTAAGGAGAGGTGGAAACGACAAAAGGAACTGAAAGAGCTAATCACAGGTGAGCGGGTGCAGCTGGGAAAGAGAGCAGGTAGAGACAAATGGTAAGTAAATCCAAAACACAAACAATGGGAATAAATTTGCAATCTATCTTGTTTGAAAGAGGGGAGAAAAAAAACTCTGAGAGGGTTTAGCCAATTTTATGGCAGAAATGTCGATGGCAAACACAGCAGACGTTAATGATGTGTCAACACGCCATGCGGCGACGTTGGGACTCTGGATTTGATTGACTTCATTCATTTTTCCCATCTCCACCAGCAGCAGCAGCGTCAACAAAGCAGTCTGTTTTGTCCTTGAAGATAAGAAGTGCTGTAGATGCTCCCAGTAGAGAAACGTCCCAGTATTGGCTTCCCGTCCTTGAGATATCAGACGCTTGGCTCCGGACTCTGATTTCAGAGTTTCTCTGAGTTTTTCTCTGAGTTCATGCGTTATTTAGAGAAGGAGGAGAAGGAATTCATCTGAATCTGCTGCATTCGTCAGTAATAACCTCCCAGTAATAACCCAGGATTAAGACCTTCAGCGGATCCTCACTGCCAGCAAGAGGGAGACCTGGAAGACTCGCGATGATTTATCTAAACACGTTCTGAAACAAAGCGCTCCCTCTTCCAATTGTCTTCCTCACGCCACAGGTTGTGAACAGCAACCAGTATCCAAGGAAACGATGAGGTCTTCGTCAAAACTCTACATTGTGATAGTATAGGGTTGTTTGCTTAGGGATTCACACTCTGCAGGAGTTGATCTGGTGCAATAAATCACAGTCATGTAGCGGCCATGAAGAGCAGATGAAATCAATAGGACGTCTGGATGTTTGCTTACAGAACAGAATGGAGGCATAATGCGGCTCTGCAGCTTTATATTTCTTCACCTCTTTCCACGAGGACAGTGAACGCGCCGTTGAGTCTTGGCGACAGCGAAGGCGTTTTTGGTGCCTTGCAAAAAGTTTTCTGAAACTTTTTCAGAACTTTATGCGATGGACCAACACAGAGTATTCATGGGAAGGTAAATAACATATGATTCTCATTTTCTGTAACGGTTACAGCTGCAATTAACATTTTCTTTAGTTATTGATTAATCGGTTATTCTGACGATTAATCATATAAAACATTTTCTCACTCTGCAAAGTTTCCATACGGTGTATGTATTGCATGTATGTGTATGTTTTTAGATTAGCTGATTGATAACTGGATAGCGAATAGCTTAAAGAGAGACTTTATTTTTACATAATAATATTAATATTTAATAAGTTTTCTGTAGCTCTAAAAGATTGAGTTATTTCTTTTTTTTGGCATGTAAGGTTTTCAGAGAGAATCTCATCTCTGGGCTGAAGGAATGGATCAACATCCTAAATGGAGATTCTTTTCACCTGGATCTTAACTTTTCTTCTGTTTGGCTCCAAATCATTAGAGTGGGAATAAAATCTGGAATGAGAGAACTCGTCATTTAAGAGCCGACTCCCTTTGCCGAGGTAAAAGTGCTTGTGATGCGGCCAAAGAGGAGGAGAGAAGAATGCCGTCCGACATGACTCTTTGACCTTTTCCTTCACGTCCGACCGTGTTTTCCTCTGAGGATTTCCTGTTCAGTTTGAGGAAAGGGAGAGCTGTCAGTTCAGCTATGCCGGTGTTTTCCTCCAGTTAATTGCGCAGTTACCACGGAAACACCCACAGTTACCCTTATCTCGTCTGTCTCACCTCTCAAGTCAAACTATTTATACCTCTTGGTCTTTCAAAGTTTCGTCACGTATTTTACTAGGATTTGAAATGATCATCTAGCAGAGAGTAGTGGATAATTGTGATGTGGAAGCAAATGCTAATCTAAAAAATGTTGCACACATTTGTATTCAAGTCAAGCACCATTTAGAGATATTTGATATTTTGAGATATTTCTCTACATAGACGGACACTTTTTGATTTCCAGTTTTAGTTTTCTTCCACACATAACATTTTGTAATCCGCTGTTTGCTTCTAAAAGACCTTTAGAACCTTCTTAGTGCAATTGGACTTTAACTAATGACAAAGGTTACCGGCTTTGCAATGTTCTTGGTACTTTGGCCGACAAGTGGAAGCGCACAGCCAGCAGCGAAACGCTGGTGAAAATGCGCAGCAGACGCGCTAAAAAACACCGACGAATCCAACAGAAAAATGCTGCAAAAACATGTTGCAGTCGTAAAAATAGAAGCAAAAACCTACTATTAACAAATCATATCCAAATGAAAAATGTTGCAACCACAGAAAATACAAACAAAAGAGAAAATGCTGCAAATAGCAAAAACTACTGCAACTATGGGAAGCTGCGAACTTGCTCCACAAACAGAAGTTCTCCAGGCCACTAGGGGGAGTCTAGAGTAAGTAATATTGCCTAAGTAAATATTCTTATGTTCAGTAAAATTGTCAAAAACTGTGTGTTTCACAAAAACATGAAGTAAAACACACACTTCCATCCATCCAGACTTCCTCTTTTCTTTCCTTCCTACCTTCTGGACTTCCCCTTTAAATCATCCTGTCTTTGCTATAGACACATTTACATTTACAGTCTATATAGAGAGTCTGGACTTTTGTTTTGTGGAGAGAGTTTGCAGCGTTTCATACTTCATGTTGTTTTTAACTAATTAAGGCATTTTCCCTCTTGCTCCCACTTCCTGTTCGTAACAGGACCAAATGTGAAAATGTTTAAGGGTTTCCTTTGCCAGGTATAACAGATTCTCTTGATTTATTCCAATCTTCCTCCCAGTCCGAAGAGTTCATAAACATTAATGTCAGCTTAATGGTAAGAGGACCGTAGAATGACAGTAAAGTGACCACAAGGTTGCCGGCCCCTGTGTCGGTTCGAGTGTTGCAGCGTTTCCCAACCCTGGTCCTGAAGGCGCAATGTTTCCCTGCTTCACCACACCTGATTTCAATCGATGGCTGATTAACAACTGAACTGTAGTGATCTGAATCAGATGTTTGAAAGCAGGGAAACATCTGAAACATTCGGGGCAAAGCGCCTTTAGGACCAGGGCCTAATGGTGTGTCATCATCATTGCCTTCTGGGCTGAGCTCCAGCTCTCCCCCCCCCACCGAGACGCTAAACGAGACAGAGAAGGCAGAGAAGAAGACTCGTAGCGGCATCATCGTCTAAAAATGCTGCTCCAGGAACTCTGGTAAACAAGGAGGGGAGTACAGCACGAAGAAATCAGCAAGTAGTTTAACGAACTACCAACCAACTTATTGTCCAAAACAATAATTTGTATATAGATTAGGGATGAACCGAGTCACTTCTTCCACTGCCGATACCGATATCTGAGGTTAAGTGTCGGCCGAGACTTAACCTCAGATAAAAACAGCTGAATTGCCTAAAAATTGTTTCCTTTTTTTAAAACACGGATATGTGCCGCTTTACAAATATAGTGCAGCACACTTAAATACACCAGTAGCTTCACAAGCCTGGTTGAGCATGTGAAAACAACACAACTTTAATTTGTTCTGCCAGTGCAATTAGGAGTAGAAGAGGTGATGTAAAATAAATAATACACTAAAACTGACAAAAACAAAACGGCAACAAACCTTCTTTTAAATGCTTCAAACGGTGCAACTAGGAATTCTAAATATAAAATAAAATAAATAACATAGCAAGACGTCACATAGACCACAAAGCATAGAATTAGACTGAATAGAGCCGCCCTCATTGATCGGGATCATTGTCACTGGAATCAGATCTAGAATTATTTTCATAAAGATATTAATATTGAATCGCTGAATCTCCATTCTAGTTATCTTCCTGACTTTTAATGTAGTTTCACTTTGTAATATTCTGAACCAATCAGAGAAGTCTGCAGTTTTCTAGTTTCTCGTATTGGACGGCAAAGAAATAAAAGCAGTGAGTAAACGGGTCTAGTTTTAAGACGAGTGCAGCAGATTAAAGAGCAGCCGTCTCTGTGAGAACGTGGTTTTGTTGGTCTGTATCAGTAACATCAAATGGCCAAAATCCTATCGCACGGCAGCCGCCTGCTGACGCCTCCTTTTGCTCTCAGCCACCAAAAACCCGCCGGTGTAAACGCATGACTAATAGAGCGCCGAGACATGATTCACACCAAGATACGCCGCAAGTTGTAAGACTGAGAGGATTTTTTACCGATCAAGGCTTCGCAGCGATCTGTGACAGATTCTGCTTCGCTCCACCGAATTAGAAACATCATTAACTCGGGGCGGGTTTAGTCGTAAAGTCAGAACTTTATGAAATGAAAGTTGATTCTTCGTGGTGAAACACAAAACAGCAACTTGGCAACATCAGGAACCAGAAACCAGAGATGGCTGAAGAAAACAAGCAGAAAGAGCTACATGTTTTATAAGCTTTATTCGTCTGTCACATAAAATTATGATTTAAAAAAACAACTTAATTTTCTGCTAATAATGTGAGAAAATGTTGAAAAGTACATTTTTTTGTCAACTCTTAAGAGTTCTCTATAATATTTATCATTTAAATTTTACAAGAGCAAACTTCTGCTTTTGTTTCATATCATTAAATATATATTAATATTAAACATAACTAGAATGAGTTTATTGAGTGAAAAGAGTTTTCCTGACCAACCTGCCTGGTGCTTTGTGAAAAACATTTTCAAGTCAAACAGATGTGTTTGACATCTGCTTGGTTTGGAAACAGTGGCCACACTTAAGCGTCATTATTTGTTACAATCTAACATTTTAAGTGTCTGCAAACTACAGCTGAGTTACAGAAATTTGACATTCACAGTTTGTTACTGGCACTTTAATGTGAATTAGAAAATTAACAATTTCAGGCTGTAAGAACTACAGAAAAGTAGAAATCAAAGTTTGGCAAATTCAAATAGTAAAGTTGAAGTCCTAAACTAAAAGAAAATCCCTGATGTTTGTTGCCTTGGAGTTTTGAGTTCTGCCAACTTTTCTTCTTTTTTTGGTAACAATGTAACTTTACAACAACGTTTTAAAAACTGCATTTTGTCTGAAGTCTTCTTTGCTTGATGTCAAACTTGGTTTGATCTGGAAACCCAAGTGTGACAAAAAAGCAAAGCAAAAACAAAAAGAGGCAAAAATGCTTTTTCACAGCAGTATATTAGTCAGAAATTGCTGATTCTAAATGCCATTGGTTGGTGTTTCCATGATTTCAAACTCTTCAGTAGACTTAGCGCTCTTTAGATTAGAACGATGTTCGGTCTCAGAGGTAAATTCAGCACACAGAGGTGATTAGTTTCAGGTTTTTAATATGCAGTCACCCTTCAAGGTCAGGGGAGAAAAGTTCAACAATTTAAAGCCAAACTGTTTAACTCAGCCTGACAAAAGGCCTTTATAGACCATCTGTCAGTCTGTCTGTTGGCAGAGATGATTGTAATGTTGACTCATCATAGTGCAGAACTTTATCTTGATTTTGACTTTCGCTTTGTACCCTGTCAGGTTTGACACCTATTAAAGACAAGTTGAACAAACACAGAAAAGACAAGAGAGTTAGATTCTTTTGTACTCGCGAGGAGAACGGACAGAGATGTGTTTACAGTCACAAATCTCCGACCGCCCTGAAAACACATTTGTCCGCTCCTCTCTTTTTATTACTTTCAGAGTCCCTATCACAGAGAGCACTGCAACTCTAAAGGGGTGGGGACAAAACATTTAGTTGCAGTGCTAATGACAATCACTAACTAAACACATGTTATCTTGCATTAAAACACAGAGTAAAAACAGAACAGGTCGTATATCTTCAAGGCGACGATTCGTCAGCTATCTAACAGCTCAAAGGAAGAAGAAGTCCTGGCGAGCAATGAACCCCGTGAGCACGGTTATCACTGCTTCTCTTCAGGGAGGCCCTCTTGTGAAGACGGAGATAAAGTAGATCAAAACATACAGAAACAGTCTTTATGTTGAAGGAAAAGAGAACAATCAAGGAACATCATATAAGTAACACTATTGTTATAAATGAAACAACAAATATATGATAATATATATACATTTCATCTAACATACCCCTTTGCTAATGTCCTCAAGCGTCTAACAGTTTACAGACCTCGTCCTTATCATAGTCTGATCCCAACCTGTCACTGGGAGCCACTTTGTGCTGATTTCTTTCCTGATATTACTGTTGTTATTTTACAAAGTCGTTTGAAAGTGAATACAAGGCTTTCTGTGTTCTGTTTTCAGCCATAAATCAAACGTTTGGTCATTGTCTTTGACAGAATGATAGCAAAGAACAGCAAACAGATCCATCTTTCCATTTTTGCTCTGCTGCTCCATCTGTCCTCCTCCCTCCTTTCTGACCTCCACCTTGTTGCTATTTGCAATAACGTCTGTGCTGCAATCACCGTTATGTTCACACCTCAAATTTGCGATTATAATTTGACAATGTCCTCGTTTTGTTCTCTCGTTTCTGCAAATGAAGGAGCCAAGCGATTGATCAAATTCAAAGATTCAATCCACCTCTGCAAACGTTTAAACGCCTTAAACAGTTTAATCACGCACTGGGAAACTTCCACTATGCTTCATTATGATGCCTCTGTTAACCGTTTTTCATTTGAACATAAGTTGTTCTGCTCAGGTTCCTAAAAGGTGGAAACCTGACAGCAGTGAGGTCCGGTTTTCAAGGACGTCCTCCTGCATTTTTTAGGTGCCGAAGATTTGCCTGAAAAATATGGAGTTAATTTTCAGTAAATAATTTGCTTTGTCACTTTAAAAAAATGGCCATTTTGATTCAAGTGTTTGTGTTTTCACACCTGATGGTCCGATAGAGTCTGGGGAAGCAACTTAAAATATAGAAAGCAAACTGTTTGAAGGTGAACTACTTCATTCTTTTTCTGCCCAGCATTTAAATCCCAGAAGGTTGCCTACAGTGAGAACCACGTTCATGAGCATTACTGCTAAAAGACGTGTAAAAAAAAAAAAAAAGAATGATTCTATATAAATAGCAGCTCTTTCCTCTTTGCTGTTATTGATCGTTTCCTATCTTTACCCCGAATGCACTGAAACAAGAGCAGTTCAGATAAATTCGTTTAAATCCATTCAAGGGTCCCTTACATGTCACAGTTTGAGTGGCTTGTTGGTGTGAGTGTGTGTGTGTGCGTGTGTGTGTGTGTGTGTGTGTGTGTGTGTGTGTGTGTGTGTGTGTGTGTGTGTGTGTGTGTGTGCGTGAATTGAACTTTTTCTAGCCCTAACAAGGAGCTGTCTCTGTGGCTTCTCTGGCCCTGACGCTAAAATTAGAAGCAAATTAGTAAAACTCTGGCAGCATTATTGTTTTTATAATCATGTTGCTGTTTTCTAAAGATGTAAAATGTCTTCAAAACATGTCTGAGTGCCCTGCTTATGTAAGGAATGTTAAAGAATGTAGGGCCGCTTTTAAGAATACCAGATGAAAACAAATATAATAAGCTATATAAATAACACCATGCTGTCACACTCGTTTTTTTCCTCATACTTATTGAACATTTGGCTGTCTTGGGATGAAAGTTCAGGGCTCTATACACAGTCTGCAGTGTTTCCATCACAAATGTATGTAAACCTTTGTCGATATTCTACTAATGTCAAAAAACACGAGTTTGCAACTGCTGTGTTTCAGTTAAACAAAATTAAAATCACACGTGGAAAAGTTAGTTCACACAGTAAGTTATTAAAAACATGCCGCGTCTTCATCCTCCAATTACTTCCTGTTGTCTTCTTCATAGTTTGCACCAGTGGCGACGTTCGGTTGTTGAACACAACTCGTATGATGCAATAAAAGGTGTTTCCGTTGCAGTTTTGTGAAATACACCAATATTGATAAGACCGAAAAATTACCTGATCCTAGCACCAAAACTTTATATAGGAAAGAGTTTCTACGCAATTATATGTTGAATGGAAACGCAGCTAATAACTGCCTCCAAGTGGCCAAGTAACTATTCGCTAGATGAATCAGAAAATAGGTCAGACTGCCCTCCCTGCTGGAGTCACTTCAAGCATTTGGCATGCTGAAGTGAGCGAATCTTCACATTTAAGCAGCAATTCCAAAAATTCAGTAGGATTGACCAAAATTCAGTAGTAGATTGAGAGCAGATTAAATCTGTGGCCGTCTAATGATCTCATACATACGCTAGAGAATCACCTACCAATGGTGGTGATGCTTTAGCTTTATGACGCTATGCTATGTGTTGCACACTCGAACAAAAGGGATGTCGAGACATGCGGTTGTTGTAAATTTTCTTTACTTTCTTTTTTTCTTGAAACACGAACAACAGTCATAGTCCAACGTGCGTCACACTCAGGCTGCTCTCTGCTACTCGGCTTCTTCAACACAACAAAACACTTAGGACCCCAGGCTGCCCTACGCGCCTGTTCAAAAGTCCTGCTTTTCTAAACTCCTCACTCTCAGCCAGAATAGTTATCAACATATACATTAATGTACAGCTTCACCTGGACAATCAATCACAGTGCTTTTTAAATAACAAAACAAAGCAAAATATTCATAGGAACAAGAATGAACAAGAATGAAATCATTTTAATGGAAGGGGGGGTCCTTGATCTAAAGTCCCCAGCAACTGGTCCTCCACACTCTCCCCCTCAAAAATAAATGTCGTCCCGACATAGTGACATCTCTGGAGTAACTGAGGCTTCAGCTGGTATGGAGACAAGTTTGGAAGACAGTCTCTTGGCACACTGTTCTGTATGACACAGTTCTTAACATGGCATCTATCCCCCTCTTCATGTCATGTTGAAACAATAGATAGTACTGGCCAGGTAATATCTGTATGGTCACTCTGCCATCTCTGCAGGTTGTGTATCGCAGACTGTAAAGTTTGACTTTAAGGTCCTGCCCCATAACCCTTTATTCAGACCCACTTATGTTACTATATGCTCAACATATATCAGTCTAAATCAACCCAATAGTGGTCCCAATTCCAGATGTGCACTAATCAGCTATTATTATACTTAAAGCTTCCGATTCTAATCCCCCTTGTCCTGCCTAGCTACCTAACTTGTGTACCATAACCTGAACATATAATGAAACAATGTAACCTAACCCCGATATCCACTGAACATTACTTGTGCCTAACCATAAGTGTTGGTTGGCCTAGCCTGCTGTATGTGAGTGTCCTGGGTGGATTTCGTTGTCTAGAAGGATACTGTCTTGGAACGGGTTCCCGCCCTCTCTCGTCTGCTTCATCAGATGACACCGCCTCGCCAGAATCTTGTTCTTCTGCTTCATTAGATGGTGCTGCTTCCGCAGGATCTTGTCCATCTGCTGTATCAGATGATGAGTCCTCCTCTGTCGCCATTTCTTCCTCTCCGTCCACTTCTCCTTCCTGCTCCACCTCTGATCCTGCAGCCACTTGAGCATCCTCTGCATCCCTCCTCAGCTGACCTTCAACTTGTTCAGGTTGTACTCTTGGATGGGTGATGGACCTCCAGTTGTCTTCATCATCAGAACTGCTGTCACCATTCTTGTCAACACCATCTCCTTGCTTCCTTCTGTTTCTACTCTGCTGTTGCCTTTTCCTGTCCATCATGTTCTTCGCATCTTTCTCTGTTTCAGCAGTCAGAAAATCACAAGGCAATAGTAAGTTTCTATGCAAAACTCTGATCTTCCCTGTGCCTTTTTCAGGATGTACCGCATAAACAGGGCTGTCCTTGTGTTTCCTTTCAGTGACTATGTAGACCTTGTCCTCCCAGTACGACCTGAGTTTTCCTGGTCCTCCTCTCTCCTTGAAATTCCGCACTAAGACCCTAGATCCTGGCTGCAGTTCCACTCCATGAATTCTCCGATCATACTCTGTCTTTGCCCTGTTCCGCTCCTTATGTGCTGTCTCAGATGCCAACTTGTAAGCTTCTTGCATCCTTTTCCTCCACTTACTGGCATAATCACTATGGGAGGTGCTCTGATCAATTGGAGTTAATCCAAACATCATGTCCACTGGCAGCCGGGGACTCCTGCCATAAAGAAGGTAGTAAGGTGCATATCCGGTTGCTTCGCTGCGTGTACAATTATACGCATGCACTACTTTGGGCAGGGAGCTCTTCCAATCTGACTTTTCTTTTTCTGTCAGGTTTCTGAGCATTGAAAGAAGTGTTCGATTAAATCTTTCTGCTTGACCATTTCCAGCTGCATGGTAGGGAGTTGTACGGGAACCTTGGATGCCACAATACTTTTCCAGCTTAGAAAACAGCTTGTTTTCGAATTCTTTACCCTGATCGTGATGAAGTTTAGCTGGAAATCCAAACTTTAGGGCAAAGTCTCCGAAGATCTTTTCTGCAGCGGTTTTTGCTGATTTGTTCGTGCATGCATATGCTTGAGCAAAGCGTGTAAAATGGTCTATGACAACAAGGATGTATTCATATCCTCCTTTACAACGCTCCAAATGAAGGAAGTCAATGGAGACCATCTCGAATGGGTGAGTGGTAACAATATTGACCAGTGGTGCTCTTGTTATCCTGTTTGGATGCTTCCGCTTCAGGCAACTACAAACCTTTGTCACATGATGTTCCACATCCCTTTTCATATATGGCCAGTAAAATCGGTCACGGATTAAGTTCAATGTTCTTTCCACACCAAGGTGTCCCATTTCCTCATGCAGTTCTTTATATATTAGCTGGTGGAACACCTTGGGCAGCACAAGTTGAACTCGATTGGAGGACTTCCTAAAAAGAATGCCATCTTCATTGACACACAGTTTGTTTCTTTCTCTAGCGAACACAGAGATGCCGTCACGCCAATTTCTTTTGGCATGCTGGGGCCACTGTTTTCTCATCACAAACTCACGCACCTTTCCAATCATCAAATCCTCTTCCTGTGCTTTTCTGAGGTCCTCTGCTGATATTTTAGCCACTGATGGTGCTATGTGTTCATGTTCTTCATCATTGCAGGCTGCCATTATGACTGCAGGACACAACCACGGCCCTTGATCATGGGATGTTAGCTGGACTGATTGTGTGACAGATGAAATTACCTTTGGCTCCATCTCCTGGACGCATGTCCGCATGTACTCCTCCATGTCCAGGGGCATCCTAGACAGCCCGTCTGCATCCCCATTAACTTTCCCCGGTCGATACTTGATGGAGAAGTTAAAGTCTGCTAATTCGGCTATCCAGCGGTGTGTGGTGGCGTTTAGCTTGGCTGATGTTAAAACATAGGTTAAAGGGTTATTATCTGTATAAACGACAAAAGATGGTGCATAATAAAGGTACTCTCTGAATCGTTCACAGATTGCCCACTTCATTGCTAAGAACTCTAACTTCCCAGAATGGAGGTGGTAATTCTTTTCTGGGGAAGTTAATGTTCTTGACCCATAACCTATGACCACAAGTTTGCCTTGTTGTCTCTGGTACAATACTGCACCGAGGCCTTCTTGCGAAGCATCACAGTGCAATACAAATGGTTTCTCAAAGTCAGGGTAACCTAACAGAGGAGGAGACACCAAATACTCCAACAGCTGGCAGAGAACATCCTTATGATGTTCTGTCCATACGATTGGATGGCTTGAGGGAAGCTGGTCTGAGCTTTTGTGTTTCCCCTTGTTTGTTTTTAACCCTCCTCCTTTCACTACCTTTCCAGGCTTCTTTTCTGTGGTCAGCAGCCTGTACAGGGGTTGAGCAGTGCGTGAGAAGTTGGGAATATATGGACGATAGTATGTTAGAAAGCCCAACATTTTCCTCAAATCACCCACCGTTTTTGGTACGCGGTCTTTGAGTGCTTGTACTGGTGCGATCTCAGCAGGATCCATGCAGTAGCCATCCTTGGATACAATCTTTCCCAGAAACTTCACCTTGTCTTTGAAGATTTCACATTTTCTTGGCGTTAGTTTCACTCCATGAGTCTGATAACGACGCAGCACCTCTCTCATGTCGCGTAGGTGATTCTCAAATGACTGGCTGTGGACTAGGTTGTCATCCAAATATGGCTGCGATGTTTCATCCCTAATGCCTGCGAGGCACTCCTCCATACTGCGCTGGAACTCTGCTGGAGCCGAGGACAGGCCAAAGGGAATCCTGATCCACTCATATAAACCCCAAGGTGTTATGAATGCGGTCAGTGGTCTGCTACTCTCCTCCAGGAAACCCTGATGGTATGCCTTGCCCTGGTCCAAGACAGAGAACCATGCACTTCCACTCAGGTTATTAAGCATATCCTGTACTCGAGGGATGGGATGACGGTCCGGAATGGATTTCCGGTTCAGCTCACGATAATCCACACACAAGCGGAGGCTCCCATCCTTCTTGCGCACACAAACTATGGGTGATGAATATGGAGATCGGGACTTTTGAATCCAACCTCTGTTCAGCAGGTCTTCCAGATATTCCTTCACCTCCTTAAGAAGCGGTTTGGGGACAGATGTGTAAGTCCGCCTTACTGGGGTTGTGTCACTCAACCTGATTTTAAGCTGCAGGGATGGGATGCACCCCACATCATGCTCATCCTTAGAAAATGCATTGCACTCCTCATGAAGCATCCTTCTTACATCATCTTGCTGCTCAGGAGTTAGGTGGTCAATGGGCACTGGGGGGTCCCACAGATCAAATTTGGATGCCTCAGACTCATCATATTCTCTATGTGGTTCGTCAGAAGCTGGACGGTTGCGGTCACTGGCAAGTGAGTTGATCTCTGTTTTCTTTTCACTTACACCCACAGGTCTGGCTTCTACTGGATAAACTGCTTTAATCTGCTGTAAGTATCCCAGTACAGTGCGGGGTATCAAAGTAATGTCTGAATGGCTGTCGTTTGTGACTGGGATTGATACTGCTGACCGGTTTCCTTTTTTCAGGCAGACCACTGTTTTTAAGATGTTCAAGCCCTCAGGCCATTTTGGGACCACCTCGGGCTCAAACAGTACTTCCTGTCTTTCTGAGAGAGGACCAATCCGCACACTACACTTCACCTCTCTGGTCTGACCCGCCGGAATCACTGTTTTTAGACGTCCTATTTTCACCATGGTTTCTTCATTATGTTGGTGAGCTGTTTTTACTAAGTGAATTAACACATCTGCCTTTTTGCAGTCGAATGAGAAAGCCTCTTTTACTGCTATGGATGTGACACCAGGGTGGTGCTCCATGCCATTCTTTACTAAATGTTCAATGACATTGTAGCCAATTATAGGTGGCTCAGCCACTCCAGGCTCATTAGAGACGAGCACTGGCACAATCAGTTCTGAATTCAGGCCTCCCTTTGATCCCAGTTTGAGTTTTACCTCAACCCAACCTGCAAAGGGAATGGGAGTCTGGTTTGCTGCTTTCCCAACCAAGGTCTCTCCCTCCTCTAGGAGCTCACCTGTGCTGCGTAACTTGATGTGGGGTAGCTGGGATCTCCTCAAGCTTTCATTTATGATGGTGACCTGTGAGCCGGTGTCCCACAACGCCTTGGTTGGCACATCCTCAAAGAAGCAGTCCACCATGCACTTATTTCCTATCAGAGTCCTCAGCTTGGTGTGCTGATGTATGGAGAGGTGACTGGCATAAGTGGAACCTACGATTTTTTTTGCTTTCTCACCCATTTCCACTTGTGCCTCCAGCTGCCTAATCCGTTCACAGAGCCGCTCATACACCTTTTCCTCAGCTTCTCCTTGGAGTACAGTGTGTTGTTGTGCATGTGTGGAGGTTTGTATGTTCACATTCATGCCATCAGGTTTCACAGTCAACCTTTTTGGTCCCCTGCAGCCCCTGGAGAAGTGTCCCAACTGTCCACACTTAAAACAATGCTCACATTGATCACTTATGTTGTGCTCTTCACATCCTTTGCATCCCCTTTTAACATTCCTTCTTGCTTGGTGAGTAGACTGAGAGCTGGTCATGCTTTTCTTCATTTCAGCAATCTCTTCTCTGAGCAGTCTTACTGTTTCACACAGCTCTGACTCCCTTGAACTGATGGGTGCAGATGTTTTACGGGTTTTCTGCTTCACCACTTCAGCTGACTGTTCTTGGATTGCCAAACTGGTGTTAGGTGCAGCCTGGTTTTGTTGCCTGATCTGCATTTCTGTTTGTAGCTCGTTAATTTTTGGAATTTTGGTGTTGTAGCTTTTCTTCTGTTTGGACTGTCGTTCTGAATCCACACTTGCAGCCTCATTCATCTTTTCAATAAGAGTCTCATCGGTCACAGTTTGATCATCAAGGGAAGACTTTAGCTGAAACTTTATGTTGTCACTCAACAGTCCAGTACTGACTGACCTCAGGAATTTCCTCTGAATGAAGTCGGCGCTGTACTGTTCATCCGCATCGACTTCTCTTGAAGCAAGCAGCAACCTCTCTTTCAGTTCGATTGCCCTGAAGAGGAAGTTTTGGGGGGATTCACGACTGTCCTGTGTGATATTTATCAGTCTTTGATAGATATCAGTGGAGCTATCCTCTTTAAAATGTCCCTTTAAAATCGCTTTGAGCTGGGGCAGGGTCAGATCACGTTTAATTTCAAGCATGTCCCGAATGCTTAAACCAGGGCTGATTGATTTTATTACAGCTTCTATTACTTCAGCATCACTGTGTCCTTTACTCAGGCCTTTCTCAATCTGATGCATTAAGTTGGTGTATGAGAGCCTGTCTTTCTGACCCTTCTCCCCTATCTGACCACATATTTTAAATTCCCTCCGTATGGTCACTTCTGGAAGCCTATTTGCTGTGGTTGGCATCACATTTTCAGTCACTGTTCTCTGAGGCTTACCATTTATACGTTCATTTAGCCTCCGCACTTCCTCTTGCAAAGCTTGGTTGTTAAGGTGGAGCTGCGAGTATTTTTCTGCCAAGTCCATTTGTTCAGTTACAGCCTGGGTGCTTTGTGACTTGTTACACGTTGCCTCTTCTTCAACAGTAACTTCAGAATGTTGTGATATCAGTTCAATTGATTTTAACAATCTCCGAAGATAGCACCTCGCCACCTCCTCTTCTTCATCATTTATTATAGCATCAACGGACTCTGTTATTAATCGTATTAACGCTCGCCTCGTTACAGAATGTCCGCTTTGGATTTTAGCTTCTGCACACACCTCTTTGAGCTGATCCAACTGCAGGAGCCATAGCTGCTGAGAGACGGTCTCTGCCAACTCCTCCATGTCGGTCGCGCACAGTGTAGGCGCGCTCCCGCCGCTGCTCGCTCCGGTTAGCATCGCTCAAGAAAGTCCCTCGACGAAGCGTTAATAATCTCGGTGGGACCTCCAATATTTTGTTGCACACTCGAACAAAAGGGATGTCGAGACATGCGGTTGTTGTAAATTTTCTTTACTTTCTTTTTTTCTTGAAACACGAACAACAGTCATAGTCCAACGTGCGTCACACTCAGGCTGCTCTCTGCTACTCGGCTTCTTCAACACAACAAAACACTTAGGACCCCAGGCTGCCCTACGCGCCTGTTCAAAAGTCCTGCTTTTCTAAACTCCTCACTCTCAGCCAGAATAGTTATCAACATATACATTAATGTACAGCTTCACCTGGACAATCAATCACAGTGCTTTTTAAATAACAAAACAAAGCAAAATATTCATAGGAACAAGAATGAACAAGAATGAAATCATTTTAATGGAAGGGGGGGTCCTTGATCTAAAGTCCCCAGCAACTGGTCCTCCACATATGAACCACTGAAAAGAAAGACAGAATCACAATACTCAACCAGTGGTGAATGTGATGAATAGTTATTTAAGATGAGGGATTAGTGAATAACATTAACATGAACTTTTTGATGCATTTTAAACATACTTAAAACAATTTCTTTCTCTAAATGTCTGAAGATTTTCTAGACATTTTACAAAAAAGAGCATCCACTTGTTCACCGAATGAACACAGAACGGTTGGGGAGCTTAAGACGATTAAAAGTCGATTAAAACATAAAAATTTTAGTCTTTGGAACTCTAAGAATTAGAAATAAAGGAGAAAAAAAAGGGGGGGGTGGGGGGGGGGGGACGTGATCTTGTTGTGTTATATGTGCAACAGCAGAACATTTCTATTGGAATCTTTTTTTGGGGGCAGATTTTGACATGACGAAATCTGATAATATCTTTTTAATCATTTCAAAGTTAATCTTAGTGAGAAAGAAAAACAATGGAGGTTGTAACCCTTGTAGGTTTGCATCCGATGTTTTCAGACAATATAAGGTACCGACTGAGTATAGGGATAGTTTTATAAAATGACTGCTGTTTAATAACAGTAAAAGCTGCCAAGTGGCTCTATGAATGGACAATATTGATAAAACCTTCATTGTTTTCACTGCTTTAAGTCAAAAATATGATAGTAATTTGGTGTTTTACGACATTACCCAACCAAAGTGATTTGTTGCTCGTCTGGGGGAACATTTCAAGCCTCCAGCTGTATGCTCCCTTTTACTCACCCAGCACAACACATCTCTGATTCTTGATTCTGTTCTTGATAAGTCCGTGCACAGCGTTGTTTATGCTTTGTCATATTCATGATGTTTAGCCAAGCACACAACAACCGCTTCCCTTCATTGTCAGGATAACAAATACTTTGCATTCCTCGACCGGGGCTGCAAATAGAACCAGATGCAAACGTATTAATCAAAAAATGAAGGGAAAAAAGAGCATATTTGACTAAAATCCAACATTTTGAGCTCAGATTATGACACCTAGTCAATTTTTTTATGTTTTTTTTTCTAATCTTCCTCTTGTTTCAGTTTGTTAAAGTTGGCTTATCATCACATGATATCTCCCTGTGGGATCATCATAATGATCTCTGTAGGGAAAACTACTGTAGATCCAATCCTTGTACTGAATATGAATATGAATAAGAAGTGGAAGAATGGCACATTCAGTAGGAAACAGTGATTAAATTATTACTGATGACAAAGCTATGACTCATATATATATTTGTTTTGTGTCTTCAATAAATTAGGCAAAGAAACTAAAGATTTCTGTAATTTCCACAAAATAGTTCTGGGAGACGACCACAAAAATTATCTTTGGGATCCACAATTAGTTCTGTTAACAGTATTTCTGATGTAAACGCAAAACAGCAAAAATGCTGTAGGCTGTTTAGACGATCCAATAAAAGATTGTCACAACTTTTAGCTTCATAGGAAAATTGCAACATATTCAGACGTGACTCACAATTCAAATACCCGATCGAGTCATGCTGCTCTTCAGCTTCTGATTTTGAAGCTATGAATAAATAAATAAATCTCTGACATATTCTTTATCACAGTATTGTGACATTTAGCAAATCGAAACACTTTAGGTCATCCTAACCCACCCAAAACGAGAGACGTTTGGCTTGATTTAACATCTGACAGGGGGGGAAAAAAGATGTGTGTCTGTTTATTCAGCGTTTGAAATAAGAGATTATGGGTTTTCTTTGTGGGAAAGCTCAACAAGCATTAGGAAAGCTCTGGAGGTTGTGATGTTTCTGTCATTGTAGCAGAAGGCCTGAGCATGACCACACAAGCACTCAAAAAACTCCCTTTTTTCTGTTTTTGCACTCAGGAGCTTTTGACATCAGGGGGCTCCAAAACGGCAGCATGTGATAAATGCGGCTCCGTCCAACGGGGCTGGAAACAAATTATGTCTTTGCCACCCGCTGCCCCTTAGGCAGACCTTACAGCCTCATCACACACCGGCACACATCTAGCTTGAAAACCGTGGAGCGGGTCGCAACAGAAAAACAACGGTACAAAGAAAAGGACTCATAAATGAACACACTTTAAGGTACTCAAGGAAACACGCTCATAGAAGAGAGATGTTAAAGTGCACGGTGAAAGTGATTTCTCCCTCTTCTAATAGGAACGAATGCAGATCCCGATGGTTAACAAAAGGTTCTTTGACATCCATCAGTCTGGGGTTAAAGCTCTCCCACCAACAGTTCTCACAGATTGATAACATGATGAAACTCTCGACTCTGAGACGCACTGGGCTGTAGTTCTAAATAGAGGGTTTCTAAATAGAGGGTTTCTCAGGGGCACGCGCACTATGAAAACACCAATCAGAATTCCCAAAAGAATGCAAATTAATCAGAAATTCTGCTGTGGCGAAGCCAAAGAAAACCGGGCAAAAAATAATAATAATCTAGACAGATTACCGAAGGAGGAGGAAGCTTTTATGGCTCAGTAAGACACTTTTTCATATTTTTATGTTATTGGGTTAAATTTGTTTTGGACTTCGGTGGGAAACAATGCAAAAACCCCACCTAGAAATCATTCACTTTAAAAAAAAAAAAAAAAATTATAGGATCAGCACTTGAGCTTTACTTGTCTTTACCTTTAGGATTTTCAGTAATGGACTTCAATTGATTATCCTTTTACAGAGACACTTTGTAACTTTGCAGTCCATGAAAAGATGCTAAACAAACAGGTTTTAGAGACTTTGGAGGCGACAGATTGAGATGAATGAAAAGAGACGCGTGTTCCAGGCATTAAAGGTGCAGTATGTAACTTTTTTACATATTCGTTACAACTTTTGCTCTCTAAATGGAGTTCTGCCACCAGTTTAACATACTTCCAGATCTGACATTGCCCCCTGCTGGCTTCGTAGTGCAACTCTTCCCGTTTTTAGCTTTTGCTTAGCGTCTTCCAGCTCCATCCGGTCACTTGTTGTAGCTGCAGGGTGAGTCAAGTACAAATCATCTGGGATGTGAGGGTGATGGGAGCAGAGTAGGGCGACTATATGCCAAAGCACAAAAACATCATGCAAGAAATAAAATCAAAACTGGGTACAAACATCTGAGTAAAATCAGAATGGACGCATTATAAATCATTACATCTCCTTTGTTATAGTTTTTATTCACATCTTCATAGGAGTTTATTTGTATATTGTATGGCTAAAAAGAAGAATGGGCAGGAAAAGTGCAGAGAAATGGTCATACTTCATGATCTGTAAAACAACCTCAGGCACAAACGTCAAAAATTATTAGTCAGCAGACAGAGTGACGATGGCTCCACTTGAACCCGATCCGTCCAACATGACGGTTCATGAAGGATGATCCAAGGTGCGTTTAAATGCAGCAGCTGGACGCTGAAAGTTAAATCCTTCCTGTTTGTGCACTTTGTAAATGATTTGCGGCATACTGCAGGGTATTCTTATGTTATCTGGACGATAATTATTATGCAAAAGGACACGTATCTCAGGGAAGAGTACTAAAATATGGTGCTTATAAATGATGAATTTCTGGAAGTGCATTAAAAAAAAGTCAAACATGAATATTAATAGATTCATGCAAGTCCTCAGGAAGATTTCTCCATGTGCTCATGTTCATCATGGTTCATGGATCATCGTGTATGAAAGACTTGAAACCTGTTGCATCAGGATGGACTCCTCTGTTAGAGCTCTGTGCCTCAAATAAAACAGAAAATGCTTCAGAATTTTCCATGTTTGAATTTATTACTAGTGACTTATTAAGTACCGTGTTTACAGAAGCTAGTGAATTACTCTGATGCTCCGACCATCTGGCCCTGTGAGGTCTGGTAATCTGGATGTTCACTATGAACTCTAGACGTTTCTCTAGCTTTATATTTTGATCTCGTTTGTTTTTATATCAATACAGTTGAAAAGAAAATGCACCATCACATTTTTAGACGCGTCCCTGCCGGGGATCCCTATGATTGTGGGCGGTCATGTTTGTTTACTGGATTACTTGATCCCTTTTTGGGATAATCAAGTGATTGAATAAAATATTGATATATTCTGCCATAACAGCAGTGGTCATATCAGATATCAATATTGACCCAAATTTTTATATTTGTGCAACCCTACAACTTTACGTTAGCTTAGAAAACTAATCTGTAACAAAAATAGTGAATTGTTTAAGTCAAATCTTGGCAAAAAGATTTGACTTAAATCTTTTTGCCAAGATCTAACAAAATGTGAAATTCTGTTTGATTTAATGATCAAAATAAGAAAGCAGCAGGCTGACAAATACACTTAACAAAATAACACGTCAGTCTTTAGTTCCCTTATTCACCTTCACTTTAACAGGTGAATTCTCACTTTCCACAGCTGTTTGTAGGTTTTGTGTCCATTTGAGCGACAGGATCTCAGGTGGTGCCCCGAAAAACGACAAAAACCCAAACATGTACGGGGAAAAGAGGATGTTAATAGCGCTTAGTATTCGTCAACAACTCATTGGCAGAAGTAAGAGTGTTGCGCAACACAAATCATTATCTGGCCTTTACACATTACACTAAATAGTGAAGCATATTTTAACAAAGCTTCTCGGCAGATAATTTGCCTCAAATAGTTTCAATATTTAAGGTATTTGAATCATTGTATGAATCGTTACACCTGTCCAGGTGATATGTTCCTCTCTACTACATCTGGTGTCAGAATTGAGCAATTCTTTACTTGCTAAGAGTATGTGAAAGTCTTTTTTTTTTCCAGGGTTAGCTGGTTTTATTACATATGGAACTTGCTACATTGACTAGAGAACTGCAGACAATAAATAGTCATGTCCTCTTTTGTAACCATTGCTTTGGGGTTAGTGTAATTGTCCAGTGGGCCGATTGGGATTTGACTAAATAGGACATGAGGAAGACTAAACGCCACAATGAGCAGCTTGAAAGTTTTAGGAATCGTAGAGGAAACCTTAATTGTTGTCTTCTGTTTTGAAAGCATGACTGCTGGTCGCTAGGGGGTGCGACTGCTCCCTGGAGTTTTCTGCTTCATGTTAATTAGCGTAGCTTAAAAAGGTTCTCTGTTGGTTTTAGCCTTGATCCGTCTCCAGACGCTCAATCATTTGGTCCAAAGCAAGGACACGCTTTTACTCTCTGAAGTCTTGAAGCTTCTGAGAGCTAAAGATTTCACCGTCTAGATGTTCAGCCTATGTGGTATCGCTCATCGGCTTTCGCTGACATGAATTGCTTATTCATCTTCCACCAAGCAGCTTTCTTCTTCTATGATAACCTTTAGGGAAGCGGCATTGAGAAGAAAGTGAGCTATGAACAAAAGTATAACTTGCATCTGGATGTAAAACAATCCAAGATAAAGAGAGCACAATGGGTCATAAGCTTCTAAGGCACTATAGCAGAAACTTATTCTGAAGTTATGAGCTCTGTTATCAGAGAATTTTATCTATGAATCTCCATGTTAGTTTCCCAAACCCTTTTTGTGCCCTTCAGCAGCTGTAACACCACTACCCTCTGAAAGTAGCCACTTCTAGGGTGGAGAGGCATCGTGTCAGACAGCTCTACCTTCATATTAAACATAAACATACAACTTTTCTATTTACCTAATTGGAAAAAATCTGATATTTTTACATACACTCAACTACAACTAAAATGGACCAGTAAGGTCAACAAGAAAATCTGCTAGCAAACAAAAGTTATGCTAACCTATGCTAACTTCCATTTTAGCGTAGCTTGAATTCCCTGTCAGCGTAACATCTGTTGTGGGTTTGTAGTTTCATAGCTAGTTTTACGCTAAATTGCCAAAGCAGAATCTTTTCATCCCTTTAAAGATCTCCAAAATATATTTATGCCTTCATCATATTTAGACTGGACTCCCTCAATTCCAATAAACTGGCCCTGACCAACCTTTATTGCTAGCATTAGTCCGAAAGGTTCATCAATCAACCAAATGTACTGACTGAGCCTTTTGTGCCATGTCGGTATATGCAGAGATGCAAACATTTGTAAGATTTTGGAGTCCTTTGACTTACTATACAAGTACATGGCAAATGAAATTGTAGTCCTTAATTTAAATGATTTTTTGCATTTTTTTAGAATATTGAACATAATTTGGTTGGTTGTTAAGGAGTGAATGATTCCGGACTAAATTATACCCTAGAAGTTAATATCGCTTGAACAAAATGAATCACACGAGCCTGGCTTCTTAAAATGAGTCAGTTCTTTGAATCAGTTGTTGAAAGGGAACAGATCCACAAGATCAGCCACCCTTCAGATCTCCGGCCCTCCCAGATAAGAAGACCTGTAGCAGATGTACGCGGGTTGTTTGCCTCGTTTCACACTGACTTTACGTTTCTTTTACGTAAAGTAAAAGAAACGTTTGAAATGGATTGGCACCCACATATTTAACCATCCTGCTCCAAAAGAGCACTGGAGTAATCCGACTAGATGCTCTGAACGCAGATAATGCCAGGTTTGAAGCACAGAGAGGATCAGGCATTGGCCGACTGAACCTCTCTTCTGCTTCGTTGGTTTACATGATGAACTCTGCTGGTTTTAGATATGATGTAGAAAGACGGGACTAAAACCGTTCATCAGCCTTTACATTTCATCAGGTCTGTCTTCATAGCAGCATAGATCTTTCATAAGGTCCACCTTGATCACTGAAGAAGTTTGGTTATGACTTCGTGAGAGGGTGCAGATTACATCTGTGATTTGTAATCCAAAGGTCATTTCAAGTACACCCTGAAAGCCTATCACACCTGACTCAGCACAGCCCTTGAAACTTACAGAACTTACAGAACAGAAAATGAAGTCTTTGTGTGATCTGATTAGAGCAAAGACTTTCCGACACTTTGGATTACTTGGTTTAAGACGGGCTGTGTGCACGTCGGGTTTGGTAGAATTCATGCCATCATCTGAGATGGGACGTAATCTAATAAACATCTCGCCCGTCTTCATCTGGCCAAGGTAAACAGATTACCCATCCCATTTCAAATGTTAATCGAGGCAATTAGGCGCCGTGGCAGCATGTTTGGAGGGCGGGACCGGCCCGCCGAAGGACGAGCGCGCGGCGGGAGGCGTGGGAAGAACGCGTTAAGTGATGGCTGACAGATGGTCAACTGATTACGGTCGGATCACACAGGGAGGAGGCTGGCGGGGACGTCGCATTGCCTGAGGGGAACTCCGCAGAGCCACGACACGCTAACAAACAGAAAACGTCTGCAGATGTCCGCATACAACAGAGGTCAGGGTTAGGGTTTCTGCTTTAGTTCACCATGTTCCACACTGCATGAAACCTTCACTTTGGTAGAAATGTGTGCAAATGAATCGAAATTGATTCAATTATTTACACTGCAGCTCCGGGGGAAGGCGCAACACACGTGGACAAGGCTGCTTAATTATGTTATGAAATGTTGGACAGCTGGGGAGCACATAACAATACTAACTAAATTTTTTTTTTTTAACTTCTTGTTACAGTAGAATCAGAAAGTCCAATGTGTTTTAGCAGGCTTTTTAATAAAATACACCAACACAAGTTAGTGCTAATCAGCAACAATATTTATGGAGATACACACATCCTTAAAATTGATTGATATTACATCTGGTAGAATATTCAATAATTTCACTAAACTCCGAGATTTGGGCAGGGGAATAACTTTAGCTGCTCAACCTCTCACGGCTAGCAAAGCATCAGCTAACTCACTTTGGTTACCTAGCAACAACCTGTTGAGCAACTTGTGCAACAGCAGTTTCAGGTTTTGCTACCGCATCTCGTAACTGCTTTAAAAATAAAAAAAAAATGACGTGGAGTGAAAGGAGAAAATGTGCACAACATGTCAAGAGGAAATGGTTGATAAAACAGGAAAGGTCAGGCCACCATTTTGGCAGTATTTCAGATATTTAAAATAAAACCTCTATTGTGGCTATCGACTCATATGATGATACATATCATTATCATTATGTATATTCCAGACACATTGGGCCATTTTATTAGCACAATAAACCATCAGTCATTGTGAAAAACCTGTAAAAATCAAAACTAACGTAAATGTAATTTGACCTAGCATCAAAGCAGTATGTGATGACTTGAAATTGGCTTCTGTCTATTTAAGAAGCTTCTGTTATTTGTGACACCCCCCCCCCCCCCCAGACCCTCTTTCACCGCCGTTTAGAAACGCTGGGTTTGTATAAGAAGCTTAACAGAGGCGTAGCAGCTCTGCCTCTGCTGGCGTTGGCTAATCGCTGCTGCCGCTAGTCTGGAGGAGCTGAGTGGGGAATGCTTGAACATGCAAAAAAAACCAACATATTTTTGTAAAAGTCACATACTGAATTATTTTGGTTAGCTATAACTTAATTTAAGGTACGTTAAACAACAAGCTAGCAGGCTAACATGCTTTCAGTTGCTATGGAAAACTAGCAGCTTCCAGGTCCAAGTCTTCTCTCATTCACTCTGAAACCACAACTGCTGCGTCCAAGTCTTTTGTTTTCACGCCGCTCTCTGCCACGCTGGCTGGTTTCCTCACCACTGTTTTCCTCTCGCCTCATCTTTTGCCCTTTCATTATTTTAAAAGGAAACGTCCTTTTAAACAGGAAGTTTCCCTTCTCCGTCCTGTTTAAAACACCAAGCATTGTGGCGGCCGTTAGCTCGGTCGTCGGCCACTTATTTTATTTCCGTCATTAATAACGTTCCACGTTTACAGAATAAGAGTTCACTCCATTTAGGCCACTGGACTGGACCGGACACAGTAACAAGCACAGACTGGAGCAAGGTCGTCGGTACAAACATTAATTATTGAGAATGAAATGTGACATGTAAGTTTCACTGCGCGCACACTGCGACTCGCTGAGCAAATTAATTTGAAATGCCTTCAGTTAGTCATTAATTCATCCGCACACGCAACAGAATGGACGAGCTTCACTATGGAAATTCTGCAACAATCAAGGTCAGATTTCTGACCTTGTGGCCGTCTCATGAGTAAACACCGCTATTATCAAGACAAAAACAGGTTTTAATGAAAGGAGTCGCTTAATAATGGAATGAGTTTCCACCAACTGGGGTAAGAAGAAGAAAAAAAAAGACCCAAACATTCTTTAATAATTGCAGGCTTTTATAGACTCGTGAAGGATGTGGTAAACAAGAGGATGCAATTCATTTATCTGCCATCTACATGTGTGACTGGATGCGATCGCAACATGTGTCGCGTTTAAACAGGAGGGCAGATCCACAGAATGAGATCTAATTACAGGGTGTGTGTGCAGAATGGATCCGGGACCCTCGGGACAGAGGTAATAGGATGTATTTTTCCTTTTCATTGCAACAACAAAATGCTAGCTGTGTTTGCGACTCCATGTCTTCTACATCCCGGGGAACTAAGACTGAGATTAATCAGTTGACGACATTCCCAGTGGGAGTTCTGTAGTACAAAATTACACTGATGACATTATGGGAAAGGGAATGTTGCTTTGTTATCTGAATGCGCTGATGAATGACGTTGGTTACGGACAAAGTGGATTTTAATTTGAGGAAAACGATGGGAACTATACAGCAAATGATTTTTTAGCAAATGCATTTGTGAACTGTTTCATGAGATAAATGCTACAAAGATTTTAACTTGAAAGTTGAAAGTTCACTTTCAAGTAAAGGAAAAAAGCAAGAAAAGAAAACACCCCTTATAATACACCCTGAAACTTAAATACCCTAGTAAGAATCATTGTGAACGGATAGACTTCTGTGAAAAATGTATTTGTTACACTCAGAATCTGAGAGAGGTCGACCAACCAAGTAAGGAAGTACAGTAACCTTCGCCACTAGCGGAACAAGTCAGAGTCGGGCCGGGGGGCGGGGCTAATAACCGGGCCCTTTATACCCAAATAATAAAGCTCATGATAATTTAACTTTACAACACAGACATGCCTGCAACAGCGGAGCTTACAAGTTTCACCACCACTGAGAGCGACTATGACATTCTGAAATCCATCTGACATGAAGTACAACAAACCAAGAGAACAGAAACATCAAACTACTGGTCACTAATGATGGAACAACACAAATTCAAATCAGTTCAGAACCACGGATGGGTTCGGATCATTTTGACACTTTATCAATTTCAACTCAGAGCCTGGAGCAGCTAGCAACTGCTGCAGCTACATTTATTGTTGACGCTTTGAACCGAGCAGGCAGCAGGGCGCGTTGAAGCGGGTAAGCAGAGGCACGTGCAGCGTGGCGCAGCACCTCGTGCACCTCTGGATGTTTGTAACTCACCGCGGATCGCATGCGCCGCCGTTCAGACAAACTGGATGATCTGGAGGATGCTCTTCCAGGCGGCTACAATGTGAACCTTAACTATAAACGTCTTGGCTCAAAAACGCTCAACCCGAACTGTTGAAAGCGACTATAACTCAGCCTTCAGTCCCTGACATCACCGCTGTACCACCGACAGAGAGAAAAGGGGATGTAAGTTAGGCAGCTGGGCTGATACAGTTTACAATCAGTCTACAGTTAAGTCACACACTGTGAATAATGTCAGAGTTGCTACCTGTAACTAGTCCGGCTCCTTCGCTGGGCTGGCAGTTTTGGCGGGTCTGAATCGCTGCCAACAAAAACTTCCGGTTCGTCTCCAAGACGAGGAACAAAATATGCGTCCAGTTTTTGGCTTTTCCTTGCTCTCTGTTTTCCATCCTTTTCACTTTGCCGCTCCATGGAGCTCATGTTAACTTAGTCCATTAAAATGTTCTAGCTAGTTTGGCATCTGTTGCCAAGTGACTGATGATGACCTAATGACGATCGTGATAATGACGATCCACTTGTAATTTTTTGTGTCATAATGTTAAATGTAAGAGTGAAAATAAAGCCAGTCATGTAGCACAACATTTTATTCAATATTTTACACCCACTATGTCACTAAAATCAGTTGGTCTTGTATAGTTTGTTTTTAGCAACCATGAGTCAACAATGACTGGGGCAACCTACTATATAATCCTATATACATCATACTCAACAGGAGAGGGCCCGCCGCCCCCTTGAAGCTCCGCCCCTGACCTTCGCTGATGACTGTTGTTTTCAACGTTGTCTTAGAATTGGGCAGCAACATTTCAAACTCAGAGTTCAAGAAAGCAATTGTTTCTCAATAGCAGAGCGCCCAGACCCCATCTATACGGAGGAAAACACGGAACAACGCACTGATTTTTACCAGGCTAATGCTGATGGTAGGCAATTAAAAAAAATTCAAATTCATAGGTCTCAGTTGATGGTTAATATCAAGAGTCTGTGGTGTGAAGACTTTGGTGCTCTAAAACCAGACATGTAGGGTCGGTTGGTATATCGACAAAGAAAAACAAACTTTAATTCATAACAGCTGTTAACCATTTACCGCAGTAGTCATGCGTCTCTCTAGCTTTCTCCCACAGCTCCACTCAAGCCTCATCTGATGGGTTTTCCTTACATGTAGGACCAAAACAAAACTGGCCTCATGTGAGTAGAGCACCTCTTCACACAATTTGCTATGTGACAAAAAGGACTCTATTAAATGGCTCTAATACATTATCTTTTTAAAACTGTTTGATGAAAGGTCAAACTTGTGAATCCTTACATCCTTACAACCAACCACATCCCTGACCCAGGTCTTCTTGATGCTGTTTGTTCGCTAACATTCCCTAACAAACATTTAAAGAACAGTTGGATTTAACAGGTGAACACTTTTTTGGATTGTAGAAACTTCTGAAGGCAATTTATTTAAAAAAAGATTTAATTGAGGCTGATTTTTATTTGAGGTGCATTTAAAAGAAGAGAGTCATGCAGTACTTCCTGTTGTTCCGTCGCTTAAAGTCCAAATAAAATACATGGCAGAATGTGAACAAAGTACAAGAGGAAAACTTATTACTTTGTACTCTGACATCTTGACATATTTTTATTTTTACCATATGCAGAAGATGTGCGCGGTGTTACAGTAACCTCTTGGAAAAAGTGTCGAGACCAGGAAGCTTTGTTCCTTCAGAGGAGCGCTGACATCACAGGTGGCGTCGCCGCTGCTGCAGAAACAAACGGAGATGAAAGATTATCACTGTGAAAGCTTTGGCAGACTCATGGAAAATGAATATCCTCAAAACTGATTAAAATTGCACTCAATGTCGTATGGGAAGAAAGAGTATTCCCTTTGTGAGTAAACCATTGGGATTTTCAAGCAGAATGTGATTTTACTGAACGCTGCTTTCACAGATCTTCAGAGACTTTCCACTAATTAGTCTGATCCCAAAATGTGTTGCAGCATCAAACAAGTGATTAAAACGTGAAACTGATTAATCCACACAGATTAAAAGCATATTTCTGATTATGAATTTAAAAAAAAGCATCTCCCATGTGATCTTGCTTGTGATAGCATTGATAAAATAGCATAAAACTTCGATTGACTTCCCCGTCCCACAGCTAATGAGCGAGAACTCATCAATATCACTTCAGTGGAGCAAACAGAATCAGAGATTCTCACTGAGCTGCTCGGCTACGAACATCAGAGGAACTGAGGGGCTTTACTTGAAAAATTCACCACACTTAGTTTTTGGTTTTGGTTTTTTTTGGGGGGGGAGAAATGTCACAGATGGACCTGAAGATACTCAACCATATTTCTCCACCTGGACATCGATGGCCAAGTGGAATTGAACTGGAGCGAGACACAAAACGCGCAAAAAAGACGAGAAAGAACCAATAAACCCAACGCCTGAGTTTCCAAAAATGACACCGGAGGGTAAAAGCACAGTTGCTCACCAGGTGTGAGGGAAACGAAAAAGAAAAGCTAATCTAGGGAGCTGTGTTGTGTTTTCCACATTCTGTCTAAAAAAGCTGCTATTTTTGATTAGATTCAGAATCTTAAAAAAGCAATCAGTGATAATTGGTTATTATTTGTGAAGAAACAGAGCTCAAGCACAAAGATTAAACTCAGCTTCAGAATGTAGTCATGGTAACGCAACAATCCAAGATTGTTTTTGTTTGGCACTGTTACAAATTAAACTAGCTAACTTCTTAAAGTATTAAATTTAAATGTTAAACCATTTAAAATATTGTAATAATCTATGCTGAAACCGTTAAATCAGATTTAATAGCATTGTTCTCAATTAAAAAAAATAAAGTAATAGAAATTCTATCCCTACAGTCTTTGGTAAAGCTTCATCATTTCTGAGGGGCCCCGAAAGTCTGAGGGGCCCTAAATAGCTGTTAAGTTTATTACTTTATGAAAATTAAACTGGAGTACAAAAATTTATATATTCTTTTGTGCCTACCTTTTTTAAGGACTATATTTATATGCTAAAATGTTGTCAATAATGTCTTCCAATAACATATAACGTAATTACCAAGTCATATTTTTACATTTCCTGTCATCTTTTAATATTTTTTGACAGAAAAACATGGCGGACCTCTTGGTGGGCTGCCCTAGTGCCGCTTAGCAAGTTTTCTGGAGGAAACCCAGAACTCTGGAGGAGAATATGAGATTTCCAGCCACTCGACTGGAATATTTTCTACTCTTTTACTCTCCAACAGACATTTCGACACATACATTATTTTTTTTGTGACTGTTCTTCACACACGAGTTAGCTCACTTTAGTAGGAGTCCAGCGCTCTGCTCAGAGCTTTGAGACATTTTGGTTTTCGGCCCTGGACGCGGCTAACGCTAAAATCCCCGGCTTGAATTAGTCGCAGTTCACTGGGAAGCCTCTGCAATCTACCAGTTAGCCTTCTGGGGCCCAGTGGGGAGTGTTCACTGCAGGAAGGAGACCTGGCAGCAATCTCCAACAACCCCCTTCCACACACAATGAGGGGTGTGAAAATACTCTGTTGCAACGCTATTAATGTTATGCAGTTCTGTGAAAGAGTATTTGCAAGTTTTTGCTTTTTGTTGCACTTAAATGTTTTAGTCAAATAAATGTTCGTATCGGACAAATATAACTCCAGTAAAAACGAAAGGTTTTCAAAAGGCAATTTTTCTTACTTTCTTTGCTAGAGACGTTCAGGTTTGAATACTAAAACCTGTAGATAACATGAAAAAGGTAAAAAAAATAAAATAAAATTAACACACAAGGCCCCAATCTAAAGAAATTCAGGAGTAAATGAAAAGTTGAGACATTTTGTTTTAATGCCATCCAGTTTTAATATATTATAACTCATAATATGGTAAAACTGTCTTGTTCTTTTCATCAATATTAAGGAATTATCTACTTAAAACAAGCTAAAATTTCTTGCTCAAAAGTTACTTGTTTTGTCTAATTTCAAGAATAATAAGATATTTGCTTTAGAAACTAGACCAAAAATAGTAACATTTTGTGGTCATGTAGTGATCTTGATGACCACTTGACTTTAGGGAACATATTCTGGGGGTTGGTGAGACAAAAGTGGGACTTTATGGGTGGGGACATAAGTCCTGCATAGAACATATTATGAAAAGGACATAATATTAGCTAATCGATTATGGTGTCCGAAGTTGGATGATCTGGATCTGCTTTGCTGCCCTGGTAGCTGAACTAAATAATAACAAGAATAATAAATTGTAAGTTGTAAGTTAGGGAATTAAAAATGTCTGCCTTCTACCAGAAAATGCTGAACCAGCATAAGCTCAAGCACTCTTGGGATATGCAGCAGGAAAAATAACACAAAAAATCAGCAAAATAATAATAGTACAGATTGTGGTGTGGCCTAGTCAAAGTTTGGACCTAAATACCATAGGGTAGCTGTATCTTGATCTTACTGGAAAACCCTCTTATGGGAAGAGCAAAATATGATGGGGGGGGGTGTGAGTAAGTTTGCCGGGCTCTGTGAATGCAAAACCCCCCAAAATTAAAAAGATTTAGAGGGAAAAATAATTCAAATAAAATTGGTTAACATTTGCCTGAGGTAGGAGAATTTCATTTCTACAAATGCCAGTCTTGACATTTAAAGTCTCACACGTCCTCCAGAGTCCATGGGAGTCGAATGAGACAGTTTTAGGTTTTCATGAAAAGTTGAAACACTCGTGCAGAATTTAAACTCGTGTCCATTCTCAGTCGTCTCTGAGCGATGAGGCTTGAGGTTCTGCAAACAGGAGATAAGGCCCACCTTTTAAATCAAAGTCAGTTATTAAAAGTTGTATGTTTTGTGGTTCTTTTCATCCAAGCAGTGAGACATTTAGTCCCAAATTTTGCTAAATTTGCTGCCAGGCTGTGTGGTGAGGATGATATTTAAAATGGAAGTGTTTTAAATATCGTAATAACCATCCAGTAAATTAGACCAATTGGAGCGCTGTGGAGGGCTTTAAGGGAATAGTCCATGTTCTTTGAGGCGAACAGTTTTACCCACAACATGTGAACTCACTTGGCATCTTAATTTAGTATAATTGAAGATTAGTTGGTCTTGGAAGGAAAGTCTGAGAGGAGACAAAGATTTTCCTCCTTAAGGCCGTTCTGGTCACTAGCAGTTTATGTAAATTTACTTTTAATTGGGCGTGGTGAAATCTTCTTCCCCTCTAAATGTTGAAACAAAGCGTTATGCCGTCCAGTAAGCTTAAGCCGTAAGTATTATGATGGTGAAGGCTTTAAATTTTACAAACAGGAAGAGCACCAACTCCTACCTCAATTTCTCAGTTGAATAATCACCTGCTTCTCTGTCCCCTAGGAATCCAAAGCACTTTACAGTCAGTCATTCACCCATCCAGACACACACACACGCACACACACTCTGAAACACCCCAACAGAGTTAGCTGTTTTCTGATGAGAGAAGGTGATTTCAGTCCTGTCTTCATTTGGATTAGCCATTAGCTTCAGCCTCTACGTTTAGCTAATCCGTTAGCACTTGAAACTCGGGGCATCTGCAGGTTTCAGCGAGTTGAATTCAAGACTTTTTAAGACCTTTTTTATTGCCATATGTAATGATATTCAAGACCAAAAGAAGAAAGAGGGTGATTGGCTGATCCTCCTGCATTAAAATTTACCGTAGCAAACATTGTGACATTTCTGAGGACTTTTTGTAGCACTCAAGTTTTGTTGCTATGTGTTGCTATGTGTTGTGTGTGTGTTTGGTTTCACCCTGAGTGGCAACGACTTTCGTCTCTCGCTGTCATTTGTTGTTCTGCTGACAGACGCAGCGCAGCTATCTAGCTAGTAAAAGTATTAGCTAGCTAGAACGTCTGAGCGCGACTCAAATTTTTGATGTTGGGGGGGAAAACAGCTACTTGCAAGATTAAAATTTCTCTTCATGGTACAATTTAAACCCTGTAATTTTAAAAAAAATTGTAAAATTAATTTAAGACATTTTAAAGATTCAATTTTAGATACACGACTTTTTAAGGCCACAGGGACACCCTGGAATAAAAAATAAAAGAAATAAAAGCATGTTGTTGCTACGGTTACCCATCATAACTGTCACAAAGATGAGAAAAAAGGTAACAGCAAAAATCCTTCTAGCTGCACAGTCAGGGGGGATAATTATTCAAAGAAGGAATGAAAGGGAGGAATAAATGTTTGTTTTATTAATAGAATAAATCAGAATGAATGTAACAGAGCTTCTCCAACAAGCGTTCTCCTTGAGGGACGCAAGACCCGAATAACTGAACCATCAAACTTTTTCACATGTTCCAGTCAGCTGCAGTTTGTTTTGTTAGCCAAGCTAAAAAGTTGGAGACTGTGGAGTTCCAGGAAATGGCAGGGAAAACACCTTTCAGACAGCAAGCCTGCGCTTCCTCAGATTCACTTGTGTCTCTGATGAGTCTTAGTGACAATGACTTGGAAAAAGGTCATAGAAGCTGAGAGACAAAAAAAAATGAGACATTGCTAAAGGACAAAAGAATGAAAACTGTTCCGGCTGCACACCAAACTGCTGTAATGAAGATGGGGTGTGCAGACTAAGGATTATGTTTTCTTATTTAAAGCAGCTGAATAACCTGACTGTAAAGCTGCTGTCATCAAGCACAAGGCGGAGGGTCAGCAGACTATAAGCCTTTCAAAGCGGTCTGTGCTGCGTAAAGGAGACCCCTCTGGAGGAGGATAAAAACACAGATTAACATTTATTTGTCCGAAACACACCATCATCAAACTGCCCCCATAAGTTTGTGCAGCTGATAAAGGAAGTGAGGATTAGTAATTCTGAGTGTTTTGTGTACTGTGACCTGACTTGAAGAAGATGTAGTGTCCTCTAAATATTTTGACTATTCCAGCAGTCTAAACATCAGGCAGAAAGCCAATAATTCTTGTTTCTTCCCTTTGTGTGTGATCCTGTTGTCATTAATGTGAACATTTTTAGCTTTGCCACATGATGGCAATCGCTTTTAAATGAATAACATGTTTTAAAAAATTAACATGACAATATGCGATTGATGAGTCTCGCTTGATTAACATTTTCAGGGTTACTCCAGGTTCCACTGAGTCACATTTAAGACTTTTTAAAACATTTGAGAAACCATTGTGAATCAAATTTAAGGCAGAAGACTGGCAACAAAGTGAGCCAGGGACGAAAATGAACGTTGTCCAGCTTTGTCTTAAGCAGTGATTTTTTTTTCTAGTTTGCAAGGGTGGCTATTATTGCTGTATTGGTAGCAAAGGCATTTTCATGATACATGATACATTCACTGTAAAACTGTTTAAATGTGAACCCTTTTTAGGCAAGTGTTGCAAATTACCAGTCTGAATAGAGCCAACATGTTGTACTATAGGTGCTGGCTGATAGATTTGCCTCCAGTGCCAGTGAAGCGTGTGAAATGCATCTCCTTCATAATAGCAGAAGTGTTTAATTGGCTGACTACATAGCTTTTAGCCCGTAAACTAAGAATATTCAATTTATGTCGTTAACTCAAATTACCTGCGTTGTGCCGTTTCCTACTGATGAAATGTCGGCATAAACAACAGGACACACAACTTCTGAATGGTATTTTTAATTTTCAGTTTTTTCCGGGGTTACTCTGTGAGAAAAATGTCAAGTTACAGCCAAACATTCACAACAATTAACAATAACATTTGGATTATTTAGCCTGTCATAGCAGAAAAAACTGGGGGTTAATTGATCAAACTCATATTTTCACCGTATTGATTCATCAATGTTTCAAACTTGCTAGCTGGGATAGCTAAATATCCCGGATAACGAGCTAAATATTTAGATAAGTTCATTTAGGGGTTTGCAAAACCCAGCTTTTATTTTGATAGTCCTCAGAAAGTGAATTTGTATCTTGGCTAAATGAGCTAAATATTTACCTTGGTAACTACGTAAATATTTAGTTTGCTAGCTAAATATTAAGATTGGAGCTAAATATTTAGTTCACTAACAGTTAAGTTGTTAATGTTAGACACAGACAAATGAGTTAGTATACAAGGCAACTATGTCTTTAACTTTTTATGCTAACTGTCTTTAGCATTTTATGCTCATATTTGGCACAGGTAGCATTAGAAAAACAGCCGTCTCCTTGTGATGAAGAATGAAGATCTTCATCTTAACATGACAGCATTTTGAAAAACACTTTAGATTAAAATTAAAAATATTTATTTCACGTTTAAGAGATACAGTACAGCTATCCTGAGCTGCCTGCCTCTAATTTCAGACAATAATGACATTAACAGACATTAACATTAACACGGCCTATTTTCACTCATCTGTTCGGAAATGGATCAATTAGCAAGTTAATTGGAAGAGCGTAAAGGGCTGATTGGGCCGATCAGCTTTGAAAATGTTTCCTGATTCAAGCCTGGGCTTCTCCACGTTCCGAAAATCATTTCAATGCATAACTGAGGTGGAGGCGGTCCGGATTAAACGGCTCGATACGACACAGTTTCTTGTGTAATGGAGGGATTCCTCTGAGGAGCAGCTCAATTTCCAGGTGGATTGCCCATGAGCAGGAAGTCACGCAAACATTCGGAGCAAACATGGAACTGAATTAAAGCTGCAGAGCGCCGGAATGACCTTCACAATTAGTGCAGACTGCAGCAGCGTTGGTTCACAGAGCTGAAAGGAGAAATTGAAAGGAAGGGAAGGAGAGAAGAGACGCTGAATGAAAAGCTGCATGTTGTTTACTCTGTTAAAGTGGTTTTCACGTGAAGTCTGCCAGCACAACAGAAAATACGTCAAAGAAATATTTTTATGTGATTTCCTGATGATCCAAACGGCAGAACAAGAAAGCAGTTTTAACACTGTTTCACACAGCATCTGTTTGTGAGAATTAACAGGGTTTTTTTTTTTATAGACTCACACTTTACTCCACCAATAAGCCAAAAAGGTTTTTATATGACGTAAATAAATTTCATGAAATTACAGCCAAATAAAATGGTCAAAGACGACATGGAATCAAATAATAATCACATCTGGAGTGTTTTGTAAATTTACACATGTTGTTTTCACATGTTGTCTTTTTGTAAACCGCAAATATTAATCTGCTTTGTTGAGGTTTCAAGAAGATTTTATGACGTAGAAATCATAAAGATGATGTATTATTTTCAGATTTTTTTTTTCAGTTCCAGCTGAAAGTGTTTTGAAGTATACTGTACGTCCAGAGAGAGACTGAAAGATAATCTTATTTTCCTTAACAAAGCAACTCAAACCCAGTCAGATTGAATAAAAAAATTATCTGTCAATATTCAAGTATTGCCGCAAATTAAGGCCTTGACTTTAACTAGGCCAGAGGTTTGCAGCCTGCAGCTCTGGAGTTGACCCGTTTCACTGTTGCAATTATAAAACCAAAAAGGAAATGTTTTCCATTATGAACGCAACAAGAAATGGTCATTTTAGGAGTTCTCCCATAAATTCTTATGCAAAATCGGCTTTTAATACCAACAACAGGCTCTTAAAAGGAATTGTGCTACCAACCGTTTCCCCTGTGTTGATCTATCACATGAAATCCTGTTTGATTCCTTCCTGATATCAGTTTTGCTCCAACAGCCGAGGAGGTGTAAGAGCAACGAGATCCAAATAAAAAGCTTATAAAAATATTATTTCAGAGCAAGGAAGTTAATATTACGGGTACTAAAGAGTTACTAGGGAGGATCTGCCAAGCTGTGAGGTAAGTGTTGGTGCTGGTAAGCTAATAAAAGATCCTAGTGCCTGTTTTCTTTTATCGTACATCGTTTCACACATCTATGGAGACGGGAAATGAGGACAACAACCTTTAAGTGAAGGATTGCAACCACTTTATCACATTGAGGGAAGAATGTGCCGAGATTTACTGTTCAAGATTTAACCATCCCAATTTGCTGAGGAAGCGTATTTAAAATGTAGGATTTTTAAAGCTGTTCGTCTCGCTGACCGAGTTTATTTTCTTAAGTAACACGGATGGAGTTGTGGAAGTAAAGAAGGAAAACAATATAGAAACGTTTTTGAAGGTGCAGCGAGCTGAAGAGAGCAAGAAAACATTGACTTGCTAAAATATTCCAAAGCTGACTTTGCTTTCCTGCAGGAAAGCAGCTTTAAACCTAAAGACGGCCCCGGGTTCAATACTCAGACTGCAATATTAAAGGAAAGGGACTTTTTTTCCACTTCCATGTTTTGCTCCGATGGGAATCTGAAGTTTGTGGCTCAGTGTTGGCCCTAAAGTTTATGTACATATATTCTCTATTTAACTCAGATGCTGCTAGTTTTTGAGAATTCCACAGAGCGAAGGCATGCGCCCCTCATGTTTTCTTAAACTAAAGCATCTGCACAATATCTGTCTGTCAAAAGTCAGTTCTTTGACAAAATGTTGACCAAAAGTCAGTCTCTCTAAGTGGACATTACAAATCCAGATCCTAGTTCTTTAGGAAGTTTTGTGGGTTGAGCTCAAAAAGCTGGAAATAATATATTACCTCCAAAAGACTATATGAAAATGTACAAGTACCATTTTGAGATAATTAAGTTATTCCCAATTAAAGGAGGAATGTTGCAGAAAACCCTTTATTGGCTAATGCCAATAATTGCAATCAAATACCGTCTGTCATCCCTGCTATCCAGCAGTACCTGTTTAATGTTTTTAACATTTAAACTTTACCCATCAAAAAGATTACTTGAGTGTGAAAAAGGCTGAAATTAGAAAAAGCAAAACGCTCGGGAACCTTTTGTTTCCAAGGAAACGCTCTTCTCAGCCTTGTGATTGTTTTTAATTTTGTCAGAAAAATCTTCTCCACTCTTTTCTTCTTCATCCTTCACAGTTACTGACTGTTGAATCTTTTCCTGTTCCAGTTCCTCATGAATCAGTGAACACCAGACTGACACTACAGTAAACACATATGTTATTAATAAGTCCTTTGAGTTGCTTCTGCCACGCAGAAAGAAAGGCTTCCTTTCAGTCTTCTTTTGAGTTTTGTAGTTAGAATCGTATCAGGAAGTTGTGAACATCTGCAGGAATCCATGAAGGAAACCTGAAGATTCCTCAAACCTGAAACAAGTAAAAATCCTAGCAGGATCCATATGATCTTATAGAAAATTTTATTTTGTTTTTGTATTGTAGTTTCTCAACTTTACTGCACAAAAAATTTGATTCTTCTCAATGAATATTTATTTTGTACTTTAAACAATTCACACAAATCGGTCCAAATCAATATGTTGCTATAATATATATAATAAGTATTATATTGTAAAATGTATAATATAAGTATTTTGTTGACGCTTATCAATGTTTTCTGTCAAAATAATTGAAAAGAAAAATCCAAAGGAACTCCTAACAGGTCAGAAGTTTAATGATACGTCACATTGTATGTGAGGTATTGTTATCGGTATTGGTGATAACAATACCGATAACAATACCAAGTGATAGTATGAATGTGGTTGGTTTCACTAGAAGAGCACAAAATACACCCAGTCTGTTTTTCTGTTGAGTTTCATGTCTGTAAAAATTGTTTTACGGATAATTTGACAATTATCTCAAAGTCATATTATAGATGTTTTATTGTTTTTACTTGTTCATTTGAAGTGGTAGAAAACCACTTTCTTCAAAAAGCATATTTTCCATCATCACTGGAGACGAATTATGTTTCTTATATCTGTGAAAAATGTTCTGAAAACGTCGAGTCTCCCATTGTCAACAGATAATCAAAAGCATATTGAGATTCTGACTTTCCTGAAGTTAACTACCAGAAAAGAACTACAGTTCTTCTTCTCAGGAACTCAAAGCTCAGCTATTAGTTCTTTCCTGGTCTTTACAGGCTCTGCAGTGCCCATTCAAGTGTCTTTGAACAAATAAGATTGGAACTTCAAATTAATACTCCCTCGTCTTTGAGGCAGAAGAGAACAGAAAGTTCTCAGGTTTAGTTGCAGACGCCATCAGAATGTGTCTTTGCAACCGAAGATTCCTTCTTCTTCTTCTTCTTCTTCTTCCAGGATTGGCTCGGCTAATTTAGTCGGCATAAATTGGCTCTTTGAAATCTTGCAGCACCAAGATGACTTCTCCAAATTGTATTAAAATGAAAAATAAGAATCACCTCGGAGTTCTTCAGTTTAATAATTTCACAATCATTTCTGACCTGCCTTTGCTTTCTACTTATCTTTTATAGATAAGTGGCCCAAAGTCTGAAATTACAAATATTTCAGGGTAAATTTACAAGGCATAATATTTTAAACAGAACATAGGTCTGGCTGCAAAAAGGTCATCATCACCTAAATGTGCAGAACTGACAAAATACCAACGATGCTTTATATGCTTCATATGAAGCATATAAACTTGAGGCTTGGCCCACTGTGGCCCCTCATGTGGCCCTCTATACTCTCTAGATTATTTTATCAATCATATCAGAGCAGGTTTTATCCGCTCACCCATCACTCCCTCTAGATTTTCGCAGAAATTCATGCAAACTTGACAGATCCCGGCGTTTTTTCACACTAATTGTGAGTTTATTGCAATTTTATATTTTTTGCAAAACTGGTCAAAAATCATGGGGGTTTAATGTGATGCTAACATCAACCTGAAGGTGGCAGTGTGTCTTACTTCTACTCCACTACTGCCTCAGCTTTACTTGATATCAAGGTAAAGTTATTTTACCATCACACAGAAGCATAAATATCTCAAAGCTTCTTTCAGTTTTTCAACTGGCTCCACAAAATCAGTGATTTTTGATTACAAACAAAAACACCACAAAACCAGTCACGGACTCCTGGATTGACTGATCAGTGTGAAAAAAATTTCAAAATGATTTATTATTAAGAAGTCCTTATTGAATGTAGGCACAGCTATTTGTAAATGTTTCAACATTTTAAAGGATGTTATCAATACGTTTGTCGCAACCGGCCCTTTAAGGACACCCATGATCTTGGTGTGGCCCAAAAGGAAAACGAGTTTGACGCCTTTACTGTGGACTTCAAACGGAAATGATTTTTTTTTTTTTTTTTTTTTTTTGACGGAATAAACAGTTTTTTTTAAAAAAAATCCGTCCATCTCTTTGCATATTTTCTTAACCGTCCCGCAGACCTTGTGCGTGGTCTGGCGGGGACCCGCTGATTCTGATCTAGATTTGGTTTTAAAAAGTGTTTTATACAAAAACAAAAGTGGTATATTGTTGTATAACCGATTTCACCCTCTCAGTTAAAGCTGAGAGGGTGGAACGCAGTCAGCTTGAGTATTTGCTAAAAGAAATGGGACCTCTCTACGTCCCCGTGGGAACTGATGGCGGCTTCCTCGCTATTTTTAACCTGCTTGCCGTTTCCAACAATGGCTGCGAAGCGCCGAGATTGTGAATGAGCTGAAGGCCTCTGTGCTAATCGCGTTGCTCTGTCTTCTGTTTCTCTGACAGAATGAAACGACGAGAAGAGGAAACAAATGGAGGGGAAAATCAAGTGAAAACAGATCGGAAACTCTTTGCGACGACAGAAGCTGTGATTCTGTTTGGGCTTTTTGTTTGCGCCGCGACTGAATGACGACAAACTGTTGGCGCTTTTGACTTTTTCGCATCTACGTCGGCCTCCTCTGAAGCCTCCTGGTCTAAAAAGAAAAGAGAAACGTTTTAAAGGCTCTCTGTTTTAGTCTCCCTTCATCTTATTTTATTTCATGTCAACCTGCATGCAGAATTCTTCGAAACTCTTCCGATAGTCGAGTTTGGATTGTTGGGTTTGAAGGATGGAAGAGTTACGAGTCAGAATTGATTTTATTGGATATATTTTTTAATAATTTATTTTTAAGAAGAAAGAACATGTTGTGTATATAGATGTGTGTTTGGAAGTACTTTTTGTCTTGTTGAAAATAAAATAAGGGTCAAAAATAATAATAATAAAAAAACTGGTTGGGTTTGGTTGATTTTTTTCCTTTGCTGTAACAAATTAATGTTTTGTTGTTGTTGTTTTGCTGTTGGGAAACCTGTTAAATTTCACTTTTATTAATAATAATAATAATAATAAAAATGTTTCTTCCATTTTGTTAAAACTGTCCTTATGTCATGACAGTATAATCTGTGGGGGAGGGGAAATCAAGCCTGCTTCCTCCCTGTGGTCTTACTGCCATCTGCAGGAAAGCACCACTTCCTATCAGAAGCAACCAATCAGAGCCAGGAGGCGGGTCTTAGCGTAACCGGGTGGACTCGCTTGGAATCAGAAACTGAGAACACAGCTAATTCGCAGCTTCTTTTCGTCAGCATTTTCACATTTTTATTTAAAATTTGCAGAACAGTGGGTGGATGGAAACATGACTAATGAGAGTTAAGGCGCAGAACTGCCACTGATGTCAAGATCTGATCTGGAATCCAAATACTCGCCTCAACCTACAAATTATTTTACAGCTAAAATTCATTACCAAGAGGCAAAGATGAAAGAAGATCAACCAAACACATATTTCTTTGATTTTTGTGCTGTAATGTAATATAATGTAATATCTGAGAAAACTCCTGAACTTGTCCTAACGTAACAAAGCTCTCCATGATTCTACAAAAATGTGTTTTTATTTTATTTACCTTTTATTTGAGGTGCATCCAAAAATCATCCACTGATGTGAATTGGTAGATTTTAATTTTGACTGGTCAACCCCCCCCCCCCAAAAAAAACAGCCATTTTCCAATCTGTGAATGTACTGTACCAAAGGAAACCACAACACTCTTCAGTGTGGTAGTTGTTACTGTGTGAGGAACACTCGGTCAAGATCAAGGAAATAAAAAAATGCAGTTTAAGAGAAAATTAGGTTTGTAAGCACGTCGACGTTCCAGTCACGTGACAACAGAGAAGCTGACCTCTGGTCGCCATTTTGTTCCATCTCAGCTGTAAGGATTTTCACATTTTTAGGATTAAAACAGAGCATCTATTCATATCATCCTTTGAAAGGCTTGCTACAAAGTTGTGCACAATGTATAAAGAAACTCCTGGTCACAGTTTGTAATACTCAGTCACTAAAACATGATACCACGTCACATTTGACCTGGTTTTTCTGGCGATCCGTTGCGACTCATTTGTCTGCCCTAACTCCACCAAGAATTTTCTCCACTTTCTAGATGTCAAAGTCATGCAAGATCACTAAATAATTTCATGAGCTGGATGTGTACAGCACATGTCTGACTAGGCTGGATTTACATACTTTTCTCGCAAGCTAACGATGAAAATACCGTCTTTCGTCGTCTGGTAAAGGAACTGTTACTGCTAAGGACTTCACAGAACCGCACTTCAAAAGTATCTGGACCGGCCGTTTAAAGAGACGGCCTTTCCTCACACGCAAGCGTAACGTCGCCGCTGATGCTAGCAGAAATATTTAGTGACTTCTCACTGGCAGAAAAACTAAATGCGAAGACGATTTACGTGAGGCCAAATTGTAACTTCCTACACACTTTAAGTACTTCGTAGGTTTTCAGTGGGTTTTCCAAGGAGTTAAAAAAAAAAACTAAAATCAAGCAAATAAAGTTTTTAGTTTCGTAGGAGAGGGATGTCATTCATGGTAGACCCCAAAGGATTTTGCACGTTTGTCGTATAAAAAAAAAAATAAAAAAAAAGAAATCTAGTTTTCTGTTCGATTGCTTGATTGAGTAAATGTATCTTCAGTTATAACGCCAGGATTTGTCTCTTCCTCTTAACAGCTCAAATCAAGCCGAGTTTGATGGATTTAAAGCTGATTTAAAGCTAAAGTCAACATTTCCATAAGTTTTACTTACTGTAAAAACTTGGCTATGAAAAGACGAATAGTTTGCGTTTTACTTCACATTTGACATTTCCACTGATTACAAATAAAAGACTCCATCTGCATCTACGCTGGACGGGCCAAACCTTCATCTGTTCTACTAGTTGGTGTTTGCAGACTTATTAGGAAACTTTTTCTTTTACCATTATGATTTTCTTTTCCTGGAGGTAGAAAATTTTTTTTTTTTTTTTTAATCAAAAACCTATTTTCATTGTACCTTTTTATTTCCTCATCAGCAAAAAAAAAATGCCTTAAAAAAGACAATCGACAACAAATGTCTGTACGCATGTTGTCAAAGCAATAAGTAAACTTCATTTCTATGTTGTCATGGAAATGTATTATGCTACTGAGCAATAGCTGCTTTATAAAGGTGACTTTGTTTCATTACAAAAATATGGCACAACTTATTGTTGAGCAGCTCTGTTATGAAAAATGGAAGTAAAAGAAATGTTGACATGAAATGTTTGGAAGATTATATTTCACAAAGGGGATCTTTGCTTTTTGTCTCAACAAGCTGTCAAATGTGAAGCTCAGACCTTATTATAGTTGTTCTCATGTGTACAGATTTGAATTCCTTTGCATGTAAATATGATTCTTCAATGTTATCAGCGTCTACGAATCCATCTGCTCAGAAAAAGACACAAAAAGTCATTTCATGTGAGGTCTCTCAGGTTTCTGCCTTCATCCAGTTCGATCAGCAGCTTCAGTCTTCATAACACAAAGGATGAAAGCGGCGTTCGCTGCTAAAAGCTGAGCGGTTCCACTTTCATTGATTTCATTCCCAGTTCAATGAAGGACAGGCTGCAGTCGTTGCCCGGCTGAAGGAATCTTGCTCTTGGGTTTGAAAGAACAAGATTCGTCTTTCAAAGTGGAAGAAAAGTTGCACAGATGTAATAAAGTGGATTTAGTCCAAATCTTTTGGTCCTCTGGATTTTCTCACATACAGCCGGAGAGTCGCTAGAGAAACTCTTCACTCTCTTTTATTTACATTTTTTAACAAATTGTAACCACAAACTTAAATGTATTTTTGCAAGTATAACACGATAAGCCGACACAAAGCGATGTGAAAATGTAAGGTAGAAGAGAAATGATATGTTGTTTCGTTTGTTTTAGCCCCTCCAGTCATATTAACTGTAACTCTTAAAACTCCACACTGCACCTTTTATATAAGAAGGGTTTTTGTTTTTTACATATTTGCTAAAATGTTAACTTTGTCTTGCGGATAAATTGGTGGGGGGAGGGAGGGGGTAAAAAAATCAAGTACCACCTGACACCACTCGGCAGGTTGTCACTCTTGTGCTCACAGATAGTCAAACTACAGCTTCTTAGCGTAGGCGTAGCCTGACATGAACGCTAACACTCGTTAGCATGGCCCCCGACGACGTCAGATAAACAGTGTTCCCGTTGGTGTTTACATTTACATAAAAGTGTTTGTCTTACAGACCTAAAAATTGGGAGGTCAGGGTTGTTTCTGTACCACTAGCACATTTAGCAGCACAATCACTTGGTGATTGACAACGCTAAGACTCGCCTGCTGTCTCTGATTGGTTGGTTTTGACCGAGAGCACTTCTGCAGATTGCTGTAGTAGGAGGAGGCAGAGGAGATCGGTCTTTTCACAGATCATTTCATATTTCCATGGCAAACTGAAAGCTTTAACAAATATAAAAGTTACATATCGCAGCTTTCAGGAGTTTACATCTAGACCAGCTTTACACAAGACCAGGCGGAAATGTTTGACTATAGCTGAGAAATTTCGCAGTTGGACGATACCAACATATGGTTTGATCTTTTCACTGCTGCTCTCCTGTTTTGTTTTGTTTTTCTTCTGCCACAATTTTTGATTTTCCCATGTCTTGACAGATTTGTAGTAATTCCACGCCCCTTCAGATCTTTACTCAACTTTCTCGCGGACCTCTCTTCTCTGCCATGTTTCTTGTTCTTCATGTTGCTGTTTGTGCTGATGTTCTTTAACAAACTAAACCTTCACAGAAGAGCTGGCTTTATACTAAAATGAAATTACACACACTGTTTATGATTGACCCAAACATATGTCACACTTTTCAGATTCCTGGTTGTAAAAGGGAACTTGAAAACTGTTTCCCTCCCACTTCACAGGTCACAGAAAATCCCACAAAGCATACTCAAGGTCATAGATGAAAGATGAAAAAGACCAAAAAAAAAAAAGTACATTTTCAAGCATTCTGAGTACTTTTGCAACTTTTACCTTTTCCACATTCAGAGGAATAAAGTCAAGATTTTAAGCCTGAATTTCACTGACTTCCTTTGCCTTCCTTCCCTTCGCCTGCATTGTCACAGAGAAAATGCTGCTTCTGCGTTGTGCAAATTTCACCTTATTATTTAAGCATGCCCTGCACACATTTTCTTTTCCTTTTTATTTTTTTATGAACAAGTAAATTTGGATTAAATAAACTGTTGGTCTGCAGGATTTAATTGCCAATCGGAGCTCAAGTAGCACAGGAGTCACTACCAGAAGCGCATCCTGCTGTTTGTATCGATTCAGCTCCTATTGGAGCAACTTCAGCGTCTACTTTGAATAATATATGATGTATGAATTATGAATGATTTTTGCCGCTCAGCCAGTGGAAACAGAAGCTCAGCGGCTTCTGTGCGAAGGAAGTTTTGGTTAATTAGGAAAAAGAAACATCATTATTCTGACTGTGTCAGCTGATATATGTTTTTTGTACTTCCCCTCGTGCCTGTGTTGCAGTTTCAGTTAACATTTATAAGACTAAGCAGTGGTAGTTACTCTGCTAATTCACTGAATTTCCCTTTATTTATCAAATCTAAGTTTATTTTCTTGCAGGGCACTGTTGAGTAGCACTGTTTTAAAGTCAGTTTTACATGGAGCTGCATTGTCTACTTTTAACTTAGCATAAAATTGTTAGCTAAGAAACAAAATAAGATTATTCTAAAAATGCTTAATAAAGTTTCCGACAACCATAAAACCTTCTGCGAGACATGACATTAAAAATTAATTATCAAAATTCTCTTAAAAATAAGAGAATCCCAGCCTAATTAGTTGGGGGTTTTTTTTCTTTAAGTTATTTCAATTTGGTATTTTCATTTTGGGAAATAGGAACGGATCTTGGCGTCGTCACGTTTTAACTCAACTTTGCTTCAACAGTCAGCTGAAAGCCACATAAATTTTTAAGTGATACTTTGTGAGCAAATTTTTGAGTTATATCATAATTATCTTGCTAAAGCTAACTTATTGTATCCACTAAAAAAATGAATAGTGAAAGTCTTTTTCTCGCCCCTTTTTATGGCGCCCCTAGGCTCCTGGCGCCCTTAGTGTTGGCCTCTACCGACAAAGCCGAAACATTTCTGTCACTTCCAACAAGTTTGGTCCAGACTGATTATCTTTGGATTAATATATGTAATCCAAAGATAATATTCAATGAAATCATTAAATATCATTAAATATTCCGTATTTAATGATTTCAAATGAACAATTTGTGGCTAAAACATCATAACAAATACAGTCAACCTTCAGGTTTAAAGTTTGTTATATGACTCAATAATCACTCAATAATCTTAACTCTATGGAAAGTAAAATCAAGAATAATAAATACATTTTAAAACAGAACTGATTAACCGCATTGATGGCAGTGTAACCTGCTTGGACCGATCAGCCTGATAGACGTTTCACGTGTCAACAATGGCAAACTTCATTAATTCGTGGCTCACATGAGAAGCTGGGCCAACAGTCAGAGTTTGAGGTCTCCTCTCTGCAGAGCAAATCTGCCCTGGTACCGTCAGATAACCAGCTATGTAGTATGGCTGAATTGCAACGACAAGACAAAAGAAAAAAAAAGAGTGACAGAGGCATCCCGAAAACCCTGTGGAGAGAGAAATGGGAAAAAGAAACACCCACACACCCCTACACACACACACACATCTAGCACGAATTTAGCTGTAAGAAAGGGACAGCAGTGCCAAATATACTGAGTAGTTTGGCTTCAAACTTTTGGCTTCAAACTGAGTAGCTTCACAAACTTCAACGCCTCTGGTGAAAACAAAACACACAGAGGACGAAGCAGCTTCAACTTAAATATTAAAAGGCAAATATTTTTAGTTGTCAACAAACTGAACAGAGGGTCTTAATGAAAGCTGGTTCTGCCCTCATTCACCTCTACACCAAGGCACTTCATTCGTTAGTAATATTCCGAAGGGGAAGTGGGTTATGTGTTTGAGAGTGAAACTTAAATTATAAAAAGAGGGGGGTCCAAGTACTCCACTGGGGGCCACTCCAAGGTAGTAATGTGAGTAGACAGGTCCAAGGAACACAGAGCAGGAAGGCAGGTCACCGAAGCATCAGAGTATTTCTCAGAGGGCTGAACGCCGCCATGCTATTTGACACTCAGGCCCTGAATGACGGTCAGTGTTTCCACTGAGCTTGATGTGGGACAGGTGACTGACACGGCAACACCAGAACCACAACTTTTGTTCAACTAGAGCATATATATGTTCTAGTTGGACGAATGTCCAACTCAGGCTAAATTTGGTATTTATGTTTGGCCTGCAGGATCAAACGTCTTCGACAACTGGCCCACAGAAAGTCAGTGCTAATGCTGGTGTGTTGGGATGCTCTCCTCATTTAGCAGGGAAATCAGTAATCTGTGCGACAAAATGTTATTATTGTTAGGGATACACGATATTATCGGCATGGTATCGGTGTCTGACGATATTTGCTGTAAAATGTAATACTGGACATCGACCATTTTGTCAAAAATAATTCACCGATATGACTTTTATATGTCAGTACTTAGAGAGAGCAAATGTCATGAATAAATTTGACATTAAATATAATGCAAGTTTAAAGTGTGACATCATTTTCAGCATTTGCATTTTAGCATTTGCATTTGGTAGCAGGCTAAATTGACAAAGAGAACGCAGTATTTTAATTCCACAGTAGAGAAAGCCATGTAGTTTCAGTAAGTAAGTATAGGAAATTGGTATCGGTCATTGGCTAAATGAGTTCATATCTGTTATCGACCAAAAATCCAATATCATTCATCTCTAATGATTGTTTTACTGGCTAGAGGTGGGCAACTCCAGGCCTCGAGGGCCGGTCTCCTGCAACTTTTAGATGCATCTCTACTTCAACACACCTGTGTCAAATAATAGGTCATTAGCAGGACTCTGGAGAACCTGACTGCACTTAGGAGGCGATTCAGCTGTTGGATTCAAGTGTGTTGGACCAGGGAGACATTCTAAGAGCTGCATGGCCCTCGAGGACCAGGATTGCCCACCCCTGGGTTAACCAGTCCACCACTTTAGCCGCTGTCCCAACGATTACTCCGTCTTGTCCGTTCAAAGCGGTTTGGATGGATTCCACTTCATTTCTCCGAGAATACGTTGAGCCTGAAAACGTTTAGACAGGTTTAAACGGATTGGTGCGTTTCAGACGGACCTTCTTCGCCCTCAGCTGGGCGTACAGCCGAACGTGCCGTTCATTTCCTCCGCTGCCAGCGGTGAGAATGATGAAAGGGAGCCCGGCGTTTTGAGTAAATGAGCCGGAACACCGGCTGGGGTCAAGGCGGGTGGCTTTTCATCTTCCCTTTAAGAGACTCAAACAGCTCATGTGTCATTTGACAGAAACACTTTCCTTGGCATTTCCACACAGCACCGCTTTTCAAACCACAAATTGAGTTTAGCTTCACTGTTAGTGGTAGAAGAACTAACTCTCTCCTACATAAAGGTGTGGGAGAGATTTAAAAAAAAATAGATCTAGAGATAGTTGTATTGTACAGAAATGACACAGAACAAAAAAATAAAGTCATCTCTTTAACAAACTCCCCCTCTCACCACCACCAGTATTTTGGTAAGACAAAAACCTACTTTAACTTTTTAACAGAACCCCACTTTTAAGATTCTGAACTACAGAACCAGTCAAATATATTATTGAGAACTCTGTTATCACAGCGTGAAACACATTATATACACATGCTGCATATAAAACTACATAAATGCCAGATTATTTGAAGTGCGAGTCTGAACCTCATCTAAATGTGTGTATTCTTGTTTTGTAAGTTATATAATAATGAATTTGCTAATTTCATGAGGAGCAACAGACATTAGTGTTTGCATGTTGAGGGTTTTATGTTGATTATCAGATTTATGGTGAGTGAGCGAGACGAAGCAATTCCCTAACATTTCTACGCCACAACGGTCATTAAATCAAACTGTGTTGAACTGAATCCAACCGACTCAGTGATTTGTTTGTTTTTTTGCTTGCTAGTAGAAAACAGGCAAATGAAAATGATTCCTGTAATTTTTCCTGAAATTTGGTTTATTTCCTATGTTTCTGTTTTTATCCTCTTTGCCCTATAGTCAGACTAAACTCTTTGATTCTTTTGTAACCTTGAACTAAGAAAATATAACAAATATATTTCTTTCATTTTTCAGCCTTCAGAATCAAACTCCAGATTCATGAAGTTTTCTACTACAATAAGACATTGTTTTGTTATTATTTTTTTTCTTAGTCCAGCACATGCTGACACATGTTTCCCAACAGAACTTTGATCTGGTTTTAGCGTGTAAAGCAGACATTTTGACCAGTCCAACACAGGAAATGCCGTTTCCTCTTCTGGGAGAATCCCAGCAGAAAATCCACTCGATGTTTTGGGATTCCCTAAAGTCTGAGGTTTCCATTTGGTTCTCATGGAGGATGGATCCCGTCCTGCTTCTGGACGAAACCGACCCTTCGTGAAAGGATTTAGGAGGTATTATTGTATCAACCATACAGCCGGATTGAATAGAATTTAGTTCAAACTGAGAAAGATCATGAAATGTTTTGTTTTCTGGCCAATCAGAACCAACCGAGCTCTGAGTTGTTACTGTATCATGCAAAGCTGCCAGATAATCACTGCATATATATTTTTATAAATCAACCATACACATTTAAACCCCCTAGCATCATAGCTCTCATTGTGTTCATCACTCAAAGACAGACCAAAGTCTCATAGAAAAAAGATTTATGTAATGGGAATTATTTATTTATTTTCATTTCAGTTCAGTTCACTTTATTTTTGTAAATTGTCAACATTAAACCCAGGAAACCAAAGAATAACAATAATTAAACTCAGAATTTACAAAAAAAAAAAAAAGAAATATTCTGAATATTCGGACCCTGGCCCCCCTAACCATTATACCCAGAAATCCTTTTAGCAGTAAGTTTTTGTTTTTTTTAGGAAAATTGTGATTTTATTTCTAAAAAGAATTACTTTTTCCCCCAAAAGAATTCTGCACCCACTCCCAAAATTGATGTTTATTGTTTTCTAGCAAATTTTTAATTTCTCAAAATTTCCAAGGCTTTTTCTAGAAAATTTCTTGATTCTAGCTAGACTTTGTCATGCTGTAAAATTTACATGCTGCAGGTTTGTAAAAAAAAAAAAAAAAAAAAAGGTTTGAATTGAAAATGCTCCAGTTACGTTGCATTTTCGGGTATTTTAAACATGTGACTTTCTTTTTTGCTACTTCCCTAATCATTCAAATGAAAACCTGTCTAGCTGATGTCCTCACACCTGACAGCTCCAAAGCTGCTGATGCGGCGAAACGACGATCATCCAGCAGCTTCCAGAGAGAAAATGAGCTGAAAGTGGCGGCGCTCCAGACGCCACCAACAGGAAGCCCCTGGGTTTGGTGGCGTTGGTTTTGGGTCGCGCCCTGCAGCGTCTTTATCGCCGGCAGGAGCCGTTCAGCTTTGGGCTGCATGGAGGAAGCGGGCGGACGGCGCGGTGCAATCCGAGCTGCTGGCGAAGTTCAGCTGCCAGGAGCCAGGCAGAGGAAAGAGGTAGAAAAGAAAAAAGTGTTTTGAGTTTGAAAAAGAATCAAAAGGTGAATTTAGTAACGTCTCCGGACTTCTTCAGATGTCTGTGTGCAAAATTATAATTCAGAGTTCCCTTTTCTTCTGGCAGAGCGTTATTAGATTTCCAGCTGCTGTAAGAAAACTGAAAATTTCTCCTGGGAATTTAGAAAAACACAGCAGGTGAAACGATCTGAAGGAAAGCATCAAGTTCAGCAGCTGCATTATTTTAGATCTAATGTTCTAAATTGTTCCAGACATGATACTGGAACAAGACGCCAAGAAGGGGAATGAGGACGATGGTGCGGCGTGTTTTTAATGACTTATCGCGTGAACAAACTTATTCCTGTGATTTTAATCGTGTGCCTTATTTAACGGAAGCGCTGCAATCGCAAAACTGTGTCTTCTGCTCTCTCCGCAGAAAGCTCAACCACATTGGTTTCCACCGCTTTTTAATCGCTCCTGTACCATCCGTTCTGCCCGCTGGGTTGGGTTAGACGATACAAACAGCGAAACGGATCTGCTGTCTGGAGTTTCTCTAAAGGGTCACTGAGGTTTTCTGAAGCGGCAAACAGCTGACAGATGGATGGGGAGTCCTGCAGGGTCCTGCCGAAGGCTGGTGAACCTCATCATCAGGCCACACAGATACCAGGGAGATTCATTTGTTATTATGTGTTGGTTTCACCAGCCCTCTATCACTCCAGCACAGCCACCTCGATGTGGCAGGATTATTTCTCTCCGTTATAAATTCAACACCTTTCAGGAAGTTGAACCAACAACAGAACTGAGCTGACAGGCAGCCGGATTGTTTTCCAAGTCAGCTTTAAGAAATGTCACTTCCCACAATGCAACAGCAGCCGTTAGTGTTGGTTTGTAAAATTGACTTTTGCATTTTATGTCAGGCTCCGACATTATTCATCAAAAACACACCTGGATTGTTGCGTTGATTCTCTCATGCATCTTTGAGAAATCCTTCAATCTCCATGGCAACCATTCAGCTGTACAAAATGCCTGGGTGGACTTGGCTCCGCCTTCGAGGACGAAGATCCTCCCTGGACTAGCCAGCAGCAATTAGCAGACATCTGCTGGAACTGAGCCACAAAATGCCACAATATGCAATAAAACGTACATGATACCTTTTATTATGTACTAATTATGCAATAATTCCTTTAATGAATATAATTATTAATGAAAATCCCATGTTGGACACATATTGGAACAATTTTCTTTCACCAGGTTAACTGTTCAGTCTAAAAATAAAACAAACAAACAAACCTAAGCTAATAATTAGCCAAGCGTGTTCATCTAAATGAAAATTTTTTCCACCATCTTTCATCAACTCCAAATTTATAACCTTCTCAAATTTGCTGCAAACGGCCCCCGGGCTGCACTCAGGACACCACTGGTCCAAAATAACTGGGCTTTAACTTTGGATGATTTGTGTCACAAACACAACAGGGATTAACGTCGTCATTAATGGATGAAAGCGGGTTGGGAGGGAACAGCAGAGGTCCCTGCAGGCCGGGTTGGTGCTTGTGCTCCCGACTGCACCAGCCGGTTGCCGGGGGAGATGAGTCACCTTCCAGCAACAACACTGGAGCTAAAATAATAACAGCTTCGAGCCAAAAGTCTTCGGCTCCGATGCTTCGGACTGAATGGACTTCCGCATGGCACTTCACATTCAATAACGTCAGCGCTTTGGGGAATCCGCCGGAGGAGCCTCAGAATCGTCTGTGTGAAACTTGAGACAGGAAGATGTGAGGATGGAGCTCTTGAAAGGGAAAATGTGTTTTCCAGCCACACAGAATCATCTTACAGCACAATAAAGTTACTGAGTTTACCTTCAGTTTTTAGACAAACTGAAGGTAACTTTTGCGTCACGTATCAAAAATAACTTAAAAGAAATTTGACTTTGAAATGTAACACCTTGAAATTGGGCCTCTGTCTCTTTAAGGAGCTGCTGTCTCTCAGCATGGCTCCTCTTGAACGTTCACGTTTTCTCGCTGCCGTTGCTGACCCGTGCTTTGCTCATCCAGAGTGATGGACAACCTTCTCCGTCGTTCGTCGCTCCTCTTGTTTAGAGATCTGCAAATATCACTGCAGCAAAGCATCTTACCCTGCAATACGTAGAAAAAAATTATTATCTTTATGCATGAGCTGTTTTAATCGCTGCCTGCAGGCTCTACCGCTCTGTTGCAGTGCAGTCAGTGCGGAGTCCGTTGTTTGAACCAGTGGCATCAAGTCAGCATGTTGTCTAATCTGCCTAAATTCCTTGCAAAAATGATTAGAAACCTGCAGCTCTCTCAAGTTCTTCTGAATGGATCCGACCTCTCAGGGGAAAATCTCGGCAGGACACGGAGATCCGTCGGGGGTTTTGTGGCGTACGAGGATGATTAATACCTTAGTAATTACTCTGGGATCGTTCTTTATCTGAGAGGAAACACAGACATGTATTTAATATTCAATAAGCAGAAAATGACATTTAGGGAATTCTGAGTGCAAAAACACTGGTTACCAGGGAAAAATGCAAATAAGGTTGTCAGTTTTTTCTCAGACTAATTGTGTGCAACAATCCACTCTAGTTCTGCTAAATCCTCAAGCCCGTCAGTTAAAGGCTGCGGGTTCCTCTTCTCAACATTAACACTGGGATCAGGAAAGAATAAATCCTGCAAGATGAAATTTTGCGTCATTGCGATAATTTTTGTGAATTTATTTTGTGACTTTAGCTTACCAAGCTCAGCTCCTCCAGACTAGCGGCAGCAGCTGTTAGCAAACACCTGGTGGAACAGCACTGCTGCTTGAAACTGTGGTAAAACCAGCGTTAAAGGGTCAGTGTGGAAAGGTCGTCATGACGCCCTGAAGGCGGAGTGTCGGAAAGAGCAAGAGTTTCTTAAAGAGACGGAGGCCCAATTTCAAGGCGTTAAATTGTGAAATAAAATTTCCTTCAAGTCATGATTGATTTATGTTTGGCATTTTTCATAGCATCTCATGGTAGCATGCTATAAAATGTGGTTTTGTGTGTCTGGAAAATTCAAAAAGCTTTTTGCGCGTCAGTGGGACAAAACGTTCTCGCTTCTGAACTTTAAAACTTTTTATCACAGCAGTTCATCTTCAGTGTCCCGATTTATTCTGGGATTCTCAATTATTAACTGCAATAAATGAAAAACAAAGGGTTTTTTCCAACATACTGGGTTTGCTATTTTCCCCCCCGTTCTTATGCAGTAATCGTTTCTGAATAATATCTGAATTTTCTTATTAGGTGTTACTTATTAGGTATTTACTCCTTCTTTATTCCTCCACATCAGATCAGATAAAACTTGCAGGTCAGCTGCTGTTCTGACCCGGTCCAACGTCTGTTCTGTTCAGTTCTGCTTCATAAAACGGAGGATTTAGTTTCTGTTATGACGCTTCCTCACGTTTCTTGGAAACAGGGCTCCAGTAAGTAGCTGTAAGCCGTTTAAACAGGCTTAAACATTTCTGCCACTACGGTTTTATAAAGCATTAAAAACCCGACTTTATCCTGACTGGCATACAGGAAAAAAATCCTGTTGTGTTCAAGTCGTTTTCAGAAGTTGGACTTTTGGATTTCCAAGTTAGCGAAGACAACTGGGACACGCCTGGAGTCAGAATAGAAAACTTTGAGGTTACTCACCTGGTCTGACGTCAAAATCCAACATGGCCGCCGTTAGCAGTGAGTGGACAGCTAAAGGGTTTATTTCAACGTCTGTCAGTCATGTTTCAGTCAGTGAAAATGCTGCAGCAGCATTTGCATTTACACATTTTAGAGATATACAGATGCTAACTCCAGTTAGAATATAATTCACCCAATATGAAAAATAGTGCACTAATTTAGCTGCTTCCTCCTTCATCACTAACATTTACGCAGTGCGATGATGATTGGAGTTTTGAAACGCAAGTAACTTCAGAAAGCCTCGTGTCAAAACGACCTGAACAGTCTGATGGCCGATGTACGACAGCACTGTCAAAGTTTCAGCAGAGACTCTTAACAAGACCGTTTATAGGAGGCGTTGGTTATGGTAGAGGCTCTCTTGTTTTGTTTTGGGGTTTTCTCCCTCCAGCAGCCTGGCTAAACTTTGAAAAGACATCAGTCAAAATGAGCATGTGGGTGAAGCGCATGGCCACAATCCAATCCGTCTAAATCCCGGCAGATGCTTAGCTTGTGGGTGGAGGAGGTTTGGCCAAGGTGCGACGCTAACATTGCTGCCACCAATCCCTTGACGAGTTCCCGGTTGCACATCTGTCTGATCCCTAACGACCACGACCTAGATGCAGCTGCTTCGTCACCACTTTCAGAACACCTTGGAGAGCCATTCGCTCTTTATTCTCTCCTCGTTCAGCAGCTGATGGCCGGGGGGCATCAAAGTTAACATTCGTTCTGCCAGATCTGTAACGAGTTCGGCAATCGCAATCTGCTGAGCCAAGCAGCCCGGAGCCGTTCAGCAGCTCCTAACCTGATTGTTTACGACTATCAGCAGAGAGTGATCTTAGAGGCGGCATCCAGCTTCTATGAGCCTCGAATCTGAAACAAACTTCCAGAAAATTGTAGAACAGCCGGAACGCTGAGTTCATTTAAATCAAGACTAGAAAGCCCACAGGTTTAGAGTTGCCTTTGAGCCATAATAAATGGAGCATTGACCAACAAGGTTGACGATGGCACAAATATAACATCTGTTATTGGTTTTCACAACTGTTGACTAGTTTATTATGTTTCTTTTTTTTATCTTTTCATGATGTAAAGCACTTTGAAACTGTGCTCTACGAACAAACTTGACTGATTGATCTTTATTTGATGATCTGAAACATTTCAAGGAAGCAGAAATAGGAATGATGGAAAGAATTAGCTACTTTTTTCAGTTTGAGGTTTAAATTACTGTAAGCATCATTACAATTATAATCTACAATGTAAACTGTCAGCAGGAAAACAGTCAAACGTTTTAACCCAGACTGTAGTGTAGATTCTGGAAAAAAATAAAGGTGTACATTATTTTCTACAAACTTTAAATATTTTATGATACAGCAAATATTTCACTCATTATTTATTTTATCAGTGACATCCAAATGTAGATGACTACAAAAGACGTCATCGAATAAGCAGCTGTTCTGTCGCGCTGGGCGGTACGGTTTAGCTTCATAAAGCTCAGATCATAAAGTCCTCGAATTAAACTGTTCACTGTTTTAAGGAAAACACAGTTTCTTCATTAAATGTTATTATTTGTAGAGCAGTTTTTCATATTTTGTGAGTGTCCTCTGGGCAGAATCCTCCACAAGACTCCAAAACGGCCAGCGGATCACAAAGGGCTGAACGATTTCCTACAATACATGTCCTTAAATAAAAAGTCACCTGCCTTTTTCCATCATATACTGATGTAGGCATCGGTAGAAACTTATGAGATGACACAACCTCCCGCCACCAAATCTGATCCCAAAGTCAAAGATTATGCACTTTTTTTCAGCTCCATTGATTGTTTTCCGAACCGTTTCTCTCAGGATTTCCAATAAACTGAAAGGGTTTCAAAACGGAACAAGAATTCCCTGAAAGCTTTGTTAATTCTGCGACTCAATACAAAGTGTGGGATTATTGAAGATGAAGGTCAGACAACTGATAGCCTCCACCGCGTTAAAGACAAAAAAAAAATCTTTTCATGAAGCCCTGGAGTCCTCCATTTTGATTTTTTTTTTTTTCTTCCTTTGAGACAAACAAAATGAGCTTCAAAGTCACTATTAGAGGCTAGCAAAGGAAATCCCAGAGGAAGTTCAAATCTCAAACCTTTTTAAAAGGAGACGATTAATTGAAGAGGTGCAGAGTGGAGTAAATTTAAAAGAAAAAACTTGCAGCCATTTATCGCTATTGAAGTGAACTGTTATCATAATAACGATTTTAGGCCGTGTCGCTTTTGGCTTAATGAAATTTAAGCTAATTTATTATTGGTAATATTTTAAATGTCTACCAAACATGGGCAATTTCCTTTCTTCTTTTCTCCCATTTCTCTGGTGATGTCCTCCGTCCCCACCAGGACAAACTAAACTCAGATATCTCAGATATCTCAGCCTGTATTGTAACTCCTCCTGCTGGGTGCTCATTAGCGCCCTTGAGTTTGGAGCTTTTGAAATGCTTTTGGAAAACCAGCAGCAGCAGTAAGTGGCCCGGCTGCCTTCCCCATCAGAGACGTGGCAGCAGTCCAAAACAGAAACGGATAGCTTAAGCAGGCCCATTAAAAGGCTGATTGAAATGCGCCATGACCTCTGCCTAATATGCTGTTGATCCCCCACACACAGCTGTGCTAATGACTACGGCTTGGTGTATGATAGCGCTAGCTTATTGTTCTTAGTACTAACGTCCCGCTGTTTCACAAGACTTTTTATTTTATCACTGTCCAGCCATTAGCAGTTTGGCACTGGTCATTATTTCCTCCAGCATACGAGACACAGAAAACAGAGTCGACTTCTCATTTATGAGCTGGTGGTGGAGGGGAAGTCCCATAATCCCTTTGGAAATTTATGTCATAAACAGAATGATCAGTTATGATGATCACCATTTTATGACGATAAGTTATCTCTACACCGTGTTCCAAATTATTATGCAGATTGGATTTATAAAGATTACATTTTTTGTTGTGTTATTAAATTTATAGATTTTCTGACTGATCACTTTCTATCATGGTTCAAAAAGAAGAGCCGTACCTTCAGTAGCAAAATCATCTTCATGCATAACAATGAATGCTGTAAGGAATACCACTGTGTCATTAGCTCCTATGGGCATTAAAGGGGAGAGATCCATGGTGTGGTGACCATCCTCCTCTGACCTCTGACCTCTGACCTCAACCCTATTGAGAACCTTTGGAGTTTCCTCAAGCAGAAGATCTGAGGGTGGAATGCAGTTCATATCAAACCAGCAGCTCTGGGAAGGTTTTCTGACATCCTGCAAAGAAATTCAAGCAGAAACTTTCCACAAACTCACAAGTTCAATGGATGCAAGAATTGTGCAGGTGATGTCAAAGAAGGGCTCCTATGTTAACATGTAACTTGGTCTGTTACAGACAAACAAAAACTCCATCAATCTTCGTGTGTCTACAAAAACAAGTCAGAAATACGTGACTCAATTCCTATCACCTCTACGCCCTCATAATACACAAGTTATTAGAAATCTCTGTTGTAAAAACGTCTACAATATTTCCACCGACCTTTACTCCAAATAAAGAGCTGACTTAAATTTGTGGACAGCAAAGTTAGAAATTGAAAATCTAATAACATACAACAATTTTTCAAAGCTTCAGAAGTTATCACCTAACCACATATTCATATGTTTCTTCTTGTCATATCCATCAAACAAGGACCAAAAAAGCCAATAAGATCGAAACCTCTCTGGTAAAGATGTAGCTTCTGAAAAGTAAAAGCCACAAAAAGTGCAGAGAGTTTAATGTAAACGCACTACAGTACAAGGATGTGTTCTATTTCAAAGCCAGAATAAGCAGCCAAATGCTTCAAGTGCCCAGACAACAGGAGGCAGGTCAAGTGGAATGAGTGTTCTGCACTTCACTGAGTCACAAAATGCACATGTGCCTTTGGTGGCTCTCAAACACTCAACGGTGCAGTTGTTCACAACCAGAGAGTCTTTCTTGGCGGGCAGTTGGATGAGGGCGAGCAGATACATGTTGGAGGAAAAAAAAAAAACAGCTTTCCCAAAACACATCACGACACCACATGGTGGCTCAGAGGGTTGACTTCCGCTCTCCTTTCAGAAATCACACAGAGATGAGTAGTTGAGACTCGGTTTGATTGAGGACCAAAATTGCCACATTTCTTACATTTTCAACTGCTGCAGTTCATCTTCACACTGCACTGTGTCAAATAATCAAAACTGATTGAAAACCTGTTCACTGGCGTGCTGTGGCGGCGTAGGGGATAGCGCGACCCATGTTTGGAGGCCTTGAGTCCTCGACGCGGCCGTCACGGGTTCGATTCCCGGACCCGGCGACGTTTGCCGCATGTCTTCCTCCCTTTCCTGTCAGCCTTCATTCATATAAGGGACACTAGAGCCCACAAAAAGGAAAGAAAAACCTGTTCACCCCTCTCACCTGAGATTGTCAAAATCCCTTCAGTTGAGTCCTTCGGATGCTTGGAACGACTCAGACCTCCCCGTTGGCTGATGACGCTCCTCACCCTATCTCCTAAGCTTGACTTCTCCTAAAGACGAAGTCAAGAAATAAGACTCAACAAGCAAACTAAAAAATGTTTGTCTTTCGGGGGTAAGAACCCGAATTTCTAGGCAAATTAACTAGAGTTTGATTAAAGCGGACTAAACAGGGCTGGTGTGATAGGAAGTAATCTCTTAGGGAATAAAACTAGACTCATTACTGTGGAACTCTCCTCAATAGTTCTTTGTTTTTCAAGAAATACCAAACTTCACCAAGTTGGTATTCCTCTCCCAACATCTTAGTTGGTAATAAACTAAGGTAATAAACCCTCTTGCATACATTCCTGCCTGTCAGGAAATGCTACACGGTGCTCATGTAGCATGCTCAGCAGGTGAAAACCAACTCTATTAATGTGATGGATTCCCCTCCGCATCTCTTCATCTGAGTCTCTACCGTAGCATGATTGGACGCTGTGCATGAATTATGTGAAAACTGCAGGGATGGTGCACAACCCCCCTCCCTCCCCCTTAATCTTTCCCCACTTGCTCTTCACAAAGTAGCAAGATATTGCCTACACTTCTGTATGAAATTATATTTAAAAGGAAAACTATAGATGAAAAGAATGGCCGACAGCAAAAACGGAGCAAAAGGTGAAAGTCTTTGAACTTTGTGAAATACATCACTCCTTCTGATTAAGCATGTATGGCTTAGTAAGAAATTCAATACAAGTTGGAGGAAAAAAACCCTCTAAGTCAGTCATAATTCTCAAAGTGTTACTATAGGATTTCGTAAGGGTTAGCCTAAGCCCTAGTGCTGCAAGACTGTCTATAATCTCTTCAGACAGTCAATAGATATCCTGGTGGGCAGCCAGCTCTTAAGCCGGGATAAAGCCCAACCACGGTGGTCCTTCACCAGACACTGTGCTGCTTCTCCTCACTTCAAAGCGCCTCAAGGCGACTTTAATGGTCCAGCTTTGGCTGTAGTAATGAATCAAGATCTTTTAATGATGTTTTTAAAAAGAAGTAGTTTAATTATAATTTCTTATTTTTGAAGAACCTCTCTTTTTTGTTGTTTCTGACAAAGTTTATAGCTATGGAGAGCTTTTATTCCCCCCAACAGGAGGGTTTAGTTAGAAAGCTGCTCTGAAGCCGCTGTGTTGGACGAGTAGCACAGCTGGTAAGTAGTGCTACAGGAAAAGGTCTTCATTGCACTTTATAAAACTTTAGTTCTTTGTAAACGTATTCAGGCCTGGACGTAGCTTTCTCAAAATTTGGCTAATTACAAGTCGATTCATGACAAAAAGGGTTTGACAGCCTTTTTTGTGAAGCTAATTAAATTTTCTATTTCGTCAGTATATTAAAAATGTCTCATTGAAATCCAAATTATTTTAATATCACAACAGGTTGCAAAACTGTAAGGATGCCAATGTTCTTCCAAGCCACTAGCTTAAAAATAATCTCATAATAATGGCTTCTTTTTTGTTCAGTAGGGCAGCAAAAAGTCTAACTTTGCTTGCAACTACTGTTTGAAAAATGAGCCTGAATTTCCTTGACAGTGGTACCACACAACAGTACAGTTGCTAGGCAGGCTGTCACATCTCATGAACAGCAACGTCAGGTAAATATAGCACGCAGGGAAGCAGGTGGAATCTGAAAGGAGACGGTGACTGAGGCTGCTGCTGCTGCTCCCTAAACTCCCACATCGTAATCACAACAGACCGGCCTGACAACACCAAGGAGAGGAAGTGCATTGAAGCAAACAAAGACAGACGGAGCGTTTCCTTTTGGCTGCAACATGTAGAATACCTGTGGAAAATGTTCTATAAAGTAACCTGGAGCATAGCGTAGCTATGGTTTTCTCTAGGGATTGAGGAGGCTGGGTGATTTTCTCACCAGTTTCCTCATAGACAACCATCAACTGCTTTCCTAAAAGGAAACCTTTTAAGGAACTTCATGTTTCAGTCGCCATTTGTCTGGAACATATTATAAAAGACACTAGCACTTTGATACAGGCCTTTCCCGACCACATATTGTTTTAATTTTCATTGTTTTTCTCATTTCTATTTATGAATTTGTATTAATGTTATTTTTGGATCTTGTGTTTTATGGGAATACGGATTGAAATGAGCAATGTGTTACTGGTCATATTTGACCCACGGCTTTCTATGACACCAGCTGAGTTTTCATTGACTATACAATTACGAAATTTGGAATTACAAACATTTATTTGCTTAATTTCGGAAAAAAAACTCACTTTTTTTTTTTTCCCTATTAATGAATTAACTAATGAATGACAAAGGAGAAAAGCACCAAAATTCATATCAAAATTCATCCTAATGACAATTAACAACAGGAAATGAACCAAATTTGGCATGACATTACAAAACCCCCAGAAATGATCGGAAAGCAAACATAAAGGAAATTAAATTACAAACAGGACAATGTTATTGGGGTTTTTTTTACTATCCAAAATTTACATAAAGAACCTGGAGTATATTTTCTACATAATGCGCTATCTTTTGAAGGTTTAAAAAAAATCATTGTCACATTAGAATAAAGTGTTGTATCCAAATACAATTACTGCTTGGCAGTAAAACCTACAAAGGAATAACCACACAATAATTTACCAAAAGTTAAAGTCTCAACCGAAAGCTAAAGGGCAAAAGCACGAGTTAATCTGAGACTGTTGGGTTTTAAAGGTCTAAATGGTGTGACAGTGGCAAAAGAAAAGGTCTGCAGAGGTCAGATATGTGTTGTGGAGTGAGCCAGAGTGGATAGCAGAAGGAGAAATTGATAGGACAGAGGATGAAGTTGGAATTTAATGGAATTAGTGTGGGGGGGGGAAAAAAACCATCAGGGAAGAACAAATCGAAAACAGGCGACAGACGGGGGGAAAATAAAAAAAACACCAGAAAAGAGGCTGAGTCTGACTCTGGGGAGCAGAGAATGTTGGAACAAGACAAAATGAAGCCGAGGATCAAAACAAACTAACAATGTTACATCACCGTGCTATTTTTTATTTTGTCTTATTTTTTGGCCTTGAAACTCCTGCTAATTAAATGGCTTCAACCCAAGTGGCCCATGAACGCGTAACCAAAGAACTATGAGTCTGAAAGGAGTTTACTCAGATTTAGTTAGACTGCAAAAACACACATTTTATGCCAAATAGAAAGAGGGCTACTTCTTCATTAAAAGTCTTATAACGGATGAAAATAACTTTCCATATGATTTTATTCATCCGGTCCACTATTTTCATTTTCGCCTTTTAATATGCTTTTATATGAGCCAGACTTAAAAAAGGACAAAAGGTGTTCAAAAATTAGAAACAATAATTCCAAAAAAATAGTTAAAGCATCAAGTTTCAATAATAAAAAAAATATATATATCAAATAACAGATTTGGACCCAACTCAACTGAGTTTGAACACAAACAAAACTGACCTTCAAACGAAGTACAAAGAACTATGAATGGAATTTAATAGGGGTGCAGTAACCTAGATCTGCCACACGAGGGAGGCACAACATCACAAAGAAACAAACAAATACAAAATTAGCTAAGGCAACATGAAACAAACAAAGCAAAACTACCTTTAACTTAGCACTATTAAACTAGCCCTAAATGTCAAGGTCATACGCCTTGAGCGTGACGTCGAACGGATGTCTAAACCGCTGCCAAAGGACGGTCAGTTGGTACTAGTTTAGCATCGCTTTTGTTTAGATCGGCGTTTCCCAATTCCGGTCCTCAGGCCCCCCTGCCCTGCATGTTTTAGGTGTTTCCCTTCTGCTACACACCTGGATTGAATCTATGGGTGATCAACAGGTTTCTGCAGCACTTGATGGTCATGCAATCATTTGAATCAGCTGCTCTGGAATAGAGGCACATCTAAAACATGCAGAGCAGGGAGGCCTGAGGACCGGAATTGGGAAACGCTGGTTTAGATGATTTCTTGATTTTACAGTGCAACTCTCGGCGTATTTGGGGATTCGCAACAAACGATTTTTATTACAAGGTAGAAAGAAACTTGGAGAATCAATTCTCCGTTGCTGTTCCATGTCACCTAGATGTCCATCTCCATCGGTTGCTACGGTTTCTGGGTGATGACTTTCATATACTTCACACCTTTGTGGTACTGAAGAGTCTAAAGTTTCACAGCTATCATCTGTGGAGTGTATAACTATTTTTTTGTATGACTATCTGTCTCACTTTCTGTTGCTTCTTATTTGCTTCTTGGAAAGAAACGTTTCCTCCTTGTTTTGTACAGAGAGCTGCCAAAACAGGAAGAAATGTCAAAGGAAGACATTGAAAATATTCAGTATCTTCTGTCAGGTGTCTGGCCGTGGAGCGTCTCGGAGGGTTTTCTATGCACCGCTTCCTCTTCCAACTTCCAAACAATCTGAACAATGCACCTTAATTATTCTCTGGCTCTCAGCGGCATCCATCACCTCCACCGGTATTTACTCCCAAAGTGACGCCAAACAGACCGGAAGACACGTAGAAAGCCTTTTGTATTGGCAGCAGGATGAAGTCCATCCCAAAACAAACCATTTCATCACAAATCTAATCTGTGAGGGATCGGAGGGGCTCTACGGCACTGGTGTATAATTTACAAGCCATGTAAATCTTGTGCAGGCTGCAGGTGTGTAAGCGGAGCTTTAATTACGCGGAGCCCAACAGCTGCTCTCTGCCCCGCGGGCCACGAGTCGCCGCGCCGCTTCCCTCAGATGAGTCACGTCCTCCGTGTGTTCATCTCTTGTTTCTCTCTCAACATTTGACTTTCCTACACTCCAGGAAAGTGTAGCTGGACGAACATTAAATAAGCGAGGGGGGGTGTTTTAATTTTTCATTTTAGCCTTCTAGGCCGAACGCATCGGCGATGACGCAGCCCATTTGGAGGACCGTAATTCCGCGACGCTGTCTGAAAATTTCCAACCATTTCTGGAAGGGGAGACGTTGCGCTTTCCGGCCAACATCGGGTTATTACGATAATTTGAAATGAATCTGGGAGGCACGCTTTTAATAAATTAAGTAAATTGCGAAAATAACATACTAGACATTAAAAGTTCCAGTTGTTATGGATAAATGGGCAAATATATTTACTCACAGGACAATTAAAGAACTGCGTACTATTGAAATAAGCAAAAATATTCAAGCGGAGATTTGAAACTTTGGGTTTAAAGAGTTCATTTCCGCCTGAAGCGGGTTTTTCCCCCCGCATGATTTTATTTTTTCATATTTCATCTGTGCGCTTGTTTAGAAGAAAAAAATACTGAATGCCAGATACTGAAAACTGTGAACTACCAACTGAGCAATGAGGGTAATGTGTTCTTTTATAGATTCATTAACTTGGCAGACAGTTTTATGACTCAGAAGTCCCCATTGTGTCATCTGCCTTCCATTTCATTTTTTTATTTTATTCCTTTTCATCAGCAAGCGTGGAGTTCAAGTACTGCAACTTTCTCTGCGGTTCACATCCACGACTGCACTGATTAAGCTTAATCGACTTTTATACTTTTAGATTTCGCCCGTCTCAGGCCAACCTGATCCCAGAGAGATGTATATCTCACGGACTTTGCCGTATACGCTCTTGATTTTAAGACGACCGTGATTCAGTTTCCACACCGACACGCAAAACGGAAAGAACAACATACTGGGAACGCACCAGTCAGGTCTGCCTCTGGATCGTGACAGCGCTCCATAGAAACCCAAACAACGAGCAGCCGGGTCGACCAAAAACCCGTGACCGCCTCAGAGCCGAAAGGCGGCACTGATTAAGCTGAGGCCTTTTTTTCATTTAACATCGCTGTGAGTCTTTGGCTGATGACTGAAGAACAAAGAAACGCCACCAGAGGAGCCAGCTGCAAGCCGTTTAAGGTCATGCAGCAGAGAGTGGGGCATGGAGACCTCCCTCCTCCGTCTCAATCTGCTAATCCCTGCCACTCGTTCAGAAGTTTGAGCAGAACGATGCATAGTAGTGTTGTTAGTGCTGCAGTTTTGTCATAAATGCAAAGTCATATTTAGTGTAAAAGTGTCATGAAATTCAGTGAATGTGTGCTCCGTTTCTTTGAATCTGAAATAACATCAAGTGCAGCCCAGGGTTGGAATGGTTTGGGATTTTTCAGATGTTGGTTTAGTTTTATTTCGTAGCGTCGCCGCCAGGAGGGGTATGGAGTGCTGACGTAAACTGCTGGTGTTGGTGAAAAAATTTTAAAAATCTATTTCACATCAGTCAATAGATTCATAATCGCACATTTTAAATCTTTGCAAAACTTATAATTATAGTCATAGCTTTTTCCCCATTAATGACCGTTTTCCTTTATTTCAGTTTACTGAAATTTAAAAAATTTCTGAAGAGTGTCATAAGAGGGTACAATTTGTTCACAGAAGTTTCCGATGTTTGGAAACAAATAAAGGAACAGTTCTCATCTCTAATCTATCAAATATCATTTATTATCCTCACTCTGCTGTTGGAGACAGAAATTTAAAAGCAACCGAGAGAAAAACCGCTGCTGCAGTATTTAAGCAGAATTCACTGATATGTAGGATAAAAAGAGTAAAAGTTTCAGGTAGCTGTTGATGGTAGAACATTGTGTTTTGAGTGTAGTGTGAGGCCAGGACATCTGGGGAACATTACGTAAAACTGCAGCTGGGCTTATTCCACCTTTTACTGATAATCTGCTCTTTTCAATCACAGCTGCATTGAGTCCGGGCAATTTCTAGCTTCAAAGGTTGTTTTTTTTGGGGGGGGGGGTTTTGCTAATATAATCCCAATTGTCTTGCATAATACATCCACTTCTTAGGTGAGCATTAGCTTTGAAGATTTTTTTTTTTTTTTTTTTAATTTGATGCAATACTAAGAAAGGGGAGAATTTCGAGGAGTTCAGTTAATAAAACGGGCTTTTAGAAATGCATCCCTTTGATATTTGTTAATTCTGAGAGCCGAGGTGATGAATCAGTTTGGCCTTCTCCTGTTTTACAATATGGGCTGTAACTAACGGTGGTTTTAACTGCTTTTCTCATTTGGGAGAAACACAACAATTGCGAATTGTGGTCGGTTTTTTTTGTTTGTTTTTTTTACATAGACAAAATGTTGACAATGTTTTTTGAGCAATTGCAATGCAAACGCGGATAATGAAGTGACAGCTAAATTCCGCTGCTTGTACACAAGGTGAAGATATTTGAATTTTATGATTTTTTTTTTTAATCAGTAAAGCATTCTAAGACTCCACAAAAATTCAAGCTCCTTCAATTCGTTTCTTTGCAATGGATTTCAGTGACACAGCCTCTCTTTATTGGTCTCTGGCAACACATTGTAATTTCAGTCTGTCTGCCATAAGCAACATGTAAAAGCGAAGCAGGTGTTCATTACATAAACACACAGAAGTGAGTAAGAGCTAAAGTATCCTGACAAAACAGCAACTTCTGCTCAAACGGGCATTGGCCACAGACTTGGTATGAACGTATGACTTACCATCCCTTTGTACTATCAGCTGATCCACATCCATAGCTCTGTAGGTTGACTTTCCGGTGGATTCGGAAACGAAGTACAGGCTGACAGAAGCAGGAGAACGTTCAGAATAACGTTAGTGTTTGCAGTGATTAAATTGACTCCTGTAATTGTTTTACAGGTTATCCCGGTTGGAATTGTGTCTGCAGTGATGAGAAAAAGCATTTGCCTCGTAGGTAGACTGAAGTTCACCACTTCCTAATCGCTGGGCTGTGACTGGACCAGTCCAGTATCAATCGTGAAAATCAGAAGTAGAAAAGATGAAAATAGATGCCACTATAAACCCGAGCGGGCAACGGCCGTGGATGTCCAATTTCCAGTCCAGCAATGCCTCGTACAGATTTCATCTACTTTTTGCTTTTCTGTGGCTGCAGTATTTCAGCTCGTCAAACTGATTTTGAATTTGATTCAAAATAGCCTGAATAAATAGAAAGTCAAATTTTCAAAAATGATTATTTCATTTGTTTAAGGGAAAAGCCTATTTTAAGGCAAAAATATTAACACTGTTCCAAACTCAACCATGAAAAAGAGGATTTGTTGTGGAGTTTCAAGTCCAAAACAACTTCTTACCAAAATGTGTGAAGAATCCCTGCATTTAAGATGCTCAAATGTGTATATTATTCCCAAGACTTTAAAATAAATGTAGATATATTTTTTTATTGCTTTTAATTTACAGTTTGTTTTTATAATCAGACTTAAGCATTTTGTACAAAACCTGTGTTCAAAATAAACCAAAATAAAATCCAGTGCACAACTCTGCTAAGAACAGTGAGACAAATTTCCTTTACGGTGATATAAACGACTTTTCCAGGTATTGCAAACACTTGGCTCAATTACTTTCTAAGCTTAAAAACATCTGTTTGTATTTACACCGCCTAAATGAAAAATACCCTTCTACATAAGCTGAACTGTGGCATTTCCGTAAAAGCCAGTGGCTGCTGCAGTAATTGGCCAGATGACTCCAGGAAGTTTGAAGTTTTAGTGCCGTCAGCGAAGTAAATGTCAACAGTTGCTGTTGCTGTTTTCTGCAATTACCCGCTGAAAGGTCTCCACTGTTGCGACAGCTTGCCGTTTTATCAGCCGTACATATTCAGACGACGGCGGCGAACGCTCCCGTCAAAGCAAATGCACGGCGGCGTGGTTCAGGTTCTGAGCTTTCCTCGACTCCTTATTGATCCGTGTGAATTCCTCATCCTGATCGCCTCATCGCGACCAAATCATGGAGGCACACAACCCTCAATCACTCTGAGAAAATGGAGAAAATATAGACTTCACGTCCCAGAGCTGAGCTTATCTAATCTAACGGGGGCATTAAAGTAATCACATTGGAAATTAATATTAAAATATCTGCAGTGATGATGACTCACAAATATTTTTGCCTCATTTCCTCCAGTTTCCACGTAGGCCCGCTAAATGCCAGATAGTTCATTCCTGCGTCTACTTCCAACTTTCTTCAGCAATTAAATGGTTGTTTGTGTACACAGATGGAAAATGATTCTAAAATTAAGCCACAATAATGTTGTTTTTTTCTCTCGGTTACTTTAATGTATGTTAATGTGAGAAGTAAGAATTCTGAAAGCAGCTGGTTGCATTACATTTTATTTAGAGATATCAAATTAAAAATAACTTTTTTATTTTTGCTTTAATATGCTAGAGCTTAAGTAGCTTAAGCAACGAAGCAATTTTTTATATAGGATATATTGGGACTTCCAATGTATGTTTTATGATAACTGTTTTAATATCTCACTTGCTCAGGGACTACAAATGGAAATTAGCTTAAGCTAAATATGGCACAAAGCAGCTTTTATTAAAGTTTTTTTTACACATTGTTCCTGCTTTAAATGAACAAATAAAAAGAATTGAAGGCAGAGTGGCTGATTTTTCACAGTTTCAAAAATGTAGGACCAACTAATGTGACAGGATTAAGGGACTCACATAGCAAGGGGCTAGCAACTAGAAAACAGGCTTTTGTTAGCCTGTTTGCTAACAGCCCAGCATATTGCAAGTTATTTTATTTTTTAAAGAAATGTATTCCATGAGGCCCAATAAGGACTTTATTTGTTGTAATTTTTAACATGAATGTTGAAGTTCATGCTGCCCTAGACAGGAAGTTGACATTGTTTGTGATTTTACCCATATCAGAAATTTACAGTTTTACAGCTATTGGTTAGCGGGAATAACGTCTGTTGGGTTTATTTTATTTTACTCACTGCTCAGTGTGACTGAAAGCCTTGGGTCAAATTTGACCAGTAAATGTCCAGTAATGGGATTTTGTCCTTTCAAAATCATTTCCCAGATGGTCTCACAAGTGGAACCATCAATTTTTCAAAACACATTTGTATAGCAGAGAAAACTGGCGGCAGAACACACCTGTTTAGGAATCCATGCCCATGCTCTTGATCCCATTTGATCAGATCTTCAGTCGACACAGGTGCCAACTGGCCTCTGGCCAGGCCAGTAAAATATCTTTTATGTTTTCCTCTAACACCTAATGACCCAACAAGTCCTGAATGGCCGGAGCTCAGCAGGTTCCAGTAAAATTAGAAACGCTGTCAAGAGATGCAGTTCTCCTGAGAGGAAAAAGACAACAAGTAAACTGTGAGGACTTTTCTAAATGCAAAACCATTACTGATGGATTCGCTTCACATCTGTAACATTACCTTTTAATGACCACGATGAATTTGAAACCTAACCAGATGTTTCACAGCGTGCGAGGGAATACGAATGGCAAACAGCAAATGTCAGAGACTCCACTGGGGGTAGTGAGCGGAATAAAATTCACCTGCTGAAAAGCAGCAAACGCTGAGCTACAGGTCCTGACCTGCATAAAACAGGCAAAGATGAATTAAGATGAACATTATGAATATGTTTTTCCTCTCATCGCTCAACAATGTGACAAAAAAGCTACATGTACCCCAAAGACAAATATCCTCTCTTTTTATCCTTTAGATAAAATAAAATAAGATAAAGTGTAACAAAACATACTTAAGACATGGCAATTTACAATTTGTCTGGGAAATCTAAAAATCCTGACTTTTCTGCTGTCAAAAATAGACTCAATTAAATATTGTGCTCTAATACACCTCACCTCTCTGTTCTTGTTTTTTAACTCATATTTTTGCATCTCACATTTAGCTGTGCCAGCTTAGCGCTGATGCAGATGCTAAATTTAGCTTCATCTGTGGCTAACAGTTAGCCAGTTGCTGCATTCACACTGCGCTAAAAATCACTTCTATCTTGTCTGTCACTTTGTTATTGGGGTTTTTTTTCTACTGAGTTGCTAAAATATTGGCACATGTGAGATTTAAAAGCGTTGTCGGGCAGCCTAACGGAAAGTTTCTGTTAGCCGACATTGTTAGCAGGGCAACTAAAGATTTACTTCCTCTGTTGCTTTAATATCATAATATCATAATAAATTACTTTTACTTCATCTGACGTTTCACTAAACAGTGCTTTGTGAAACAGGCTTTGATTTGATAAGAAATAGGCTATTTCTTCCCAGTAAAATATTTCTTCATTTTCCTTACTCTTAAAAAGCAACGCGTTTTTTTACTGTCTTGTTTCTGTAATAACAAGACAGTATTTTTTTTAATTAGATGTCTTGCAACGTCTTCAGAAGCAGCATTTTTACTTCTTGTGCTTTTGCTGAAAAATATTTTCATAGAAAAAAAAAATAGATAAATAACTACCATCTGACGATGACCTGCTTGGTCTGCAGTTGATCCGCACATTTTTACTTTCAGATGACGGACTGAACAGAGCTGCATGATATGAGGAGGATATTATAGTATGCTTTAAAAACTTCTGTTTTTATATTCTGGCTTATCAAAAGAGAATACAAATGTAAAATCTTTCAAAACCGTGAATCGTTTTTTGATTTTAAGTGACCCTTATCTCATAAAATTCAAATAAAGCATGTAAAAATGTGTGCCTTTAATGTGACAAACAGGGAGAAATTTAAATGAGCTGTGTGTGTGTGTGTGTGCGTGCGTGTGTGTGTGTGTGTGTGTATACGGAGAAGCCGCTGAACATCTGACCCGTGAAAACGATCAGCGGCTTAAAAACCCGAAGAAGTCGAGCCTCCATAAATCTGGTTCACCTTTACGCCTCCGTCCTCCTCTTTACCTGCATTCAATAACTTCACTTAAAATAGCTGGACATAAACACCGGCGGCGGGCAGCAGCGCCGTTCCCCTGAGGACGCTCTGACCCAACGCCCTCTAAAACGAGGCTGAGCAGTATCCATCATGGCGACGGTTTAAAATATACAGTGGGGAAAAAAAAACAACAACGCAGGTCATCAATCAAAACTGGACTTAGCTTCAGGTCAAAAACCAACCTGTCAGAAAATTGTTTTCTCCCGTCGGGATAAAATATTATTTTATAGCATAAAAGGTAAAAACGTCAGGAGGAATATTAATGTTCTTTAACTTTCTAGGATAGACTGAAGACAAATTGTGTTTTAGTTGATATTTCAAGGACGGCTTGTGTAGCAGGTTTGGCCAGAAGTTTGGAGTTTTTGCTCTCTGATCTTTTGTTCTGAGAAATCTTTACAGATAGTCTCAAGAAATATCTGAGGAGGTACAAATATACAGACTTTGTTGTTATGATCTGTCACAAGCATATTTAATACCCAGACACCAGCATCTGGCAGGGTTCCTGAGGAGTCTTACCTAGGTTACTCCTTATCAGCAGAGGCCGTTACTTCATGAACATTACTGGGTTTATGTTCTGAATCCTGGCCGTTTCAAACCCAATCAGTTCATTTCTGTCAAGTTCAAGCAAGGCGACTGTGATGGCCGGTCTGATGTCTTCCAGGGCTTCTTCTGAAGCCAGTTTCTTGGTGGACTTTGAGATATGTTTGGGCTGAGTGTCCTGTCTGAAGGTCCAAGCGTCAGATTCCTCGCAGGCAACATGAAATTCTCCGTCGTAAATTCTTTATACTTATCTGAATCCCTCCCTCCTTAAAAAGTCTTAAATTAATGTATCTAAAATGAAGGCCTTAAAATAAAAATAAAAAAGTTGGTCTTAAATACTTTAATCACAGGCCTTAGACTTTGTTGTGGCAGGACTATTTATTTTTGATTCTGTTTGTTTTCTTGCGGGACTTTGCTGTCAGGAAAAAGTTTGAGTTGCGCACAGAGGTCTTTATTGCTAATATACCCCTGCTAGCTGGCTAGCTTTTATTTGCGCCTATTATGGCACATTTATCCACAGTTTTCTGGATGATCTTTGTCTTTGCCATTCGCTGGCTTCTGTTGCTGACCTGATGCTAGGTGAATTGTGTACAAAAAAAGGTTGGCACTATGGGGGAAAAAGCTACAGAGAAGCACAAACAGACCACAGAAATGTCTGCTATGACATGGCAGGGCTAAAACTCTCCAGAAAACTATTCATCTCTTCAAAGAACAGAGTCCACAACACCATTTTGCTTATTTACACAGCTGTGAGCAAACAGGAGCTGACCTTTATGGACCATAAGAGTTGGTAGCAGTGGACAACTTGGAGTTCAGACATGGAGTCAGTCAGAGTTTAGCATAAAATCTCAGTGGTTGTTGTCACCAGTTCTTGCTACAGGTCTTTCTTGGTCAGTCGAAGGTTAGTTAGTTACAAGCTTTAGGGGGCTATTACTTTTTTGCTCCGGACCAGGGTCATTTGGAAACTCTCTTTTATATTTTACTCAGGTTATGCGGTTAAGAAACAAAGAAATTGTAAGGGAGTAAATACTTTTCTCTACACTGGCTAAACACCAGTCCTTTTGAAACCATCACTGGGTGAAACACATCTCTTGTCAACACAAAGACCCTTGAATTTCAGTGACTTCAGTGGAAAATCCTTGCCGACGGCCCGAGCAGGATATCGATCAAAGTGACTCCGCTGATAGAGTAGCTGATGAAAGCAGAATGATGGATTTGGGGTTTAGGGGCTGATCAGTGACATAAAGTTTGACTGAGATAAAAACCAAAGTGCTGGGGTCGATGTGAGCTATTCAGTCAGGCGTGTGAGCATTAAGCCCCTTTTCATGCCAACCTTTCCATTCAGCGATACTTAATGCATGTGTGGACTCAGTGGGCACCTTGGTGCTTTTCCCTGTCAGAGCTGACAGCTAGACCCAGATGCATTTACACATCTCTCTGGTGCAGCATCATTCTGAATTGCTCATGTGGCTTTAAAAGCTGGCTTCAGTTTGGACCTGTTCTATACTTTGGTATTTGGTACTTTGGTATTTGTACTTGGTATTTGTGAAATCTGTTACACAAATACCAAAAAGACTCAATGAAGTTTGAGAATACAATTTGAAAAATGTTTGGTGGTATGAAAACCCTTGAAAGGCACTGTAGAACAATTTCACTTAACGTTGTCCATAAGACTATGAAGTCTTAGTCGAATGGGCTCACAGCTCGGCTCCAACAAAGTTCTGCTTTGACTAATAACATATTTGTACCTCATTGGATATAAATTGTGGCGGTCTGAGCGGTATAAAAGCTACACTGAGCTTCCTTTGATCAGCCTGCCTGTGGATATGACACTTATTACACTAATCATCAGGCTGTCTATCAGCCTTCTACTAAATCTGCTGTTTGGGAAGAGGAAAAACTCTGCTGCTTTAAATCACCAGGACATCAATACACTGAGCCAGAACATTCAAGAACAAGAGCTGATGAGCGAAGGCCACAGGCTGGCAGTACTTGATGTTTGGTGGTAAAGAGGTCTATTTTGTCTATTTTCTACATTCAAACCAACTTGTAAATCAGACCATTTTGGAGAACCAGTGCAGCTCAAAAAATTTGAATATTGCATGAAAGTGCAATATTTTTTGTCAGTCATATCTGAAAGTGAAACTCATGGACACTGTTTTCCAACTACACCACCACTGAAGGCAATCGGATGCACTATACATGTATTTCAGCACATTTTATCTTCCTTTCATTTCACATTTATGTTTTTACTTAAGCTTTGTGGTTGTGATGCCATACAATGAAATAAAATAAAAGAAAATGAGGGGTATGGATACCTTTGCGCTGCAAAGTAGCAGCTAGAGAGTAAACAAAAATTCTCAACAGAGACAGAAAATAAGCTAACACACTAAGGTGGTGTGTTAGCTAGCGTGTAGCGAACACGCTACCTTACTGTTTTTTGAAGGGCAACTAAACACACTAACTGGTGTGTTAGCTAGCATGTTAGCTGGCGTGTAGCTAACACACGTTTCCACAGTCACAACTAGAGCTGTAGAGCTCTGACGGGTTTCCCTCAGCCGGTGATGTTCAATGTAATTGGTGAAAGAGCGGATGACAGACATACGAAGTGCTGACATGTCAGCAAAAGCTAACTGGCTGAATGGTCCATTAATGTCACCTGCTGCGGTTATTTACCATAAAAACGCTTTGAAAGTAAACAAAGTCTGACTGTCCTACGTGACTCTGAGCGAGGATTTAATCAGCTGCTGTTAGCGCCTTACGTGTCAATGCTCTAGAAAGATACCATCTGATCAGTCACTGGCACGGGGAAAACAAGTTCTTTCCATTGCAGGATGCCTTTCTCAGCAAACAGGTGTAGGAAATCTAAGACGGTAGCTATGTAATTCTGGTGTGTGTTCTGTTCATCTGATAATTGTGTTTTGTATCCAGCATTTCTTGGAAATAGAAGTATGTCTTACAGTAAGAAAATGACAATAGTCAGAAGGAATATTCCAATTTCAGTGTTTATGATTTTGCAATAAACCTTCACCTTCCCCCCCACCCCCTTTTGGTCAAATATAATGGTGAAGTTTACTGGGATTAAAAGGGGAAAAAATAATAACTAACACACTATTTAGTGTGTAGCTAACACACTAGCTTACTGTTTTTGGTGGGAAACTAACACACTAGCTTACTGTTTTTGGTGGGAAACTAACACACTAGCTTACTGTTTGGGAAACTAACAGCTTGGAAATCTGTAAATTGTTTTTCGACTAGCATGCTCTCTAAAAACTTTTTTTTTTTAAATTAAAACAGGGTAAACATTGAAGGAACAAACAACTGTTTTCCTCAATTAATTTATCCATCCATTGCTTCAATCTTCCAGATGCTGTGTAGGTAATGTTTCTCCCACTAGCCCAGTGCTTCTCAGTTCCGGTCCTCAGCTCCCCCGGCCCCTCATGCATCTAAAACATGCAGAGCAGGGGGGACTGAGGCCTGGAATTGAGAAGCACTGCACTTCACTGGCCAAAGGCAAACTTTGCTGATGAACTTTATTTGTTCTACACAACAGAAAGGTTTGTTGTTGTTTTTTTTGCCAGACATGACTCATCCTGCCTGGATGCTTCAGTCAGCAGCAGCACCACATGAATGCATCGCTTGCTTGCAAAAGACACGTGCGTTCGTTGTGGCAGGCAGCGTTCAAAATGCAGCCTCTCATGTTCAAAGGTTTGGAGGGCGTTAAGAAAAAGGCCGATGCAAATGATTTTTGCGTGCCAGTGGCTGAAGTTAGAATCGGCTCTGGTGAAATCCGTCACGGCTGCCTGTGGAGCTGCAACAGACGGTAACGTTGCAGCGTTACCATGCAACGCTAATGATTTGGGTTTCGTCTTCACAGCCAAACTCCAGTGACTTCAGCTGCACTCAACTCACTAGAGATGGAAGTTTGAATCTGTCTTAAGGCTCTTTGCTGATGAATAAGACTGCTGTGTTGTTGGGGGCAGTCAGCTCTTGCAGGGTTTTCACTGCTAAGTGATGAAAAAGCATTTTGTTTCCCAATAACCTGATTCATAGTTAAAGGAGATACTGAAATATTTTACTAATATTTTGTAGTTGGCGATATTTTTCCCTTCGTCTTCTGGACAGCAAAATGTTCTCTTGATTGTTAATGAAGCAGTATTAGGGGTACACAATATGTACTTGGAATTTTATTTCAATATTTTGTGTTACAATTACAACAATAAAAATTATATTAAAAAAAAGATTTTTTTTAAAATATATTTGTAACTGCATGGCAAAAATATAGTTCTCAAAAAAAAAAAAAACATTCTCACTAGACTACTTTAGGACACCACTTACTTTAAAGAAGCAAACTGCACACAGAAATTGCATTTAATCATGTTTTCAAATGTACTGATATTTATTCATGCTCTAATACAGTGGTCCCCAAACTACGGCCCGCGGGCCAGATGCGGCCCGCCTCCACATTTGGTCCGGCCCCCTGAACAATACCAGAGTATTTTCATATATGTGCATTTTTATTTGATAAGTTGGACTTTTGCAATAAAATAAATGTTAGTAATGAACTTTATTTATTATTAACTACTAGTTAGTAACTATTTTATACATGCATATAATTGACCCTATCCCTTTTTTTATGTGGAGAACCCAGTGTTATTTGGTTATTATTTATTTCATAAATAGTGTTATTTCCTGACTTTTGTTCTCTGAAGAATCCAGAAAAGGTTATTTGATTGTGCTTTCTGAAAAACAATACATTTTTATGTTTAGCACTCTTACAATCGTCACACTTTTTCTGTTACAAACTGACCCCGGCCCCCCATCAGAGAAGGGACAAGTTATGTGGCCCTCACAGGAGAAAGTTTGGGGACCCCTGCTCTAATAGAACAAATAGGGAAGAAAATGGTAAAACAATAAAATTTACAATAATTTGATATTTAATCCAAAATTCTTATCGCGCTAAGAAATTTTTCACAATAAATGATGAACATTACGATAAATGACCACCCCTTGGCAATATTATGTATTTCCCAGGCATTTTATAGCACCGTCAAGTAAGATGTTCCAGTATTTGGAGGCATGGCTGACACGGACTTCCTCCAGCTGCCATTGCTAAAGCTACAGGGAGGCTACAGTTCTAAAACAGAGCAACATAACTGTTCACAACTTCTGCTGTCCACTGATTGACCCGGTAGAAATTCTATTCACGTTTGTATTTGTGTGGGTGAAGCACATCATAGCTTATTGCATGCGTACAGTATCTCTTATATCACTCTGGCATTACAGCAGGGAGCCATCCCAGAGAACAGAGAGCTGACTGCAAAGACAACACGGAGAAGGAGAAGTCAGCGCCGTCAGATACTGACTATAAGTACGTAGATTGGGTGGGGGAAGAGTGTTTTCTGCAGTGCTGCAAATCTAAAGTAAAGCTCTTTTTTTCTCTCCAGTTAAATCCTCAATGCAAAAACTGGCAAAATACAGGTTGAAATTATGCTGCACACTGCAAGCATAACCAAAGTGATTTATTTGCTGTGCTTCGGAAGATTATACACATTATCTTGTTTGAAGTAAAAAGCCTTCAGACGCAGGAAAAACAATAACGGCTCTCGCTGTGTGTCGCAGCCGGCGCCAGATTTATTTATTTTTTCTGCTTAAATAAGGGAATAAATTCACTGAAGTGTGGGGCGATATGAGAAATAATGACTGGGATATACATATACAGCTCTGGGGGAAAAAATGAAGAGACCACTTAGAATGATCAGTTTCTCTGATTTCACTTTTTATAGGTATATGTTTAACTAAAAAGAACATTGTTCTTTTATGCTATGAACTACTGACAACAAGTCTCTGAAATCCCAAGCAAAGATTTAGTATTTATTTGCAGAAAATGAGAAATGGTCAAAAATAACCAAAAAGACGCAGCGCTTTCAGACCTCAAACAATGCAAAGAAAACAGGTTCATATTCATATAGAAACAACAATACTAATGTTTTAACTCAGGAAGAGTTCAGAAATCCATATTTGGTGGAAAAACCAGGAGGTTTTCAATGGGGGTCAGTGTAGCCCTTTCCTTTTTTGACCTAGTTGCAGCCCTGTTTTGTCTTATTTGTTGTCTTGATAACAGAATTTGAAGCTGAATAATGTCATCCTAACTGGTTCAAAACAGTTTAGCCACATTTAAACGCTGCAGTATGTAACTTATGTTACGCTGTCATGACAATGATCATTTTAACAAATATGTAAAAAAACTTTTTTTTATGTAAAAGCTAAATAATGCAGCTTTAGCGAGCAAATGAAAAGTCGTTTGTCCTTTTACACTTTATACATAGTTTTAACTATAAATATATGATCCGGAAGACGAGAAGATGTCATTCTAAAAAAAATCTTTGTTTTCATTTCTCTGTCCTGGACTTATTCACACATCATTTTGGACTTTTAAATCAAACCCATTAACGATAAGCGCCAGTGCTCCTTTATTACTCTCAGCTCAGAACCATTTTAGACGCTTGATCTGGACACCCAATCACCTATTCAAAGTTAGAGCTGCCTTGTGTAACCATGGTTACGCAGGCAGGAAGACATTTGAAATACGATATGCGATAATTTCACATCGGTGCCTGGAGTTTCATGACAGAAATACTCCGACAACCTGCTGAACAAACGCCATTTAGGAGAAATGACAATAAGATTTTATTAAAAAAAAGAAGGTACAGTATATATGTAATAGAAACACAAAAATTATTATTCAGCTATCCTTACTCTGCCGTGTCAGCCACAGTTAATACTTGGACTACATCAGCTATTACTGACTCATTCCCCTGACTTGCTGCGGTATTAGCTGACCACATTTGCTTGGCGGAGAGAAGGTCGCACTAAGCTCTGCTTTGATCAAGCAAGACATGTAATATTCATAAGCTCTGTATAATTGCTGGTTAAATTGTCCTCCGTCGCCAAGTGGGACTATTCTGGGATTTAAAGATCTGCAGAGGTTTTAACCAGACCTGTGAAACCCAAAGTGTTTGCTAACGGTAAGTTATTTGTAATTCCATTAACAGAGTCTACCAGCTGTACGTCCAGCTCAGCAATTCACAAAAAAGAAAGTATTTTCTCATGTACAGGCTTAAGGTCGTGTACTTCAATACAAAATTAAACTGACTGATACAATAAATATCTTCCGGGGCATCAAAGTAATTGGGGATGGATCCAAAAACGCATCGTGGGTTTAAAATTTGAGTTTATCAAAATTTTACAAACCATTCTGTTCCTTTCGTAATTATTTGCGCTGCTGTGTATTACATTAAATCCAAAGCAAGTCGACTCTTTAAATTAAATAAAAATACTGTGGGAAAAGTACAGATTTTCAAAAAAAAAGTTTTTCAATTAAATAAATGAAAGTCATAAATTAGTCACACGCAGTGATCTATTATGCAATAAAAAGCCAAATTTTAATTTTTCATTTTCTGAACTGGATTGCTACAATTTATGATATTATTGGTTATATTTTTATTTTACTGAGAGGCCTTCTTGTATTATTGTGTCCCAATGAAACAAGGAAGCTATGAATTACAGATTAAAATTTCTTCCACACCCTGATCAATTTACCAGGTTGAATAAAAACAACATAAGTAATTCAGACACGTGTATTTTGTAAGAACTGTAAGGGCGTTCAATGAGTGTTGAACCGATTGTATATTCTGTCGCCGTGTTACACGTGTCATCTGCCATCGTAGATAGAAAAAAAAGTTAATTTTTGCAACAAAAAAAAGTAAAATTTTGAAATGAATCCCAAAAGTCTTCCAGAAAAACAACTTGGAAACTTCTGAGCTCCAAAAGTCTACTTTTTTTTTTTTTTTGAGAATCTAAAAAACTCAAAAAAGTTTAGATCAATCTCAGAAATGTTCTCAAAAAAATGTGGGAATTTCCAAGATCAACTTTTGAGACTCCGAACATTTCAGAAAGTCATTTTTAACAAGCTGGGCAAATTTCAAAGTTTTTTTTTGTGAAAATTTCTGAGATTAAGCTCATAATTTATGAGTTTTTTTTATGGAAATTTACTCCTCCAATGGCCCTAAAACACCGTAATATATAACAGCTTTGATTATCCGTGAGGGGAGAAAAATGTAGGTGGAGGTTTTTAATTCATTTCCACACTTTTGGTCAAACTTACTACATTTTGGCACCTGTCACATGGTTACTTGTAGCAGTCTTACCACTGAGCTTTAAAGCTGAACCAAAAGTTAAAAATACCAGCTTTAGTCAGAATTTCTAACTTCAGCTAGAACTGTGAAGCAAAGTTATACTAGTCAAACTAAATAAAGCTGATTTTTTTTTTTACGTGATGTGTCATAAAGTCTAAGTGACTGAGTTTGGAATCCTTAATCATTTGATGTGATCTCGTTATAGACACGGCTCTGTTTGTTAATACTGTTCTTTCCTGCTTTCAGAACTAATTCCCGGATTTTAAACACCACACACACACACACACACACACACCCCCACACACGCACCCACTCACACACACACACGCTCAGTGCCAATTAGCTGCTTTATCGCCCACTCAGCTGAGGCACTCTGGAACAGGAAATTTACAAAAAAAAACTGGAGGGAAATGGCTGTACATATTCGGCTGCAAGGACTCAAAATCATTAGTCTCCAAACACCGTGTCCATTTGGCCTCAGGAAAAGATTTTAAATTTTTATTTTGACACATTTTCACCCACACCTTTAGACTGCACTGTCTCAGATATGGATGAGCTGAACATAAAAGATATTCTTGGACGTGTGGTATGATGAGATTGGTACTAACCCACGACACCAAAACGGGATAAATTTACCTGCTACTTAGGATGATCAGGGTTTAGGGTTAGGGGAAGAGGAGAGCATTAGTGTTTGTATCAGTTTATTTTTTAAAAATACATTGAAGGTAGGTCTAGTCAGCTGATCACTCAACCTGTTTTACTGGAAAGTTTTGATCGGCTTTCATTTGACGTGCTGGTTTAGAGTTTGAGGTCGTTTGGATTCATTTTGTATTCTTGGTCACGTTTTGCTTCTGTCATTGTTTCACCTTCCTAATTCTTTTGTGCTTGGTGTATAGCTAGTCTTTCCTGCATTTCCCTTGTGCTTTCTGGTTTTTCCACATTTTTCTCTCAGTGACTCAGCCCATGCTCCCTCACAGCTGTTCGTTATTCAGTTAATCAAACACACCTGTTCATCATTCCAGTAATCACTTTTCCCATAATTTATTTCCCCGGGTAGTTCTTTGTCTTTGTCGGATCCCGCTGTTGCTGTTTCTGTTGTGTGATTACAACTGCAATAGCATTTTAAATGTCAAAAGCAGCTCAGTCAACACAGGTTCTGCAATGCGATATTTCTAATTTTGGAAAGGCGTCAGGGAAAGGGACGCTGCAAGCTGAATGCGACGGGATGTTCCGTCTCCCTTGACCCACAACATGCCGGCGGCAGCATCGCAAAAACCAAAACCGGCGGATCAGGTACGATTCCAGCACATGCAGTAGCAGCGCTAGCTACACTAATGGACTCATTTCTAACATAATGACCAGCAAATGTGGCTCATGAAGTCCTAAAACATGTACATTTCTTGTGGTTGGTTTGGATCGAGGTCGGTCTGCATTTACACCCGAAGCGAACCGTACCAGAGTTCGTTTCAAAGCGGACCGAGACAACCTCAAGAAGTCCAGTTGTTTGGTCTGCACCAGGGGTCACTTGAGCGTATTCCACTGTACAAAAGATCTGAACCGACGGAGGAAACAAATTCTGGTCCCTTAAATGTATCAGGTATTACTACAACCTCAGCTTGGTTCCGATTCCTCAAATTAAAGTGAAAGGAAAGTGAGGGCAGACCATTTCTACTCTGTTGTGGCCAGCCCAGTAGACATGCTAGTCCATCCTCAGCGACATTAACGCTGCTTTGCTGCAAAGGGTAGAAAACACAATTGGTTGACGGCGACCACGCAGAAAAACTGTGAAAAGATTTTGGTGGGTTTTTTTTTTTTATTCTAATCTTCTAATCCATCTATTTTCCCCAAAACACACTAGCAAAATGCAGCCATCCGACATAACAGTGTCTACAACCTTTTCTCCCTTATCACACGTCTTTGTCCATCCACAGGTTCGTCAACAGATATGAAGCTGAACCAATTACTGGGAAATACATTTGACCCTTTTCCACTTACAATGACCCAAAGACCCCACTGATAAATGTCTAATCAGCTGCAGACTGAGCTGTCAAAGGCAGCACTGAATACGTCTCTCACATCTTCACAGTGCGGAGAGGAAATGCTGCGTTAAATGCTAAATCAATCCAAAACTATTCGTCTAAACTCTGTCTATAAGTCCTGTACTTTCCTCATTAAGTGAACTTGCGTCCCCGGTTTCCTCTCCATTTGTCTTCACTCCCACATGCCCATACATGTGGAGTCGGTAGAGGTAGTGGGTCAGCTTGGAAAATAACTAATTACAGCCTGTTACTCATGAATATGATAATAACAGCAGGAAAGAAGTCGGGGTTCATCCATCAGGCATGCATCTGTGTCACTTTGGCGAGTCAAGCCGGGGAGCGGCGTTAAATCACGGCGGACATAAAAAGGACACATTTTAATTGGAGTGTGAATGTCTGAAATTGCTCTGCCCGGTGGCTCGGCAAGACCGCGCCGTGAATGAAAATGTTCTATTGCTCCGAGATTAGCTGGGAGTGAGGCAGGAGAGCAGAGGGTGGGCGGTGTCTTACTCTAAATAAAACGTCTTAATGATCTGCCTTCGTTCGCCGGGAGTCCGTTTGAATTAGATTCCAACTTTCCTGCTGTATTTGAAGTAAATGAGAAAAAGCAGAACTTTCCCCCAAAAAACATGACTTTCAATTTTGTTTAGAAGCTACAAACGGAGCTGCGGCTACAATTCTGTACATAAAGCAAAAGCTTGTCGATGAAAGAATAAGCGATTAACACCCCTAACACACACATAGGTCTGTCACAATCACTAATTTTGCGATAGTTATTGCGATAAACAATAATATCGTTCTTTTTGAGACCAATTTCAAGTAGTGTATTGAGAATGGCATAGCAACATAAGTTCATTCTCTCTAAGATTTCTAAAGTTAAATTTTGTAACGAATCCTCAACACTGGACCTATCCAAAATAATAACAACCAAAAACAATAAATAAGAACAGGAAATTAAAACGACACCCAACCAAAACCACAAATAAAATGGATTATGAAGTCTCTGTCAGCAAAATTGCCAATTTCACTTTCATTTATCACGTGATTAAACGATTACCTGCTCATTGCGCCAGGCTTTACACACGTGACGTCTACGCTTCATTTTTTAGCGCATAACAGAAAGTTATACGATTACATTTTGATTAAATTTGATTGATTTAACTTTGAAGAATTGATTATTTGCGCCACATTTTAATCTTTCTAGTATGGCATTATTTCCTGCTGCACATATACATAAATCAAAGATGAACAATAATGTATTTCTACTGCTTTCCATAGATTACCCATAGTGACAACATTGGCAGTCAATATTTAGTGCATATTACATGATTTACTTCCTTCCGTATAGTTGATTCTACCTTTAGTTTTCCTGTTACTATTGTTACTGTTGCTTCGGTTGCTAAAAGAAAAACCCGTTTGTTTGTGGACAGAAAATCTCAGAGACATTTCACAAAATGTGACTCAGATCAGTTGTGGCAGACTGGACGATGAATACTTGTAAAGTCCTTAAAGTAGAGAAGCTACTGGCCAAAATATTACAGAATATTTAGAATTTTACACTAAACAAAGCTTTACCTACTAAAGCTTAGCTTAGTTAGAACTCATTATAATGCGACGGCCAGATAATTGCAGGTGCCAAGAAAGACTCAATAAATGTTTTGGTTTTTTTCTGTTCTTGGTGTCTGTGATTGATACCCGTTGGACCTTTGCCACATTTTCTCACATTAAGACCCAAGTTTTCTATTGTGATTTTATGTGACAGACCAACATAAAGCAAATGATTTCTTTCATTTGATTTAAAAGAAAATAAAGACGCTTGACATTTCGCATGTCTGGTTTGCATTCAAAGTCTATGTGGAGGCGCGTCAAAATGGTTCTAGCTGTTGTTTTTCGTTGGCGCGTCGTTGGACACTCTAGACGCGTCAAACGGTTCAAATTGTGCCGCACCAGACGCGTGAGACGCACCATGACGGGCTTTCGATGCGCCTCCACATAGATTGTGAATATACCCCAGATGCACCTGACGCCCAAAACGCGTTTAGTGTGAACGCACCACAAGCCAAACTGAGCTGTAGAATGGTGTGGAGCAAAGCCTGTGTTAAGACGGCCCAGTCAAAGTCTAGACCGAATTCTAACTGGGTATCCGTGATTTAAAGAAATGCTGTTCACCGATACAGCTGAACGATACCACTGAAAAATGCATAACTATATAAGTATTTCATATCTACCAATAACTATTGATTAGTTTTTGTTTGAAATATATGATTTTTTTTTTTAAGCAGTTTTGCAGTACGGTGACGAAACTTCAAACATGCTCAACAGGCTGTTGCTAGGTAACCAATGAGCGAGTCATGCCGCCAACTAGCTCTCCGTGAGAGACTGAAGGGGTTTTCCTCTGCCTACATCTCCCAGAATGCTGTGCGGTTCCGGATTGGAGTTCAGTGAAATTCTTGAATATTCTACCAGATGTATTAAACGTGGATATTGATCACGTATCTGTCGCAGTATATGTCGTTACTGATTTATTGTGCAGCAACATTCACAGATGTTCTCCATCCAGTCTGACTGAGTTGAGCATCGGTCAGAATTTCAGTCTCTAACTTTCCAAATTATATCAATTCATGAATATGTTAATACAGAGAATGACAGGCCTGTTGCACTGCTTCAGATAAATGACACTCCTGGCTCAGCCATTAACTTCATGTTAGGGTCACGAGCGAAGAGGCAGGGATGCATAATTCCCTGTTGAGATGGATAATTGCTCAGAATTATCATTCTGTCGTGATTTGCCCGTCACCGTACAGCAGCCGGATAGTGTTGATGAATGATTAGTTATTAAATGTGATGCACAATGAAAATGAAATAGCCATTGGGAACACTAAGGTGTTCATTATACAAATAAAATCCTCCCCAGTCCAGGGAATCAAGTATTTCTTCCCGGTGTAAGACTTATTATATCATATTATGATAACTGTGTAGGTAGTAGATGCTGGTAATAAAATGCATGAACAAGCAGTCCAAGTAATTTTCATCCTGCGAGGCGCCTCAACATCAACACGAATTAAAATCTTATTCAAATGGAAAATATAAGGTGCGACGTAAAGTATTTAGCTTTTATCAGCCATGTTACTGCTTTTAATTTCATCAATAGTGAACAGGACTTGTAAACATCCGGTGACGTCTGCAAAGGAGAAGATGCATCGAATTGGAGCAGATTTTAAGTTTGAAAGGTTTGTTGAAAATGCGCAGAGGCCGACGTTCTACATAGGAGCAGTGGGATGAAAATGAGGTTCTGTCAGTGAAACCTGGACTTTGAGGAAGAGAATGTAAGACTGGGTTCTTATTGGGGGCAGAATTGGAGCACCAGGAGGCGGGTTGGTACATTTTCAATTATTTAAGGGTTTTTGACTAACATTATTAGGCACCGACGACAACTCTGATGCATGTTTTCGTCTTTGACGGACAAAGGAAAACTCACCAAGTTTATAAAGGTCTGGTTCTGAAAGTTTAAGTTGTGTTTGAACTTCACTTGTCCTTACAAAAGAACAAAGCAGCGGCTCTAAAAACGTCACGGTGAACCCTTCGCGTTATCCTGCCTTCTTCTCTCTACTTTCCACTGAACTTCTGAACCCTACATCCGCAGTGCGTGATGGAATCCCATGTGTGAAGCCGATGAGTCACACAACCTGACATATGCGATGACGGCCGCTGTCGAGCTTTCCAAACGCCAGCTGGATGAGTGACAGAAGCTATAGATGTTGGTGTAGGGAGGTTTAGTCCACCTGAACTGCAGATTCTACTAACTGGATTCAGCTAAGAATATCTGGCTGCTCACTTTAAAGCTTTCCTTTGAGTCCTTTGCTGAGATCAACTCAGATTTTGTTGTTTTTTTTCCCACCTCAGCTGGCTGTTTTTTAAAGCTACGATTAACGTAATAAATGCCAGAAGCATTTATTAACAAAAATGTGTAATTTAAATCAAAATTACAAAATTGGAGCACCGCCTAGTAAACAGGGAATAAAAGCTAGATAGTTTTCAGCTCTTCTGTCACATCCAAAAAAAGTCCCTACTAGGGGTTGCTTCAGTGGTTTAGGTTTTGACACAGAGCAAGAGGAAAGTATTCACAGCGCTTCACTTTTTCCGAATTTTTATTATGTTAAGCAAATTGTATTAATGTGCTTCCTCGAAGTTCTACACTTCAACACCCAGTTATGACAACGTTGAACAATGTTTGAGTGTTTTGCAAGTTTGTTAAAAGTAGAAATAACAAAAAGAATCAAATTTATTCCCAATCTTTGCTTCATACTTTGCTGATTAAGCAAAAGCTTCCACTCATCATCCTTTGAGATATTTCTACAACTTTGAATCATATGTTGAGTTTCATTTCCATATCCTTCACTGGGTCTATAAGAATACATATTTACACTGGACTGAGATATTACTTTGTATGAGTTGTTTCCTGTTTTATTCATACAAATCTTTGGTGCTGTTCTTTGAGTATCTGGAACATTTTTTTGTTTGTGAATTTTGGATAATCTTAATTATCCAAAAACGAGTTTGGCCTCGTTTCCAACTTTAAGGACTTTTTTCTAGGTTAGTGAAATAAGAGAATTTGTTGATATATCTTCGACTCAACGCTATTTAGATCAATTAAACCCACATTTTTCTAGTTAGTGCACCTAACTAGAAAGACAGCAAAGGGTAGAAGCTATTTTTGTAAGCAGCCAGTTCCCGGTTTCCAATTTAGCTACATTTCCTAGCTGTTGAATGTTTATCAGTGTTTCTAAAATCAATGTCTTACAAACAAGAATCTGCAAAGCGTTGGTAATCGCTGCAGTGTTTGCACAAAACAACAGGTTTGTCCTGAGCATGCAGTCCAAGTCAAACGGGCTCAGCGATGCCGTTTCCACTGGTTACCACCAACAAATGAGAAATGAAGGCAATTAAAAGTCTGTAAAAAGCATGGAATGTTCTAGTTCTACAAAAAAATAAGGGCTAAAAATGTTAAGAGTAGAAAAACAATGATACTTTTATGGGGGACAGGTGTGTAGATGGATTAAAAACCGGTCACTGATCTGTATGTGTATTAACTAGCTAATTGAAATCAACTAAATGAAACTTAATTCAGCAGAAATAAAGAACCACAATTAACACCAACATTTCTGGCTCTCTGTCACATCCATAAATGTCCCAAGCAAGGGGTTGCAGGGATTTTGTAACAATTTAACCAAAAGAAAACAACAAAAAAACATTCATCAGGACCGCACATACTTACCCTGTTGGCAGTCGTGTCAGGGCGGTGATTCGAGACCTAATGGGGCTGATTAAACGAGTGGTGGCTTGACGTCAAGCTGCCATTACAGACTGTGTCTTTTAAATGCTTGTCTGTGGAAGGAGGAGAACAACAAAGTCAGGGACCAAACAAACCCTCAGTGCTCGCCGAGCTCCAACAGATGCAATAATTACTGTTGTAAATGAGCAAAACGCGATAAAAAATAGAGCAGGATGAGAAACGGTTGAAACACGAACAATCTACATCAAGGAAGCAGTTAAAGTTTAACTGGGGGGGAAAACCAAACCTAACATCTTATATTTAAATTTCATTGTTTATACTGACATGCTGGGATTTTATAGCTTACTCTCAGAAATGTCCCCAGAAAACCTTACTGGTGATTACTAAAGAAAGAACCTAAGAAGCTAAAGAAAGCAAGTGTTGAAAGCAATAATTTCATCGAAACAAATAATCTCCGAACGCACATCTGCCAGAAACACCATAATAATCTCAAAAAGATGTCGTACTTGACGAGGTGTAAGCATGTGAACAGTGGAGATCGGGATGGAAACTGGAAAACTGGGCGCTGTAAGTAGTGGAAGGCACAATGCTTAAGGCCATGCTGGGAATTCACAAAGCCAGCCAGAGGCAAACTAACAGAGGGGAAGAAAACAAGTTTTTTTGAAAAGAGAAACTAAATAAGCACCAAAAAAAGGACAAAAAACTGCATTTTTGAAAATATATACAAAAATTGAGACGGGACAATAATAGTGACCCAAGCACACCTCCAGCTGGAACAGCAGTAATCTGTGAGTTTAGTTTGGGCTTTGACATTGAAGAGGAAACAAAATATCTATTGCTTAACTTGGTTATATTGCATAATATTGATCATTTTTATGTTATTAGAAATGACGGGGGTTCATTTCAAATATATAGTGAAATAAAATGTGTTCAGGCCAACAACCCACCCAAAAAACTGCAGTCTGAGCAACGATGGGATGGCTTGTCTCCAAGCATCGCTGCGTGTCAGGATGGCCCAGTAATACCCAAACTTAAATCCAATCGATCATTTTCAAGACTTGGAAAAATGACTTTCATAGACGATGTGCATCAAATCTGCCTGACCTTCCGTTTATCAAGCGGAGAATGAAAATGCCAGTCTCTAGATGCCAGGAACAACTCGGCTATTCATTTTAGCTAAAAGCAAATCTACAAACTATTGACTCTGGCAGCTGAATACAGATGGATGCCGTGCTTTTCAGATTTTCGTTTATAAAAGACTTCCTGTTGGTTGATCACACAAAATCCAATAATAACAAAAAAGAGAGATCATTGAAGTTTGTGGGTGTGAAATGGATCAAGGAGTCTGAGTACATTTGTATTTTATTGTGTGTTTTTATGATGTAAAGCACTTCGAACTGCCCTGTTGCTGAAATGTGCCATGCAAGTAAACTTGATTGATTGATTGACTGATTGGATTGGTTGGATTGATTGATTGATTGCATGTCAACCTCTGTAAAAGAAACAGGTCAGAAGAAAGACCTGATGTTACCTTAAAGAGTCAGTGATAGCATTTTTTTGTACAGTTCACAGCTTACATTAGTCAACTAAACATATTTGCGCTTCTTCACTGTAAAAACTCTGTTGGTCTGAAGTGACGATACAATTTCTGTTGTCCTGTTGCATTGAGAAACGCAATACATACATGTCATTGCTAGGTTTTGTTGCTGCATGCGATCATACGAACAACACTTAAAAGATCTTCTGATATCAAATGAATTGATCAAAATGAACCAGTGGCAACTTCCAGGGTCTTCGGGAGAGAAGCTGTGGAAGAACGAAATGAAGAGATGGAGGTGGGTGGAAAAAACCCGGCATCGTCCCAACCATTCTTCTTCTTCACAGCTGTGAAGTGCTTGCAAGTGGGTCCTCACTTCAAAGGGCGACGGTTACCCACTTCAAAGGAAAACATATCCCACACACCAGTCGGGCCCTGATTATATCCCCCCGTCATGCGCCAACAGAGGCACACGGAGAGCGGCAAGACGCTCGCCGTGTGTCGCTGTCCCCGCACTTAACGCCACCATTTGTTATCCTCATTTCGCCTCCCTGCATCGTACAGTGAGAGCTGGACACACAGAGACAAACACACACATGAAATCAGAAGGTCATAAACACCAACATGCATCTTTATCCTGACCGTCTTAGGCCTGACTAAACTAGTTCTGCTTTAGCCCAGTTAGAATGATCAAAATGATTTACTTTGACTAAATTATGACAATAATATGACGGGGAATTTAGGCCATGCTAAGAGAAAATGACAAAAAAAAATGATTACTAGAATAAAGTGGTAATATTAAGAGGATAAAATGGCGCAAGTAGTCACCGTATTACGAGAATAAAGTCGAAATAATACATCAATTTAGTCAAATATATTATGAGCATAAAGTCATATCTTGAAAATAAAGTGGAACGAGAATAAAGCCGTAATATTACAAGAATAAAGCTGTAGTACTACAACTTAATACTCATAGTACTATGACTATTCTTATAATATTGTGACTTCATTCTCCTTATGACTTAAAACTTGTTAATTTCTGGGACATGGTACCGTCTCCTTTCTGAGCAGCGTGATGGTTGGACACACACTGGTGTGTAATTGTTTGAATGGATGAACGCAGCACCTTCAAGCATCCGGAGATTGTCCTCAACTATGAACCAGACAGTTCCAGCTCCACAATTATCTTCCTCATGTCTTTGTCGATTTATTTTGGCCACCCAACATGCCAAACTAGAAATCAGTGTGTTCTAGGTTTGGCCTTAAAACATCTACAAGGGCATGCCGTGGTGGCGTAGTGGTTAGCGCGACCCATATTTGGAGGCCTTGAGTCCTCGACGCGGCCGTCGCGGGTTCGACTCCCGGACCCGACGATATTTGCCGCATGTCTTCCCCCCTCTCGTTCCCCGTTTCCTGTCAGCCTACTGTCATATAAGGGACACTAGAGCCCACAAAAGACCCCCTGGAGGGGTAAAAAAAAAAAAACATCTACAAGTCTTCCTTCCGATTAACTGAAATGGGTCAGTCAACCTTTCAGAGGTTTCCAAAGCCATGACATTACCGCCTGAGCTTCCCCTCACTGCTCAAGCCACTTGGTTTCCAAGCTTAGTTCTTGACTTCTGTTCTCTTGTAGGTTATAGATACAACCTTGCTCCAACAGAATCGAATGAAATGATTGATTTACCTCGTCTGCATGTCATCAAATTTGACTAAGGCCTGGTTACTATCTATTCACGTGATTCAGCTATAAGGTTGTATCTAAGACCTACAGGACAGTAGATCTCAAGGACTACGGTTGGAGACCCCTGATTTAAACAGATTGCAAACATTCAGAATGTAAAGTTCAGGCTAGCATGGATGATGTAATAGTGTGTAAGATGTTTTCTTGACACAATGAGCCCCTTAGTACCAATTGAGCTTCTTTTAAGTGCCACAACCATGTATGACGGAAGTGTACCCATTCTCCAATTGCTACCTCGAATAGTCACTGACTGTACTCCGTAGGTCTTCTATAGGGAGATAGCATGACGTTAACATGTCAGTATGGACGATAATCTCTCAACAATGTTTCAGATACCTTCTTGAATTTTTTGCCACAAAGAATTAAAGTATAGTTCCAAAGGCTCTGATGCCACGGTCCTACATGTACTCTACAGAGTTGTGTGAATTTCTGATTCCACTCAGCCCTCGTCTGAAACCGCTTTTGATAACCGACATCGTTTCACAGCTCCACGTTGTCACATCATCTTATTCTAGTGCAGCACCGAGTCAGAAGACAAATTGCTTCCCGTTCCTGATTGTCCTGGAGGGGGGGTGAAGGGTTGTCTGAGTCTGCAGGGTAAAATGACACGTTCACTGGCACTCTCGGCGAAATCTGACTTCCTGCCACTTTTCAAAATTAATCAGAGGTATTCTACAATGCATTCTGTTTCATCCATCATCTAACTTCAGAGTTCTTAATATTAGGCCTAAGGAGAACTGGTAATGCTATTAGCTTAAAAAAAAAAAGAAAGCTCTGTGTTCTGATATTAAGCAGCTTGCAGGCCTTAAGTTAAGGTTCTCACAGTTTGTCAAAACTCAGCTGAAGTCTATATCACTCTCACTGTGCTGATTTTTGAGCAAAGTACATCAGGGGACTTTACTTGTTCCCAAAGGCAGAAGCTTCCTGCTAAAAAAAACATGGAAATATGACAGATTGAGTTTTAGGCAACTAATCAGAAGCTCTTTATGTCACAGCTCTGCAGTTTTTCCCCACTTCATGATTATGAGCAGTTGGATTGAAGGGAAGTTCATCAGCATATCCAGAGCATTTCTTTTTTTTTTGTTGCTTAAACAAGTGTATAAAAAATTTACTGGTCACTTTATTTGGTACATCTTGCTAGTACTGGGGGGCAGCCATAAATCTTAATGACGGAAAGTCAAAGAGGTGTTGGAGAGGCTCCTCAGAAATTTGGGTCCATACTGAGATGATGTTGCCTCACAGAGTTTTGGCAGATTTTACACAAAGTCTTATACATGCTGTGATTCCCTTTCTGTTTCGGCTTTTAAGCCCGGTCACAGAAATGCTAAACCCAATTTTATTAAATCCAACATGTCGTGAAGTTACTCTTTTCTTTTTAGACTGGGCGACTGTGGAGTTCATGTATTGCCATAATCAAAAAACTGGAAACAAGCAATGCTGCAAAATGTAGATGAGAATAAATTACAGGTCGCAAAGAGGTCCCCACACAAACACGTAGCCACCAGATTTAATTTCCCTCTTCACCAAGTTGAAGACAAAGCAAAGCTCCTCACCATGGACTCCGGGTCCATGGTGAGGAGGAGGGGGGCGGATTTGTGTCTCTAACTATCAAATTATGGGCAAGAATATTTTTCATACACTGGTTTGTGAATAAAAACGTAGGTCTGATGTTGATGTTAGAAAAACTGTTTCTATTTATATTTTCATGTCTTTGCAATAGCGGGAAAAAACCCGCCTCGCCACTAGACACATAAATGCTTCGGCTACAGAGAAACTTCTGACTTTAACTTCATCATTCTGCTAAAAGTCCGGTCTGAGTCAATCAATCAATCAAATGTTATTTGTATAGCACATTTCAGCAGCAAGGCATTTCAAAGTGTTTTACATCATTACAAACACAGAAACACAATGCAACATAGAATCAACAATCAAAACACAGCGTTAAGTCAAATTCCATCACTACATTTGTAATTGATTACATTTCAAATACAATTTTAAACAGGTGGGTTTTTAGTCGAGATTTAAAAGAAGTCAGTGTTTCAGCTGTTTCACAGTTTTCTGGAAGTTTGTTCCAAATTTGTGGTGCATAGATGCTGAAAGCTGCTTCTCCTCATTTGGTTCTGGTTCTGGGGATGCAGAGCAGTCGGACCGACAGATATAAAGAATGTCTGTCTTTATATCAGACATCCTGGTATAAGACATGGTACCAACTGTCACAGTGAGTCGTAAAGCACCTCAAAGCCCCGGTACCACCTGGTACCACCTGGTACCATCTGCTCTCTGTTCGCTCTGCTTAACGTTTCTACCAGGCGGGTTAAAGCCGCTGCTGACAGGATCTGGGCTGGAGGTTCGCGGCTGCAGATAGAAGTTATTGCAGAACCTCAAGTGTTAAAGCAAGATTCGGCCCATTTAGAGTTTAGAAAATAAACATCAGAAAAATACTGTAGCAATAATTAGAAGCATAAATGTTTTCATAAACGCAACATTAACGCAGCATAAAACCAAACGGGTCACAATTAAATGAATCAAAATGTCCCCAAAGCACCGGCGGACTGGCATAGGGGCCACCGGGGGATATCAAATGCCATGTTTAAATTGAAGGCTTATAGCTAACTTTTCTACTTCTACGCGCCAAAAACCTCTGGGAAAAGGCAGAAGAGTAGGGCTAAGGACCAAAACCGAATCACAGAAATTATTCCAAACAGGTTTTTTTTCCCTTCGTTTTTATTTTCAGTGTAATTTGCACGTCTAATTCAGCAACTTAATTTGTTGGGGGCGTTTTTTTTCCCACATCCTAATGAGTTTTTTTGTGTGGATGGTTGGCAGTAAACCTTGAACCACGAAAATTGTCTGTTTAAAGCTCATTCAAAACCATAATTAACGCCGAGTGTTGCAGACACACACAGCTGGGTCCAAAGTTTTGGAGCAAGTTCTGACAAAAACGTTCAGATTGTGAACAAGGAAACCTCCAGCTAGACCAAAGACGACGTCGATGCTTCGGGAAAGAAAACTCACAGCAAGAAAACGCGCAACATTGACATTAGACGACTGTGCGCAAAACTCTGCCAATATTCCGCTAATGTCAGAAAAAACATCATTTCACAATTGTAGTGTTTTCATTAAATAAGAAACATAATTAAAACCACACATGAATAACCTCGTTCACGCGATAAGTTACTCAAAAACAGGATGTGCCGTCGTCCTTCAACTTCTTCATGGTCTGCGCCAGTGGAAACACCCTGTTGTTGATCATGTGACTCGTGTGATGCGTCACTATGTTTCAGTTAGCAATACCCACTACCAGTATCTACTGTACATAACAATGACGATGAGTTTGCAAGAATCAAAAGTCTAAATTCAATCCTACACGACCTCCTCACCTCGTCATTGTTGATGGTCAGCTCTCTTTATTACCAACATTATTCACGTTGACACATATTTCATACACATACCTATTGTACCTAAACTATTGTGTATCCATTCGGGTTTCCTTGCAGTTTAGCATCTTCATGCATTATTGAGAAACTAATCATATGTACAATTTAATTTTGTAGCAAAATACCAAATTTCACACCCTACAGTAGTTCCATTGGTTTTTTTGTAATTTTTCCAATTTGGTCCGATCAACACTTAAGAAATGAGCAACAAGTTATGATCACTGATCAGACCAGAGGAACTCAAATTGGCTTCCAGCTGGCGGAACCCAACGTGGGCACAGACTGAGTCACAAATCAGACAGAAATCATTTTTCTTTTTGTTGGTAGTCCGTCGATCGCTTTGCCGAGGAAGACACCCGTCTGATCTCCTGACTCGTCTTCCTACCTTCAGTTCTTGTTTTGTTTTTTAAATATCTTTTATGTATTACCAGAAACATCTGCGCCACATGCATCTCGTCAGTGGAAGTTGACGATTGGAGAAGGTCTCAAAAGTGCCTGCAGCAGATTGTTTTCAGCTGAAGGATTCTTTACTTCTCTCTCAGATCTGGTTGAAAAAGAAGTAAATTGAGGTTTTGTGATGGCCCAGGCAGAAAGCCGATAGAAATGCATTGCCAGGTTCTTAAGAGAGCTACTCAAACATCTTTCTACAAACCTGAAGGTGAAGCAATTTTGTTCTTTAAAACAAAAAAAAAACTACAGGACAAAATTCCTTCAATGATGTGAGAAACTGAGCGGTACTGTTGATTTTTTCACACCATGCCGCCTTTTGGCTCAGTTATTGTTCTATAAATATGAGCAGGCTGCAGTTTCTCACGCGTTTGTGTTCAGCTCGTTTTACACGGCGTGCCGTGAACCGTGCATGACTCCGTTCTGCTGCGACGCCTTGACAGAGACTCTGCCTTGCTTTTACACGGTCGCCCTGGAGAATGAGAGCAGCACGAGTGATCCAGTTTCAGAAAACATCGTCAGAATGCTTCAATTCTTAAATTAAAGAAAGTGTTTCCCCCCCTGCACTCTAAAAACTGTCGAGTCATAGTTCAAAACAGACACTGGGCGAGAACTCGCAACCCGGTTTGTTTCGCTTCACCGTTCTCCATTTTCATTTTGAACAACTTTACTTCTGACTGGGAGTGATCATTTTGCTGATTATTACTAAGAGGGGTATAAGTAATTTTTAGCATATCATTTAATAAAATATAAAAACAAACAGGGCCTTCTTTAGTTACACATTAAAGAATCAAACCCTTGACGAGGGAATGACTTATAACATGATATTAAGCTAAAAAAGTTTCTTTGTATCTTATAAAAAAAGATTTTTTTGAGCTTCACATTATGTTGCACTATTATTCCCTCATCAAAAACATGCCTGGCGTGTTGGTTTATTTTTTTTATGCAGGTTTGAGAAATCCCCTAATCTCCCGTGGCAACCACTCAGCTCCTTCAGACTAGCCAGCAGCAATTAGCAAACACCTGGTGGAACTGAGCTTCTGCTGGGCTCATTACAGGAGCTACTTCCCAGTGAAACGCTGGTAAAAATGTTGCTAAAGGGTTAACAGAGGAGCCATGTTGTGATGACTTCCTGAAGGCGGAGTTTCAGAAAGAGCAGGAGTTTCTTAAAGAGACAGAGGCCCAATTTCAAAGTCAAATTTCCCAAGACATTTTTGATGCATTATTTTTTATGATAACTGAAGGTAACATAGATTCTTGACTGTCTGTGCCATAAAATGACTACATGTGAAAAAACATAATCCCGCTTAACTCTGCTGCCAAGAAAGTTCCATCAGTTTGGAAGTTTTTCGTAGTTTCTGGCTGGGACGCTACGTCCCGTCTCTGCTCAGTCTCAGCTCACCAGCTGCGCAAGAAGCATCGGGTTGCGTGTTTCAGAAGACGCTTTAAAGTAATTGTACTGATCCAAGCACTGATGTGTTTCTGAAAATCAAATTCGAGCTGCATTCCTCCACGGCCCTTCCTGTTTTTGCCACTGTAAGCCGTTTGCACACGTCCTTCTACGATCACTATGGAAACTAAGATCGGAGGCTGAGAACAAACACAGCAGTACGCACACGTCGGGTTTCTCTTGAGTGCTGTGGAAATGCATTTGAAATTAAAACATCGGTCCGCAAATTCTACGGTTGCGTGATCCATAAACACACTGAAATTCTGCCAATGTTGTCAGCTTGTAAACAAAAATGCACGGTTCTTCCGGTCGACGAACAGACGAGACGCCTCTCTGTTGTTTCTCTCAGAATATGAAGCATCGTGTAAATAATGCATCAAATGTGCATCTGTGACAGGTGTTGCAGAAAACAGTGTAAGTAATGCATGATCATACACCTGGTGAGGCTTTTTTTTCTTCTTTCCTGGCAGATCGGAATAACAGCGTCGAATTCTCTTATTGGTTATGGAGATTCTGCCAGGCGGCAGGGGGAATACGTTTTGTTTTCATGCTACAGTAAAAGTACTAAACAAGCAGGGCGGCTTGCAAAGGCTTGTGGCCGAAAATACACTCTGGCTTCTGATGCAGAGAGCAGACAGGAGGCCTGCGAGGCAGGAGGGTCAGTAAACACCGATCGGCAGCGAGACCCGGCCGCAGAAAACAGGCGGGCGAAAGTAGAAACATGTCGGGGCCGAGCGAGACGAGGCGCGAGGAAAGAACGTGAAGCAAGAAAAGGTTCCGACTGTCGTGTGACACGGCAGGAGGATGAATGAGGAGTCCACAGAAACACACGTCCTTGAAAACACCGATATTTATCGAGCAATGTTGGCGGGGGGTTATGCCGAATTTCTCGTTTAGATTTTGGGTAAAAAATTAAATAAAAGAAAAAAAATAGGAAAGAAAAAGTTTAGTTTCAAGAGACCAGAACGTCCACCGGGCTTTTGGTGGGATGTAGCCAGGAATAGATGTCTTGTTTAGGTGGAATGACATGCATCTTTTACTGATGAAGATTGGAATACATTTGATCAGATAGATGTTGGAATTTGATTGAAATGTGCACGAAATGGCACAATTATTATTGCAACATTTTTATTTTTCATATTCTTTCCTCTAACGCACGTGCCAAACTCAAGGCCAGCCGTCCAACATACATGAAGTTTTTGCCTTGTTCTTTTATGCAATGTTTGAGAGATCCTTTAATCCCCATGGCAACCATTCATCTGGGCTAAACGCCTGGTTGAATTTTGCGCCGCCTTTGAGACTCGGCTCCTCCTCTGAGCTGCAGTTTCCACGTTTCACAGCTTCTGTCAGCTCCTTCAGACTAGCCAGCAGCAATTAGCAAACTCCTGGTGGAACTGAGCGTCTGCTGAGCTCGTTATAGGAGCCGCTTCTCAGTGAAACGCTGGTAAAAACTTAGTTTAAGGGTTAATATAGGAGCCATGTTGTGATGACTTCCTGTAGGTGGAGTTTTCAGAAAGAACAGGAGTTTCTTAAAGAGACAGAGGACCTATTTTAAGGTGTTAAAACTATTAAGACAAATTTCCTTTAAGTCATATTTGATATATACACAACAGTTTTCCAACAACTGAAGGTCACATAGTTACTTGCGATTGCGATATAAAATGCTTCTATGTGCCCCTTTAAGTTTGAATCTCCCTATGAGCCCTAAGAAGAAGACATCCTTTTCACTCCGGTGTTATGCTGATGTTTTATCTGTGTCCGTGACTCAGCTGTGAGGTTCTGACTCCAACACGTACTAAAGCGTCCTCTTCCAACTTTCAGAGAGTCTGGCAGAGGCAGCCGCTCAATCCCCTTTGGACAGATCAGCCTGAGGACTCTTTAGTCCGTCTAGGGAAACGTCACGGCCTCATCGCTGCTGGACTGTCCAGTAATCTGAAAAGACGAGGGAGGTTAAAGGGCCGATGAGAATAAAGGTAATAGAAAGTGTCACGACGTGCTGCGTGTGAGGCTGAAAGACAAATTGAGAAAATAATGCAATTTATCAAATCAATGAAGAGCCAGAGCACAGGCACGGGAGGCTGTCGGAAAATAAATTAGTGGAAAAGTCAAGGCCATCCAACCTGCGATTTTCACCTTTTAATCGAATCAAATTAATTTCACAAGATTTCAAAGTTGTTTAGATATGGCAGGAGGGCCAACATCTGCTTCATCTGCTCCCAAATGTACCATTTGTCAAACATGGTGATGGTAGTGTCATCCTGTGGGGGGGGGGGTTGTTTTTTTGGTTTTTTTTAGAGGCACCGATCCGATATTAATATCTGTATCATTCTCGACATTGAAATAAATTCTATATCGGGTATTGTGACAATGTGGCCGTAAGGGCAGATCTACTTAGCGTAATTCTATGCCATTGGGCGACATCATGGGCTATTATGTATTTTTACATTATATTTTGAATTCCCAATTGCACTTTCTGAACCATTTGAAAGAAATTTTGTTGCGGTTTGTTCATTTATTTATTTTTACATGTTTGACCAAGATAGTCTACCTATCGTTTTTCATAGTTTCCGTTTCTTTATTAATCATTTTTACATCGGCTGTTCTGCTCCTAATTGCGCTGACTGAACAAATGAAAGTTGTGGTTGTCCATGATTTTATTGATTTTATGTCAAAACTTTCTTTGCCTTTCCTTTAAAGCCGCAGTGTGTATCTTTTATAACTGTTATTTGTTGAAACTGTCACCAAGTTACTGCAGCTTTAAATGGAGGTTGGAAAACACCAGCCTGGGTATAATTTAGCTTTATAAAGTGTTTCACTTAATAGTAAAATTCCTGAAATAAATGTACTTTTCAACAATATTCTAATTTATTGAATGGTAAATATGTATATATAGCTACACACACACACACATTAGTGAGGAGGAGCGACTCGCGTGGCTCCCTCGCTGCTGAGATGTGAATGAAATCAGTTCCTGTTGGTTTCTGTGGTGACGTTCAGGTCCTGCTGCTCTCTGCAAAAAAAAAAAAAAAAAGAAGTTTGTCTTGATTCTCTTTGCGCAAAGACAATAAAGAAGGAAAACATTTGTCTCCCACGTGAAATCATAAACCGTCATCTGAACAAATCAGCCTACAGATTATCAGTCTAACATAAAGGGGGGTGTCGGTGTGACGGGGGGAGACGTCAGGAGCCGCGGCGCCGCTGTGAGCGCAGAGCAGGACAAGCAAGAACCACCAGCCGTGCCAAGGTGCTCTCTCGCGCTCTCTCTCTCTTTCTCTCCAAACTCCTTCGCGAGCTTGAGGAGCGGAACCGGGAGCCGAGCGGGAGCGGAAGCAGCGCGGGGGCATGATGAACAACAGGTCTCTGACTCCGCGGCTCGCCGGAGCCGTGGACCACGAGCTCGTCATCACCTCCACCTTCGGAACCCTGCTGTCCGTGGTCTACATCATCGGCGTGTCCGGGAACGTGTACACGCTCGTGGTGATGTGCCACTCCATCCGCTTCGCCACCTCCATGTACATCTCCATCATCAACCTGGCGCTCGCGGACCTGCTGTACCTGTCCACCATCCCCTTCGTGGTGTCCACCTACTTCCTGAAGGACTGGTACTTCGGCGACGTGGGCTGCCGCATCCTCCTCAGCCTGGACCTCCTCACTATGCACGCGAGCATCTTCACGCTCACCGTCATGTGCACGGAGCGCTACCTGGCCGTCACGCAGCCGCTGGACACGGTGCGGCGCTCCAAGAGCTACCGCAAGGCTCTCGCGTGGGGCGTGTGGCTGCTGTCGCTCGTGCTCACCGTGCCCATGATGGTCATGGTGGCGCAGACGACCAAGAAGGCGTCGGACGGCGGCGTGAAGAGGATGTGCGCGCCCACGTGGGCTCCCCTGGCGTACAAGGTGTACGTGACGGTGCTGTTCGGCACCAGCATCATGGCGCCGGGCCTCGTCATCGGCTACCTGTACGTGCGCCTGGCGCGCACCTACCTGGAGTCGCAGCGCAACGCGGCCATCAGCAGCGGCGGCGGCGGCAGGCGCTCCCCGAAGCAGAAGGTGCTCATCATGATCTTCACCATCGTGCTGGTGTTCTGGGCGTGCTTCCTGCCCTTCTGGATCTGGCAGCTGCTGCCGCTGTACCACGCCGAGCCGCTGAGCCTGGCCTCGCAGACGCACACGTGCATCAACTACCTGGTGGCGAGCCTCACGTACTCCAACAGCTGCATCAACCCGTTCCTCTACACGCTGCTCACCAAGAACTACCGGGAGTACCTGAAGAACAGGCACAGGAGCTTCTACAAGTACACGTCGTCGTTCAAGCAGCGGCCGCCCAGCCTGCACTCCTGGGGCAAGTCGGCGTCCTCCAGCAACCAGTACGAGTTCAACTCCGAGACGCTGGTGATGGGGACGCTCAGGTGACTTCTTTCTTGGAGGAGGGGAAGAGGCGGGGAGGCTCCTAGAGACAGGAAGTGCTACAAGTGAGTATGTTTTCTTTGTTGTCGTTTTTTGTTTTTACACAGGATGTTGTTTGGATATATTAAAAAGGAGGACGCACCGTGCGTAAAGTGCGCGCAAAGTTTGGCTTTGATTTTTAGTAAGCAGTGCGCCTATTAGTTGAACCTGAAGAACTGAAGCCTTTCAGAAATATTCAGACCACTTTAAACTGTTTTTATGTTTGTCCTGTCAAAAACCCCAAATCCAATTCAGTTTGTTCGGTTTTTACGCGAAGCGTCAAAAGACAGCAGAAATACGAAGAGGAGAGAAAATAAAATGCAAATGTTACATTTTCTTTTTTGCCAAACAACTAAGACTCAGCTAAATTGAGTGGAAGGCATTTTTCGAAGACTAATTTCAACTCTTGCCACATATTCTCAGTGTGATTTATGTCTGGACTTTGACTGGGCCAATCGGTGAACGCGCCCATATGTGCACCAGTTTTCTGGCCGATTGCCCATCACTGATCTTCAAAAGACCTGGCCTGCTACTTCTCATTTTGGCAGATACCAATTTTTTTATTTTTTATTTTTGGTCTGAAATGTTGCTAAATATAGCAAGAAAGTTGCTGATTTGGTGACAGTGGGGAGAGTATGGTTAACTGCAAATGTGCAGACCTGACCTGGTGGACTGGTCAGTCAGTCCAACGCCTCTCACTGCAGAGCAGAAGAGGACAGTGGTTGATTTTTAGACCTTTGCTAATCGGTTGATAAGATCGGCCTCACAAAATGAAGTTAATGGGGGTCGATTTATTGCTGCACCCTCCTTAAATATGATTCCATCTAAAACACAAGTGTCAAACTCAAGGTCCGGGTTCCAAATCCGGCCCGCCATAACTTTTGGTGTGGCCCTCTAGACTCCAGACGCCAAGTTACAGAAATCAGTTCTTCCAGGTAAATTGAATAAAAGTGGCTTGGTTTAGGGTTAGAATTTAAAAGTCAAACTGTTCCATGTAGGACACATGGTTTACCACCCAGGGCAGCCTGACAGAGAGGCGGTAGAAACTGACGGCTTTTCAGCACCAAATTGGTGTTATGGTAGATTTTTTATTATTATTATTATTATTTTATCACTGTATACAGGAAACGTGAATCAGAAAAGTAGCCAAAAGCTCTAAAATATCCTGTGTTTGAATGACAAAGTCCAATCACAGTCTTACACCTGTCACAGTTTTTTTTTTGTTTTTTTTTCATGTGTAAATATCAACAACTATATGTACATTTTCTCCCACTTCACAGTATTGTACCGCAGAGCGTTGGTCTATGAATTTTGCAGTCGAAACATGAAAAAATAAAAAACCGTTCCAGAGGCATGAAGACATTTGCAAGTTGCTGTCAACAGGGAAAAAAAAAAAACCTTTCTCATCAGCTTCATTTTCTCAATCCTCACCAATGAATCACTTATAACATTGTTCATAAGACCAACAGAAGCAAAAACAGATTTCTACCCCTTACACACACAACAACTGGGTGAAAGCTGGTTGACCCGTTAAGGACAAGCATTAAGGTTGCAGATAGAAACTTAATGACTATATTGCGTTAGGTAAAATCCATCCAATGAAGGATCTACACGGTTTAATCCAGGACTGGTTTAAAGCTCAGCTTGGTGGTGAACGAGATCAAAATGACTGTCGAATGAAAAAATTAACTAGAAAGCCATTAGCAAAAATACATTTTTACATTTGGGTTCAACCAAGGAAACAAAATTCAATCTTTTTTTTTTGCATGATCCTTTTGCAGCTCTGTTTTGACCCAGGTCTTCAACTTTTTAAAAACAAACCTCGACTAAAACCTTACCTGTGGTTAACGCGGCGCAATTAAAAAGACCTTTGATTAGTTCGAAAATTCTCCCAGCAGGCATCAGGATTCACGAGGGGCTTTGCGTTATTGACTCACAGTATCATGATGTGTGTGTGTGGGTGTGTGTGTGCGTGGGGAAGGTGATGTGTGATTGATGGATGTGACTAAAGAGGTGAGGAGGACTGCAGTGGTTGACGCGGTGTAGGTGTGAATCTGTCACCTGTTCGTGTGGAGGCTGGGACTCCGTCCCGTCCGTCTGGGACGATCTGAGCTCGTAGAACTGCTTTTCCGTTTCTGTTCCCGGGTCGACCAGCTGATGGCTGGACAGCCTGGAATCGCAACGTCCTCCCAAAGACCCAGGAGGTCGGGAATCCGTCCCAGGATTGGGTTTTGGGTTTGGCCCAGCTGGGTTTTTAAGCCAAAAACTTCGTTAAAAGTTACTAATTCCCGCTGTTAATAATAGCAAAGATTGGATTGAAAAGAATAATCTGGATTTAGGCCTGACGGGATCAATTTTGCGGGACGATAAATTGTCCCAGTAATTATTACGATGAAAGATGACAGCCTTAAAAAGTTTGAAATTCATGCATCTAAAATGAAAGCCTTAAAATATTTTAAACTCATTTTCAAAAAGTGAGTAAGTTGGCCTTAAATATGTTAATTACAAGTCTTAAATTTTGCCTCAGCAGGACTATTTAATATCGAAAAATATATATGGGGTTGTTTTTTTTTTCTTCTTCTTGAGGGAATTTTCCATCAGGCAAAAATCCCAAAATGATAATCAACAGAATGGAAATAATCAAGTTCATTTTAATTTATCATGCCATTCGTTTATTAATTGCTTACTGCACAGACTTGGCTGGATTAATAAATTAGTCATTCTCAGGTTAAGATGACATTTTATTTTAAATTCATTTCAGGTCTTAGATTAAAGGAAATTAAAGACAACTTTGTAATTTGGTGATTTTCTTGTCAAAAATACAAAACAAACTAACCCAATCAAATATAGTCTACAGTAACTCTATGAACAGTTCTCTGATCTTTTAATATGGAAGCAGTTTCAGTATTGATAGACTCGCTTCATAACTCCAAATTATTTTCTGTTCCCCTCCCCCACCCACCCCCCTCCTTGACCACATAGAAAATACTGTGAAGAATAGCAGCCAATCCAGGAACGCCGTTCATCTTCCTTCCCGCTGATTGGCGGCGCTCTAGACGTTGTGGATTGTTGTGGGTGTGGTCGTCAACCCGTGTGAATACCGGGGCTCCACCGTAAGCGTCTCTTTAATCTAAAGATCCTTTAGTTTACAGACAAGAGGAGTTTCAGAGTTCACAACTGACAAACTGGTGCTAGTGTGTGCAAGCTTAGCTTAAAAAGTTTTAAGTGTATAAAAGAATACAGTGAAAAACATCTGGACGAGGGATGCAGACACACACCTGGTGGATTCTGATAGGGGGGAAAAAAACAGAGTGTGGACAGAAGGCGATGGAAGACATGGCGATGCAGGTCTGGACACGTCTGCTGTGGTCCTCACACCCAGCTCTGAGACAAGGAAAGCGTCACATTTTCTGTCATTATGAAAATGATCCGAGTGCAATCTTGAGCTGTGACATTTTCAAGCCAACGTCCCAGCGGGCGATCGGCGGAGGAGGGGGGAACGTTTCAGACGGTGCGGTGTACGTGTGCAGACTCGTGCGTAAATTCGTCGGGAGCCAATCTCTCCGTGGTACACAAAGTCGGAGAAGGCGGGAAGCGATCCGACTCCTTTAGTGCGTTCAAGATCCATGAAAAATGCAGGGTTGTTTTTGTAGGAGGTTGTTGATGTTCCTCCTGAGTCCAAAAAAAGATCCTCCTCCCCTGAGCTCATGTGATTTATTAAATATGACTGACTTTAACTCACAAATCATAGCACGAAGACTATAAATGTACTCAAGACTAATGTGGCAAACAGCTGGTTCTACCCACTGAAACAGAATAAACATACCATCCCCCCCAAAAAATGACCTAATCTCCAATCACTAGTCAGGAATATTATCTATTGTTCAATGTTCTGGTTGGACTTGTACGGAAAATGGGCCAAAAAAACCAAAACAAACAACAACAAAAACCCACAACACCAATATGTGGCCAGATGCAATATCACTAAACATTCACAGCCACGTAAAAAGTAAGTACAGCGCATTTCACTTCAATATTCCGACCAAGTCTAAACAAAAACTTTTAATCACAGATTCTCTTAAGGGTGCATTCACACCAGCCCTGTTTGGTCCACTTTAGTCGAACTCCACTTTGTCTAGAAAGTCCGGTTTGTTTGGGGAGGTGTGAACGCGTAATCGAACTCTGAGCCAGACCAAAAAAGCAAACTCTGGTCCACCTACAAACCTAGGCCTTGGTTTGATCGAAGTGAACTACTCTGGTTGCGGCTGTGTGTGAACGCCAAGTGGACCGGAGACCGCTCCAAAGGCAGGAAGCGAACTACAGCGCAGGGCATTCTGGGTAAATACAACCAAAACCAATGCGCTAGAGAGAGAAATGGCTCATGGTCTTTTACAAACGACAAAAGAAATTCTACAGCTGCTAAAATCTGACGCTACTCCATTTTTGTTTGCATTCTGTGAAGAAGAAAGTGGCGCTCTTGTCTTCTTCCGACTGTTGTGTCGTTTCCTTCAGTAGTTCTTGCTACAGCGCCACCACAGGAGAGGAGGTGAACAGGTAGCTCGAAGGGTTTGGTGTTTTTTGACAGAGGAGTGTGAAAGCGAACCGCACCAGCTGCCATTTTGGCTTCCAATCAAATCAAATTTACTGGACTTTCAGATGTAATTCCAAGTGATTATCAGGCAAACATTCAACACACTTATCTCCAAATCCCCCAAAATGTAATGTGCTCTGAATGGAAAAGCACCGTATAAATTCAGTTCATTTACTATTTAAACTCCCTGGGCAGAGAGGGCCTGTTTTGGCCGCTGCTGCCAAGAGAGACGAGTCTGAGAGGCCCTGATGATGGAACCGGGTGAAGAATCCCAAACTGGTTCCAAAAGAAGTAAATAACACCTCCATTTTGGAGGTACTCCTTCTCCTGTACTGTGATGAGGTCGTTTTCTGGCATCCTAACCTCTGGGGCCTTCCTCCGTTTGGACCACTCGTTAATTCTTCAAAGCTTCCACTCAAACTCCTGGCAGGTACTTAAAAATCCAAATTATGTGCGTAAACTGTGGGTATTCTCTTCCAGAGAGAGACTCACTTAAATCTGTATCAGGTGAAGAATACCTCAACCTTATTCCTCCAACTCTTTTCAAAATTCCCTTGTTTATTTTCCCCTCGATGAAAATTGAGTTTACTTGCTGCTGGTTTTCTCTTTCAAGGAAGGAAGGAATAATCGGGGTAATTTTAGTTCATCAAATCCTGCTGCTGCTGCAAAAATAAAGACTTCATTCATTTCTGGTGTCCAAACAAGATCCGAAGGATCATTTCTCTGGTTTTAGTCTACATCAATTTCCCAAACGATCAGCGACTCCTTTCCTGCTGAGATGCCAGCTTGGTATGCAATGCTGCGCTTCTATTTGACTGTGAAAACATTTCAAATTGCTGTTTTGAAAATTGAGAAATTAAACTGCAATTCCCCCATTTTGTGATGCTTTATTAGGCATTTAGTGCCACAGCTCTCAGCTGCTGGTTGTTTGGTCTTTTAATTTTTCGGGCTGGGCTGCATGAGGCTATAATTGAGCTGGCAGTGCGTCCCTGTGGACCGCAGCAGTTTGACCAGCTGCTCCGTCATTAACACCGGTCACCCGGTGTCACTGACAACTGCACTCTGATTACGGACTCTGGCCGTTTCCAGACCCGCTAAGGTTTTCTGACAGGCTAACAAAGTCACCGTGGGAATCTGCCCAACGACTTCCTGCAAAGGAAGACCGAGGCGGTGATGATGTACCGACATCCCCAAGTGAGTCTAACTGAGCTGAATAATGTGAAGAGGTGATTCATTATTAACACAAACAAACAAACCTTCAATCGACTATTCATGTGGTTATTTTTCTCAGCAGCAGCAGCTACTGTATGTTGTTGACAAAACTACTCTTCAAACGCCAAGCCTAGCCTCAGGTGACAGTGTTTTCATGTGGCTAAAGAGCTAGCCTTTAATGCTAGCACTTTAGCTTCGCACAAGGGTTAAAAAACAACAACAACAAACTTTTTATGACTCAATAACTTGCCTTCTGAGATGTTTTAGTGTCATTTCAGGTCATTTTTTTGCAGAGAGCATCACAGAGAAGTTCCTAGTGATGAGTTTGTCCTGCTCTTCCTACCCTAACCGTGTTACCATTGGCCACATAAGTGCGCAAATTAGAATTATGAAGATAAATTGGCTTACTGGAAACACACCGATTTAAATAAAAAAGTTTTTCAATAAAAAGTTTTTGCACTAAGATGAGGTGGGGTTTTTTTGTTTGTTTTTTGGGGCTGTACCTGTAAAACTGCAGTGGAAACACTTTGTTTTTTGCATCACAATCCATGTGATCAGCAAACTGCTGGTGCAAGGCATTTACCCAAATTTTCACTTACCAACAATAGTAATAAAAAAAAAGGCTAGCTAAGATATATTAGCAGCTAGTTAACTACAATCTCTCAGAAAAGTCCCTTGAGAAAAAAACAACATTATACGATTGAATAGTCCTGCCACTACAAAATTTAAACCCGAGGTTAAGATATCATCTTTTTTTTTTTTTTTCCAAAAGTGATTTTGAGAAAAAATAAATGAAATAAAATCTTGCCAAAAATTTGCACCCCCCCCACCCCCAAATAAAGAACTCTTGTCAAAAAATGACTCATTTTAGGAAGGTGACAATATTTAAGGCCAACTCAGATTCTTTTTAATGAATTTAAGGCTTTTTAAGGCCTCAACATTAGAAGCATAAATTTAAGACTTTTTTTAGGATGCGCGGACATCCTGTACTTCTCCCAGCACTACCAGGGCAACCTCTGCTATCAATGTGTAGCAGAATCATCTGTAACTAATCAACATGCCTCGCCTGTGAAGTAAGACGAGGAGAAATTACAACTTGCTTTATTCTCCTTCGCCTGCTCTTCACTCGTGCTGGGGCAATTAGCACGGAGTGCCGGAGAGGGGTGGTGGTCCGCTGAGTCACGCTCTGCCGAGAGGAGCCCCACCAAACTCCTTTCAAAGTCTGGGGCAAAGCTGCTCTCTACGGTATGCTCAACATCTGAAGGTGCTCTTTTTTTTTTCCTGAAGTTGTACCAGCACAGTCATTGATGCAGACAATAATGATAAGTCATGAGAAGGAAGGTCCAAACCTTCCTAGTACCAGACATATCAGTTCATACGATGCTACGCCAGAAAAGCTTAGGAAACTTGCGTTGAGAAGTTTAAGAGCGACTTTGAACATGACAGCTATTTAAGGGCTTGTATTACCTGAGCTTGTGAACTTGACTTTGGTGAAATATTTAGATTCGACTGCGGTATTCCTTCCCCTTTGAAATCGCTACACAATCGTCGTGTGCGTTTGAACCATAAGGTGCAAAAATCGAGCTTATGCAAATGAAACCCGCCGCAGCTGATCAGCTCAATCCTCCTCAGAACAGAATGCAGTGTTGCAGTATTCCAAAGTATTGCTGCTTTGGACTGAGATGTTGTACGAGACAATTAAAGTTCATTTAAAAATGTCCACAGCATGTTGATCTGTTCAACTTTTTGGCACTGCTAACATATCTTCTTATTGTTTGAGAACACAGCAAGCCAACTCATTTCTGTAGAAAAGTTCAGAATGGGAATAAAGCAACTGTAGTGCGAATTTTGTATTCTCAAAACAAAGTGGAAAACTTTTGTTTTGCCATTAATGGACTTCGAATGGCATCCACTGATCCCTGCATTCTGTTCAGCTGCGTAACAGGAAGTGACCGCCATGGTCTTTAGCAACAAAACAATAACATGACATATCACAGCAGCTCAGACATTACAACTTAGGCACAATCAGTTCAAACTTCATAAGCGGAGGCACGTCTAATAAACTCATAGGTTTTGTCCAAACTTTCGTGTTGAATTGCATTTGCAGCAAAGCAGTGATAAGTTCTATGCTTATAGCTTTTAGTCTTCAAATGGGTTCACATACAGTAATTGTTGTTATTCATACAACTATAACTCGGGAGGTATTCTCTTGCAAATCTCGCATTTGCAAAACGAGACGCAACACACGAGCGAGCAAACCGCAATCGCTTTTGAAAGGTCTGAGCTGAAGCGAGTTTCTAAACACTCAGGAGTGAGTAAAAAACCTGCGCTCGGAAAGCGTACGCATAGAACTTTGACAGACGTCATCAAAGCGAAATAGAGTTTCAATGAGCGACTCTAAAAGCAATCCACACAATCCATTAAGAATAAAAAGGGAACAGAAACAAAGGATTGGCTGCAGCAGCTGTGTGGGGAAATAAGAAAGGCAAGGAAGATGACTTCTCACACTGATCATCAATCAAGCAATTTCCTCGAGTGGCTCCCAAGGTGCGGATAAGAATGGAGGTATACGCGCGTGTAATCTTGGCTGATTTTTATAAATACAAAGTGTTCACTCAGGTCTTATGGCTTCATAATTGCTGAAAGAGAACAGGACATTACATCTGTGTGCTAAAACGAGGCATTGGCACATGGAGTTCTCGAAGTTCAAGCAAACGAGAAAAAAACCCAAAACACAACAAAAACCTTGGCATGAGGAGAAAGAGCAACGCGACCCTGAGAGTCTGTCAAGATTTGCATCTGTAACCCAGTTGCATTTTGAGCAGAACGTTCAAAAAGTCCCGAATGATCAGAGACATCCATGAACCCAAACAACTTGACTGAAGCGAGAACAACCAGAACCATCGGAAGACGTACTCGGAGGAGAAAACAGCAACTGCTCTCGATTTTTCCTTTACATGTGTTGATTAAACAGTTTGTTGTATAAAACAAAGATATCGTCATCACAGTTTTCAGGTGATGACTTGTTCAATCCTCCGGTTTGGCCAAGTTAAAAAATTCTGCAACAAAGTTTGGGGCCAAAATCCATCTACTGTAAACACATCACAAGTTGCAAAGTCGGTTTCCACTGAAAATATTTGAAAACGTCTTATTGTATTTACACAGGTTATCTGCCTGATATTAAATTTTGTTTTGTGAAATGTGAAAATGTGACAAAACCAGAGAACAGAAGGAACCAGAGGACAGAAATTTCCATCCTGACACACAGGAACCAGAAACACAAGCGATAAAAAGCCGTCATTACCAAGTACTGGGTATCCAAAGAAAAACATTTGATTATTAGGGGTGTACTGAGCTGATATTCTTATCGGAAATCAGTCTGACAGCATACAGAAAATGAGTATTGGATTATATCGACCTGCATCTAAAATCTCTGATAGAAGCACTCCTCTCCAGCAGCACTTTGTATCCCAAACGCTTTGGTTTAGGGATCAGTTCTTCTCATACATATTATTGTTAACTATTGTTTTCTGTTTGAGAAATTGATTGTTTTTCTGTTTTTGGTCAAGCTTTTCATAACATACCACATGACAAATTAAATACAAGTATTTATGATTTGTGCTGATGTCGTGTCGGGTACAGTATCGGTATCGGCCAATACTCAAAGCTGCGATATCGGTATCGCATCAGAATTACAAATGTCTGAAATGATAAAGAAGTGTCTTGCTGAAGAAAGAGTCTTAGTGTGAAATTTGAAAGTTGGTGCTTTGACACAATATGAAAATGTGGAGCTACATTTTGCAAAAGCTCCGCCTGGAAACATTCGGAGGACTCGGACACTCGTCAGTGGTGGAACGATGGAAAAACATTTGTGCCGTGGAATCCCAGCTTGAGCGCCGTTGCGTCCAAACAACCAGAGTCTTTTCCCTTCGGTAAAAAAAATTGACGTTTCCAAGAAAGAATTTCTGCTGCGGTAAATCTACCAATCTGAAGTTCAGCTTCCTTGTGGCTCTCCTCCAACAGCTCGTGTTCGAAACAGCGGCCGGCCAGGTTTCTCGATCGCAGCCTGTACGCCTGAAATAAAAACGTTTTGTTTTTTTCCCCCTCTTGTTCACTTTCTTCGTCTCCATCTTTGTTGCAGGGCTCGTCCGAGCGGCACTGGACGCGGCGCCGTCGTCCGCGGCGACGCCTCAGGGCAGGGAGGGGTCGGAGATGGCGTGACTGGGGTTACAAGTGAAGGAGACGGTGATGGCGTAGCGTGTCCCCCATGTTACCTTCTCCACGCGGTGGAGGTTCTCCGATCCGGAGGAGAAGAAAGACACTCGTCCTGGACATAAGAGAACAAAACAAAACAAAAAAAAAACTCTTTAGGGAGGAAGTGAATGGACAAAAGGCTTCAAGAGGAAGTGCAACTTTTCAGGAGATATTTGCCGCTTGGCTTTCATCCACATCTGGTGATGGGATATTTGGCACAAAGCTTTGAAAACATTGACTTCTTAAGAAAGAAGGTAGTTAGTGAACTTTACTGAACAAATGGTAAACAGGGTTAAGCTTAGCAAAAACTACAACATATTTATTACATAAATTGTGATAAATGTTTATAATTTAAATAAAAAATTATATAAAAAAAACAAATGTTGGTCTAATTTTCACCAAGTTCTCATTTATTTGTGTCCAGAAGAGTGTGGCTAATCTTCAGCTTTGGACGTGAAAGTAACGCAGTTCACAGTCACTTTTGCTGCATTGATAGTTGATGTAGCTACATGTTATGTCCCTTATTGCTTGAGAAATAAATACCAATATAAAAAGCGAAGTGCAACCAGCTTTCACTTTAATCAGTTAGCACAGCTTAGCTAACTAAAACCAGCGAAGGTTTTGGGTTAGATTCCCAAACGCGACAGGAAGGAAGACCTTCCTGTGGAAACACAGCATCCAAAATACTGCGAGCCACAAGCATGAAAATTCAAATGGAAAGGTTTTGAAAATCGTAAAAAGAAAAATAATCAACAATATAGTTACAGATGACTGCTCAACAGCTGTGGATAGAAAGTAAAAGACAGAATTTTAAATGAATCAACTCTAAACAAAAACTCTTTCTCTAAACCTAAAATAAATCCATTTACTGAAACCCTTCTCAAGCATTTTGCTCTTTAATCGACACTTGGTGATTTTCTGAAAGTCTCTTCATTTGTCCAAGGCTAACGAGCCGCTGCCACAAACCAGCCAGCGCAGATCTTACTAAATACGTTCCACTTTAAATTTGCATAAAAGTTGATACAATCCAGAGAGAGGCCATTCATCACAATTATGTTTCTCAAAGTTTTTAAAAGTCATTTTAAAACTCGCTATTGTCTCGCCTTTTTTTTAAAGGGGTTAACTCATTAAATGAAACAGCAAAAAAAGACAAAAAGCTGGAGCCAGTGTTCTACTTTCCCCCCTGATGAAACAAACAACTCGTGTCCCTGTGTGGTGTTCTGGGGGAGTTGCAATCCCCCTGGCGGCCTATCAGATTAGAGGTTGTCAAGGAAAATTAGCTCTCATTGTTCAAACAAAAGAATCTACCGTGAAGAAAACAACCAAGAACGGGCGGCGAGACAATTAACTCCCAAACGAGGATGAGCAGCAAATACAGGAACGGACTGCAATGTGAGAAAACAAGGACACTCCTCCACGCCTGCATGGCTTTAGATAACTTCCAAGTGGCATTATCTGGAAATAATTCCCTGCAAGTGTCAGTAGGAATGCTCCCGGTGTTTACTGCGAAGAACGTTTTGGACTCCGAACAGTGGAGTGAGGGAGATTAGCCGCGGCACAGAAGGAGAGACGCCGCCGGTGGAGCTCAAGAGGCTTAGGTAAAAACTTTTCCAGGTCATTTCCAGGGCGCAAAGGAAGTAGGAAGTTGAGAACGAAGTAGAAAAGGTTGAGGGTTTGCGTTTCCTCGCGTCCAGACCACGGATATTACCGAGGAAATCCAAAGAGTCCCACATCAGTTTGTCCTGGTTGAATTTTCTGAATTTTTATATTGTGTTTATGTCTGCCGCAATTCGTGAATCGACGAATCAATTACTTGCGTTTGTCTGTCTGATTAATTACATTTTCATTTCATGACGATTAATATTTCTTTGAGAGGCAATTTGTTTACAGAGACATCATAATGCGTTATGCATGGTTTCGCTTGCAAGCGCTTCCTGTTTCCTTCTTAATTTATCATTTTTGGTTGCGTTTTATTTTGGAGATCTAAAATGTTTTCCAGTGTTAAGTGTTCTTTGCTAAGTTAACTAGTCTTTGAGAGGCCATTAATTATTATTATTATATCAGTTGAAAATTGTATAAAAACATTATCGTTTATTGTGATAATTTCTGGGGCAATTTATCGTCCATCAAAATTTGTTATTGTGACGAGTTAATTATGTTTTTCAGCTGCTGACACGTTATTAAAAAAAAAAAATACCCAACACAAACTCCCAGACGTTTCAATAAAATGCATACTGTACGATTATCATGAGAGGTTTAGCTTAAACTGTTTGCATTTCCCGTCCTTATAAAAGACCTTTCATCTATGATTGGATATGCAGTGCATTGCATTTGAAGCAACATTTTTTTTAAATTGAAAATCTGAAAATATTAGTGGGGCTGCACTTTTTGAGAGGAAAAACGTTACATTCTAGGTAAATCAATATAGATCCTGGGTTTACGAAGTCAAAGTAAGAAACTAAATGAATCTGAAACTTCTGGCTACATGAGAAGTTCTGGAAAACTTGAACAAAGCAGATCCAGAATCAAAGATTACGCATATAAATCCTGTTCTACCAATAAAAGAGCCGTGTAATGCATTTGTAAAGGCAAAAGCGACTCACAGGTTTACAATTCAGCAGCCAATTATAAACATACATAAAATCCTCTTAGAGCTGTTTAACGGCAATGTTGGCTGACTGAGCCAATTAGTATTGAGAGGTGTCAATTCAATAAGTAACTCATAAAACGGTTACTTAAATATGTAATTAAATCATTGAAGTTGGCAAATAGCATAGCTTATTCAATATACCGCTCATAAAAAGGCACATAAAAACAGAGCACTAGTATTTAATGGACACATGCTGCATGTGCACCATGAATTTACTTCATCTCTCATCGTCACACATGCAAATGATGTTCCGTCTGAACAGCAGCGAAGACCTACGAAATGAATTCAAAAAGGCAAAAGGCTCTCACTTAGGGTGATAAGACTGTACAAAACCCAAAAGCCAATTATAACGACATAAAAGATTGATTTCTGAAGCAGATGGGAAAGCAGATCCGGGCTACGAAAACAATCGCATATGCAAATGACGCTCGGTCTGAGAAGCAAAGAGTTGTGCTGTGAATTTGTAAAAGCTGATGTGACTCGTTAGTTTGGGCGGTTCGGAAAGTACAGAAAGCTTGGCGTTACGTTTTCAAATTTAACCCTACTTAAACATCTGCACAACTTTATCTGGGTGTTACTCGGTCTTCATGATGCCGTTTGTTCATTAGTGGTGGGTTTGTTAAACGTAGATCTTATTTAGGTGTGTAAGGAATCTTCTTCCACTGGATTTAAAGTATAACCAAACACTCAAACATCAATTACTTCTACTTGACGCCTTAAACTTTAGCGGTGCAACTCAAGACATTGTCAGGTCAATATATAGATCACTCCCACAGGCTCTTAGTGAATCATCTGGCTTTAATGCCCCAAAGGACGAAGGTCCAGAATAGATCATTGGCTGGAAATGTGTTCCCAGATACAATCAGCCACTTATAATATTCTGATTAGCTTTAATGCAAACACTACAGATGAAGTGAAGTACCGACTCCAACCTTTTAAATCATTCAATAACATCAAAACATCATCTAAAGACCCCCGCTGACTCTTTCTTTACATTTTACCCTCTAAAAAAAGAAGAAAAAATGGTTTCATTTAATGTCAGGAGGAGCTGTAACAGGAGGGTTATGTCCTACAACACAAAACTACTGATCATTACAGTCACAGCAGTCAGCAAGTTAAAACCACGACAAATAGAAAGGGCACAACAAAGATCTGTGAGCTGAATCCAAGAGAAGATCTGCAGGAGGCCTGTCGGGTTTCTTGGTACCGCCGATGCAGACGAGCGCGCCGTTGGACTGTTCTCTCATCTGTGTCGAGCTTTGCCTCAGAGTTTGTTTGGTTTTATCTTTTGTGCCGTTCCAACAGCAGATTTCGTCGCACTGCGGGGGAGCTCTATTCAGCTGCTCTCTCTGCTTTCTTAGATGATTTCATTGAGGTGTCTGAGGTGCAACGGTAGCCGCTGCTTCGCGAGTCGCCGTCACGTCGACACGTTGTCACATAACCACAAAAGCAGAGCAGATATTCCACAGTAATGTCCTGAATGACGCCATCATCCGCTGGCAAGCACCGCTAATCGGTCTGATTCGCTTTTGCTGCTCCTCTCTGATTTGCCGTATGGTTAGAAAACTGGCTGAAGGAAAAAGTTGGGGTAGGGAACACGATCGTCATCCATTATGACCGACGGGAAGAGATGGTTTCATCTTCCTCCTCCTCTCTCGGGTCTTTGGTCGTGCTCTGCCTCCATGTGAACTTCTTTGTTGATCTGAGGTCATAGTTCAATCCCAGATGTAAAAAAAAAAAACAAAACAAACAACAACAACAAAAAAAGTACATTGTTGCCATGGTTACGCATCATAACCAATGCCAGGAAGTTCATTGGTAGAATTTTAGAAAGAAGATATGGGTGTTGACAAACAACAAGAACAAGACTGCCTGATAGTTGAAATGCGCTGAAGTTTTTCTTTACTTGAATTGGTATTGTCCAATTTCTAGAGTTTAGACCGGGTCCAACCCACCCTGAGCCCACAGACATTGTGTCTGATCATCTGATCCAAAACAACTAATCAGAGCCAGAAATAAATCCGACATATTATTTTAAACTGCTACCAGTTTAAAATACTTCCAGGCCTCTGGCTGTATGTCCTGGCTTAGCAGTCTAACTTCTCCCATTGTTGGCTTTTGTTCAGCATCTTCCATCTTCAAGTGCAAATCTTCTGGAATGTGTGACTGATGGGAGCGGAGTCGGGGTGGGACCACGTGCGCATTAGTCCGCTGCGCTTGTTGCGGTCCAATTTCTGCACCTTTCTTTCGTTCCTCAACAGCGTAAACCACCAACAGCTTTACTAAGACCGTAAGTGGATTTGTGCCACTTTATATGAGGTGTTCTTGTTTCATTTTCTCTGTGACATCTGGTCTGTAGGTTTCTTAAAAAACGCGCCGCAGAAGAACAACCCTTCCAGGCCGTCGAGCGTATAATTTTGGCCTGATCCGGCCTGAATTGAGGTTGGGCTTGAGCTACGGACCTAAACTTTTCAGACTCTCCTCTGGTAATGTACGCGAGCAGGTTAGACCACTCCTGGCTGCATGGATTTTCATATATTCCTTTTCAATTTGTTGCTTAATCTACCCTTTCCAGCCAAAGACACTTCACCTTGCATGTCATCTTTTTATCCGTTCCTAAACTCCTCTCAGAAACAATTTCTTTTTCCGGCAAATCTATCCATCAAATCTATTTTCTGCTGCCTGACATCACCTCAACCAGCCTGATCAAATTTCCCTCACATTCTTGACTTTTCTTCTCTCTAATCGTCTTGATGATGTTCTAATTACACCTAATTAGATGGCGTCACTTCAGACGAGCCATAAATATCTCTGCAAACCCATCAGCCCTTCAAATCTGATGAGCAGACTCTCGCCCATTACAACCTGACAGCCACCTGCCTCGCAACGTCACTGGAAAAGATTTTGTGATCTGAAAAGATGAAACGGTGCAATTACACGCAACAAATTTGTCCAACTCTTCTATCTTGTTATTTTCGCTTCCTCGCCAGCAAACGCAGTTTAATCAGATGAAGATTATCCGCATACCGCCCTTCCTGTTGCCAGAAGGTCAGTCTAACTTCACTGAAACCAGACTGTCGACAACGGCGCCAGTGAGCTGCAGTCATTTTTTGTTTTGCTCTAACGTGACCTTCAGTTAACTTCCCTCACCCACTTCATCACGGTACGTTGTCAAGGGGCCCCGGATGATTCACCGAGGCTTGCTCCTCAGCGGCGCATGAGGACTTTGACGGAGCGGACGTGAAGTGACACAGGGGAAGGGAAAAAGGTGCGACAATGGGTAGAGAATTGGGGACAAAAGTCGGCTTTCGCTGGAGATTAAAAGAGGCAAAGGAGCTAAACTGGGACAGAGGACAGAAGACAATGTGTGGAGATTAAGCGAAGGAGACAAAGAGGACAGGAATACCACGGGATTGCTTTCTGTCAGATGCAATAAAGGCAAGGTAGAGCTGTCAGGAAGCGGGAGAGAGCTGAGGAGTTGTTTGCCATGCTGAGCAGACTCGCGAAGCTTTGAAATTATGCAGGAGAAACTCCGTTTACAGAAGTCACATCTACGAACAAAGCTGGGAAAAACTCATCCAAGGATTACTATAAATATTCAAAAGATAGACATTATGCTGGACTTTTGTCAAGGGTCTCAAGATGACCAACAGATCTTGATGCAGAGGGGGCAAAAAATAAATAAATAAATAAAAAAAAAAAATTTTAAATCACAGCACAGACATCAACTAGAGCTTTATTCAGAAAGCCTGCATTCCTGTCTAACATAAAAACAATCCCCTGATAAAGACAGCAGACCCAGTTTTTAAATAGTCAATATTTTCAAGGGTTTCGAGATATTCAAGGTAAACCTCTTAACGGTCACCCAAAAAACAAAAAATACAAATAAGCACTTACATGCAGGTCAATGAGTCGTGACTTGCATGTAATCGTCGCGTCCTTATGATAGTTAAAGGCTTTAAAAAGTGACATTCTTAACTGAGTTTTGCCTGTTAACTCAATATAAACTCATTTATATTGAGTTAACACAATATAAATGTAATCTAGGGTTGAAAGTAGGATACTGGTATCTCAACGCAATGGAAGACATTGTATGAGAAAGTTCAGTTGAAATATAACCAAGATTTTTTTTTTTTGATTGATCTATAAATAATTCAGTTTCTACCATTTCCCAAGGGAACTAAAAATCTTGATACTTCTTCACACACTTGAGAAAACTTACTCGCTGTATTACCTTGCATTTTCTGTCACTGTGGACAATTTAATGAGTCAACTTAATTTCTCCTTCACTTGTCTTTCTGGTCAAGTAGTCATACAAAGAACCCGCTTCGATAAAAATAGATCGCTTAATTTGCTAAAAGAGGAGAATGTCTAACCCTCTGAGTATTTGCAGCAAAGTAAAACACAATTCCCCGAATATTCACTGTGCAGAGGTCTGATTGCCCACTTAGAGAGGATTACAGTCATTTCGCTGCCCATTTTGCTGCTCTTAGCCCCCCTTCAGAGGAGCAGCTGGGCTACAGCAGGTCAAGCTTCTCTGTTTGAAGTGGAATTAGTAAATGCATTACAGGATATGCATACATAAGGTGATTTAGTCATCAAGAGCTAATTAGCGGATCTCACTTTGCTACATAAACAAACAATACGTCCTTTACTGTAAATGTGCAAAGTACACATGAATAAACCCTTTTCCAACTTAAATCAGACAAAAGTTAAGTTATTAATGGAAGGTTATTTGGGGGTTGAATTCCCCCCCCCCCCGTTTTTCCCTTGGCAAAGAAAAGTGAGCCGCCAGCTAGTACCTGCCCGGGGTTCCACAGTCCGATTGCCATTTTGGTCCATGAAGACAAATCGTCCGCCGGTGAAGTCTGAGCCGTAGTCAGACAGGTACAGGAGAGATGTGTAGTCAAAAGAGCCATACGTCTCCTAAAAGACAGAGAGAGTTGAAGCATGACTGACCCACCAAATAGCTGAGCACATTTTCAGAATCAAACTCAGCCTTTACTGTCATTATATACCAGCACAACGAAATTTGCTTCAGTACAGCCCATCCAAGGAAGGAAAAAAAAAAAAAAGAAGACAAACGACATAAGACATGGGCAGACAGATGCCAGAGGACGCAGCCATCATGAAAGGCGGCATCCTTCTGTTGAGGGAATTGCTTATTGCGTACTTTGAAACAACTGTGCTTGCTAACTCCAGGTCTTTCTGAAGGTTTCCACAGCGCCCCTACCACCAGGCTCGTGCTCCTTCTTTTCTGCATGTGTTCAATATGTTTTCCTTGTGCCGACAGCTTTTTAAATAAAACGTCACTTAAATTTGTGGGAATCTATAGTTTGATTCTTTTCTTGTGGTCACTGATTGGGTTGTCTAAGACATCTGTTGAGAGTCTCACGTCAATCGCATCTTAAAAACTGTATTTACCGAGGGAATTACCCAAGGCACACCTGCACTAGACGATTCCAGTCTGATCCCATAAAACAATTTGTCATTTGCAAAACCTTTGCAAAATTTTTGAACACAATCAAAGAAGCAGATTCCTAGTTTTTCCCAAAATATTGTTAAAATCTCAGCTATTCTTGTGAAATGGAAGTGTAACTTCACCCTTATTGTTCAGTATTGGGAAGGAAGTTATTACTGCGCCGTTTTGCTAATGCAGAAAAACATGTGGCCACCGAAAACAAGACAGGCCAGATTTGGATACGGGATGGAATCGCTGTCAAGTGGCGTGTGGCCACATATGTGGAATTGATCTAAGGAGAAATGAAACATCTGGACAGACTTGTGCAACGTTGGGCTCAAATGTGGTTTCGAAGTACTTCTCAGAGGGTTACGACATAAAAAGAACAATACTGAATAGATTTGATGTTGGTGTGAAAGACAGGCAGTGGTTGGCTGAAAGCGAGAGAGTGTGGCGTTGGGTAATAACTGGCGTGGACAAAGACAAGCTGCCTAGCAACAATAATAGTGGTAATTACTGAAGTATTTAGTAGAAACTGAAATGGATTATGAATTGCTGGCACCACAAACCATCTCCAGAAATCTTTTGCAGCATTTTTGCGAGATTGAAAGCAATCATTCATATTGCTTAGCCCTTGTTCGCAGCTTTATTCCATTTATGATATGAATTGAATGCTTCTGGCGTGAAAATATTAAACTATATGTTTTACAACACGGCCTTTTTTCAATAGAAAGGAAGCCATGATTAACGCAGAACCCACTTTTCCAACAGGTAAATACTTGTAACATAAATAAATAACGGCCTGTGTGGTATGAAGGCTAAAGAAGTGTTCCACAATTCAGGCTGAAATGCTTTTGAGTGCCTGTTGAATTCGTGTAATTATTTCCCGCTACTCCCAGAGAAACACATTGCTGTCACGTTTTTTTTTTTTGGAACGATCAAATGAAAGCAATGAAACAAGACGCTAAAGTGGCTTCAGTGGAACTTGAGACGGTTCAACAGATTCTTTGATCCGTCAATAAGGCTACATGCCTTTTTATATGCTGGGCTTTCATGGGTACAAGCAGTTCTTGTTAGAGCTGCTGTGGGTTGTGCAACGTAAACAGTTCGCACCGCATTATTGAATTGCTGCTGTATCACAGAGCAGGTCTCCTGTGTGGCCATGTATGAAGAGCTAATTAAATGTCCACTTCGTCTTAAAATATGCAATATTCCTCCTGCCTAATTAATCCCAAAGGTTTTGTCAGGAGGGGAATTGGGAGCTACGTTAAGCAAAGTACCATCTAAGGCGGCAAAGAAAATGTATTAAAAGTTGCTGACATAGTGACCACAAATATATGGTCAATTTACCGCAGTGCTATGCATATCATACTCATAGCATAGGAATGGAAACATTTTATTTGAAAAACAAAACAAACAAAAAAACACCTATAGCCTATGATATGTTGCTTATATGCATATGATATGAAGTCATATGCTATGCAACATATATGCTATAGGTGGGGGTTTTTTTTATCAAATAAAAAGTTTCCATTCCTTATGCAAATAATATGAAATGTAACTACACTGAATAAAAAGACATGTTTTTGCAGACATTATAATTACTGGATTGTGCTATAAAACGTCACTCTGTGGCTGGAAAATACAAAATACCGCCCCTAAATTATGAATGATTAACTTTTTGTGGCCTCACAACTTCCTCCTGGGTTGCACGGACCTGAATTCCCGACCTGTTTGTTTGCAATCAAAAAGTCTCTGAGTCTTGCTGCAAAGGCTACCGTCATGAGGTTTTGGGGCTTTTCAGTTGGACAGATTGGTGTTACAAGCGCAACTTTAGCCAAAGTTTTGAAATCGGGGAACATTTCTCTGTGCGAAGTGATACGAAGTCAGCAAGATCCCGCAAGTCCTTGTTTTAGCTGGAGGAATATCCACTCCTTCTGTACCGGTGGTTCAGATGGACTGGTCCGAAAGCCCACATAACTCTCCAAAGTGCTTTTAGCACAATGAGGTGCACTGAGTAGAGTGTCGAGGTGAGAGTTAAAGCTCAGATGGGAATCTTTTTTTTTAATTAATAAAAAAGTGGAATCCATCTTTCTTGTAAAAATCAGAAAATTCTTTGAGTCAAAGAGTCTTTTTGTAACCTTAACAGCTAATATTGAATTGCGTCTAAAGCCATCTGGAAAGTCTTGAATGAATGCCAAAGAGGTGTATAAAACCAATCTTCAGTTTGGTTTCATTATGACAGTGATCCAAGTTCTACTAAGAGAACTGAGGCTATTATGCAGCTCTGATTGGCCATCAACTGCAGTCGAGCTTCCCTTCAGCGAAGAGACAAGGCCGGGTCAGGAATGTAAACGTGTCGGCAGCAGTTTGCAGCCGGGTCCATCTGCGCCATAAACGATAAACCCATCTCTCTGCTGTCGCACTTCAACTGTAGCTCTGACACAATATCAACTTATTGATCGATGGGCAAAAGAAAAGCCACCACTAAAGATGTCGGAGGCTATTTGCATGTAAATGAGGGTCGGGTTGTCCAACCGGCCTCAGAATAGAGGCAGAGACAGATGGCGAAGTGAAGAGGCGTTTTTCTTTTGATTCGTTTGTTTCCTGCTGCTGAGAGCCAGAAGGACCCGGTGAAGAGGCAAATATTAATGTTTGTAAAAGCCAACACAGGATATTTGACAACACAAAGGGTGAAATGGAAGCAATCTAGAAACGAGGCGGAGAGAACAATAGTCGTCAAGGTGTTGTGCTGCTTTTCTAAACGAGAAAAACGGGTCAATATTAGGACTGACGCATCGACAGACGACAATAAAGCAGAAAAATTGTTTAACATCAAGAATCCCAAGTCCATTACAGCCAATACCAATGACCGTATTTATTCCTTTTTTAGTCCTACTGATTGAAGAAGTAATGTTTGACTTTCTACTATTCTCTTAAATCAATAAGTGACAATCACATATATTTCATTTTAGATTTTTAAACAATTTCATTTTACAAAAGCTTTTTACTCCCTAGAGAGACTTTCCTTTGAACCGGAGCAAACATGTTCTTCAAACCTCAGAGAAGCGAAGGTCTTCGGACAGCAGCCGAGGTGGAGACGACTTCAAAAGATCTAATTCACGAATTCTGATGAAAACTGAAGCAAGTATGATGTGAACAGCTTCAGAAAACAACATTAAAAAGTAACGTGCAAGGATGAACGAAACGACGAAAGAAACAAGGGTTCGCGATTATTTACGTTCATTTATATCCATACTACAATATTAATGTTTATTTGTGACAAATTTTTGTATTTAGACAGATTTTAAATATGGATAATCTGATTAAAAACTGGTATCACAAGCGCCACTTCAGCCAAAGCTCTGAAATCGGGGACGATTTCTCTATTTGAAGAAAGAGAGAAAGGAAGTGAAGAAAGAGAGAAAGGAAGTGAAGAAAGAGAGAAAGGAAGCAAAGAAAGAGAGAAAGGAAGTGAAGAAAGAGAGAAAGGAAGCGAAGAAGAAAGGGAACAAGAAAGCAAAGAAACAAAAATTACAGAGAATTATAGGGAGAAAGGATGAAAGAAAGAGAAGTGGAAAAAAAGCAAAGAAAGACACAGACACAAAAAAAAGAAGCAAAGAAAGTAAAGAACAAAAACACAGACAGGAAGGAAGGATATTTAAACTCACAGGATAGCCAATAAAGTTTGGGCTTAATGGAAACTATACTCCATTTTCCCCCCATATGTTACCTGACCCTGTAAAGTGATTCAACCTGATGTAGCAGCTCTGGAAGCAGTGAGGTCACAAACCCAAACCGGCGCTGGCTTATCTGCGGCCAAACAAACTCGCGGCTCTGTTTTTGTCCGTTACCTTATCGATGTGCGGGTGCCAGTACTCGTCATGCTGCGTCTTGGCTGCGGTGCTGTTGATTCTGGAGAAGAAGGTGGGCTTGGTGAGGTACATCAGGGTTCGGTCCAAGCCAAACGTCTCGGCAATGACGGCCTGGATCCGGCCCCGCACATCTCTAGCGGTGGAAAACGGGAGAGACGAGTCCGAGGTGGAAGCTGATTTCAGTATGATTTATGATTCCTACACACCGACAGCCGCAGCTGTCCAAGAGACGCTCTCATAGCTAAATATTCTAGATTCATTTTGAATTTTTTTCCATCCTAACTAGCAAAAAAGGTCTTTAAACTCTTACTTAACCATCCTGCAGAAGGGTCCAGTGGACCCTGTATGACCTTTTACCCCATGTGCTCTTCTATGAGTTTTTAAAAAAAAATTTTTTATGGTTTCGGGAACTGACAGGACACCACCATCGTTTCCCCATTAATCAACCGTCATCTGAGCCTTGCACCAAGACTGTGGGAGGGTTAAAAGTCAACTACTGCTTTATTTGGGGCAAATCTGTGATATTGTGCATTTACTACAACTATTATTATTATGATTAATAATCCTAATAAAAAAAAGAAGCAAAAAAGGGAAAAAAAGGAGTAAACCAAAAAATATTTTGAGATTAATCTCTGAAATTTTCTACAAAGAAAAATATGGAAATTGCTCAGTTTGAAAATTTGGACTTCTCAGAAACTTTTCTAGAAGAAAAAGTTGAACATTTGTTTGAAAAGTCAAAAATTTGCTAGAAAAATTTGAAATTTGAGTTTCAAAAGTCAAAATATCAGAAACGTCCTTGTTTTTTTATCTAGAAATTTTAGCAGAAATGTACTCCTGTTTTTTTTTCCATTTACAATGGCACTAGTACGCCATCGTACTTTATAATCACCTGTAAAGCTTGAAATCCTCTTCTGTGAAGACATCTGCTACCTGTTCCCCAAAATACCTGCAGCAGAACCACAGAGCCAAAGGTCACAGGCCACCGACACACAGCACAGAAAGGGGAAAAATGAATTTAATTTTAGTAAAAGTAGTTAAACATTCAGTCAAACATTAAAGCAGCAGATTTTAAGCAAGCGATTGACAGAAAGTCTTGATTTTTGAGTGGGAACTGTTAAGTCAGCATTTTTTGATTAAAATCTGACAGATGTTCTCTGAGAACCCCGTATCGGCCACCTGCCGGGTGGGACAGGTGGCCGACACCTGAGGGGGGCGTTTGAGAGAGGACGATCCAAGTAAAGTTGGATTCTGACAGGACTGATGAATGACGCTGGGATGGGGTCACTGGACTGGTGGCTGACCTCACGGTGTGAAATAGAAATATCCCTGAAAACACTGAGAAACCGCCAGAAAGCGCTAAGGTGGTCAAATAAAGGCAAGGCGTGACTTCCCACCTGTATATATTGACAAACTGTTTCCCCATGGACAGCGCTCCAGAGTGAAGGTCCAGTATGGAGGCCTGCAGGGAAAACACATATTACACAATTCAGTTCAACTACAGTAACATGTGTGGCCAGTGTGTCGAGATTCAACGAAAAATCAATCTCCAGTGTTTTTATTTTTTCGCAGATTGTTGCCCTTTGCTTGTTTACCGCTCATCAAATCTTCTGAGACAAAACGAGTCGGTTCCTCAGAGGCCGCTTTGCTGCTTTCAGTTGCTTCACTCAAATATCTGAAAACTCTGTAAAAAGTTTCTATCTCAGCTGAGGTCTCCTCGCTCCGCTTTCCTCAGCACCTCTTCATGCGCAGGGATACTGTACGACACCGCCCTCTACAGGTGCAAGGTAGAACTACTTGAACGGATCTAAAATGCCTACATTTCAATCTGAGGTGGTGTTCCCCAGCAGAAATCTACCACAAAATGAAGTCATTATATCAGCAGAATAAAGACACAATATTACCAAAAGAAAAGTTGTTTAAATGAGGAAAAAATCCTATGTGACCAACTCGTCTAGTCTGACTTTTTCTCTTCAAATTGCACGCAGGTTGCACAATCATTTCAAAGTTCTGAAACTGATAATAGTCATTATAATTTTATTTTCATATCATTACCATTTTATTCTCGTATCATTATGACTCTCATTACAGCTTGATGATCCTCATGACTTTTTGCCATCCAATTTTATCCCCGCATTCTTACGTCTTCTCACTGTACGCAAAAGTCCAGACACAGCAGCGTTTTTCAGCAGCTGAGCAGGAATATCTCTGGGTCGTCTGTGGAAACGTCTGGCAGCAAGTCTCAACTCCGAGTGACTCTGTCACAGCACTTCACCGGCGCGCCGCTGAAATATTCATGAAGGTGAATTTAGCAAAGGACGCTAACTCAATGAAGGCCCGCAGACCTCAGAACTCCTCAGCTATAAAGGTGTTTCTACAAAGAATTGGATAAGAGGGGACGCTACACTCAGACTTTTATTTGTAGAAAAAACCCCAAAATGAAATATCTCTCCCAGCTATGCAGAAGTTTGTTTTGGTGTTTGTTGGTGTACCAAAGTATGGAAAAGATTAAGCAAAGCACCGGATCTATTACACAGATTTCACCGCAAAACAAACAACCTTTTACCAAGTATTTTTCATCGAGTTTCAAGAGCAGATATCTTTGAGCACTTGAAATAAGATAAAACTTTCACTAAGTTAAAGGGATGAACAACAAATTAATAACAATACATATCGTGATACATGGCACGTGATCAATATTAATAGAGTATACATCTGATGGAATATTCAATATGTAGAATATTCACTGAACTTCGATCCAGAACCGCTCAGCATTCTGGGGGATGTAGGCAGAGGAAAGACTTCAGTCGCTCAACCTCTTCACGGCCAGCTAAGAAAGGTTGGTTGCATCAACTAATTCAAGTTTTGGTTACCTAGCAACAACTTGTTGAGTAATGCGTGGAGCAGCAGTTTCAGGTTTTGCCTCATAACTACTTAAAAATAAAAACAACGGCGTCGAGAGAAATCTGTGAATGAAACAGGAAAAAAACGCCAACACATTTTTTCCTTCTTATAAGCAAATATAATCTGCCAATTTAACAATCACTTTTTCATCAATATAAAGGAATTATTGACTTAAAGCAAGCTCCTATTTCTTGCTGAAAAGTTACTTGTAAATTAGTTTCGCCTTATTTCAAATGTACCAAGATACAAAACAGGTGAAGCGTTCCCACGGCAGCAGGATGATATAACGTTATATGGAGGAAAAACAAAAACCTTCCTTAAGCTGCGTAAGCTATTTCTGGGGGGATCCCCACTGGAGGAGCAATCCGCTGATTTAGTGACCAACAGCTTATCAAGTGTGAGGCCAAGCAAACATCCCTGAGCTCCACAGATAAGCAGGACTGGGGAGGATTTTGAAATACAGTAAATATTTTTATCATAAGCCAGATTTAGGCCGAAGAAAGCAAAAAAAGTGGCATGTTTGTCTTTCGCTTAAAGTTTTGGTTCTCCAAAACCAGATGGTCACAAAATAAAATAAAACTAAAGCAAGCATACGGGAAAAACAGTTACTGGTTGTAAACAGCTTGGGTTCTTTTTACGTATGATCATATAAAAAATAAAAAAATAATTTTAAAAAACCCTAAAGTTTTATATCCAAACTCCAAAAAATGAAACCCGATTACGAAAAGATCGACCGAGAAAACAAGACGTACTTCCAGACCTCAAGACTCGCATTTCTGGATTTTTTTCAGCCATTTTAAATCAAGTTCTGGTCGTCCGGGTAGAAAGTACCAAGTATGAGCCTATTTTAAAAAGATGATGAGTTTTACTTCTTGTTGGTTCCACAAAGTCGAAGTGCCGCAATGAAAGGCGAAGACTGGCTCCAGATCGGAAAATTGGAAGAAGGGCAAATACCTGGAACACTACACCTTTCTGTTTTTATTTATTTATTTGCTTTTCATATTTTGCTACAAGCGTAAGTGTATTTTGCTGAGGTTTTACACGACGGATAACACACACGAGTTCAATTACTGAACTAATTAAGTCAGTGACGTTCAAACTTTTATCCATGAGGTCCAAAGTCATCAAGTTAAAAACATATGGGGGTCACGTTTTTTTATATATACTTATTTAAAAAGTAAGAACCCAACTCTGCTTTAAACTTGAGAAAGTTTTCTTCTATTCAAAGCTGTGTACTATTTTATGCACAAAAAAAAACCCCCAACTAATTAACGGTTGTGGCTGTAATGTAAAAGAAAAGTTCAAAGTCTATCAATGCTTTCGCCAAACGCTGCATGCTGTACGCACACTTTAATAATTAAAGAAAGAAAACTGTCGAAGTCTTCTGAAAGGAGAGAATTGCCTTCTGGCGCCTTGCCAAAGACACTCCCACACATCAACACTAACAAGCTCTCCGTCTTTGTTCTGTGGAGCTGTTAATTAGCAGCGGTACACGGTAGGCGCGACACCTCTTGAGGATAAGTCTCTCTTTCCTTGATGAGAAGCCGTCACATGCGGCTTCTGCCGTCTGCAAATGAAAAGACGGGTCGTTTCATGACATTTTCTTGTACTTCTTTGCCATCTTGACCATCACAACGTGTTCTCGAGTAGCACAACACTAACTAACAATTAGTTTAATAATTGATTCACCTATCGATTGTTGTAGCGAAAAATATGTAGCGAAAAATCTGTACAATAAGGCATTTTTGAATAGGACTCAAAAATGCCTTATTGTACAGATTTTTCATTTAACCAGAAGTAGAAAAGTTGTAAATAAACAAATAATACAATTCTCTTTTTAATTAAGAAAAAAAACGTATTGCCTAAAATGCAACAACATAGCATTCCTTTAGTAAATCTGAGGATTCACTGAGGATTCTTGCCTAAAACCTATTTACAGACAAAGGTGTTCTTTTTTATCTAAAAATGTAGAGTGTATATATTTATTGTACAGTTTTGGCTTAAATATTGCTCCGCATGTGTCGTTTTATTCAGCAAACTTCCTTTTTTGAGTCTGAATACTTAATGATTAATCAGTTACTAAATTAGTTGATTATTTCAATAATCGATTAATCGCAGTTAATGAAGATCGGTGCAGTTAACTATGATTAATTATGATTAATCACAATAAATTTGTTGAACATTATTTCAATAATCAATTTATTGAAAATGGCCATTTTTGAGTCTGCATACTCCAGCGAACTATTAATCGGTTACTAAATTAGTTGGCGATTATTTCAATAATTCATTAATCACAATTAATTATGATTTATACAATCAAACATTAAATTAGTGGATGTTATTTCAATAATAGACTAGTCACGATTAGCTACAATTAATCGTTTACGGTCTAACAAAGAGCATCATCTTACAGCAAACTGAAGGACAGAAATGGTTTCATTACTACTTTTTTTTTGTATTTATACTGCAGGTGAAAAGGATTTTAATTTGCGAGAAATTAAAATCTGGGTGTGTGAAATATTTACCCCTCCCTCGGACCCGGCCAGCGCCAGCCCCCTCTCAGCCAGCCTGCGAGCGAGAAGCAAAGAAAGCGTTCAGAAACCGACACAGTCGCGTGGAAAGGAGCCGAGGCGTGTTCGGGGTTCACCTCCGCAGGGCCTGAGCCTCTTCGCTCGTCACCACGCCGTCCGCGACGGCTCGGCCACACTTCTGAGGGGTGCAACCTGACAACAGGGAAACATGAGGCAGCGTTTCACAACTCAGCAGCAAAATTAACACACACACACACACAAAAAACATTTAGTGCATGAAAAAGAGATTTTGTTCTAAATGAACGCTGAGTTTTGATTCGTTGTTGCAGAAGTTTAAGCAACTTCCTGTTTTGAGGCGGGACTGAAATGAAGTCTTGTGGCAAATTACCCGTATATCCATAACTGAATAGCTCCAAACATTGCTGCGGATCACTTAGGGAAACTACTGATGAAGCATTCTTGACTTCTCAGTGACATCATGTCTAGAAACACTCTTAGTCTGCAGTGCCACCTGGTGGATCAAAAATTATATGGAAAAAAACAAGTGAAATCTGACATGATGTTAGGGGTTATGTACAGTATATACATGTATTAAAGTCCCTTTAACTAGATGCTAGAGTAAAGTTTGGTTTGGCTATCCTGCTGGTCAACAGGTTGAAAAATAACTCCAATACTTTTTTATTGCTTACAAGAAAGACAAATTCAGTTGAGGCAACAAATTTACAAAGTCGCCACCCTCATCAAGCCAAAGCTATTAGTTAATATGAAGTCAGATGATACTGAGAAATCATTCAAGTTGTCTTGTCATCTGCAAAACATGCTGTCATGGTCAGTTTTCCTACTTGTTTTGGATTTTAGTTGAAACATTGATCTGGTCTGCTAACCTATCAATAAATACTGTTGACAGACTATCCCACAAAGCTGCATCAGATCCGGTATACAGAATTAGAACGTTTTTATTCAGCATTTTGAAGGACGTTCATCTAGGATATTTAATTCAACATGCTGCCGACAGCTGGAGTGAGAATGGCAACAATTGTGTCATGAGTGGAACTGACACAGGGCAGCCGCCTGTGAGTCTGGTAAGGGATTTAAAGATGCCACACTTGAATTGGCAACCGGTCATTGTACAGCTCAGAAAATAGTAAAGTGGAGAACAGTTTAAGCAACTGCTAACGTGCTCAGGTAAAGCTTAGAAAGCAGGTTCCCCACTAAAAGCCAACTGTCTTCAAAGACCCTAAAATGTCTTCATGGGACATACAGCAGGTCCTTGCAACTGTGACGACGATAAAGAATGTATAATAAGAAAGGAGCTGCACACTTCATGGGAAGGGTGCAAGGAGAAATCCTTGCACTCTTTCCAAGGTGCAAGGTTGGAAAGAGTAGACTTAAGTCTGACTTCAGTGTGCCGCAAAGAATGTAGTCAAAGACCATGACCCATATTCTCAAAGGTGCGTGGATGTGCCAGAATTTTCTCCCAGCTTATCAGAAACAAAAGTGAATGATCTAGAGTCAGCAAGTAGCTTCAGTTATTACAGATAAAAACTAATGATCATGTCCAAAATCCAAAATCTGGGTGTAGTGATGGACTCAGAGATAAACCTTTAAAGAGACATAAAGACAGTTACAAAGTCAGCCTTCTAACATCTAAAGAACATTTCCAGGATTAAAAGTCCCAGCAATGTCTAGAGAAACTCATCCATGCATTTATATTTAGTTGCATTGATCAACAGTGTCTAACAGGTCTTCATAGGTCTACCAAAAAAAAAAAAAATCAATCAACCAATGAGACAGCTGCAGAACACTGGCGATAGATCACATCACCCCAGTTTTACAGTGGCTCCCCGTAGCTGAGAGAACAGACTTTAAAATACTGCTGTTAGTTTACAAATCACTGATCGGCTTAGAACCACACATCTGCTGTTGTTGTCTCAACCTGAACCAGACCAGAACCATTAAGCTCCTCTGGTTCTGGTCTGCTCTGCATCACCAGAACCAGAACCAAGCAGCATTCAGCTTCTACAAAACAGCCAAAACACTGAGCTCCTTCAAATCTGGACTAAAAACCCACCTGTTTAGAGGTGGCTTTGATTAGGAGCAAATGAAACACTGATCTGATGAATATTTGCTTGATGATTTTGATGATAGCATTTGACAAAATGTTATGTTATTCAATTTATGATGTTTTTATGATGGAAATCACTTTCAACTGTCTTGTTGACAGCTGAAAGTGTCAACAAGACACTAAATAAACTTGACTTGACTTTATTAGGATTCTTTGTCAATACGTAGCCTGAACTTCTGCAAGAAGGTTCTTGGACACAACAGAGAACAGGTTTTCCAGTTTCCCATGTAAATTACCATATACTACAAAATATAAGACTTTGAAGTTCTTCAGAGTCAAAAAGAAATCCAGATGTGACTATTTCTTAACAAGGGAAATAATATTTAATGTGGAATCCCAAGTTTTTGACATGACTGAATATGTTCTGGGTACTATTAGCTGTAACAGTCAGCATGTCACATTATTGGAGAAGGATTAGTAATGCTGCTTTTCGTTCTTAACTAAGAAATTAGATGGGGGAGGGAGGTTTCAGTAGAGCCCAGAGCGTCACCTGGGTAGCGCTTGTAGTTCTCGTAGTCCTCTGAGCATTGGACGCTGTAGACCCTGGGCTGAGGCAAGATCATTTCCCTCCGACTGGCCAGAGTTTCTGTGATGTCACCGTCCAAGGAAGCCAGGTAGAGCCAGGCGGCAACTGTACTAGCACACAGAGCAACCAGCAGCAAGGCCAGGAGCCCCCGGGAGCCCCGCCACGAAGACCCCTGCCTCAGGGCATTTCCCCTGGTCAGGACAAAGGTGAGTGACAATAAGCACAACATAACATACACACAATGTAATTGAATTTCTTTAATTTATTAGGTGTCCGTGTTGAAAAAGGGAACTCTGGAGGCAGTGAGTTGAACTGGACTGTATTTAGGGGTGTCAAAGAAAAGAGGGAGGAACACCACCCAGCACTTTTTAAGCTTTGTATTTGTAAAGAGTGTTAAAAGAAACATGCAACACTTCACAGTTTTGTACAATTTTTGAGTTGGTGTGTGGCATAAAATCCTAATAACAGGCATCCGAGTTTGTGGTTGTGACGTTGCAATGTATATTTGACAAACCGATATAAGATTATACTTAATAAGAGCTTCTGTAACGCCGTTTTATTAAAAAAAGGAAAAAATCCCGAAATTGATGAGTTTTTGTACCATTTAGACCATAATTAATCAGGTCGAGCTTTAACTTGTTTTACTGGCCGAAGCTGGAATTTTCGCTTCCATTCAGCGTCTCCAGCCTCCTTTAATGGTGGAAATTAGCTTTGTTTCATTAGCTTACCTTTTAATTTTTCTTTCTATCTCTGCTGCATTCGGGCCCTTTGTGTTCCTCAGTCGTAGCAGAGCCATGTCACCTCAGCTAGCTTTCAACCAACAGCTGTTTGCACACCGCAAACATCCCGCACACCCCGCCAACAGCTCGTACGCCAGCCGGAAGCTCCCCAACTTCCTGCTAGCGCTTGTGTCGGCCCACCCCATTGGCTCTCCTAGCAGAGAAAGCCTTGCTGTCATTGGTCCACGTGCAAAGTAGTTCCGCTGCAGCCAGAGGAAGCAAACAGAGGTTTGATTTTTAAGCTGAGGGCTCCTTTCTTGACTAATTTAGCTCTTTGAACCACACACGCTCCAATATTAAACGCCTTGCACGGAGCTCGCATTTTATCAGAGAGTTTTCTTAAACTGGCTGGCAAGCCTCTTAGACATATAGGTGCTACTTGACAAGGTAGGTTATACTGACCGGAAATAGAAAAGGAAGCGGACCTTTGATGTATGTCTGCATTTGGGTCTAACCCGTATGCTTCTATATTCTTTTCCTGAAGAAATTCTTTATTACCAATGAATTTAACTTATCATATATATATATATATATATAATATATATGTGTGTAAGTATATATATATACTTACACATTGTCATTAATTATGGATATAAATACACAGAAAATGACCCAGGCTTTTGTATGATACCATTTGATTGAACTAATTTTTTTTTCTAAACATCATTTCCATTTATTTAACAATCTGACCCCAAATTGTTATAAAATATAAGGACTCTATAAGCGATCTCCTGCTACAGATGTTATTTATTGTAGTCACGTGACAAATTTCCCTACGGTGGACTATGAGCATTTTGTAGAAAATTATTTTAAAAATACTTTGTCAGAGCGGGTGTAAAGTCCAATACGGAAACCCAGTAACGTCAAAAACGCGAACTGTTTCTTGCGTCGTTTACGGCTTTGGGTCGGGTCCCATCTTTTACCTTCTTGTTTCTCTTATTGTTTCTTCCGCTTTGTTCTCATTAACTAACAATTTCTCACCATGCGCATAAACTATTATTTGCCAGTTTTCTTTGTAGGTCATTATTTTTTCATTAACTGTGGATCATAAACAGTCATAAAAAAGCTCACATCTCATGTCTAACATAAATTGTATGTTATGTTCAAATAGTACTGTATTTCACTCTGTTTCGGTGCTGAACTCCGTACGGAACAGTTTCTTGAGTCATAAAACCACACTTCCATACTGAAAAATACTTCCATCACTGACTGTATTTCACATTTAAAAGTGCTGGTAAGGTATTACCCAAACAACCGATGTAAAAGGGCAAAATAACACGTATCCAGTACAAAAAGTGTGTTCACAAACATATTGTTGCGCGTTTATTACAAGTTAAATTTTCACACATAATCAACATGCAAGGCACTCGTTAAGAATGCCTGGACACATTTTTCTGCAGGCGGAATGAATCCACCGTGGCCCAAAGGAAAGAAACTGGTCCACTTGGATTTGAAAGGCGCCCCGCCACGGGTTGAATACCTTCACAGGGTGAGCCTTCTCGTTCTTCTGGCATTCGCACACCTGCTCAGTCGTTCCTGCTCACTGTGCTCCACCTCCTCAGCTGATCGAGCTCTTCTCTCGGCTGGGAGTGGACGGCCTGCTGGTGGAGTATGAGGACATGTTCCCCTACGAGGGAGAGCTGCAGCTCCTGCAAGCCACAGCGCAGCCCGCTTACAGGTGCAGATCAGGGTGTGACTGGATCCACACAGCTTTTTTTTATATCTGTCTTATAATTTCATATAGTAATCATTGCCGAAACGATTCATCGGATTAATCGCGATGAGTAGGGTTGCTGGAACAATCGTCAACTAATTTAGTAATCGATTAATCGTTTACTGGAGTATACAGACTCAAAGAAAACCACTCAGAGCAGTAATTAAACCAGAACCTCACTAAATATGTATAAACATTTTGCAATAAAAATAGAAACGCTTTTGTCTGCAAATGTGTAGCCACATTTCTTCAAGTGGCATAGTTTCAGCTTCACCCTGTTCAAATCCCCTAAAGGAATTGGAACGGACAATGAAATGTTTACTTTCTTATTTAAAACAAAATTTAATTCTTTATTTTCATTTTTTTCCATGCAATGTGCTAATTTTTCAATCCGATTAATTGACTAATAATCAGAATAATTGCTAAATTAATTGATTACTAAAGTAATAGTTAGTCGCAGCCCTGATAACAAGCAGCCAATTTCATGTAACTTCATAACACATTGCAAAAGTTAAAAGTTCCTTGTGTTTTGTCATGTTACAAATCAAATTTTAGTGATTTTATTAAAGTTATTATACGATGTAGACAAATAGAGTAGGGTAAGGTTTTTTTTGTCAGAAAACTGGCTTGAATAATGAAATTCACATTGTTATCTTACTGATAAATAGCACTGAAAATGTTTCCTTCCACCTCACAGTTCTGCTCTTACTTTAGGGTTTTTATTAGTCAATAAAAAAAAAGCTTATTGCTGCAGCATGACAAAATATGGAACAGCTTAAGTAAATTCTTTAATCGTGGTTTGCTAGCCAGTATTTCATACCTTCATCACTTCACCGATGTCGTGTCGTGTTTGTAGCCGAGAGCAGGTGCTGTCCATTCAGGAATCTGCCAAAGCAAGAGGCATGGAGGTGATCCCACTAGTGCAGACTTTTGGACATATGGAGGTGTGGCAAACCCTTCAAATTGTCTCTTTAAATTGTATATTCTGAAGTTGTTTAAGCTTTTAATCTCCCCCTTGGCGTAGTTTGTGCTGAAGCACAGGCCCCTGTGGCCCCTTAGAGAGGTCCCTCACTGCGTTGGCACCCTTAATCCCCACAAAGAGGAAGGAGTCAAGCTGGTGATGGAGATGCTGAGGCAGGTGGTTGAGCTGCATCCACATCTAAGAACAGTCCACATAGGGGCAGATGAGGTAGGAGTCTTCCTATGGTTGGAGGCTTTAAGCTCTCTGTCTTTGTCTCATACGTGTTCCCGTTTTAAATACTTTAAGGTTTACACTCTTGGAGAAGGGGAGGACTCCAAGCTTTGGCTGGCTTCAACCAGTCACTCAGTGGAACATCTTTTCCTCCGTCATGTGACCAAAATTGCCAAGGCTATTAAAGAGGCGTGGCCTGACATGAATATCATAATGTGGGATGACATGATGAGAGACATGAGCCACGACACGTTGAAAGGTGAGGAGGAAACGCTCCGTCCAAATCAGCCAATCACCAACATCTCAAATGCTGTTGGCTGTATTTTCCTCTTCAGTCCATGTGATTGGACATGTCTTCATTTAAACCCTTCTTGGTTTGATTCCCCCATGACAGCAAGTGGATTAGTAGGTCTAGTTCAGCCTATGTTATGGGACTACACCCCAAACCTGGACGTGGATAAAACTGGTAAGACACTTCTCCTGACGCTCCTCAGAATCATGAGTTTAGTGTTCCTTAAACTTTTATCTTTCAAATTCTCTAATTGGAGCAATGAAGAAATCTCCACCACCAAGTTAGAACTGATAACAGAGAATGCATTAACACCAGCCCTGTTTGGTCCGCTTTAATCTAACAGTTGTCTTGAAAGTCCAATTTGTTTGTGGAGGTGTGAACACACAATCAGCTGAACCAAACCTACGTCTTGGTTCAGTTGAAGTGAACTCTGGTGATGTTCAGATGTATATATGAATGTGAATTGGATGGCTAACACAGGAAGTGGACTACGGTGTAGACCATTCTGGGTAAATACAAACAAACAATTGTCCGAATCTAGTGCTAGCAGGGGAAATAGCCAGTAGTCTTTTACCAAAGACAAAAGAGAAATCCTACAACCGCTAAAATCTGATGCTACTTGATTTTTGTTTAAATTTCGTGAAGAAGGAAGTTGAGGTCAGTGTCTTCTTCAGAGGTTTTCGTGTTGTTTGAAAAACCTGTGCCCCCAATCTGTGAAAGTAAGAAAACGTAACTAATGTTGCCAGTTTGGCTCGTAATCGAACCGGGTCTACCGAACTATCTGGTACGAAAACATTGCAAATGAATGAAAACGTTTTCAATTTAGTTTTAATTTAGATTTTTACGGTCAACTGAACTCCATTGACGCCTCGAATCAAACATTCCTGACTGTGTTTTAGTGTCTTTGCTGGAGAAGTACCATGGCGCTGGTATGTCCGATCTGTGGGCAGCCAGCTCCTTCAAAGGCTCCACTTCGGTTCACACCTGTGTGACCTGCACCCAAAGACACGTGGATAATCACCTGCAGTGGCTGAAGGTGGCTGCTTCTCTGTCTGCTGCCATTAACATGAGGGGCATCGCCATCACAGGCTGGCAGCGGTAAGAATCAGAGGAAGTGGTTCGGAAAAATATCTACACCTCCTTACTCACGTTTTGCCAAGAGACAAGCAAAGAATTTGATGTGTCTTATTGCATTGCTCTGACATAAAATTCCAATAAAATATGTCCTTGTGGCTGGGAGTTGACAAAATGAGAAAAAAAAATTCTCAGTTCTCGATTTTCTAATTCAGTATTTCCCTTTCTCCCACCAACAGGTATGACCACCTGTCTGTACTGTGTGAGCTGCTTCCCGTGGCTCTCCCCTCCCTAGCATCCTGTCTACAGACACTTAACCATGGAGAATTCAGCACTGAGGCTCACAGAAACGTAACAGAGATGCTGGGAGTGTCTTCAGTGGAGATGGAAGCCATGGAGAGGTGAGGGCCAACACCGGTTTAGCAAACAACGAGGTCCGACTCTACGTCAAGAGTTTCTCTGTGTGACTTTCAGGACTTCCACTGGCGAGTCACTGTTCCCAGGCAGGAGGCTGGCAGAATTAATCGTTGAGATAAATTCGCTGCTCAACGCAGAAGATTTAAGATTTTTTGAAAGCAATATGTAAGTTGTCTTCAGTTTTCGCGGGAATTTGCTTTGTCGTTTTGTCAAGAATATTGTTGTTCATCAAACAAGAAAGCGACGTTTAATTTGTCTCAGAAGTCATAATGTGAAATAACTTCCCACTGCAAACACAGAGGGACTATAACAATGTGTTTACCTGCATTTTATGCTTTCAAACATTGTAGCAAGAATTTTGATGAAAAAAAAATTTGTACAATACTATGTATTACAAGGGAATTGATAAGTTACATAGCAAAAGCGGAGGAAAAAATGGTTGCTTACTGGAACTTATACAGTAAGAAACTGCTTACTTTTTCAATTCATGCAGCCGCCATTTTGCTGTTGGCGTCTGTGAGGAAACTGTAATTTTCCGAGTTAGTATTCCAGTTGATTTCTGCTGAATTTAATTTGGAGAATCTCATCTTCCTACTACAAATGTGAGCTACCGCTAGCATTCGGCTAGCTTAGCTTACAATAAACGCAGATTTCAGTCGAAACTACAACATGGTTAATCTGCTTTCGGTACCTCAAATCTACAAACAGTAATAAAAAAACAGCTTTACTTCTAAACTCCACAAAATAGCTGCTCCCACCATAAAACAAGGCCAGTGTTTACATCTTTATGCTAAATAGACTCTAACCTTAGCTTCAGTACGTGTTGAGAAAATGGTTTTCAATTCAGTGAACTTTCCTTTAACATGTTTAGAGCTGGACAATTTCTCTTCTTCTCTACATTTGAAGAACCGTTTGTTGTGCTTTTATAGGTTTGTAAGGGGTTGGTTCAGTCCGTACCACAGACAGAGGAAGATGGTGAACCCGTTAAACTCCATGCACATTCACAACCAAGCCTCACTGTAAGCATTTTAAATGGTTGGAACGGTGACGAGCGGTTGCTCCGTCTAGTCTAGCTTATTGTTTGGCTTCTCTCTGGTTACGTCTCAGGTACTTGGACACATTACAGAAGATGGTGGAAGCCGTGAGAAAAGAGATGGTACATTTTTATCCAGACTCTACGGCCGATGAGTGGATCGAAGAACACGCCAGCCCTGTAGCGGCTCCACTACAGCGGATTATTGATGCCATCCCGGCCTGTGTAAAGGAAATGGTGCCATGAAAAGATTCGAGGCTCATTTCAGCTTTAGCATTGGACTATCTGGGATTACAACTTCCAAACATGAATGCTAAGCTAACAGAATGCTAGTGGTTGCTTATGTTTCTTTTTCTGCGTGATTCTGCATCTCCATGCAAGTTGATGTGAGCGGAGATAAGTGTATCAAAGGAAAGAGGAACGTCAAGTTTTGTTTATCCAGAAATGAAAGATGAACAAATTGAAAAGCAAATGAATACGACAAAATAAAAACCATTCAACCTTTCTAGAATACTCATTTCTTGTTTGTTCTTTTTGTAGGCATTACCATCAGAAATTATTAAACTAAAAAAAAACACATAACATACAAAGTCTTTGGTTCGCACAAAAACGTTTTAAACGTCAATATGAAGTAACAACAGACCTAATCGTGTCACCAGGAATAAGTTCCTCATGCTCAGTTATGTCTTGCACATGCATTCCTTGGACACGGAGTAGGAGAACATTCAAGAAGGTGGATCTGAGCTGGGTTAGTCCAGGAAACCGTGGGAAAAGGCACTTTCCATCGTCTCCCAAACAAAGAATTGTTATCTCAGCAGGGAGCAACACTAGATCCATAATCTAACTTGTGCTCTTAAACAGTAATTAGTTCAGAACGCATAATCTTTGCGGAAACCACAGTGTGTGAAGCATTATTTAGGGTAAAAGGCATAAACAAAACAAGGGAATAATGGTCAGAATGTGTGACTAGCCTCATTCTCTGCAATGTCTGCATTGTAGTGATGGCTTAAGTTAACTGGCCCCAAGATACACTGGGAAGGCATGTTCCATATAGTCTAGAGTCAGTCTGCCTCATTATCCGAGTCCGTGCTGTCGTCCTCTCCGTAGTCTTCGTAATCCTGCTGCTTCCGCTGCGTCTGATCCAGTCTCAGGAAGCGCTTCAACAGTGAGGCCACCACCTCGACGTCACTGCAAGGCAACACATAGAACCAGGTCACCGATGGTTCCTGGAACTCCATCACAACTTTCATAACCAAATTCAATGGCGTTTTTACACTCAATTAGCAAAAGCATGTATGTATGTATGTACATAAAGGGTTATGTTCACCTCATTCAGCTCGACTGAATGAGCCCTAAAGATCTTGTCAAGTGTTTATATTTCAAAACAGAACGGCATACAGTGAATTTATGCATCCCACACCGGACTGATCGGACAGTTTCTCGCCATCTTTTTTCCTATGCGTCAACTGACGCACCGCAACGCCCTCTTAGGGATGACGGCCAAACTACAACACTAAAAGAAGATCTAAGCAGAGCTTATTAATTAATCGATTGGCACTAGTTTTAATCAAATCAACAGTTAATGGTAAGTCGATTAATTGTTTGCGTCCCTATTATTTACAGAGACATATGTTGGATTTCCTTTTATTTCCTGCTGATGGCCTACCTACGTCCTCCCACGGTGGCACTCTGGGTGAGGGGGTAGGAGATGCCAGCTGCCAACCTCAGCATCACATGATAACCCTTCCCCAAGTATCGGACCCTCTCCTCCTCGACACAAATGTCACAGAGCTGCGTCAGGTCCAGGACGACTGAAAGAGAGAGAGAACGCGATGAGGTCCAGAGCTGTTGTGTGACGTCCTCACACTAATGGAGTCTTCCGTTCCACCCAACCACCCAACACTTAGTGGTTTCACTGACTTCTCTCCTGTCCTCTCCTCCACATTGTCAGCACCAGAGCATACAGGCTGACGGTCTTGAGCTCTACCAGTTTCCTGGTCTTGTCGAACACGGCCTCCTCCCAGTCCTCCATGTTCTGAAGGGCCACAAACAGGCAGCCTGCAACGTAGAAGAGCTTCCACGGGACGCTGTCTGCGACACGCAAAGCAGAGAGCAACAGTGAGGAGTCAGTCGTTGCTTTGGGCAAACATGGGACAATTGAGTTGAGTTTCCATACCCGAGCTGTAGTACGCAGCCGCCAGCCCTGCAGAGGCTATACCTGCAAAGCGAAAGGTTTGGGATTCTGAAGAGAAACTTAAAGGGAAACTCCAAAGTGCTTGTAGGTTTTAAGGAAGTCAACTGGATCACTTGATCAAAAAAAAACAAACACAAACTTACCGACGAGAAGAGACCATGAGCGGATACCAGGAGATCTCTTGAGGTGGAGCAGAGTGGGACTGTTTGTCTCTACTGTCATGTAGCCCATCTGAACAGAGGCAGAAATGTTAGAGATTATGAGATTTCCTGGTTTAAAACTATTACCAAATAAAAGTAAAGTGTTTTTGTGACCTGGTGTTGTATGTGTGATTAAATTACATTGCTATACTAAGCCAGTCCAAGACTCCTTAAGGCAGGGGTGGGCAATCCTGGTCCTCAGGGCCGGTTTCTTGCAACTCTTAGATGTCTCCCGGGTCCAACACACTTGAATCCAACAGCTGAATCACCTCCTAAGTGCAGTCAGGTTCTCCTGCTAATGACCTCATTATTTGACTCCGGTGTGTTGCAGTAGAGATACATCTAACAGTTGCAGGAACCGGCCCTCGAGGCCTGGAGTTGCCCACCCCTGCCTTAAGGTAACTTATGAAAAATATGTTTTTGTTTTTACATCTTTAGAGAGTGTAACAGCAGACTTGAAAGACTTCAATTTCTTCATAAACAAAAGGGACGATAGTGGCGATGTTGGTGGGCATTTGTCCCGCAATCTTAAATAAAATCTTCATAGTAATCTTGTGCGCTGATCCACGGGTGCACAAGACTGTCAGTGGACAGCCTGCTGCTGCTGCTGCACCAGCACTTTGCAGTGCAGCGTCACCACCTTTGGACGCCTTTCGGCGTTGAAAAGGAGAAAATGCAACATAAATGTGTGGTTGCTGTTATGTGCGAGCATTTATCTTTAGACTCCAATGATCTACAGAGGCTCAACTTCCATCTGGCATGCACATCTAAAATATCTCAACAATTATACTGCAGTTACAGTACTAAATGCTACTAAATGTCTAAAATTGTCCAAATCATATGTTGTTTGCGCTGGTTTCCTTTAACAGGAAGCCATTTCATTCATTCTGTTCGCCTTCTCTCAATCTCAAGCATGTTTGAGGTTCGGCTCATAAATGATTAACAACCTTTCACGACAGAAACACTTGTTGCGGATATTCATCTCGCTGGCATTAGCTGCTTTTTAGACCATTTTTCCAACATTTCCACCAATATAAATCCAAAAGTCTGTCACTTAAATAAAAAGTAGCAATAATAACTTACTGTAGTTTTCTGGTATTTACGCAAGATACTAAGTATTAAGTATTCTAAGCTCATTTTCCACTTGTTAGGAAGGAGCTTTATAATGAAGAAGCTGGTGGCTGAGCTGTTCTACTCCAAGCTGAAGTGACTTCCTGTTTCACCACAAATCTGCAACACTCCCTAAATTAAAACGTCTTCAAGCCGACAGGAAGCTGAACAATTTATAGGACTGTACTTCTTTGCAAATACACTCATTTTAGCAACGAGGTTTTCTTGGTGTAAATCAAAGTTTCTTTAGAACATATTTATGAATATATATTACATAATGTGTATATGAGGCACAAACTGCTTTGTCATTTCAACCCACTTAGCAGCAATATTGTCAAGAAGCGGCAACAGCATAAACATATCTGTCCTCATATGTGTTTCTTTACTGCTGGATGACCTGAGCCATAAACTGAAGCTGAAACATGAAAGAAATGTTTTCAATATGAAGAATATTGATGAGCTCTCCATTTCATCAACTCACACCAGCAAAGACAAACAAATGCAGCCATTTTATATTTTTGTCATTCTTTACCTTAATTTTTTTTTTCTTCCGTAAACTTTAGTCCTTGTAGATTTAAAAAGAAACAGCAATTACACGATAAAACGTGCACCACATCACTGAACTACGAGGAAGTTGAATTCATGTTTGTCGCAACAACCGTCTTGAATGGGCGACTCTTCCTTCCTGGTTTCGTGAACTCTGATTGGTTGCGCTCAGCTGAGCTGCCTTTCAAAATAAAATCTGAAAAGATGGCTCTGCGCAGCAGCGCTTCCCGACGTCTTCACAAACTCGTGGTGTTGGAGTAATTTGCATTTATCAAATCAAATTGTAAACGTTTTGATCGTAGATTGTATTTTCGATCATTTGTACAATAAATACAGATGGAAAAACGTATTGGTAAAGCGCAAAGTGAAAGATGCGGGAATGAATTTCAATCTGCCTGTCTGTATAAATATGTTCCATCGTGATTGAATTCATAAAATGAAAACACAAATTATTGTGTCACAGTGTGTGGTTGAAGCACGGCCAAAATGCAGAGAGCCACTCTACATCAAACTTATAGGTTTTGAAACAAGGCAAAGATAACAAGGAGCGTGACTTTCTCAGCTCTGAATTTGGGAATTTGGACTCTATAAACAGATTGCTTTCCAGTAATATTTCTATATGTTGGTTGGTAATAATTAGAGTTCGAAGCCAGTCTGTGATTTGCTCTGGAAAAAACAAACTGACAACATGGAAAGCAGTGGTGTAACTAGAGCACACTGCACATTGTGCTGTTATAAAAAAAACAAAAAACTTTTTTATAAAAGATTTTTTTTTATCTTTTATAAAAAATGTGCACACACTGGTCCGCAATAAAATCTATATTCTGCCAGGTAAAGACAATGACAGAACATGTAACATTGCAATGTTCTGAAATAATATCAGATACACTGACACGTGTCTACAAAAACTCATCGTTTTACACAAACATTGACTCAAAAATCACAACAAATGATACATATACGAGGTTTTGAGTGGATTTTTTAAAATGTATTTTGATGTTTTTTGATAGATAAATATTATTAAGCTAGCTTTAGAATTGTTTTACATACAATCAAATAAGGTCAACCAGATAATGTATTTTTAGAATCAGACTTAGGAAAGCGTTTCCTAAGTCTGTCCTAAGTATGACTTAGGCTTTTCTGCACTTTAAGTTTAGACAATACTTCAAACCACAAGATCTACATGAAATCGGGGATTCTTGAGACAAGGGACAAAATGGGTTAAAATTTTCCCCTAAAATAATGTAAATATTCCGCAAGCTTATGTATTCAAATATGATATATAATGTTTTGGAAATGTACAGATGCTAAGGTGCAAGCTCCCAGTTGCAAATTATATTAAATTAAATAGACACAAAATGATATTTTATTGTATATTTTATTCAGATTATGTGCTTTGTCCAGCAGACATGTTTTGTCCCTCTTCTCAAGTGATAAAACATGTCCCTTGAGAACATGTTTAATATTGTTAATATTACAGTAGCACTGTAATATTAACAATACTAATGCTAAGCGGAACCGATCAAGAAATGGTTTCGGCTTTTTATGCAATTTATAATCACGCATTTATATTTGTTTTTTTTGTTTGTTTTTTTTTGCAATACATTTGTAACTTATTTTGCTTCTTAAATATTTGTCAAGTTTTTTATTATTTTGTTAGTTGTGGTTTGGGGGGATTGCTATTTTTAACGTGTTTAAAAACAGAGAAATTGGGTTGGTAGACTTGTCTTCATGTTTCTCATGTACCATGACGTTTTCGAGCAACAAACTAAGATAACATTCGACTGCTAATTCTCGTTTAATGGTCTCAATATCTTTTGAATTTTCTGCTTCGCGAAACCACCGACTATTTTGAAAGGCTCATGTCGCAGCTTCCGGCTGCGTGACGCCTACCGACGTGCGCATGCTCCAAGGACGGTCCGGGCGCACAATGGAGGTGGACGTACATAAGCACGAACGGCGGGGTAAATATGAGGTATAAGAACCACGAAGGTGCGGGTTTAGCAGGGGCAGTGACGCCGTCCCAATACGGGGTTTTTTAGAGACGCAGCGCTGAGTTCCGGCAGAGTTTAACAACCAAACAGTGTCGGTGCTGCGGTCCTTCTTCTTCTTCTCTCCCCCTGCTTGTCCTCTGCGGGTTTCCACGTCTTTGTGCTGAAGCGGTGAGTTGTTGCCTCAACATTCAGCCTGGCCGACTTACAGCGTTGTTACTAACAATCATTTGAACGCTTTAAGGCTTTTTCCGTGCGGCCTAAATCGCTTTAAACCCCTTCAGCTCACAAGACACGACGTTTAGTCAATAAACGTGACGCATTATTGTTGTTAAAGCCACTTTGGAGCGTCACTACTTGAGCTAAAGTAAATGTGCTGCTGTTTTAGGTCACACGGGAGGCTTACCTCACTGCAAGTCATTAACGGTGTCACGTAACGCCTCTGTTGTGGTTTGTGTATACAATTACCGTGATGATGATTAATGCCCATTGTGAGTTTTCCCAGCATTAAGAGGAGCTGTTCTGGTTCTGATAAGCTGGCTGTCTGTGATAGGACAGAAGGGGGACGCGAGGGTGGGGCCCCCAACAGAAAACACGCAGCACCCCGCGAGGAAATGAGCTAATGCGTCTGCTTCCACCTCTGGTCGGTCTCTCCCAGCTCGGAGATAAATGAGGAGGGGAAAATGTCAGGAGTCAAGATAGCGCAGCGCAAGGAGAAGTGTGAAAACTGCACCAAACAGGTAGGATTTTTGGCTAAAAACGAAATGATTCCATGCAATTGGTTTGGAAATGGGTTTTTATTTTTTGTTTTAATTGTTTGCAAAATGCAGTGCAACAAGAAACAAGGTGAAGACGGGGCCAGCTCTGGCCCAGAGAGCGAGGAAGTCAATGGACAGGTAGGGACTGCTTATTTAACTCTTCACTGGTTCCTCAAGTTTTCAGTAAAATGCTCATTCAGTTTTATACAGTGAAGCGGAAGGACATTGTGTGAATGGTGTGTAAGCCTGTCATAACCAGTTAATTGCATGATAAATCAAAAAGAGCTCAATAGTTTCCATTGTGGTGATTGATTTTTATTAAAAAACTTTTTTGAAGGGCAGTTTTGTTTACAGCGACGTCATAATCCATTTAACTTTTGGTTTCAGTTGTGTGTGGTTTTTATTTCCTTTTTATTTAGTGTTTTTGGAAATGTAAAATGTCTTCCAGATCCTGTGTGAAGTGCTCTGCACAAAATTAAAGTTTATTAGCCTTTGAGAGGGCATACTTGGGTTATGTCGCCATTATCAGGATAACAGTTTAAAATTGTGTCAAAGCGACAATATTATCGTTTATCGCGATAACTTCTGGGATAATTTATTGTCCAGCAAAATTTGTAATCGTCACAGTCCTAATGGTTCAGAGTGATGGGGAGTTTTAGCTCTTCGACACATTTAAAAAAAAAAAAAAAAATCATTTGTGAAAGATTGTAAAAACAACACGTCGTCTTCCTTCCACTTTAGGATTATGCCTAACTTTGAGTGGCTCTATTGTATAAATTCTCTATTAATCACGTTGATATTTGCTGCTTTGACGAGAAGTAAGTTCACGGGGTGGGAACACTTTTACCAGGCACTGCAGGAGCTTCAAGATGCCAAATGAAGTAAATGAGTTTGAGACGCTTTCGTTGCTGCAGTTGATCGAAGGCCCCCGGTTGCTGCTGAGTGCCTGTCTCTCCTGTGACGGCTGCCTCTCCGACGAGGAGACCCTGAAGATTTCCCAGCAGAACCTGGAGGAGGTGGAGCGAGTCCTGGCCCTCAATAAGGTGCGTCTCACACGGGCGCGCGCCGCATGAAGCGTCGAACAAGAAAGCCGAGACAGCTGGGTGTCGTGTTGTGTTTTGGCAGAAATGCGACACATCGAAGCACAAGGCGGTGGCGGCGTCGGTGTGTCCGCAGTCGCTGCCTTTCTTTGCCGTCCAGTTCGGCTTGGACATTAACGAAGCCGCCCGCAAGCTCTGCAGTTTCCTCAAGAGTATCGGTGAGCTGATCCGAGACGTCCTGTGGGGTTTTCTTCTTGATTTTTAATTTTTTTTTTTCTTCAAGTGCTTGATTTCTATATAAAGTCTTTGATATTCAAACTGCACAGTTTTGTTATACAGTGCAAGCTAATGTTTGATTAAAAGCCTATGTTTGGAAAATGCTACTTACAGTTGGAGCTAGCTGTTTTCACACACCTAATCAGACGTTTTTTGTTTGTTTTTTGTCTCTGAAGTTAAATCCGACTTTACGTTTCTTGTTTTGGGTCAATTAGAATTACCAAAATAATTTTTATTTGCTAAGTGCTAATAGCGTGTAAAAAATTTTGATTATTCCTATTGACTCAATGGCTTGTTGGTCTGTGCAATTGAAATAAAGGTTGGCTTCTATCTTATATGTTATACGTATTTGAAATTGGGGTATATTGTGTTAGATTATTGAACTACGTTTCAAAATTTTAAATTGTTTTATATTGTTCCTGCTGTAGGATACTGACACAGTGCACTATTAACAGTAATAAATGATTCTCTGTAGTGAATTGAAGCCGGATAGTTTTTATCACCGTCTGGTGCTGGAAAAGTTTGAAAACTAACGTTGAAAGTGCTTTAATTTTTACTGTGGCATAAAGTGTATAAACCCCGTTTATTCGGCATCTATAGGCAAAAACACTCAGGTTTTGGTTTTTGGTTTTTTTTTTCTAAAACGCACCTAAAAATATGTCCCGTACCGGAAAAAAGTCAAACATTTGTTCTTTGCTTTTTAAAATCAATTTAGTAGAAATTTGATCACGTGATTGATTTCCTCATCATGGCTTTTCGCCGTTTGTTTTTCTCTGTAGGGGTAAAGTTTGTGTTTGATACCACTGTAGCAGCCGGGTTCAGCATCTTGGAGACCCAGAAGGAGTTTATCCAGCGCTACCGCAGGAGGCACCATGACTCTCAGGCCTTACCCATGTTCACCTCCTCCTGCCCGGGTAAGCTGTCTGCCTACCTGCTGATTCTCCTCTGCATTTCTTTTCATAACACAAACTAAATTGGCCTTGTCATCTTCTTTTTTTTTTTCTATTTTGGTTTATTTTTAACTATGACGTTAAAGGGGTTTTTATGCTTCCATGAACTTTTACTCCCTGGAGCCTTGAATCTCTCCCGTTTGTTGCGTAGAATATTAAATTACAGATGCTGACTCAGAGTCTCGCTTCTTCTGCAGATACTGCCTGCGTCAGTGTTGCTGCTTCAGACAGAAAGCAAAACTCAACCGTGTTACATTTTCTACACCTTGTTTTACTTTCAGTTAAAAGTTGATGAATTTTTTTTTTTTTCTTTATTGGCTTTAAATCGGCTGCACTCTAAAACGTAAGGAAACACAGCCAAACCTCCTGGAAATGTAAAACCTTTTTAAATAAACCGCAATTATCCTAAAATCAAAAATAAAACCTGTAATTTCCTGCAATAAAAGCTATAATCAACAGCAAACTTGCAGCTTCACTTGAGTTTTTGACAAAGAAATTAAGTTGCATTTAAAGATTTTTGTTTTGTTTTTAAAAGTGGGTTCACGCTTAAACATAATATTGAAATTATCTGGATGTGTCCTAAACTGCACCTATCTTGTTTCTTTAAAACCCAAAATCTAAGAGAGTTTTTTTTAATGTTTTTGTGGGGTTTTTTTTTTCTTTTCCTATAAACAAATTCTTCAAAACATTATAAAAGGTCGGTCTGTTTTCACATGACGGCTGAAACAAACACTCTGCACTGTAAAATCTGTTGACATTAAAGAAAATCTGAAAGGTAGACAAATTTAAACTGGGAAGACCGGAACATGTTGCTGAGTAGATTTGCCTGAAACGCTTAGTAACATCATTTCATAAAACTCCACATCACAGCTCAAGATAAGTCAAAAAACTGCCGCGCTGTCATTTTTCTGGCATAAATGTGTAGCTAATGTTTCTATGGAAACGGAAATCTTCCTCGTTTCTTGCTGAAGTGTTCCAGTCTTCAGATGTTGTGTGCTAAAGAGGGACAGATTGTGTTTTAGACCAACCAAGTGCTGGTGGAGCAAGATAGGCAGCGTTTCCCTCACCACTCCCTCAGAGATAACACCGAGCGGCTTTATGGAATTAAATTTAGCTCAGAAGAACCTCACTTTTCAACAAACTTGCATTTATCTGTAGCGACGATACTGTTGGGACCGTTTCGCTTCCTTAAAAGCTGTTAGCGATTTCCAGTTGAGGTTGGGATTTAAAGAAACACGTTTTTGGATCTTTTTCTTTTTTTGTTTCTGATTGTATTTAGTCATTTTTTGTGTGCGTGTGTGCAGGTTGGATCCGCTATGCAGAACGGGTTCTGGGCAGCGTGGTCACCCCTCACCTGTGCACAGCCCGGTCTCCCCAGCAGATTATGGGCTGTCTGGTGAAAGACTACTTCTCTGAGCAACAGGTGAGAGTGCAGATCACCTGTTCCTGTCAAATATGGCGCTTTTAATCACGTCATCCTTAGGTGGGAAAAAAAAAAAAAAAAATCGTCTGTGGTTTAAGTTATCAAATTCCGCCTCCTGTGCCATTGAACAAATCAAATGAACGGTTCAACTGTCTGCGTTTTTGGTGAGGAAACCTGATATTTTCAAAAACTAAACTGTTAGAAACAATTGCATAGATCTCCACTTCCACATGTTCACTCTCGATTTCAGCGTTATAAACCACAGCAACACTATTTCCAGCTGGTTGGAGGTGTAAACCAACGTGACTGAGCACAGCTGCTGCTGATGAGTCGCCTTCTTTGTTTCAGCTTAACAATGCAATGCAATGTCAGCAGGCAACACATCCAACCACCCTGCTGCTACGGTCAATAGAGAGGGAAACTATTGCTTTTTGGCCTTAACGATTGTCCCTTTAGGATCATTATAAGTGGCATGCATGGTCGTGTTTCATAGAACATGGGGGAAACTTCTTTTCTTTTTCGTATTGCTAAATCATGTCAAAATGTTGCTTTTAAACCACGTACAAGTCAATGGAGTTGTGATTTCAGCTGAAGAAGGGAAATGCAGACTCTGACTACCACCAGTTACTTGTAAGACCTATTCTGCGTTTCAACATGGCCGCTCCTAGCACCAGCAGTAGTCAAATTTGTTGGAAACACAAGTAAGGGTGCACCTTAAATCAGTGTTGCATGTAAGCGCCTGCAACTCTAAACTGAACAAATTAAAAGTGGTGTTTGCTTATGGAAAGCAAATCCAAAAATGAGATTCATTAGAGGTTCTGCGAATAATGCTTGTGTTCGTGTTGAATTTGTGACTTCTCCGACCGGAACGTTGTCACCTCGGACCCCGAGGTGACTGGAATGCACCATTGGCCTGCTCAGGATCTTCTTTTAGAATTTTAAAGTGACTAAAGGGAGTGATACTGCCCTCTGCTGACACACTAGAGATACCAGTGTTTTCTTTTGTTTGTTTTTGAGTTGGTTTTTTTTGTTGGTTTTTTTTTCCTTTTCTGACTGAATTGACACAAATGTAAAAAGCTGGAAGAAAACAAATACGCCCAGACACTCTGAAAAGTCAAGGACCGAGGCAGAGTGAAGAAAATGTTGGAAAGGACATGTGACCGTGTTGAAACGTTCACAGCAGCAGATCATTCACCAGAGCAGGGACTCTGACGGTCAGATGTCTGCAGGGCGTGGAACCGCCTCACACCAGTTATGTGCCGAACAGTCCTGCAGCTTTTCTCCCTCCTCCTGCTGTCAGTCTGTTCTCAGCTGCTGGAATTCGCCCTGCTAGCCTGACGCTAACCCAGAGGTCGTGTTTGAGTGGAGGCCGGTTAGCTGCAGCAGGACCTCAGTGACACAAGCAGCGCTTACACAAATATTGATGCTTCTCCGCTGCGCTGCGATGTCACGATCAGCACTGGTGTGTTTCTCTATACGCAGCGCCACACATTCACACCCACAGCCGTCACCTGTGGCAACGGAGAACTGAGATACAAATCGGTTCGTAACATCCAGATAGCGTGGGATCTGTGAGACGCGGTGTATAGTGATACGCTCTGCTGTAAACAATCACTGGGTTCAAATGCCACGTAATCTGGTTACACGATCCTACCTCCTGGCCTCAGGTTGACCCACGATCTACGTCAAGTGTTGGGAATGTTCACTAAGCTGTAAAAGGTGTCCTGTAAGTCTGACAGAATGGAAAAAGATGCGGCAAAAATGACCTAGATGTTAAAAATACCAAATACTATCAGATTTAGACAGTGATGGAGACCAGGCCAGGTATATCTGTGGAGGATACATCTATGTTGTGCTGAATCTGGCTGCAAAGTAGCTACATTTTCCAGCTGTTTCTACAGTAACTACAACATTTTCAGGGAGAAATATTTGTATTTCCAGCAGGGCTGTACAATAAATCAATAATATATTATGATCAATGGCAAGAGAAAATATATCTTACAGAATATTCAAAATTCGCACCTTATTGACACTAAATGTCTAGACCAACGGAGGAACTTTGGTTTGTGTAACTTTCTGCGGTCTTAAGAGAGGGGGTCATTTGGACCCCACAAGTTTGTTTTTTTTTCACACTGTTCAAGGTCCGGTGTGGTCACAGTGACCCCGCATGCACTTTTACAAGTTTTTGTGTGTGTGGTTTTGGGCACTGGTGGTCTGACGGAACAAGCCCCCCGCTTCCTCAATGTCCGACATAGACATCGATCTCACGCCTCCTGAGCGTCGCGCGAAGACCGGTGAGGGTTAAAGTGGACCAAATGTGTCAGACGTGGCTACACTCTGACTAAACATTGGAGTAATTGGTTTTAAAGTCTACAGAGATCTGATGAAGATGCAAGAATCTGTTATCACAAAGCAAGAAAGCAGTTTTAACAGCATCATCATTTGTACTAAGCAATAACTGTGTGTCCTGTCCAGATGTCTGTTTGGGGCAAATATCTTCCAGTTCTCTTCTTATATTTTTTTCGTACTGATGTGTTTTGTTTATTTCTTTCTCCCATAGAAGCTGAGTCCAGAGAGGATTTATCACATCGTGGTGGCTCCCTGCTTTGATAAGAAGCTGGAGGCTGTCAGAGAGGAGTTTTACAACAGTCTACTGGAGACCAGAGATGTTGACTGTGTCCTCACCTCCAGTAAGAGTTTTTTAAAATGGCCTCTGGAAGATGTTTATGACTGGTTGTTGCACGCTGAAACTTTTACTCTGAAAAGGGAATGCATTTATTCTGGGTAGGTTATATTTTAATCAAACCACTTCCTCTCAGAACTTGTTTCATGTCCTTCCTACTAAAACCTGCCTTTCGCTTTCATTAAAGCCATGTTGGAAACCCAAACTTTACACAGACTCAGATAGCTGAGTACAAATGTCCACCTACCCTACAGTCACAAGACGCATGTATCTCTGTTTTTGTCCTGCTGCTTCTCCATCTGTTTGCACTAAAAGAGCCCTTCTGACATCACAGTCGATTGATTTGGATTGTTGGAGCGGTTCCAGGTGCAGCTGAACAACTCTGCCAACACATTCATCCACTCTGACCAGGAAGAACATTCTGCTCCTCTAGAAAACATCTGAGCAACGCAAGCCATTGGCTAGTGCCATGTAACCGTCACTAGTAGAAAAACCCACAGGGCCGAGTCAAGCCAGTGATATGACGGGGTATCAATGCCACATAAAATACAAATGGAACATAGTTTGCATTATTAGTATAAAGAAAATGTAAAAGGCTGGAAGAAAACAGCCTTTTGTAGTCACACAAGCTGGGGCAGTTTCCAAAACTTGATTCAGATTAAACATTGTTGTTGAGATGGAAATAATAAATGTTCATATTTTTCACAAACGCTGTATGGAAAACTTGCTGTCAAGGATCTCTGTCTGCTGAAAACCCAAAGCAGAAAGATGCTAAAACTTGAACAATTATGGTTCATATATTGCAAGTCATAATGTTATTGCAACCAATATTATTATTACAATTTTTGTCATAATGCAAAACAGTTCTAACTAAACTTTTACCTGACTGGACTCTTAAATAAAGTCATTACTACTCCTGGAAATGATGTTAACGCTAGGCTAACATTAGCATACTTCCTCTCTGTTTTGATATGACTTGTTGATATTTCCTCCCATAACTTATTTCAATGGCGTTTCAGTTTATCATGTGGAGGCTGAACTAACAGAAGTTATTTTCTGGCTCCATGAAAGTAAGAGTTTAACTTTATACTTCATAAGTATGATCAGGGCTTCTGCTTCACTAGCTACACTGAAAGCTGGTCACATGACCATTGGTGACATCATTGTACGGGATGAAAAACACGTCTACTGTTTTATCCAAAAAAAGCATCTTTTTGTGCATTGAGGTGAGTCAGGAACTCCTTAAGAAATGCCTTGCTCGTAAACCCCGAGCATTTACCAGAGATTGTGTGTATGTTTTTTGTTTTGTTTTTTTGTTTGGTAATTTTATTAAAAAAATATTTTAAGGAATGACCTAAGATTGTTCTTTCAGAGGAGATCTACCACCTGATGCAGAAGAGGAAAATATCCATGGAGCAGTTGGACTCTGTCCCACTGGATCATGTGTGAGTTCATAAACAGACAAAAGATAATACAGTTTGACCAATTAGATTTTTTTTTTAATTAAGTAGACTATGTGAACAGCTTAAAATGAGTTTGTCTTTAACTGTTTTGTGTGTTTTGCAGGCTGAGAGAAGGCGGGGACGTGGAGCTGATGAGGCACGACGGTAGAGGCTCCGAAGGTTTCCTGGAGCACGTGTTCAAACACACGGCTAAGGAGGTGTTCGCCGTCGATGTGCAGGAAATCACGTACAAAACCCTCAGGTCTGATTAATGACTGATTCACAGTTCACTACGACTCGGCCTGTCACAAAAACAAATTTTACTTGATGATAAATTGTCCCAGACAATGGCAATTCGACTCCTCTATTGACTAATGAGCTTTAATTAAAAACACAACAACCAAAAACAATGAAATGGACATAAAAAGCAAGCAGATCTGAAACCATAAATAAAATGGATTATGAAGTCTCTGTAAACTTCATAAAAATCTTATCTGCATGGAAATTATCAAGCTAATTTTAATTTATCATGCAATTAATTAATTGCTTATTCCATTAAACTATTCCACAATACAAACAAAATCTAGTTTTGCATTTTGCAAAATCGTCATGTGACGGGTTCAAACAAAGTTCTGGACAATTGTAAGATGGAGTGGAAGATCTGAAAAGTGTGGTGTGTTTGTATTGAGCCTCTCTTGAGTCAATAAGCAATAGAACCTCCTTTTTTGTAATTACAGCTGCAAGTTTATAACATTTTTTTCTACTAATTTCCCACACTTGGAGACTACAATTTCTACCCACTCTTTGTAAAATGGGCCAGTCAATTTTATTGCCTTTAAATTCTTATTCTATTTGTTGTGTCATGTTTACAGGAACCGTGACTTCCAGGAAGTGACCCTGGAGAAGGACGGGGAAACGCTGCTGCAATTTGCTGCCATCTACGGTTTCAGGAACATCCAGACGTTAGTGCACCGGATGAAGAAGGGCCGCCTGCCGTACCAGCTGGTGGAGGTGCTGTCCTGCCCTGGAGGTAAACCTCAGAGCGGCTCCGGGCCTTGTCCCCACGCAGCCGGATCTTTATAAAAACGAATGTCTCAGCCACTTTGTGAAATATATTGTACACACAGGATCAGTTTCAGAAATGTTTTCATCCACATAAATCCACCTGAGTGTTGTTTTAAACATGCCAAACCCAAAGGGGGCAGTGTAGCGCAAAGCTAAAACCTTTGTCAGCCAATCAGATTGCTTCAAAACAACCACCACTTCCTGTTAGGAATTAAGACATGGCACCAGCAGATTCATTTGTAAAACAAACAAAAAAAAAAAAAAACATTTTTGCCAGAAAACTCAGAAGTTTTGAAATAAAGTTCAGAAGTCTTCTAGAAAAAAATTTTAAACTTCTGGGTTTCAAAAGTCAACAATGTTCCACTTTTGAAACAGAACATTTCTAAAAATCAAACATTTCCACCTTTGAAACCCATAAATTTCCACATTTCTTTTTCTAGAAAATTTGAGGTTTTTTGTAGCAAATCTTTGACTTTTCAAGCTTAGACATTTTGTTGTCTTTTCTAGAAAATGTCTGATATTAATCTGAAAATCACATAAACGTACCGTTATTTTGTCTACAATCACCCTAATAACGCTGTCATATATTTGTGCAAACAGATATGTAGGTTAAGCAAACCATTGATAACGTATTGAGAGATTTGCCTACATGGTTCAACAGTAACTCTCCATCATCACCAGTTTCCTTTTGTAAAGATGACAAAAAACAGAAACGGAAATGTTATTTTGTGTTTGGCTAAGTTTTTTGTTTTTTTTTTAATTCACAAGCACCAAAATGCCGCTAAGCCCCCTAATTTTGAAAACAACTTGTACTTATTTGGGTTTACAGATTTCACATATATGTAGTTTGTTTAAATAATAGTTTTTCATGATATCATTCTGAGTTTTTGTGTGGATGAAAGACCACACACAAAAAAATAAATTAATTAAGAAAGAACCCCCATCTCGTCTCTGCTTCAGGGTGCCTGAGTGGCCGAGGTCAGGCGGAGAGCGAGGCGGGGGGCCGGGTCGATAAAGGCCTGGTTCAGCAGATGGAGGAGGTCTACATTAGCCTGCCGGTCCGCCTACCAGAACTCAACCCCGTCCTGAACAAGCTGTATCAAGACTGGCTTCACGGCCCTGACTCGGATCAGGCCAGCAAGCTGCTGCACACAGAGTTCAAAGGGCAGAGCCAGAGTAACACACAACCTCCACACATGGAGTGGTGAAAAAAACAATCTGTTTTGCAATTCTGAACCAATGAAGAAGCGAAGGAAGTGGACCATGCAGCAGAAGGAGGGAAAAAAAGGTCATTCATTCTTTTAACCACAGGGGGTCGCTGTCTGCTTTAATAAACAGAAGCCGTCCACAACAACCCACGCTTTCCATTCCAGCTCACTGCAGCGGCGCCGTCAGCATGTCGGGTTCAGAGCCACCGGAAGAATCTGTGGTAGGCCAGTTGTTATGGGAAAACGGGAACAGCTGGAGGAAGTTGGGAATTTTATCAGCATGCAGAGCAATAAGGCCACATATGGAACTGTCAAACCTGTGGGAATGCTATGAGTTTTAATATATTCCAAATCTGTCTTTCCAGTATGGAAGCTGCTGTTTTTATCTAGTGTTAAAGCTGTTTGCTTTGTCGCCGTCAAGATGACACAACAAAATGTGTGCAACATAAAGCTAACTATGCAACAGCATCTTATCTCTACAGACAGGAGATGGGGGGGAGGGCAGGGTATGAAAAGTAGTTATTTTAATTGGTACCCATGTTTTTACTTATGTCCGTTTTCTTTCAATTCCATAATCAGGCTTTTTTTTTTTTAATTAAGTTATATATTTGTATTCATGATAAACGACCAAGCATACCTGTGACATGTAAAGAACTAAAATATTCTCCAAACCAATGTTGTGATTTATTTCTGTTGCTGTTCTGGTCATAAAGAACATTTAAACATTATATAGCTTTAAAAAAAAAAAAAAAAAAAACGCTTTATTTTTTAACAGAGGTTGCCTACACACCTGTAAAAAGTGTTAAATTATGTATCTAAAATTAAGGCATTAAATTTTTTTTCTTGAACTAAGTTGGCCTGAAATATGTTAGTCATGGGTCTTCAATTTGGCTTGTCAGACTATTGGATCTCATATCCTGTTTTTTTTTATCTTCTACTTTAACAGCAATTATTAATTTTTTTGCCTGAAAACAAAACAAAAAGTTAGTGTCTCCACAAAAACAGTGGGTGCATTGCTCTGCCTGTCAGCCAGGAGAAGACCTGGATAGAAGTGATGATGAAGCAGACTGGTTTACATATTAAAGGGGGAAAGCATTTGGGCTTGCAGAAGGAGGATTCAGAGTTTTGTTATAAACAATGTATGACCAACGTTAGTGAGCAACAAATGAAGTGGGTACTATTAAAACCAGATCAGAGATCGAAACCGTATAATTTTTGTTCCATACAGAAAAATCTGAATTTGTTTTCTTCCTATTCATCAACTCCATAAATAACTTGCCGATCTGAATGCAGCTAAACTAGTGGAACATTTATAGGGCCAGTATTTTCCAGGTACACATTGACATTTTATAGCACAATCAACCAACTATGTTATCTCCAGTTGTTATAAAAATGCTGCATATATCAAATGTGACTTAACAGAAATTTGACTTCCTACTTTAACATCTTGAAATTGGGCCTCTGTCTCTTTAAGAAGCTGCTGCTCTTTCTGAAGCTCCGCCTTCAGGAAGTCATCGCGACATGGCTCCTCTATTAACCCTGTAAAGAGGCAGCAGAATTTGAATTTGATATTAAAATGATTTTCGATGAGACGAAGCAAATACGAGGCTGGCGACTCGTTAATGATGGCACACAGCCTGCAAATAAGTGTGAATAAGATTTATTAACGTTAATGCTAACAATGTCATTCGTGCTTCTGAAGCTAATATAAAGTCTGTATCACTCAATAAGCTGTAAATGAACAAACAGACATCAGAGTTCTGTGTGTCGATCTGAACCAGTGCTTGCCCTGACCTGTTGATCACGAGAAATTCTTTCCGACAAGTAGCTGGGAAAGCAGAAGACAGTTCCTACTGTGTGTGTTTTCTTCAGCTGTTAGGTGTGTGTGTCAAAAGACATAAGCACTGAGGCTGTAAGTGGGTGGTGATAAAAGACAGAAAGCTATCTGAACATATCGCCCACGGCTGTTTTCTTTTTCTCTCTGTCATTTCCTACGTTATGCAATCAGTTGATTACATTTGAAGCAGCCGTCTTGCTGTGTAAATGTATGCAACGTGGATAAAAATGATCCCATTGTTACACAATACGTGCTAATTTATTAGGATAATGCTTTCTATGCTCTAGGTTTGGGTGTGTCAACCTAAATATTGATACTATCGATGCTAAAGTGAGTATTGGTGTCGGATCGATACTTTTTGCCACTTCTGTTCCATATGTCCATCTAAACAGAGATGCACAGATCTGATCTTAACATCTGTATCGGCCCCGATATTGAAAAAAAGTCTAGATCGGGTATCGGTGACAGTGTTCCCGATCCATATGGGCAGATCTATTCAGTCTAATTCTATGCTTCGTGCTCTGAGCAACGTCATTCTTTATTATTTATTTTACCTCGTATTTAAAATTCCAAGTGGCACTTTCTGAACCACTTATGCTGACTGAACAAATGAAAGTTTTTACATGTTGGGCCAAGCTTCTGAAGCTACTGCTGTATTTGGATGTGTGGGACTGGTGGCGTTATGTAATCAATTGCTCAGAACTGATGGGACGATGGATGGAGTTAAATGCAATACTGAGGAGGAAAAGTCGAGGATTCAAAAGGGGTTAATGAACTTCTACTTCACGAGACTGAAGTAGAAGTTCATCTTCCAACGGATCCTGGACACAGAATCAAAAAGCTATCCGCTCTACATTCCTCAACGTTTGTTTGTTGGATCGCAACCAACCTAAATAGTCGGCCTGTCAATCTCTAGAGAGCTCATTATCTTGTCAGGCAGTGATTTTGGTACATCTGCCACTATCCACGGTGCAATGTGTCACCTTCAACTGCTGCGCCAACGTAGCGCCCATCTCACCGCAGTCACACCTCTGCGCGCCGCACGTAGATCTCTGCATTTCTCTCGATCCGGAGCAGATTCACACCAAACAACTCGGCTCGACGCGAGGTTAAAGAGTCCTCTGAGTCAGTGTGAAGACTTTCAGTTATGCCTTTGCCTTCAGGCCTCAACAGAAAGTTGAATTTCACTCCTGAGCTGCCAAGTCGGAAGCTCCTGCGGATCAGTCAGGCAGACCGGCTGGCATTGTGCAAGTCATGAAATGTGCGTGACATGAATTTTGGCAAAGATGTCTCTATTGTTCAATCTCTTCCGATTCCTCTGCAGCTGTTTTCTCATGAGGCAGTTCAATGGGGGTTTTCTTTGCTGTGCCTTATGTTGTGGCTATTAAGCAGAAGATAAAGCATTTGACCTTCGATCTTTAAGCTGCGCCCGGCCCCACCTCACCTCACCGCTGCATTTTCCAAAGGCAGGAGGAGGGATTATGTGACAGACATTTATCTAGCGATACATATCGTTTTTGAACCATCTGTAAATAAACAAGGGAATTTTCTTTTCCATCAGGGGTTTCTGTTTCTGTTAGTCGTAGATGAAACGTTCAATTACAGAACACGATACCCGCTTGTTAATTCCACGTTGTGGCCGATACAACAGATAAATGCAGGTCTACCCGAAAACAATTGCTCAATAGCAGCTGGTGCAAGTTCCCAGGAAAGAGTACTGATGTATAACACTGTCAGGATAAATTAAGATTGGTTTGTTGTTGTTTTTTGGGGGTTTGTTTTTTTTTGTTTTTTTTTTTGCCTGTTTTGAATGAATTCATACGGTATTTCCAAACAACTTTTACAAATGTGGCTATCTATCACACACTCTAAACAATCGCCTGTAGTTATGATTTTCTGTGTTTGCAGGTTGATATTTACGGTTATATTTCATAAATTAAAATATACGTCCTAGAAATATATGTACCTTTTGAAAATAACCTTAAAGCAAGAATTAAACACACTTTTCTTTAAAATTTCTGTTTTTAAAGAGTTTTTTTTTTTATTGGTCTGATGTAGTATGTTCATTTTCAATGTCATGTCGTCATGAAGTGTAAGCAGACATTCACCTTAATTAACAGAGATAAAGGCTTTCAAACATCCATTTTTGTATCATTTATCTATGTAATGTAAAGTTTCTGAATTATTTGGGCTTTTCAATAATATTCTCCTTATGGAATGGGTCTGTATACCATAAAGTGCGAGTCAACTTTGATTCTTCCATATGTGCATCTCTGAGGTCAGACACCGTTGCAGGACCAGGTGATCCTACTCACAGTCTCCGTTTTATTATTCCTAATAAAAGTGAGTTTTTCTTTCTTTCCATTTTCAACTTCATCTTTCAGTGTCTGCCAGGTGTTCAGTGTCATTGTGTGTTTTGGACTGCATCACAAACGTTTCAGTGACACATTAAAAACTCATGCCAATTCCCGTCTTCTAACACTAATAAGAGGGTTAGAAGTGAGCAAATCATTTTCCAACACAGTCTAAATGTGTCTGCTTTTAACTTTTCATCCCCCCCCCCAATGCCTGAATTTATATCCAACGGTACACAAATACCAATAGTACTTGTGTTTTTGCTGCTAATCAGATTGTAATTTTAATCAATTAATTTAAAATGACAAATCTGAATATTGCAAACACCGTTCGGGTAAATTTAGGTATGACGCTAATTAGATACACTAGTCCATGAAGGAATATATCAGAGTCATTGTACCGTTTGATGACAAATATATTAACACGTTATAATGTACAAACCTATAATCGATATTGTCACCTTCTTAAAAAAAAGTGGCCTAAATTGTTTTTTCTTCCAAAAATAATTTTGGCAAAAAAAGAAAAAAAAATCACCACCTCTTTCTTTCCAGGATATGCTTTAGTAAAGAAATATATATATATATATATTTTTGAGGGGGCAAAAAAATGACTTGGGCTATTATTTTGGGAAGGTGACGATATGCTAACTGGTTAAGCGGTGTCATATGTCTTGTTTCTTTTTTTAGAATGTACACACTTTAGACATCATCCTCTTGTTTGTGCGGCCGTGGATGCAAAAATACACAAGAGCAAAACTCTCAACTCCCCCCGGCTCCCAAAAAAAACACAATCGTTAATTCTGGGGAACGACATCCTCCTCCCGCTCCTCTCTGGAAAGGCTGTTTCTGTTGGCTCTGCCCTCAACTGCAGCATCTCCCTCGTCAGGTTGGGTGAGTTTCCACTGCCGCTCTTCTAATTAAAAAAACGCATAACTGAAAAATAAAAAAAATATATATGATAAACAAGACTCTTTGATCCCACCAACATGCCGGAGGGGTTTCACATTATTTCTCCAGAAGGTGGTTTAGGGTGCTCCTTTATATGCAGTCGGGTTTCACCTTTAACCTGAATACTCAGCAGCATCCTCCGCCTCTCTCACTCTCTTCTTATCTCTCACACTGTCTACCCATCTATCTCTCTCTCTCTCTCTCTCTCTCTCGCTCCGTCCGTTTATCTTTGTGGAAGCGGTGCCGTTTAGTTCCACTCACTGGAATCCCATGTTGGAGTCATTCACTCGTTCCAGTGCGGTGAGTACACTTAATACTTTCTCTTTTTTATTTGCTTTTCCTTCTCTTTATTTGCGTTTCTCACTCATTGCACGTGTCCCTGTTGCTAATTTGCCACGTACAGTTTATTTACACTTATCAGTACAATAACTCATGCAGTCACCAGCTGTCATTTGTTGCACAACAAGAATCCAGCAGGTGTGATCTGGTGTTTTATGCTCCACAAATGATCCATTCCAGCAGGTTTAAGAGCGCGTGCCGACATCGCATTAATAATGCAGTTTAAGTGTGTCAGCGTTTTCTTTTTGTTATTATTATTGGCTTCAGCTGTTTTTAACTTCTCCTCAAACATCCACAGTGTTGGCCAAAAGCGCACTGATTGCATTCTTCCTCTTTAAATCTCTCTGTTTACCACGTGCAGGTTTTAAGAGAAAGCCGAAATTTGTGCCGAAATTTTATTCCACGTTGTAAAAACACCTATCTGTTGTGGCCCCCGTTTTTCTCGGACGCAGAGTTGCAACAAACTTGGGTTTTTACAACGGTCATGCTACTGGAAGCGTGGATTTTTTTCGTATAGGCCTACCTAATCAGAGTTAATGACAGCTGGAGGTATTTTTTATGAGCTCCTTTGGGGAGTTTATCTTTTTTCTTAGCGATAAATCCAAGTGAAATGCTTAACTGAGTCATATAAACATCACTCCTGCAAAGATATCTTAACGGGCATCATAACAGGAAACCTTTGAGAGCAAAGGGATTATGTGTAATGTATGGACGTCGTTGCAGCTGCTAAAAATCAAAGATGAACTTAACATAAAGCAGTGCAGTGTGTGTGAAAATGTAACCAACAAAACGGAAAAGATTGATAACCAAAGAAAATGAAAAGATTCTTGTTTTTTTGTATGTGTGTAAGGTAACAGTCTGAAGCCTTTTTATGTTTTGGATATTTAATGATATACAGATTTCATTTTTTTGTTTACTGTTGAGCAATACATATATATATATATATATATATATATATATATATATATATATATATATATATATATATTAGTAAACTAATTTATCAGTTTTAATTTAATGACTTTTGTGACCTGTTGGTAGCTTAAATTTGGGGGAAAAGTTTGGACGCCACTGATGTAGAGGAAATATAAGGTGCAATATTAGCATGAAACGTGGTGGTGGCAGCATGATGCTGTGGGAATTCATTTCCTCAGCTCTGAGGAGTGGAGTCGATTGGAAGATATTTGGGGTTCGATCCAGGGCAAAGCTGGATGAAAACCTCCCAGAAGCTGCAAACGACTTGGGTTAAAATGGTCCAGTCAAAGTCCAGATCTAAATCCAGTTGAAAATCACTGGACAGCATAATTATTGTTATAATAGTTATAACAATAATTATTATTATTCTCCAGCCAGTCTTACTTAGATTGAAGTATTTCACTAAAAGGAGAGAGGAAACATTTCAGACTCTAGAACTGATCACTTCAGACTTGCAGCTGTAACCAAGACCAAAAGTTAACTGTGTAATAAATGGCAATACTTTGAAAAAGTTTCCTTTTTTCAATCCAGTTCCTTCCCCTTCAGAAAAATGCACTCCTTTGTGATTTTCTATTAGAAAAAGACAAAAGAAATTATGCAAAAATATGTTCTGGTCTGTGGCTGGGATGTGATGCAATGTAGGAAAGGTCCAGAGTGTAAAACAAAAATCCAAAGTATTCAAATCAAGTCGAAGAAGATCGACTTTCGTTTCAATATAAACGCGAGACACTTTGAAAACTGGAAGTTTGACTCCAACAGGAAGTTAAGGGGACGCAAAAACAAAGAGTCATTATTAGTTTTCTTTTGTAGCTGCTGTTACTCTTTGCCAAACTATGAATCTGGTTTTGAGAGGGAACATTTTTTAAATGTTTGGTCGGACGCCAAGCAGCTGCCAGGACTTGTCTGTCTTTCTGACAGCTCCTCTGCGACCTCTGTACCACGACAGGACTTTGAACTTTTAGTTTAATTTTTACCCTCAAAGTATTGATATGCCAGCATATTAAAACTTGGCTAAGGTTCAGAGAGAGCGATTTCTGAAATACGTCGTGTTTGTCTCCAGATGGTTTGTGAAAATTTGGGGGGAGACAGAAGAAAATCTTTGGGAACCATTGGTCTAAGTTAATAATTCTGTAATATTGATAAAAAAAAAAGTTCCAATGGCAGATTTTTTTTCACTTGTGGATCAAATGTGTTTTTATAAGTGAAACAGATCTGCCAGCGGAACTAATACATTTTCATCACTATCAAGGAATTACTGACTTAAAAGTAGCTCCTACATCTAGCAGAAAAGTTGCTTTTAAGTTAGTTTTGTCTTACTAAAGCTATTTTTGTCTAGTTTCTTGTCTAGAAACTAGACAAAAAATACTTGGTAGGATTTTGTGTTTTTGCAGTGCATATTAAGACGTCAGCAATAATGTCCCTGAATAAAATAAAGACGTATAAAAGGCAAAAGAAACTCAGTATTTAAAACACTTTGATACTAGTAAGTAACATTCTATTTGTTTTTAATACTAATGTTTTCCCTGGAATAAATCTTTGTATTTTTGCCCTAAAAAGTTGCATAAGTAATTATCACATAGCAGTTGCCGGAAACATAGCAAGAGGAAACACTCGCAAATGAAAGAAAATGCATCGTTTGCTTGTTGTATCAGGTTGATGGGTCGTATTAAGTTTCTTCTTCTTTGGAAAATCCAACTGAAGGAAATTAAAAGTCGTCAGAGGAGCCAAATTGGAAAAAGTTGTTCCTTGCTGACATGTCTTTCGAATTTGGACACAATGTTGCCCCATCCCTTGATCAACGTGTTAAAGTTGTGCGGAAAGACGAGCCAAGAGAAAAATTCACAGACCCGTAAAAGATCTACTTCCTTAAATCGCTTGTTAGCATTCGGTACAGTCTGTCTCTTTCGAAGCACTAGCTAAATGAAGTATGTAGCTGTTAACTACTTTTATTTAACTGGTTAAAATATTACATTTGCCTTTTGCTATCATACATTTTACACTTTAAACCAATAAACCAAGCAGTATTAACAAGATGATCCGTGATTTCTGCCAGTCAAATGAAAAAACCAACAACTCTTGAAGAAATATAACTTTTAGCTATTTAGCTTAGCTTCCAATCAACACAAGAGTGTTATTATGAAGAACGTTCATCGTCTTTCAATATTAAGAGTCCAAATGTCAGAGTAAAAGAGTAAATTGGTCTTTATCACATTGTAAAATGATTTAAATGAAACTGGAAAAAGCAGCAGATTTCTCATTGGCATTAGCCTATCAAACAACAGTAAGACCTGGAGACTAGTGGCTGTGTTTCCATTAACCATAACATCGAACAAATTGGAATAAATCTGCTAAATGAAAAGAAAACGATTAAAAAATTTTTTGGTTGTATCGAAATGTTTTTTAATGATTTATCACGCGAGCAAACTTATTCACGTGTGATTTTAATTACGTTTCTTATTTAATGGAAACACCGCAATTCTGAAATTGTGTTTTCTCAATATCTTTATGCCAATGTGTCCTTTTCTCTTTCTCCAGTCGTTGAAGGCGTTCAAAGATGTCCTCCGTTTGGATAAGTTTGAGTCTGTTGTATCTCCTACAACACAGCGTTTCATCAGATGAAGGTAATATGCTTTATTTTATTTCTGATACTTGGAGAGTTTAGCAAGAATAGCTCATCTAAATGGAGTAGTAATACTAATACAATTAATTCATCCTCTCATTTTGCTGTTTGTCTTTGTTTAGCGGTGTTGCTGACTTGCCCCAAGACAGTTTCAGTCAAACCTGGCGACACAGTTACGGAAAACTGTTCAATAAAATGGGAAACTAACGGGAGCTGTAACGTTACAAATTCCTTGATTCACACAAATGGCACCACCACTGAATGTGGAAGTACTTCAGAAACGTACAGCTGTGCCTGGGATAACTCCAATGTGAAACTGGTGATTGCTGGCGTAAAAGAGGACAATATCACAGTTGAGATTCAATCCAACTGTGGTTTGGCTTCTGAGGTTATCCATGTGCATCTCTCCGGTGAGTTGCTTTCGGCGTCTAAAAGTCTGTTTTCTGTCCAGACATGAGAGCAAGTTGTATTAAAAATGAGATGTATTCAGTTGTAGATATGACGGAGACACCTGCATTGAACCAGAAGGGAAAGGAAGAGGAAACCCTGTCCTATCTCATATCCAGCATACTGGGTGTTCTTGCTACAGTCATCGTTGTGGCCGTTTTGTCCTGTCTTATTAGAAAGTACATAACTTCGAAAAACAACCAACACACCAGAGTGAGCCAGCAGGACGACTGTAAAGGATGTGATGTCTGAAATCTCCCTAAGAAATGAAAGAAAGTCTTCGTCCTGTCTTTCTTACAGAACTCTTTTGGACGGACATTGGTCAGATGGTGGCATGTCCACTGATCTGAAACCGGGACTATTAACTCTTTGTGAGCCAATTGCTAAAGCTGCTGCTGGTGGCAGCTTTGTGTATTGAGTATAATATGTATTGTGTACATTTGTGTACAGACTCTTTATCCATAGAGTGATTGAGTGCTGCCTTGCTGCCATGACCAAATTTAACACAGTTAAGTGTTAATGTTTTGTATATGCATACTGCATTTGTTGTAAATGAAAGGTATTCCTCATTGTACCGTTTTTATTATAAATTTATCTACAACTTCCTTTCAACGAGGGCCATTTACTGTCTTGAGACCCACATTTATTTATTCAGTTTCCCTATGGTGATTCACACTAATGATCCACATTAAAATATAAATCTACTCACATTTGATAGCTGCTTTCACATGGCTTAGATGGCATATCAATTTATGGCGCACACTGAAATCCAGTTACATTAACCTCGTCTAGAGGATGTGTGTGAAGAAGAGTCTTCTTTCAGATCAATTGGGAGGGGAGTACCACCTGGCACTTTTCTTGACACCCAAGCAATATGAAGGGTGCAATAACGACCAAACATCAGCTTGCATTCCGTTTCTATGGTAACCAGTGTTGAGTAGGTTAGATTAAATAATTAACTGGTTCCCAGAAGAAATGACTAAAATTCAAGTGTGTCAGTGGTGTAACTAATTCAGTTACTGTAACCATGACATTTGATTAATTACATTTAGTTTACTTTTGGGATCTGTTATAGGTGAGGGGGGGGGGGCACTGTAACTTCAAGTTCTACAGTGATTTGTAGAGATGGGAGCTTTGATTAGACTAAAAACATCAGTATGTATCTATGTCAATGAGACACTCAAAACACTCACACGTCTTTATCCGTATTTACCTTGAAGAAGAAGCCAGTTTGGGATAACTCACATTAATGATGACTGCGAACTTAGATCAAAAATGTTGAATATTGGTGAACTGTGGACATGAATCAGTTCATTTTAACCTGGGGGAACTTAATTCAGAACCAGATCTTTATAAGGATGAACTGGGAACAAACTCAGCACAGCAATGACACGGATATCATTTATTTCAGCAATCTGAATATGACATTAGTCCACGTCTAAGTCGAGAAAGCAGCGGGATTTGCTAACTGTGTTACTGAAGGCTGGCTAATGTGCAATACACACCAATATCAATGTATTTCTATGTTTTTTTAATGTAATTAAACACTAATGTTCTTACTTTGCGTAAATATCACTAAAATCATTGAGTGTGTCTATGATGAATTTGTAAAAAATAATTAGAAATGTGAATAAACAGTTTTGATAACTTTTCCTATCTAGCAGCCATATTGTTTTTTTGTTTTTTTTATTATTTGAGCAGAGTTTCCAAAGTAAGAAATCGAACTTATTTGACATTTTTTTACAAGGGGCACAAAAATCCCCCTCTGAACTCTCCCTGACCGATTTCCACTCGTTCTCCGGCTCCCAACAAGAAAAGCTTGAGGTGATTCCCAGAAAGAGATTGATTCCCTCCAATCTGTGTCAGACTGATATCCTGAGAGGAATTTAAGAAAACAACAACAAACGGCTAATCCGAGCATCTCACAGCGCCCAACTTCATTTTGTTTCACTTTTTCTCAGAGGTTTATATTTTTGAAAGAGTTCCAAATTCAGAAGTAAACGTAAAGTCAAATTGACTTTACCTTCATTGATTAACTTTAAAACAAAACCATATCAGCAGATACTAACACCTCCGTCCTAAAAGCAGTGCATCTCTTTTGATTAGGTTGCTAAGGAAACAGAAATGTGCTAAGCTAACTCAGTGGCTTTGAAATTCAAGTAATCTCTTTATTTTTCATATTTCTCCACCTTTAAGTAAGTCAATCATTCAAAGACAATCGGCACATTTGTTGCAGAGCTGAAAATTAGTTTCACAAACAAAAACGTCACCCGGCAGCAATATGATTTATGAAGGTACGAGTCAGGGCAAGGCATCATGTGGCATCCAAGATAAGGTGCGACATCCTCACACGTCGTCATGCAGCAAAAGCAAATTTTTACGAGCTTTATTGCATCTAAACTTAGCATTATCCATTTATTACTCCGTTGGTTTTACAAAGGCTGTTAGAGACAATCAGGACATTTAAATGTCAGAGAAAAATGCAAAACCAGTCACTTTACATAAACACTAGAGTTAACCGCAACAAAATTCATGATTCAAATTTGTAAGCATTAAATTGCTTTCTAAAATGCTGTGTTAGTTTTATGCCAGTTGTAACAAAAGGCTAATGTCTTTCAGGACGCTTCACCGATCAGTTGCGTTTACCTGGAGCTGCTCTATTATTCTCTCTGGCAGACATCACAGCGGAAACGAGGGCATACCAAAAATTTCCACTGCAGGTTTCTACAGCGGAAACAGCTTGGTCATTCAGATGTACTTGGATTTAGTCAAAAGGAAAGCAAAAGCAAAAAGAAAGAAAAAAAAGCCCCAAAGCATGGCAGAACGAGGAAAAGAAACAGGCGAAACAACAATAATTATCATCGGCTGGCAATGAACAAATGAATACAAGCAGGTGGCAATTTGTAAACGAGGCCAGGCGTGACAAGCCTGCATGAAGTCATCAAGGAAGACAAGTTTCACCAAAGCCTCTGCATTCTGAAGCAGGTTTGAAGCAGATAGAATAATCTGGAATGATGGATGATCATTTATGGTGATGCAACTCAGATACTACCAGTTAAACGTACACAAAGATGAAACAAACCAGAACATGACACCGCAGGTGTTGGCACGCGCTAACAGGCCGCTACGGTATAACAAGCTAATCTTTCAATATATAGTGAGATTTGATGCCAAAAGAAGACACATATAATTCATTATCTACAGGAAGGAAGTGCCATTCCCTTTTCAGATCTAGAAGACACGTAGCCAACCCGAGACCTGTTCTACTGGAGCTCTCTTCAGGTCAAAGGTCATCTTCACTTTAGGCCCAAAAGTGCTGAGGGAATCACCTGGAAATGAACATTCTGTGCAATCTTCTGTTGTTATAGACAGTTTACTTATTAACAGCACAGTAAAACATAATTAGCATAATTTATTTTTACTCTAAGGTGTATTGATATTTTCTGGTCTGATGTATGGGGTTTACAACAAAATATGACTCAATGCAGTCTTTCTTGGCTCTGATTGGTTTATCAGTCCCTGATGATGACTCCTCTTCCTGAACTACTGAGGGCTGTGATTGGTTCCGAGGCATTCAGGGAGAAATATCAAATATGATTTAAAAGACATTTGACTTGGTAATTGAACACCCTGAAAGTGGAAATTGGGCCTCTGTTATTTGTGACATTACAAGCGGAAGGCTTTTGTGACAGGTTTTTCAGACACCAAGAAATATTGAATTTATTGCCAAAATCAAGCTGGGTGTTTTTTTAAGTGCTTGGGATGTTTTTGAAGCACTAGAAACCAAAATGGGATACGAAAACATGCAAAATCTCAATCCTGCATAATAGTTTTAGTTAATCTTTAAATAGTTTTGGATGTTAAATCCTAGACTCATAAACATTCCCCTTTTAACCTGTAGTACCAGTTGTAGAGTATGATGTCATTTAAATTTTACTAAACAAAGCTTAGTTGGATTACTCGAAAATTCAGCGTTTGATTATGTGAAAGACCAGTACAAGTTGTTGGGGTGTAACGACACAAAACTACCACTGCACCTGACCCACAAGAGGGCAACCACATCCCCAATGTGCATCATGTGTTAGAGATGCACAAACCAAACCCACACAGACATGATGCGCATGGCCCACAAAAACAGCAAATCTTGGAGGAAAATGGTGGAAATTCCCAGGATCAGGTGATGTGTCTGAGACTTCCAGAGGAGAAGGAGGTGAAGCAACAAAGCTTCCTTCATTTCTATTCTGTTTGGCAAACGCTTCAACTAGATTTAATTGTTTAAACCTCCTGCAATCTTGCGGCAGGTGTCACAGTCGTTCAACGGAGAAGCAATGTGATGCGGGTGTGGGCTCTTTAGTTCCCGAAACCATGAAAAAAACCCATTAAAAACTCATAAAAGCGCACAAGGGAGCAGAGCAACCTGGCTAAGACTGCAGATGGGCTAAAAAGCTCCAGCGGGGTCGACTCCACCTCAGGTAGGGCTAAAAGTGCGCTTATTCGTTTTCAGCTAGCCTCACTGACAGCGACATTTAGCTTGCAGAGGGAGAGACAAGTAAACAAAAGCAAACTGATCAATAATATTTAGGTTTAGGACGTACATGTGCCCAGCCTCACAGATGCACACAGATGTGGGCTACATAGTTCTGACATAATAGACCTTTTTTTCTCCACAATTTTGATAATAATTCAGGGGGAAAATGGCAGAAAATCCAATAGCTTTAAGAATTTATTTTTTTTTTACTCAAAAGAAAATTCTAAATTTGGTTTTGGGGTCCTCTATTTCAGCTAATAATGTTAATTACTGCAATCAACAGTCAGAGGACAAGACCGCAGCACACCGGCTATGAACTCATTGCATCTCCGACAAGGCTGTTTATGTTATAGCCTATATGTATGTATCATCTAGCGGTACTAAAAGTAACACAGTAAAACAGCATGCAATGTATTATCAGCAAAAGTATCACCTGGTTTATTATCTTTGGTTCCAAAGAACTGCTTACAGCAATGTTCAAAAATGATGCTTAGTGGTAGAACATCAACATATAAAATAACTTGGATGCATGAAAATAAAATTGCGCAAAAACAGAAAAAAATTAAAACAATAAAATATCAAGAAAATACCTGATGTAAAACGAACAATTGCAGTTACTGTAACTCTTTCAGCAGTGCCCCCATGTTGACCTAATCCCATTGTCAACTGCTTGCAAATTTTGATTTGCTCATTTTGAGAGTTAGCGTGAAAATAATTGGTAGAAAAAGCAATGAACTGCATCTATAATTCTTGAATAAGTCAGTGAGCTCCACTTGACTTTTGCCCTGCAGACAAAAGCGATACATGGTGTCTGGTGATAGCGAAAACTTCAACGGTCATGTCTTTCGGAGAAGGAAAAGTTTTTCTTAAAAGGCAGTGGTCCTCTGATTTTCTTTTAACTTACCAGTTAGATAAGTATGAGTTGCAGATGCAGAGGAAACAGCGGGGACAGAGGATGGGAGTGCCAGACGTAGCTCTGTGGAGGATGGAGATGGACATAAGATGGAATACATACACACATATTCATGACATACTTAGATTAAATTAATATCTCTTAAGTACAATTCTTATAGCTAAAAATTAAATATATAATAGGTGAGTGTTTCTCTCATATGATGCATTAGTTGAGCCTAAGAATGTTCTGACTCCAAACGACTTTGTCAGAGCTCCTAGTGAAGTTTCACATAACTTATAAGTTGATGTAAAAGAAATAATGTTTGTAAATTATCATGTTCACAGCAAACAATATACAGTAGCTCTAACCATTGCATAGCTAGTAGCTCGTCGATACATCAAGATAGTTAGCCTGATGGAAAACAACATTTAGCTAACAAATGCCATACATTGAGAAGTTTTAATTAGCAAAAACGCCTCCTTGAAGACAAAAAAGGAAAAAAAAAATGTGTGAGGCCAACCACGAGAAGCAACTCATTTAAAATTAAACTCCGTTTCATGGAAATGCAAAGAGGCTAGCATAAATTGTTGGCTGGTTAAATGGACCGTACACGATCGCTATCAAGCTAGTTTTCCATTAGCACCTCTTTTTTGATAAACATTACATTACCAAGAGACTTATGCCTTTATTTTGTTTTCTCCTCTTTTTCTTTTCTCTGCCTCTGAAGGATAAGTCTTTTTTTTTTTTACATTTATTTTGCTGACTTGTCTTCCAATGATGCTTTGGGGGTTTGGACGGGTGAAGCCTGACCTACCACCAGGGGGCCCCCAAGAGCAATGTCTTCTTTCTTTTTTGCACGTCTGAAGATGTATAGAGATTTTAGATGCAAGCTGTTATAATCTGACACTGGAACATTGGACCAATTTCCGATATCAACCCTAACAAACTGTTTTGCTTTGTATAATATTACTGCTTCAATTAGTGTAGCTCTTTACCATTCTATCATTTATGTTGGAACACTGCACAATCTTGCAAATAATGCAAAAATCTCCTAATCATTCTTCAAATCTGGATAATTTAATGGGAGAGAAACAATCCATCATTCAAACTGACTTGTTGGATTATGAGACTAATTTATTTGCAGATACTTACATTTCTTTTAACTCTCCTGCAGTCTTAAAAGACGGGGTCTATATTTTTTTATTTACGCTAGCGGAACAAGTCAGTGTTGGTTCCGGGGCCGGGCTATTGACCGGGCCCTTGTATGCATTATTTTCATCAGGTTCTTTTTAGAAGGGATACGGGAAATGGGAAGATTATGTTATGAATTACTGAATGGAAAAAGAATCTGATTATACAAGTTAAACTTCATCATACTGACAGACTCACAGACAACGAACAAGTGGTGTATTTACATGTATTTGAGCATGTATATTTGGTAACAAGGTATTGTATTTACACTAACAAAATATGAAAGTCTTTATTATTATGTTCTGTTGGGAAAATGCCTGTATGAAATAAATGATCATCATCATCATCATCATCATCATCATCACTACAATCAGTCGGTCTTGTAAAGTTTTTAGCAACCATGACTGGGTAACCTATATAACCCTACATTCCTACCGTGCTCTTCAGGAGAGGGTCTACTTTCTCCAGTTCTCGTCAGACGTGATAGAGGCTTGGGAACCTGAAATCCTATTCTGTCTCCCATCCGGGCCGGGGGCCCACCGCCCTCCCAACCTCCATAAGATCCGCCATATTATGTAGTTTCGGAAACTGACGGTCTAACAGGACAGCCCTTCCCCTACCCGCTGTCCGATATTTGAAATTTGTTCTTTGTTTAATTATTTCCAGTGTATGTCTGTAGTGCTCTTAGTGTTTCTTGACCTCTAAAGAACTTTGTTGTGTAACAGGAATTGATGCTATTTCCTTCAGCCGATTCACACGGCAAATTACAGTGAGTCAACTCCAACTCCAACTTTTTATGTTGGCGTGTGTGTGTGTGTGTGTGTGTGTGTGTGTGTGTGTGTGTGTGTGTGTGTGTGTGTGTGTGTGTGTGTGTGTGTGTGTGTGTGTGTGTGTGTGTGTGTGTGTGTGTGTGTGTGTGTGTGCGCGTTTGTTTGTAATACCTTGTGGGGACCATTTTCCTGACATACTACATTGTGGGGACCCACTGCTCCTTGCGACGAAGCCTGGTCCCCACAAGGGGAAACCCTGTTTTTGGGTCAGGAATCAGATTTAGACTAAGGTGTGAATTGAGTTTTGGTTAGGTTAGGGTTAGGTATGTAATGGGTAGGATTAGGATAAGGGTAAGGTTTAGGCTGCAGAAATGAATGCAAGTCAATGGAAAATCCCCACAACGATAGCCATGCAAACATGTGTGTGTGTATTTCTGCTGTGTTGTTTTTGTGCCAACATGCCATTAGGATCGTAAATCTCTGACTTCGCCCTGCCATCTTGCTATGCTAACCTCGGGGGAATTGGAAGCGGGCTCCGTCGAGGGTTTCAAAACATAATTATTCATCAGCTGTGAGGGATATTTTTAAAAATGCGTATAAAGGGAAATCATTATTTTTTTTGGTTGTTGTTCTCAATACGGTTCCTTTCCCGGCCTCTTAAAGTTTCAGAAGCTTCTGACATTTTTTTAAAGCTCGAGCCCGTCAACATTCGTTTCCGAGAGCAGTGACATTTTCTTTCAGGACATTTTAATATCTGCCCCAAATGATGAGTGATGGAACATGAAATAACGAAGCCGACAACAACAGCCCTCGGGCCCTTTGATCGACTGCAGCGCAGCACAAACACTCCCACACACCCCCAGTTTGCACCCAGAGTCATGAGTTTCCTTCGCCAGCCACAAAGGAGGCGTTCCTGTGACAGTCGTCCCCTTCAGCCTGAGAGGTTCCTCGCAGCGTCTCAGACGTCCTGTGCGTGCGGCGGCTTGCCTGCAGCCCCTGTTGCGGGATGAAAGCCAAGTGGTGGAGCTGCCTGTTGGCGCTGCTCTGCATGCCTGCCGTGGTGACGCTCAACACCTGGACAGGTGAGTTTGTTTACGCTGGAGTGAAAGTGGGAAGCAAAAGGTTTTGGTTGGGTTGGGAATCTGAAGAAAGTTAACGGCTCGGATTTATCCTTCGGTGTGGTGTTGCAGCTGCTGCACGCTTCACGGCTCGATGCTGAAACAGTTTTTTTTTTGTTTTTTTTATCAACGTGCACCTGCGGGTTAAGCTGCTACTTTCTGTATTATGTTGCATTTGTACATTGTCTTGGAGTTTGCTGCAATATTTGATCTTATCTCAAACCATAATGTGTTTTAATTGAGATTCTCTGAACAACCCAAATTTATGCACGATTGTGAAGTGGAAGAAAATGATGCATGTTTGTTTTTAACAGGCATAAAATGGTAATATGCATTTGTATTCAGTTCGCCTTACTTTGATACCCATAAAAAAAAAAAATGAGAGCAATCACTTTGTCTTGAAAAGTTCCAAAACAATAAAGCACAATTTGAACATCTAACATCATCAGGGAAACAGTGAAAGTAACTCTGGAGGACCTGCACAGATCCACAACTCATTTAATAGAATCTGATGAGATGAAAACTGTTTTGTGGCTCACGCAACAAAGGTGGGCTTTATAAAAAAAAATATATTTTTATATATATATATCTATATATCTATATATATATATATATATATATATATATATATATATATATATATATATATATATATATATATATATATATATATATATATAAGATGTTTAATCTTTGCAATAAGTCTTTCAGGGGACATCAAAAACATTTGGAAATAGGTGTTCTGGGTCATAAAAGACCGAATTTGAACTTTTTCTGCGCATCACTTCTCAAGACGCGACACTAGCAGCAGAACCACAACCATAAATGAACAACCGGAGCTACAAGACCAAGTTATATTCATGTGTTAAAAAATGTAGCCACGGCTCTCTGTTTAGCCACAACATAGGCTAGATGTCATTGCAAGACATGAATATTGAGGTTCATAGATGCTGTTTTTGCAAGAATGGTCAACAATTGCAGTTTCTATTCATGCAAAGCACTAGAGAGTCCAACCCCAAAAGACTTGTAGCTAAAATTAAAGTTGTTCTACAAGTACTGACCCAGAGGGACTGTATGCAAACGCACACCAGATTTTTCTTTGTCATTTTTTTAAAGATCATTTCTAAAATCTTTTGCGAGGCAGTGTTTTTGGTCCTCCCTTTTATTTTATTTTTTTTTACAGATCCAAAGAGTTCAGATGTACAGCAGAAGGTCTGTAATGGCTAAAATTGCACGAGTGCATGAAATGTTATAAAATATCATTACAGTGAGTGGGCCTGTCACAATAATCAATTAATCACATGATAAATGAAAACAAGCTCAATAATTTCAATTGGCATGATTTATCATTTTCCTCTTTTCTTCTCTTTCGACCAGAAACAGGATGATAAAAGTTTTCAGTTTGGTGTTTTGGTTTCATCTAGCCCCTTTTTGTGAAGGACAGTTTTGTTGTTTTGTTTACGTATCTTTGGTATTTAAAATGTCTCCCAGTCCCAGTGTTAAATATTCATCACAATTTTAAGCGAATTGCTTTTTTTGGGAGTGTTTTCTTGCATTCTTTTGCCATTACCATTATGTTAGTTGACAATGTTCTCAAAGCAACAATATTATTGTTTCTCGCAATAACCTCTGGGACGATCTATCGTCCAACTAAATTTGTTATCGTGACAGGCCTAACGTTGAGCTGAGACTTTCGTATTTTTCTATAAGTATGCAGAAAAAAACTCTTTAATACATCACTGTACACTTTAAAAAAATATATATATTTAACCCTTTAACTGTCACTGCCAAAACGTCTCTAGATGTCAGTCAGTGGGTCCATGAGGTGTCTGCATGACACCCTTAATCCATTGATACCATCATGTTGACTTAGTCTCTAACAGTCCATCTCTTTCTCTCTGGCAGCTTCCCAAAGCCCCTTGTCCATTTCCAATGTGTGGATCAATTCGTCGCTTGAGATCAAATGCTCCACATCCCTAGAGAACCTTTCAGGCCTCTCTCTAAAAAGGCGCTTCCTTGGAGACGAGCAAATTCTGTACCTCAACTTTGACAAAGGAGTTGTTACCAAGAACACTACAGTTGATAAATTTCAAAACAGAATTAGCATAACCAAGGAGCAGCTGGACCCAGGAGCCAGGTATAAGTTTAAGCTACAGCTGTCCCTTCTGGGGCTGGAAGACACAGACTTGTATTACTGCAGCTGGGCCTACATTGACGAACAATACAATAACGTTAACTTGGAGAGCAATGGGACCGTCATCATTGTCAGAGGTGAGAAGGAATGTGCTGCTTACTCACATCAGACAAATTGCAAAGTTACACGTTTATTCTTTAAGCACTTTGAGCTGCCTTGTCGTTGAAATGCACGATGCAAAGAACCTTGGCTTAAAATGTCCGACTTCTTTCCTCACAGAGGGCGGACCCACGGAAGAATGCAGCAGCCGCACCGTGGATCTGACCCTGATCTACCTGAGCATCGCGGCGTTTACCGGCGTATTTCTGATGTCCATCGGCCTGATGATTGTGAAGTGCAGGAGGGTACGTGCGACCTGGACCGGATGAGAGTTTGAAACTGTGTTCAGATTAGTCAGACCATTTTCGTCCTCCCAACAGTTCAAGAAGAACTTCACGCCTTTCAGAGGTTACGCCCCTCCCTTGCCTCCGAGACCCTCGCGACCCCCCAAACCCAACCAGCCTCGGAACATCTACACGCAGCAGCAGCAGACCGTCGATCACTGCCCCTACATGATGACGTCCACACAAAACTACGGCATCTTTGGCAATCTGTGATGCTAAGCGCCGATGCAAACTGATGATAAAATCTAATATTTGCAGCAAGGGCATCTTAACAGCACTCTGGCTGGAAATAGTTAGCGGAACTGGTTGGCTTTGTGCAGTGCCTTTCACTTCCTTGACATCTAATTTACCGTTTTTGTCTGCAGAAATGTGTCTCAGCTACCACATCCTGGATGAAGCGAGAGTGTACAGGTGTGTGTGAAAGAGCGAGGTTTGTTTGTGATGGAAAATTGCAAAGTTAGCTGTTTCCATTTCTGCTTGTTGTGCAGCTTTCCTTGACCCATTAAGGTTTCGAATGTACTTCAGAGTCTCACGCAAATATGTTTGTCCCTTGTATATAATGTGTACAATTGCCTGTTTTAATAAGTGCAATAAATGAAAAATGTTCAAAATCATGCATTTGTCTCGAAGACGCCTGGAGTCCATGCTTTTTAAGTTTCACCACATCAGGTTTATTGTAAAAAAATAATTCAACAATCTGCTTTGGGGGAAACCTTTTACTGATGCTGAAACTGATTTAGAGAGAAGCAAGCATCTACTGGAGGAGACTATGATCAAGAATGGAAATTATGCTTCACTTTAATAACAGAAATCTGAAAAGACATGGAGTTCCACCTTCGATGACAGAGAGCGTTAATAAGAGCAAAAAGGAAACTCATGTTCATATGTTAGGATGGCCCAGTCAAAGTCCAGGTCGAAATCCAATTGAGAATCTGTGGCAAGCTCTGAAAAATGAAACAAAGGGACAAACTTTTACTTTCCAGATGTAAAAAGATGGCAAGGGGAGTTTTTACAGTTAGCACAATTTTATGAAAAAAAAAATTACATTAAAACCATGAAATACATTTTAATTTAAATTATGACAGATACACTGAGGCATACCTGGAAGAAAACACACGGTTGCGATTACAGTGAAATGATGAAAAGTATTGATGCCAAGGGGCTCATACAAATCTATGGCACATTTTAATAAACATGCATCGTTTTCCTCCCACTTCACAGTTCTGTACTCCTAGTCTGTCACATAAAATCTGAAATAAACACATTGGGGTTTGTGGTTGGGTTGTGACAAAAAAAAGTGAGAAAAAGCTTAGAGATTTGAAAACTTTGGCACCACACCGATGAATTAATCTTCCCTAAATCTGCTGAGCTTCACATCAAAACAGTCTGTGGCAGATAAAATCCTGTCTATCTGAAACAAAAAATGATAAAATTAGTAGGACTTCCATCTTTATTAGTGCATTCCATTCCTACAGGTGGGTTGTAATTAGACTCAGTAAAATCAACTAAAAGGTTTGCTGAAACTTATATTAAATTGATATTTAGAAATGTTGCTATTAGTTTAAAAGTCGCAACCCACAACCTTAAAATCAAATATGGCTGCTATGCATAGTTAGTGAAAGTTCTGGTGAAAATACTGAGTGATTTGTACCTCATTAAATCACATGGAGTTGTGTTTACATGCAGAGTAATACACTGCCATTATCTCGTGTTGTGTAACAGTAATGAGCCAGGTCTCATTACTTTAAATGGGATACCAGGGAGGCTTCCTATGCTAATAATCTGAGCTAATACTTGTTTGCAGTTTTAACATTTGCCACCAGAAACTCAGCCAGCAAGGAGGTCAAGCAAATAAATTCTCTTCTTAAAAGGACAAGTTTTAATTAGTGTAATAATCGATTTGGACAGCTTAATTAGACACCCTGCGTCCTCACCGCAGGTCGCTCACTCAGGCGCTATTAGCTAAAAACATTTAGCTAATAACAGCACGAGCTTCTTGTGCGGAACTTTAGCGGTAAAATGGTTTCCGCGGACTTTTACTCCTGTAACACAACGTGGAGCCCCAGAAACAAACTGTATTTACAAAATGCTTTAAAGTTTAAACGTGTGGAGGAAAATAAGAGCGAATGTGAAGCTGAGCACAAAGTCGGGTTAGCTGTCAGCTTTAGCTAAACCATCGAAGGACATGCAGCCTGTCACGGTGAAGACAGACGGTCTCCACCTTGGCTTTTGGTGCCCTGTCCCGCTGTCCAAAGCTCAGGAAGAGCAGCCAGAGGCAGCTGTGAGGGGCTGGTGAGCAGAAGCCGCAACACACTCAGGATAAAACCCACTTTCAGGCTGGTCCGCACAGAGGAGCTAAACATGAGGAACTGCAGGCGACTGCTGTCTGAGCTAAAGCTGTGGACTTCAGGAAGAAGTAAATGGACAAGGGGACTTAATGGAGGTGAGACACTGGTAACACCGCCTGCACACCGTCCAGTCTGGTTCAAATTGACAGCCTAAGTTGTCTGTTAAATTTTGTTTTGTGCAACTCAATTCACTCATTATGACTCATGGGAACCGCATTATCAGTCATAAAACAGCTTCATAGTAAGCGGTGCAATGAGACTGAATCGTGGCTTCATTATTGAGATCCAACTGCGCCAGAATATGAAAAAAAATTACCTAATTAATTTTCACATGTATAGCTAATTTAGTAAATATGAAAGGAATAAATACTTACCTGTTTACTAGCTATTTATTAAATGAACAATTACATAATTGAATGTTTAAATAATTAAATTAAAATTCCATTTATGCTAAAACCATACTTTTTATGTAGTTATCTAATATTTCATGTGCTACAGTCCATGTAAACTTATTTGAACTGTAGTCAACGTTGTGAGATAGACACTGACATTTGATTGGTTAACCTGCACGGCAACTCGACTACAGACCAATCACATTCAGTATTACTGTTAGTCCCACCCACTGACTTTAAAAGATGAAGTAATAAAAAAGCAGAGTGCCATGTGTTTAAAAACTACTGAAGAACTATAAAAATACATTTAGCATGTAATGAACTAATTTAATTTATAACTATGTAGTTGAATATAATATTTAATATTCATGCAAAAATATTTAAAGAAATATTGATAGTTACTTATTTTTATTTTTATTTATGAAAACTATTAATAATAAAATTGGAATTCAAAAACACATCATTAATTCCAAAGGCAAATTAGATACTTTTTTTTAACTGAATTTAATTGAGTAATTTATCTAATGACTTTATTATGTATTGAATTGTGACACATTTGACCTTCAACACGTCCTTCGTTGAGCCAGTCTTCTCATTTTTGCAGGCCTCGGTGGGAGTGGAAAGGCTTTTTTGTCTACTTCCGGCTGTCCAAAGGTGTGTATCGTTGGGAGCGGTCCGGCAGGTTTCTACACGGCGCAGCATCTTATCAAGGTGTGTACTCCCTGTTCCGACAGCACACGGATGAACCTCTCTGATGCTTGTTCAAAGCGAGCAGAACGTGCCTGGCTTTCAATCTTCTGTCATGTCAAGTCATGGACACACTTAGCTACTCACACTACATTTTGCGAACATGTTCCTTTAGGGTTTGAGTTAATAAAAATGGAGAGAAATACCCTGTTGTCGGCTTGGACTGATGAACTGATGACTGAGCAGGAAATTTAAATCGGGGGGGAAAAAGTTACAAGTGTCCACAATTTGACGTTCACAAAAAAGGCAGGAGACAAAAAAAAACAAAAACAAACAAATAGTGTTGGCAAATTATTGCAAACAGCATTTAAGCTCAAACAGGCTGTTAATGAACTATTTGAGGCTCTAGATATGTCAAATAGCAAGTGGCCTTTTTCTTTTTTTTACCTCAATCTTTTAACTGGAGGTGATGTCATACCATTAATAGGATGATGGGGGGGGGGGAAAAAAGGGTTCTACATTCGAACTGGATCGCCAAGTTGACAAAAACCCAGTGTAGCGAAGCCAGGTGATTGCACCGTTTCTTTTCTGTCAGAAGACGCACAGAAGGCACTCTGGTGTTAACACTTGACTATGGATTAACACAACTCCAAAGAAGTGCAGTAATCCAAATGAGATGTGACTTAGAGATGGATTAGTGCCTTAGACTCCTGTAATTGAAAGAAGGCCTTTGATTTACTATGTGCCCCAGGCTGGACAATTGCTCACCTTTACAGCTGAGCTGATCACATCAAATTTAAAAGCGAGAATTTTTCCCAAATAAGTGGTGACGGGAATGTGAGGGGCCAACAGCATTGCAGTGTCAATTAAGAAGATTAACTGATATCTCTTTTTTTTTGCTTAGTCCCATTTATGTTTTAGATGTTGTATAAAACGCAGCATTGTTGTGGACTGGAACAAGCGGGTAAATCTGGATATCGTCAGCAAACGGTGTGATCCGGCGGTACACTTCTTGAAACCGAATATATGTTACTGGAAATACGGCATGATCTGGTTGATCGTAGAAGATTTATGGCTGTCTAAACAATCATTTATCCTCCAACTGCCTGCCTAGCTTCCTCATGAACGCAAGTCTTAGGTAAACGACTCATGACAGGAAGCCGTGACTAAAGTAAGCCGTTTCAAACCGATCATAGATAACAGTATGACCGGACTGGTAGTTTGTTTAAAAAAAAAAAATATATATATATATATATATATAATGAAATCACTTTGAATCTGTGTTATGTTTGCAAACAGTAAGCGCAGCAGATATGTCACGCCGGAAACAACTGAATTTCTCTGCTTATCTTTTGAACAAATTCCTGGACTAGATAAAAATCTGTCAAACTAGAACAGGAAAGAGCCCGTCTGTTCTGTGCCGTTGTGTTTTTAGTCACAGGCGCAGGCTAACATTTCTAGAAGCTGTAATATACTTGCTCTGTTGCTTTCGAAGTATTTCAATGTTTACTTTTGCTTTTACTGTGCCTCAGGGAAACATAACTTAGGATCACATTTTTAATAGAAATCATCTAAGACAAGAAAACAACATCCAAACTGGCACAGAATTACCCTTTACACTGTAATTAGCTTTTTTTAAATTGTATTTTTATAGCTCGGACTTTTCGTACGCATGTGTCTTCCTTGCGTTTTCTCTGAATTGACGTCTCAGTGAGTCAGAGAACGACGGACTGGCAGTTTGTAAGAAATACAAACACAGAACCATCCAAGCAGGAGCCTAATGGCCCGTATGCACTTTGTTCCAGTTCAGTTGCGGCGTTTTTATCTGTCGTAACTTTTTTTGTCTTCTTTATCGTCTGATCTTTAAAGTTTCCAAAGCTTTGTTTTTTTTTATTTTTATTTATGTACCTGCAGTAGAGACAAAAAAAACCCAGCTAACCCAGCAAGATTATTATTTGTTATTTCTTGCAATTCTGTTCCGGACTATTAAGACAGGAAAATAATCCCTCAACTGTACCACTGGAAAAAAAACAGTGAAATGTTGTAAAAATACCAAACTCTTGTCGGATATTTAAAGTTAACATAAAATACAAACTGGGAAATGATTGGAATAAAAAGCTGGGGATATTCTGCTGATGAGCAATGCTCTGTGTTTTCCTACTATGAAGCTCCACTTGTAGTTCAAGGTCCAAGCAGGAAGACCTCCGTCCCTAAAGCGGCCGTGATCAGGGTGGATTTTTACCATTTTTTTGTCTGATATTTGTTCTAGCTCTTAGAGTGGGGAAACATGGGGGGAGAAAAAATAAATAAACTACTGTAAAACTACCGTAGTTCCTGTTGTTAAAACACAGCATTAATTTGGACAAATCAACTTTAAGAATCATTTAGAAAAGCCATTGTATTTTCTTTAAGGTGATTTTCCTCCATTCTGACTTGTAAAACAGATCACGCCGGTAGAAAACAGCCCTGGCTGTCACCTGAGTTTCATCTGTGTTACAGTTCGTGTTTGCTGTTAATATTAAACTGAACAACATTCATTCTGTTCTAATGTATTAGAGAAAAAAACTCTCAAAGTCACTTTTCGACGTTTCATGAGACGCTATAATGAAAGCCGTATTTTGAACGTTGTGTTTGGCCGGTACATAAGGAAACCTTTGAGCATCGTGAAACTTCATTTATGAAGAGACGATATAGCGAGCGATTTCTCCTGTTTGATTTTTTTTCTTTTCCGTCTCAGGCCCGTCAGGATGTCGAGGTGGACATTTACGAGCGACTGCCCGTCCCCTTTGGCCTGGTCAGGTTTGGAGTGGCCCCTGATCACCCTGAAGTCAAGGTGTCTGCTTCCACCGACATTTTTACCACACAGCAAAGTGTCTCTTCAAGTGTTTTGAAAATATCTTAGTCAAAGAAGCAGCCCAGGGGATCATGGGAACTCTGGGGGGGGGTTGCAGGAATCCACCGCTCAGGCGGGCGAATTGCTGGAGATGAGTGGAGTGGCAAAAAGAAAACCGTTAAGATGCAAAAACATGAAGGGTGCTCACTTTTTATTTTTTTATTGGAAAAGCATTTTGTTTATGGGTTAAGAGTAGATTTAATTGTCCAAAAGCTCAGGAAAGATTTCTGAGCTAGACAACGTGCAGAGTGACGGTCCATACGAAACGCGCAACGGTGAAAAATTGCTTGAGATCCACATCAAAACCCTTCCAATTACTTTGTCTAAAAATGTCGAAGAAAGATTGCTGTACAATATTTGACTTAAAAAACCTTTTACATTTGGTAAGTTGCATCATTTTCGGGCCTAGGATTATTTCATTGTAGGTTATGATAAGTGTTGAGTCGATTAGAAACATCAGAGATGCGTAGATCTGGGGTGGAAGAACGTTTTGATGGTCAGTCCATGAAAACCGCCACCTGACAAGACAGGTGAGCAAGTTAAATATATATATATATATATATATATATATATATATATATATATATATTTATTTATTTTTTTACTCGCTTCTGCTTGGCTGAAACACGACAGTTGAACAAAAACAACAACAAAAAAAGGAGTTCAATATAATATCAAATAATAAATGCAAAGATTGCCTGAGGAATTAATATCCAGAGTCAACATCTTTAGTCTTTGGCACAGTCTAGTTCCTGGAATTTTAACCTGATTGTTTTCCGCAACCTTCAAAGCTAATTTCAGATTTTTTTTTTTCTTTCATCAGATCTTCTGTTACAATGTGCCAAACAGGAACTACAGATGGTTGCTTTACTGGAATTTTGAGAGCATGTCGCCCCGGATAAAAGTTTTGACCGTGGCGCTAATGTTGTGTTTTTGCAGACAGCGTGGTTTGCAGAGTGATGTCTTAATTGCAAAGAGCTTTATTATCTTGTGGAAAACTTCCTTTATCACTATGATGTAATACAACTTTGCTTTATTACAGCATGGTGTGGTGTATTTTTGCCCTGACACAGCATAGGGCCATTTAAAATCACTCGTCAGTAACTCATTATAAAACCAACTGGTTACAAATTTGCACTTATATAAATTATTGTTCCTGTACTTTAGGAAGTATCAATTGTTATTCTGTTTAATATATGTATCTTTCTTTTTTTTTTTTTTTTTTTGTCCTCCAGAATGTCATCAATACTTTTACTCAAACAGCCAAAAATTCCCGCTGTAGTTTCTATGGCAACGTCAACGTCGGGAAGGACGTGACCGTCTGCGAACTGCAGGGGGCGTACCACGCGGTCGTGCTGGTGAGAACACGACGGCCGCGACCGAATCCTGCAACGAGAATTCGTGCTTTGACCTTCTTTTTTTTGTTTTTGTCTGTATTTTCTGTCAGAGTTACGGGGCGGAGGGCAACAGGAGGATAGGGGTGCCGGGCGAAGACCTGCCCGGCGTCTACTCAGCCAAAGACTTTGTGGGCTGGTACAACGGCCTGCCCAGCTGCCGAGAGGTCCGTAGAGGGGAGGGGGAAAAAAATCTCATCTGTTCTCGTGTAAATCAAAGCAAAAATGGGCTGATTTCATGTTTTTTATCAATTGCTCCTCCAGCTCAAACCGGACCTGAGTTGCGAAACAGCCGTCATTCTGGGACAAGGCAACGTGGCCTTGGATGTAGCTAGGATACTGCTGTCTCCTTCAGACATTTTAAAGGTGAGAAGGATTTCTCTCTTAATGAGAAAAGTTTTAACTTTGCAGATAAAGTATCTAGAGCACCTTGCAAAATCTTTGGAAACAAAAGAAAACACTATCGAGGACTTTGATGGGTATTGTAGTGGAGTTTTCTTCCGATGAAAAGAATACCTTTGCTTACTCAAAACTGATTGTTGGTTTTTTTTCATCCCCTAATAAGCTAGGCAACAATTGCCCCTTTGGGGGTATTATAGATGGCTGACTGACCTTTAAGGAATGCAGTACTATCTGATACCGAAGCTTCACCTCATGATTTATTGTCGTCCAGAAAACGGACATAACCCAGCCGGCCCTGGAAGCCCTCGCCGAGAGTCGGGTTCGGAAGGTGCTGATCGTCGGCAGGAGGGGACCCATGCAGGTCGCGTGCACAATCAAGGTTCGTGTCACGGAACAGAGGAAAACAAGCTGAGCCTTTTATCAAGGAGACACATCTGTCACATGGGAAAACCACACTAACCCAAGTGTTTGACCTACTCTGCAGACGCCTGCTTCAGTCTGTTGTAGACTTCCTGCTGTGTGGCATCACCGTCTTGTGGACGAGCCGGTTTCTGCCTACTTTTAGCTGGCGTGACTCCAGAGTACCTGGATGTAATGTTTGGCTGCTGACACTGCTAGCTGCCCAGGTTCTATTGGAGGATAGTGGTTATGTGGTGACATGTTGGGTTTTTGTTTTGACCAAACGCCGCTGTTCATTATGACCAAAAGCTTCCGTCCTTTGCGTAACTCGTCTAAACGTTGTCGCCTGGTTTGTCGAGAAAAGTTTGGGTGGTTTGGACAAAACCCTGCAAATCGACGACATGCTGTAATAATTGTTTTGAATAGAACAGGCTTTCAACTGCTAATCTTTCTGAAGTCATATCTTTCAATTCTTTTCTAATTCTACTTGATGAATTATAACATTTAACACACTAACTTAGGCCTACAGGATGTCTAATAAAAATATTGGCTTTTTTTTGTTGTATTTTCTTACAGTCTGAGACGGTCTTTCTCTAAGATCTGTGGCAATCTGCTTAGTCATCCACATCTTCAAAGTTCGCAGCCAGTTTCCGCTTACAAATAAGATTTCCTATTGTAAAATGATGGACTTTTCCAAGTCCAGGAGTCAGGGAAGACTCCTGGACTTCCCTGGAGTTTATGGACCCGTAGCCGTCCACAAATAGTTGAAATCTGGGATTACTCGAGTAGCAAACACATCTAGCTGCCTATTTTAATAACTCAACCACCAATTACACCTTATTATGCATTAATACACACAGTGGAACCGGTCTTAACGCTACACTGAAAGCTAACGTATACGCTCTTTGTTGTTTCCGCTCTTTGAGTTGCCACCAATCAACGCCCAGAAAATTGAATGACGCTTCTTGCTTGGCCGCTTTACAGACAGGCAGCCAATAGCGTGTTAAGTAGCATAGCGCCTGGCTAATTCAACTTGACAAGCTAAAATACCAAGCTGTTTGTCATATGCTGTAAGGAAAAATCCAAAATGAGGTGGATTTTCTATGAATAGTATGGAGTTATGTTACACAGAAAACTCCAAATACTGAACCGTAAATAAACGGGGATCCGCTGTAATCCTTTCCAGATTGATGGGAAGGAGACATTTTGGTCATCTTCCCTACTTGGCATTGTGTTAACTTCAGTTTTTACATGCACAGGTGCCAATTAAGGCTTTATTTAAAAGACTCCTTCCTGTTTGCATCATCTGGTTACTCCATTATGTGGAAGCTCTAAGTTTAAGAATAGTTTCTATGCATTGTTTTTCCATTTCTGCTCAGTTTGAATTGAGTAAATGACATTGTGTGATATGTTGTGTTTTCATGTTGATTTTTACTCCACTGAGCCGTTGAAGTAAGGATGTGGTGCTGAAATTTTAGCACGTCAACTTTTCTTCATCTTAGCCAAGGATTCCAAATGTCATCAATTAGGTTTGAGTCACTTTTTTTCCAAGCAGGTTATGAAAGAAGCTTATCTTAAAAAACGGAAACCTGAATCAGAAGAACCAGAGAAACCCAGAAAAAAGAAAACACAACCCCATCGTGGGAGACGTCTGGGTTTTGTTTGAAATCGTGTTGTTTTTGTTTGAAGCTATCAGATTTCTTCATGTCGTCTGCAGGAGCTCAGAGAAATGGTGAACCTGCCGGGAACCAGGCCCGAGATGGTGACAGCTGATTTCGAAGGCGTCTCAGAAGCCCTCAAAGGTCAGAGGCGAATCAAAGCCTTGCATGACGAGTTTCTTTTGTTTCTTGTTTTTCTTTGTCTTTTTTAAAAATCATTTTCCGGGACCCACGACAGGTTGGTTGTTTTTGTGTGTGTGTGTTTTTTTTTTTTTTTTGTACAAGTCTGACTCAAGATTTACGGATTTTGCTCTTAGTTCTCATCTCCGACTTGACGGAAAGCATGCGAGTTCACGAGAAAGCGAGGTGTGACTAATGCAGAACACTCGAGCTGTCACATGGCAGGAGGAAATGTATGTTGTGGTTAACAGCTGAGGCAGACCCATGGCTCGTACACGGAGCTGAACGGAAACTGTTCACAGGTTAAGGTCGCTTCTGACGTACGAGAGCTGGCGGCGCGCTGCAGGCGAGGAGAGCCGGCCTGCCGCTCTGCTGCTCGCATCGTTCTGCTGACCTTCTGGCCAGCAGAACGCCGCGGCCTTGATGGAGACGTGGCATTGATTCCGAACTGATGCTCTTTTTCGCCTTGACCTTGTGAATATTTTAGGCGATAAGCAGCGAGGGACAAACGCAACATTTAATACAGCACTTCTGTGACAAATGAGAGTGTTACCACCTGCATGCACCTTCATGTGTGTTTTTTTACGCAATTCCGGTGCCTCGTCGGGTTTAATAAATCCTGCGTTTGATATCTGCAAGCCTTCAAAAAACACAGCTGCAACTCGTACCTGAGCCGGCGTCTCTACACTGACTTCCTGTTCACGACTGTGGCTCTGTGGGAAGAGTAGTCGTCTTGTGATCGGAAGGTTGTAGGTTCGAATCCAGCTTCCTCCTGCCACATGGCACTTAACTCCTACAAATCTGGATATCAGTGTATGAATGGGTGAATGTAACTCTAGAGTAAAGTGGTCAAAATGATTTTAAAAGCATTAGAGAAGTTCAGCCCACTTACCATTTTGCCATTCATTTTAGGACTGCAACGAAGCCTGACACAGTAAACAATGAATAAATTAATTGCATGATAAGTTAAAATGAGTCAGATCATTTCCATGTGGACGAAAAGCCGGCATTTTGAGAAACGCTGCAAACATTTAGCACCCAGTACCAGGGATTTGCTTTGCTCTGCCTGCCACTTTTGCCTGTTCTCACTGTCTAAATTGAACTATTATTATTTGTTTAATGCAACTTTGGTTACAGAGGCTTCATAATCCATTTGAATTATTATCGTTTCAGTTATTGGGTTTACTTATTTTGGATGTTTTAAGAGGTTTTCCAGTTCCGGTGTTAAAAATATTCTTTCCAAATTAAAGTTATTTGATCTGTGAGAGACTGTACTTGCATTAAAACGCAATTAATATATATATTTTTTTTGTAACCCCTCCAGGGGGTCTTTGTGGGCTCTAGTGTCCCTTATATGACAGTAGGCTGACAGGAAACAGGGAAGGAGAGGGGGGAAGACATGCAGCAAATATTGTCGGGTCCGGGAGTCGAACCTGCAACGGCCGCGTCGAGGACTCAAGGCCTCCAAATACGGGTCGCGCTAACCATTACGCCACCACGGCACGCCCCTAAAACGCAATTATTAATATTATTAGATTAGTGGAAAATGGTTTCAAATTGACAATGGTATCGTTTAATGCAATGATTTCTGGGACGATTTATCGTCCAGCAAAATTTGCTGCCATGACCCGGCGAGTAGCTGCAACTAACGATTATTTTAGTAATCAATTGTTCTGACGATTAATCGATTAAATGGGTTTAAAAAACTACCACAACCTTTTTTTTCATGGTGAAAATGGACTTGCAAACTTTGGTTCTTAATAACTTTGGTTGGCTTTTAGTAGTTGGCTAAAAATGGTGTCAAATTCAAACAGATGACATGCAGTCATCTGTTTGTTCACATCAGCCTATTGTCAGACCTGAGGTCTCATTGTGCTGATGTGAAACTGGTCATGAACAAAAATAACTGATAACAGCGACATGTACATCTAAACATGGTGGGCTAGCCTTACAAACCTGGGGGACATCAGCAAACCCATGGTGTGAAACCGATTCAGGTGGAATGAAGTATTCAATTATTAACTTGTCAAACACACATTTGTTCCTCCATACATTTGGTGAATAAGTCAAATTTAAAGCGCCGGTGTCTCTGCCGTCCCAGACGTCCCGCGGCCCAGGAAGCGTCTCACCGAGCTGCTGCTGAAGATGGCCCTGGACGCGCCGGGAGACAAGGAGCTGGAGAGGCGGAGAAACGCCGCCAAGGTCTGGGGGTTCCTCTTCTACCGGAGCCCCACGGAGATCTTAGCCGACCCCGGCTGCAGCCGAACCGCCGGCATCCGACTGGCGGTCAACAGGCTGGAGGTTGGAGCATCGCTTTGGATTTCAAAACCCAAAGTGCGCCCGCTTCGGATTCTTATAGTCTGTGTTTATCGGGGGTCAGGGGTCAGGAGACGCGGCTCGGGCCGTTCTGACCGGAGAGGTGGAAGACGTTTCCTGCGGTCTGGTCATCAGCAGCATCGGCTACAAGAGCCTCCCCATCGATCCCGCCGTGCCGTTCGACTCCCGCAGAGCCGTCGTGCCAAACTCAGTGGGCCGGGTTCACCAAGCCGCAGGTTTCAAAACATTCTCCTGTAATAAGAACCCTTTAACTAGACCATTTTCCCTTAACTCGGCCTTTCTCTTTAGGCTTGTATTGCAGCGGTTGGCTGAAAACGGGCCCCACAGGTGTGATTGCCACCACTATGAACAACAGCTTCGACACGGCCCGGTCCCTGCTGGAGGACATGGACTCTGGAGCGTTGGACGTGTCGGCTGCCAAACCCGGATCGCAAGCAGTCAGCAGTCTGCTGGAGGAGCGAGGTACAGCGACGCCTCAGCGCTTATCGCAACATTTGTTAACAGTCTTTATTTATCTTCACCCAGAAATGAACTGCAGCACAGAAACATCACAGCTATCTATTTTTTAAAAACTGTATCCAGGGTGTCCACCTATTCTTAAAACTAATTGAATTCATGTATATAAAATGAAGGCCTTCAAATGTCTTAAATTTGTGAAAAATGGAGACTATTTAGTCTCGCATATTCTCTTTTTATTAATATTAGTTACTTGAGGCTGAGCTGCTGCTCCAGTCACTGAGGGCTCGTTTTGCACCATTTGTAGGAGTGAAACCAGTCACCTTCTCAGACTGGGAGAAGATCGACAGCTTGGAGACGAGGCGGGGGGAAGCTCGCGGCAAACCCAGAGAGAAACTACTGAGCGTGGAAGAAATGCTGAAGGCAGCCCGGTCGTAACGGACGAGCAGCAGGCGGAGTCCAGGAGAACGACGACACAATGACGGCGCTGGTTGCTGTATCCATGGGGACCAGATCCATACAGTACAAGCGTACTGTATGGCATCAACTTATTAAGTTGATGCTTGCAGCACAAAGATAAACATTCAAAGTCAATTTCAGCTGAAATATAATGTGGAACAGTGTGGCTCAGGGGGCCATTTCTGGCTCTTGAAATGATTTTTGTTTGGCCCTTGACCACAAGTAAAAAGTTGTTAAAAAAAAAAAAAAAATACAAATTTGGTCAACAAAATAGAAAGCAATAAATTAACCAAACAATTTAGAAATTAAATGTTTTTTCTTTTAATTAAACAACAGTCCAAAGCAGTGTTTATGTTTCAGATCTTTACCAATATCCAGATTTTATACATAAAAATTGTGTATGTTCACATTTTATCTTTAGGTTTCTACTTGTAGAAACTCCACCTACGGTGTGTTTACTAATTAGGGGACTTCTGGTAGCAATTTGATTGCAGGGATTTAAAAAAAATTTTTTTTTGAGTGGCTGGGTGGAAGTTACCAAATCAAAGGATGAATGAAAATGCACAGCACACTTTTCACACACATTTAGGACAACATATTGATAGATTGTAAAGTAAGCTGTGTACTGCAGGTCAAACTTAGCAGTATTTCTTTTTCTTTTGAGTTATAAAATAAAGATTTTCCACTCCCTTTACAATTATGTATTACTTTGTGTTTGGTCAGTCACATAAAGTCCAGGCACCTTGTGACTATAATGTACAAACAGGTCAAAAAGGCAAGGCACTGTGTGTATAAAAAGTCAGTTGTTTCCTGGGCGTGGCTAGAAAACTACATTTGGAAGTGGAGCAACGGAAACCATCAGTTCTGGTCCCCAGCGATGTCGTCCTGCTGCACTCCAAGCTCAGCAGTCATTGACTCCAATACTAAAAAGACTTTTGTTCCATGCTAGCTAATATTTTTACATTTTGTAATCACAAATAGTGAATTTAAATAAAATGATAAATCCTCTGGGTGGTGCTTTTGTAACTTGGAGGGGGGAAAAAAAGTGGAAACTAAATCATACCTGCACAAAATGAAATGGTTGCGCCGCCAACGAAACCACAGGTTACTATGTGAACATTACCGCAATATAATAATTACAATAATATGTAATGTTCACATATTAATCTGTGGTTTGTTAGCTTGGACCAGAATCAGCCAGTGTATTCTTCCAACGCAGGTGACTAATCACTGGAGTGACACTGCCCCCTGCTGGATGAGTCTAGATTACAGTCAATTCAAGTGAATGGGAGCAACTTAAGCGCTCAGTTTACCATATTGAGGTTAACTGTTTATTAGATACAGAAAAAATTGTAAAGAGGTTTTTGTCTTTGCATCCACATAATTTACTTTACTTGTGGTCAGACTCATTTTTATTGGTCAGCTTTTTTTTTTTTTTTTTTTTTACCAGATTCGTTTGAATTCATTGTGTCCATTAAGCAATTAATTAAACTGAAAATAAGGCCGAATAGAACAAGTTTGAAAAGAAAACCGGAATAAGGTGCATTTTAAACTAAGTTAAAGATAGAAACCTGAGTTACACTGACCCATCTGCAGAAAATAAGGTAAATGCATCAAATTTGTACAAAATTTCAATAAAACATTTATTTTTACAACAGAATTGTTTTGGATTTTTTTGCTTTTTATAAAAAGAGAGATGCAACTTTTGTGGCCCACGACTATTTTTTACTGTACAATTGTGGTTTACCAGTCGCACTGGTGGCACTGATTCTGTTCCTATTCCTCAGTAAGAGTTAAAAATCGACACTTTTAATAAACGTTTTAAAAATATGCATCTGATTGAGGACAATGAGCTGTTGTCACAAGACTAAAGACCAGTCTCTGAAACGGTTAAGAAATGGTTTATTTAGACGATTCCACACTTTCCAGACTGGATTTCCGGTCGGACGTGTTTCTCCTGATCAGTAAATGCCGTAGGTGTGCTCCTTCCCATCTCTGTACCTGTCCAGGTAGCGCAGCGGCTGCCTGTGTGGATACTTGACCTGTGGAGGGTGGTACACTGGAAGCCTGATGAACTCGAACACCGGCTCCTTCATGTCTAGAGCAAGAAAGTGGCTTTAGTTTTTAGACAGACTTCAAAACAAACGTGGCAACATAAAGTAACTCAACTCACTGAGTGTGTTGTGGAAGGTGTTGGTAACCGATTGGTCCCACTGGCTCTGGAAGAAGGCCAGGCCTGCTGGCGTCATGTCGTCCTGGTGCTTTCTGTAGAAATCAACGGTCTTAAAGGTGCGGTCAACCAGCGAGTGGCTGAGGAGGGAAGACGGCATGGATTATTACAAACACCAACACTAGCACGATAGCAGCCACCCTCTACACGCCGTCATCAGCAGCCAGAGGAGCCTGTTCAGTGCTTCCCAAGTGCCGGACCAATAGATTTAAGAACTCTTTTGTCCCCCATGCCTTTAGACTGTACAATTCCTCATTGGGGGGGGGGGGGGGGTATGGTGACACAGGACAGAGGGTAGAAGGAGTAGTGACCCCTTGTATTTTTCTCCATACTTATCAGGTCAAACCACATAGTGCTGTATTGTATTTATATTCATTTATATTCTTATATTCTATATTCTTATTTCTTGTATAATTTAAGGTTTTTCTTGCATAAATTAAGGTTTTGGTTACTCACATTTAGTGTGTACCTTAGTATTTAGTTTGTAATTTGTATTCTTTTGCACTTTTGCTTACTGTATGTTATTTCTGTTTTTTGCCTGGGAGCTGCTGGTAACTTCAATTTCCTGAGGGAGTCTTCCCAAGGGATCAATAAAGTACAAGTCTAAGTCTAATTCTAGTGGTAATGCTCCTCTCGCGTCCTGTTATGGTACGAAAGTACATCTCGTTTAAAGTGCTTGAACTCCTTGATTCTCACATTCAGGTAAGATGCCAGGGCCGTTACTCACCATGGCGATGCGCGGAGATCTTCCCGGAAGCTGATGGGTTTTTCCTGCTTGAAGAGGACGTAGACATAGCGGTGGAAGCCGGTTCCCCTGGCAGGGAAGGGCGGCAGGTAGTGACACAGCTCCTCTCCGGCCTGCACCGCCCCGCCTGGAATGTTCCCGCTTTCCAGGGACACAAGACATTCCACATTTTTAATATTCACATGTTTTGGGGCTAAACAGACAAAGAAATGCACACTTTGGATTGGATCTAAAGTACTTACACAAGCCAATGGAGGTACTCTGCCTCGTTATCCAGAAGGTGCTCGTCTGCAAAGAAATGAAATAAAAATAAAGGTATGTTTTCTGAATTTAAATGTGAAAACTAGGGATGCAGGCCATCAGCTTGTGATCCATCCATCCATTTTCTGTTCACCCTTTGTCCCTAATGGGGTCGGGAGGGTTGCTGGTGCCTATCTCCAGCTAAGTTCTGGGCGAGAGGCGGGAGGAAGCTGGAGTACCCGGAGAGAACCCACGCATGCACAGGGAGAACATGCAAACTCCATGCAGAAAGACCCCGGGCCGGGAGTCGAACCCAGGACCTTCTTGCTGCAAGGCAACAATGCTACCAACTGCGCCGCTGTGCAACCTACCATCAGCTTGTGATTAAGTGTAAATTAATGGTTAATTAGATTAAAATTAATTCCAACCGATTAACAAGGTCCGCTAAGACCTCCTTTTATTGTTGTAGTTTGGCCGCTATCCAGCAGAGAGCGCCGCTGGTCATCCCCAAGCGGAACCTAGTGATACAACATGGCGGCCATACCAGAACGGGAAAGAGAAACGGTCCGAACACAGTCAGTTATGGGAGGTAAAATGCATTTTATGCGGTTCCGTTTTGAAACACAAACTCTCGACAAGTTCTTCAAGTTTCACCTCGATAGCGCCATTCAGCCGAGATGCTGCGTAACAGAGCGGCGTCAAGTTCTCCACCAAAACTAACGAAGGCGAGGACGTGATGACGCAGAAAAATTGTCACATGATGCGGGTGGGGGGAGTGTTTGCATTGTGCCAATACATTAGGTGTATTAAGTGAGTTAATACACTTAATGGACCGACGTTTTCAGTTTTCATTCAGCAACCCAACACGTTCCTGTTTTGCTACGCTTTATATGTACGTTTAAGAATGTGAGAAACCCACAATTTTCTGTTTATCCAGTCGATATTTAGTACAGCCGACTTTTTTAAAAAAATTCAGTATATTATAAAACATTTATCCCTTTTTGTTAATAGAATGACGATCAGCCCTCTTGAAAGAACAGAAAATGTACGTTTTTAAGAAAATGGCCGCTTATCAATTAACCGTTAGTCGATGGATGAGATCAATCATCCTTACATTAGCTCGATTGATAACTTGCATCCCCAGTGAAAACAGACTGATTAATCTCACAGGCTAAAGGCGACGCTGACCTGGAGAGGTAAGCAGGAGGGTCCATAGGGAACCCTCCTCTGCGTCAAAGGCGATCCGGGGGGCCGACACTGCCTAGAGAGACAAGACGGAGTCGAAGATCAGCCAAGAGAAGAAACATAATATGGAAAAATTCATCCTCTGTTATTTTAAATATACTTCTGTAGGCGTCAGCTGATTCCCATAATGCACTTGTCCATCTGTGTCCTGACTGTAGCTGATGCGGAGGGTGACCTGTGGTAGAAAATACGCCATTGGAAAGAGGTCCCTGAAGACCCCGTAGTGGTCGGCCAGCTTCTTTATGTCGAACGGTCCGCCGGTCTTCTCCCAGGTTTCCTGCACTCGGGCCAAGGGGATCTTCACTGAGGGGGTGACAATTTTTTTAACTTCAACAGTTAAAAAAAAAAAAGTCAAATTTTGACAAACGTTAAGGGGGAAAAAAGCGTACAAGTACGAAGTCGGGAGGCCCTCTCCAGCTCGACGTTCCTCTTGTTTTCACTCATTGCCTGCCTCCTCTCCTTCACCACTTTGGTTCTGCTGGGAGGCCAGTACGGCAGTCCGATGTCCACGCGCTCGGCACCTTGACACACAACGATACTCAGTGACGCATTTGAACCCCATCAGCAGCAGATTCCAGAGTTTACTCCTCACCGTGCTCGGGATCTGCTTTTTCCACGTAGCTCCTGTAGGTCTTCCACCACACGCGCTTGTTCTTGGCCTCCTCGGCCTGTCGGAAGTAGCGGTTGTAGCTGCGGTAGGTCTCCAGAGACTCCAGGTTCGATGTGTCGATGTCATCATTGGGCATGGGACCCAGCGGACGCGCCCGTTTGCTGAGGACCGCTGGGTCCAATGGTTAGAAACAACATAGTCAAAACGTTATGGGTTTAAATTATTATCTTGCATAACTGCGTTTTTAAATCAAATTTGAATTAAAACTAGAGCTAAAATGTTTCAGTCAGGCATGTTCACAGACAGACCTCTTGTAGTGACAAATTATTATTATTATTTACCCTGTTATGACTATTTCTGAGACCTCTAATAGGCCTCTACTTCCTGTTGTTTTCTGCCCTCTGTTGGAGGATCTATGTATTGCAGAAGGCAAATTCTCGTTTGATAATAAAAGGCCGAATACAACTTAATTAGAAACAAAGTTAAAATGGGATAGAAAGCTCTGTTTATTTTTCATTGTTGGTTACAAGACAAAAAAAAAGACAGAATGTGTTTTAACACAATTGTACAAAATATAACCTATCAAGCATTGTTTTACAGCAATGACGTAGTAAAAAATTATTAATTTACACACAAATTCAAAGTATATACGAGCCACTTTTTCAAGAAAATAAAAAAATAGCAAACATCCTAGGGGAGTGAATGCTCGTTGCCAAGAACATTTGTCAAATTCTAATTCTGGTCAATCACATTTAAATCAGTGACTGTTTAGGCAAACGCTTCCATTGCAGTGACATTTAATTTAATTAGTTTTAGTTTGTGAAAATCTAGTTAATGTAAAAGAGGTCAAATTTGATTTATTTTCTAAAAAGGGAGTATAGTTACATGCCCAAATAAGTCTAATGTAGCACTTCTGATACAAAGAAAACCAGCTAAGGCTTCAAAAAAGTATTGGTTTTGTCAAAGTGAGCCGTAAATATTTTTTACATTTCAATTTTAATACTTGAAATTGAATTATTTTTCTTACAGTTATTTCTTGTTAGCCTGTAAAGGGTTCATTGCTTTTTGATACATGATTCAATTGTAAAAGTTAAACTTGCGGATTCTCCTTCCGTTCTTAAACTAGCCCAGTCATGTTATCAATGAAATTAAGACTGTAAACAAAATGTTTGATTTTTCTGACTGCTGCTTAGTTTGTCAAGTCTGACTGCACAGTCCAGGCCAGCATGTTTGTGTTGTTTCCTTCAAACACCCTTTTACAAAGCAACACTCGAGCATTAAAGTTCGGGCAATAACTACCAAATAGAAAATATCTCAGAAAAACATAACAATACCTGTTGTAGCAATAGTCCTCGCGTTATTGACCCCTAAATCTGTCCCAGTTCGCAGCGCAGCAGCACAAACTGTGCGCAGCGCCATCTTGGATAGTCTTCCCCTTAACTACGGTGGCCGTGTGGTCACCCAAATGATACTGGAGTACGATGTTGCGTTCAATGTATCAAACAACTCAGAAATCTACTTCAATCGGTTTTCCCCGTTGATAAGTAATATTCGTCAACAGGTGTTCTCGTAATATAACCCAAACAAGGATTAATACCTTAAAAAAGGAAATAAAAATACAAAACGATATTACAGAGAAAAAAAAATGTATGTAATAAAATGTAAAAATATTATCTTTTCTGTTTTAATGACTAGCTACTGTAGCATTCTGGGTTGTGCATTAAAACACTGCGCAGCCCTCTTTCTTTTAAATAGGATAATATAAGTTTTCGAGTTCAAAATGACCAAAAGATAGTCGAATTGATTTTACACTTAAGGAATTTCTCAATCTATTGTCTTAACGGTTAAGCTTCTTACTATATGAAAGCGCAGAAATGCTAGTGTTAATTTCAATAAGCGGTCTAAATATAACTCCTAATTTAGTAAGAGGTAGGAATCTCTCAACACAGTTCGCATCACCCACCTTCATTTGTCCCGTTTAGAGTTGTGTTTATCATTTCCCAGTAGCCAGTGAAGGTATCGTTTTGCGTGTTTGCGTCATCAGCGGAGCTTCTCCCGTACCCTGCATGAAAGAAAAGCTATTGTAGTGGTAAGACATGTCATGTTGTTGCATTTGTGTTACAACTCAGTAGTCAGAGAATGCGTGCTGTTTAATTTGGAATTAAATTGCTTATTTCTCTTAATATTTTTGACTGAGTGTTTGTCACGTAGAGTCGTGGCTAAAATAAAAGGAGCCAAACGTAATGCTAACGGGAGCTAGCGCTAGCTGTGCTCTCTACTGAGTTCAGGTCAGGCTGTTGACTCTGGGCTCCACCTGGATATAGCGTAGTATATCGCTGTGACTTTTATTTCTTTGCTGTTGCTTTGTGTCACAATTCAATGCAGAGAATAAAAAAAAAAAGACTTTTATTCAGAATTAGCCGGGGTTTTCTTTAAGTCTTGTAACACATCACCGTGACAACCTTTCTCTGTGTTTTCTTTCTTCTAGATGTTTGTTGTTTCCCTGCAAATATGGACTCTCAGAATTCATATCTCAACTGCGCCATATGCCTGGAGCGTTTCAGCTACCCCGTGACCATCCCCTGCGGCCACACCTTCTGCAAAGACTGCATCAGCACACACTGGGACACCAGCAGCAAGTCTAACAAAAGCCCCCATTGCCCCTTCTGCAATCAGGAGTTCGCGTCCAGACCGGTTCTGAAGCGAAACGTGTCGCTGTCGGTGTTGGCCGAGTCTGCCAACAGCACCGGCCCATCCTGCAGGGAGCCTCTGCTGAGGTCAGGGGACGGGGCGAGGACTTTGCTGCTCTGCGATCGCCACAAGAAGCCCCTGGTTTATTACTGCAGGCAGGACAAAATGCCCGTGTGCTGCGAATGTGGCATCACTGAATGTGCCAATCACGACAAAGTCATGCTGGAGGCAGAGAAGGAAAGTCAAGAGGTATAAAACAAGTCGGGATACTTTTGACTTTAGTCCAGACTAAACTTTAATAGTAAGATAAAAACCTTTTCCCCTAATTGTGTTTTTCCTTGCAGCTGTTGCTTGAAAGAAAGAGTAAGGAAGTGGAGAAACGGCTTGAGGACACACAAAAGAGTATAAATGATTTGGTGGAGAACATCAGTCATGCTAAGGTGATTCCTCAGTTTATATATATATATATATATATATCTATAGATATAGAGATATATATATATAAACACAGAGACTAGATGGTTAAAAAGAGGAAAATGTATTTTGAAAAAGTACTCCCACTCTGTATGCTTTTCTACTTACTTTATTGGGGTTAGATGAACACAAAATATTCAAAATTCTGATGTGAATGTCACTGGTGTTACTGGTGTATTAAAAAAAACAACCCCTATTTAAAATAAACAAACGATGCTTAGCCTGGTGATGGGGCAAATAAAGCCTGGTGGCCCGCCAGGCTTATAGTACACTGGGGGAAACCCTAAGCTAAATAGTGGGCAATGTTGAAAGAAAACCTTTCATAGTCCATGAACTGTGATAGGTTTTAACTGTGAACGACTGAAATGGAACTTCAAAATGGTTTGTTTTCTCTTCAATCTGAACGAGTTCTCGATATTTAGCAAAGAAAAACGGGTGGATACATACGCAGAGCTGATAGGTGACTTCCTCACAAGGTGGCCGCCACTCATTCATTCGTTGTCTTAACACTGTCTGAACACAAACGCATGACATGTTTCAGGTTTTTATTGGTGAAATAATGTTGACAACTATGTTGGTCGGTACGTCGCATAAAATCCGGTGGAGTTTGTGGTTGTAGCGCGACAAAGAAAAGAACAAAGAGGGGTATTAATACTTTTTCAAGGCACTATAGGAGATTATTCTAACCTAACCTATCAGACGTAGTTTGAAATTGGAATCCAGTCTGTTCATATTTGCTTGTGTATGGTGAAAGATTGTCCGATATTTCACCAAGCAGACCTGCAACTGAGGTTCTTCCATCAACAGGTGACTCTAGAGCAGACTTCGTCTTGGATGAGGGCCAAGTTCTCGTCTCTGATCAAGATTCTGACGGAGAAGCAGGAGGCCACGGAGCTGTTCATCGAGCAGCAGAAGCAGGAGGCCATCACGGAGGCGCAGACGCGACTGGCCTGCCTCCAGCAGCGCTTGCAGATCCTCCAAGTGAGCCAAGCCCAAATAGCAGCTCTGCACGATCTCTCAGACGCCGACCTCATTAGGGTTTGTACCCCATATCATCAGCGGACCGCGGTGATCTCGTATTTCGTTGGATCGGGCTGGAGCAGATGTGTTTTCCTCTCAGGAGTCGACGCGGGTGGAAGTGCCACGTTTCAGCGACGTTCCCACAGAGGTGTCGCCAAGCCTTCTGGATCGCCTGAATGGCGTCACAGACGTTCTGACCCGAGTCTCCAAGCTGGTTTCTGAGGACCTGGAGAGAGCCGTGTGCACCACGGTGCTTCAGGACAACGACGGTAACCTTGATTTTAAGAGCTTCTTTCTGCTGGACCGGCCAGAACTTTTATCCTAACCCGTGTTCTCATCGGCTCATGGCTCTCCAGGGTCTCCTCAGGATAAGAGGCCAGTACTTGCTGTGGTTCCCAGTCCGGCCACTCCGTGCCTCCCTGGTGGGAAGGAAGGCCTCGGTGCCTGTGAGTCCTGCTTTTTATACACTGCATGATTGAAACCTTAGCTTGACAGATCTTAACTCTTGTCTCAATCCTTGTCTTCGTAGATCGGTGCTCTCTGACGTTTGACCCTCGAACGGCCAACGAACACCTGTCTCTGTCTCATGAGAATCGGAGGGCGGAGCACCTGACGTCCGGACCGCGCCCGGTCCCAACTCACGAGGCTCGCTTCGACCATACCTGGCAGGTGCTCTGCTTCCAGGGCTTTAAAAAGGGACAACACTACTGGGAGCTGGAAGTGTCCAAGCCTTGGGCCTACCTCGGGGTAAAGGCACTTCTGATTCTGTTGTCGTACATCACAGCAGTCTGTTGGTCATTAGAGATTTCATCGGTTAGAGTAGTTCCAGAATCTTTCCAAGTTCCTCTTTTACTCTCCTTTCAGCTCAGCCCCAGGCTTTATGGGGTTTTTTGTATACAAGGTTCAGGTCAGAAGACTCAGACAGCAATGAATGGAGGATGACTGCGTCGCGTAAATTATTTTTGCGTTTGAGTTGGTTGCTTTATTATATTGCCCAAAGACCCAAACATGAGTCACTTTCTGTTTACATTTTTAATGCTTTTATATCAAACATCCTAACATTATTCACAAGAACATGGGTCTTTGCTACAAAGATATGTCTGTGGCATCATGGATCCAGTACCATACATACAGTGGGCATAAGGCTCTTTTCCACAAATTCATCCCTGGTTGCCATGGAGACTTTGTGATCACCCCAAGATGGCTCTTTTTTTTCTGCTTTTATTTTCTTTTTTCATATTTTTGTTAACTCCTACCCACTGTGTGGTGACAAAATAAAAAACTTCATCTAGTGGCTTAATGGCCAGTGGCAAACAGGAAATGACCTCTGATATGCCCAGGCAAAACAGGATATCAAGGATTAGTAATTACAATTTCCTAAAAACTTAAATGTGGAAGTATAAACCTAAAAATAAAAGGTTACATTTATGTTAGGACAACTGCTACTGGTCATGGTGTTAAAACAGTTATTTCTTAATGTGGGCTCTTCTGCCACTGAATTAATGTGGTCATATTAAAGGGCGCTAGCTAAATTATTAGCATCCATGTTTGAACTGTCGTATATATATTTATGGTTACCCAAAAAAAAAAAGAAAAAAGGATATATTTCTTCACTTGTTTTATTCTAAAGATTTTTGGTTTGACATTAGTGGCATTTATTTGACAGTAATGCCACAGAAAGTAGAGCCGGGTAAAGCATGTGGCTAAGGAACTGGGGTCGGGGGTCGAACTCGGTACAGCAGCGTCGAGGCCAATCGACGTCAGTAGTCTAATGGGTCTAATTACTGCGCCATGCGATGCACGGAACGCCCGTTTTTTGGGGGGTCTTTTGTTTTTAATTCATGTCCATTTTTTTTTTTACCTCTCCCTTTTCCAGGTAACTTATGAAACCATCCCCAGGAAGGAGAAGGGGAAGCGGTGCATGGTGGGTATGAATGAACTGTCGTGGAGCCTCCAGCTGGACGAGCACCAGCTCTCCGCCTGGCACAACGGCCGGCGGGAGACGCTGGTCGGCCCCTCCCATCACAGCCGCATCGGCATGCTGCTGGACTACGAGGCGGGGACGCTCACCTACTACGGCGACGGGCAGACGAGGCTCCACGCCTTCCACTGTGCCTTCACCCAGGAGCTGTTCCCCGCCTGCTGGATAGGGGAGGGAGTCAGCATCACTCTCTGCTCCCCGTGAGCCTCCGGCTGATTCGACACAGAGAAACTCGTTTTACCTATTTAAAAAACCTTTTCTCCCCTTGTATTACTCTCCTCTTACCACATGGTGGCGACAAACTCTGAGTCCTTACAGCTTTCACTCCATTTCATCTAAACTGTTTTATGTTTCAAAGAAATCAACTTCGAGGTGTCTCCAGATCAACTCATATGATGCTTTCACTGCACCCAGTTGATCCCCGTCTTCATGATGAGCTTTTAACCCAGCCAGAGAAGACTGAAGAAAATGACACCAATGTCTCCAAACAAGCGGGTTGCCAACACTTTACACAATTCTTATTTGAACTGTCTTAAAAATATGTTTACCGAGATGAAGAGGAGCGCAGTGACAATTATCACTGTTGGTGTTTTGCATTGACGGGACAATTGTGATGTTATTCAAGATACAGCTGTAGTGTATGTACAGAACAGACCGGCTGCCAATTTGTGTTCCAAAGAGTTTCAGCGAGTCTGTTTTGAATTAATCAGCTTGAAAGGAACACTATTATTTGCCTTTCTGCTCTGAAGTTGAATACAATCATCCTGGGCGCGAATGTGATGCTTACCAACCTACCTTTATCCAAACGTCTCAGTTTTCGTCTCTGGCCATAAAACGTTTGTGCAGGAGACATTTAGGTTGTCCATGTGGACAGCTGGAGATCTTGTTTGATTGGTTTGGGTTATTTATTTGTCAGAATTGTTTCAGTTGGTGCTGATGTTAGGTTTGTAGTCCAGAAGCTTCGATGTTCAGCCAAGCAGGAGGACAATGATCCTAAACATGTCAAAACTGGAGCTCTGGAGTTTGAAATATTAGAATGTTTCCCCAAAGCAGGATCCCGGTCCTAATGAAAATTTGTTGACTGGAGAAAGTCGATCCTGTGGACTCGGTTGTTTTTAAAAAAATCACTGAAGTTGAATAATTCTACTGTGGAAAAAGATTGGTTAAGCCACACAACTCCATTCAGTGCCATGTTGTTGAAGAATAACTTTTTCACCTGCTGCAAATAAAATCCATTTTTGTTAACAGATTTTTAAAAAAGTACTACTGAGAAAAGAGCTCTTGGACCTTCAGCATGACAGCAGAAACTGATTCCTGCAGTGTGATGTTGGAATCTACGGCACTTTCTAGATGTTTTCAGCACGTTTATGACAACCAGCCATGTTTTGGTTTTTTTTTTGTTAATTAAGCACTTTTGCTGAGCTATGCTGTCAACCTTTGGCATGTTGAGGTACTTGAGGCTCAGGATTTTTGGGGAAACTGCTGTGGATATGCACAAAACGCTCCGAAAGAGCACTTTTCCTGACGTAGAAGCATCAATCTAGAATGAGTTCGTCTCTTTTGTGTTTAAAGTAGAAATTTAAGATGTGACAACAATCCCAACTGGAAATAAAAAAACAAAAACACTCCCTGTTTCATGAGTTAAGAGCCATTTATTAAACTTCAATCTAATGCGCACATGCTTCTGTTGAGATCATGCCGTTTGTTTTTTTTTCCCCCATAATTGAACCATTCTACAGTAACTGTTCAATAAATTAAGTTTGAAGTACATAAAGAGCTGAACGTTATTGTACACCCAGCCATGACGAGAGCGAACCGTAGCCTGATGCATAGCATTCTGAAAGTGCAAAGAATCAGCCGCTGATGCGCCACAGATACAGGATACAGATAAAATGACCACAGAGGAAGGAAGAACCGAGGCGCTCGAGATCAGACCGAGCGAACGGAGTTGAACACAAACTGAGCCTGTCCTCCAGGCGGTCGTGTTACTATCTGGGGAAAAAGACAACTACAAAAAAACCAGGAACACAGAGGAGTGAAAGGTGAAACCCGGGGTAAACAGGACGTGACATCATTAGGTGACCGGTCTGCTCCCGTGTTACATTGGAGGGAGAATCCACCCCTCTGCTCTAATCCCAGATTGTGGACTCTCTATTCCGCCTGGTCCCACCAAAGCATGTCAAAACACACAAAATCTGCTCGCTTTTACAAAGAAAAGGCTACTTTGTACTTCTGACGCTGAGTGTTCTCGAGAAAATACCTTCTTCTTGAAAATCTTGGTACACACAAAAATAATAGAAAAATAAGACTGCATTCGGTTTGCCTCCGGCCGTCTTTAGCGAAGCAAATGACTTCATTGTTAGAGTTTGGTTAGATAGAAAATTCTACGTGAGCTTCACATCATTCAACATCAGATCGCAGGAGGTTAAAGGGAATGGGGGGGAGGATTAACGGGACACTTGGAAAGCAACAAACACTATACAACAGATGGCGACCATTCTGGTTGCCAGCGCTTGTTCTCTGCGACTTCCTGGGAAGTAAAGGTGCGTCTGATGAAGGGAGACAGGAAAACAACGAGGAAGAGGGTGGGGGGAAAAAAGGAATGTTAGAAAGTGACAAGGAAGACCGAGAGGAGAAAATGTCCAGTCAATGAAATGAGAGGAGACAGAGGAACGAGGGCGGGGTTCACACAGGCTCTACTGGTTCTTCTTGTCCTCTGGAGGGGAGTAAGGTGGGGGCTTGTCCTGAGAAAAATGAGAGAGAGAGAGAAAGTGTCCATGTCATATCAATTATTGATCAGAAGTCGTTTTTCGGAGCTAGGATACGGGTTCTTACCTGCGGCAGGTACACGTGCGTAGGAGGCAGAGTGGCACAGCTGGCGCTCGCCGCCGCTTCCGCTGCCTTGGCCTCCGCTGGGAACGGTAGGCAGAGAACAGGAGAGGATATTCATTATTAAATATGCCTTTGGACGTGCCGTGGTGGCGCAGGGGCTAGCGCGACCCACGTTTGGAGGCCTTGAGTCCTCGACGCGGCCGTCGCGGGTTCGATTCCCGGACCCGGCGACGTTTGCCGCATGTCTTCCCCCCTCTCCTTCCCCATTTCCTGTTAGCCTACCCTCATGTAAGTGACATTAGAGCCCACAAAAGACCCACTGGAGGGGTGAAAAAAAATGTCTTTGACTATTAAAAAAACAAAACTGGGCAAACATGAGAAGGGTAAAGGAGGGAGCTCATTTCAGTGATGGGAACGAAAGGAAAACGTTTGCCAAATTTTACATTAGTTAGCAGAGAGTGGTTTGAATGAAGCCCGTCCGCCTTTTTATTGCATTAAAAAGGCAAAATGTCCTGACTATTGTGAAAATGTTCACATTTCTTGAACATTTTTTTTTTGTTAATGTTTCTATTGACAAATTTGAGCTGTTCCGGAAGAGTTTGTGTGATAAAACAAGAAATGAGTAAAAAGCTGTGACGGAAGCAAAATTATGTATTTTTCTTTGTAAATTCAAGATCGAAAATACTTTATTGATCCCAAAGGGCAATTAAATGTCGATTTAACTCATATCAACTCAAATTCTTCAGAGAGTTATTGCAGATGGTGACGGACAGATTTCCTGTAGATCAAGCTTTGAATTAAATTGAATGGAAAACACAACCGTTTGTTTTCGAGGCATGTGAATTTTTGTTATCGGTTGTAGAACTGGGCTTTTACTAGGCCATCCTAAGACGTGAATCTGCTCTCCTCTGCCTGGTGCTTTCTCAGTCCATCTTCTCTAGCTCTGCCGAGGAAAAGTGTCATGACACAGCAGCATGGCGCTGCCACCGCCGTGCTTTACTGTGGCGATGGAGTGCGAAGGCCTTGACTTTCCTCTCAAGACATTTGTTGATTTCTCACTAGAATATAAATGAGTTTTTTTTTTTTTTTAAGTTTTTGATGTTCCTGAGACAAATATATATATATATATATATATATATATATATATATGTGAGAAAAATAACAGAAAATCTAAGGTTTTTTTCATCTTCTGGTTGTTTTTCTTTGTCTGCTATGAGTGTTTGGCTCCAGCCTTTTACGTTGCTGTTGGTGCGGTCATAAAAATCTAAGAAAGCCAAAAATAAATAAATAAAATAACGATTCTTTTACTCAAAACTGTCTCTGTGCCTAAAGAGTAATAAGAACCATCAGGTTTATTTGTATGCGTTTATTTTGATTTTAGCTACCACTTGGAGACTCTCCGCCTGAGAGACTCACCTGCTGCTGAGGAGGGCAGGTCTGGGTCACGTGGTGGCTGCTGACCCAGGGGGGCAGAGTAAGGAGGGGGCGGTACGTAGCTGGCAGACGCATCGAAAGCTGGAGGACTTGGGTAGAATGCCCCTGGATCACAGAAGAAGAAGAAGAAGAAGAGAGAAAAAAATGAAACTTTTTTTTGAATCACACTCTTATAACAGCTGTCGGTATGATGGTATGGTACCTGGAGGTGGGGGGTTGGGGTAGGAGTAGCCGGGTGGCGGTCCCTGAGGGTACATTCCGTTAGCAGGGGGAGGAGGGAAAGCATAGCCTCCGTTAGCCATGAAAGGGCAGCCACCGAAGCTAGGAGTTAGCGGCTGGCCCTTAGACGCTGCAGCAACAAGAAAAGCCGCAAAAAATAATTGAGTAAAAGGGTTGTTTTTTTTAAATCACTGTTCAGATGTAGCGATTCATTTTCTTACCCTGAGCTGCAGCCTGCAGCATGAACTGGCCAAACTCTATGGCTCCGCCCGCGGCGAAGACTAGCTTGAACGTGGCGCTTCCTTCCCATCCACCTGGAAGACATTCATTTCATCCAGATTTGTAGAGAACCCGACTCAGAAGAACGACGGTTGCCAAACGCGGCGTGCTTACCTCCGGGCTCGGCGCTCACGGTGCCCTTGATGTAATTGGCGCCCAGAACCGGCTGTTTGATCTCGCAGCCCTTCATCAGGTAGTACGGCATCATGAAGGACTGCAGAGCGTCGCGTCCTTTAGCCAGGAAGATCACCTGGAAGGAGGAAGCAGCAGGTTTCGACTTTCAAGCTAGACTTAAGTTTTGTTGTTTTTTTGGTGTACTAAATATTGTTAGAAATATGTCTGTGAAAGTCATTTGCAAAAACAGCTTCATAATTTTTCCAGTCATCCCTGCCCCTTTCTCAATTTAACATCAATTTAGCCAGTTCTTGCACTAGTTTTGTCTTGTCTTTTGCAGCATTGTGTGTTTTTATTTTTTTCACTTGTGTATAGAAAGGTTAAAAATGACCAAAATAAATAAATATGTACACGTGTCGTTTCTGGAATGTTAGAAAAAGTTAATCTTGCAGGATGTTCTGATCCTAACTCCGTCTTAAAGCAGAAGTAGGTTTTACCAGCGATAATAACCTCCATTGTCTGTCCTCATGCTTCCTGCAGAATTTAAATGTCTCCCTGTTGTTTTCTTGGATATAAAGAGCTTCTTTGTTGCTGTTTTTTTTTTTTTTTGGTCACAAAGACGTTGTCCAACTCTACTATATTCCGATGCACACACTTCCACCTGCTAACCAACCTATGCACTGGCGGCAGCAAGGTTTTGAAGCACACTTCCCAGTAGGTGACCACCTCCGAGCCCGTTTCCAGTTATCCTGGAAATAATGACTGCAATCTGTTATTTAATATGAAAACTACATATAAAGATACACCAGGCAGGTATCTGCTTGATTTCCAAGTCTAAAAAAAAATGTAGAGTTGTACAATCTGGATTGGATTGTTGTACAATACATTAAAAAAAATTGAAGGCATGGTTTTGCTGATGCCTTGGTTGGCTAAAAAAAATCCAAAAGTAGGAATTTCAATGCTCCGTTTGGTATCCAAAACAAAATCATAAATTTGTTGGGTTTTTTTGTCGTCTTGATAAAAATCCGATTAATATATATATATATATATATATATATATATATATATATATATCAAAACTGAGGAGTATTGTTATTGTAATTTTTTTTCAAAGAAAGAAGCAATAACTAGTTTCATCACAAAATATCGTGATAAAAATCTAAGTCCACATTGGACTTATCCCTAATGAGGAATACTGTTTATTGCAGAACAGGAAACTTGTTCTTCAGTAAAACAACTGCCAGTAAAAACAAAACAACTAGTTAGTCTGAAGCAAAATACGCATTTTTAAAGAGCGAATATTCACTTTTGTTATTCATGCGCATTTCACTGCAATTTAAAATTTCTAATTAGAAGACAATTCTGACAGTATTTGCTTTTTGGTCGCAAGAGGCAGTGATTGCAAAAAGTCACTCACCCTGTACGGTGTCAAGTAGACGCTGCCCTTTTTGCTCTTTCTGAACGGCTCAGGCAGACGGTCCGCATCGCAGAAGACGAGCTCCACGTTATCATGGGACATCAACACGCTAGTGACGTAAACATACATTTACAATAATAATAAAAACAAAAAAAACACTGTACATAATGTATGTCAAAAATGTTTATGGCTCGTTTACAAGCCTCCAAATTAAAGATGGCTCAAGCTTCAGTTTGATAACCCTGCACTTGGAATTTTAAAGTTGAGACAGCTGGGTTTTTCTGTAGCTGTCCAGTTACTAAACATGGCCCTGAAATAATAGGATTAGGCCCTGATGCCATCTAGTGACAGACTGTACGGCGGTTTCTCCTGATGGGTTAATTACTACATTCCTGTATGTTCCAGAAGCTCCTATAAGGCAGAATTTACACCAACCCTGCTTTCTCTGCAAATGTTACGGCAGAAATTTCGTGTTATGGCCTAACAGCACAGCAGCCAGGTCAATCTTTTTTAAAAGCACTTTTAATAATCTGCTAGTTCATGTTTTTTTTTAATTACAAATATACCAAAGACCAATTGATACGTCACGTGCTTTCTAGCCTCCGTCCATAATTCTGAAATTCTAATACATTTGTAGCCGAGAAAACATTGACGCAATATGTGTTCATGCAGAGCCACAGTCCGCACAAGTAGCATTTAAACGCTAAACTACACGTATCCTGAAAGCAGGCTCGCGCTCCATGCTCTTTTCTTCTCTCTTCGTGTTCGCACGTGAAGTCTGTTTTGATTGAAGGCCATGTTTTGGTCACGAGAGCCGACCCAGAGCTGTCGAACGCGCCTCGAATTTTCCATGGCGTTGCAGCAAATAGTGGCGTATTTACGTGAAACTTCGTGTTTAAATAGAACAAAACAGCTTATTGAGCATTCTAAATCCACAGGAGCTACGTTTCTGCTCAGAATTTAAGGGTAACAATAAGTCAAATTGGGAACGTGTTCATTTTATTAATTTTTTTAAAAGGAATTAATAAGATACTGCGAATAACTACATGATGATGTTCGTTATTTACGAGGTCGACGCCGTGTTTCCACGAGTTTGCACTGTTCGCGTTTATACCGGGAGGGAAAAAAAGAAGATAGACTAGGCCGAGTGTGGATAACGGTGACTAAAAGCTAACGTTACCTCTCGCTGTTGTTGATGATGACTCCACCAGACTCTGAGTGGTTCTGGTTCAAAGTCATGATGTCGACCCTCCAGCGTCTCTCACTGCGAGAAACAGCTCAGCTGAAAAGGTATTCAGAGGTTTACCAAAGGGGGAAGAAAAGGGGGCCTCGGTAGCTGTCACAGTACGTTGGTAACGGTTGTTATGAGGCTGATGCTACAGCTGCACCTGCTTTTCTTCCGCTGTACGCTCAGGTGACGTCACGCACGCACGCACGCGCAAAAAAAAAAATGCGTACAGACAAACAAAAAAATATATATTTTTCTTAACGTAAGCCGAAAACTGTCATTTAATAGGACGCGCGAAAAACCAATTAATATTTCTTGATATTTTTGAAATTATTTCTGAAGGGTTGTATGACGTAAGCGGTGAGCTAACGTTGTCGAAGTTTCTACGGAGTTATACAACAAATGTAAAAATGTAGGTTGTCAACGACAGTCACTGCTAATTTTACCAACGACAGAGGAAAATATATTTATTTATTTAGCACTGCTGTTAAACAAGATATATTTTTGAAATACACCCTGTGGTATTAAAATGTTATCCTGGATGTATTGATTAAGCATGAGCACTGAAAGTCCAATTGTCAGACATTATAAATTCTGTTGTTTATTTAAGAGCTAGTGGGCTACACTAGACTACAAAATCGAACTGAATTGTCTGGAACACAACATAATTTATATATCAGTAACACTTTTCAGAATAAGTCCATGAACAGTTGATTGAGGAAGTGTGAGGGTGCCAAGATTGAGTATGAAACAGCATCTGCCAACGACCAGCCTTAATTCACTGCTGCTGTCAATACTAAGTTGGAAAATGACAATTTGTAAAAAAATAAAATAAATAAATTTTAAAAAACCGTCACAGTGCAAAACAGCTTATTTTCAAATATCCACAGCGTATATTATTGCATAAAAGCCAGATATTCTGGGAAACGTCTCAGTGCATGAAGGCCAAAATTGGAAACCACCGCTGAATGTTCAATTGGCAAACATTTCTCAATGCAAAATTTCAAGGAACTTTCATCTTTCACCACTGATTCTGCACAATATCAAGGTGGGTTCAGTGACACTCTAGCAATAAGAATAAAAAAAAACAAAAAAAAACACTTCTGGAAAATTCCAGAAGTGTGTAATTACATTAAATGAGGAAGTGGTTTTACACACCCTCCTCACTGAGCTATAAGCTGCGTTGTATTTATTTTTATGCCTTGAACTTTGTCCGATTTTATCCGGAAACGTCAACAAATACAAGAAAAGCAATAATTAAAAAAGAAGTTCAGCCTTTTTAACTCTGTTATCCCTAAATAATTTCCAGTGCAACTAATTGCCTAATTGTGACATGGCTAAGTAGAATCCATCTGTGTGAAATGTAATTTCATTATGAATCCTACTGTTCTGTGTCAGCCTGAGAGGTTTGTTAGGGAATATTGGTGAACAAACAGCATCATAAAGAACAAGGAACACGGCATATGTCAAGAAATAGAGCTATGGCAAAGAAGGTGAAGGTTACAGAACATAATCCCAAACTTTAAATATCTTCTAAAGTTCATCAGAGAAGTAGCCATTAGGTCCATGCGAACTTGGAAACTGTTGCAGAGATCTGATGGGTGAATAAGTTATGATTTCCACAAACAAGATGGAGGACACATCAAACATGTGGAAGAAGGTGCTCTGGTTAGATGTGACCAAAATTTGACATTTTATTTCCCTACATGCAAGCACTACACCCTGAACACACCAGCTACGTGGCAAAACATGAAGGTGGCGGCGTCATGCTGTGGGAAAACGTAACAGGGCGAAGGAAAAGGTAAGTTCATTTAATACATAAGATAATTTTTTTTTAAAATAAAGGAACACAAGTAAAGAAAGATGCAATAAAAATAGAAATATATGCAAACAAAAGTAGCTAAATTTAGACATCACATAAAAAGAAAGAAATTCTAAAACCGCAAATGGAAAAGAATAAATAACTTGAATGTAATATAAATGACCAGACCTAATGACAGGTATTGTCTAAAGGAGTTAGACAATACACACTTAAACAATAATAATAATAATAAAACAAATTAATTTTATTCCACTTTAGAATTATGAACCACTTCTTAACACATTAAAATGCAAAAAAAAAAAAAAAAACCTTAGCAAGTATTGGAAATCGACAGATCTTCTGTTTATTTTTGATAATTATCTGAAATTAGTCAACAAAAAGAGGAAGAAAATCATTAAGATAACTGACAAATTTCAATTCCTCACTGTCCTGTGGACCAACTGGTGTAACGGACAGCTCCTCCTTCAGCTTTATGTAATCTTGTGTGAGACAAGTTTTTCATCTGTGGTGGAGAGTCATCGGTTGAACCTTCCTACAACACGAGCAATTGCCAGCAGGTCAGTGGTGTGAATCTGCAAGTGCTGATTTCTTATGTGCAAGCGAAGCGAATCGAGCTCTGTAGTTTCCGATTTAGAGATGAAGGAGAGCGCTGGCTGAAGAAAACAAAACAAACAAAACAAAAAAAAAAACAAACTCCTAAGTCACAGCAGTCACTGACGTTACCAGCCTTAACAGGAAGTGATGACTTCCGGCTGCTGTGTGATAGTACATCGAAACGCGGCGCGCGCACACACACAGCTTCCCCATAACTCGCACACGGAGCACGCCAGCTCGCCAGGAAGGAGCCTGGTGATAAGATAGAAGCATCACCATGGCAGGTCAAAGTGGGCAGAACACCAGAAAAGGAGAGAACTTACTGCAAACACCTGAACAGGTAAAAAAACCCCTCATTTTAACAAAGCCGAAGTGTGTTTAACATGGTGTCTCAGTTTTGCAGCAGTGGGTCAGTTGCCAACTGGGTGGCTGGGGCTGAGAGCTGATGCTGATCAAAGCGATCAAGCCCTCTAACAACGTTGTTACCCAAAGATTTTCTTTTGGTTTTCAGTTTTAGTCACTTTTTTTCAGGTGATATTTCTGAGCAAATTGTACTCTTTGATAAAACTCGATGATAAAACGTCTGTCCAAACACTGAGTCATCGTCTCCTGATGGCTATTTTAAGGTCTGATGACTATTATTCACCGGGCTATTAGATGTATATTTACGTCAGACACTGTAAAACAAATCTCATTTGTGTCTCTTCGAACTTTCTGCTTTGTTCTGTTGCTAACTCATCTGAAGGAGAACACCGTTTGATGAGTTAAAAGACCTTTTTGTTGCTTTGTGGAAAACACTCTGAGGCAGCTGTTTTTGCTACGGCATGTGCATGAAGAGGCTGCGTCCAAGCGTGTTTGCATATCTATACTTCCAATGTGAGATTTCCCGTTCAGTTCAGCTGTTTACTTTTCCCCCCTGATTTGAATGTTAAGGCCCCTCATGGTCGCCTTCATGTCATTTTCATAATCAACCATAGAGGAAGTGCCTCTCTGACAGGGAGGCATTATTAGAAACACGAGAATAACTTGATTACTTTTTAAAGCAGGGACACGTGTAGCAACAAAATGTCGTGAACCTCAATTTCTTCTGATTTTAGCTGCTTCAGGAAATTTTTCTATGAGCATTGTTATTGTTTTTCAGGAAGATGGCGCATCAAGACACAGGCAGGTAAGTAAGATGAGATGACATTTAAACAGTATTTCATCAGTACTATGATTGTGGATGGTCATACTAAGTTAAACAGACGTTTGATTGACTCCCACGGATGACAAACACTTTAAGGGACAAACAGAAATACACTGTAAAAAACAACAACATACAGTCATCGTAGCTATAGTCTGTTTCTAAGAAATGGTTCATTGTGTACCAAGTAACTTTTGTCCTGCAATAAAATTACAAGAATATGCGAATAACGCACAGTGTCAAAGGTCATCGACACAGAAAGCTAAAGAACTAAATTGAGGCGGAACCGTTGCTATTGGCTAGAAAGAATCCCAACCCAGAAAACATCTATAGGAATGACTGTTGTCAAAATGGAAAAAGTACAGTTTTGCCTCTAAGTTTATATATCCTGGCTTTTTGGCCCATTTTTCAGATATGAATGATGGTTTGATTAAAAAAAAAATCTGCCTGACACTCTTGGTTAGTGGTTGGGTGAAGCTATTTATTGTCAAACTAATGTGTTGGCTTTTTCTAAATCACAATGACAAGAGGAACTGCTCAAATGACCCTGATCAAAGGCTTACATACCCAAGTCCTTAATAACATAAATTCCACCTTTAACACCATGACAGCTTGAAAGTGTTTCGTGCTTGTCTGAGATAAGACATTTGTAAATTTCCCGTGTGGTCTTGCATGAACTGCATGTTTGAGTGATTTAATGATACTGAGGCCAGAAGACTTTCCTACTGTAGCCAATGACAGCTTGGCTTGGTCCAGTGTTTTGGATCATTGGTATGCTTCTGCGAATTTCTCCTTTGGTATTGTGTGATAACTTGCATTCATCAATTTTCTCCAAAATTCCAGTGCTTCCTGTGCTAACACATACCCCCACCATCAGTTATCCACTTTGGTGTTTTATGGTTTGAATCCTGTACTTTTATTGGGCATCTTGAATCTGCTACATCACTTTTTAAACAAGTTTTTTTTTTAAGTGTGTTGGCTGATAAATATTTATTGTTTTGTTTTTGTCCCCTGCATCCAGACCAATTTTCCTACCAGTTGTGTCTGAAATTGTTGATAATTCTGCGACTCAGTTTCAACAGACTCCCACATTTTCCCCTCGTGTATCAAATAGTTTATAAATGCGATGCATCAGACCACTTCTACAAGGTTATGCAAATATTTGGTTTGAGTCAGTTGGGCGGTTTCTCTTGTCATTACGATTTAAAAAAGAGCAAACACAACGATAAAGGTCTTCAACACTAAGTTGCATTGAAAAGAAGCAGTAGCCATTGAAACTGATACTCTGCCTGGGTATGTAAACTTTTGAGGAGAACTGTATGAGTCAGCTCAGTAGATGTCAGAACATTTATTAGATATGTAAAGACACAACTATAGAGACATCTATACTCAATGTAAGAATTAAGGTGGACAGGTACCAGATGTTGGTGGTTTCGTCCCATCCATGTCTGTCTGTCCGTCCGTCCATCATCTAATGGATCATATCCGTGTAGGGTTGTGTGGGCGCTAGTCCCTGTTATGGGCCACTGTGATTCAATCAGTAGAGCAGATATATTACAAACTGATTGTGGGTTTGATTCCAGCTTCCTCCTGTCACGCATTGATGTGCACTTGAGTATGGTACACCGTTCTGCATATGTATGACTGGGTGTATGTGGCTCTAGAGCGGGGGTAGGCAATCCCCATCCTCGAGGGTCGGTGTTCTGCAACTTTTAGATGTGTCTCTGCTTCAACACACCTAAGTCAAATAACTCTGGAGCACTGGGGAGGTAATTCATCCGTTTGGTTGAAGTGTGCTAGACCAGAGACACATCTACGAGTTGCAGGACACCGGCCCTTGAGGACTGGGATTGCCCACTCCTGCTATAGAGTGAAGTGCTTTGTGAAGAGCCACATATACATTCAGTCCATCTATCTCCAGAAGTCTTTGGTGAAGAGGAGGTGGATAAGCTGGACACGTGGTGTGAACATAACCACTTTCTCAATGTCTACAAAACCAAACACTTGATTTGTGACACATAGAAGTGTAGGAGACTGTAACCGTAACTATAGATGAAGTGGAGACTACCAAGAATTTTAAATTGCATTGAAGATGTAGTTATCGCTTCTGTCTTAGCCTTGCTGTGGAGGAGGAGCCATAGTTAGTAGCTGGATCAGTTTAGGGCAAAAGAAGGGTGTTTTGTCCAGAGCGTCTGTATGGTTCCACTCCTGTAGATTGGCTTGAGACCAGCGTGGCCAGACCTTTGAATTTTCTGATAACCAATCCAAACGAGCAGAAAAGCAGTGCTTTACAGTGGGCTACGTCGCTAGGGAAGTGTTAGCATGGGTACAAATTACGAGTATTGTTTGTCACAGACAGCAGATTCTGCCGGTGTGCTTGTTATCTGTCAGCCATCCTCAGAAAGAAAGACTGAATTGGTGAGGAGACTTGGCCATCAAAAGGAGAGATAGTGGAACCTGCCACTGTGTTGATATCAACCAATCACAGACAGCTTTGTAGAAAACCGTGTTGCTGCATTGAACAACCAATCTTCTTGAGTGGAGTGACATTTTTATCATTTCTATTTTTAAATGGTATGTCAATACAGTGATAATGTGAGACTGTGGTATCGTTCATCAATCAACCATCTCATTCCAAAAAAAAACCAGACTCTATTACAAAATATACCTAAAACTTAGGATTACAATTTTAAGTTACGGAGTAGGATTAAAAGTTTGACAGAAACTGTTTTTCTGTCTCAACAGTTTTCCCCAGTCCATACACGTAAACTCGGCTTTACAAGGAGACAGAGAGACAGGAGGGTGAGTGACACAATGTCTTAAGACTAGCCTTGGCCTCTATAGGCAGCAAACCGCTCTTTTTGTCGTTCCAGGATTTAAAAGAAGATGAAAATCCGGAGGCCAAAGCCAGACGACACAAGGAGATGGAGGTACTCTCGTCTCTTTGTTTTATCTGGAGGAAAACTGTATCGTCACCACCTGAACCGTCGCTAAGTTTGACTTCTGTCCATAGCTGAAGCCAATGTATAAGGAGCTGCTGTACACCATCGCCCATAAGATGGGTAAACCAGCGTCAGCGGAGGTCTTCACAAACAGCCAGCTCCACCAGTACCTAAAGGAGGTAATCTCCCTTTAGCACGTAGCACAGGGCATGGTACGCTGATGACTGATGGTTCTTTCCTTTCCATCTACCAGGCTTTCACTATGACAGATGAGGAGCACATCGCTCTGATGGAGAAAGTACAGAACACAGAGGTGAGAAAAGGAAATCACCATGCTTTTGTTTTCCATTCAACAAACCGTTTGAGAACCAAACATCTATTTATAGATTTTGTATGAAATATCTTAACTTGATGTTAGCAGGAAACCGAGTCATTGGCATTGTTTCTAAGTGTCTGACATAACATGAAATCCCCAACAGCCGCCGGTATACTGCCTGATGGTCACCGTGAAGGAAGCTAAAGAAATTCTAGGAAAAGACGTCAGTGGTGAGTTCTGCTCTACAATGATCTTTGCATCTCTTAGAATGGTCTCATAACAGAAAACAGTTACTGCAAGTGAGTTTATGGATGGAAGGATGGATGAATGATAAACTGCTTTATGGGCTGGAACAGGTTAGTTTGCTAATTTCAGCTTTATTGCCATTTGAGATCCACTTCCTGTGGTCTCATTAAAAGATGTTCAACCTGTAGGAAAAGTAGGACAAACAAATGTATCACTTGAAACTTTCTATGACCTTGGTATACCTTCATTACTGGCCCACGTCAAGTCGGGAATGGAGACCTCCTCCTGAAGTACTGAAGGACTCCTTCTTCTTTGTGTGACTAAAGTTCAATCTTTAGGAGTTTGGCTTGTATGTTTGTATTTTTTTATTTTTTAGAAAATCTTTTTTTATGGTTTATGGTTCCGTGTGCCTGACGAGATATTAGAGAAATAATTATCTAAAAAAATAATCTTTCAAAACTATATTCATTATTTCAATGCAATCAGGACATTTATATGATACGACCAAATGGCCTCAAACAAACCCAAAATGTAAACTCTAGTAAACTGATTAAAGTGATGGTTTATAGATTTACCGGCTTCTTACAAATGAAGTCTTAGCCATCTGGTCTGCTTGTAGGTCCATGTCAGAAGCTTTCTTCTTAGTGCTCAATGTTTTTTCTCAGCAAATGTATACTTTAGCTTAATTTTCTATAACATCTCAATGAATCCAAGAGTTTCCAAGTGTCACTATTCTAGCAGACATTTTTAATGAGTCGCATAATAAAATCAGGATTTTCTTTTTATGTAGCACAGCATATTTGATAGAAACGTGAAGAAATGTCTAGTCAGACGTTGAAACTTCTACGTTCCAAGATAAAAAAAATAAATAAACCAAAAGCTTCTTGCTAACTCAAGAGTTTATAGAAATCCAATATGGCCGCTGTATGTTTAAGTAATAAAGTTGATTTGCTTTGTACCTCACAAAATTATTAACCCAAAAGTGGCTGTACAACCTTTAGTGTTTGAATACATAAAATGCAAATAAAAACACTGTTAGCTTGAATTGCACAGGTTAATTAGCTTTAGTTAATTAGCACAATGTTTAGCATATTCCACTGTTTTTTCTTTTAATACTAACTCAGAATTACAATTAATTAACGTGGTACTTACCTTGTAAATAGTTGATGCCAACTGTTATTACTTACTACTAAGCACTACACTATCATTGGTGGTGCTGAAGCTAGGTTTTATTTTGCTCAGTTTGCTAGCAAATTTGCACCTAGCTTGTGCCAGGCTAGATTCCCATTTGTACTCAGTGCTGCCTTAATTCTTAATGGTGTGAATTCAAAATATGTAGCTGACCACGTTATAGCTAAATTTTTACCCCAATACTTAAATGGTCATATTTAAGTTTCCTATTTGTAGCTAACAGGAATGTGGACTTCTGCTGCTGTAGCCCATCATCAAGTTTCACATTCAAAGTCACTTAAATCTTTAGGGTAAAATGGCTTGTTGTTCATCTTAAAAGTAAGGATTTAAATGTGCTTCCTTCAGGTTTTAGTGACCCTTACTGCCTCCTGATGGTCCTGGAAGAGGAGGAGGAAAAAAAGAGCAGCAGCGCAAAAGCCAAACCCAGCAAATATGTGGTAAAGGGCACAGTATCACATGAGAAAATCTACCAAACCGATATCAAAAAGCAAACCTTGAACCCCATTTGGAACCAAACCTTCATACTGTGAGTTCACGTTTGTGTCACGTTTCTGATCAATTACAGAGAGTGTTTTTTTTTACACCTACCATTTCTTTCTTCTTTAGAGAGTTTGTACATTTGGCGAACACCACTTTCCACCTTGAAATGTGGTAAGAAGAGCAAGAAAAAAAGCGTCGCTTTGCTAGTTTTTATTAAACTTTCGCATATGTTCACTTTCTGCTCTTCCGCTGCAGGGATAAGGACGAAGAGGTGTCTCTCACTCAGAAACTGGAAGAGATCAAAACCAACTTAAATAGTTTAAGAAGGTATTAAACTGTTCTGTTTTGAATTGACATATTTTAAATGACTAAAAACATAATACATAGCAAGTATTACTGTTTTCTAATCAATGCTCTGCTTAGGATGATCAAGGAGGCCAAAAAGGAGAAAGGCACAGATGACTTTTTGGGAAACATTGTGTTAAGACTACAGGTAATAAAAACGTTTAATTTACTCCCTTATTTTACTGTGGATGTCGGTTCAGTCTTAAAAACCAAACTGTCATAACATTTAGGATCTCCACTGCACTGAGGACAACTGGTACAAACTGGAGCCCAGAACGGAGACGTATCCTAATCGCGGCCAGTGTCACCTCTTCCTCCAGTTCATCCACAAAGCTGTAAACGGATTCCCTCAAATCTTAGCTGTTGGAACCTTATCCCACATAGGATTTGGCACAACTGCGACTAGATTTTTTTGCAAAAGTGTTTATACCCCATGAACTTTTTCACATTTGATCAAATGACCTGTTCTGCAAACTTTAAACTAGGCTAATTAATTATTCTCATCTGACCCTTCATTAGTTATGAATACTTTTTTTTTTTTTTTTACCAGGTACTCTAAACCTTTGTGTGTTTTTGTGTCATTGGCAGAGAGACGGGACTCTGAGCGCCGGTCGCAGTGCCTACACCAACTACTGTGGGATTCTGCAGCAGTTTGTCCAAGCTTACATTTCAAAACAACAGGTGCAACACACTTTCTCCCTGTGCTGTTTTGAATTCTGGCTTTCTTTCTTCTTCTTTTTTAACTCCATTCTGATGTTTTCTCACGCAGAGCTCCGCTCCGTGGAAAGGCGCGCTGTGTGGCGAGGCTCAGACCCTGCTTGAACTCTACGCTACGCAAAACGACCTCTCTCCTTTTCTGCAAGACCTGGCGTAAGCACCACGTTTTCCTCTAATAGAGTTTAGTGATTAGGCAAAATGTCAAGCCAGTACTGAATTTTCACGAAGTCAGCCAAGACCAATATTTGATTTATTTGAGATGTATGCAATCGCCTTTTGCCGTGCAATCGTACGGTTTGGGTTCGAAGACCGCCGAAAGACAAACTTCTCTTGAAGCCACTTTGGCCTTTCACAAATCAATCACTTGATTTGACCTTGTACTGTTGTGACAAATGCCTTCATCAGAGATGTCCAAAAAAAAAAAGTTAAAAAAAAATGACTTTTTTATGCTCTGATGTAAGGTCTGTCTAACAAGATGTAGATACATTAAAATCTTTTTAAACCGGTAAATGCACAATATAACAAAGGCACATGTCTTTAATGCACCATGTTTCTTTGCTGTCATTTCGAAACATCCTCACCGCGACCCAACCAGCCACTAATCTCTGCCCCGCTATGACATGTCTCAATATCAGCCCTGCAGTAGCGCTCCCAGAACTTTTTCATAGAGGTAGCCAGGCCATAAAACATTTTAAGAGGGCACAGCTAAAATAATATTTTAAATGAATTAACTAATTTATTTTTGGGGGTCTTGCATGTATGTCTTTCTATGACATATACATGATTCTCTGAGGTGGTCAGCATGTTGTAATGGGGGCCACAGCCTCCTCTGTGCCCCCTCTCGGGGGCACCACTGCAGTCATGATGAATTGGGTTAAATTCCACTTGACTGTCGTTTTATGCTCCTACCCTCGTCTGTGTTCCCTAAATGGTTTGAGTAAATACAGAAAAAGTGTGAGTGATACTGTACGTTGTCTCCACTCTTCTAGCCACAAAAAATTAGAACTGATCCTTGTTTCGATCGCAATTTCTGTACAAATTGAGAACTGGTAAATCATATGATCTTGCAGGTAAGCAAGCACACTCATGCCAACTTGGCTGCTGTTTCTTTCAATGCTCTTTTATTCCTACGCTACGTGGAGTTCACGTGTGAGTTAGCAACATTTTGTTAGGACAGGTCACACCAAAGATGTGGCCGTTCTTGAATGACTGGAGCCGCAGGTTGTGAAAGCTCACTTCAAAAATTCACCTCTATCACTTTACTATAACATTAACTGGACTGGTTTTGGTTTGAGCTGTTTAAATCGAGCCTGTTCTGAAAAAACGGTTAGCTTGCCTCCCTTCACGGGAACTGCTCCCTGAAAAGATACTTTTTAAAAGATCATATCCTTATTTTAAGATCACAGATTTTAAAATTGGAATGGTTTCCCCCCCCCCTGCTATACATCTTGTGCTGGGAATATTTCACACAAAATGTTGTGAAATAATGTCGATGTCAAATTTATTTCTATAGCGCTTTAAAAACAGGATTCAAACTGCACCAAAGTGGTGTACAAAAATGATAATAAAATAAGTTGATGAAAATAAAAATAAAAATAATACAAGACAAAAATATATGTATAACGTTAAAATAATAAGAGTAATAATAAGTAAAGAAATAAAAACTTCACTAGCAGCAGTTAGTGAAATAATTCTAAGTAACCTGTCAACAACAGAGCTTAGCTATAATAAAATGTGTTGCGTTTCTGTCATATTCCTGCTCTTAACAAGTGTGATTGTGCTTACTCCTGCCAGGAAGTGGGTGGCTTACAGTAAACTGTACCAGAGCTTGGAGGTGGACTCGTCTGTGCTGTTCCATCAGCTCACCAGCATAGAGTACCACTGGCATCAGCAGGAGCTTCCCTACCAGCAGGTAGGTACACACGCACAACATAACAAGAAAAGATTTTAAACATTTAGCGCACATTTGTAACTGATTTCACAGTTCCAAGTTACAAAGAAACTAATTGCACGAGTAGCTTGCTTGAGTTATCACTTGCAGACGTGTGTTTGGTGTCGGAGCTCAGGGGAAACTAGAAGTTAAGATTTCAGCACAGATGAGGGTTGTGTAAGGCGCCTCTTTCTGTTGACAGAAACAGGAACTTGGGGATTCTCTTCACGGCTTCCTGCAGTACGGACTCTGTTTGGTTTCCAAATACAGAGACATCTTCCCCCCGACTCCCAGTGCCACTCCGAAACTACACACACTCCTCAGGTATGTCTCCCTGACATCCGTCAGGTATGCCTGGAAAACACACACACTCGTGTGTTTTAATTATGAGCCCCATTTAATGAAATAAATGATTTTTTTTATTTTTTATTTTTATAATTAATGCAGGATCTTGGTCCAGATCTGTAAGACTCAAGCTTTCCAGAAACAGAACCCGGCCAACTTTGAGCTTCACGAAGGCGTCCACGATGCCATAGAGGTGGAGCATATTTCCAATTACATTTTATGGTTCACTTTTACTTTTATGGAAGTTTATCAAATCAAATTAGTGATTTTTATACCAGACAGGCACAGAGGAGTGGTTTACCATCAAAAAGGGGTTGCATCAGCCGATGACCAAGGTAAAAAAAAAAAAAAAAAAAAGACACATCACTTTACCGAAGCTCAAATACACACAATAAAAATGTGTTGGTATTCTCTTTTTTAAGGGGGATTTTTAATGTACTAAAGCTGTATGGCAAGCTGATTTATATCACAATAATGTCTAGTTAAAATGACCTTTTGTCTGATAGCTGAAACATCCGTCATGCAGAGCAAGAGGGATGACGACTGGGCCTTGCTAAAGTCTCCACACCCCTTTGATTTCTCTTTGCCTTTTTCATCACGTTGCAGTTTTCTGTGATAAACCAGCACAAGGTTCATCACACACCGCAAAACCACAAGACCTTGCCGAGTATTTTTAATCTAGTTTCTAGTGCAGATGCCTTTGGACACTGACAAATAACATTTCGTTATTGTTTTAAGTCAATAATTGCTCCAATATTGATGAAAAGCTTCCAGTTCCATTGGCAGATTATTTCACTTATGACATGAGGAAAATGTCTTGACATAAGTGAAATAATCTTAATCAATATTAAGGAATTGTTGTCTCAAAACAAATTTGTATATCCAACTTGTAAGTTACTTGAAAGTTAGTTTTGAGTTATTTAAAGTGCACAAAGACATTTGCACCAAATACTTGGTAAGATTTTGTGTTTTTGCAGCGTCACTGTGAAGCAGCGGCGAAGTGATGGTTCTCCATTCTTTTACCAATGAAAAGCAGTATGTTTTACTATATTTCGGAATTACTTTTGCATAGAATTGATCTCTGTTCTGACTAACAAGCACACGTTTGCGTCTGCGGAATCTGACGAGAGCAGTGTGGGAGTGAAGCTTGACTATTATGTTGCCGCGCAAACGCAATTTCTGCACTCTGCTGAAACGCAGGACCTGACAGAGATCGGGAGCGCCCTCTCTAGGCTGATTGCGGAAGTTCGGGAAGACATAAGACACAACAAGGACGTGTGGAACCGAGTTTTCTTCAGGTGAGGCAAGAGATTTTGTTTTTTGTTGTTGAAAAAACTGTCTGCAAATCTGCCAAACGTTTTTGATAAAACACGCGTGAAGTGTTTCGCTCCGATATTGATCAGTTGTTCTCTTCACCGCAGTGCTGTGCAAGTCGATGTCTTCACTGTTGTCTACCAGAAGTTTGACTCCTTGGTAAGCTGCAAATGGAAACGTGATAAAGTTCACGTGACTCGCCGCGTTTCCTCACTTTTCACGGCTCTTGTTCTCCACAGCTCGCAAAGGAAGTGAAAGCAACCCTCTCCATAATGGAGGACCAAATGGATCAGAACCTCTCCAAAAGCCTGTTTCCCGTTTATCTGAGCTTGCAGGCCATCCACAAAGACAAGGCCTTCCTGCAGAAAAGGTCTGAAATCATCACAGATTCTATTATGATGTGTGTGGTTGTTTTTTTTTTTTAAATCTAACCTAACAACTGGTGTTAGATGAATTTCTTCAGGGTTTTTTTTATTATTCTTATGCTGTCATTGAATTTGTTCACAATTATCTATTACTATTTAATAATCGCGTGATGCAATGGAGGAAACTGGTTGCAATGGATTGCATTAGGGGAATCAGAGTAAAGGGGGTTGAAAACAAAATAAAAGTGCGTCACATGATTTGTGACGTACTGATTTTTCCATTATGTTTTCATACATGTAAACGGCCAATTTATTATCATGTGCTCTTTGTGTTGAAAGAAAGGCCGTCATGGTGTCTAGAAACACAAGAGTTAAAAGAGAAAATGCTATGCAAGAAGACTCAGCCACAGAATAAAAGATAAATGAAACAAATATTTATGTTGTTGTTTTTTTTTTTCAGGGGATTACTCCAGCTGACAGACTTTCATGAAGGTTTCCGGGACGCCCTGCCGTACTGGCTGAACCAGGCCTTCAGCACCACTCAGGACCGGGTGGTCAGGGCGGTGCAGGTTGACCAGGTAACACGTCTTTGATGGTGGGCGATATATGGCTCACCGACCGCCGGGGGCGGCGTAAGCATCGCGCGCAGGGTGCTATAACATTAATGTTTTAAAACAGGGGTCTCAAACTCCAGTCCTCGAGGGCCGCAGTCCTGCAACTTTTAGATGTGCCTCTGCCTCACCACACCTGAACAGAATAATTAGGTCATTAAGGCTCTGGAAAACTGATCTACACAAGGAGGAGGTCATTAAGCCATTTCATTCCAGTGTTTTGTACCTGTGGCTCATCTAAAAACTGCAGGACTGCGGCCCTTGAGGACTGGAGTTTGAGACCCCTGTTTTAAAAGGAGCAGAAGGAGGCGCTTGCGCCACTGCTAGCGGCGGAAGCTACTAGCGGAAGTAGCTTAGCTCTACTTCCGCAGAACTACAGTATATCCCAGTTCTGAACTAAACCCAGCTTGTTGTGCTCTCAGCTGCAGCCGCTGCAGGTCGGCGCGGTCCCCATAAAGCACAGCTCCTCAGCCGTGGACCTGGTGGCCTGCATCCAGCCAATCTGCCACTTGTGGGAGCAGCTGTCGTGGCCTGACCCCGAGGAGGCCTTCATGCTCATGGTCAAACTCACCGAGGTGCAACTTTTATAGAAAGAAAAATATGTTTGCTTTTTAAAAAAAATAATAATAATTTAAACATATTTGTTAAAACCATCACAAACGACCAATCAGAGCCAGCTATGAATGCTAAAGCTAGTCGGCCACCAACGACTAAGCCTGTCAAGCAATTAATCACATAATAAATGTAGCTGAGCTATATCATTTACATTCTGATGATTAATATTTTTCAAAGGGCAATTTTGTTTACAGCTACATCATGAATCGTTTTATTTATGGTTCCAGTTGTGTGTGGTTTTTATTTCCGTTTTATTTCTTGTTTTTGCTTGTGTTTTTATTTTGGATATTTAAAGTATCTTCCAGTTCCAGTGTGGAGTGGTTCTGTAAAAAAATTTTAAGAGGGTAAATGTACATTATTAAGCCATTATCAATATATTAATTGAAAATGGTCTAAAAACAACTATATTATTGTCCAACGGAATAATTACTGGGACAAATTATCGTCCAATAAAATTCGTTATTGACGACAACGGTTTTTGTGTAACTTTAAGTTGTTTCGCTGGCCGTTAGCACATTTAGCAGTACGCACATGATGCTGATTGTCAGCGCTGAGACACCCCCTCCTGGCTCTGATTGGTCGCTTCTGATCGCATTTCTTCAGACGGCAATAGTAGATTATTTGTCTCATACCAGATTCTCACGGTGACATTTTTAATAAATGTGTAATAAAAAAAGAAAAGAAAATCGTTTTTGTAAAAGTTACATGCTGCGGCTTTACAGCTGTTTTATGCAACTGATTAAATTAAGTAAATTTCTACTTATGTTTCCAGGATGTTTGTAAGATTGTAGTGAACTACTGTCACCTCCTAAAGGAGCGGGTCCGGGTGCTGTCTGAGAACTCGGACCACAGCATTGCCATCAACATGGTAGCCGAGCACATCTTCACTCGTGTTCGTTTAGAAACTTTTCTGCACATTTTCCTCCGTGTGTCTCAGGTGTTTTCTTTTTCTTCTTCTCCTTCCCCTTCCCCTGCAGCTGTGCGTCGTAGTGAACGACCTGGAGCACCTGCGCTCGGTGCTGACCCGCCTTCCCGCTCAGCTCAACTGGGAGGTCCTTCGCGTCCGCACCGAGAGCGTCATAGGGCAGAGCCAGTTTGAAAACACGCTGCATTCCCAGCTTCAGCAAGCCAAGAGCATCCTCTGCAAGGAGATCCGGTCAGCGCTCGACACTCTGGGGAGACAGGTACGCCGCAGGTCACGCGCTTCAGTGTGTTCCGTTGGGACTTCATGTGACGAACCCACACGATGAAGTCCTTCACGATTCGGACGTGTGACGAAAACGAATCGCGGCTGTAGACGGTTTGCAAGTACGAATCTGAAAGCGTGGCGTGGATTTGCGTTTGAACCCCTTTTCTCTGATATTCAGACAAAAAACAAAGTAGAAATTTATGACTCAGGTGTGAGAACTTGCCGACAAACCAGTTAATTGTTGCGCACTCGCGGAAGAGTGTCTTGACACAAGCAATATTTAATCTTGTTTTGACAAAAAAAAAGAAAAAGAACAACTGTTTAGTGGAAACTGGACATCATCCTAAATACATCGTCTCAGGACAACATCCACTGGAAAAACACATCTTACCAAGTACTTTTGGTCAAGTTTCTAGTGCAAATATCTTAGTACACTTGAAATAAGGCAAAACTAACTTGCAAGTAACTTTTCAGTAACAATTAAGAGTTTGTTTTTAGTCAATAATTCCCTAATATTGATGATGAAGAGCTAGTGATATATTGGGATGGGAAGTGAAAATAAGTGGATCGGTGCGTCCCAAATGCTTTTTGTCGACAGAAATCTGAAGACCTGAGACTGGGGTGGAGGCTCACCTCTCATCAAGACAAGTCAGAATGGCCTAGTCAAAGTCCCTTGACTTGAAAGATATGTGTCACACCGTTCTGATTTAAATTTTTTGTTTTAAGAAGAAAAAAAAGGAAAGCTATGCATCATTAGCTTCACTTCACACTCTTGTGCTGCTTCTTGTCGGTTTTTCGCAGACGATCCCTACAGTTCAGACTGAGGTCTGTGGTTGTAATGTGAGAAAACGGGGAAAACCTTTCAAAGGCAGTGTTTGTGAAAGAAACGTGCTTGTTTTTAACCTTCCTGAGCTGAATGAAATCAAAAGTAAACCCGGCTCCGTCTGCGCTCTCAGTTAAACACAGACATCGAGACTCACGTCAGGAGCATGTCCACCAGGCGGAGGATCCCCTCCAAGTCCACAGAGGACGTGAGTCTGCTCCTCGTTACGATACTTTCTTTCTTATTTCTCTCTCTCTAACAGTCAGCTGCTCTTCTCCCTTCATGTCGCTCCTCTCCTCCTAGGCTGCAGCCCCTCTAATGCGCTACCTCGAACAGGAGCTTAAGTACATGAATGAAAACCTGGTTCAAGAGAACTTCAACAGGTGCTCCGCTGACTCGTCTCCGTCAAACATTGCCAAACCGCCTCCTTTTCGTCCGTTGATCCCTTTCTTTAAACATCGATTTGTGTTTTTTGTTGTGTTTTTTTCCCCCCTCTCCCGTGACCAGCCTCCTGACTCCGTTGTGGCAAAACTCTGTGAAAATTCTTTACCAGGTTTCCAACCAGCATTTGCAGCAAGAAGGGCTCATGGTGTTCTGCCAGAGGCTGCTGTACACGCTGCAGGTTGGCTTTTGCCGACAGAGCTCACTCCCCTCTTGGTAGTCGTCTGCCGCAGCCTCACGGCGTGTGTCCTCTGTTTTTAGTGTCTCGAGCAGTGTTTCCACGCCGACGGAAACGGACTTCCTGAGAAGGCGTTGCACTCCGACGAATACAAGGTGAGTTCCCCTTGGACGCCGGCAGCTGAGTTCTCTAGTATTTCATTGAAATGTAATCAATCCAGGTCCGTTGTCTGTCTGTTGAAAAAAAAATAAATAAAAATTAGGTAGAGCAGTGAAAAGGCTTGATTTCTGTGATTTCCTAATGCTTGAACAGAAGCTGAAGGCTCACCTCACTCACCACTCGCTGACCAGCCACCAGCTCATAGAGAAGTTCTTTAAAAGGAAAATATCAGAGCAGGTGAGTTATTTATTTAAAAATATGAAATGTTGGATATTTCAGATAACTCCTGTGAGAGTTCTTTTTTCACGCTTTATTCTGCTTCAACCGTCTCGCAGAGAGATTACCAAGGGGAAAAATATGGAGCGGTCACCCTCCTCACATCCTACAGGAGGTCCGACCAGAGGCTGCACATCGAGGTGCTCAATGCAGTCAGCCTCCTGCCAATGGACTCCAATGGTACACCACAACAATCACAGCTGTGCACTGGCTTCCTTAAAGTATTCAAACACCTTATTATTGATTTGTAAAGCAGCTCTAGCTCAGGGAGTTTGTACGGGGGGAAAGCCTGTCAACGGCAATTCCGGGTCAAATGTTCAGATTTAAAGGGGACCTATTGTGCAAAATTCACATTTTGTATGTTTTTGTACTTCAGTTTGGATTTCTACTGCTGCTAAGAACAGCTCAAGCCGTTGTTTTGTGTTTTTTTTGTTAGTTTTTTTGCAATGAGTTAATGTTCTTTTTGGTGTCTGAAAAATGAGCCATTTCAAAAACTAATTGAGCCAGAGTTGTTAAGTAGCAACCCAAGCCGAGCTCCGCCATGTTCGGTGCGCTGAGCAATGGCTACTGGAAAAGACAAATGTTTTGTTGTTGACTTTACCATCCAGAATCCACTTGCTGCATTCTTGTCGGTTGCGCAGGAGGCTCCACTTCTGCTTTTCAAAGATGCACGGTTGTATGATCGCGCATCCGTTTGCAGCCATTTTCACGTGCTAGTGTAAACGTTGGTTAGCGGGGGGCGTGGCTAGCAGTTTATTTGAATTTAAAGTGACAAGAGGCCCTGAAACAACTCAAGATAGGCAGAACTGTGCAGACTAAGATCTCATTTTCTAAGAATAATTTTGTCCAAGAATTGCTATGAACTTGTTTTGTATAGTCCATCGATCTATCCTAACCTGTTCAAGGAAGAGGTCACCTTTACACTATCAAGTGCGTGTTTAGGGTTGTCCTCATGAATGGTTTTTCACAATAATGTTTAAATTTAAAACAGAAAAAGTTGGAGCGGAGTGTGAATACTTTTCCACGGTCGATAGATAAATAAAGAAAAATGCTTGAGACCCCTACCTACATGACCTGGTGCTTTGATGCTTTCCAGGCCTCAGCGACCCGTTTGTGCGGCTGTGCCTGGAACCCAACCACGTCTTCCCCGAGATAGAGCCGCGCTGCACCCAGTACAAAAGCTGCGATCTCAACCCCCTCTTCGACGAGGCCTTCGATTTGTACGTCTCTCTCTGCACAAACACAAAATCTCACAAAGTATTCCGGCCTAGTTTCTACTGCAAATATCTTGGTATAGTTGAAATAAGACAAAACTGACGTACAAGTAACTTTTTATTCAGATATAGGAACTTGCTTTCAGTCAATAATTCCTTAATATTGATGGAAAAAGTACCAGCTCCACTGGCAGATTACACTTCGCTACTTCTTTATTGCTTCCCGTGGGATTGTTTTAGAGGTCAATTCCCCCGCCGACTTGTTCTCTGTATCGCAGCCTGGTTTCGCTGGATCAGTGCCGGACTCCAGGAGCGTGCTTGGTCATCACGGTTCTGGACCACGACACCTTGAGGCCAGATGACTTTGAGGGCGAGGCGTTCCTGGCCCTCGAGGTCGTACCTGGAGTTTCAGAACAAGAAGGAGAGAAAGTCGACTCGCAGATGGACTCAGCACCCGAGAAGATACGCCTGCCTTTGACGCACCCTAAACCTAATGGTAAAACGTTTTTTTTTTTTTTTATCATTTAATAAAGGAGTGGGATTAAAAAACATGGCAGGATACCTTGCTATAGCTTATAAGCATTCCCTTTAACCTTCACTGTATCTAGCATTAAATTCAATCTGTTCTCCTAATTTGTTGTAGATTCAGGAGGAACAATGTCTTGTTTTGGTTTAAACTTTTGGTTGTTATTATTAAAGGGGCAGTATTATGTAAAATAGACTTTTTTGAGCGTCACATCTAAAAAAAAAAGAAAAAAAAACGTAATTTCCCTGCTGGGATGAATAAAGTACTTCTAAGTTATAATGTTATTCCCTCATCAAAAACACACCTGTAGTGTTGCTTTGACTCTTTCATGCATGTTTGAGAAATCCTTTAATCTCCATGGCAACCAGGTGTTTTTTTTTAAATCATTTAATAAAGGAGCGGATTAAAAAACATGGCAGGATACCTTGCTATACACAGCTCCTCCTCAATGCTGCAGTTTCCAAGCCTCACAGCTTCCCCCACTCGGCTCCTTCAGACTAGCCAGCAGCAATTAGCAAACACCTGGTGGAACTGAGCGTCTGCTGAGCTCATCATACATGTTACTTCTCAGTGAAACTGTGGTAAAAACATTGTTGAAGGGTTATTAGAGGAGCCATGTTGGAATGACTTACAGAAAGTAGAGTTTCAGGAAGAGCAGGAGTTTGTTTTTTTTAAAGCGACAGGCCCAATTTTAGGGCGTTAAATGACAGTCAAATTTCTTTTAAGTCATATTGGATAAATACAGCATTTCTATAACAACTGAAGGCAACATAGTTACTTGATTGCGCTATAAAATTGCACTGTGCGTCTGGAAAACACTGCCCCTTTAAAGATATTTTTGATCTATTGGTTTCCGAAGACTAGAATCTGAGGGAAATTAGACGTTTAGTTTCATTTCATCGGCTAACGTTTCCCTCCGCCTGACTGCGTGTTCACAGAGGACAGCATCTTGAAGCTGCTGGAGTCCCGGAGAGGAGAGCGAGAGGCTCAGGCTTTCGTCAAGAAGCGACGCCAACGGGAGAAACAATCCCAGGAGGCGGTCCAGCAATGACAAACGCACGGAGACGCGTTCTTCCTCCAAAAATATACAATTTGTTTTTAATGATCAGTACCAAAAGACAAAAAAAGAAAAAGAATGCACTCAGAAAGAAAACACTGGTGGTGCATGAGTTGTGTGTGGACAACATGACCATCACAGTGATCCGAAAAACACTTCCGCGCCTGCATTTCAACATTTACATGTCCGCATGCTTCCCGATGGTTCGTCCAATCAGTGCAAGAGAAAGATATAACATCACTTATGTATATGTATACATTTATATATAATATATATGAGATATATATATTATACACTGTTGAAAGACTGAAATGTCAAGAGTACTACAAATGTAGAAATTTGGCAGAGAAAGCTGTCACATATTTGTTTTTTAAAAATAGCTAAAAAGCCTTATTTTATTTTGTTTTTTACTTTTTTTGAGTGTTCTGAGCTTGATTCATATTGAACATAAAGGGTGTTAAAATAAATAATATCTGAAACTGGACCTGTTGGCCTCATTTGTTACACCTTCCTATAATTTCTGCAGAGACAAAAAAAACCTGAGTATGAAAAAAATTTAAAAACTCAAGGCCATTAATTAGACGTTTGAGCAAACTCTATTTTTCAAAAAAAAAAAAAATTAACTATTTGAATTTCTTAATTACTAATAAACAAGACACTCTGCTTGCAGCACTGTGATGAGCTGTAGCAATGAAGAATCATTGGAGGTATGCCGTTTAAGTGTTTCCAGAGTGACCTTTTTTTTCTCTAAAGATGTTCTTACTCCCTGAAATATAATTTAAAAAAAAACTTGATTATCTACGGTGTCATCCATCCATCGAGGCAGTTTTCAGACTGACGATACGATCACAACACCAGGACGAACACTGCACAATTTATTTCCCTGTTTTGTGGAGGATGGGGGGGGGAAACACGCCAAACTCTGTTGGAGTTTTAAGTGCCAAAAATATAAAAAGCGGACGTCTTTATGTCTCCCCGCCCCCGGCGAATCACAAAACTCTCCGGATGGATGCACGACACTCTGGGGAAATATTGTCACTAAAGTGAGATTATACTTTTTGAATTATATCATTTAAAACTAGCTATGTAAATGCTTCATAGTTAGGGGTCAGAGTAAAATATAACAGCAGGTATTTTTAAGTTATTTTCACAAGTGAATCAGGGGGGGTGGGGGGGGGACGTACAGTGTTGCTGGTCGAGAGCATTAACTAGCGGAACGTATTGTTTTCCTTGGGTAACACTGGCGACAATAATGACGTCCAATTCCGCGGCGAGAGCACTTCCTTAGCGACTCTCGCGTTCAAAGTACGCGATCCAATCGGCGCTCGTGCCGCTGCGGCGACGTGGTTTTGGTCTCTTTTAGTCGTGCCGAAACGGTGGTCGGGATCCGAGGCTGGTAAGGTGTGGAATCAGGACTGACTGGTGTGGAATCTGGAGCGGTCCCACGGCGCGGCGAGGTCAGGAGAGCTGCTGTTCGGCGGTCTGTTCGGGGCAGAGCGGGCACTCGGTGCAGCTCTCACACTGGAGTCCGTGGCCGCAGGGCAGCGAGGCCGAGCCCTGCTCCCCGCACGTCACGCAGCACTGCCTCTGCTTCCTGTACACCACCTGGCAGACACGAGGGCGGGACGCAGTGTTACCATGGAGACTGCAAAGGGAAGATGTACTTCTTTACAGAGTAAGATAAACCTTAAGACTTTTGTCACCTTTCAGCTAGGGATGCACTGATCGGTATGCATCAGTAGCAACCTGTCCAGTCTGATACTATGCTTTGTTACTTATTTTACATTATATTTAGGATTACTAATTACACTTTCTAAACAATTTGAACTTTTTTTTCAGTTTGTTTTTGTCAGTTTCTTTATTATTTATTTGCACTCTACTGTTGTACTCTTAATTGCACTGACTGAGCAAATTAAAGTTGTGTTGTTTTTACAAGTTTCACCAAGCTTGTGAAGCTACTGGTGTAGCTTAGTGTGCTGCACTGGTGCAAAGTTATCAAATACATTTGTACTTCAGTACATTTATGTCTGCGTTTGAAAAAAGAAATGTTTCAAGTCAATTCAGCCGCTTTTCTGCATCGGATCAGTATCGGTCGATACAAAACTTCAGATATTGGAATCAGAAGTGGAAATAAAGTCCATAATCAAAATCCAACTGAGAATCTGTGGTAATGTTCTCCATCCAATCTGACTGAAACTATTTCTAAAGAACAATTTCAGTCTCTAAATGTTACTTTTATGTTATGTTCACACTGCAGTGAAATGCGAAGCAAACCTGAAAATATATGTTTGCTTATATTTGGCCCGCGCTGCATTTCTTTTTTCCATTTTTTTTTTAGTTCTACTGGGGTTTATAGATAATGCCAAATATGATAGTGGCTTGACATCTGAAGGATCACCTGTTCCACAGCATGTAAGCAGCTGCAGAGTTGAGCCTGTAGGCTCAGGACCGACTCCAGCGGCAGGCGGTGCAGCAGCTGGAGCTGATGCAGTGCAAGGTGGGGATTGTCTCCGCTCCGCAAGCTCTCCAGCGCCTCCTGCAGGAGAGAGATCTGCCTCTGCGCCTCCTCCTCAGCCTCCCGGGCCCGCTCGGCCTCCACGGCAAGCCGGGCTGCGGTCGTGCGAGACTCCTCCGCGTCCGCTTTGACGGCGGCCCACGACTGGGAAAAAACAAACGAGCGCGTCGCTGAGTCACTCCGGCTTTGTGTCACGGCTGTGCTTGCGCTACGGAAACGCAGCCGTTGCCGCTCCTCTACCTACCTACCTGAGCCGTGTGCCTCCAGCTGTGACCCCACTGCTTCAGAGCCCTGTGAGCGTCCTCCAGCTCCTGCTTGAGCCTGGCGGTCTCTGCACAGGGGCCGGAGGGCAGCAGGGCGGGAGGGGTGCCAGGAGAACCCTGACCCGACGGGAAGTGCTCCCAGATGTTTGTGCTCATGCCGTTCAGGCCTACGAAAAAACAAAGTAATATAAATAGAGGTGTAATAAGTATTAATTTAAGGTTTCTGCAGGTTTTAACAAGTCAGATGTAAGACTTTTTAAAACCTTGATGACACGTTGAATGAAATTTAAGACTGAAAGAAATATAAATGTAAGGACTGGTTGGGGGAAACTGCTGCATTACAATCAAGCTTAATAAAAACAGTAGCTTTATATACTGCATATGACTTGTTTTAAGCTAGGCACTTAGCTTAAAAGTGCCTAGCTGGGGCGTGCCATGGTGGTGTAGGGGATAGCGCAACCCATGTTTGGAGGCCTTGAGTCCTCGACGCAGCCGTCGCGGGTTCAACTCCCGGACCCGACGATATTTGCCGCATGTTTTCCCCTCTCTCCTGTCAGCTTACTTTCATATAAGGGACACTAGAGCCCACAAAAAGACCCCCTGGAGGGGTAAAAAAAAAATTTATCAAGGCTGCTAAAAAGATTCAATAAAAAGTTTATTTTCCCAATTGCCTCATACTTTCCAACTCTTTAGCAGCTAAACTGAACATTTTTAGAATGTACAAATTATTTATTCAATTAATCGTCTGATACGCTGGACTAAATCAAGCTAGGCTAAGTGAATATCTCGTTTTAAGCTACGCACTAGCACGCAAGGGTATATTAGCTAGCAGTAGCCTCAAATGCTTCGAATCACGGCACGCAATGAAGATATTTGCATGTGACTCAAACTTTTGCCTGACAGACAAGTCCCACAAGAAAAAAAACATAAAAAATAAAATTTCCTATCACGACAAAATTTAAGACCTGTGATTAACATATTTGAGGCCAACTTGCATTTTTGAATGGATTTAAGGCTTTTCAAGGCCTTATTTTAGACACATGAATTCACATGAAGTTTAAAATTGCATCTTGAATCTGATCTTCGTACCTAAAGTGCTGTGAGATGGTCCGAGGAAGGGGCTCTCTGATAAGCTCGGCTGTGACGGGTGAGAAGAGAAGAAAGGTGAGGCTTGTGGCCTGACTGGGGGCGACGGAGACGGAGAGCTGAAAGGGGCGGAGCTGCTGAACGATCCTGGAATGTTGACCGGAGCCGAACTCTGAATCTGGTTGCCTCCTGCAAAACCGGAGAAAACAGGAAAATGTCTTACAAATGATTCCTTCTGTGTGGTTTTGTGTTTATTTTACCTTCATGTTTTGAAATACCTAGCATCACCCCAACACTGGGTAGGGCCGAACTGCTCTCCATGCTCCTCTCCAGCGCAGAAACTCCAAAGTCATTCAGATCTAGATCGTCCAGAGCCGACTCTGTCACACAGCAACACCGGGGTGTTTGCTTTTAATCAGATCTCATGTCAGCTGCAGCAGAAATATGAATTCTAGTATTGTTTTATTACGTACCAACGACTGATTCAACCGTCTCACTGGTGGGGTAAAAAGGCAGGGCGTTAGCGTTCATTCCCGAGGAGACGCCGGACCCCGGTGGGCCGAGAGCGGCGGGGCTGGGGGGTGTGGCGGCTAGACTGGAGGGGATGCTGGAGGACAGACTCAACGGGCTGCCGACAGGGAGGAACACTAACAAGTCCTGAAGAAGAAATAACAGAATTTAATCCTTCGGCAGTTTCAAAACAGACACAAAAAGAGTTTATAGGCAAAGCTTTGGCGGTTCAATTTTTAAGGGATTTGTACCTGTTTGCTCTGTGCCGAAGCAAATTCTCTGCTGCGATGTTCGAGAGCGAACCCTCTGTGTTTGGCCTGAAATTGTGAGCAAATGTTGTAAAAAGATGCTAAAAAGATTCAATAAAAAGTTTATTTTCCCAATTGCCTCATACTCTCCAACTCTTTAGCTTTAGTAGCTAAATTGAAAATTTTTAGAATGTCCAAATTATTTATCCAATTAATTGCCTGATTTGCAGTCCTCCTGAGTTTTCCAAAGCCCACATCCTCACCTGATCTTCCCGTTCAAATCCTGGCGCCCTGCCGTACCCTCTCTCCCCAGCCCAAGGAGACAGCGGGTCTACTCCCCCGCTGGCACCCTCACATAGCGACAAAACGCTACCCAGCAGCCCTTGCTCTGCCACGCAGGACACTGCAGAGGGGGAGAAGTGGTCTGACACGGAGCTGAGCCCCATGCCGTGACCACCGGGGCTCTGGGAAACGTCATGGCCGGGAAGGGGATCCAGGAGCCTCAGGGGAGGAGGGGAGCCGGGGCTGGGGAAAATCGACTCCTCCGCAGCAAAAGGCTCTGGGGGAGGATTCAAACCAAAGAGATATGGAACTACAACAAAAAAACTAATCGACAGACGTTAAAATGCAGAGCCGTTCCCTGGGATCTTACTTTCAACATGAGCGAAGGCACAAAATGGTCCTCTGGGACAGCTGCCACATTGCTGCATGTCATTACACTTGGTGGATTTATAAATCTGTAATGAAGGAAACAGTTCCCAATCAGCTCCTGTGGTTTCTACGTTAGACTCCGGCAGAACAACAGGAAGCTAATCCAACCTCCGGGTGGAACTGCTGCTCTGTTCTCGTGTGGCAGTACTGACATCCCTCTGTTCCCTCGCACTTGCTGGGATCCCCCCACTCTTCGCCCTGTTTCACCGCCGGACATGGCAGCGCTCTGCGGTGGCAAGAAAAAAAACAACAAAAAAACAGGGTTCTCTCTTTAACAAAACACGAACCAACTAAAAATGATTAGAGTATTCAAGAACTGAAACAGGAAGTCACCTGTATTTGTGCTTGTGCGGGCTGCGCCGCCTGTCTTTGCTGTTGTGGTAATACGGACAGGCGTATCCTTGACGACACAGGCGGGGGGGCTTTTTACAGAGCTCCGTCTTGTAGTGGGACAGCACATAATTGTTATCTGGAATAAAAAAGGAGAGCAATCTGTCAGGCGGGTGACTGGAACACATCCAATGGTACCTTATTTGAAAAGAAAATGTTTAAACTGCTCTTGCTGGAGATCTGGGCACATTTAGGTGACAAGTTGTTTCTCTCTGCCGTTTCCTGATTTATGCACAAATCGGCTCTGTTTGAATGCCGTGCTCTGTTGTGTTTCCCATTTTTAAAAGTGGTAACGAGAAACGGTCGCATCATATTTATAGCCCGGAATAACACAGAAATTCAACAATTCCCAATTATGGTTCCTCGGAAGCAGCAACTAGCAATTCTTTTAGTAATTGATTATTCTACTGATTAATCAGATGAAAAAAATCTACAGAATTTAAATAAAACAAATAAGTAAATCAATTCCTTTTTGGAATAAGAAAATAAGCATTTATTACCTAAAATGGAACATTTTAGTGATCTCTCAATCGTCTATAGCACAGAATGCATCTGCAGGCTAAAAAAAATGCCTCTGACATCAACATTCAATTTCATGCAATTGATATCCTCTCCATGTGGCTGGCAAAGAGCAATACGATCAGTAGCCTCAAAACAACCCTGTAGAGCTTCTTAGGCTTCCTTAGGCCACATGTGAAAAGGTCAGGCCTGTAAACTGGCCTTCACATCAACACAGCGCAGGACTGACTTGTTCATTAATTTTTGGATTAACCAATTAATACGTAGATAGCAAACAATGCTAATGAGATGGTTTTTTTTTTTTACAGAATATGAACCAACTGAAGCTAAAACTGCCACTTGGGGAGTCGTGGATAGAACAGAAATACTTCTTTTTTTTTAATCTTACATGTAGAATGAATATTTTTTGTGCAGCTTTGGCCATTACTGTTATGAAGGTGATTATTAAAAGCACAACAACTGAATCATAAAAGTTATTCATAAGTTAGCTTGCATGTTTTACTGGTATCTCATACAAAATTTCTGTGAAAACATTTGTTAGCAGAAGAAAAAAGCTGTTCCCTGCTGGGACACCTGGTTCCATATTTCAGATTTACCTTGCCAGCGCGGTTCTTCGCTCAAGATCTTCTCTATAAGAGCCGTGCTCGCCGCTTGGCCCGACTGTGCGTCTCCGCCGCCTCCTTCCGCCGGCCCCGACCCTCCTTGAGAGTCCAGCACCTGCACTTCCCTGTGGAGCGCAGAACACAGGGAGAACATCAGCAACGACAAACCCGGAGGCGAAAAACTAGACGGGAGATAGGTTCTAATGCTGCACACCTGATATCAAAAACGGGACTGCGCAGGTCATGCGATCCGTGAGCAAAGGCACAGTGGGAGCCGTTCTTACTGCAGTGGCCTTTCGCATCCGTTTCGTGGATACACGATCCGGTCTTATAATAGCGGAGGTGGTATCTCCGCTCGGTGTCGCCCGCAGTTCGATGCAGGAAGGGACATCTGGAGTGAAACACACACACAAAAAAAGGAAAAGTCTTGTAGAACGTCTGTGCCAGAGAATATGAATTTCTACAAATTCCTGGTTCCTCGAGGAGGATCTGAAAACTGGCTATTAGCACAAATTTAAACACATTTAAAGATTTTTGTTTGTATAAATATGCAGGAACAGGCTAAAAACAACCATTTGGTTGAAAATCTGAACATTTCAGCAGGATGTCTTCTTGCTGTTTGGGTTCACAAACAGCAATAAGACATCGGGTCCACTTGAAATCCCTGCAGGTAAATTTAAATAAAGAATGTTTGAGTATTCTGGTACAGTGAATGCTAGAAACTGCCAGATTAGCATAGTGAAAACTCCACGGTTACACCCTGAAGTTTCTTTTCAGTCTATTCTTTTCAAAGTTTCTGTGTGTATATGTCAACATCAATTCCCCACTAGGGACAAAAAAGGTGCTAACGCTACTTGGGAAGATTATGCATGACGCAGTAAGTTGAAAGAAAGTAGCAATAGTCGAGTGAAAATAGGCGTTTTGTGTAGCTACGACCCACGTTTGTCGGAGATGCACGAATGAAGTTCCACATAAATAATGATAAAGTGTTTTGAGAGGATGTGATGATGTCCTGCAAATGTTTCAGACACCCGGAGCTGTAAAGTAAATTCTACAAAAAAGGGCCACGGGGTAGTAGAAAACAAAACGATGCAAAAAGAGTTACTCGTTAAATGACCTGAACTGAATTTTCTATGATAAACAACGCAAAAACACAGATGAAGTTTGTCAACTCCGGGTTACTTTGTTGCCGTTCTTTACTTTTTTGTCCTCATGAATTGGAAAAAAAAAACCCTACAATCTGGAGAGTATTTTAGGAAGATGAAAAGCCTTAGCAGCACTCACTCATCTCCTTCTGGACATGTGCCTGTTCCCTCATCGTATTTGGTACAGTAGACGTCTGGACTGTAGTTGAACGTCCCGTCCCGTCTGCGGATGGGCCTGCGACGCCGCTGGTTCAAGAAATGCCAATGGAAGCAGGAAAAAGGCCGGTGCTGTGTACATTTGTGCTGCACAAACAGGGGACACTGCTCCGTTCTGAACTCTTTGAGATATCTGGAAAGTAAGAAGACAACAGGAAAGAATGTGACTAATGTCTGTGCAACATTATTTATTTTTTTTAAATCAAAACCTGGTATTTTTAAATATGCAAATAGTTTGTCTACATAAAGCTAGAATATCCACATCCCTTGCAGAGATCTTCCTATGCTATCACATTAAAATTATAAACAATGTTTTTTATCGCAGTTTTGAGCACAAAGTAGAAAATAATTGTGTAGTGAAAGAAAAATTACGTTTCATGCACATGTCTATGTCCAGTTTATGAGAAAGATAAGGCAGGAATAAAAATGTGGAGGAGAATAAAAAACCCACAAGGTCCCATCTTCAAATTTGCTACAAGCAACAAATATTTGGAAAGAGGTGCTCTGGCCAAATGATAGAAAAATGTAAACTTTTGGCCAACATGCAAAATGCTACGTATGAAATCCCCACCCCAAAGGGTTAAACATGGTGGCAGCAACATCATGCTGTGGGGATGCTTTTTCAACAGGGACAGAAATGTTGGTCAGAATTGATGCTTGAGGTTAAACAAACATTGAGGAACATTTTGCACAAACACTAACCAAAATCGCCAAACTAATGACTAAACTAAATAGACATACTAGATGGTGGGTAAATAGATACACTATTCTACCAACGCTTTGGAAATGTTAGTTGTAATATCTAGTGCTCGTGTACCGTTTTCTTCCCATTTCACAGTGAAATCTCTACGAAATAAGTTGGAAGTTCTAGGTGATAATGCGACTAGAATTGAAAACTTCAAGGCATTCTACCAGCAATAGCCAAAACTAATACTAGCATAAGCTTCTACAAATAATTATCATAAAATACATCACTATGGAATTTACTAAACAGCGAACAAACCTAAATTGATGCAACAGTGTCACACAGGGGCAGTTAAAATGCTGCATTAAACAACTTTTAAGAAATGGTTACTGGGTGACATTAGGCCTCCTCATCGGGACCAGAAAACACTGGGTTACCAGCCTCTTTACTTCACTCCAAACATTTGAAAGTTTTATTACGCAACCACGGTCCGTAGTAAAATGTATGCATTTTTGTGTGTGTGGCAGTGCACGTGAGGTTGTGTACACCCAGCCAGCTAACCCTGCTAACCAGCTACGTACGTGTAATGTTGAGGTTTCTCGGGCTGTACGTTCAACACGGTTGCGGGCGATGTCGAGCCCCCCGCGGGCGAAGACGACGAGGACGAAGATGGCCCCCCTGTAGCGGTCGTCGCTGCCGAAGACGACGCGGGCTGTGAATTTGTTTTAGACATTTAACCAGTCTGAAGCCCAACAACAAGAAGCTTGTTTTTAGCTTAACGGCTAGCTATGCTTTTTAGCTTCGAAATCCGCATTCTCCTACGATGTGAGCTTGCGCAAGGCGAGAGGAAGTAGTAGGAAAGGGGATGCAGCGCGGAACTATGGGACGTGAAGTTCAAAAATAGCTTGCTCAGCTCAAAGGATATTTGATATTTATTTTATTGTATAAATTAAAACAACATAAATAGATTTTAATGAAGTGAAATTCAAACCTATTTGAATTGCGAATTACCGTAAATTTTTATATTAAGTTTGCCTGCTGTAATCTGATTGGCTGCGCCATATCCCGTATGGAGGACAAGCCAATCGTGCTCAGTATGCTAAAAACATGACGTCACGTTGAAGTATTAATAAACTGCTTCGTTCACGCTCCCGTCTATAGTCGTTTTCAGCGGTGTATAACAGCGGAGGCACATCTGACGCAACAACTTCTTAGTACAACTTCAACTTAAAAGGTAACGCAGCCGTTTAACCGTGCCGTCTAAGTTTGGCGTAAATTATCTGCCTTTGCTTTGAATTTTCCGAGGGTCTCCGATCGTCTACAGTTGTTGGCCTAACATGTCTACTCGTTAATGAACGCTAAAAATAGAACAATGGAGGCTCTTAGGGTGACGTTTTTCGGTACTTCTCTACATGTAGCGGTTTAAAACTAAACGGGGTAAACAAACCAGCTTCCAGTGCCGTTCCTTTAATTTGCCAGGACACCAGTCTAAAACGTGAACACTTTCAGCTAATGGCGCTTGTATTGAGTCGGCACTGGGGTTTTTTTTGTTTGTTTTGTTTTTTTCGGGACGAAACTGAAAATGGCGAGGTCGAGGCAGAGCCGCGCTGCTTCGGGCGCCATTTGTTTTGATCTGTTGAGCTTTTTAGTTCACCAACAGACATTAGGTTTGTTTATATAACGTCGACGTAACTGGTTTAAACTGCCGTATAATTCTTTATTTACACTCATAAAAGGAAGCGGGATAACCGGTGTCTGTAAACGTGTGTTTATGAACGTCGGCTGTTGTAGGCCGACGCCTCCCATGGCCGCGACGTTGGGGGAGGGGAGCGGCGTTAGCTCGGCTAGTTTTAGCATTGTGTTTACAAATGCGACAGCTTCCCTTCTCCCCCCACCCCCCGACTGTCTAGTCTGGGTTTAAAAAATTATCCGCTTTTTGAATTAATGCGCTTTTATTGCCATTTTTCAGGTAATACGATATGGCTCGTACCAAGCAGACCGCCCGTAAGTCCACTGGAGGTAAAGCGCCAAGGAAGCAGCTCGCTACCAAGGCTGCTAGGAAGAGCGCCCCCTCCACAGGAGGAGTGAAGAAACCACATCGCTACAGGTACTTCATATGTTTACGTTAGTATAGCCTACTAAACCGGTTGTTGCAACAAGGTGAAGGAATTTTGAAACCGCTTTTTTTGTTTTTTCTTTCTTTTTCCATTCTTGCAGGCCCGGTACTGTGGCTTTGAGGGAGATCCGTCGCTACCAGAAGTCCACGGAGCTGCTTATCCGTAAGCTGCCCTTCCAGCGCCTGGTGAGGGAGATCGCACAGGACTTCAAGACCGATCTTCGTTTCCAGAGCGCAGCTATCGGAGCTCTCCAGGTAAGAAACTTAAAGCTAACCTAATGTGAAATGTTGTAAATGGTACAATTGTTAGTTTATTTTCTCCTCCTCCTTTTGTCCTTTCCTATAGGAGGCAAGCGAGGCCTACCTGGTGGGTCTCTTTGAGGATACCAACCTGTGCGCCATCCACGCTAAACGTGTCACCATCATGCCCAAGGACATCCAGCTGGCTCGCAGGATAAGGGGAGAACGGGCCTAAGGGGCTGCCTGCCTGCTTTGTTTTAACAAATTGTCCTATTTATCATACTTATCCATTTTGTGGACATTTTTATTTCTTGATTTTATATATATATATATATATATATATATAAGTTCTTCTTGAATTTTTTGTATTTTTAGTGATGCAGCATACCAACCATTCCACAAGCCCAACTGCACCATGGACATGATTTGACCTTTTTTGGCTTGTCAGGCTAAATGTAATGACGTTTGGGGGAGGGCTCCTTTTATTAACGGAGCCGTCTAAAGTCTTTTGACAAGAATCAAATGCTTCACAACCTAACGGGAGCAGCGTTTCTTTCGTTTCTCTTTGCTATTGATCAGAAAATGCCAGCATGCCATCCTGGGTGCGCCTCGCCGCAGCGTCAGAGTGTTGGCTGTCCCAGTTGATCCTCTGCACGGTGTGAGGGAGCACTGCAGACCCCGAAACCCCATGATTTCTCTGGGCCGCTTTTTATCTCAAAACACAAAATCTTGGCAGCTACATTTAATACTATTTATGAGATGTTGTCACATGTCTTTCTATTAAAGGTCTTTATGAATACAAAGTTGTGTCTTGTGGTGATATACAGACAATAATACAGCTATTTTTTTTTTATTATTGAATTTATTTACATGGGTGAGTTGATCGGTGGCTATACAAACCATTCTGTATGCTTGAACCCAGCAGCTGTAAAAACACAGAAAGGAAAATGTTTTAACGTCGAGGTGCTTCTAAAATGGGATCGAATTGCAAAGCCTGCTACTGCGGTCAGGAACACTCTGTTGGATTTACCTAAACGCTGCATCAACATGGCACATGGGTAAACCTGATTTGTAATGGAAGCCTAGGTTAACACTGGTCTTAAGCTCGTAGGGCTGATTAACATCTTACCAATGGTCTACAAAGTGTGGTCTGTGGGCCGTTTGTATATATACATATATCCTGCCACCCCTGAAGACTCCTTGCCTCCCCTCTTGCCACCCCATAGATATTTTTCTAGATCTGCCCCTGCACTCCGTCATTAAGTCATTACATTTCTGGATTGGAAACCTTATTAGCCAAATATTTCAATTTTCTGAGAAACATAAGAATCAAAGTTGCATAACTACAGCAAACATCTCCGTGTAATGAATCTGTATAATGCGACGGCATATTAGGGCAATTGTAGACAGAAAAAGTAAATTTTCACCGAAAAACTCAAATTTCAAATTTTGAAGTCAAAAATTTGCTAGAACCCCCCCCCCCCCCAATTGAGATTAATCTCAGAGATTTTCTAGAAAAATCTTAGAAATTTTGGTGTTTCTAAAGGTGAACATTTTCGACTTTTCTAGAAAATCTTTGACTTTTGAAACTCCAAATTTCCCTGTTTTTTTTCTAGAATTTTTTTGGGGGGGATTAATTTAAACTTTTCTGAGTTTCTTGGTGGAAATGTTCTCCTTTTTTCTACCTACAACGCCTCTCACTTTTCGCGTTGCATCGTTTGATGACCGTCTCGGCAACAGGCCTCACCAATGCGGCAGACTATATCCTCGCACTCCTTCGTGTTGCCGGCTTTGAGCACAACACAACAAAACCCAGAGGACCGAGGAGTTTCTGGAGAATCTCTGAAAGAAACAAAAAAAATAAAAAATGCATTACAGAAACAACCTTCTGGGACTGTTTCACCTCAACTTAAAGTGCCGACGCCCCGGATGTGTTGGGCGTGTCGGTACTTACGCCACGCAGAAGGCAAATATCGTGTATCCGGGCTGAGCAAACCTCCCCACGCAAGAAACCTCTGGGTAGTGATGCTCAAACAGCTTCTGAGGAGACATGGATACTATAAACATATTGCAGAGGGGAATTTAACGTTATTGTGCTGATATTTTCTTCTTACCATCGTACTATTTCTGTCTGTACATGTCAAGTGTGTTTCCTTTAGGTCTAAGAGCACCTCCTAAGGGATACGTTACACTCAGGCCATAATAATTCAACAGCATATTTTACAATGTGCCTGCAGGCGTTCGAGTCATTTCTCACCTTGCTTGGCTGGTTTTTATGCAACACTTTAGGAATTGCATGCTGCAAGACTTCCTTTCCTCCAAACTAAACGGGGGGGAAAACCAGAAGTTGCATCAGTTTTAGCAAACGTTAGCAGCATTTTCAAGCAGAAAAAAATTACCATTCCGATGTTTGCTTTCCCCAAGTACTTCACAATGTAGACGATTCTGTCGAGAAATTGGCGAGTTAAGTGAGTTGAGGTCAAATCTACAAGCTCTGGAGAGGCCGTGTGAACACCTGCCTTCCCTCTTTGAGGCACTGGGAGGCGCCGGGAGGCTTTTGCCCGACGTTGGCTTGCTTTTGCTGGGGAGTGAGGCCGAGCTGCGCGTTGGGGTTCTCCATCCTCAGGGCCCTCAAGATTTTGACGAGGGGACGATATATCGTTCCGTCCTGGGCCCTGCATCGCAGAATACGGATGGACAGAGGGCAGCCCTTGAGACGCGACAGAACAACGCCTGCCTGGAAGCGAGAAGAAATGGCAGAACGCATCAGACCGCAAGATAAAAGGTCAAGGTTCGCCTTTATGCAGGTGACACTTTTCTATCCGCAGCTAATGAAGACAAAGGAAAGGCAGCGATTTCCTCACTTGTCCGTTTTTGCAGTTTCTCAGGGAAGACCCGTTGATCTCATCGATGATGTCACCAGAGGAGACAAACATGTCGACATGAGCCTGGCTGCCAGGCACCAAGTCCAGGACGAAGACACGTCCGCTTAGATACCTGGGGGGGAGGGGAAACATGGAGGTGACGTTGCATGACCCGGAGCAAATTGTTGTTTCTTTGTACGGGGTTAAGCTACAAACCTTAAAACCATCCCAACTTCCCGACATGGCACGACTTCATAGGTGTCACACACCTAGAAACAAACAATCTGTCACGTTCGTCTGCCTATCGTTACGTCAGTTTTCCCACAATGCATTCCTGACTTTGGATTCTGCAAACCTTTTGCAAAGTTTTCCACACTGTAACCTCAAATTCAGTGAATTTAGTGAGACTTTATGTGAAGGACCAATGAATAATAGTGCATTATTGCATATTTATTGTTCAATAACAGTCACTAGTGCCAAAAAACACAATAATAATAACAAACCAGCAAATTTTTAAAAAGGTTTTAGCAGTGTTTTTCATGTAATAATTGTATCAAATTTCCACAACAGAATGTCACTAAAAGTACCAGCAACATGTTTTTAACTCAGCTTTTCTTGTTAAGTTGTGCCTGCGTGTCTTTAATGCATTTTCCGAACAAATTAACATCCCACAGAAGAAAATGTGTTCATCCTTTGCAAAAAATAAAATATTGGTTATTTAAGAAGGACACATTTTCTGCAGTGGATGTTCGAACTGACATGTGACATTTGCGTCTCTAAACGGATCTTATTGAGCTGGACTGAGGGCAAAAATGACTCTTTGGATTGTAAAAGTCGCAGACCCCTGGTCTAAAACATGACATATAAATTACGTATATGTGATCTTGCAGTTCTAACAAGACAAAATACAGAAAAGTAAACTCCAAATGAAAAGACAGTGCTAGTGTCCAGACTTTATTCAATAAAGTTTTGTTGTGGTGCTCCTACCGGTAGCAGCCAGCTCTCGTCTAGAAAACTACAGTTCTGTTTAAAGAGAAGCAAAAAAAACAACAACAACAAATAAATACTGGAACAAGTGAGAGTATCACCGCGCTACATGTTGCTGTTTTTCACTAACCTCCATGTCCAGCTTGAACTCCATGTGAGAGAGCACCAGCAGCAGCGACATGAACGGCTCTGGGGGACACAAAAAACAAACAAAAGCAGAGCTCAAACTGAAATGGCTACAAACGTGCCCTCGGCTTTGACTAGGCCTCTCCATTTACTAAACGTCTCACCGACAAATTCCTCATTCCTGAGGATCGATAACGTGGGACTGTACCACTGCAATCAGAGGATGAATAGACGTGTCAGTGAGGCGTGACGGATCGGTGAAAGCAAAGTGTTGGCAGCGTGTCTGACCTCCAGAACTCTGGGCGTGTGCAGCAGGTGGGCGAAGAACTGCGACAGAGTCTTGCGGCCGAGGGCCAGCCGCAGCAGGTAGCGGCCCCGGCCTTGGGCTGAGATGAGCTTCCTGCAAACTCTGGTCTGCTCGACGGCCAGGGAAAGAGCAGAGAGCCTGAACCGGGGGGGGGGGGATGTTAATAAAAAATATGGGTAATACCAAGTCGGTATTGGATCGGTGCTAGCACGGTTAAGATCGATGCTATAGTTTCAGATTCCATATTGAAATTCTGTTTTGTTTTTGCATTGCAACTCCATGTATATTTTGTAGATCCCTAAAGATTTTGATTTGAACAAAATAACTGAGAGGAAAAAAGAAATACATAAAATCACCTGAAGGTCAGAAGTTTGACGATAGTAAAAAGTGTCGGTATCAGTACTGGTATTGGTGATACTTGGTATCGGTTTGATACCAAAATATCGCACACTTCTACAGGCTAAGGGTTCTTGTCTGTATCTTTTTGTTTACATTCCTTTCCTCCATTTAGCTTGAAATCTAAGTTATTTCCACATTTCAGCATTTATTTGAACTGAGTTATCATTACAAGAGCAGTATTTTCTTTTCACTTATAAGTTCTTTGTCACTTTCGTCATGCGCCGCCAACTCCGTCCGATGGACTTCCTGTGTGTGTGTGTGTGTGTGTTTAATAATATTTATTCTGTTTTTTGAGAAGCATTTGTCTGTGAAACTGTGGTTTTTAACTTCTAAATCAAACAGTTTTTTGTGGTGCAAAATTTGTTATTTTGTATTAACTGAACAGGAGTAATTAAATACCAACTAAACACGTTCTTAAATTAAAAACACGTGCATGTGTCCCATATCTCAAGAGTCACTGACTACTATTTATTTAATACATTTTATATCCCTTATGGTTATATTGTATTTATTAATACGTAACAGTTTGGACGGAGTAGCTTGTGAGCAAATGAGCAATTTCCCGTTGGGAATCAATAAAGTATATTCCATATCAATCTCAGCAGAAATACAACAACAACAACAAACTGTAGGGAGCTCCTTCTACCTGCCACAGGTGTCTTGGTGAGGAAGTTGCTCAAAGCACTGCCAGTAATCTCTCTGGGCCAGACTGAGGACTGGCTCTGAGGAGAGATATTCAAAAACATTTAGAGGTCAAACATCTTCACAGGAAGCCATGGGAGGAGGGTTAAATATGGAGTAAGGTGCTCACGCTGCAGCCCCTTTCTGAGGACCAGCTCCAGCAGCTGGCAGCAGGAGGGGAGGTGAGGACTGGAGTCCGTCACTACGCCTCCGTCTGACTGCATGTTCAGGACACACACTGACACACACACGCACACACATTAGAGATTAAAACACGGATAACGTTGGATAACGTGATGAATGGTAACATTCAGTAGGTTGATGTGGCTGTAGGGGGGGGGGTCAGCTGTCTGGTTATTATAATGGCAGGAAGAGCAGGTTCTTGTTTACAAGAAACAGGAAAAACCCCGAAACAGCCGACGTGAAGCTGAAATGTTGATGAAATAACGCCACACCAATCCCGAGCCCGCTGCTGTGGATGCTTACCTCTGAGGGAGGCGAGCAGAGGATCTCTGGGTGCCATGCTGGCACGGAGGGAGCAGCAGCAGCAGCAGCAGCAGCAGGAGCAGCAGGTGTTCTGGTGTTTATCAGGAACCGGCGGCTTCTTATCGTTCAGCCGCAGTTCGCACTTCCGCGTGGCGAATAATGCACGGAGAATATCCTGCCCTTTCCACGGCGCCTGTCTGAGAGCCGCTCTGTGATAACATGTAAATGGCAGTAACCCGCAGCCTACAGCTGGGGGGCGCTGTTGCTGCAAGAGAGAAAAGGAAAACAGCTGTTTTATTTTTGATTAAACTTCGTTCTAAGTTTGGTTACATTTCCTTTTATCACCGTTCATACGTAATATAATTAAGAGTTTTCCAACCCATGGTCGTGTTAGCATGATTTTTGGCGGTCAAATAGTTCGTTTTGACCATGTCTATGGTTTTGATTATTTTAAAGGTGAGGTCCTGTTAAGTCATTATCAGTTGTAAGGAAACTGTCACATGACCTCGAGCTTTTTGGAAGGTAAACAAATCCTCAGACATTGGCGCCCCCTGCTGGCCTGCTTTTCTTAAGCAGCAGCTAGCTAGTTTGCTTATGTACAGTATTGCGCCAGCTCTGGTTAACTTAAAAGAGAAGAAAACAACATATGAATAAATATATTCAAAGAATGTCAGTAAACTTTAAGCACTGTAAACAAGGAAAACTTTATATTGTACATTTTAAATAAATGCTGGTTCCAAAATGTATTTATTTCTTTTCTGCATTAAGTTTTCTTTGGCGTATGTAGTCAGTGTGACTCATCCACTCACTGAAAATACACACACAGTGACTCGCTGTAATGGACTTTGATCATGTGGTGACAAATGTAAAGTTGTGTGGCATCATTATATGAAGGGTAATAAATGTTGCACTACTCTATAATCTAAGGAACCTGCAAATATTAAACAAAAGAGGACCAAGGACAAAACTGTGATCTTAGTTCGCTAACTGCCAAATGGTGTAGATGGTTTTATTATGCAAAACAAATCAGTTTAGCACAATTGCAAACAATTATAAAATAAATGAAATGTTTCTTGACATCCAGTAATACCAACCAATAGGATTTAGATTTACTGTTGCTGTAAGATATTAATATGGAAGAGTAAGAATCCCCTAGGCATGATGCTGCCACCATTGTGCTTAATTCAACCTAAAGGTATTAATTGATTTTCTGCTAAAGCACACGTGTCAAACTCAAGGCCCGTGGGCCAAATCCGCCCGCCATAGCTTTTTTATGTGGCCCCCTGTGGACTACACATTTGACTGATAACATTACATTTGATGTTATCAATCAAATCAATGCAGTTTTTATCCATTTACTGCCAAATTATATCAACCAGTCCCTCCAGTTTCTTGTAAATTATAGTGGAAATTCAGGCAAAGTCAGCAAATCTCTGCACATAATTGGGAGTTTGCTGCAGTTTCTCAAAAATTGTCAAAAACTTTCTTACTATACCGAACAGCTGCCTCGGCCTGAATTGATATCAAATTATACTCCATGATCTATACAGGGAGTAATAAGAAGTCGCATTACAGTCATAAATAAGCGCAAATATTTATAAATTAGTACCACGAACGCTTTGATTCTTATTGCAAAAAAAAGAAAAATCACAAAAACAATCACGAAATTCTGGAGGGACTGAAAAGATGTTCAGTATTATTTAATTTGAAGAATTTATTAATATTTTTTTTAACAGTTTAACATGTTATATCAATACATTACAGCACAACCGGCCCTTTGGGAGGATTTATGAATTTGACTTGGCCCAAAACGGAAACGCGTCTGTGCAAACCCAATAACCGTGAAACAAGTTTGCATAGAGAAGAAGAAGAAAGCTAATAAATATATAGCGGAAACCTGCTCTTGATCCCAGACTAACGTGATGATTTTTCTTCCTAACTGACAGCGAGATGAAGCATTAGCATTAAGACAACAAAGCATTAGCAGTAGAAGCAGCCAGAGAATGTCCTTAAGTGATTAGGTGATCCACAGAGCTTGGACTTAAACCCATGGGCGTAGGTTTGGGTATGGACGGTCGTGACATGTCACGACCAATATTCAAGGGATATAAAATAGTCCCGACCAATTTTTGCCATATTAATAATAATAAAAAAAAGTATTTCTTAACAAAAACAAAATAAATAAACGAAAATCTACACTGATTAGTTTAATATTTCAATATACTACGCAGTGGTAGCATTCATTTTAAAATCCGCTGTTATGAACTATGACGACCCGCTATTGGCTCAAAGAACGTGGATCTACGTTCTTTGATTAGCTGCACCAGGCGGCGGCCAGCTGGCCACACGCGGAACGGAAGCTCGGTCCATGGTGCTGACAGTGAACGCGTCTCCTTCTGAGTTTGACGTTTATTATGAGTCTCCGAGACCATGTCGCCACCAAAGAAGAAAAGGACGACAGACATTAGAAGTTATTTCGCTACCTCGGCTGTAAGTACAGTGAGGGGACCCATAAGTTAGATATCTGTCACGCAACGCATTTGTTGTAAAGTCCGGTGTTTAGTAAGGTCAGCACTGAATGTGAGGTAGAATAGGTCTGTTCATTATGTAATACTTTTTCACATAGGATGCTCAGACAGCAGAGCAAGGGGCAGAGCAGAACGATGGAGAGGTGAGGTATTAGTTATACTGTGAAATTATCTCAGTGAATATGGCATTTGAAGTGTTAGTCTTAAATTAAGTTAAGCTAGTGTGAATACAAACCAGGTAAGTTGTAAGGTCCCACCAAAACTTAGACCAAACCTACGCCCTTGACTTAAACCCAATAGAAAATCTCTGGAGGGAATTTAAAACCTGTTCTGCCTCGCCAAAAAGTTGTATTTGCTTATTTAAGAACATGAAACGGCTCTCCCATGTGTGTCTGTGTCGAATTCTACAGACTAAAAAAGGTGATACATGGGTCCATTTGGTCTGCTTTGGGCTTTGAATGAGGCTAACAGCGGTGTTTTCCGGGCTACAGCTCCCCCCGGCGGCGCCTCGGTGGAACTGCGGCCCACTGGAGGCGGCGTCAGATGAGGGCGCGCGCTCTGCTGTCTGGCTGCGTGGATGTGAAGGATGGCGGAGCTCTGATTCAATCACTTTTGGCGAAAACAAGTGAGCAGGCGAGCCGCGCAGAATTCACCGAGGACAACAATTTATCATAGAGAAAAGGTGAGAATTTCTATATGTTTCTCTTGAATTAAACGTCAAAGCTAAAATGACAAAAACGGCGTTATTGTTCCAGGGGAAATGGCAGAATTTCGCAAGTAACTCCTTTTTACCCTCCTGTTCGACGCCGTATGTATCGCCGTGTTCGCTAAAGAAGGGCTTATTTATTTATTTCACCATTATATAAATATTCCCCGCACATTTTTTTATTTTAGTTTTTTTTACCGTCTATTTAGACGTGGAGTTGTAGGGAGAGGTTCACTCCTAAAATAGAAAGTCACTACATGTGTTTGTACTGCAGTGGGACCGGCGGTAATCCCGGATTTCCTTTAATCTTCCAGCTCCTCTGCCACCTATAGACGCTCAGGTCCCGATAACCAACCACACTGTTTCCGTCAGACAATGAGTGATATAGTGGCGGCCGCCTGCCGTAGCTGCAGCGTGCGTACGCAGCCACGCATCCTCTCTTAGTAACACTGCTATATAGCTATATATATATATTTTTATATAGGCTATATTGAGGAGTTTTTACCGATTTTTAAAAGTATAAATAGACTTCTACTTGTTTCTCCTCAACCAGGTGGTGTTTTCTGAGTTGCACATTTTCTCAGGCGCATTTTCTTTCTTTATTTTTTTTAGTCTCCAGTAAAATGTCCACAGCAGCATCTTTTCTTTTTTCTTTTTTTGGCCCAGCTTGCTTCCCTACATCACAGAACGAACTGCAAAAATCCCCCATCGGCGCAACAAACTGGCATGCAGGGGGGCGGACTGACTGCTGAATCAACAGCAAGCTGGTCCAAACTCCCCCACCCTATTCTACCCACCCACCCACCACCACCACCCCATTTATAATAAATAAATAAAACTCTCCACTGCTGCCTCACAACTCCAGGGAAATAAAGTTGCAGTTTTCAAGCTCTGGATCAAGCTCCATCGACCCATGCGTGTCAGGAAAATCTGTGACTGTGCATTATTTTTTTGGGGGGGGGGGATGGAGTCTGTTTCTGTGGTGTTGTGGTGAGCGGAGTGTGCGGTCGGTCCTCCTCTCCCCTCCTCCTCTCTGGTGTAACGATGACGGCTCAGGGTGCCTGATAATGAGCCCCTCTGTGGGCTCTGAGCGCAGAGCCGTGCTCCGAGCTCTGCAGTGCTCCTCTGTTCCCTCTCTTTTGCCATCGCAAATAAATCTGCGTTTTTGTGCCCTCTCATCACTTTTTTTTTTTTTTTTGCAGTCGTGGAGAGTGGTGGGAGGGGGCAGGGGCCCCCTCCCTTCCTCCTCCCCCGCTCAAGCTCTTGACAGAATGAGAGCCAGCGCACTAAAGCTGTTTTATTATCGCAGCAGAGGGCATCGGCCTCGCTCTCCGGCCGCCAGCATGATGAAAGGCTGCCTGCAGTTCCTTATCGAGCCGGCCAAGAAGCTCAAGATCAGACTCAAGGTATTGGCACCGAACTGAGAGTACATTAACACATATATGTGTGTTATTGACAGGTGATGTGAGCTTCACATATTTCATTCACACAGTCAGAGTTTGCCGGAATGATCACTTCAGTACTTAAAGCAGCGCAGCTATGCACTGCTTTAAGTAGTGCATAGCACTGCAAATCAAAAATTCACAATAATTGATTTGCATTCAATAAATATTTTTAGATGTACTCTTTTTTTTATTTTTTATTAAATGCTAGTAATAGTTGGAGTAGTTCTACTCTTTCGCAGCCATACTTTGGCATATTTTTACTCAAGTAAAAGTAATAAGTAGCAGTACAATAAGTGAGGCGAGAGTTTAAAAAAAAAAGAAGAAAGAAGTATTTGGCAATAAGGCGACTGACTGATGAAAACGTCAATCATTTCATATTTAAAAATGACGTCTTTCGGGATGTAGAGGTGGTTGGAAATGTTGGTGTTTTAAAGATCAAAATGAAAATAATTCATACAAGCGGAATAATTCATTGTAAATAGCGCAGCTTGAAAACAATAAAATCAGGTAAATTGGGAGGAGAATCCAGAAGTTTTACTCGAGTAAGAGCAGCGATGCTTCATCACAAAGTTACTGAAGTAAAATTTTAAAAGTACAGCTTAGTAAAAATACTCCTTAAAGTAACTTTCCCCCCCCCAAAAAGTTGCTAAAGTAAATATAACTGAGTAAATTGGTTACTTTCAAACTCTAAGTGTAAGAAAGTGGCTCAAACTTCCTGTTAGTTTTTTTTCTTCTTCTTTTTTATTTTATTTTACAAACATAGTTAACATGATAAATGAAAGGTTTTGTCAGGATTTTAAAATGTGTCAAACGGCACAATAATTGCCCGCAAAACTCTCGTCGTCGTAACCTGGCGCTTCTCCTCCAGGAGTCTCGCAAGAGAGTGCAGCAGGAGAAGAAGGAGCCGCTGGTGGAGAGCCAGCTGTTCATCATGGAGCTGGGCCGGGAGCTGAACAGAATCTGTCAGGTGAGACGGAGTCGGCGGCACAATAAAACCAAAACCAATCTCACGTTTTAAATTCGCAAAAGCAGCAATTATTCCCACTGCCACCAGCGCTTTGGTTATTGTCGTTACATTGACGTCATATATAACATTTATTTATTTATTTTATTTTATTTTTTGGGGACTTTTATGAGTAGAGATGAGCTAAGTATAGATTATACAAACTGTATTTTGTTGTAATTTGCTTTTTGATGAGTTGCTGGTATTTACTGAACTCAGGACTGTCCAGGATGAGCCTGCCCCACTAATGATGCCAAGTCCTTGTTGTGTTGAGATTTATACGTTTTCCGGCTGTTTTTATACAGCTTCGTAAATAATAAGTGGATCTTAAAGGATTAGTCAGGCTATCTGCTCAGGCAGCCAGCCCACCGAAGGCCTTGTAACATGCATATAGTTTCATAATCAAAAATTAAAACTTTTGTTTGTCGCTGAAACGATTTCCAGTCAAGTAAGTTTTGTTTTTGGAAGCCAATGAGAAGTACAACAGCCGTCATTCACATCAGCTGTTGTTAAAGGTGTAGCGCTACATTACTTTGTAAAGTTTGACAAAGCCAGAGAAAATTCTAGCCAGTCAACTCCTCAACTTTGGTGAGGAGTTGAGGAGTTTTGAAACCGTAACTTTTTTTAAGACGCTGGTAATTTGCCAACTGTGGCTTTGAAACATGGCGGCTCAGTCTCGTGTCCTGGTTTCCCAGAGATCCAACATCCTGAGCCACATCTGGACCGGCGAGGACATCTGGCCTGCCAGCGTTTGCAGAGACTTCCTCGTGGACTGGGCTGCCATTTTGGAAAAGAGAGTGCAGGTGCCAAAGAGGCGTCAGACTGGAGAAAAACGAAAGAACAAAAGTCTCCTGCTCTTTCTCGAAACGTTTCCGTCTTTCATTTAGCACAAGATCATGCCGTCCGAGTTCCAGTACGAGAAGCCGGAGAAGAGGGACTGGAAGGGCCACCTGCTGTGCATGCTGGAGTCGGAGGGCGAGTACGACATGGGCCCCTACAGGAGGGTCATCTTGGACTGGACCCGGGAGATTAAAAGCAGGGCCCAGGTGAATGTACACAAAGATAACCAGTATATGATTACAGTCTGACCCAGTTCCCTGCTCATGTCTGATGAGGATGATTAGCCTGGATAATCCCAATGTCATGTCTAGTTTGGAGCTGTCAGCAGTCTCACTGTGGTGTTTGTTTGTGTCCAGCCTCCTGTCTGGCCAGGCGAGCCGGTCCTCATGATGCTGGACGATCTGGAGTTCCAGTGGAAGAGGGGCCGCCTCCCCAACCTGCTGCCGGCCGTGGAGCTCATCATGCTGGCCGTGCTGAACGCCGACAGCCCAGTAAAGGTCTGAACGGATGTCGGTTCCCTGCTAACATTTACTGCTGCTAACAGAGACGAGCTCATAGCCAAATAGAGTAAAAACACAGCAGATCTGTTTTCAGGTCAGTAGTAATCGGCTCATAAGTGGATGAAACGCTGTATGTGAGCCGCTGTATGATGTCCAGTCATGCTAATCCTGTTACCTGGCTGTCCAGTTTCTCCTTGGCCTGCTTTAGCTTTGTGTTTCTGTGTGTGTGTGTGTGTGTAGGAGGATGTGACCAAGCAGTGGCTGGTGAAGAAGCAGAGGAGCCAGAGGATTGGTGAGTGGAACAGAGATGAACCCCCACATATCAAAATGTACGTTTTTCTCCTTTAAATGATTCTTTATTCTTTCAGATGCGGTCCGCTACATCCCACACGGCGGTAAGTTCACATGTTCAGGTATCGTGGGAGCAAGTCCCAGTTTATCAAAACGTACAGAAGACTGTCTGCAGTCAATACTACTTTAAAAAGGCGACAGCGTACCTCTGTATGGAGTCTATAAAAACGTATAAATAAAACAACCAAGGGGTACTTCTAAGTCTTTTTTCCAGTTGCGTAATGATCCTGCACAATGCAATCACAACGTCAACATGCAGCAACATAATACTGTATAAGAGGGATCAGGGAGGGAATGTTAAAAAAACAGAAAGGAAAGAAATCCTCCATTTGTGTCTAGGTTGGTCCTCATTTGTCGACGCTAAAAGTTTATAAAGTGTTTCATGAAAAGACCCCAAATCTTAACAAATGACTTTGATTCTGAATGGAGAAGTGGGTGATTTCATGATTAGGAAATGTTTTTATATCTCTTATTTAGAAATATTCCAAAATGTCAGGTGTTAAAATTGTACAGAATATAAGCAATGCCAGTTGTCCAGAGAATAAATAGGAAAAGATACGTAAAGTACAGATTATCATTGGTTTACTACTTCATATTTATGTGTGGTAATAATTCATCCACCTACTGTATTATAAAATATAAGGCATTACTTCATGGTTTGTTATGGGGCGTAAGCCTTACGTCAGAGGAAAGTTAAGAAGGTGTTTGGATTGCTGCAGCAAAATAGTGTGAGGCAGCAGAAACACCAAAGCTCTGGCTGAGAGGTTATAGTTCATAACTATTGGGGATTATACATCACTAAGTGATTCTCAGCCCTCGATGAACATATACTGTACATTTAGTAAATCCCAACCTTCTGCAGCTGTGAAGCCAAGAGTATATAGCTCAGGCAAACACAGAAACAAAATCCACCTGGGAAAAAAGTTGATCCATGTTAGCTGTTAGCTGTTGCTGTTTTATTAGGATATATTATATATTTATGCAAGGTATGGCTCATTTGTTTAAAGTGCTGCTTGTGTCTGGATCAGGTGTTCCTGACCTGTTGTCAAGGTGTTTCATTAGGTGAAGTTATAACGGACCAAGTGGGAGCAACAATGGTTTACAACCTGAATGTCTTCATTAAGGCACAATGTTTCACATGATAGATATTGCTAGGATACTAGGGCAATATGTTGCTAATTTACCTAGCTGATGTATTGCTTAATTAGTGCGTAGTATTGCTTTTTTTATGCAAGGCATTCATTGTTTTTTATTTGGGTAAGGTATTGCTAATCTAGCAAGACACTATTGTTGGCTGTTTTATGTGTTTGGTTCAGAACTGGATAACCTGCAGGTCCTTAAATTTTATTTTTTAAATTTGTGGTTCAGTATCGAATGAAAATTATAAGTTAAAAGTCTGAAAAATGCGAGAAACAGTTCATAAACCAATTCAAATTTGTTGGGCTGAGCAGGTTAAACATGAATATCACATTGATAGAAATGGTGGTGGACTCCAATATTTACTGTTGGTCATCAGAACGGTTGTTGTTTTTTTTTTTTACTCTGCGATTTAAGAATACAAAATCAGCATTAGCAAAACTTTAAAATATATTTTTCTTCCTTACAGTCTGGAATTGGATTTGCGATGCATCAGGTATGAAAAATCTTTTTATTGTTCATCACAGGTGCAGCTTAAATCTCTCATATAATGGTTTCTGTCGGCTGCGTGTCTCCAGAGGATGTGATCCTGGACTCAGAGTCCGCCAACCCGAACCTGCTCATCTCCACTGACGAGAAACGGCTGAGGTGCGGCCTGGAGCGCCGCGTCGTCCCGCCCTGCCCGGGGCGCTTCGACGGCTGGTGGTGCGCCGTGGGCAAGGAGGCCTACTCCTCCGGACGCCACTACTGGGAGGTGGAGGTGGGCGAGAGGGACTGGCGTCTGGGCGTGGCTAAAGCCTCCGCCGTGAGGCAGGGCTTCCGCTCCCTGAACACGGACACAGGATACCTGACCATCCGGCTGGAGAGGGGCACGGATCTGAAAGCCCTGACCGTGCCTGCCACCCTCTTACCCCAAAACGCGACGCCCAGAAAAGTCGGGGTGTATCTGGACTACGAGCTGGGCCAGCTGTCCTTCTACGATGTGGAGAAGCGATCGCACCTGTACACCTACAATGAGAATTTCACAGAGGAACTGTACCCCGTGTTCGGGACGGTGGAGGTGGTCAAAGACCTGGTGGTCCGGCCTGCGGGCATGCGGCAGCCGTGCCTCTGCCCCGGGCCGTGCTTGTGGACCTGAGTCGCTCGGCGCGCGTCGGTCTCTTCACACCTGATTCTCCGCAACCCACCGAGTCTGCGCCGGAGGCGTGACTCTCGCTGTGAGGTGCCTTGTGAGATCAGGATCCAGAACTGCCCTCCATCCACATCACACTTTGTGTTTCTCTGCCATCATGGAGACATAGTGAATTGGACTCTTTGTATTTTACTGATAAATGTTTTAAGCATCAGGTAAAAACAGCCATTTTTTTTGGGTGATTTTTCACTCTGAGCTTTTTGAGAAACATCTAGAACATAAAAAAAACCCATTAGATTTTCATACTATGCATTTTTATCATACATTTTTCATGACTTTAAAGTTTATAGTGGGAGCATAAAGGCTCTTGGTGCAGTCACGCTGTCCCTGTGTGTGTTAGTAAGCGCTCCTCTGCAGATAATCAGACTGGACTGACGCATGTGAGCTCTTAATCTCTGCGTGATTCTTCTTCTAAAGCTTCCTGCAAACATTTCCAGGCATGAGCTTGTTTACGCATCCGTGCTGTTGTTTTTGTGCTAAATATAACGATGGTAAACATGAATACGGTAAATTAGAAATGTCCCATTTTGTCTGTGATCTCACACATAAGTAATGCAAAGTCAGTCATTAGAAGAAGTCATTGTTTTTAATATAAATCTTTATTAAGTGCAATATAACTGATGTACAAAAATGCTTAAAAGTGGACCTGCTTAAATGGGAATGACACATGCTGAGTAAAAATTGTATGAACTGCTCAACTTATATCAGTATATTTATGAAAGAAAATCTGAAAATGTTTTCAAAGAAGAATTTCTCATGAACACCAAAGTACAGTAGAACCTGCAGCAAGCAAATACAGTCTTTGTCTTTAAACATACTTTCTCTGGTATGTCTTCCATTAATCTACTGAACCAAAAAATGCAGAATTAGCCACAGAAAGAAAATGCATAAAACTACAGCTGTAATGAAGTACAGACAACATGTTTAATTTCTGATTCCTTGTTAAACTCATGCATGCCCTGGGCTTGCGACCAGCTAGTGTGGATGTAAACAACCAGAACTGTAAAACAATGAATATTTATGAGTATATCTTGAATGAAGAAAAAACACACACTTTAATACAATAATTTATAAACAAAAGCCCTTTAAAATTCCACAGTGACAGTAAAGGTAACCCTCTCAAACATTTAATTTTAAGATGAAACTTGGATGACAGAATAGGGATGTTATTTTGGATTATTGTATTGCCTGATTGTTGGGATTATGTTAACTTCTTTAAAAGCCTGGTGGGTTAGCGGATGTCGGCCAACAGAGGGACTAATGAGGTTACAAACTCTAGGGAAAGAAGTCAGGAACTATAGTGGGAAACTGAGGGGGAATATAAAGTGGCCACAGTTTGTAAAAAGTGGCCTTTACTTTCAATTGTATTTATTTGGTTGCACAGTCTTATCCTATACACAGGTACATGTACAAACTCTGAAACACCTTTTTGCACTTTGGCTTTGTGATTAATTCTCAGGCTGGATGCTATCATGAGCATCGCTCACACGAGTTCCTAAGACTCATAAAACATTCTCTTTGTGACGGTGGATGCTCCCGTGACGCTCCTCTGGACCACTTCCCGAGTGACCTGACGGCTCACCATGCCGCCCGTCTCCGTGAGCTGAGTCATCATCATCCCGTCTGTTAACAGAGAGCAGCTCCAGTTTAAAACGCGAACAGACTGGATTATAAGAGACGGGGTCAACTTCTTTTTTTTTTTTTTGTCTTACCTGAGAAGTAGGGATCGTTGATCATGGTGTGGGAGACGTTTGTTCTTGTGGTCATTTCTGTAGGCATTTGGAAAACTTCCCTCCTCGACACTGATTGGCTGTTGTACTGAGACAAGGCACCTACAGGAAGCAGTGAGGGCCAAGTTAAATGAAACTTTGGTTATTAGATGGCAAAGGATTCATTTGATATTAAACTGTTAAAATTAATTTTCTTTAAATTAATTCTTAAAACATATTGCTGCAAAACCTGAACAGAGAGAAAAAGAGCCGCCGAGTCAAAAGAGAAAATCAAGTGCAGAAGTACAAACTTTAAACTTCACCATCTTTGCACATCTAGAAACTTTTTTTTTTTTTTTTAACCAATTCCTCTTTACAAAAATGCCTCCTGCTCAATTTGAATGGAGAACAACTGGGGTCATAAGTTTTTAGGTTTTTGTCAGAGTCTGTTGAGTTCAGCCTGGACTTTGACTAGGCCATCCTATCCCATGAACATGATTTGATCTAAACCATTCAATTGCAGCTCAGGCTAAATGTTTAGGCTTTATATCTTTGCAGTTTCCGACAGGCTTTATTCTAGAATTGTCCTGTATTTAGCTTCCCGTCGTTGGTGAAGAACCAACATTGCTACAGCATGATGCTGCCACCACCGTATGTCATGGTGAAGATGGAGTGTTCAGCTCAGTAATGATCAGTTTTAACTTTCTCCAAAAATGACATGTGGCTATCATGACAAATATGGAAAAGTTTAAGAGCGATAAAAATGTTCAAAATCAAATCAAATTTTATTTGTATAGCACATTTCAGGAGCAATGTTACAACATAACAAACACAAAAAAGTCATGCAACATAGAATCAACAATCAAAACATTACATTAAGTCAAGTGCCATCATTAAATTCGTAATTGATTACGTTTCAAATACAATTCCTTCACAATCTCCTACCTCCGTCCTGAGACTCGATGGTGATGATGCCCTCTCTCTCGGGACCAAAACCCTGCGTGGTTTGAGCCTGAACCTTGAACTTGTACGGGACGTTCTCGGTCAGGTTCGGGACAGTCAGACTGGTCTCGGCGTTGTTACCGCCTACATTGAAGGACCGCATGTCGCCTAGACAGAACAGAATCACGATTAAACACAGAGAGACTGGCAAGGCGCACAGCAACAATATGAGTCGTTTTGTTTATTTTGCCTCACCTCCACCATGTAGCTGTTCGCAGGTGACCCTGTAGCTCAAGATGTCCCCGATGGGCTTCCGTGGTTTTTCCCAGGTGAGCTGCAGTGAGTCGGGGCTCAGAGCTGTGAACACCAGCGGGCCCGGAGCGCTGGGGGTACTCAGGGTGAACGGCGAGCCTGGACAGAGGTTACAACTCAGGTGACGCAATAAAAACAAACTTTTCTCTGAGTTAGGAGTGCAAAGCAGCAGATCCGGTACCTGGCATGGGACTGAGGGGACTCTTGGGGTCCACAGCTGACTCGATGGTGATGACTCCCTCCCGTTCTGGACCCCAGCCCTCCTGACTCTGAGCCTTCACCTTAAACAAGTAGGAGTGGTTGGGCAGCAGGTCGTGGATGACCACAGAGTTCTCGGCCGGATTTGTCACATTGAGGCGCTTCGTCTCTCCTGGGGGAGACAACATGGTGAACACGCAGCAGGATGGTTACAGTGAGAATATCAAACTGATCTGAGAGCAGTCCCAAAGGCCACGACACTAAACGGACCTCCGCTGAGCAGCTGGTAGAGAACGCAGTATCCCAGGATGTCTTTCTCACAGCGTGGCTCCTGCCAGCTGACTTTAAGTGCGGTCGGTGCCAAGGCGGAAAACACCAGCCTGCTGGGCGTTTCTGGGACACCAGGAGAGAGGCGGGCATCTGAACGGACACAGAAAGGGTCATGTGAGAAAACCTCAGAAGTAGGTCATTTGTTTCTGTGTTTCAACCCAAAGAAAGAATAAAAATAATTAAAAAAAAACAATAAATTGTCCCACTAATTACTGCGATAAACAATATTGTTGTTCTGAGGGCATTTCCAAGTAATATATTGGCAATTGTATAATATGAATATTTGCTAATGTAAGACAGACTGGCCAGAAGTACAAAAACAGCACCTGCGAAAATTAACTGAAGCGAAACATTTGAAAAGGTCAAAAGACCAGAAACAACTTTTATTTACCTTTTATCAATGCAATTTTAACTGACACAAGGTCACTGTATGTAGTAAAATGTATGATTGATTGCACAGTTAATCTAGATTCAAACTTCATAATCTTATCAATTAATTATTCTTTCTTTGACAGATCATTTTAGCCACTTAAACCAACAGTGGTTTAAGTGTTGGTTTAACTTATGTGACTGACACAGTGCTGGTTTTCACATGAATTTAGACAATTTTCAGGAAATTGTCGGAATTCTGAAGTGGCATAAAATATTCCTCCGTCGGCAGTAAGCATTTAAAATACTCATCCTGTTCTCAGCAGCAGGGGGCGCCGACTCTCCATTGACTGGACACAATGCTTGTGCTTTCTCCTTTCTAATGCCTCCCGGGGCAACTGCCCATTTCAAAAACCGCCACTGACAAAGATGGTTGCATTTTGGAAACATGGCAAATGCATCCGCTGCCTTCATGCATGAATGTGGAGGACTTACCATGGAGCACTCTGTCCAGGCTGTATAGGGCTTCATTGACCTCTGGCGACTGAGTCCTGGCCCTGGAGCCCTGAGACAGGCTGTAGCTGTACTGGGTCTGAGAGCTGCTCTGCAAGCCAGCGTAGCCAAACCCACCTGATGGCGCTTTTAGCAGAGGGAGGAGGAAGAAGGTGCCGGTAGGACGAAGAACACGGAACAGCAGAAAGGGAGGGAAGTAAACAGAAAGCAGAGCGATAGTCAGCATAGCGGCCCCAACCCTGCTGACAGATGTCCAAGCCATCAGTTTCATGCGCTCACACAGTTTACCCGCCATGTCCGAACAATTATTACACACCAAGATAAACGTCTGTCTTCTGCAGAGACAGGAGGAACTAAACACTGTAATAATTAGTGAAATCAGCGCAGAGGCTTGATGGAAACTCACTCAGATCTGGGAACTTATCGTCTCCTATGACGATGGAGTCCCGAATATTTTCATCTGTGTATCCTCTGTTCTCTGAGCGCTTCCTCATCAGGACTTCGGTTGTGTGGATCCCCCCTCTAATCATGTCCTGTCTGCGTGGGCTTCCTGAGTAAGGACAGAAAGAGAGAACGAATTAGAGGCGGGCTGATTGATCCAAAAATATCAATAATATCGACACTAATTGGATATCAGTATCGGATTGATACTGCCGTGATAAGATTGAGACTTCAATTTCAGATTCCCGTTTGAAATTTATTTTAGCGTTGTAGTTTCTCTAGAAACTAGAAAATATGTCGTTATTTGCTCTCAAATTATAATTTTTGCACTTTATTTAAGACAAATGTACACCTAAGGCTGGACAATATGGCTGAAAAACATCACAATGTAAGTGTCTCATATCAGTCAATATGTCAATAATTATTCATTTTTTAAATTTTATTTTAAATATCTTAAATACTGTCAAACTGGAGACGTGACTTTCCTGTTTTATCCACAGGTTTCACTCCCCGCCGTTTATTCTTAAGCAGCTATGAAGAACGGCGGCAAAACCTGAAACCGCTGTTGTTACTCAATATGTTGTTGCTAGGCAACCAAAGAGCCAGTGAGTTAATTGATACCACTCGCCTAGCTTAGCTGCCGATGAGAGGTTGGCCTTTCCTCCGCCTACAACTCCCAGAATGCTGTGCGGTTCTGCATTGGAGTTCATTGAATATTCTAACAGATGTATTATCTATTGATATTGATCATGTGTCCATCACAATTTATAATCTTATTGATTTGTGGTCCGGCCCTATGTACACCGTGTGTTTTGCTTTTCTGTTGTTACCTTTTGTCATGTTGATATGATTTTAACGTGTTTTGTAGACACCTAACAACTTTGTCCAAACTCTCTCCAAGGTGCAAACAAGATAATTACAAAAACATAAAAACACCTAGCCGTCAGAAGGATAACGATACATCAAACTTAAATAAAATGTATCCGTATGAGTATAGGCATTGATACCCAATGATATAGTACGACACACACATATAAGGTCCTGAAGCTTGGTCAAGCTCAGCACAGCACCTGGTGTCCATCTTCCTTACCTGGCCCAGTCATGTAGGTGGTGTGCGTCTCTGTGGTGAAGGAGCCGCCAGCTCCACCTTTGTAGTTGGAGCTCAGAGTGGACATGGGAGAGGATGATGTTGAAAGGTTGCGGGTTGTTGAGCCTCCTGGGAAAAGGAAGCTCTGCTCCCACCTGCCGTTCGACATGTAATCTGAAAGACACGTCCGTTCGGTTTTAACAGCTTACACTTCTGTTGATGGAAAGCACCTACAAAAATGGCATTTTACACCCAGATGAAATTATACACAATTTGTTTTTACTAATTAGGTGATTTCTGATGCCAATTGGTTTTAGTGGATTTCATCTGGGGGTGTGGGGGGATCAGAGAAAAGAGGTGTGAATATGAATGTACGTCACACTGTCAATTTTCTATCTGCAAAATCCGTGTATGATTTTTCTATTCTTCATAATCGTGCACAGCGTTGCATCGGTCTTTCTCATGAAATCCTAATAAAGTGGAATAAGGTTGGTGCGTTCATTTATTTTGGGGCCATGTTGAGATCATGAATATTCTCAAAAGGTTGGTTGAATGTATCACTAAAGCTCCTTAAAAAACTGTTAAGATATTAATAAATAGCTGTGTCTGCATTGGATAAGTACTTATTAAATTAAAAGAATACTGACATTTTCACATTGATCAGCCACACCAGGATTTCACCATTGTTTTTGTGATTTTTTTTTTGCAATCAAAATCACAGATTTCGTGGTGCTAATTTAGAAATATTTGCAAGAAACTTTGCAATATTTATGGATCACTGTAAATGTGAGTTTTAGTTACTCGCTGTATTAACTATAGCTTGACATCAAGTAAGGCTGAGTATGAAATACTGCCACCTGCAGGTGGGAGTTAGCAGTCATTAAGATTGTTTTTGACCATTCTTGCATTAAATTCGCAACGAATCTACAATTATGCAACTGTGAAAAAATGGGGGGCTCTATTGATTTTGTGGGGATTTCAAAAAAAGTGGAGGGATTGATTAATATAATTTGGGAGTGAACCAATAAAACTGCTTTAATTTGATCGATGAAATGACATTTAAGCACACAACTGTTTTCTTGAAGTCAGGCCTTGAGTTTGACACGTGCATTAGTGAAAAACTGGAGGATGAACACACAAAAGAGGTCTATAAGGCAGCGTAAATGCTTCATGAGGTTTCATAGTGCTTCCCATCAAAATGCGCCTGAAGAACCTGAAGAAGAAGAAACCAAGTGCAGTAAAGTTCTCATCTTTGCAACAACAAGGAACGCAGTTTCCCCCCCTGCTCCCTCCCACGTACTGCAACACACAGCAAAAAGCTTCCTCCAGATCACCACCCACTCCAGTGGGACGCAGAGAGGACAGACAGGGGCGGGCATCTGGAAAAGCCCCTCCCCTTTGTATCATCAACTGGACGTGGGGCAGTTGATGCCAACGCTCAACGCTGGTGGGAGAACAGGTGGGAAAGGTGCAAAAAAAAAAAAAAAAAGGACGAGGACTGGCCGTGCAATAACCGACAGCTGGCATGCTCGCTGTCTGTCTGACTCTTTCGGTCGATCTGGTGGGGCGGTCTTCACCTGGCAGGGGCGTGTGGGAGGAGCTGGGGTGGGGCTTCTCGTCTGAGCTCATCTCTGTGTCTGTGCTGAGGCGACTGGGGATGACCTCCACTCGCTGTTTCCATGACACCTGACGGAGTTCCAGGTTGGACCCCACCAGCTTGATATGTTGCCAGCCTTGATTTGGTGGTCACAGAAGCAGCAGCAGCAGCAGCAGCAGCAGCAGCAGCAGCGAGGGCAGGACAGATTGGCAGGGAAGAAGGGCTTGTTTAACTACACAGTGAATAACAAACGACTTTTATCTCAGCTTAGAGAACGAAAGTCCAGATGAGGGCGGCAGCCAACGATTATTTTAGCAATTGGTTAATCGGATACAATATGGGCACATTTCATTTAACCACCAATTCCTTTTTTATACAACATTATAAACACATTAAAAGACGCAAATAAACAAATAATTTAATCAGCCCTTTTAGAGTCTGTATTCTATCGTTAACGATTAAAAGATTACTAAATTAGTTGACGACTATTTCAATAATTGATTCATTATGATCAATCGTTTCAGCCCTATTTCAAATTGGTTGGTGAGGAACTTTAGCAGTCCCTTCTAGAACAACAATCAGGAGCAACAGCAGGCTGACTGGATAGAGAGCTTGAGGGTAGTCACTGTAAATCCTGTGTGGGTATAGACAGGGATTAATCTGGGGCGTTGCCTACAGGTAAAATGTCTGCCAGATGGAGGTGATGAATAATGAAGAGCCATGAGCAGAAAGATTTCACCTTTGTTGTTGTTTCTGTCTTTAGCATTTCCTGTCTAAGGAGCGATGAAACTACTGCATGATTCATGCCACGGAGCACAGCAAATACTTACTATTATTGCCTTAGTTAAATATGCATCAGTGTGCATAGGCACAAGAGTCAGTACACTCGGCCTCAGTGTGTGCAGATTTATTAATTAGTTGAGCTTTTCCACATTTTTGTAACATTGTAACCACACTGGTTACTGTATTTCATCAGGAATCTGTGTGACAGATCACCATGAATTTGTGCAGGATTCTGAAAGTGGAAAATAATACATTTTTTTTCACAATTCTGAAAAGTGCAGCATATGTTTGTCATTATAACTATCCGGCAAATTTGACTAATTCCAATATTTCCTTCTTTTCTGACTAACTGCTGCAACTTGGCTGAATTTTGACCGATTCCTGAGTCTCCCTTCTAATTTAAGTCCCTGTTTGACTTGAATTAATTAATTAAAATGTCTCTCGAAAGTCAAACCTGCAAGATGAAAGCATGTGTGACCTAAACAGAAACATTTGCCTTTTTCAAATTCAGTCCTTTTTTGGGAAGGTTATGTGCAGAAATGTCAACTTTTCTTGTAAGACCATATTATGGCAAATAATAAAGCCCAGAATTTTTTTTTCCACAACCTCTGTTCATCTGTAATTTTAGGCCACAGCAATCACAAAAACATTGCAACATCCTGGAAGGACTGTCTAATATACCTTTATAAAACCCATTGTGACAAATTGCTTTGTGTGAATTTTGTTCACATGTAGGTCAAAAAATAAAAATTATTTGGCATACAACAGAAATACACAAACATTTGTGGTTATGACATCACAAAAAGTGAACAAGTTCAAGGGGCATCAATATTTGTGTGCGGCTTTGGTTCTCAGTACCCACCATCACCAGAAACGCTTGGCGTCTTGGAGCTTGTTGGCGATTTCAGCACATCGTTGCTGTACATCAGGTAGCTGTCATATTCCTCTCCTGCCTCAGCGTCCACAATAGGAACATCTGGAATGATGGGAACTACAGACGGAAACACAGAGGAGTTAATCTCTTTCAGGGGGAGTGAGGCTGAAGAACCAGATGTGTTTGGTACAAACTCACTGGACATAGGTCTGCTGGGCTGTGATGCCAAGTTGATGGTAGCGTCTCTGAAAGGGCCCCAGCCTACGCTGTTTTGGGCACGGACTTTGTACTGATAAGTCTGAGCGCTCTGGAGGTTTTCTATCAACAACATTCGTTTCTTTGGGTTGTCGATCTTTACTTTTTTGGCTGCTCCGACTGGTTCTGTTTAAGGAGAAGACAGTATTACACTGGAACTGGATAGTCTAGGTATAGCTTGAGCATTTTGAGGAGAATCTCTTACTCATTTCATCATCGATGGGTGTGTAGATGACCTCGTAAGCTGTGATGTCGCCGTTGGTCTCTGCAGGCTCCGCCCAGCTGACCTGAGTGACGGTTGGACTGATGACGTTGAAGGCCAGACGGCCAGGCTCACCGGGCGCTGCAGGGAAAACAGACGAGGGACTTTCAACTCCACTTAAAGGACACACAAACAACTTTCTCCATACAAATTGTAGTGCAGTGAACATCCTGCATGTACAGTTTAATCTGCACCAGACTCTCTTCTCCAGAGTTTCGAGAGATTACCGTCTTCCAGTGTTTGGCAGCTAACGATGTCGGTATCAGGGCCTTCTCCCATTGAGTTGTAGGCACAAACTCGTGTCTCGTAGTCGCAGAAGGGTAACAGATTAGTCAGCTCGGCTTGAGGCTTCCTCACGTCAAGGACCTGGGCGTCTTTCTCAGGGTCGCCGAAGATCCAATACTTCACCTAAAACACACATCAGGAATCACACTTATAATGATACGGTAGATTCGAACTGGAATGAGTCAACTGGTCAGCTCGGCGTACCTTGTATCCCACCGGGTTGCCCGGTGGCGGATCCCAGTTCAGATGGATGTTTCTGGGACCCGTTGCCTTGGCCTTGAGGTTTCCCGGGGAGAGGAGGCGACCGCCAGGGGCGGTGCTTCTTGGGCTTATGTAGCCCTTCGACTGCATCTGAGCAACTTCTGGAGATCTTGGTTCTTGAGGAACAAAATAATATCCAGAGAAACAAAATAAATACGGATTACTGTACAGTATCTAAAAAAGGAAGGGACATCAGTTAAATTCAGTGAATTGTAAAAGTTTTCATACTCCTTGAAGTTTTCCAGATTATTGGGATTTTATGTGACAGACTGACATAAATTTGAGAATAACTGTGAAATAGAAGGAAATTATACATTGTTTTATATTTTTCGGAAAAAAAATTAGTGTGGCCTGCATTTGTTTAAAGAAAACAAAGAAAAACAAAATTGGCTTTTCCAGCAGCCATTGTACAGTGCATACAGCGGTAGAACCAGCTGACCAAATGTGCTGGAGATCAGCTTGGGTTGTGGAGCCCTTTGATCGTGAGTCAATAATTGGGAGATTTTTTAAATGGTTCATTTTCCAGACACCAAAAAAACATTAACTTATTGCCATAAACCACCTGGATGTTTTTTAAGCTCTTTGACTATTTTTAGAAGGAGTACAGACCCAAATGGAAGTAGAAAAATGTCCAAAATGCAAATTTTGCATAAGAACTCCTCTTTAAAAAGAAAGTAAAACTATATATTTTCTTTTTTGCTGTTCTATCAAGTATAAACCAAAGAAAATACATTTGAAATGTGAAACAATGTCTTTTAAGGGGTATGAATACTTTTGAGAAGAACCGGGACTGATGCTATGTTGTTATGGAATAAAGATTATCTGAAAGGTCTTCTCATATCACCTTCTGTGATATTCACAACGGTGTTCTTCCTTTCACCAACAACACCATTGGTGCTGGGATCGTACAGCTCCACCTGGAAGGTTTCTGGCTGGGCCGAGCCGGGGACGGGTTTGATTACTATGTGCTTCTCCGTTTCTCCCGGAGCGAACTTCAGAGAACCGGACAGATCAAAGCCTTGGGACTTTGGTGCCTTGGTGCGCCATTTGACCGTGGCGGGGCTGTCTTCGTTGTGGGAGCGCACCACTGGGATGGGGTAGGTCTGATCTAAGGTGCTGAAGTTATGGTTACCTTTCTTGAACATCATCACACTCGGTTCTTAAGCAGACAAAGAAAAAGATATAAAACAATTGGAATCAATAACAATGGCAGAGCTGTCAGACGTAGTCCAAACACCTCTCCTTCCATTCACCTAGTACGTCTGCAATGGTGACCGTGGTTCTTGGGTATCGTCCCAGCTTGGCACCCTGGCGTGGGTTACTGAGGTCCATAACAAACTGCTTGATGGGTTTGTCTTCCAAGAAGCCATCTTTCTCACTCAGCTCGAGCAAACGGACAGGAACGATCTTTTGAGTCTCACCCGGAGCGTAGGACAAGTCTCCTTGTACACTCATGTAGTCCTAAAACCCAAGAAGGAAGAACTCTTAGTGGTGGTTCGTACGACCAGGCTGTAGTCTACGTGCCAGTCCTGCGTAGGGTTTCATACATTATGCCAACACAAAACAGGCAACACACATCTTCTTACCTTCTTATTCTTGGCAGTGAGATCTTGAGTGTTGTAGGTGACCTGTGTGCGTCCATCCTCGATGATCTCTCTGCTGATGGGGATTTGTGCCACACCATCCTTTCTGCTGTACGTGTATTTCGGTTGGAGGAAGGAGAAGACGCTTGTAGCTACGGTGACAGAGGTGGAGATTCAATAAAAGCCATCCAACAAAATTCAAAGTTTTCATTCCATTACAACCAATTTTCAGATGGAAACCTATGACATGGTTTCTCACCGTGCTCTTTGATGATGGTTATGTTAACAAAAGGCTTCACAATCTTTGCAATGCCCAGCGGCACATCCCTGGCCTCCACTTTTAACTGCTTCTTGTCATCGTCGTCGTCCTTGACAAACAGCGGCACGTGAACGTCCACCAACTCCACGCCCTCCTGGAACTCCACGGCTCCCGCAGCCTCTGCAGGGGAGTAATGGATTCACTAAAGATGAACTGCACTTTCCTATAGGACTGAACCAGCAGACACTCAGTTGCACTGACAAGGAGCAGGATGGCTTTCTGAGAAGCAGATGCTAAAAGCCTATATTTTATTTCTTAATATAGTGTAAATTGTATAGTAGGATCTAGTTTTGTTTTGTTTTGCTTCTCAGTTGGTGGTGGTAATGCTTCCTTTAGTTGTTTGCCAACTGCCACTAAGACAAAGAGGAAGAAGAAGGATGGCTTTCTGATCATGGATGGATTTCATTTGGTGTCTTGGCTTTCCATCACCTCCCTTTCTGCATCTGTTCAATACTTTTTCCCTGAGTCATTTCACATTACTACACATAACTTATTTGTTTTTGTTTCTTTCTATAGACAGATTACTTGGGTTGTTACCAACACCTAGTGACAATTTCATGTCAATAGCACCTTTAGAAACATGTTTACTATGAAGTAATACTTATTTTTACCCACTGTATAAGATAGACTAATACAAAACAACTTCAAACAACAACAGCTTCAAAAAACAGCCTTAAAACTCAAAGTACAGCTACATTAAACACTTGGCGCTCTTCGATAGATTAAATATTTCATCTGAGATTGCACATTAAATAATAAAAAGCTTTTAGCTTTTATCAGTTGTATTACTAACCAACAGAATTTTATCTATCATAAAACCTGATAATTGTTTTCCCCATTGAAGTTTGTGGTTGCAACTTGACAAAGCAGGGGAAATATGAATACTTTTTCAAGGCTGCAGGCCATTAGCTCCCTGATAGTGTCACACGCAGACACAGGTACGAATGCTGGCCACACACCTCTGTCTGTGGCTACAGTGTAGTAGCCTGGGACCACTTTGAGGTCCCCAAAGTTTCCGGACTGGACGTTCTTCTCGGTAAGTTTCACTATGTCTGGGTAGGCTCTCCGGGGAGCTGACAGCACAGTGTCCATGATGGTGTAGTCCCCCCTGAGGAGATTAGATGACTCAGAGATATCAGAATAAAAAACACCTAAAAATCATGACAGAATTTAAAGTAAGCTTAATTTTTTTACCTTTTTCCAGCATTTTTCTGCAGTCTGTAAAAAAAAGCACATATATGTCAATTTATGACTAGAGATACTTTATTTGAATGTAGATGGGACTGGGCAATAAATCCATAACAATATACATAATGGCTGACACGTGATCAGTATTAATAGAAAATACGTCCAATAGAATATTAAATAATTTAGCTGAACTCTGATCCAGAACCACACAGCATTCTGGGGAATGTAGGCAGAGGAAAAGCTTTAGCTTCTCAATCTCTCACGGCTAACTAAGTAAAGTTGGTGGCATCAACTAACTCACTTCCTATTTGGTTACCTAGCAACTCACTCACTCTTTGGTTACCTAGCAACTACCTGTTGAGTGACTCGAGCAAGAGCAGTATCAGGTTTTTATCACCATGCCTCATAACTGCTTTAAAATAAAAAACAGCAGGGAGTGAAGACAGAAAATCAGAACAACAACTGGAGAGGAAACTGTAAGTGGGCAGTTTGTTTCATATATTTAAAAAAAAAATCAATAATTATCAATATCAACTGATATTGATAATATTGTGATACGTTTTTCAGCCGTATCGCCCAGCCTACATGTTCTTTAATACAATTAGAGAAATATTTTTTTCAATCTTCTTGACAGCAAAAATATGTCACCTGAATAATGTTTGTTGCACTTTCTGTGCCTCAGGAATCTGCTTGTACACCTCGTTCAACTGCAACAAAGAACAAGGAAGTAATCACTGACAGTCAGAACATGAGCCCACCCACATCCAAAACCCAACTCACATTATCAGCCACTTCTTGACGGAGTTGCTCAGCGTCTTTTGATTCGGGGCGAGACAGGTTCTCAGAGAACAACCTGTTTAGTCGGAGGGAGATCGGGAAGTGGACTGCAAAAAAGTAAAGAATAAAAAAAAAACGAAAATAGCTGAAGGTCCTCATGTTATATACACTATACAATTTTCCCTTTGAAATCCATCGTGGACTTACTCATTTCATCCAGGCTTGGTTGCATCAGCTCCCGTGGGTGATTGGGCGCACGGTGCACGTTATCTTTGACTTTCCAGCGAACCACGTCGGTTCCTTTCGGTGGACCGCTCCTCACCATCGGCGTGTTCAAGTGGTTTGAGGTCAGCTGAGACTGACGGAGCAAATACTCATCTTCCTTAAAGCCAACCATGCGACCTAAATCAAGAAGAGAACAGGAAAAGTTCATTATATAGGATGGTAAAAGCAATACTACTGCATGTATTGCTAAATATTTACCTCCCCCGCAGCACGGCAACAAGGCAAGACAGCTCTGCATCGGGAAAAATGACAAAGCTCTTCAGTTTAACCATAATTCGAGAAGGTTGGGCTTTGATATGTGCAGGTGTGAGTGCTTTTACCTGCCAGCAGGATTTGCAGCAGGCACAGTACTTCCAGCAGCAGAGCAGCAGCAGCGCCAGCAGCAACAGGAGGAAAAGGATGAGCGGCAGCAGCCACAGCAGACTAGCTGCTGGACAGTCTGAAAGGGTGGTGCAGAAAAGACAAAGAGTTTAATACACGTTTATATCAAATCACTTTCTGGAGCAGAGATACCTTTTCACAACAGAAGATATTATGAGGTGGCTTTTGGTGACAGAGCAATGAAATTATGAAAGGTACGACAGCTACGACCAAAAAGAATAATTGATAACTGTGGAGAATTAGCATGTAGCAAGAGTGCACTCTACCTGAGAGCTGTTGTTCATTTCTACATAAACACGGCTGCAAACAATTTTACAAAATGTAACTTTCTAAATCATTTGATCTACAACATTTATGACGGCACAGAAAGCGTCTGAAATTGAAGAAACTCTTTAGCAAGAGTTTAACAGTAGGTGAGTTTCCATTGACCATAAAATTGTGCAAAATTTCAAGGAAACTCTAATTTCTGATAAACAATTTCTGCACTAGGATGAAGTGATTTTTTTGGTTGTAACAAAACTGGTGTATTCCTACGGAAGCCGAGAACAGATGTTTTCCGCATATACTTTTTGCACTTGGTTTTATCGAAATAATGAGTTGGTCTCCCATTGGTCGTCTCGAGATAACAAGATTTTTTCGTTTTCCAGACATGAACTCATTATCTTGAGACAACCATCAGGAAAAAGGACACATGGAAAGCATCTGCTCTAGGCTTCCGTATATTTCACAAAACTGCAATGGAAGGACTTTTTTTCGCATTTCCCAAGTCATGTGACCAGCAACTAAACGTTACTTTTAGCAGAATAAATGAAAAGGACAGGAAGTAGTAGGAGGACGATGGCAAAGCATGGTTTTTAATAACTTATGGGAACAGAGTTATTCAACTGTGATTTTAATTACATTTTCTTATTTTCTTGTTTAAAGGAAACACCGCCGTTGCACAATTGTCTTCTTTCATAATTAGTGGAATGCTGTCAATGTTTTGTGCCCATTTGTCATGGAAGCGCAGCTCGTGAAAGATTCAGCTCCATGTGTGTGTTTTGCATGCGCGCAGCCTGCAGCTCACCTCTCTTTTTGAGCACCTCAACCAGCAGCTCAGTATTTGTTGGATCTTTACTGGTGTCAACCGTGTACTCGTATGTGCAGTCGTTGTCCTCATCGAGGAAACTGCAATAGTCGAGCACTTTCCCCCCTGAAAACAAAACCAAAAACACATGACAATAAACAGTTAGGACTTTTTACATTCACAACAATCACATTGCTTTTCTCACATAAGCTTACGTTCTTTCAGCTCATCCACCATGATAACTTTAAAGGGACACTTGTCGCACTCTGCTTTGTCCTTCTTTTCGCCCGTCTCCCATGCTTTACATTGGACGCACCTCCTTGTCTCCTCACATCCACCCAGTAAGAACTAGATGCACAGTTCAAACGATGATCAGAGAAGAAAGGCTTGAAACCTCAACACATATGGAGTTGGAGCAGCTGCGACTTTAGTTTGAACAATTAACTCACCTCGAAGTTTGGCTCACAGGTCGCAGTCAACGGAATCCCGGAGTTTGGGCACTGACAGCTGCCGCAGACGCATTTGCCTCGGCCACCGCAAATATTCTGAAATGCATAAAGACGGGATCAGGCATCGTCCACAAGTCGGACAGCCCGATAGGAATGTAAACCGCTGGCTCTGCTCACCCCTTTGTTGTCCAGGCAGGTGTCGTTGCTTTTGGAGCACTCGCAGGCAGCTCCCTCCCAGCCCTCTGAACAAGCACAGCGACCCATCACGCAAGAGCCGCGATCTGACCGGAGGGAAGCAAGAGAGCTTTTACAATTCTGTAGCTGTGTGTTCTTTGTAAAAGCTTAAACCCATATCACTTCCAAGTTTATTGGGCAAACAGATCTGAGTACAGAAGACAATGCAGCCAGGATCATTTCTAGAAACTCAAATACTTTAAAACTTAAATAAGGCAGGAGTGATTTTTTTTTTTAAGACAGTACTTCTGGAAGGTCAGAATAACATGTTGATTTGATGCGTCCCTTCAACAAAACGTACCGTTGCAAAGGATGCCTGCGACTCGTTGACACTGGGTCTTGTCGTACTGGCAGTAGGGTCCTTCGTACTGGTCCGGATTGTAGCACACGCAGGTCCCACATGCCTGACAGTCTCCACGGCCCGAGCAGGACTCTGTCACGCCAGGCCCAATGCACTGGTCCTTGCTCAAGCCGGAGTTTTTTGAGCAGTTGCAGAAGGCGCCCGCCCTGGCACAGATAGCAAAGACGTCGCTGAGTAGATGTGGCTCATTTGACAGAAGTCTTACAATACCAAAGAGAGTGGAAAAAAATGAATGTTGCAAAACATAATCCCCCAAAGTCTCACCAGCCATCGTCACAGAGACACTTTCCACACACCAGCTTTCCGTTGCCATGGCACCTACTAGCTTTTAGAGTGGGTGTCTGAAGAAGAGACAGGAAAAGACAAAAACCTATGAGTCTGTTGTATAGAACAGGCAGGAAAATAACCTTGAAGGAACGTTTTGGTGCTTCAGTTTAGATGGATTCAACAAACCTTCTCACAGTCACAGGTTTCACACAGAATGGAGGCTTTCACATTGACAGCGGCACTGAAGGTCGTCGGTTTTACTTTGATTGTGCCTTCCTTGTCTTCTGGATCCACTTTGCAGACAGGTTGTTCTTCGAGCATTTGTTGGGCTGTGAGTTTTACCTTGAACTTGCCCTAGTGAGCACACATAAACACACAGAAAGAGAATGTTGTTAGCATCTTCCTTACAATAGATTTCTCTGAATCTTAGAATCTAACCACATCATTAGTAGAGCTATGCATTTTGGCCAAATTTGCTCCACCAAATTTAGAACAAGTCATGTAGGGGACACAGCAAAACCTGTTCAGGTGAAATCAAAACTGAACTGTTTAGTCTAAATGTATAAAGCTGTGTGAGTGTGTGTGGTGGTGTGTGTGTGTGTGTTGAAAAACTAACAGTGACCCTGAACTCAGACATGCCTGACCCTTTATTATCCAGCAGACAAACTGTAAATACAGCAAAAATGTGGCTCTACTTTACTTCAGGGGGCCAAGAATGCATCGTTTTTCTCCCACTTAACAGTTTTGTCTTTTGTTTCAGACATTTATGTGTTTCAGTTTAACACTTACAATTTCTCCAGGCTTGACGTTAAAGGCTCCATAATTGACTACTTTATTACTTGTGTCCAGAAACTGAGCTGCAAAAGCCTTAGGTCTGTTTTCCGCACGGATGCTCATCTTAGACTGGATACTCTAGAAAACAAAACAAAACGATAAGATCAACCTTGAGATATTTGCTGCTGACATTTTTTCCTTACATTTTTCACAGTTGTAAACATTTACCACAAAGGCATCCCGCATGATGTCCAAGATGTTGGATGAATCCTCTTGAAGCACACCGATCTCAGCAATGGGGAAATATTCTTTCAATTTCTGCAAACGGAACAAAAGAACATATTGGATCCTCTAAACCTAAAAGCAGAGGGGAAGAGATGAACAGCTGTGGCGTACTTACACTGTAGTACATGTAGGAGTGGCTGGTGACGGCGAATATGGGGATGATGTTGTGTTTTCCCAGCAGACGGACCAGCGTGGGTATCGAAGGGTAATCCTGCTTTGTAGCCTGAATATAATCGCCGTTTTCGTCCAGGTGACAAAGCTCGTCGTTGCGCGGCAGGATTCCCGCCAGCACGTTGGCGCCGTCAGCCTCGTAGTGAAAGGCTGACTCGGTGGAGAAAACCAAGAGGTGAGTGCTGCCATCGCGCCAGCCGATCTCCTTTTGGAAAAGGAATACGAAACAAAAACAGTGAGAATATGTGGCAGGGAAACAGAACATGAAGGAACTTCCACTGAATGACAGAAAGGGAAAACTTTTGCACTGGTGAATTTACCATAGGAAGGACTAAGATACAGATGTCCACTAATGTCCATCCATTTTGGTGTTATGGGTGACTTTTTTTTATTATTTTCTCAGTTTTCTGGCTGTTTTATTTGTTCAGATCAATATTTACTATAAAAACCAACATCAGAACTTGTTTCCTGATGTTCTCAGAGTTCAGTGATCCACCATTTAGTAAGAATGTATGAATTCTCTAAAGTAAATATTATATTTATTTTTTAAATAGCACCATCCATTTTCTTCACAGTGGGGTCGGGGGGAGGGGTGCTGGTGCCTATCTCCAGCTAACGTTCTGGGCGAGAGGCGGGGTCACCTGGACAGGTCGGCAGTCTGTCGCAGGGCAAAACAGAGACAGACAGGACACACAACCATACACACACACTCACACCTAGGAAAAATTTAGAGAGACCAATTAATCTGACAGTCATGTTTTTGGACTGTGGGAGGAAGCCAGAGTACCCGGAGTGAACCCACGCATGCACAGGGAGAACATGCAAACTCCATGCAGAAAGACCTCGGGCTGGGAATCGAACCCAGGACCTTCTTGCTGCTGCCAACTGTGTCACTGTGCAGCCCTTAAATTATTTTTTTGTGACTTGTAATTTAAAACTTAGGACTTGGAACTCGACTCAAGTCACGCTTGCTTGTGACTTGCCAAGCAATCACCTGGTCTAACTAACCTTACACACTGCTGCCTGCAGAATGGCATCAAATCCTCCTTCAGGGGCGTCCAGGTTGCCAGATATTCTCTCCTTTTGGAGCTCCGTTGTGAAGTTGTCTACATTGTTGATCAGAGGGATGACATTTTTGAAAGAGAACGGAGAGTCGCTGTCGGGCCACGGCTGTTTGAGTCTGAGAACCGGAGGAGGAAGCAAAGTTACAATGAAGCACGCACATTCAATGGTTCTGCATCCATCAGCATTTTTTTTTTCTTTCTTACTTGTCAGGTCTCATGTCAGTCTGGGGCTCAATTACTTTGTCCACAAATTTTCCAAACCCAATGGTGTAATCACTTGAAATTTCTTGCACCACCGTGGCTACAGGTAAAACACACACCATCAGTTTTCTTTTCTTTCTTTCTTCCTTTTCTTTTTTTTGCAGATTACCTCACAGGAATTGCAACACGTCACCACAATCCAAATGCGCTCACCCAGCTTGTTGCCCATTTTCTTCAAGTTGTCCAAATCGTCCTTCATGGAGTTTGAGAAGTCCATGAGAATGTAAAGATCCAACGGGCCTTTAGTTGGAGCAAACACATTCACGTCCAGCACTTTGGTCTCTCCAGGCAGGAAGGTCATGCTCACTTGCTGTGGCGACACCTGAGACCGCTGAAGGTTCATGTTAATGGCTTCGTTCTGCACAGCAGCACAAATGGAGAGAGAGAGAGAGAGAAAAAGGAGTCAACAATTGGACACAAAATTATTACGGAAACACAATTTGAAAGAATGACGGAACAATTAGATGAGAATCATGACAGGGGAAAAACGTACTCGCTCTATGGTATGTTTGCTGGTAGCTTTGATGACATATGCAGCGTTGCAGCCGTGAGCGAGGATTTTCTCATGCAGGTCACAGCGAGGAAAGCCAAAGTCCTGAAACGTGAAGCCAAAGTTTGAAATTTAAGTGCATTGCGGACTTTGTTTTAAAAATCATACAATAAGACTAGTCCAAGAAAGTTCAGATCTCAAAAAAAAGAAAAATGTTGAGCTTTTTATGGATTTAGAACAGAGTAGCACACATTTATGAGTTCTACCCATCAGTAGATAAATCTAGGGCCCAGTAAAATCCATTTTATGGTTTCGTCATCTGCTGACTAACATTGTTTTAAGCAAATATGTCTGCTTGCTAAAACATTAGAATTTGAAGAAAACAAAATGATTTATGATCATCCTAATCAAACAAAATTAAAAGGATTTAATACAGCAAAAAAGATTAAGGACAAATAAAATGTAAATTAATGTCAGAAGCACTTTATTTTTTTATGCTAATTCTACTTTTTTCATTTTTCATTTCTGAGTTTTGTTTTCCCTTACCTCTCTTAGCATGAAAAAAAGATCACCTCTAATTCTAATGTAACATTTCTAATGCAGAAACTATGAATAGCGAAACGTTTTGAAGTCTTTCCATCTCATTTTAGTTTGTAAATGCTGCAAAAGACGTCTTTTCTTCTGACGTCTCATTAAGGGAGGAGAAGAAGATGTGAAATGAGCTTCCTGGTGTTCTCTGCTCTCACCTCTTCGCTGCAGTATGCACATCCCACCCCGGCCTGCAGACAGTCTGAGCAGGAACCGGACCGGGCGTCGAGGCAGGAGTTCACTGTTTGGGACAGAGTGAGATCATCTCATGAAGCATCGTTAGAGTATCCGTGGTAACACTGACGATATTGCAGCGAGTGCTAACTTAGAACAAATGCTAAAAACAAAAAGCTAAAAAAAACAAGTAGAAAGATTCTCAGAGATCAACTCTTTTGGGATTTACTTTTACAGATCTCAATAACATTTTGCATGACCTGTAGTTCATTTTCATGGATATGCGTGCTAAATCTGTCAAATGTTTGAAGGATTTCGATTGAATGATGTGTGTTGCTGATTCTTTTGCATTGCTACATGTTACAAAACAAAACATGTTACTGCATGTTTTGGGGACTGCATGTGGAAATTAGCATTTGTAGCTATAACCTGGTGCAGTACATCTCTCCTTCAGTGGTTAATGTATGTTGTATATTGTCCCATTTTAAACAAATTCATCCATTTATTTATTGGAGCCCAGCTAATGGGGATTCAAACAACGAACAACTAGATAACTCAGGACCTTTTAAAACATCCATTACACATTAATCAGATTCTTACAAGCACATCAAAAGTATTCTTAGCATTTCCTTGGATCGAGTCATTCATGTCATGCATATAATGCAGACCGGAGTCATCAGGGTAAACTTATTCTACAGTGATGAGTTTGATTTTTGAAATCTTAAAGTGAAAAAATATACTCCTTGGTTTTGCCCAAAATACTGTTGAATTAATCAGACAATGCATCCAACTAGATCGCCTATTATTAGATCCAATATTTTTAAATTTAGCTTATTTAAAAAGTCAAAATCATGTCATAAACAAGTTGGGTCAGTAATTAATGTCACAATTAATTCTGATTTTCACCTTCAGCAGAGCAGCAGGTCAGCAGGACGGCCAGCAGGCCGAGTCCTGCCACGCAACGTAACGACCAGCTCCCCATCTCGCCCCTGCAACAGAAAACAAACTCAAACCTCAACACAAGCTGCAGCCGTCTCACCTGTTTCAGAGACATCAGCTGTATAAAACTGTGCCAACACGTTAACATTTTCCTGCCTGAACCGCCACACTCTTCTGAACTCAAGCTGTATGTAAAATGTAAAATTTTCCATTATTTTTGATAACATTCTTAATATTTGAATACCAAGTTTCTACTTGGGGCGTGGCCACACGTCATGAAACATCACAATGTTAAAGACGTCTTCCAATTCGCCAAACTGATAAAGGATTATTTCATTGTTTATTTTCCCATTGTTGCATGTGGTCTAACTCAGACCAATATTAGGCTTTTACTGCATTATTTTATCCTAGATTTAAAAAAAAATCTAATTGTGACTTTTTCGATATCTACATTCTTTGATTCTTTTTACTCAAACTGAGCTGGTGGTGAATGATGTGATATTACTCTGAAATAAATGTATTTTTTTTATTTAGTACATACATTTGGATTAGTAATTTTCCAAATTATTGAATAGAATAAACCATCCCCACACTCAATTTTCTTTTACTCAACACTAATCCAAGCCTGGAAAATTATGCAGACAAATTCAATCGACAATAAGATTTGCTCAAAGACTCAGAATAAAGCTGTTTTGTTGTGTAGTCAAAGATTATTAAAAAAAAAAACTGTGATTTTTAATCACAGTCTGATGAGTGCAGTCTTATCTAACAGGTTTCGTGCTTGAAAATTAAAGCACTGCAAAGACACAAAACCTTATTTTTGCTCAAGTTTCTTGTTCAAACACATTAGTACACTTGAAATAAGACAAAAATAACTTATGAGCAAGATATAGCAGGCAAATATTGATGCAAACGTCCTGATTCCCCTGGCTGCTTAGTTCACTTATAACATGTGAAAAATGTTTTGTTAAACGTGAAATAATCAGTCAATCGAACCAGTAGTTTTTATTATTTGTTTAAAACAAGCTCCTATATCTTGCGGAAACGTTCCTTGTAAGTTAGTGTTGTCTTATTTCAAGTGTAGTAAGATATTTGAACTAGAAACTGGACCAGAAAAGTTTGTGATTTTTGCAGTGTGATGGTTTTGGTGTTTCAGCTTTCTGTTCTTGCGTCTCATCTTGGTTCAAAGTAGTCAAACAGAAACTTGAAGTTCAAAAATAAGCCTGACGGATAAAGTGATGCTTCCATAGTCAGAGTTAATTTCAGCTCCACTATAAAAGTGCATAATGAGAAGCTCTAGAATTTCAGGAAATCATCCACATCCAGTTGGCATTTTACATGAGTTGATAATGTAGACTATGGATGCCTCTCATCCAGTTTTAACCTGCCGTCCTGTTTGGTATTGTCGTATAATTTCAGAGCCAGTTGGGACACGATGCGGTGCGGTCGGGACGGGAAACAACCGACGCAGGGCGGGATCTGGAAATGTTCCACACAGCGCTGCAGTGTGTGCTATGAAACCGCATTATAATTTCCTGCAGGAATCTTGGATGCAGGACAATCTCACAAACAAACAGAGGCAAACGCAGGAGTTGTGGAGTGAACAAAGACTGCTGTGTGGTACGGAAAGGTCTGTAATTGTCTCAGTGGGCAGCGGGAAAACAAATGGATGATTTGTGTCAACTCGGGGGGTGGGGGGGGTGGGGGAGAATTTCCCCACGAGGCGAGAGAATGACCTGTTGGAGTTAAAAACACAGCCTGGGAGCACATGGGATAGGCGGGTTTGCGCCTCTCTGTGAAGGAGAGCAGCCGTCAGGTGTGTGAGTGAGAAGAGTGGGAGAGAAGGTGTCGCATAAATCACAGAGCAGCAGAGACGGGTCAGGACAACAAACCGCCTCTTCTTCTGCAGTAAATACGAGCAAACCAGCGCTTTATGTTTCGCTCCCACTCGGAGGACAATCACAGATGAGCGGGCGCTTCTGACCCAAATTACAGCCGCCAGCGGCTCGTGCTGCTTCTCTTTGTTCTGAAAGCTTTTCTGGCACCAAAAGAGGAGACGTTTCACTGAGCTCAAAGCTGGGGCTGCTTCTCTTCAGACAAAAACATGCCTGCCAGGTGGACATACCACCAGTGGGTGTGGGTCGGACCCCCCCATGACATCAGCTTAAATAGGAAGGGAAAGGGGAGCGACAGGAGGGCGTCGACCTTTAAAAGAGGTGGCAGGGTCAAACTGTGGCAACAACAAATAAAAATCCCAGTGGTCTTAGAGATTAATGTTATCTTGTATACAAAATAAGCAAAAGAAAAACAACAAGAACAACCAACAGGATTAAATTACTTCTAATTATTCTGCCTTAAAGGCCCAGCCTAGTGTTTCAAGTAATGATTAATTTAGAAATCAATTATTTGATTCATCAGATAAAAAAGAATTGGCACAGTCTACAGATTTAACCACTTAAGCCATTTCATGTAATATTAGAAATATATTAAATGATGCAAATATTGTAAAGCCTTTGTTTAAGAGAAACATTTTATTGCCTAAAAATGTAATAACATTCCTTTAGTGTATTTGAACCGGGTGAAGCTAAACCTATGCGAGGAGTTTTGGCTAAAATATATTGACAGACACAAGTGTTTTATCATAAATTAAAGTTTGTATGGCTTTCACTTAATTCCTGGTTGTTTCGGCAGCTTTTCTGAGTATGTGTAATTTCCATAATCGATTTATCGCGATTAATCCGATTAATCGTTTCAGCCCTGGTCCGGTCGCTGCTTTAAGTGATCCAAACAAATTAAAAGTGCAAAGAAAAGTCATTACAAAAAATAAAATAGCCAGCCCAAGGCATAAGCAAACCGAGGTGCTAATGGTCAGCAGGGATCCCCAAAAACAATTCACTTCTTACACAGAATATAGACTCAAATATTTTAGATTCGGGGATTTTTCATGTAAATTCTACGACTCGAGATTTAAAAGAATCGACACATATACTAATTTCAGTGATGCATTAAAAAGATGAGTAGCTCTCTGAGCATTGATAATTTAATGATGCTAGTTGAATCAATTCTGCTGGAGGCACATTTCATGCACATTGTGACTGCAAATATTGTTGCATAATGCATAAGTGAAAACCTAGTAGACGTGATTGAGCTTCTTTCCAGAGTAAAACGAGTCTTTACTAAAAAAAGATGCACATCGCGTATCATCGACAAATCAAATGAGCAAGTTTCAGAAGCAAAGTAAGTCTTTATCAGTTTTTTAAAAAAGTGCTATGAAGTGATTAATGTGGCCGGCTTGACTGTTAAATTATACGGAGTTATATGGGCTAGCTAAACGCCCGAAAAGATAATGTTACACTGCAAAAATACAAAATCTGAAAGTAATTTTGGCCTAGTTTATGGAGGAAATATTTTAGTTCACTTCAAATAAGACAAAACTAACTTGCAAGTAACTTTTCAGCAAGAAATAGGAGCTTGTTTAAAGTTTTTTTTCCATATTACAAGTTAAAATATCCTGTTCCACCAGCAGATTATTTAACTTATAACTACAGTAATACCTTTTCTTCAATATTAAGAAATTATTGACTTAAAACAAGCTCCTGTATCTTGCTAAAAAGTTACTTGTAAGTTAGTTTTGTCTTATTTCAAATGTACTAAGATTTCTGCCAAAATTACTTGGTAAGATTTTGTGTTTTTGCAGAATAGTAATGCTGAGAAGTTTGAGTTTATCTGAAAGTGGGGCCCCTCCAAAAAACCCTCCCTGGGGCCACATACAATCTTGGGCTGTCTTTGTTTTTTAGCTTGCATGTTATTGAAGTGTTTAGTGCTGTTTAGTGCTAAGTTACACAAAGCAGTCACTTTATAGCCATTCACCTCGCCCAAAACGTTGCACCACACAGACAAGTCACTTTTGTGACACTCAGAAGTGAAAACAATGAAGTTATTAAGAAGGTTATGGGTGAAAACAAAGAGATCGCTGATCAAACAAACCTCCCAGCAGCGTCGGCTCACAGTCCAAGTCCAAAAGTCTGACGGTGTGGAAGAAAGAAAAGTATTTCCTCTTTTGCTAAGTATCCACCTGGGTTAAATAAAATCTCTGCCCCAGTGTCCAAGTTCAAAGTCGCCTCCAAAAAGAAAAAGAAACAAAAGTTGCGGTTCTTCTCTTTGTGTTTTGTTGTGTCTCTCCTTGTAAGGTGCAGCAAGGTCAATTATTTACTTGCTTGCTCTTGCACTCAGCGAAGAGTGTGCGTCTGCAGGAGAGATACGAGCGACTCTGAGACTCCGGCTGAATGTCAGTGGGAGTGCTGGGACTTGATCCTTTTTGCTTCAGCGTACACACCCACACGCCAGTCCCTGTCCAGGTACGCTGACGTTAGGAAGAGCGTTAACTCACATCCGCTGGCCTGTCTGTGTCTGTTCCCCACCCTGCTGCAGCTTAAAGCTCCATGTGTCAAGCCCCCACGCCTCCCTCCTTCACTGCATTCCTCCCCAACAGGAGTTCACCTGTGTGGGCTTGAGGTTCTGGAAGCAGGCCCCTCCTTCAGGCCGCCTCCCAATCTCTAGGGAGTGGCGCACATTGAAGAACACTGCCTGCAGGCTATGGGAAACTGTTTTGTGACTTGTGTTTACTCAACCATGTTCTCGTGCTAACGGGTACATTTTCTTCTTGGCAAATATTTAACACTAGCAGAAGGATTATCACATTTTCTTTGGTTTTTTTGCACTTATTTCATGATGCAACTTATTTCTTTTAGTAACAGAGTTGCGAGTGAGCAGAGGGCTCTGCGTTCCTGTGCAGGCAAGCCCACACGGTGCCGTGGCCATGACACTGAATCCTTCTGTGAGCCGTGTTGAATTGTGCTCCAACAGCCTCACACAATGGAGCTCAACGACCTTTTCTATTCACACAGTTTAAGTGTTGGACAAGATTTTAACAACCTAAGGTTCACGCAGCTAAACGTGCTTACCAAACCGACCTGTGTCAGTATTTAAAACTAACAAAGATTTGTTTTTTTTTATATATTTAAGTTTTATACTTAAATATTAATTTAGTTTGCAGGTGGTAACTAAATGTATACATTGCATGAAATATTTCTGCCAGAAAAGACGTGGGCACCTCGCGCAAACACACGGGTTAACTCGGAGATGTTGCTCCTTTGACAAAATCCTTCAAGGCAAGACTGATGCTGCGTTCAAGTTGTCAGAGTTTCCCGACTTCCCAGTTGAAAAAAATCAACTGGAAGGCCCTTCGAAGTCGGATTTCCCACTGGGAAACTGGGAGCAGCTCAGACTACCCCCGGTTACGACCAGTTACAGTTACAATATGGCCGCTCCTCCCATCAACAGTAGTAAGCTGTGGTGGAAACATGTTTGTTTTACAAAGCACATAAGTAAGAGTGTGTCATAAATCAATGCTAAATGTAGCGCCTGCAACTCTAAACTGAACAAATTGAAAGTGGTGTTTGCTTATAGAAAGTAAAACTTAAAATGACGTTTATAAGGCGTATTGCGAACAATATTCCTGGGCGTCGCCATGATGAAATTCAGACTTCTTAACTGGAACGCTGTTACCTCTGATCTGACGTCACATCCAGCTCAGAGTTCCTACTTCCCAGGTTACTGGAACACAGCAGTAGGCACCTTTTGGATTATTCCAGGTGTTTTATACAAGACTAGAGTGTTCCAAAAACTTTCGTTATGCCCCCGACTGGCCACGCATGCAGCCACCATCGCCCACGCGGGCTGAACTGTAAAACATCGAGCTGGTTTCAGGATGATGATTCACCTTTTCGCACATTTTTCTGTGGAACGTAACAAAATTGTTCCTATTTGAGGACTTTTTTTCATAGACTATATCAGGGGTGGGCAACTCCAGGCCTCGAGGGCCGGTCTCCTGCAACTTTTAGATGTGTCTCTACTTCAACACACCTGAGTCAAATAATGAGGTCGTTAGCAGGACTCTGGAAAACTTAACTGCACTTAGGAGGTGATTCAGCTATTGGATTCAAGTGTGTTGGACCAGGAAGACGTCTAAGACTTGCAGGGCACCGGCCCTCGAGGACCAGGATTGCCCACCCCTGGACTATATCTAAGATATTTGAAAGAACATGCAGTTTGGGAAGCCGAAGTTCCCCAGAAGAAATGCTACTGGACACTCTATTGGCCGACATTTGCAAACCAGTCAATTCAGGAACACCATTAATTATCCGTAGCTCTGATTGGCTGAGCACCCAAGAGCAGAGATAAGGAAGACTATAAACTACCATCTTCTGTAGTACCAAGATGGTTTCCACTCTAATTAATGCATATTTAGGTAAATTCTGTGTTTGAAATAAAAGCAATAAAAGTTTAAGTGATTCTGAATGACACCAGAGGGACAGAGTAAATTGTGAATTGCAGGCGTAGCGGCAGCTGCATTCCTAAACAGTGAGAATGAGAATCCCGTTCGTACGGTGAACACACAAAAATCGTCCAGCAAGTCTCTCACTTGCACTTGCACGATATTGTTGACGAGTGGTTTAAATGACTCAGAGGTAAAAGGAGCTCTGTTCCTCTGTACTGTACATACCACACAGGACGTCCGCGCTCTTAGCAACTGGAGCTGGTTGGACGTACAATGGAGGACTCTCACTACAGGGGAACAAAACTTCTTTAGTAGCGACGCCTCCCTTCTGTCTGAAGGTCTCGGCTGACACTTAAACAGCAGAGCAGTTCAAAAAACACACTTTCACATTTACTAAAAGACAATCTGTGGCTCCCCCAGTTTAGGATGGTATGGTAAGTAAGTATATTTTTATCCCACCAATAATACAACTCACATTTATGCTAAAAAAAACAAGCAGAAATAGATAAACATCATTCAGTGTAACATTTTCTGAATAAATCAAAGGTCTATTTATATGTAGCTGATATATGCCTACAACTGTCAAATTATTGTAATTTACATGCATGAGAGAAACGTTTTTGGAAAGGACACCAAAACCGGGTCAAGCCCAAGGGCCAAGATGCTCTTAAATCCGGCCCTGCGCCAGCTCCACCGGCTTGTAATTCAGCTATAAACCCGTGATTCCAAAAATTACACAAACAAATACACAACATATATTTGTTTGAGCGTTAGGTGGGCTAATAACTGAAGGTTTACCACACCTGTCATTGCTAAGAATCTTTAGAAACCTCAAATTAGCCTGCACAAAAAAAGTTTTAAAAAAAAAGAGAAGACCGGATTAGTGTCCAAAGATTTTTTTTTTTAAAAAGTTTAATTAGGGAAGTAATTGATAGGAAGTGTAAACATACTTCAAAAACAGCGTGGCTGGAGATCACTATTTGAATAAAACCGCCTGAATTCATAGCAAACAAAAAATACTTACAGTAAATCAGATGCTGAGGTGATGGACTGGCCTCATCAGCTGAAGAAACGGAGTCACGCAGGGAGCTGGGAGAGCCCTACAGCCAACCAGCCTCAAAACTAAAGAAGAAGAAGAGAAAAACAGTAGGGCAGTATTAGCTTTGAGACATGAAGCCCCCTCCCGACAATGACTCCACCTCCCATTTCTTTCTGAACATTTGAGTCAAGTCTGTGTCCAACTCCTCGCCATTTACAGGACAAAAAGACGGCTTTGTGCTTCACCGGCTTCATTCAGTAGGAAGCTAATTAGGACTGTAAACAAATGATGACAACAAGCCAGAACAGAACTGTTATCTGACTGAATCCAAAATATTGTTTTGGGGAAAAGTAGCCACAGTATGGCAAGCCGTTTTAACATAAATTCGGTTTTGCCGCCCTTACATTCCAGATATCTCAAATTGTTTTATGACTAGACGTTTTAGCGATTTAAGTTATTTCTAATTATATTTTGACTAGACAAAATACCTATTTGAGATATCTCTAATTACATTCAGACCAGTCGAAATGACGTCAGGTTTACCAGATATCTTAAATTGCCATTCCGGATAGTCAAAATGTAATTTTGTCTAGTCAAAATGCATTTTTTGATATCTAGAATGTAATTGCGAAACCGAATTTATGTTACACCGGCTTGCCATACAGGAGGGATAAAGGAGCGCTCATTAGGCTACATCTCCTTGTGACGTAGTTTGTATTTTCTGTACATTTCTGTAAAAAAAACAATAAGTAAAACTAGTAGAAAACTCCCCCTACCTGTTCATCCAACATTAGGCTGTCGTTGCTTGACAACAGGAACGGGCTCCTGTAACTCAGAAAGGGAATGAATGTCTTTGCTGGTTCTGACCAGTTTGACAGTGAAAGTTGTGAACGGCTCAGTACGGACAGGTTCGGCTCGAGCCGTAATCTGGGTGTGGGCTCGTGGGCTCACGCGGCCTGTTGATTGAAGCACCTGCGGTGAGGAGGATCAAAGCCTGTGAATCATCGCTCCGACATTCATACCCGGCAGGAAAACGTCTCAGACGGACTTTAGAGTCGTTTCTAACACGCTCTTCATTCTGCGGCTGTTAATCCCGTTCATGGCGTTCAAACAAACCTTTTGCCCCAGGACTTTAACAACGTAAAGAGGGAACATTACATATGTGTTACATAAACATTCATATATTACATACAGTGAGCGCCTTGCAAAAATCATTTATTCCCTTTGAACTTTGCTCTTTCTAACCTTCAAACACTGTGTTTATAGCCGTCACAAGACTTCTGCAGCCTCTTCCTCTGACCGCTCTGAGCATCATTTCTGGATCACCACAGCATGATGCTGCCACTACGTTTCACAAGGTCCACCTTCTTCCATAGCTTCTTATGAGAACAACATCAGCTGTAACCACAAAAGCTTGACAACTCCAGCCTGTGTTTAATTAATCTTTAACGGATTTACAGAAAGATTCACTCTTCAATAACATTCTAATGTATTGAATGTGATTGTATCGCAGTGGAATCCGTTTATACATACAGTACAGACCAAAAGTTTGGACACACCTTTTAACTCAATGAGTTTCCTTTATTTTCATGACTACTGACATTGTAGATTCACACTGAAGGCATCAAAACTATGAATAACACATGTGGAAATATGCACTAAACAAAAAAAGTGTAAAACAACTGAAAATAGCCCTTATATTCTAGTTTCTTCAAAGTAGCAACCTTTTGCTGTGATTACTGCTTTGCACACACTCTGCATTTTCTTGATGAGCTTCAAGAGGTAGTCACCTGAAATGGTTTTCACTTCATAGGTGTCCTGTCAGGTTAATAAGTGGGATTTCTTGCCTTATAAATAGTCATGAAAATAAAGAAAACCCATTGAATTAGAAGGTGTGTCCAAACCTTTGGTCTGTACTGTATATATTCATTTTACCTCGCCTGTCTTATTTTTTTTACCCCTCCAGGGGGTCTTTTGTGGGCTCTAGTGTCCCTTATGTGACAGTGGGCTGACAGGAAAAGAGGAAGGAGAGGGGGGAAGACATGCGGCAAATATCGTCGGGTCCGGGAGTCGAACCCGCGACGGCAGCGTCGAGGACTCAAAGCCTCCAAACATGGGTCGCGCTAACCACTACGCCACCACGGCATGCCCACTTTGCCTTTCTTTTTAAAAAATAAAGTTTTACCCATATTCACTTTTTAAACAGTGTTATTTGTTATTGTTGTTGAAGTCAAAATAATCAGAACCTGACGTGAGCTACTTGTTTACATTTAATACATTTGGCTACTAGATAAGCTTCCACATTAAATCAATAAAGTTAAGTGTTCATTGTAAAACAATCTAACAAGGCAGATAGTAATCCAGTTGCGAGTGTGTGTGTGTGTGTGTGTGTGTGTGTGTGCATCTATGTAAATACGCAAGAGCTCCACCTGAGCAAAATGTACCCGGCTGGTGTGAGATGGAGGCTCAGTATGTTTTTTTTTAAATATTTCTTTTTTTCCCTTCCTGTCAGTTCTGCATTCCGGACTCTGCAAAAACACGTTGCGGTACAAGCAGAACGCAAACATTTGCTCATGCGCTTGAACCAAATGGATGGCTTCTGTCACAGCTTGTAGCCAGAGGCGTGTGTGATTCAGCTGACTGTCATTAATGATTCAGCTCCAAGCCTTCAGCTGGGCATGAACCTCACAGCCCGGTGCCAAAATCTCACCAGGGATTTTAGTTACCTAAAGCTAAAACATTTCTTCCATCTTCAAAAACACCTTAAAGGTCTACAAACTTTAGTGAAGTGTAAGGAGATTTCCTGAGTTTCAATAATCCGGTTCTTAAGGCGGAAAAAAACCCGAAAAACTATTTAGGAAATGAACTGAGAGATAAACAAAAAGTCAAATTGAAAAGGCAACATTTGCTTCTTTTATTCCTGGTACAATCAAGACACATGTAGAAGTGTAAAAATGAACTTGTCTGAAAGGTGTTCACTATGTCACAAACAAAAACGCAAAAAAAAAAAAAAGGTTTGCACACAACCGAGAGAAACGGACTACATTTCACTGCAACTACAGATATAAAAATAAACAGCTTTCCGTTCGCTTTATCCAGTCCGCTTAGGAACGCGCTCCGTCGAAATCGCATTAAGTTTTCAGGCGTTGCCGACGTATAAAAACATCCTCGTGAATCAGACACCACAGAAGTGTAATTTTGGCTTTAGGATGCAGTGGTGCAGATACAGCCCCGGCTCCAGAAGGCAGTCCAGTGCTTTGATTCGTCCAAGTTCAGCATTGCTGGTTCTTAGCATCAACACTTCAATCCAACGGGATCCGTCTGGATCTGGTTGCTCCTATGATCCAACACGTGGCCCTTTCTGCTCGCCGTTGTCTGCTCACTGCTTTGCTTTCTTTAAGATGGTGCCCACTGCAGAGATGACCGTGGTCTTTGTGCCGCTAGCCGTGGTGGTTACCGACACGACGGCGGGAAGGGTGGCCGTGGTGGTGATGAGGGTGGGCTGGGCCAGGGTGACGGGGATCGCCGAGTCCCACTTGCTTTTCCTCTTCTGGGCGTCTGCTGGCGGGAGTAAACACAAAGCAGAATCACAACTATTGCTGCATTAAGAGTTGATTAATCGCCATGTTGTTCATTAGAGAGGCTGGCAGAAAATTATTGTCTTATCATCAAAAGTTTGCCTAAGAGCGGTTTAATTTTCCCGGGTGGAGTTTTGTGCAGCGAGTGTTACCTGTGGAGGTGGTGGTGCTGCTGCTGCTGGTGGTGGAGGCCGCTGTGCTGGAAGGGTTGGTGCCTTTCTTGGTTCCCGTGACGAACTCGATCTGAAGAAAGCACATCGAGACATCGCTGAGGAGCTGTTCAGAGTCTGGTGACTCTGTTCCACCTTAAGCGCACCATGAACTCACTTCAAATCCAATTTTTCCTAAACCGCATTTCCGATGATTGCGCAAACTGGAATAAACCCGCCAAGTTTGAAAAATCGTCCTTTGCGCTAGGATGATGTGATATTTTCCACCGTGTCGAAATTCGGATATTTTGCAAAACCGCAATACGGTAGAAACACTTTTTTTTTTTCGCGACCGGACGTCCGAACTTATTTGCATGTCATTTGAATTGCGTTATTTATTTAATGGAAAAACAACAACTGCGAAATGGTTAGCCAAACATCGACAGATGGAAATGCGCCGCAGCATCAAATGACATGCCGCGGCGCATCACGGCGGCATGTGGCACTTTTCTAACCACGGCGAATCTTATCCACCTACTTTCTCGCTCTCATTAGTCACAGACAGTTTGACGCCAACAATATCACTAAGAGAGAAGAAGAAAAATAAATAAATAAATCTGAAGAACTCAGTTCCACTGGAGAAAAAAAAAGCTGACGTACGAGATCCGAGCGGGCACAGCCAACCTGCAAACCTGCACTGGGTTGGGCCGTTACGAGAGCAGAACTTGGCAAAGGCGACTTTTGCCTCAGATGAAGATCGTTAAGTAAAAATGAAGCGCAGCTGGTGGAGACTTGCCTCTGAGGAAAAAAAACAGAAAAAAAAAACTGGCAGCATATTTATCCTGCTTTTTCTTTGTTCGGCTCACCTTGGTCCGCTCCTTCTTGGCCTTCTCCAGCTTGTCCATCTCCACTTTCTGGGCTTTGGCTGGAAGGAGAATAATTATACTACTAATAATAATAATAATAATAATAATAATAACAACGAGTTCTCAGCTGGAATCATGACAAAGGAGGACGTACCGAGAGCTTCGTAGTAGGAGTCTTCAGACCAGCCGTGAGAATCAAACATGTCTTTTGGGTAGTTCGTCCCCAGTTCATCGATTCCACAAAACTGAATAAGCTTCTCGTAAATGCTGAAAGGAAACCAATGAAGTTGGGTCAGCGACAAGCTGCTCAAACACGACCGGATCGTCAGATTGTCTCAGAAAGGATGAGGCTGGAGAGTGTTAATGCACTTGTGTGGTCTTTTCACTCAAAACTGACAAAAAAAAAAGAAAAAAAAAAGTGTATCTGATAGAAAGTGACTGTGGGAGTGTGTGCATCACTGGCATGTGTTCCTCAGCTGAGCTGCATACCTCGGGTTTCTAAACTCCTTTTTCTTCTGGATGTGGCTGTTTGTGTCAAAGTCTCCGTGGATTTTTCTCTCGTACAGTTTGTAGATCTTCTCCTGTCACCACACGAGCGAGTCAGTGAACGGAAACAGACTGAACGTGTCAAAATCACTGATTATTTCTACAATATTTTTCTGAATCAGAATATGTTGCTGATGCCTCAGAGGAACATTCAGCCGAGCTCCAAAAGAAATACAAAATCACTACTCTTGGACGAAGTTCAGTTTTACTTTGTAGTAAAAAGAAAAAATAGGGGAAAAAAATCAGGCAATGCTATTCCAACAGCTGGACATTTATGTTAAAATATACCTCAAAAAAATCATATGTTGTAAATAACAATGTATTTTCCCCCCAGATTGAATAGGAGAAAGAAAAACAGTTGGAATCTTAGAATGAAAAACCTTTTCTCTCGATATTATGAATATTAATGTAAAAATAATATAAATCTTCAGTCGCATCCCAACGTCCTCATATAACAGCTGAGATATTTGCAGCTTGGAGCCTCGTCCGCATCCATTTCCTTCGAAATCCACGCCCGATTTCTTTCGCTAAACTAGGATCTGAGCGAAATGGACTTGAAATTCTTTTAATCGAAATATTTTGTGGCCTTTAAATGTAAATAATTAAATCTGGTTGGTTACAGTCAGAGCTTCAAAAACACAAAACTTGCTCTCAGAGTAAAGGTTGGGCGGCACTAGATAAGCTAAATTATCTAAATCATGGCCAATAACAGGTTTCTGTTGTATTTTGAAATGTAAATGTTTCATTCAGTGATGATCCTATGCAACCAAATATGTGAAAAGGCAAACAATCTCAGTCATCCTGCATATCTTTGGGGTTTGCAAACATTTTCAATTAAAGTTGATTAGTCATTTTTCATCAGTCATGTCATTCCCTAAAGAAAAGCTGGAAGAACTCTAAGAAGAACGGCTTCAGGCTATTAAAACGAGGAAGCAATGGTCACATCCAGACCAACACCATCAAAATCCAGGAAAATATGCTGCCTTTCACCAGGCAGCCATCTTTAAATCTTTTTTTTCCCCGCCCCCCCAGGTAGATCCAGAATCTCCAAACCAGACTGCCACTCTCTCCAGTTAATTTGTGCTTTCTGAACTTGAATACGGCTGAAACCAAGTTTACGAAATCAAATCAAGCTAGAAACTGAAAAGGCACACGACCTCCTGCTGCCGCGACCTGAAGGCAGGGACGTGCAGGGTGCTCAGGTGAATCATCAGATGTTCATCAGACAGGTGGGGGAGTGCCGGCCCTGGGGGCGACCGTGTTTGCTGGGCGCTTTCAGAGTCAGCTGTGTGTCCTGATCTGCCTTAGCTCCTCGCCAGGAAGCAAACTCGAGCGGCGCTCTGAACGCCGCGGCGTCGAGAAGCCAGAAAGAGGGCAGAGGTGACTGAGAGGAAGACGCTGCTCTAATTAAAGGGGAGACTCAGAATTTATGTAGCCACCAAAATATATTTCTGTTTCCAGAGGGGGCGATTAAACATCCTAACCTATTCATTGGGTGTGTGGAGAAGAGCACACACACGCACACATACACACACACACACCGGGCTTTTGTAAATACTCACAGCTTTTATCATCCCATTAGGTCTGGGCCATAAACCAAAAATTATCCGACAACAAAATTTATGACAATAGCCGACGTCATTTTGCTCGCGTCGGTATTTTCTGTGTTTTTGTCTCTGGCTGTGTAAAGCTGTGCGCTCGTGTCCCTTTAAAACGTCTGTTTTCACGTGACTCTACCCCATCCGGTCTGTAACGAGTGAGGGAGACGGTGAGGTTGAGAAAAATTGAGAAAACGTCAGATTTGGAAGCAATGGCTGAAACGATTAATCAAATTAATTGTGACGAGTCGATTAATCGTCAACTAATTTACTCATCAATTAATCGTTACCTAAAAATAAGTCAATTTGCTGAAAAAAAAAAAACATACTCTGAGAATTTTAGCAAAAAATGTACAAAATAAATATGCATGTAAGATAAAAACACCTTTGTCTGTATATATGTTTAAGCTAAAACTCCTTAAGTGGCACAGTTTTAGCTTCATGAGGTTCAAACTGACTTACGGAGTGAGATGCTGTGGTACGTTAGGTAATAGAATGTTTTTTTATTTAAAAATTAGATAAAATACTTGTCTATTTGCATATTTCAATGTATTTCTAATGTATAAAAAGTCATAAGTGGTTAAATATAAAATCTGTAGAATTTGCCCATTTTTTAAAATCCAATTTATCGATTAATCGTCAGTATAACTGATTGAATAATTGATGGAGCAATCAATCAAATAGGTGAGTACTAAAATAATTTCTAGTTGCAGTCCTAGTTGAAGAGAAGGAAAAGCTCATTCCCAGAAAAAAAAAAGAAAAAGAATAATTTGGCAACATTTTGGTTCAGCAAGGACATTTGGAAGTTATTTTTATTCTTCTAAACATGTTTAGTTGTGCTTATTTGTTCAATAACTTAACTAAAAGTACATATTTTCTTCATATATTTGCAGATTCTGTAGTCTTAAAAGTCCCATCACATCCACACTCCTGATCTTTGGGAGGTTTGATGTTATCGTCCATTTGTCCTTACCGAAGTGAAGTGCTCTAAAATTCATAATAATTCACTTTATGCCATTTCGCCCAGCCCCAACTCCCACTTTTAAATGTCAAGCTTTGATATACGTCTACTGAAGGAAATAGTTTGCCAATGTTTCCATGGGAACCAGGCTTAGGTTCTTATTATTTCACAGGAAGCACTGAGTGTGTAAGTGTTTGACGCTCCAAGTAGCCTACAGAAAATATGACCTCTTAAACGAAGCCCAGACAACCACACCCTTACTGCCCTACCCTGATAACTTTGGTATGTTAAACCTACTCAATCCCGACTACAGCAGCAATAATTACATTTTTACTTTTTATTTATTCATTTTTATCATGGGTATTGTTGATGTACGGGGTTTGACGATAGGGCCGGGTACCTGTAGTTGACTGGAGCAGCGTCCCGCGGGTTCGGGAGGGATTCGGATCTCATCGGGTGACATGTTCCTCACCTTCTCTGAGAAGAGCGCTGACGAGACAAAAAAAACAACAACAAAAAAACCAAAAACAAACATGACTCCTTCTATAATTCAACCTGTCCTCACATGAAGAGGCATTAACTGAGTAAACACTCTTAAAGAAAGGTGGTGAACGTGGATTTTTTTTTTACTTGCTTTCTGAAACATGGGGTGTTTGTGTGTGTGTGTTATGCTAATCTAGCAGTGGGGAATTCCTGTGCACCCTGGTTCTAAGTGTAGGTTTTACAGTGCGCACATTGCAGCCAGGGAGTGGCTGCTGTCAGGGCTTGTACGGAGAAGGGAGGCTCCTTTCCCTCCTTTTGGACCTGTCGCTTGTTTTGCTCTGCTTCCCCTGACTCCGGGCCAGGCATTCTTCACTGTCACCGCTATATCTCAATCACACACGCGCGCGCGCGCTCCTCGCCTTCACTCGCTGCTGTCAAGACACACTGCAAAAACGTGCTGTAGGTGTGTGCGTCTGTAACAGCAGAAGTGGGTGCTGACTTTTAGTGAGGAACAGAGACGGGTTAAAACTTGACTCGACAAGATCATATTCTGAACCGCTGACTTGGTCTCTGGCAAACATTTTATCTTAAAAAAAAAAAACATTGGAGGAAAATTCCACTAACACACAAGGCTTTCAATTAAGTCAAGAATTTGCAGTAGAAGCAGTAATTCTTTCTGCTCCCTTTCCTGTAATCTTTTGTCATGACCAGCCAGATTATAAAACCGCAGGGTCCAATATGCGACCTGGAAAGTGAGCCGGCCTGTATTTAGTGTCTGGACTGGGCACGAGTCAGAACCAAGTTCCCGTTTTTAAATTGTTAAAACATTACAGCATAACCTTCCTAAATTATAAAGTTGTCTTGAAAAGAAAGTGACCCGTCGCTATGAAACTTCACACACAAGTTTTCCTGGCATGGAAAACGTTTTGTCGCACTATTTTGTCGCCCTGTAAGCCATTTTTTAATTTTTAAATATATAATTTGAAAAAAATCAATAAAATGCTGTTACAGTTCTAAAAACGTCAGCTGTAACTAGGGCTGCACCGATTCCTCGAATGATTCGACATTATATTTATTCATTAAATTATGTTTTATTATTTAGCGCACCGAACGAGAGAGTGAGACAGAGAAAGAGAGGAAGAGAGAGATTGAAAGAGAGAGACAGAGAAAGAGAGAGAGAGACAAACTTCAGAGTAATCGTAAAAATAATCGATGGAGTGCTCGATTACTAAAATATTCTGTTACAACAGCCCTACTTGTAACATTTCGTCAGTCAAGTTGTTAGCTACTTAATTTGTCAGGCTACCTGCTCAGATAGCTAGCCTGCAGCCTGCTGCTTTACAGACATGCTCACCTTAGCTAGCCATCTGCAGTTTTAATTAAGAGTGATAGGTGGCACTCTTTTAGTTTCATCATAACTAAAGAACAAAATAACCCGTCAACCTTTACAGCCTTTCCTATTAAAAATTGATTTATTTTATTAAGAATGTTAAAATATGCTATTTTTATTTAGATTTTTGGTTTGTTTTAAATCCGTTATGTCAAACTTTTGGATATGATTAAGAGGACTAGTACTAAATTTAGCCTGTGATTATTCTGCCTGAGTTGTTTCTGTAAACGTTTCTGTTCTGTTTCTGCTCCAGCTTGTTTTAAATCTGAGTAAAAAACTGCTATTTTTTCTTCAAGGCCACACTTTGAGAATCTCACACGACGACTCCTCCACACACATCCGTCACTCTGTCCTTTTGTCATCTAACAACGTGCGTTGCTCGGTTGCATCCTACCGAACATTAAAAGAAATTCTTGAAATCAATTTTCCGCCACTCTGGCCTCCACACATCGGAGCACGACCTCCCTCTGGGGCCTATTCTTCAGCTGACATATTATCAATCACCCTCCTCTGGGTCAAAGGGTTGCTTTTGCTGACCAGGCAGAAACACAATGCCTACACATGCATATACAGGTTGTAATCAAACAATTTTTCAGTGAAACAGAAGCATGGGAACATGGGTAGCGATGCTCATGTGTAGGTACATCTGAAAATAAAAACTGTTGCCTCTAGCCATGACAAATGCCTGACACAACAAGTCTGATGACTCAAGCATTAGGCGGCGGCCTGGCATTTTATTACAACACAGATAGGAACTTTCTCAGCGCATCTGAAACGGGGCTTATACCGCGGTAAAAAAAAAAAAAAAAAAGGCCACTAATCCGCTAAAGACAACCTGAGATTTACTGGAAAACTGCAGCTTTCGCCAAACTCTCATCGAAGCATCAAAATAAAACTCCGTTGCTTCACTTTGGCTGGGCGGCAATCAATAAATCACAGCATGCGCAATAAATAACCATGCTTATAAGTCGGCGCCGACTGGGGAAAAAATACTGGTACACATTAAGAAGACTGTAACATACAGAGAAAAGACTGTAGTTTGTTTCCAAATGACCATCTGTCTTCCAGAGAGAAAGGCGCGATCTGTGCCCTGAGGGTCTTTTTTAGGACAGTGTCTGTCTCTTCAGCAGACGGACAAAGAACAGAGACTTCAGCCCCGGTGACGGGGCTTTTGGCCAGAAACGCTCTTGACATTTACTGATAGAAAAGACTGCGGAGGAAGAGCTCCACCGCTGGAATATCAAAGACCTAAAAGCCTCGACACTGGTGCTGATCTGTGGTTCAGAAACACAAAAACATCTAAGGATGCGTTTCATTTGCTTTATTTTTACGTCACATGGCGTCTTAAGCCGTATCCAGCTTGTGGATTGCAACAGCAAACAGTAAGAAGAGGTTTTCAGTCAGGCTGGTGAATGAAACCGCTCCCTGTATCAGTCACATCCTGTCTGATCTGATGCATACATGCCCACTTGTGCAGGTAAACAATTATTCATCAAACACTAGCTGCTTCTTGTCGACTCCTGATAGTCCGATCTGCTTGGCAGCTGGCAAACGGTCCAACTAAGCCTGGTCTAGTTAATGGATCATGTATTAAATGCAACTTACAACCTGCAAACATGAAAAATCATAACATCAGATTCACACTCTGTAACATTCAGGGTTTCTACACTTTTCCCACAGTAAAGTTCAAGGACTTTTCAAGCATTTTCAAAGTAAGTTTTTAGACTCTTTCAGCCCCACATTTTGGAGATAAAAAAATAATAATAAAGGCTAATAAAATAAATGTAGGCTAGAACTTATTAATGTTATTAATAAAGTCTTGGGATGGTACTCTGCATTCTACAGTAGGGACAACAAAAACTAAAATATAGCAAAATTTTATATTTTGAAATGTCTCCAACTAACTCAACAAAAAAAATCCCCCAATTTCAATAATGTTTGATTTATAAAATAAAAGCTAACCTTTATTCCAAATTCACAGATCAATAAGTCATTGAATAAATATTCATTACATTGAACCGTGTTGAGCTACATGGCTTTCCTGCCTGAATTAAATGCTTAAACACAATATGCAAAGTTACAAAAAATAAATAAAAAGTCTAAAAAATGTTCTCGCTACGTTTTCTGGCTTTTAGCAAATAGAAATAATTTTGCTCATTCTGCCTGATGTAAAACAAGAAAACTTTGGCCCGACTTAACTTAAGACAGAGAGAAAAAAATATGTGTCTGAGCCGAAGTAAAACTTAATCTTCTACAGATTAAAACCTGAATATTGCGATACAGATTTGCACTCAGAATTGGGAAACGGAAGCTCTCAACAACTTGCTGGACTTTATAAAAGTTAGAATAGTAGGGATGGATTTTTGTGACACTAAGCAAAAAAAAAAAAAAAGAAGAAAAAGAAAAGAAGAAAATCACCAAATGTCCCTTTTGGGAAAAATGTATTAGGAAATACTACTGTCTTTCTTCTTGCAGTGCAATAATCAATGAACCTGTGCCAAAACATAAAATAAAGTTTTCTTCCTCCAAACATCAATAGCTGTGGACTCCGTGAGGGGGGTGAACGAGAGAGAAACGGCCAGAAGTTAAAAAAGAAAAGTTTTATATTGAAAAGTAAGGCAGGTATAGTGTTCGTTGTAAGATTGTTTAATCAGTAAACAAACTGCTGCTCCACAGTAACACCATCGTTGGGCATTATGCATCCTGTACACTATTTTTGCCTAAAGCGTTCCTCCATTCCCATTGTTACCATGGCAACAGGTGTATAAATCCCAGCAGCTAGGCATGCTGACTGTTCTTTACACATTAATGAGAGAATAGGTCACTGTCAGGAGCTCAGTTTAACTACCTTCAGATGAGATAAAAACAATACCTAGGAAGGCAATTATTGGGAGAGGCTGTTCTTCAGAAGTTGGGATAATCGCCCTAGTTCCGGTGAAAAGAATAATAATTATTTTCACACCTGACAGTCAGGTAGATTCGGTTAGTCCAAAATTGCAACATTTGTTACATTTTCATCTGGTGTAGTTCGCTTTCACGCCGTCAAACCAACCGGACTAATTGAAAACCCTGTTCACCTCCTCGCCTGAATGTGGCGCTGCATCAAGAACTAATGAAAGAAACGACATAGAAACCTGTGACGAAGACAGAGCGCAACTTTCTTTGCAAAATGTAAACAAAAATGGAGAAATGTCAAATTTCACTTCTGTGTGTTGTAAAAGACCACGAGCCTTAGACTCACGCGTTTGTTTTGGTCGTAAACATCCAGAATGCCTTGCTCTAGTCCACTTCCTGCTTTTAGAGCGCTCTCCGGTTCGTTGGCATTCATATATCTATTCAAACCGCTTCAGTTCCTTTCAACTGAACTGAGACCTGGCTTTTTTTTAGTCCACATCAGAGCTCGATTGCACATTCACACGACCCCAAACGAACCGGACATTCTAGACAACTGAACTAGAATTCAATCAAAGCGGACCAAACAGAACTGGTTTGAACGCACCCTTAATGCTTCAGGATACCAACACGTTTCTTGACAATGTTCTGCTCTCAACTTCGCGAGAACCTGCTGAATAAACATCAGGTGGAACAGGCGCTCGTTGGGGTCCAACATCAGCGTCTGACCTCACAAATGAGCTTCTGGAAGAATGGTTTGAAATTCTCACAAAATCCCCAGAGGAGTTGAAGTTGAATAATTGTTGTCAGGAGATAAAAGTGTGTTTTTCACTCTTAAAAAGTATAAAGATTATTTGCTAAATATACAATGACGTTTGATTTTTTTTTAATGAGTTTGTGTCCTGATTTTGCTGGAACTCCATGATATATATATTCAAAAAAATATGCAGGAAATATTCGACTACTTTGACTTTGATCATGCTTTATGTATAAAAGAGTGAATGTATAATAAGCTTGTGCTTCCTTTACTTTTATTGCTTATCCATTTCTGTACTATTTCTGTCTTGTTTTTTGTTTGTTTTGGGGTTTTTCTGTCCTTTATTTTTGACTTGTGTATGGAAAAGTTTAAAAAATGACCCAAAAAATAACCTTGGCTGGAATCTTATTGCGAGTTGGGGTGTAACTCAAGTCTGTGAAGGCAAACTAGTGAATATGTTTAGCAATAAAGTGCATGATATCCCATCCCAGTTTATGAGAAATATACTATATATCCTTTGGGAAGCTGTCACTATTACATATTACTCACCAACGAGCTCATTGGGGTCCTTCTTCTCTGCTTCTGATGCCTGTAATAAAAAAACAAGAGGGCGGGAGGAAAAGGAGAGAGACATTGTAGCACGTTTAGATTTTAATTTCGTCAGAAAACAAATCTGGCCCATAATAGTTACACTCTGTGTTAGGAAATGTGAAAAGCAGAAGAGAGGAAATGATGAATCTATGAGTCAGCTAGAACAGTTAATTTCAGTGCAACAGATTAAGGCTAATTTTCCACCCAACATAAGATGGTAAAAAAAAAGAAGAAGTTTGGCATAGAAGCTAATTGTACAAAACAAATCTCAGAACAGTTCCTGAGAAGTAGAGAAGGTTTGTAAATGTATTCGGTTTCCAGAGAATGCCTCGGCTCAGCCAGAGGAGGAGCTCCAAAATATGCCCGGTGCGGTGCCAGCACCCTGAAGGTAATCCAGGTCCAACACAACAGTGCTGTTATTCACAGGACATGAAGCATCGCCTAGCAACCACGCAGGCACATCAAAGGATTTGCCCTCGCCAAGAGAAGAAGGGAGGAGGACAAAGTTCAGGGGAGCTCTGACAAACGGAGTGTGTATGCCCGGCAAACACAATCAGCACTACGGTTGAGAAGAAATCGGTCACGATTCATTGATCGCCTCCTTAACGATCGGTTCTCATTTAGCCGATGTAACACATTCTCATTTGCAAATCTGAGAAAAACTTAAAAGTTTAATGAAGTCGCCTTAAAGTTCAGCCTAAAAAGCAGGTGAACGCACTTTTGTAAGAGGTAGAAGAGTGATCTAAAGATGGCAGAATACTGACAGTTTGTTCCTGTTATGTTTTCTATTTCACCAACAAGCTAACTGTTATGTTTTGTAAATTTGTAAACCAATGCCAAGTTTCTGTAACAACACTCTTCAGTGTGAGGGTTGTTACTGAACGAAACTCAGATCAACCGTTTTGAGTAACAGTAAGGAGATTAAAAATGAAGTCAGAGGAAGAAAAGGAAGTTATCATCTGCAAATTGCAGAGAAGTGTCTGCTTTTCTTCCAGGCTGAGAAAGAGACAGAGACTTTTTGCAGATAACAGGAAGGCTAAACGGATAAAAACAAAGTTGATCCGTTTTATCTTTTGGAGATTTTCGCCACAGCTTCTTAGCGAACATGTTGGACTGGAAACGATTGTGGCGCATTGAAAATCTCAGCGTTAAGTTAAAGCTCAACTTACTCTCAAGGGAGTTCATGCAGACAGGTGTTTTAGCAATGCTAGCTACTCTAATTAGTCACACAACGTCACAGGCAAATAACTGAAAATTTATTGTATTTTTGTACAATATGCAGTTAATACCAAAAGTATTCACACTCCTGTCAGATTTGGGCTTACAGCAGGGCTGAATAAAAAAGGGAAAAAAAAGAAATCAATAAATATATTGCGATAGACATGTGAACAATATAAATGGAGAGATAAATCTTCACAGAACCACTAGAAATATCAGGAAATATCTCTTTGATGTATTGGACAGTGTATATACATATATATATATACTGTATATACTGTATATATATATATATATATATATATATATATATATATTTTTTTTTTTTTTTTTTTGACACTACTTCTATATCATCTTTTAAGACTACATCATAATTTCATTATAGAATCAAAATTTAATTTTTGGTTCAACTGTAGCTCTTTAAAAAACAAAAATCTGAATAAATTAAAATCGATACTTGCCACTATGGGTCCATTTCTAGTCCTGTAGGTTTGAAATCAACATTTGCATACAAACTTTAACATGTTGGTAAAAACATCTGTCAAAGTTCGCCTCTAAAACCTAAAGAAATTCTGGAGACGCGGAGCAGTAAAACTCGGCTTTTCCATAAACGTAAATATATTTGACAGGAATATGGTGGGAAAAAATTATTTATTTTTTTTACTCTGGTTTCCCACCTACTCATGAGATATTGCATCACCTCAGCATTCCTCTCTATGCTGCACATGCTACCAATAAAAACCAGCCGCACAGACATGCTGTGTTTCCAGGAGCTCCCACCTTAAAGAAAATAAGAAACATTCACATCTCACGTATTATCTAAATTATTAACAGATCATTTTCATAAGATTTTATATTAAACCCATTTTCCGCTGACTATGACTCTCATTCCCAACTGGGATTCTTATGAAATATGACCAAATCGTCTGTAAGCCACCTCCTGCTGGCAGATGGTATCTTTTGGAGTCACATAATCGCATTTCCTTGCAGTGGACAATGATTTGATAATATTAAACTCTACGTCATTGGTTGTCAAAGCGAGTACCAAACAACCTGAAGGGGGAAATAAATCGAAAGATGATCCATAAGAGATGCCGTGCAGCAGACAGCTGCTTTTTGTCAAAACATAACAGACAAAAATGGCAGAGAGGTAAACTCACTAGCATCTGTAATGTGTTTGCATCTTAAAAAAAGCACTTTTCTACTGTTTCTGTTGCTAAAAAAAGATATATTTTTAACTTCAATAGACAAATTCACTGATTTTGCTTATAAAACAGACTGAAACATACTTTTAGTGCTTTATTTTGATTTAAAACACTATCCTAAGAAGGTTTAAGAGTTTTAAGAAAAACATGTAGCACAATTAATTAGCAAAAACTCCCCGTGTACCAACAGTTTACTCTGGAGGCTAGATATTCCGCCTCTTTCCGAGACCCGCGAGCCTCCAGCCTGCCCACAAATGTCCAAACCGAGCGTAAAACAAATCAATGTCATAAAAAAAAAGAGAGAGAGAAAATGACAACCAAGCAGTAAATTGTGAAACAGAAAAGCAGACAAGTTTCACAACAGCAAGTTGCAGTGAGCGAACACTGACAGTCATCAGATAATGCGAGCAAGCAGAGCCAACAAGCATCTATTCTGCTCCTGTCAGCTAATGAGCATTAATAAGCAGCACAAAAACATTTCTACAGCGAGACAGCAGCGTACATCACACCAGATCAGATAAAAACATGTCAACATTAATGCATCGACTTGTCTTCCCCTGAACATGACTTTCTGCTCTCTGCGTACAATCTCAAGCGTGTCGGCACACGAGTGCTGAAAAAAAACTTTTTCGATTACCGCAATGTTTACACTGACAGTGCTGTTATCTGTCTTACTGCACGGCGAATTTAGCAGACAAAGCTGATCAGACTACAGGGCGGGTTATAAAGCAAAGCCTCAGAGGTGCGCCACCCTCCTGGTGTTTGCACTCTTGACAGCCTCCGCTTCACAGCCCGACACGTTCAAGGCGCAGAAATGTGGCGCGACTCAAATCATTTTAAGCGAGTCACGCCGCTGGAAGGTTTAAGACACAACAAATCAGTTGTTAGTTTAACATCCAGGCATACATGATCCCACAGCACCATCTAGCGAGCAACATTGACTTCCAAATCTAATCCGCCCCAACCACAGGTCGTCGTTCAAATACCTCCACATCATCTGCGTCCCTCCCCTCGTCTGATTCGTCCATATCCTATAAACACAAAAACGCAGAGGGTTAACACTGTAGGGCCGGGGGGTCAGAGGGCAGAAGACCAGGACAGGGGCCAGGCAGGCAACACAAAGGACTCCAACATTGTTAAACATTATTCAGCTAACTTTATAAAAAAAAAAAAAAATAGGGACAGACTGAAATTGTTTGAACTAGACTAAAGATTCATCCGTAGATGTGACATTATGACTGTTAGTGTTAATGTTAACTCGCTTTTAGGCCTTCAACTAATGATTATTTTAGTGATGAATTAATTTAGTAATGCATTTTTTTAAAAATTATATGTCAGATGCATTATTATTCTGATGATTAATCGATTGTTCTGACAATTAATCACGTTTAAAACAAAAAAAAAAAAAACTTGGCACATTCTCCAGATTTTTCATTTAACTATTTAAGTCATTTTTACACAGAAAAGAAAATAAGAAAATGAAAATGGAACACTTTTTTTCATGTTAAATGCAAAATGTACACAAGGTTTCCCCCAGAAAACTTGCAAAGTCTGGTGGTTGGGCGCAAGAGCAGTCATTCAGCCAGCAGACCGTCGTGTTTTTGTCCAGTTAACAATTAATCGCTTACTAAATTAGTTGATGATTATTTCAGTAATAAATTAATCACAATTAATCATTTCAGCTCTTCTCTCTTTAGCTGCTGAATGATTCAAACATCAGCTGTCAGTTAAATTGGCAGAAATGCAATTTAAAAGCAATCCAGGACCATGACTCTGGTTATTAAACTGTACAATGTTCAAAGCACTAAGAAATTCAATACAGTTTTTTTTATGCACACAATTAACTGAAGCCACACTAAACTGTAACAAATTATCAACAAATCCAAAAGGAAGACATGCTAGAGTTAGCCTAGCCTTTTAGCTAACGCCAACACTTTGAACAGTTAGCAACAACAAGACGCAAACCTACTGAAGGCTTTACCTGTATGTTGAGTCAAACTTCTCTTTAGAAACCGTTTGCCCATTTAGGGTAACATGTTCTCAAACCATAGCCAGTTTTGGATTTGCTTCTTTTGTGGTGCCACATTTGGACATGGTTGGCAAATACCTATTCTGAAATGACTTGGGTAAAAAATATTGAAAGATTCCCAGAGAAATGCGGCTACTCCAACAAAACACAGCTCATACCAACTACTGCTATAGACCAAAATGTAGATCTATGTAAAGTTGGTCTGACAAGTTTGAAATATATCCCCTGCTTCAGGTTTGAGACACTAAAAATCATATAGGAGGAGAAATTTAATTAACTTTTTTTTTTTAGTAAAAACTTCCTTATAAGGTTATTATTCTATTGACATGCATAGTTTGTTTAATTATACAAAATTTAAAACAATACTGATATGAACCAAAAACTGTATGTGCTGCTCTATCCTGATTGGTTTATTTTCCAAAGGTTTTCCAATAATCAAAACTTTTATTTGTGATCACGGCAAGGTGAACTACATTTTTTTCAACCTATTAAAGTACAATCTGTTACTTTGGTGAACAAACATGGAGAAACACACACACACACGCACACACACACGCGGCTATATTTGTGGGGACTTTCCATTGACTTCCACTCATTTCTACAGCCTAAACCTTACCCTATCCCTTACATACCTAATCCTAACCCTAACAAAAACTCAATTCACACCTTAGTCCTAAATCTGACCTCCGACCCATAAATAGCTTTCCTGATAAAAATGAGGAAAGTGTTGGGTTAATCACAACTGCATTGCCATATTTGGAAAAAAAAAAAAATTAATATCAACGCACCAATTAACGGTTCAATTTTCTCCTGATCATCGCTGGCTGCTGATCGACAACAGCATCAAAACTGAGATCTCCCAGAATTATTCGGTCTATAAATGCATCAACCAAGATCGTCTGCTTTTGGTTAACCTTATATGAGTTTAAGAAAAATCCGATAAAGTTTATTAGGAAAACATCCTTTGACGCAAAAGAACAAAAATGTATTTTCTTCATTTTCCGTTTGATCCAAAACTACTCAATCAATAAAGACGAACCTTTTTCTTTTTAGCTCTTTAATGTGTTACAGTTGAAACTGGACTCAACAGGTCAGATCTGAAAACGAACCAAAACTGTTGGTCGTCCTTGTAGGTCTGAGTATCTCGATTTATATTACAAGGTCACGTTTTTCTTTAGTTTTTATGATTTCAGTGAAACAGCTGTACATTTTGCTGAGCATTACTGGATGTTTATTTCATTTTTTTTTTTTCCCCCACTTGGGACTGATTTTAACGGCAGCCAAATTTAGCCTGTGAAGACGCGTTCAGAGGTCCGACACTGACCGAGTTGCTGTCGCGGCTGTCCTCGTTTCCAGATACTTTATCTTGAACATCCTCTGTCCGGTTCAGGTCGTCGTCCCCGTAGCCGTAGACCAGGCCCCCTCCGTGCCCCCCTGCACACAAACACACGGAAAACGCAGAGGTCCAACAGCGCCTTAGGGAAGTTAGAAACAAGCTCCGGCTGCCGTCTTGTTCAAGTTGATAATTGTCCAGCTTCCCCTTTTAAAAACTATTTTTTTTATTTGCTGTCGTGGCTTGGGGTTAATAAATTAACACAGAAACGAATGATTTGTTTATTTGCTTAAGCACTATTCGGAACGCAGCCGGGAGAGGACATCAAATTTTTCAATCCGTCAAAACCAAATTTGATTCATCTGTGAGTGACTAACATTATTTAAATCAAACTAAAACACCAGAGGTCGAGCCAACAGGCCGACTACATTAGCAGAAGTGGTTTGCCTGATATTTGAAATGCCAAAATATCACATTCCACAAGTCTTTTGTGATTGCAACATAGCACACAATTGATACTGAAATAGTAACTGTAACCGGATACATGGTGCAGCTATCGCCATATCAAAGGTCAGCCGACTCAATATGCGATGCGCTACTTTTGTAAAGGAAAGGACACGAGTGATAAAAGTAGAAATGGTGGGAAAAGTGGAGTTTATGCACCACATTTAGACCTTTAAAACACACAATTTTTAAACTTTTTTTTAAAAATGTGTTGCTTTGAAATGACCACAAATGCATTTTAAAATACAGCTTTTCGATAGGATAAACATCTGTACGTTTACAATGTTCTGTTTTACGGTGATTTTTTTTGTGTGTCAGTACAAACAGAGATTCAGAGTTTGTCTTGTTTTTATTGCTCGATTCTTACATCAGTACTAGGTTTTTAGATTATTTATTCCTACTAATAAAGTTTTACTTCCTTCGCGAGTCTTTTAGAGCTACGTTTCAGGGACATATTGAGAAAAATAAATTAAATCAAGCACTTCTGTAATGATTACTGTTATTGCCATAACTTTTTGTGTAATGCTAAAAATTGAAGAACACAAATTACCCCAGATTTTTTATTTTTTATTTTAAAATGCTCTCAACTCTGTTTTCAATGTAGAATAATCCTGTCCAGGTTTAATCTAGATGGTGGTGTTTTAAAGTTGGACCCCTTGTGAGGTGATAGAAATGTTTTTAAAAGCGTTAAAACTGAGTTTGAGTTTCACAAATTGAATAACGGCGTCACATTTAGTGTTTCATAGAGTATGTAACTGGTGTAACACAAGCTAGGCATATTTTTACATCCCTTCTAATTCGTACATTTATTTAACACTAATAAACATCCAAACAAATCATCAGGTAAACTGGAGCTCACGATATAAAATACGTAACCTGGAATAATGTACTGAAAAACTAAAATACACGGACAGTTTGTCTGCAAAACTACAGTTTAACTACAATAATAACAGATATAACATAAACTAAGGTTTCTAAACAACTAAAACCAACAAAAAGTATAAAGTAGGTTAAGCTAACTGTTAGCTCACACTCATGGTAGTCTCACAGACAAAATTAACAAATGAATATTGTGTTTTATTGTTATTAAAGCTGCGGTAATAATTTTTTTTTTTTTTAAATCACCTGAATCTTCTGGTTCTGGGTCGGAGTCGGGCTCCGAATCATCTCCATAATCTGCTAAAGATGAGAGCAGAGCGCTTTTTTTGCCACTCGCCATAACTATTTCAGTCGCATAAACGCAGCGGGGCTGTGAGCGCACACTAAACACGTCACCGGACGAGAAGCTTCAGCTGCGCAGTGAAGCAATGCGCAGAAAAACCACCGGAGCTACACCGGGAAATGTAGTTCTTTGTGGTCTATCGCTACGTCGTGCTGTGAAAACTATAGAATATTTATGTATTTATGTTGCTATTTACAGAAAATTTATAATATTGAAATGTGTAACACATATTATGCGTCCATATCTGCATTAACATTAATTTTAAGGTTTAGCATCCAAGCTACATAGTAACAATGCAACATTATTAGAACATAAAGTAGTGTTAGCTAAAGTTTTGACTTCTTAAAGCAAACAGGGCAAATTTATGAATCATAAAACGTATTTACTGTAATGGCTCTTAAAATACAGTGCCTTGGAAAACAACTCTTAGCCCTTGATTTATTTTTCATTAGGCCACATACAGTCATAAACTTTAATATATTTTAATAAGACTGATTGTGATAGATTAACACAAAGCATCATGTGTTACAAGGTGAATATCCATGATTGCCCTGTGTTTATCTACATCTTTCTACTTCCCAGTCCCAGGTGAGGGGAAGCATCACCACAGCATGATGCTGCCACCACCATGTTTCATAGTCAGGATGGTGTTTTTAAGGTGACTTGCAGAATCCATTTGGAAAGATTCAAGGAACTTGCTTTTGGTGATCTCACTATTTTTGTAATAAGATCAGTGCAAATAAAACACAAACATTTTAGCTACATATTTTGAACTTATATTTGACAGACTGTTTTAAACAAAACGCTGTGACTCAGACTTAAAATTAAAAATTTCCCACATGTACAAAAATGCCTCAACAGTGGGAAAAGTGACACCGGAATCCGTTTAAAGTGTGTATGTGCAAGCGTCTAAATCACTGCATTCTTTGAGTTCTTCTTCGGTTTCCTCTTCTTTTGCTTTGGTGCTTTTGAGCTTCTGCAGCATCCGTACAGGAGAGCAAAGAGCAGCAGAGACAGAACTCCCAGTGCGAACAACCCGATGACCACAAAGCCGCCCACCATCCATGGGTCCAGCTGCAGATGATCCAGGAACCAGTCCACCCACTCGTTGGGTGAGCCAGTGGGCTTCTGGTTCTCAGCCAGACTGCAGGGGGGGACGAATAAACCACACAAGAGATCAGAGTGAGAGATAGTCAGCTTGACAGTTTTATTGGGATTTTATTTGCTACTCCAACACACATGAAGTGCCCTTCCCTCTGATACCCCTAAATGAAATCCAGTTTTTGTAAATGTCAGAAGTTGCCCAATTTTAGTAACTGCTAGCCTGCTAAAATGTTACATATTCAATGGTCCAGTCAAAGTCTGGACTTAAATCCACCAAAGAATCTGTTGCTTGATTTGGACATCGATGTTCGCAGATACTATTCATCCAGTCTGAGATTAAACTGTTTAATCTCAGACTGGATATTAAACAGTTTGATCATTCACTGTAAAACATTTGAGCCACATTTAATTGTGTCTACTATCTTCTTTAAGTCAAATTTAGCGAGTTTTAGATTTTTGGACCTAAATATGTGAGTTTTTGAAAGACAAACTTACAGCATTAAGTTGTTAACTTTTTATTAATTTTGTCAAACCTCCAAAAGTTGAATAAACTAGATTTTTTAGGTTAGCACTTAAAAATTCTGAAAGATGAAAAAGACAGGAGTGGGAACTATTTCCCAGATTGCTTAGTGGCATGTTTTTGTATCCTGTATTGCACCATGAGTGAGATGGAAGTGCGTTACATTGATTTCACTTTTGAGCGTTTCTTAGACAAATGGTTTTTCAAAACTTAACAGTAATGTCCTGTTCACACTAATTATTTTTGAGCAACATTCATTATCAGATCATGGATTTTGTTTATACAGTTTGCAACAAGAATTTCAATTTTTCAAAAGTGAAATAAATAGTTATAACTTGATAGCGTGAGTGAAAATAACAGAGAAATATGTGCTCTTTAGCAAGATCAGGGCAGTTTTTCCTTGCATATAAAATAATTATTTGGTTTCAATTGCTGCGTTAAGTGGAAAAATCAACATTCAAGATTAATGAACTTAAAACACAATGTTTAGATAACTAATCTCTTGTTGTTAAATCAACGTCATGAACTTTAATTTCTGAGTTAAAATTAAAACAATTTTCTTGTTGACTTGAATTGCATTTATAAGGCAGCAGGTGAACTTTCACTTTCACCACTTTCAAATATTTTACAGTGTTGTTGAATGGTCAAACTGATAAGGACATGCCCCAAAAGACTGGCATGTTGTCATTGCACCGAAAGCAAATTTCGCAATATTACAATTCATTCTTATATATTCATTCATGTTCTTCTATCACATAAAATCCCATCAAACTACATTGACATTTGCGATTGTAATGTGACAGAGTGAAAAACTTCATGGGGTGTAAATACATTTACATGTCTTTAATATGTTGTGTCTACCTAAAGGGTTCATAATCATATATTGTAAGGCTAGAAAGATGTTTCCAGAAGAGATAATACAAATATTCACGTTAAAATAATCATAACTCGCCACCTTCCTCTTTTAAACTCACCTCACCGTCGCCATTTCCTGTTAAAAGGATCCTGTCACGGCTCAGTTGCTCCCAACAAACTGTACATACAGGAGAATAAATTCTTCTGGGCCACACAAAGCAGCTAAACCTTTCACACAAACTCTATCGTACCAATCCGCTTTGACTTTGATGAGGCATTCTGTAGATCCAAACAGCCCCTGCTCTTTGTGCGACGTAGTAGAAACAACTGCTTCTGGGTAATGTTTAAACAAAGGAGGAATGTCATGATAAGGTACGCACGCAGCAGCCGGACAACACGTCTCTGATGGCAACATGGTCGTTCCCTTACGTATTAAAGTTAGAACACATGACATTCAGTTGCTCTAATATTATCATCATTTAAAAACTTATTTTTACATGCTGCTATATGACAAATCAAGAGTTTACATCGTTGAAACATACACATTTATTGCAATTACTTATAGGAGAATCGCCACGTGTGACAGGCATCTTTTTTACCTCTATCTATGCAAAAATGTGATAGGTTAAACAATTAACAGCTCAGGTTTTCCTTTTTTTGTGGCACAATTTGTACAAAAAAAAAAAAAAAAACACCCTTAAAAAGCCAGCAGAGGGCGCTCCGTCTTTTTCATGTATACAAAAATTGGCTCCCTTTGACATTAACTTCCAATTTATGCTAAAATGCAACCTTTCTATATTTCTCACAGTCAGAGTACAATGAATGAATGTCGACTGGGCACAAAAGAACTCCACTTGTACCACATCGGTATCTGTTTAACTGGAGCACAAAGAAGCTTTTATTGAGTCTTTTCATGCCCAAATGCTACCACACATTGCTTTACTGTCCTGCTCTGTAATGCTTTTTCATGAGGCGTGCCACTCTGCGGATCTGTGTGGATTCTGACGTCTCCCCGTCCAGGGATGCTGATGCAGTTTGTCGCTCAGAACTGGAAACGTCCCAAACCTAAGTCTCATCGTTCCTCTGGTCCCCATGTTAACGCCCACTTGATCAGTCCAAACAAACCAGTGACACTCAAAAAATATATCCCCCTCTTCTGTAGCCTTGATTCAAGAGCTTCCGTCATGGTGGTGGTGTAACAGACCAAAAGGGTACAGGGTGTGATAGGCTTTGGATTCTGCAGACAAGTCCCGCTTTCTTTCACCAGATCAGATGGATTCCAAAGGCTGAACTCTCGAGCCCTGGTATTTTGGTTTGCCGCAGCAGCAGTGAAAGCAGGAGAGCAGCATCAAGAAAAGGACTGTGGCTGCAATGACAAACAGGAGGCAGAGAGCACAAATCAGGCTGGCACAAGTCATTGGAGAAACTCAAATTTAAAGCTGTCGGCATGTCTGTTTTATGCAAAGATTGGATAGGACATGCATCAGTCAGTCAGTCAAGTTTATTTGTGTAGCACATTTCAGGAGTAGTGGAGTTCATAGTGCTTTACATCATGAAAACATAAAAACATCATGCAGTCAACAATTGTGATAACCAGTAGCAGACATTGTATTTTGTCAAGTGCCAAGTCATCAATGTACATCAAATGTATTGGTCAATGCTCCATCTATTATGGTTCAAAAGCAACTCTAAACATGTCGTGGTTTTAGCTTTTAATCCTGGAAATGTTCTTCAGGTGGTAAAAGGCTGAATTTGTAACTGTCTCTATGTGGATCTGAAGGTTCAGGTCCATGACTTCACCCAAATGTCTGGTCTGGTCACTAGTTCCTAGCTGTAATAATTGAAGCAGTGTGTTGACTCTAGATTGTTCCTCTTTAGGTCCAAAGATTATAACTTCAGTTTTGTGGGCATGTGGGCAACCCGGACCTATGTGGTAAAGGAATTGCCCCTAAACCCAACACCTGGCTGTGCCACCCTGAAGATAGACAGATTGTGATATAGTGACATTAACCAAAGTGTTGTGCTAAGAAGTATAACCTGTCGCACAGATGACAGACATAACTTACCAATAAAGAGTATGAGGATGGAAAAGGCTCCACTTTCCAGCGGAGCTGCTTGTGGAAGACCCTGGAGCTTGGACCACACCCGTTGCAGGATGCTTGCAAACTCCTGTTTGGCCTCCATGATAGCCTCTGGATCCAGGCGACGTCAGTCAAAACAGAAATAGCTTGGCTTAAGGGTTCAAAGAAGACGGCCTCTGTAGAAAGTTTAACTCCTAAAAAAAGAAGACAGGATGATGTTGAGGATAAATGTTTCACTGAGGAAACACCCTGGAGTTACCAATCCTGCTTTGGAAGATCATGGGCCCCGGATCTCTAAATACCTCGAGTTCCCTCTCATTATATACACCCCCCTCTGCTAACTCACTTCCTTTACGAGTGGGAGTAGGCTCACAAGATCCACATGTTCACACAGCAACTTATGTCCTCACTTGCTACACGTACAGCAGAGGCTGGATGTTCAGTTCAGCTATAAACAGACCTAACTATTCCAGGCCTGGCATTTCACGTGTGAGGCCTTTCATCATCACTGCAGCAGCTGCGTGTGGGTTAGACCTCACCGTCTGATACGAGACAGGCCTCATGGGAGATTAGGGCACAAAGCTGTGAAATCGTAACAGAACAGGACGCTGGAGACAGGCGTCACCACGGACAGATTCTGAATGGGCACAAGTGTGTGCGGTGATCAATGATGACATTACGGTATTTATAGGATTCACCAGATTTCAAAGTTGGCATGTCTCCAATTAGTGAGCAGAACGTCAGATACTGGAAAATATGGCAATATTGGACCGTTCTTCACATAGAGAGCATAATTTAAACACGTTGATTGTCTGTTTATGTATTTGGCAAACGCTTTTATTCCATACGTTCGCTTTAAAAGCGGGAGTTTTGATGGTTTGCTTTTTTGGACTGAACCAACAATTGCAGGGCGAACTCCTACAGCTGTCACCTTCACCCCCAATGACACTGTCAGGCACAGCGGTGGAAGAGTGATGATCAGGGCTTGTTTTGCAGCCAGAAAACCAGGCCAATAGAAGCTTTGGCAATAACTGGGTCATACAAAATCAGAATGAGTGCAAACATGGCGGCCGCAAATCTACTAAAAAAAAAAGAGAAAAGTTTATAGAAGAAAGATAAGTAATGCTTTGTCATGTACTTTTTTACCCCTAAAACGACAAAAAAAAAATAAAAAAAAAATAAAGCAACTTAGTTTTTGTGTTTCTGTATAGACTAAATTCAGAGTCATCGGCTTTGGAGTATAGTTGGGCTATATTTATTTTTTTGTTAATTTCAGAAATATAGTGAAATATAATTATTTATTAATCTTCCGTCATATTTCTTATTTTTTAATTAAGTTATAGGTAAATGAATTTTAAAAATGTATTCAGCCAACGCTACCAGTGGCTAACATTTAACTTGCTTCGCGGTTTTGTTTTTCTGCTGCCCCAAACAAGTAGCTACCTACTGCTCTACCGTTAATACGTATAAAGGAAAAACTTTAACGCTAATTCAAGAGGCCCACGTCACCCTTTATATCACAAATTCATGTCGTTTACTTAAAAAATAGGAAAAATGGTCACTGTACCCGAAAATCCATGCGCAGTACTTGCGTTGCTATGGAAACAGTTCCTTAAGCGACGACGCACCTTATTTCAGCGCAAACAGCGGAGTGCTCACACTCTCACTCACCACACTTTTATTTTTGATAATTTAAAGTAAAAGTGTTTCATGTTTCTTCTTTATACGCCGGAACAAAAGCTTTTCGGACACAACCAGCTAGGAACCTTGGAAACCTGGAGAAAGGGAGCGGCTGAACACTCGAGGAAAGGAGAGGACAACACAAACCGCGCAAATATTTTTGATTGTGTTTTTTATTTATTTTTTGCTTAAAATTTTCTTTGACATTGTTTTCAGCAAGCTCTAATCGCGTCACATTGAACTTTGTCGCGCGTACTCACGCCCACAAATTGCAGCGTATCTTATGGAGCTTTTTACGTGCTTAAATCCGTGCAAGTGGACACAAAATTTGAACCGTTTTTGCCTGCCGAACAGTTTAGTGGACAACTAATGCTGCACAACATCCTCATCGTATGTCCTTGATGGAAATTGGTGGTGGTAGCATCATGCTGTGGGGATGCTCCTCCCCTGAAGTGGAAAGAAAAAAATTCTTTGTTTTTAACAGTTTTTTTTTTTTTTTTTTTTTTTTTTTTTTTTATCTGTACGTTGTAAGATTGGAGGCAGAGCATCAGCAAACATGTCATGCCACTAATGTTCAGTTTGATTTAGACCTGGACTTTGACCGGACCGTTCTACAACAATGCATTTTGATCCATGAAAACGCAGCCAAGTGCTGCCACCACCACCGTTTTTCACCACAAGCACAATGTGATAATGTGCAGCATTTTTCAGGTACCGTACAAAGTTCTAATTCTCCCTCTCCTTTTGCTACTTTACTCACATGAATCCCAACAATGTATGTTGAATTGGACATGCGTTCTAACAAATGCAAATTTTAAAATATATAGTAGACAAACAAAATGTGCTTTATCGAGGCTTGTCTCACAGATGTGCAATGCTTTCATGCTTTTTGTCACCGCAGGAAGTGACACCAGACTTTCATATCAGATGTTAGATTTCTTTTTCTTTTTTTTTTTTTTTTACTTTAACCACAGTGCCTCTTTCATAATGGCCTGGTTTAGGACTGCTGGCAAGCCAGTCTGCACACTAAGAATGTTTTTAACGGCTGTGTGACTTCAACCTTTAGCTCTGTCCAACTAGTTTGCAGCATTTCCCTAAATAACGGATAACTAGAATAGAATGTACTTTATTGATCCCCAAGGGGAAATTCACCACGTTTCTGCGTTTACATTCACCTACGCTGAGAGTAGATGTTGTTGTGGATCTTTTCAGAAGGCTCTCCAGCTGATTGAGCTCTCCGCCACCTGTCAGAGGGAGGCTGAAGAACGCACAACCTTCGTTGTCCCTCTGCTTCTCCCCCCCCACGTTACGTTTCACGAGCAGCAGAGACCCAAAACATCACCTTCTTTGGAGCGACTGCTCCACATGTTACTCCCAACAGCTAACTCCACCCGTATAACGAATCCCCTTGTTCTTCTGGGGGGGGCGTGTGAGCATGTGTGTGGAAATAGTTCTGGGCAGTTTCAAGTTGACACAAGAGAGAAAGAGAGAAAATGAAGAAGGAAAACTTTTCTCACCTGTGCTGTGAACGTCTCCAAATCTGAGACAGGATCCTTTTTTCTTTCTTTTTTTAAAGGAGAAGTAAACTCATCACACCTTCCAACCTGTCAGCTTCGTCGTCGTCGTCGTTTTTGTTATTTCAGAAGATTGTTGTTGCTGGTCTGGAGCCCCTCATCTGTTTGCCTGCCTCAGCTCTGGACGTTTGGAGGTAATGTGACTCTTTCAGAGGACCAGGAGTTGTTTGCTCCTCCCGCAGCAGCTCACCACGTTTACTTTCTCCTCCTCTCTTCAGAGTTTTTTTGTGTAACTCCTCCTTTTTTTTTTTTTTCTTTGTTGCCCCTCCAGACTCCTCTCCCTCTCTGGTGTTTATGTCGTCTCTCACTCACTCCTCCTCACCCTCTGTCAGTGTGTACATCTAAACTCTCATTCACAGTTTTTCTCTCCCCCCTGTCTGTCTCCAAAGACCAGCTGTGGCGAGGGCCCCATTTTTTTTATTTTTTGTCTTCAGTTGCTGTAGAGACGGGATCCTGGTAAAAGGAACAGGCCTCGCTGTGTGTGTGTGTGTGTGGGTGTGTGTGTGTGTGTGTTCCATCTGGTGTCACGCCAGCTGACTCCCACATTTCTTGGCCTTAACATTTGCATGTTGATTCATCCGGGCTTCCTGTGTCGTTCAGCAGAACTGTTGTCGACTGGAGTCATTCAGCATGTTGCTGCTGCAGTATGGAACTTTTATTTTTTTTAATATATGTTTTTTTTTTCTGTTTGTGAAAATTATCATTATGTTGTGACAGTATAACATAAGATAAGACTGTGAAAAAATTGCGTTCCTCTGCCTTCTCTCAGTGCTCCCAGTATAAACTGCAGCTTTTATGCTGAACATTTGTCATTTTTGTAATTTTTGGGCAAAATTACAAAAAATGTGCAGAAATGCTACCTTGGATCACACACAATACACTGTAAAAATTCTTTTTAAAAGATTGCAAAATGGCACTATTTTTCTCCTGAGGAAGAACAGCTGGTACTCTAGCGCCACCTATCGTCTATCTGTGCATGTCCCTGATTGTGATGGAGGTTTAGCTAATAGCATTGGGACAAAAAAAGAATATCCTAGTCAAAGTCCAGACCTAAATCCAATTGAGAAACTGTGATAAGACTTTTTAAAAAATGTCTTTCCTCTAAATGTAAATGAGCTTCTGTCATTTGTGCAAAAGAAGCCACTGAGGTAAAGAGCGGATACAATATTTGCACGCCACACTGTTCAGATTTTTATTGGTAAGAACAGTTGAGAGCATTTTGTTTTCCTCCTACGTCACAATGTGTTGGCCTATCACATAAAATATTAATAAAATACATAATGTAATGTGACAAAACGTGAAAAGTTTATTAACAGGAGTCAGAATACAAAAAAACAACGTGACTCCTTTTTTTTCCCTTTCTTTCTGCTGCTTCGCTGTTGTTTATTTTGTAAAACTTCAGCTCCGGTCTGTTTCGACAAAAACCCGGCCGGCGTCTCTGATGAGAATCAGTTGAGTGGGTGTGTGGAAAATGATTCGAACATTCCTGGCTAAATTGATTCATCCACAAATAGCTATTACTCATTTCCCATGGCGTTGTTATTGGGACAAAGCAAAGGAAGTGTGCTAACGTCGAATACTTGTGAGAAGTGAGAGAATGCGCTCGGAAATGCGATTACAGAATACAGCAAAGGCACAAATGGAGCAACATGTTTTGTTTCCACTTCAAAAACTAGAATGACCCCCGGGCGTGCCGTGGTGGTGTAGCGGTTAGCGCGGCCCATATTTGGAGGCCTTGAGTCCTCGACGCGGCTGTCGCGGGTTCGACTCCCGGACCCGACGATATTTGTCGCATGTCTTCCCCCCTCTCCTTCCCCGTTTCCTGTCAGCCTACTGTCATATAAGGGACACTAGAGCCCACAAAAGACCCCCTGGAGGGGTAAAAAAAAAAACCAACAACAACTAGCCCTTTGGAGTCTTGGGTCTAAATGGCCGTTTTGGTCTAATTTTGAATTTACCCTTATATTTTCACCATAAAAACTATTTACCTTACCTTGTTTGGTATCATTATTTTCAGAACATCCTAAACTTTGTGATTTTACAGTGTTTGTTTCATTTTGACAAAATTTATTATCACATTGGAGCAAAAAACACACACAGAAACATGACGTCATGCCCGCCACAGGGCGGGCGTCGACCTCAAAAGGCTAGAATGACCCTGAAGTGGCTGAAGTATTCCAGAGGCTGGGTTCATAAGGATGTTTGCTTCAATTCAGAACTGTTAGGTAATCAGTAGTGAAACCCCCCCCAAAAAACATAAATCTCAAAATCTTTAGGAATTTCCCAGCTAAAAACACAAACCACCAAAGCGCCTATAAAGTCATCTCTGATCCCTCAGAAAGTTCAGCGTCAAGAATGATTATCAATCACGACTGATTGATAATCCATGCCTGATGGAGTCACATGGACCAAAGATCACTTTGCGAAACCTTTGGCAAACACAGCGAAGCAGAGTTAAATTCACAAGCAGCAACTTGCTTCGTAGAGGCGTCACCTTCTGATGGTTTTGGAGGTGACTGGGATGAATTCAGGCACAATGTAATAAATAAAAGCTGAATTGACTAAATGAATCAATGAGTTTTTATTCAAACTTAGTGATGCCGTGAGCTCTGATGCTTTAAGTCATATTCATTCATTTTCTCATTTTTCTGATTTTACAAGTCAACCACAGATTAGCTTTGTTTTGGTAAATTTACAGCATTACCATTAAGTAGGCAAAATAAAACACTATTTTACGAACCAATAATTTATCCCCCCCCCCCCAAAAAAAGAAAAAAAAGGAACAGGCTGAACCCAAATTAAAAAAAACAACTTTAAAATGGCAACCAGAACCAGAGTCAGCAGCAGAGTGGATGGAAGTGACAGCAAGGGGAAACATAACGCAGAGTGAAATGCAAAGTTATTTCCTCCAACACCGATGGGTTCTGCGTGATCGCTCCCTCCTTGGTGGGTGGAGTTCTGTTTGTGCGTGTTAAAGTTCAGTCGCAAGTCAAAATATTGTTCATAAAAAGCCTTGGAGGAAAACTACATTGATTCCTGTCACATTTTCACGAGTAAAAATCTGAAAGGTGTGGCGCGTGTTCAACCTCCCTGAGTCGATGCTTTGTTAAAAAAAAATAAATAAATGTATTTGCTGTGATTATAGCTGCAGTGATTTTAAGATACGGCTCGTATGTGCCACAGATTCTCAGTTGAATGTAGGCGTGCGGACGTTGGCTCGGCCACTGTGACTCTTGATCAAGCTCAAATCTAAATCACTGCGACGTACAGTAGCTCAGGCTGTATGTTTAGCTGCGTTGACAGACTGAATTATTTTGTACAACCTGGTAGACTTTCGCTATTTAGCTCCGTTCACACAGCACAGTGCTGCCACTACCATTTTTCTCTGTGGGAATAATCTGTTGTGTTGGACATGCGGTCTTCAAAGGGGAATTGTTCGCACTGGACTTTACTTGTGGGTATTAGAGTAAAACGGGCTGAATAAAATGCACCTTTTAGATTTTGATTTGTGGTTGTAGTGTGAAAAACGTGAACAAATCCAAGCTCAGGACAACCTCTAAAAGGCTTTTTAAAAAATTTTTGTGCCACACATACATCTGTTTGTGGGTCACAGCTGTATGCAACAGGCAGGTGACGAAATAAAAACACTTTCTGATTTCACTTTAGGAATTTAAGATGGTAATCATTTCCTCTTTTTGGTAAAACGAAGCTGTGTGGAATTCTGAACAGATGACCGTTTTAGAAACTTTTCCATCGTCTTCTTTATCGGTCAAACCTCCCCTGTCTGATGAAACCGGAGGCGGTGACTGCTCGTGCAGCCAAGCGATTGTCTGCGACAGAATGGCTTGCAAACAGCCAAAGTCCTGAAAAGAAGGCAACAAAGTTGACAAAGTAACAAATTGCACATTTGTAAAATGGAGAAATCTGTGGATTCACTGATTGGCAATAAATTAATCCCTCATTTACATGGTTTATACCTTTCGCTTTTATTGTGATTTGCAGGCGCAGGACACTGGAAACCACCACGGAGGCGCAGGATGGTACGGAAGAAGATTGGGCCACCAAAAATAATTCAATAAAATTTTGACTTTAGTCAGAATTCTAATTCTGTGTCTGTGTGTATCAAGATACATAGAAACATCCAAACATTATTGTGTGTGAAATATGTTGTTAGTATATGTTTTTTCCTTGCTATTGGATTTGTAAACCTGCACTTTATCCACACTGAAAGCCTGTCTAAATGCACTTGGTAGATTTGAGTTTGATGACTGTATTTGGCTAATTGTGCATAAGCAATTCAAACATTTTTAATTCTGAGATTTTTTAAAATTTTTTTTTAAAGGTCAAAATTCTGAGATTAAAGTCAGAATTTAACATTTTGTAATTTGTATTTACTTTTTATTTATTTATTTATTAAAACAGGTCTCTCTTGTAAATGAGATCTTGGTAAAAAATTTGAGAAAAAAAAATCTGATTCTTTGGTTTTTGTTGTTGTTCAGTGGCCCTAATCGTCTTCCGTAGAAAGAAAACCTATTGAGATAAACAGGAAATGCAAGTTGTGTTGTTCTAAACTGCCCGACAATCTGAATCAGGAAGTCGCCCTCTAGTGGTAGAATATGTAAACACTTTAGACCAGACCATAATCTGACACGCATAATCAATTAAACAATAATTAATATTAAAAATAATTATGTGGAGGAGATGTAAAACCACTTTCCCCCCTACAGGTAGATATAGAAGTCAAAATATGTAAGCAAAGAGTTCAAAACTACAGGTATACACATTTTTCTGCTTTTATTCAGTTTTATCAAAGTTAGCAAGAAAGCTGCAGTGGAGTTAGCTCAGTTAGCAGGAAATTAGCATCTAGCAATGAGAAACTTGGACTACTTTCGCACTGAGGAGTGTAAAAATAAATTTCTATTTATTTCTTAGTAAAACTCCTAGCACCAGTAAAGCATAAAAATGCATTAAAATCATGTGTAATTAATCCGTTGTACTGAGGTTGCCCACACTTTTAAGTGAAGGCAATTAATTGTTTTTGTAAATGCTTGCTGGGTCACCTGATATCAGCCGGCCTCCTCCACCACATAAACACAAATCAAACAAAATTGATCGAAATGACTTGTGCTACGTTGAGGCGCAGCTAAAAATATTCGTTGCTCTATTGACCGTTTGGGTTCTTAAACGTGGACTCTCCGCTTGACCTTTTGATGACCAATGGAAACATTTATTGATATCTTTTTAAAATGATAGCGGCGCAAACAAAACATTATTTTTATACTGATTCTGTTTAATTTGAAGTATGTGGTGGAGTGCCATCTTATCTCAGACACCCTCCACTGTTTTGAGCAGGTTAAGCTTCAGGTGGTTCTGGACCAACCTGCTTGCATTCGGACTCCATCATTGTTCTGGGTCAAACTAATAGCACTGGTTTCATCTGTAAACTTCGTTATAGCGTAGATCATTTTGTCCTCTGGTTTAGATTTAGTTATATATATATATATATATATATATATATATATATATATATATATATATATATATATATATATATATATATATATATATATATATATATATATATATATATATATATATATATTGTTTGGTCAGATGTCAGCTTTAAATACAAAATCCGTTGTAGTAAATTAATTTTACACTAATAGAATCACGGGGACAATATGATCTCTGTCTTCGTGTCCGTCTTGCACGCTTGAGTGGAGACAAAAGCGCGGCCTATACGAGCTGCACGTGAAGGCATCGCGAGTGTGTAGCAGATCAGAAAACAGGGAGAAAGGAAGTGGCGGCTGTCGCAACATCCCTGCCACGTCTCTGCAGCAACAGCAGCAGCAGCAGCAGCTGCAGCAGCTGTGTCGGCTCGCCGGGGCTCCGGGATGGGCCGGTGCTGCTGGGTTCATCTGCAGAGGGGATGCGACTGAAGGGAGCAGCAGAGAAGCGGAAGGAGAGAGGAAACACGTAAAGCCCACGCTCCCTCACTGACAGAGACGGAGAGAGAAAGAGGGAGAGGGAGGGAGAAAGAGAGGCTGGCGGGGAGCAGCTCCAGGGAGAGGACCGCTGCTCTGCTCCGAGTCTCCTTCCTGCCGCCGCCTCCTCCTCCGCCGTTGGAGTGGGTTATTGTTCCAGGAGAAGAGAGGCGTCGACGGACTCATTTCTGTGGGTTTTATTATTCGTTGACTGTTCGGACGGAGCGGGACACCCATGCTCAGCTTGGGGAGAATGGAGGAATTCGTCACCGAAGAAGAAGAGCCGTGGTACGACCAGCAAGACCTGGAGCAGGGTAAGACATGACACCGACCGAACCGACCGCAGCATCCCCTCCTTCAGCCGCTGCTTGGCACCGCCGGCCGGCAGCTGAACAAAGGCTCTCTGTGAAGCTCCCCAGGCCGAGGCAGAGACGTCACTTGGAGCTTTAATGCCAACAGGGAATTCACGTTGCAGAAGCTTCTTCTTCTTTAACAACAATGCATTGACAGCATGCCAAGTAAGGAAGGGCCTTCACATGGTCAGCATCTATTCAAGTGGCAAAACTACAGGGTTACGTCAGCTGACATCTATTCAAATATTGACTCCTAACAGCTTCTTTATACTTTGGAAAACATTTATTTTTGCAGCCTCATTTTAATCTAAGAGATTTATGTTTATTGGAATCAATAACATGGGGACATCCTTATAGGCAGACCTTAAATAGTCCAAGTATAGCAGTGCAGTGAAGGATTTGTTTTGAAATGCTTTATTATTATTATTATTATTATTATTATTAAGGACACAATAATTTTGAAGGATAAACATTTTCAAATGTTTTACATAGACTGCTAGACGGTAGCCACATTTACTGCCGCTTCTTGTAAGGATAAAAGAAGTATTAAAATAATTGAATGTTTTATTCCGGTTGCAGAATTTCTTTAAAAACTTTAATAAAATTACATTTATTTAGCGGCAAGAGAATTCTCAAGTTTAGAAATGATTTTTTTATTTTATTTTATTTTATTTTTTTTACCAGAATCTCTTTTAGCATAAGTATTGTCAACCCTGTTATACCACTAACTAACTTTTTCTTATAACATTTCACAGGCATCCCATCGCCACATTTGATTGGAGTATCTTCTTAAAATAATGGCCTATGTCTTTTCTTTTCTTTTTTTTATTTGCCTAAATCAACTTTTGTGCAGAAAGAGGTGATAGAATTAAAAAAAAATTCAAAATTCAAAATCATGTTTGTCAAAAAATTACTTTGCTCATTATTTTAAGGCGGTGACTATATGGTGGAGAAAAAAAACACCAACAAAACAAAACAAACTACAAACCACGAAGAAAAATACTTCCTGTCGTCGTCTTCTTCGTGGTTTTTGCCAGTAGTTAATCACGTGACTGATGTGACGCGAAAGAACGTTCCCATTACAGTTGTGCGAAAAGCATCTATTTCGATACGTCTGAAGAACCACCTCATCCTAGCGCAAAAAACGTGGGGTTTTTTGTTGTTGTTGTTTTTTTAATTGGCGTGTTTCCAGTAAGCGAATTTATTTCCGTAATTTCAATTTACGCAAATTCAATGGTGAATTCAAATGCAGCTAGTGGGAGGTTTTCCTTTAAGTCCTGGTGTTGGAACCTAATTTAAAATCGTTCAAACCTCTTTCCATTCAAGGCCCCATCTTTCCATCCCACGACTTTCTATCGGCTGTATTGTTTCGATTCCATTACTTTAATCGAATTATATCGACGTATCGTTGTACTCTAAAGCTTACCGGTCATTCAGTTTGCTGTACGCTCGGACCGACCGCGCGCGCTCAGATGTTTTGTAGGACCTAATTGAAGTGATTGGTGAGTCATCAAGTTCTCCTCACCACTCACTTCGTTTCCTGTCTTCCTCCTCCTCTCCTCCTCCCCCGTTGTAGTGCCAGCTAATTATAGTGGAGCGTTTTCTGTGGCTCGGCTGAAATGGCGCTGATGTCGGGAGTTTGCACGTGCACACACATGAGCACGCGCCAGCTCGTGCGTGGATTTTCAAACCCACTGTGTCCGACAACAAAAATAGATACTCGAGGAGCCTTTATTTATTTACAGGCGCGTAAAAAGAAAAAGGGGGGGAAGAACCAAATGGAACTGGATAAATAAATGAAAAAGAAATAATATTGAGATGAAATTTGAAACGACAAAAACAAAACCCGCAAGCGAAGCGGTGTCTGACGGAGCAGAGAGGATGTCGGAGTTGATGGAGCAACGCTGGGCTTCAAAGTGCTGACTGCCCGAGCTCATCCCGGGTGACATTTCTAAATGCCAGTGTGTCAGTAAGGAACACCGCTGTCATTGTGTCACCTTGTGGTCAGGCAGACAGGTATCGGTGTTATTTAGACCCAACGCTCATCAGATTCATTTGTTTTTTTGTTTTTTTGTTGTTTTTTTTTACCGATAGTTCAAGGCTAACTTTGTGGCTACGTGGGATTAATTGAATCATGCTCCGATTTAAGCTGGGGGAAGAACACAATACTTAACCAAACACTAGTGGATTTTGTTTCTGGATCTATTTATTTATTTATTTGTTGTTAACTAATTTGAAATATTGGGTAAAAATCATTAAAGTTACCAAACTCAGAGTTTTTTTTCACAGTTTTCTTGCTTAGCAACTGTAATCTGATTAGGATGAAAACAGATGTCATGAGCTTCTGGATAACAACTAAACTAATCAAATAGCATTGCCTGAGGTTAATTGAGGCCTGTTGCGATAACAAGCTCTGTTGGACGATAAATCGGCCCAGAAGTTATCGCAGTAAACGATAATATTGTCGTTTTGAGATCATTTTCAAGTAACATAATTGTAATAGCAGAATAATACAAGAACACATTCTCAAAGGTCGATAGACTTTAAATACTAATGAACGTTTAACACTGGAACTGGAAGACGTTTTTATACAAAATAAACAACACAACTGAAACAACGAATAAAATAAATTGTGAAGTCTCTGTAAACAAAATTGTCCTTCAAAAAAAAAGGGCTAGTGGAGACCAATGCACCAGACTGAAGACTTTTGTTTTCCTTTTTCTTTTTTTTTTCAGAAAAGAGGCAAACGATAAATAGTACAAATGGAAATTATTATGCTTGATTCAATTTATCATGCAATTGATTGATTTATTGCTTATTACAACAGACCTTTGTCCAAGATCTAAATCCACGGATACTGAGAATGATTACGTTTTGGCTTAGCCTTCATTTGATTGCAACATTTCTTGCCCGACAAACTGTAGCCTGCTCGGTACAGTGTCTGCAGCAAAGGAAAATGGAAACACGAGAAGTCCTGTTTTCCACATTCCATTGAATCTCACGGGTGATATGCACCTACCGAGACAACACAGCTGCCGAAGACATCGGGACATTTAGGTATAAAACCGACAACTCACTTCTAGGAGTGGATCCACTGACCGGAAGCAAAAATCAATGGTTTTATATGACGTATCACGTCATCGCTATAGGCTATGTGGAAACAGGATTTTTCGAGGTTACGGAGACGGTCTCTGCTCATCTCAGGGAGGGTCCCAGATCTTCACACATGGTGTGAAAGCGAAAGGGTCTCCGCCCTGTGTGACATCATCCTGTGCGGGTCACTTTCAGGTCTGCGCTGAGCAACAAAGATTGATTTGCAACCTTGTTTTCTTGCCTAGTTGGTTCTCTTTCTTTTCTTTTCTCTTCTCCTCCAGACCCACCTGTTGACTGTTTTTGTTACAAAGTGTTTTGTTAATTTCGTCTCTATAAGCAACTTGGGGCAATTGAACACACCACAACAAATTTAGTACCTGTTGTTTCTTTTGTTCCAGTTGGTGGAGTTGGTGCAGGATGTGAAGTTCCTAAATGTAACATTTAGTAACTTTATTCCTGCTGAAAAGAAATTGATCATAGTTGTAGACTTTTTTTTTTTCTCACAACGTCAAGTAAACGTGAAATTGTGAAACTGTTGCTGAATATTGCAATGAGGATTTTCTGAGTTGTTTTCGTCCGTTTCTTTCATTATCTGGACAACAGTGATGCGTTCTGGGCACATCATAAATGTGATATATTCCGATATATCAGGCAGACTAATTATTGGAGAAGTTAGTGGGGTTACTGCTACTCCTGGTTACTAATAAACAACCAAAGTAGAAACATCCATGGCGTTTGTGTCATTCCCTCATGAAAAGTATTAGACAAGTACTAGCCGACGTTCACCACTCCTTATTAGCATCAGGAGCAGGAACGTACAAGGCATGTCCTCTGGCGCTCTTTTTTTTCCTTCTTCCTCTTCCAGAGATGCTGCAGTCCGCATCTTGCTGACGCCCGGCAATGTGGGCCACCAGGTCCGCTGAGTCAGACCGCAGCTAGAGCAGAGAACGACGACAGTGACTCATCTTACTTTGGATGGACATTAGCTCGGTGTGCGCCTAAACGGAAACGCTGCCAAAAGAACACTTTTATTTTAAACTTTCATCACAGAGTCTCCAGCGTCTCGCTGCGCTGCGTCTCGGCAGAGAGGGAAATTATTTTGGCACCGGTGCCTGACCTTCATGTGTTAGTCGCCGGGGAGAGAAGAGGTCTGGCTCTCTGCCTTTCTTCTATAACTGAGCTGCGGCGCTGCGGAACGAAGGGGGCATGACGACCCGTTTGATCGTCCCAAACTCTATTACTCCGTCGCCCAAAATGGAGCAATGTGCACCATTAACTCTGGCACTGATAATATAAATTATTCTGCTATATTTAGTATTTTACTTCCAGAATAGTCCACAATCTATCTTCCTCTGCCTTTCATTTGGTGGCATAAATATTTACTCATTCATTCATCATTCACTTTTCTTTTTTTCCAGATTTCTTTGAATCTGGCTCCCTTTATTCAGTCATTCCCTTTGTTTCTCAGATCTCCACCTGGCAGCAGAGCTGGGGAAGACGTTGCTGGAGAGGAACAAAGAGTTGGAGGACTCTTTGCAGCAGATGTACATCACTAATGAGGAACAAGTGCAAGAGATTGAGGTACGAACCTTGGGTTTCTCTCCAAGGATTGGTCAAAAATTCAACAAATATCGCATCACCCCACTCAGTAATCATGCGTGTGAAATCGACACGTCGGCCCCCCCTTTTTCTTTTTTTTTGTTTGGTTTTCTACTTGCGTCTAGTGGCAGGAACTGGATTCAGCACAATAAAACTGCCAAAATATGCAAGTAATAAAGCCTGCACTACAACCACTGAGGGGGGAAAAAAAGCAAGGTTCCTAGAAGGAGTGGTTTGATTTTCAATCAATCAAATTTGATTTGTATAGCACATTTCAGCAGCAAGGCATTTCAAAGTGCTTTCCATCATTACAAACACAGAAACACAATGCAAGATAGAATCAACAATCAAAACACAGCATTAAGTCAAGTTCCATCATTAAATGTGTAATTGATTACAATTCAATCCTAAACAGGTGGGTTTTTAGTCGAGATTTAAAAGAAGTCAGTGTTTCAGCTGTTTTTACAGTTTACTGCATTTTGATGCAGTTTCGTCTGCCTGTAACCCCCCCACAGATGAAATTACAAAAGGCTAGAGGGCGCTCACCTTGAAAGGAATGTGGCGTTACAGCCTTGAATTTCAGTGTATTTTATTTGGACAAACCGACACAAAGTTGCACAGAATTGTGAAAGTTAAATTATGTTTCTTTTATGATTCATTTTGTACTAATAAAAATGTTGCATACATTTGTAACCAGTCCCCTTTAGTATGAAACTCCTAATATCCAGTTCAGCCGACTACCTGCACAAGTTTGCTCATTTTAAGCTCATTATTAATCCAGCTGGTTTGTGAAGGAAATGTTAGAAAATTAGTGACCAAACTGCATCAGCAGGCGGAGTAGAAGTTTAAAGCAGGGTTACGTTATAAGTCAATATCCTAACCATGTCAAAATGGGACATGGGAACTATAAGTATATTTTTTTCCTGTTTCTATTTTGTAGAGACAACTGTCCGGTTTAGCGGTGTGAGTGGTGGTGAGGCAGAGGCAGCAAACCCAGGTAGAGATAAAATAGATGATTTAATAGGACGCAAATCCAAAAGTACAGAACACAGAGAAGCGGAGAGCAATGAACACAACAGGTGACAACTGGAAACTAGACAGACACGACGAGGACCCGACAACGACACAGAGACACAGGTGACACTAAATACACAAGAGGCAATCAGGGAACGAGACACACCTGGGAATAATCAGGGGGAGACAGGACAATAAGGAGGCTCAGAGACAAAGAAACTCAAAAATAAACACACAGAAGATTCAAACCATGACAACAGTTTATTCATTTATTGCACTGATCGAATGAGGCCAAAATGTAACTTTTTGACACGTATCCACACAAAAAAAACACTGTACATGATCCGCGTCGTTAAGGTGTTCAGAATGGATCGATCAAAATGCAATCCACACTTTTTAGATTTTTATTAGTAAAAAAAAATGTTGGTCTGTCACATGAAACCACTTCACCAAGAAGAGGTACTTATATATTAGCAAGGCCCTCTAAGTGTTAGCATCACGAACTTAGCGACAGTTTTTCTCTGCTCCCACATCATCCTGGGGTTTTTCTCCCACATGAGCAGCCATGCTGCTGCCTGAGTTGTGTTTTTGAAATGTTCAAGTTGACGGTGTAGAAATGAAAAAATGTGCCCAAGTCAAATCGTTGCCGTTATTTCTGTCACGTCGGCATTTGTGCTTGGCTCCCTAGTACCTGACCAAGCAGCTGGAGGTCCTTCGGGACATGAACGAGCAACACGCCAAAGTGTACGAGCAGCTGGACGGCACGGCCAGAGAACTGGAGCGCACCAACCACACGCTGGTCAGGGACAGCAGAGCCTCGCAGCAAAAGATCGAGAGGTGTGAAGGACGGCGCTGCTTTAATCACTTGGCCCTCATTCATTCCTTTTTGTTAGCGATTAAATGTAAAGCAGGGTTTCCCCTGCTCCCCCACAGAAAGCTTGCTACGCTATAGGGCAGTCATCCAGTTAAAATACATAGAAAGTTTTTGCACTTCAGTTGTTTCATCCTAATTAAAGTGTCCAATAATGATTTCATTTCAATAACGATTCATCTGATTAGGCGTTTCAGCCCTAAGTTGTGTGCCCTTCTTGTTTTTCCTTCTGCTCCAGCTTGACGGGCACTATTGAGACTCTGCAGAACCAGGTGGAGTCTCTGTCGGCGCAGGTGGAGCAGCTCCGCTCGATGGAGCAGCTCCGAGTCAGGAGGGAGAAGAGGGAGCGACGCAAGACCATCCACTCGTTCCCGTGCCTGCGGGAGCTCTGCACCGCGCCCAGGTGGGTGTGTTCTCTGCGATCAGTAAACATAAACCCCAGCGGAAACGAGAGCAAAACTCCAACGGTTTTCCTGTCAGGTACGAGGACGAGTTTGTGGTGGGCCGGGCCGAGAGCTTCACGTTGGACGCCAAGAGTCAGCCGTGTGAGGAGGACAATCAGCACCTGAGGGAGGCGGTGTCGGCGCTGAGAGCCGCCGTCCGGACTGAGAGGGGTCGGAGGGAGGGGGTGGAGAAGGAGTGCAGCCTCCTGATCGCGGAGTTCTCCCGGCTGCAGACGCGGGTGCAGGTAGAGAAGGAAAAACGATTGCTTTTTCTTTTTTTTTATTATCGAGCTGCTTTGCTCCACAAGCTAGCAAGAACTGTAAACGTTTCTGACGAGAAAAAAGACCAAAGAAACATCTGCTTTTTTTCTTCTTCTTTTTGCCAGAGCGAAGCGGTGAGCTGATCAGGGTTTCTCTCTCTCTCTCTCGCTCTCTTTTTTTTTTGCTTCCTGACAGGACGCTGAGAGCTGCCAGGCTCGCGTGCGGGAGCTGGAGGTGGAGCTGCAGGAGCTGCAGCAGCTTCGCCGCGCGCGGACTTTCCTCCTGAGCGGCGAGGACGACGGCGTCGCCCTAACCCAGACCGTCCTCAGCATCACCCCGGAGACCGACACGTTCCTGGAAGCGGAGGAGGCCGACGCGGGCGGCGGCATGCGGGAGGAGACCGAGGGCGGAGGCGGCGTCGGAGGCGAGCAGCTGCCGGAGTCCAGCCCCGTGAGGAAAAGCTGCAGCGACACGGCGCTCAACGCCATCGTGGCGCGGGACGCGTCCGGCCGCAGGAGAGGCAGCTACGCCCTCCACGCCAACAGCGTGAGGAAGAGGGGGATGTCCATCCTCAGGGAGGTGGACGAGCAGTACCACGCCCTGCTGGAGAAATACGAGGAGCTGCTGGGGAAGTGCAGGCGGCACGAGGAGAGCCTGTGCCACGCCGGCGTCCAGACTTCCCGTCCCGTCTCCCGCGACCCGTCCATGAAAGACTGCGCCGTGGGCCCCCTCCCGGCGCCTCCCCCGACGCCCACCCAGTCCCCCTCCACTCCCGAAGCCATGGAGAGCATCGGCAAGCAGGTGGAGGCGGTGGATAAGCGGCTGGGGCAGAACGCTCCGGAGTACAAGGCTCTTTTTAAGGAGATCTTCTCGCGCATCCAAAAGACCAAAATGGACATCAAAGCTACCAAAGCCGCCAAAACGAGCAAATCGGGCAAATCAGGCAAATCAAGTAAACACTAAAGTCAACATCGACTGTACAGATGAGGATGTTGGTGCGCTTTGTGAACAAGGGGCTAGCCTAATGTACGAAATCTTATAGAGGGCGCTGCTACTACAACTAAAGTATTAATTTCTTCCAGAGCTAAGCTAAGCTAATCCCAGCAGAAAATCAACCAAATCTGAAGTGCATGCCTTCCAACCTAGTGCACCTTCTAGAAAATGAATTTAATCTGTTACATTTTATTCTTCTCCATTGTGCTGTTTAATTTAAAGTACAGAAAAGAAAGATTTGTAGGCTAATTTGACTGCCTTACTTACTCTACAATATTACAATTATAATACCATAGCTGGCAAAATGTTTCAGTTTTGCACTTTAGGTTCAGGTTTAAATCAAATAAGACAAATTGCCTCTTAGAGGGGTGGAAAGCAAATGTAACATTAACTGAAGCCAAATCTGCTTACTACTAAACAAGCTTGACTCATATTTATGTACTTCCTGTAAGAGAGGTTGATCTTACAGGCAGATCAACCTGTAAGATGCTTTATATGGTTTTGTCTTTAAATGGCAAAACCTTAAAGCGTTTCAACCATAATTGTATTTTATTGGGATTTTATACAGTGTAGTTTATTATTGTGAAAATTATGGCTTTCTTTCTACGGTTTTTAAAGATAAAATCTGACTGCTAATCTGACATCTGTTCGGAGAATCAGCTTCAAGATTCAGTTTTGTTTTTTTTTATTGTAAATTGAAAAATATTTCTTTTTCCTTTTTTTTTTTGTCCGCTTCCCAATCATATGTGTCTTGCTCTTGATTTATCCTACGAAATCCCAATTAAATGCAGCGACATTTGATGTGGTTGTGTGATCTAATGTGAAACAGATCAAGGGGAGTGAATGCTTTTTGCAAGCTGGGGCATTTCAAACCACTGTGCTGCCTGAGATGGAGGTGCTCGTCATAACATGCTACGCTAATTCTGTCAGTTTTTTAGCTAAGTCTAGAAAAGGATGTGATGGGTCTATTTGGTCCTGAGCTTTCTGCAGGTATACCAAGTGGCTACATTGACCTTAATAAAAGTGAATCCATTTTCCAAAGTGAACCGGACTTTTGGGTCACTTTTGGGCAAAATCACACCTGCCTTTGTACCTGTGTCTTAACTCCTGCTTATGTCTTTGTCTTAATTACAGTGAAGATGAGCTATTTTATGTTTTGTTTTTAAGTTCTTGGGGGATTCTCTTCAGCTGCTTCATTTTGTCAATATAAAACTACATTTGAGTTAACATGAAGGGAAGGACTGTTTGGCTACAATATACAGTTTTCGTGACATGGGCGTTTTATATTCCACGGTGGACGTGAACCGATTCCTACTCTCTGCACCGTGCTCAGGGATAGACGGCTGCAAAACGTTCTCAACTCAAATCATGTTCCATTTGCAGTTCTATGCTCGTTTTCGTTCCCTCAGTAAATATTTCCATTTGCCTCTGAAATCAGAACTTTGATTCAGGTCAGGATAAGAATTCAGTTTGTGAATAATGTCCCACCTGATGTACTTAAATTCCAGTTCCTAGCCAGAAAACAAGTTGGGCTTGCTAGTTTTTGAGCTCCGTGACCAGGATACTTACTATAATATTGATGACGATAATAATTCTTACTGATGGATGTTAATTACAATATATTTATAGCCTTTTGTGAATTGAAATACTAAAGAAATATGTACAGTACTGTATGTGCACAAGGTTAAAAGAGATCCAAACCATTAAAACGCAGGAAGCTGTTTGTGGCTTCAACTTACTCTATGTTTATACCTGTGGCAGCCATTTTGGATTGGTGGGATATTTCCCACTTACCAAGTGTAAGCTTCACACAGCATTCCAATTAATCTCCCTAAATCAGAGACAGGATGGTTTTACCTTTTGATAACGATTACAAGCTAAAGTTAGCCTAGCTTGTTTTTATGTTAGCGGTAGCTAAGCGGATTCGTAAAGTTCATTTTCCACCATTCTGAGCAAAGGTGAGTTCTAACATCCGTATCACATTAATGATCACTATAACGCAGCATAATTCATTAAAACTTATGCCTTGAGCTCTCTGTCTCTTTTCCTTTCACAGCTGACGGATTACGCTGGTGTTCATCTATGGATGCACAACCAGTCTTCCCAAATGTTCCTTGTTTGCTCCCAACATTAGCATGCTACTTCATAGGATCCTCACACAATAATGGGAACGCTAATGGAAAATGCGTTTAGCTTTACAGATGTACATTTTTTTTTAAGCTAACATTTGTTTAAAGGCTTCTTTCACAAGGCATAGGAAATTGAACAAAGATCAAGTTCTCACAGCGTCTTATGCTGCATTCAAGTCAATTGTCAAGTCAGAACTTGGATCTTTGAACCGTTTAACTGTGGTTCAGTTTCAAATTGGGAAAAATGGTGAGATTGATAAAGAGGGTTGCTTAGTGACCATGCCAGCTGCTGTTAGCAATACAAGCTAATAGTTATGTACTTCACCACATTTTGGACTTTCTGGATTTATTTGTGTTAGCTAAAGGTATAATGGGACACTCTTGGTCAAAAGAGCAAGTGAAGAGCTGTTTTTTTTTCAATTGAGAGCAGCCATATTGGATTTTTAAGGTCACAGTTGGTGACTGTTTTTTTTTTTCTTTTCTCCCTTGGATAATTCTTACTTCTATGGAGCTTTGTGCTATATTTTTTACAGCTTCAAATTTGTAAAATCAAATTTCTCAGAATAAATGTCACACCTAACTGAAGTACATACTTCCAACAATCATACAGTGCTAAGAAATAAACCTTTTTTTTTTTTTTTTTACGTAAACTGAAAAGGCATAGGCTTGTTGAACAACACTTAAAATGTCTGTCAACATGGTGCTGCTTGGGAAAACCTGGTTTTTATTACAAATTCTAAGTAGAGTTATTTCACAGTCTTGAAAATGTTGGAAAACTTAGGGTATGGAACTTTTTTTTTTTTTTTTCCAATATTTTCTGAAATGGCATGGGTAAAACAGGATCAAAATATGTTTGGTTTTTTTTGGGTGTTATTATCCCTCCCCCCAACCCCACACAAAAAAAAATCAAGTTATGATTAATGAATGCAATCCAACTAGATTCTTTATCCAGACAGGTTGCTCTTGACGATGACTCCATCCCGTCTCAGTGAGATATACTTCTATTAATAAAGGTGAAATAAAAATAGTGAAGTAATAAAACAATCTGTTTATGACTTGCCACATCACATTGACATTTTAGCATTTTATCCACCAGTGTTTTGATTCTCAACCTACTCACTGAATACACACGCTATTTCACTCACTGGTCTTTTGGCAAATTTGAATTCGGGTTGAACAGGGCCTTTTGTCTTTTAATTAGATCACATTAAATGCCAAGCAAAGAGATCAAAGGGCTATTTTGGGACTTTATTTCTAAGTGAAATATCGCTTACTAATGATCTAATTTTCATGTGTTATATGATATTTCTGTCATAGGGCAAATAGAAGAATAAAAGATTTTGAAATAAATCCGGTCTAAGATAATCCAGATGTTAAAGGCCCTCTGAAACAGAAAATCCAAATTTGTTTCACCAGTCAAGACTATTTTAAGATGTTTTAAGTTGAATATTTTGTTCTCAAATGTCCAGAATGTTATAACAGGAAAAAAAAAATCTAGTCAAAGAGTTTAGGATAATCTGTAATTGTAATATAAAAATGTGTGTGTGTGTGTGGGGGGGGGACAAACAAACAAAAAAATAGAGTAATCTTGCATGAACTGGCATTACAAGGCTTTTTCTCACTACTCTTTCACACTACTAATGTAGAACTGTGTAAAATCACAGTAAATTAGATGGAAAGTTTAATGTTGAACCACAGTTTTCTTTACATCTTTAAAGTTCCTCAATGCTACCTGCTGGCTGTGCTCTACAGTAACTCTCATGTTTAGTGTATAAACCGTATTTCTGAAAATTTTTGAATCTCTGGAGATATTCTGTAGAGAATTTTTTGTTTTAAATATAACAAAAGTATCAGAGAGGTTTTTCTTCGATTTACTCTTGACAGACACACTGTGTAGCTGATCTATAATAAGTAAAAAGCCTTCAAACCAGGGTTCTATCTAACACCTAACAGTCTTACCAAACTCTGGTTATGATAACCTGCAACACATTGCACCTCTTACGTAATCTGCAATGCCTTTTTTTCTGGTAACCTTCTATATATACAACTTTGCTATAATGAATGTGGTTCTAACTAACATTTTTGTGTCCAACTCCTCACCCACACTGTCAACATAACCATGCCTGACATTAAGACAGAACGGAGGCTGGATGATTATTAAGATTAGTTTACAGTCTTAGGAGTTTAATGATACAATGTTGTCTATTTTAGCATAATTAGAGCTAAATATGACTAAAGGGCAGCAAGCGGTGTTTTTGTGTTGACAAAACCATGCTAAACCAAGGCCAGAGTTTTACTCTGTACTGCACTTGAACGCAACGCCATTTGCTATCTGACAATTTTCGCTGTCTTTATTTTAGTTTTTCTTTATATATATATATATAACTTTATTTGCCTATGTGTAACTGTCTATAACATCAAACTATTTATTTACTTTTGCCTTTATATTTTACTACCTTGTTTTAATGATTTGCAATATTCTGTTGTATTGCCGCCATTGTTTAGATTAACTCATTATTACTTCATATCATGATGGAACATCTATTAATAAAGAACAAGGCAAATGCATTTCTCGTTTTTGTGTGTTTTGTTGTGGGGCTGAATTGTAAAAAAGAAAAATCTAGACATTATATGTGGGGTTACAATAAGTGGTTATTTAAAATGTTAAGAAACGAAGACAGGAGTCTGTTTTTCAAGAAAAAAATTAAGGCATTTCAATGCTATGTGAATTGACACAACTCAAAATATCTTCAAAATTATGCTTTCAGCACCGAAATACTAGCAAAAGCATATTATGTGGGCCAGTTTTATTTTTCAGGACTCGGCGAGTTTGAATGACGTTTTGGCTCGGATGTAATCACAAAACGAGAATCCATCGTAAATATAGTCTCCGTATTCACGTATCTCTAGTGAAACTCGAGACCAAATGAACACACGGACCGCGTGGCCTAATGGATAAGGCGTCTGACTTCGGATCAGAAGATTGAGGGTTCGAGTCCCTTCGTGGTCGTCTTTTTTACGAATATAAATATTCTCTGCTCCAGTCTAGCACCGTTGTTATCCGCTTCATTAATGGACCATAGCTAACGACTCCGTAAGACTAAGGTGAAGAGTCAACACTGCTAGTTTTCAACAAGTAAACTGTGTTTTCTGGTTTGCTATGCTAGTCAGGCGTTTATAACAAAACCCAAACCGTACAAACAATATCGATATACACTAATCTGAATAAACTAAAGCATCACATGCGTATACATTGTATATACAACATAACGAAATATATCTGATAATACACAAAACCACTCAACGCAACAATGTCCGGTTTCAACCGTTTAAGTAAAGTCACAAGGCTTTCAGTTTTATATCCAAGCAGAGTGGCGCAGCGGAAGCGTGCTGGGCCCATAACCCAGAGGTCGATGGATCGAAACCATCCTCTGCTATGGACTTTTTTTGGTTTTCGTTCACTCTGCTTTTCTGCAAGGAAATGAATACTTATATGCGCTATACATTTTTCACAAAGTTTCCTCATACAGGTCGACAACATTCACCGTCTCCAATATACATTATCGAATAGACTAAGCATCTATATGCGCCTTTATTTCATGACACTTACAAAACTTGTCTTCCTGTCATTGAATACGTACATTTGAAAACATATACGCTAACAGAAGAATCGTAATGATAAACTATACGGTAACAAGAAAAAAAACAACCCAAAACGCTGATATGTGTAGCATTATCATTTAATGAGGAAAACTATTACTATTTACCTAACGGTAAAATCTGGCATCTCAACAAAACCTCATAAAATGATTTCTAGCAAGGATGGTCGTTTTTGGCTTCAGTAATTAAAATACGATGGCAACTGAAAAAATAAAAAAACACATATTTTGTAATGAAACTCTACTGGACATGCATGATTTGCAATGTGTGTAAAATTTTCATAGACATATGAATGTTTGTTCATTTTCACTGCAGCAACTGATCTATATCAATATACAGAATTATGTACTCTACAATATTAAAATCAAAGAAGCTACAGAGAATATGCATTTTTGTCAGAATTAGGGTTTATTCTTTCAATCAAATTAAGATTTAATCAAGAGTAAGGGAATGTTACAAGCCATCGGGGGAAGTAATACATATGAAAAATCAGATATGATGCTTTCATCATCACTCTCTGTTGGTTATTTTCGTAGAGTAAGGAGCCAATAAACGGCCAATACCTGCTCAACTTCTTATCACCAGTGGCAAAGATGAAAAGCCTTCAAATACATAAATATTTTATTACAGTAGCACAATCCCACATTAAACAATGAAAAAAATAAATCAAAGTTTTATTTCAAATGGTTATTCAGAAAATCATTGGTAGCGCATTTCTTTGTACAACCGGAAAACACAAGATGCCAGTCTTGGCTGCAACATTCTATTTTACTTGTAGCACCTTGCTAGTACCTAGTTGGACCCCCGTTCGCCTTCAGAACCGCGTCAATCCTCTGTGTCATAGACTCAACAGCATGTCTGAAACATTCTTCGGAGATTTTGCTCCACGCGTGCGTGATGGCGTCACTCAGCTGCTGCAGATTTGTCGGCTGAGCATCCATAATGCGAATCTCTCGCTCCACCGCATCCCACAGGTGCTCTATCGGATTGATATCTGTCGACTGCGGGGGCAACTGGAGTACGGCGAACTCGCTTTTATGCTCAAGAAACCAGCTTGAGATGACTTCAGCGTTATGATGGGGCGCATTCCCCTGCTGGAAGTAGCCGTCGGCAGACGGGTGCACCGCGGTCATGAAGGGACGGACGTGATCTGCAACAAGACGGAGGTAGTCTGCTGTGTTTAAACTGTGCTCAATTGGCACTAAAGGACCCAATTTGTGCCAAGAAAACATCGCCCACACCATTACACCACCACCAGCAGTCTGAACCGGTGATCCCACGGAGGACGGATCCAGGCTTTCTTGTCGCTCATGCCAAATTTTGATCCGACCGTCCGACTGCTGCAGCTGAAATCGGGTCTCGCTGGACCAGGCAACGTTTTTCCAATCTGCTACTGTCCACTTCTGGTGAGCCTGTGCGAACTGCAGCCGTAGCTTCCTGTTCTTTACCGTCAGGACTGGCCCCCGGTGAGGTCTCCTGTTGCTGTAGCCCATTTGCTTCAAAGTACGGCGTGCCGTGCGTTCAGAGATGGTATTCTGCACGCCTTCGTTGTAGCGGGTCGTTATCTGAGCTACCGTCGCCTTTCTATCGTCTCGAATGAGTCGGTCCATTTTCATCTGGCCCCTGACGTCGACGAGGGATTTCCGCCCACAAGACTGTCGCGTGCTAGACATCTTCTTCTTCTCGGACCATTCTCTGTAGACCCGGGAGATGGTTGTGCGTGAAAAGCCCAGCAACTTGGCGGTTTCTGAAATACTGAGACCGGTGCGTCTGACGCCAACAATCCTGCCACGGTCAAAGTCACTTAAATCCCCGTTCTTGCCCATTCTGATGCCTAGTGTAAACTTCTATACGTTTCCTTTTCACATTTACTGTAGATGCTTTATACGCACAAAACAAAGTGGCCAATGAGTGTGGATTACAAAACGATCACTCAATACTGCATCGTCAGTCGAAATCCACCCGTCGGCTGTTCTTGACTGATGAAAGGATTTTCTTCTGTCTGAGTCGCTCTTTGTTCCTCTTCTCGATCCTGCGCAACATATGAAATGACAAACTCGCAGTTTAAACATATACAGAAGCCCAAATCAGTTCATTTCACTGGGTATCACCTGGCTGCTCTTACGACTACGTCTTCGTCTGATGGTTCGCGAGGTCTCTCGCTAGCCTCAGCTACGATGGCGGAGATCTTCTGTAGACAGTCCAAGAGGTTTCTCTGCTGACTCCTGCTCACCTCCGAGGTCACCAGGAGCTCCCCGGCCTTATTGATGCGGTTTTTGTTCTGTGGAGTTTTTTGAAGTGGAAATTAAATGTAAAAAAAAAAAAAAAAACAGGATCTAAAAAGTAGACAACAGCTGTAATGTGTGTGATTCTCTAGATGTACAAAGAGATACGCGCGCCACGTAACGAACCTTTCCTACAATTTTCTGTCGAACGTCTTCAGGGATCCAGTCGGCTGTATGCACGTGAAATCGGACCTCTGCTTTAGTGCTGACTGTGGATTAAGGTCATAACTTTAGAAAACACTCAAATAACACTTTTAGATTAACTGTAGGCTTAATAGCGGAGTCTTGCGGACGTACTTATGGCCCTAAAATAGTACATTCAAGAAGTATACATATTTTGGCAAAGCTCTGCACAACAATCTCTTTAAAACTAGCATTTGTTTACCTTTATTAACGTGCTGACCTCCAGGGCCGCTGCTCTTGCTGTAGGACACAGTCAGACGCTCTATGACCCAATAAGGGAGAGGACATAAATAAATACAAATAAAAAAGTCAATCAGACTTTTCCTTTTCTTGTTTGATTCATCGGTTCATTTACCTACTGGAATGTGCACGTGCGCGTCCTGTTGAAGACAAAACAGTCAATATATATATATATATATATATATATATATATATATATATACATATACAAAATATGAGCATAATATAACACAACAATAGGTTCCAGTTGAAGGGAATCGCTTTGTACTCATTTTATTTTCCTTATGAACAAATTAAACTAGTACAGTCATAACTATTTTTTTTTTCATATAAACGAAGGCTGTTATTTTACGTACCTCCGAAGAGTCTGACCCTCTAGTCCCATAATAAAGTTTCGACAAAGTGCTGTTGGTTAATTTGAAGCTAATACAGCTCAGGTTACCGAGCGGAGGACTCGCATTTACACTGCTACTCCTGCAAAGTGAATATAAGCGTCGAATAATGCAGGTCGCCATGTTGGTTATGAAAGTCTAGCTTCTTCTTCTTTTCTTTTTTATGGCGGTTGGCAAACAACTTACAGGCGCATTACCGCCACCTTCCAGATTGGAGGGTAAAAGTCTATGCTCTTCCTCTGGTGTTTTATGGCACCGGTAAAGTGTAATACCGCCCCCTGCTGTATGAGAGTATTTATAAAAGAGGTGATCACTTTTTAATATATTAACTATCCAATATATATAACTTGGTGCAGCTTCGGGTTGTTTTGTATTTTCCCCCCCATAAAACTGCTGTCAATTAAAAAAAACATGCTGGTTCTTTCGTTCCTTAATTTACTGGGAAACTGTAATTGAAGGAGTATACCGCCACCTACTGTACAGAAGTTCATGTTGACTTGATTTTAACAGTCTCATTATTTTCTATATCCACATCTGTATTTACTGCAGTGCATTCACAATTGCATGCCTGTATTAAGCAAGCATATTTTTTTACATGCAACAAATAAGATTTCTAAATGGATATACCGTAGTATAGTAAAATTTGACAACTTCTTAAAATAGTGTAACATACTTTCCTCAAGGAAAAATTAACAAAATGCAATACTGCAGGTCTGGTTTCAACATTTTTCATGCTCCACTGAAATAATAATCACTCTGTTGAATATTCAGCTTTTTTAACACTGGCATTAGTCTCTTTGGTATCATTATAGACACATTTTTCTTCAACCCAACTTTAATTTCACTACGGTCTACTTACTGTCTTGGGCGTCCTCGTTATTATTACTTCTATTTCTAATTGTCTTTGCTACTGTTCCCTCTATTTTCTCAAATCTTCCTGTCTAATTTTCCGAATCTCCCATTTCTGACACCGTTAATAACAACAACAGTCTGGAATATTCTCCCATTCTCTTCCGACTTCTGTTCATCCCACACGCCATTTTCGACGCCTTGTTTGGGTGCATTCCAGAATGTTTTTGCTGCAACCCTTTTACCACAAGCCAGCTCGACCTGCAAGAGACGTTCTTACCTAGACAATCAAACCGCTACTCCAGCTCACGCAGAGGACATATTCCGGGCCGCGGGCAGCTGACTGACGGTGTGTTTACTTTGTGCAGCACCCAGGCCGCCGTACACAATGGAGAAACGCTACCGGAAACACGTGCCCTCCACCTCCACTGTAGGAAATACGCAATCTTCACCCAGCAAAGTTTTGATTTGTGTTTTGTGTTTTATTTTTACTACCCTAGTTTGCACTGAGGCAGCTTTTGCAGCCAGTGAAGTTGTTATATACGGGCGACATCATAGTTACAAATCAATCAGCTTGGTGACAAAAGACAGGTTCCACCGAGATTTGAACTCGGATCGCTGGATTCAGAGTCCAGAGTGCTAACCATTACACCATGGAACCATGTGACGCAAAGGTCAGAAAGATACCCTTATCAACAACTGTGTTTCTGATATACTTCATATATTTAATTGTTACACCTTAAACATTGACACTCTGGTCAAACAGCTTCTGTTTCTATTATATTAAACGGTTGTTACGGGCTGGTTAATATGTTTAACGACGCTCCCCTGCTCAAATTTTTTGTCTACATAAAAAAAAAAAAAGCTTCTAAATTTTTTATTATAAATTAAAACGAGTGGCTATTCCTTTACAGTAGTACTCATTTTGGCAATGCATCGGAATCATTGTTCTATGGTTCGGTTGCGGTCGGAAAACAACTAGGTGCGTTCCTTGGTGCGTTCCTTGGCAGTCAGCCGGCGAATGACCTGGGCATTAATGCTAAATAAAGGGAGTGGGCGGATTTTTTGTCTTCGATAGCAAAATGTTTTTGTTGTAGAAGTACGGGGTGTATTTAATGGCCTTTCTGTCCTTTTATGTTCATAGCCAAGAGCTATTTCTCCATTCTCGGCACAACTTGTTTCCAACGCAGGCAGGTTGGGAGTGTCCTTTCCGAGTCCAACAGTCAAGCATATTAATTTAGGTGACTAATTACAAAGTATTTTTCTCTTATATTTCCACCAGTCAACCGGTTGAAGAAGGCCCGCCTCTTTCACGTGTGGATCTTTTAAAAGGCAAGCCTCATTCTGACTGGTACACCCAATTCCTTACCTGTTGACAAAATTGCACCCTCACATTGACTTTACTGATGATTCGAAAAATGACATTTATATTTGCTACCAAAACATCTGCTTTATTTAGCAACATATCATGTAGAAGAGGGCGCGCGCCTCCCCTCACCGATGATTGAAATGCTATTCAAACCACGCCTAGCCGGCGCACACAGCATAGCGGGTGACAAATGGGGCGGACCCAGTAAGTAAGGGAAGGAAAACAAAACAGAAGATCTGCGCATTTTATATGGACATAAATACATTTCGTAACATACAAATAGCTGTAAAAATAGCTGTAACATGCACATAGCTTTTGAGTATTATTCTGGTATAACTAGCTAAGGAGTAATTTTGTTAGTTTCTAGCCTTTCCCCCCCCGGAATACCTTTAAGATATTTTTAGCAAGGTAGCTCTAAGGTTAGCAGCTAAAAATGACCGCATCTTCATCCGTTTTAGACGGGCTGCTTTTGTTGGCTCCACCTACGTGTTGAAGCGTTGTGCTCTCCGGAGTAAAACCACACATATCAGTTGTCACAGTCTTGTTTTTTTTTTTTTTTGTTAGCTCTGAACTCTGGTAAGTGAGAGTTTTCAGCGTTAGCTAGCGGCTAACCCATGTGAGGCAGAAATGAAGTGGGGGGGAATTTTGCAATCGAGGAAGTCTGATGTGACAGCAGAAGGGCGAAGATCAGATCATTGCCAGAGCAGATGAAGTCATGCCTGACGTGCCAGCGTGTGTTGCTCAAGAGACTCGTGGTCCTGGTATAACAGCGGTTAGCAGTTAGCAGTAGTAGTGAGGGATTTCAGCTTGTTTACAAAATGCCTGGAATGGTGGCGTTCGGGAGGCGCTGGGGGATCGCCAGCGATGACCTCGTTTTCCCCGGCTCTTTTGAGCTGCTACTCCGTGTGCTCTGGTATGTTGCTGCTAAACCTCGTACACATTTTCCGTGTCTCACACATAGTTTACAAGAGTTCTGATGTTCGATGCCGTTCCTCCTCAGGTGGATCGGCACCTTGATCTTGTTCACCTATCATAAGGGTCACTTTGATTGTAACGGCGGAGGGGTTCTGCATACCTACCTGGTTGGACTCTTGGTCGTGCTGGGGCTCATCGTCCTGTCACTGTGGGCCATTGTCTATGTCAGTGCCCAAGGTAAGTAAACAAAAGAACACATTTCGCTGGAAGATAAATTGTCCCAGACGTTATTGCGATAAACGATAGTATCGTTAATGCCGTTTATTGGAGACGATGGAAGATTTTAAATATCCAAAATAAACAAACAAAACCACAGAACAAAGAGTTATCACTCAATCAATAAAGTTGATTTGCATAGCGCATTTCAGCAACCAGGCGGTTTAAAGTACTTTGCATCATAAAAGCACAAAAATACAAAGTCATAGAACGCACAGTCAGCATTTATAGTGAACAATTATAAAGTCCCTGTAAACAAAATTGTCCTTCAGAAAAATGGCCGTTTGAGACGAAAGCACCAGACTCAAGACTTTTGTCATTTAGTTTTTGGTAGAAACAGAGAAAAGAGAGACAAAACATAAATCACGCAGATGGAAATGACTTATTTCCATCTGCAATCTAATCGCATTGTAGATTGTTTGAGTCTACAATGCGATTAATTGTCTTATTCCTACAGGCCTATTTAAGGTAGACGCTGTTGGTCCGTGTATTTCTCGGCTACAAATTTTGGGGAGTCACTTGGTGCATCCAGATCTTCATCGCTATAATCTTGTCATTATGATTTTTATCGTTAAGCACCAACTTAAGGTTGCGCTGCAACGGTCATGTTGCGTAATCACGCGACGCAGGAAGGAAGCGGCGAACATTTTGTCCTTTTCTGTGATGAAACGCTGGCAATTTTGAAGAGATTTTGTAATAATTATAGCGCCCGCCTTGCACTGCAGCTAATGAAACATCCACCAGTCAACGCTGTCGTAATCATGTGTCATGAATGCCTTGTTCAAGATGTCTGTTGTGGATATTAGTGATACCTGCGGATTATTCCCTCAGGCACTATCACTAACCCTGGCGCACGGCGCTCCATGCCGGCCCTGGTGTACCTGCGAGCGTTGCTCTACATCCCAGAGTTCGTGTGGGCCTGCCTGGGAGCCGTCTGGGTGTCCGACGACAGCCGAGGCTGCGCACCAGCCACTGTGGGTGCGGTCATCACTGCTGTTATTACCAGGTGGGAGCCTTTACATTTCAGGTTTTTTTATTTTTTTATATGTATATATATATATATATACTAGTCAGAGACTTGGCGTTTTATGGAATGAGATGTGATGATGTACTTTGTGGTCACACTTCATATTTTAATACCGTTTCCAGCCCGTCCCCATCAGAGACGTGCTTTAAATAAATGTTTTGTTTCGTTTCCCCTCCGCCCCCAGCTGGGTCATCCTGCTGTTCACGGGGCTGGGTGTGGTTTTCGTCTTCGATCCGATGGGCAGGCGGCGCCTGCAGCCAGGCCCCGCCGAGCCGCTGGGGGTGCGGGACATGGAGAGCAGCGGGGGCACCCAGTTCCTGTCCACGGCTCGCTCTCTGGCCACCAAGGTGTGGGAGTGCCGACTGCGGCTGCTGTGCTGCTGCCTGCCGCAGGACGAGAGCCACCGGGCGGCTTTCTCCAGCATCTCGCAGCTTCTCAGCGACTTCTTCTCCGTAAGAGACAACTTATGTATAATATATATATGCATCATCTGGATTGCAGTGTGAGATTTTGTCGTGTGTGGAATAATGATGCAGGACACAGACCTGGTGCCCAGTGACATAGCAGCTGGTTTGGCTCTGCTGCACCAGGAGCAGGATAAGATGGAGCGCAGCAGAGACCCAGAGGACATCGTTACCCACAGCCCCTCCTCCCCTATCGTAAGTAACACTGTTACAGTAAAACTCGGACTAGATACCAGTAGGGGTGAAACGATTAATCACGTTAATAATGATTAATTGATTATTGAAATAACTGTCAACTAATGTAGTAGTAGATCAATTGGATTAATTGTGATTAATCTATTATTGAAAGAATCGTCAACTAACTTAGTAATCAATTATTCAGATTACTTGTGATTGATTATCAACTAGTTTTCGACTAGTTTTGCAATCAATTAATTGAATTAATTGATTATTCATGTAATCATCAATTAATTAAGTCATTGATTAATCGTGGTTAATTGATTATTGAAACAATTGTTGACTAATTTAATAACAGATTAATTGGGATTAATCAATTGCTGAAAGAAACATCACTTAATTTAGTAATTGATTAAAAGAATAGTCAACTTAATTTAGTAATTGATTAATCAGATTAACCGTGATTAATCGATTATTGAAATAATCATCCACAAATTTAGTAATCAATTAATCGTTAAGTGGAGTGAGTGTACAGACTCAGGTCACTTGGTGAAAACCCCCCCCAACATATTCAGAGCAGTAATTAAACCAAAACTGTACAAAAATGTATACATTTTGCTTTTAAGATAAAAACAATGTATGTCTGTAAATATGTTTTAGGCAAAACTCATGTAATGGTGTAGTATTAGCTTCACCCAGTTAAGATTTACTAAAGGAATGCTATGGTGTTGAAAATGAACTAATTAATATAACTATGTGTATAGCACTTTAAGAGCACTATGGTATTGCATTTTAGGCAGTAACATGTTTATTTTCTTACCTAAAAAACAGATTAAATTAGTTTATTTGCATCCTTTGACGTATTTCTAATATTACACAAAAAAAACATAAGTGGTTAAGTGAAAAATCTGTACAATATGCTATTTTATTTATCCAATTCTTCAGAATAACTGATGGTTTAATCTGTTTTTAAATTGATGGCCAGTTGCGGCCATAAACACGAATCCCTGTGCGCGCTTTTTAAAGTTGACCGCCTCTTCCTGTCCTCAGGACCAGGATCTGCAGACGGAGCTGGAGAAAGCGGCTCACTGCATGCAGTTCGCGGCGGCGGCTTACGGCTGGCCTCTGTACGTCTACTCCAACCCCTTCACTGCGCCCTGCAAGCTCAGCGGAGACTGGTGAGGCGCTCTTTGAATATAAGTCCGGCGTCGGGTCGGCTCCGCCTCGATCCGACCCGAATTCTAACGTGCGTCTGCGCGCTGCAGCTGCAGAACCCGCGCCGCGGCGTACGACGTCGTGGGAGGCGACCACCTCGGCTGCCACTTCTCCTCCATCCTCCAAGCCACCGGACTGCAGTACAGAGACTTTATATACGTTAGCTTCCACAACCAGGTTACAGTTCTGTTTTTTACAGTGCGTTCACTCCCGACCGGTCACGTTTAAGTTCTGAGCAAACCCGATGTGCCCCACAGATCTATGAGATCCCGTTTTTTGTGGCGTTGGATCACAAGAGGGAAGCGGTGCTCGTAGCGGTCAGAGGAACACTGTCGCTAAAGGTGAGTTAAATCGGACGTCGTGAAAGATTTTCCTACTCACAGCACTTTTTGTTTTGTAGAGTTTGACACATTACGTTATGTATTTTAGCGTTTTATGATAGACCAAGGGTCTGTCACCTGCTTGTTCTGTTTGTTTGCTTCTTCTCTACCACCTTCAGAAATCTGTCCAGCATTTGAAGCAAAGACCAACTAATCCTTAAAGAGTGACTTTTCTTGGAAAAAAAAAACACTAAATGGTAAAACTTGGTCCAAAAAATTGCAATTTTTACAATCTTTATAAATTAAAATGAAATAATAATTTTAACAGCAAGAAATGCATATATTTTTTCTCTTTTTAAACATTTTGCTAATGCCAATAAATCAGCCTCTAAACGCCATCCACTGTTGCTCTTAATGACTTTGGCTAAAATTAAAAAAATATACATATATTGAGCAATGATTTAAAGTTGTGTCATAATTAGAAAAATGTCAGTTTTATTGGGTTTGTTTCTTTTATGATTGTGTGAGCAATCTTATTTATTAAGTCATTTTTTTGTCAAGTTACACACTTGGTGTTTTTTTCTTAGCGTAATAAACTTTGAAAAAAAACCCATACAAAACCGAAAAACAAAACGAATGAAATATGGAAAACGAATACATGATTTTCCATTTATTTTCCAAATAAAAAGGTAGAAAATGTGGCCTGCATTCATATGCAGACCCCTTTAGTTCGGTGCCCTGAAATAATAATACTAAATTGCCTATTTTCCCCTTTCTCAGCCTCATAAGTGATGTTTTGAAGAGCAGTTTTGTACACAGAGACTTCATAATGCTTATTATAGTTTTAGTTATGCGCGGTTTTTATTTCCAATTTATTGATTTTGGATATTTAAAATGTCTTCCAGTTCCTGCGTTAGGCGTTCTTGAGAAATGAAAGTTTGTTCATCTTTGTGACGCCGTGCCTGCATCGTCACGCCATTGTCACTATATTACTTGGAAAATAGTCTCAATACTTCAATGTTATCGTTTATCGCGATAACTTCTGGGGACAATTTATCGTCCAACAAAACCCGTCACTGTGACAGGCCGAGTCGGTTGTTTATATTTATCCGAGCTGTGTTGGCGAGGAAAGAGGCCAAATATTCCATCCTCGCTTTCAGAATCACTTCCTTGTTTTTCTGAAAGACGGACTGCCTCGAACCGAAACATCTCTCTCTCTCTCTCTCTGAAATATTAACACTCGCTACAAAGAGGAAAAAAGACGAAAACGGGAAGTGAGACTCGTTTGTGGCCTGACATGCATCTGTGTGTGCCTATGATTAGATGCAGAGGGTTAAATCTTGTTTTGACTTTGGTCGTCCACAAAAAAAAAAATTTAACGCTAAAAGGAAATACAAAAAGAAAAACTTATATGTTTCATGTTTGTTTTTCCCTGCAGGATGTCCTGACAGACCTGTCTGCTGAATGTGAGAACCTGCCAGTCGAAGGCGTGTCTGGAGCTTGCTACGCTCACAAGGTGAGGCACATTCCAACTGAACCTTTAGCCGTTAGCATAATCCCAGCTAGTCTTTTCTAAGAAAAACAAGTAAATAACCAAATAATAATGATGAGTAAGTAAACCTGTCTGCTGCAGGGCATGTGCCAGGCGGCGGGCTACATCTACAAGAAGCTCGTCAACGACGGCATCCTGAACCAGGCCTTCTCCGTCGTCCCGGTAACGAGTGAAAACAAAAAACATGATTTAGTGGAGTGTATGACCAGTGGTGATGTGGGACAGTTTATCTTCCAAAAGCCCTGGAAACATAAAAAAAAAAAAAAAAAAATACGAGGAGACTTTGAGTCTGCATCTGAAAACGAGTTGTCATGGCTACCTTTTTGCAGTTGCACACTTGCAATCAACTCAGGGGGGGACAAAATAAATCTGATTTTTTTTCCACAGGCTTCTCAGTAAAAACTTAATATATATATATATATATATACAGTATATATATATATATATATATATATATTTTTTTTTACTTTACTTTTGTTATTTTAGCAGTTTTATAGTTACACATACATACATTGAACAGTTAGACCCCCCTCTAACAAAAATTACAGAGCACCTAGTTTTAAATATATATTTTTAACGTGAACCATAAACAGTCCATATGTTCCCATTCTTATAGCTGTGAAGCCCGCAGCATCACAGGTCCTCCCACCTACTTAACAAAAGTGTTTTTCTACATTTTCATCGCTTGTTTTTACAACAACAAAAAAAAAACATACACATAATTTCCCCCATTTTCCTAGTTAATGTTATGAGACTGCTACTTGCAGTGAAAGATGAATGTACATTATATCAAGGCTCTGAACGCATCGAGCCAATATAATTGTATCTGTTCGTCAAACCGGACGGATTTGTGTAAACGGTGTGTTTGTGTGTCGCTGTAATGGTAGGAGTATAAACTGGTGGTCACCGGTCACAGTCTGGGGGCCGGCACAGCCGCCCTGCTGGCCATCCTGCTGCGCACTTCCTTCCCCACCCTGCAGTGTTACTCGTTCTCACCACCAGGGGGCCTCCTGAGGTAAAGCAGGACTTCACAGGACTCAGTCTCCCCCTTTAGTCTTCACTTTCTTTAAGTTTTGGGGGAAAAAACATTGATTTTTGCTGGCGTTGATGTTCTTCCTGACATGCGTTTTATTTTCTGTGTGCAGTAAAGCCTTAGCTGAATACTCCAAGGACTTTGTGGTGTCTGTGGTGTTGGGGAAGGATCTGGTTCCTAGGTAAGATATTCCTATCGTCAGGGTTGGTACAGGTGCTTGAAATCCTTGACGATGCTTGAATTTCATTTAGGCGTTTTCAAGGCTTGGTTTCTGTATGAAGTGCTTGATATTCAAAGCGCACAGTTTTGTTATACAGTGCAATTTGACGTTGGATTAAAATCCTAAATTTGGAAAACGTGATTTACAGTTGAAACCAGATATTTTCATACACTTAGTAAAATAAAAATTTTTTTCCCTCGGTCTGAAATTCAATCAGACCAAACGTTTCTAGTTTTAGGTTAGTTAAGAGTTACTAAAATTATTTCTACTCACTGAATGTCAGAAAATTTGACAAGAACTTGTAACTTTCTTTACAGATTGTTAATAAGGATTTAATCTGAGCAGGAAAGTAATTTACCTTAACACGATTTGTTTGCATTGTTCCAACATTATGAATATTTATTATTCTTAATGGCTCATAGATATTATTGATCTGTGTAGTTTATATCTTACACTTTAACCAAAGTTATTGAAATTGGGGGAGTTTTGTTTAAATTAGTGTTTTGTTCAGTCATGCCTGTGACAGAGAAAATTTCCAAATAATAACATTTTGCTATATTTCCCTTGTCCCTACAGAATACTAGCTGATACAGTTTCTGATAATATCATTTATAATCAGAAACTGTAATAAATGATATGTGAGAGTGAATTGAAGCTGCCTTTTTTGTTCATTTGTATATATTTTTTTTAATCTCCAAAGTGTGGAAAAGTTTGGAAACTTACTTTGAAAATGCTTCTGAAGTGCTCTTGAACTTTGCTGTGGGAAACGTGTACAAGCCTTGTATTGTCTGCTGTCGTGTTCTGCTGGACTTCATGTCGGATTCAATGGCTATTCCCGTTTCACAGACTGAGCATCCCCAACATGGAGGACCTGAAGAGACGGATCCTGAAAATAGTCACAAACTGCAATAAGCCCAAAGTGAGTCTAGACTCGGGAGCGTTGCAGTCGCACGTTTCTGTGCCCCGAATCCAACCTGGCCGTGTCTGACGCCGCTGTCTTGTGTGTTGCAGTACCGCATCCTGCTGCAAGGGTGTTGGTACGAGCTGTTCGGAGGGGACCCGGACGATTTCCCCACCGAGATGGACAGCAGGAGGGAGGAGCAGCTCAGCCAGCCGCTGCTGGGGGAGGAGTCGCTGGTGATCCGCCACTCGTCGTCCTATCAGAGCCTGGCGTCGGACGACTCCCCCGCCCACGCGGCCGCGCACTTGCCGCTCTTCCCGCCGGGGCGCATACTGTACATCACGGAGGACGGGCCGTCACGGAGGTCGGTCTCTGCACGCCGCGACTAACGATTATTTTAGTTATTGATTAATCGTTTACTCAGACGATTAATCGGGTAAAACGAAATTGCCGTATTCTGCACTTTTCTTCTTTTAAGCTTTTTTACGCAACACTAAAAACACCTTTAATGCAAAGAAACAATTCAGTTCCTTTATTAGGTATGAAAATAACCGTTTTAACAGCTTTCCTGCAGTGAACACTCGATCATTTGTAGCAAAGGATTCATCTGCAGCTATGAAAATACTTTTGTCATCAAATTATTAAAAGCTCTGCTTGACTTATCAATATAGTGTAGTAGTAGTTATTAAGAATTAGACAGCAAAAGATGCTTAACAGCAATTTTTTTATTTTTAGTCATTTGAACCAGGAGAAGCTTTAAATATGCTACCTGAGGAGTTGTGAGTATAAAATATTTACAGAAAAAGTTTCTTTTTCTATCTTAAGTGCAAACTCTATACATTTTTTTGTACAGTTTTGGCTTAATCACTGCTCTGACAATGTGTTGTTCTTTTAGCAAAACGGCTTTTAAAAAAAAAAATCCATACACGTAAATTAACGATTAATTGAGTATGAATACTTATTATTTTGATATGTGATATAATACCCTGCTAAACACTCAAGCCATGGCACCAAAAATGTAAATTAATCTGAAACTACACTAGTTCTATTGTTTATATTTTTGATACGCTCACATATCAGGACGTACTGTACACATCAGCTGACGCCTCAAATGACATCATTTCCTTCGCAGCTGACACCTTTGTTCCGTCTTTCCTCTTGAAGGAATCTGCTCCGGCTAATTTAATTTGAACTGCTTTCGGCGCTTGAAATTAAGACAACACAAGCTAATGTGGTTGAAATGCACTGTGGCCTTCATTTAGGAAGCATAACTGGACTTGTCAGTAACCTCTGGCGTTGCATCCCAATTCTGGTTAGCGAATGAGTTCAAAAAGTCATCGCCCCCTCCGGATGTGCAAATATGTACAGTTTTTCGAACAGTTGACGATTATGATGTACTTTGTTTTGGTCTAACTCATAAAACTTTCCCACAAAATACATGAAAGTTTTTCATTTTTTCAAATGAAACTTAACCAAATGTGATAATGGTGGGAATGCATGGTTATATCACAGGGAAAATTTTAATTCTGTAAAGTTTGACTGTTGATTGTTTATATTCCTACAAGACTTTAATCTCTTTTTGTCTTTTTAATAAAACAATTTATTTAGAGAATAGTCAGAATGACAGGGCTGCTTCGGGTTATATCAGGGTGCCTTGCGTCATTAAAAAGTTGCAAATTCTTCTATCTCAAATTAAGACCGTAAAATGTCTTAAATAAAAAAAAAATACGTTAATCAAATATCTTAAATTTTGCCTTGGCAGGACTACTTAATTTTCTTGCAAGAATTTTTGTCAGGCAAAAGTTTGAGACACCTCCTTTGCGTTGTGAGGCTAACGGTAAATAGCTGGTAATATTCCTTTCCAAGCGAATTCGCTTTTTTTTTTTTTTTTTTACGTCCATCATGGGTAAGTGCAAACTTATCGCCACGACGTGGCTGGACGACGTTTGTACGTTTCCGTGGAGATAAAGGGCTTACATTCCATTCATAGTTGTCTTAAAAAGTCTTCCATTTTAACTGGTGAAACCCCGTATATTGAATGCTCCGCTTTGTCCAAATCTTTGCTTATCAAAGCCCCAGTTTATCTTTTGCCTCTTTGTTGTCTCCAGAGGAGCTTCCAGCCTCGGATGATTAGAGATGCTGACAGTCATATGAACACTTCTTGTTCCTGCGTCACAGCACAGCTTAAAAAAAAAGAAAAGCAAAGATAAGCTCCACCATTTACACCAACTTGTTCTTCTTTTGTTTTCGTTTCCACAGGTCCTGCTTCTCCCAGGTTCGGTACCGTGCCGACTGGTCCAGCGAAACAGCGTTCCGGAGCATCTTGATCAGCCCCAGGATGCTGGTGGATCACATGCCCGACGCCGTGCTCCGAGCCCTGAACAGCCTGTGCAGCGACGGCCCCTTCTCCCTCTGCCCGTCATCGCTAAGCAACAACCCGCACATTTCTATGTGAGGTGCACTAAAATAAATAAATAACAATAAAAAAAAGAAGGGGGGAAGGCTCCCTCTTCACGTCCGCGCTACAAGACGACTTTTACTCGCGTGTTTACATCCGATCCAGGTTCCCACTACTTCCCAACCTGCGATCCCCGTCTACTACTTCATATCGTTTGGTCAAGTTCCTGTTTTATTGAGCTTCTAAATTGTTCAATCATTGGATTTAAATTTTGATGGGAGATTTGAATCTGTGGAGCTTTGCCTGATTTGTAAAAAAAGGAAAACCCATAGAAACACAGAGTCATGCACTTTTTTTTTAATGATTTAATGCAAGGATTGCTCTTTTTTTTCTCCTTTGCTTTATTTGAAGTTGCTCCATGAGCGACTGTATATCATATTTGAATGTTATGTATACAATGTGACAGTGTGGAGTATTTTAACTGTAATGTCAGTGATTTGGGGTTTTTGTGTCGTTTGAATGGCTCAGATGAAGATTGACTTGTTACCAAGGGTGACTTTGGAGCGTTCTGATTGGATGGTGCGGTGAAGAAAAAAAATGAGGGTATTCATATTGTTGTGTTTGTGAACTGTAGATAGGAATGTCCTGTGATTTTATTTTTTTTTTAATGTTTTGAAACATCAGGGTGAACAGTGCCTATGCATTATATGAAAAAAATGAAACCCAAAAACACTAAGTAAAGTTCAGAACTGCAGTTGCTTAAAATTCGAACATGACTGAAAGTAAAAAGTCGAAAGATTGTGCTTTTCTTTGTGGAATTTACCTGCTTGCTGTGGATGTTGCCATTCTTTTTCCAAGAAAAAATTTCGTACCCTCTTAGGAATGCATTTGAAAGCTGAAAGCAAATAAAAAGCATTTGTGAAGTGTACACAGTTTGCTTGTTCCAGGTCTCAGTATTCACTGTCCTTGAAATCTTGGAAGAAGAAAAATTGTATAGAGGCTCCACGGTGCTGAGAGTGGGGGTGAATGCAAATGCACTCCATACTTTTTCAGATTTCTATATTTTTTTTATTATTTAGAAAAGGTTAAAGTATAATTTTAACGTGTCACAATATTTAAAAAAAAAAAAAAGATCATGAGGTTTGAATACACTTGCAGCTCACTAATTATTTAGGGAGGCTAATCTCGACGGTTTTCCGGAATAAAAAAATAACGAACCCTGTGCACTTCGTCACGTGACGTCATGACAAGAGTTCAGTCACCAGCATATATGTTCAAGGGATGCTGGGAAATCCCTATTTCAAAACAGACGATGTAAACAGCAGTCCTCGAAAGTTATGCAGTTAAAAATACACCCACTCTTGTGTTAATATAGGCTATAACTAAGTTAGGACATTACCTGAAATATATAGCATAGTTGTACTGGAACTTACATTTTATGTAAAAATCAGCAGACTATATTCCAAAGACCATCGAGGTACAGCTGATATTTTTGAAAATATCTTCTTAATCCCATGGCTTTGAGTAATTTATTTATTTTTTTACGCACTTTTCTCCCCGCCTTCCAAACGTCACTTCAGCATCACCAGGCTATATATATATGAACATTAAAAAAAGAAAATCATTTTAGTTGTATCCGTGACGGTTGGATTAGGCAGTTTAGCATTTTGTGCCCTTTTTTCCTGCTTTGTTGATAGTTTGGCTCTGTGGGTTCCCACATATCCCGAGAGCACGTGAACGCCGCAGCAGGGAGCTCATCTGTTGGACGGGGAAACTAATCAGGAGCCAAGTAAAGACTTTTCAACACTGCGAGCTAATAGGCTAGCACTGCTCCAAAGTCAGCCGCCACTACGGAAACGGGGTAGGGACTTTGTTTGTGACCGACAACATCTCCTCTAGGCAGGAAACAACTTTGAAGCCATGTTATATTGGCGGGGAAACACTTGAATCGTTTAAAGTATAAAAGCGAGCTGCCTCCGGTCAGCTAGCTCCATAACGTTAGCTGGGAAAGAAGTGGAGGCTTAAAAAAACAAAACAAAAAACCCAAACAAACATGGAGCTGGACGACGTAGTCCTCTACCAGGACGACTCGGGCGACTCGGACGTGATGTCCGAGCGGGTCGCCGGTCTGGCCAGCTCCATCTACCGGGAGTTCGAGCGGCTCATCGAGAGGTACGACGAGGAGGTGGTGAAGGACCTGATGCCGCTGGTGGTCGGGCTGCTGGAGAACCTGGACTCGGTGTTCGCCGCCAACAAGGAGCACGTCGTGGAGCTGGAGCTGCTGAAGGAGGACAACGAGCAACTTGTCACTCAGTACGAGCGGGAGAAAGCGCTGAGGAAACACGCAGAGGAGGTGGGTTTGCGCCGCGAACACCGCCAAACTAATTTGCCACCGGGATTACAGATTAAAAGGCTGCGATTATGCACTTTAGCGTGGAAGGATTATTCAGTCTTCCTCAGTTTCTCCCCTCTCACATAAAACTCGCATTGCGATTGTTTTAACTGTTTGTGAACCATCGTTTTAACTTGCGCACACACGAAAGTACAAATCTGATGGGGATTTTGTAAAGCCTTATAAAATCTGCAGCACTGTCACAGTCTGGCGCGGAATGAGGCAAACAGAAACATTTGACTCTGATTGGAGAGTCTTGTTTACACAATTACAGCTCGGCAGGTTGAAGGTCTCCTCAATGACAGGTGTGAGTGAAACGATGCTGCTCTAAACTGCTGCAAATCAGTCGGAAATTAGTTTATTTTTGAATCTCACTACGTTTGATGCCAAGTCGATTTATACACAGTTGCCAACATAATAATAATAATATAAAATAAACTTTTGAAGGGGGGAAATAAATACATCATTCTCTTGTGAAAATGATATGCAGCCGTTTCTTAAAAACTCCTAGGTTGCTAAACACCATCCTGTTTTATTACGGTCATGTTAGAGCCTCACAACATATCAGATCATAGGTGTGCGTCCTGTGGTGTTGTGGTAGTTCATTGCTATCAATAAAGGCCACTAGCGGCACTAACCCAAACAGCCAAACCAACAACACCCCACATGAAATCACAGATTTCCTGCTGCTGCTGCTGCTGCTACAGCAAAGTCCAGAATGTGGTTTAAAAAGTCACAGGAAAACAGCCGTAATCTCAGATTCTAGCGGCTCTGGTTTTGGAGAACAGGACTCGCTCGCTGTTGGATAAAGCAGAGAAATGTAGCTGTCATTCACTCCTTCTTAATTACAAAAACAACGTAACACTTTTGAGCTTACTTAGATAGATCGTTTTCTACCTCTTAGTAACAGCTTCCTCACAGAAGAGTGTTATTGTCACGACCTGTTGAAAAGATCATATTTTTAGCGTAAAAGCCATCTGATCTGATCACACGGCTAGACGTCTTGTTGTATCAACTGGTGTGATTTTAGTTTGTGCTGCCTTTCACTCTAAAGGGAATGTCGCGCTTTCACTTTGTGATCATGAAACAAAATTTGAGCTGTCAGACGCTGAAAATTTTATTTTGTGACGGAGGGGGGGGGGAAAAAGCTATTGAAACCCACCTTGCCCTGTAAAAATGTTTGAATTCAGCCACATTGGATGATTTTCAAACAGAAACTGCATGTCAACTCAGGTTATCGTTATTAGTCATTATGCATCACGTGTGTCAAAAACATCGGGTTTTAACCGACCACTGACTCCCGCCTGTGGGTGGGAGTATTTTGTACTTTTACGGCACCGCTGCCTCAGTCTCATTTGATGCCAAGTCATTAGTCTGTGATCGATCACAGACTAATGTGATCGTCTGTGATCACATTAGTCACAGACGACTAATGTGGCTAATTACACTAGTAATTAGTAACACATAAACGTGTGACATAAACGTATTGTCACACACGTTTATGTGTGTGACAGTATTTACGTCACACATAAATGTAAATATTGCAATATTTCTCAACTAGCTCCACAAAATTTGTGATTTTATTGCTCTCCAAAAAAAAAAAAAAAAAAATCACAAAATCAAGGAGTGACTGAACAATGTGAAAAGATGTGTAATTTTAGGAGCTACTTAAACTGTTAAGACAGCTATTTGTTAATATTTTCACAGTTGAACGTGTTTTATCGACACATTCTGGCCCCTTAAGAACATCCAGGATCCTGATTTGACCCAAAACCAAAATGAGTTTGACACCCCCCGTCATACACGGATTGATGCTCTGACATATTTAAGAGTGACACAGCACTGTTTGGTTGATATGTTCCACAAATAAAGACATCTGACGGCCAGAATTCAACACCAATTAATTTTATTTCATCTGGTTGACCTGCAGTCAGAAATGTAGCATGTGTCATCGGGAGAAGAAACATGGCTGACATAGTGAACTGAAATTAGCGTTCTAAAACTGTGGCAGGCGCTTGTGTGTCTCCGAGCGTCCTGTGGACTCGCCTGTGGCCGTTTGACAGACACGAGGCCGTATTGCCACACGTTTCGCTGCTCAGGCAGCCTCCAGCGCGCCTCTTTGGGCGTCGGCTGAGAACGCTAAAACCAGGTGGATGACTAACATTTAGGGTTATTGCGATTTTCTTTTCAAATGTATTGACCTCTGCTGCTGTCCCGTGAACCAAACTGAACATTTTCAGGCAGCGATACGAGTCACAGTTTGGTCCACAGCGGAGAGGAATTACTCGCCTTAAACCACGCCAGCCAGAACGTAAAACATCACCGGTTATTCAGAGAAGAGTCCAAATCCGACTGGCTGTTTTCCAACAAGATGTGCTTCTGCAGTGCATTGGACCGTCCATCTTCACAGGATTTTTGATATCTGTTTTTACAAACAAATGTCTGAGCAGCGTATGTAAATATTTCTGAAGAACTCTTGACTCATTTCAAGTGGTTTTATTGCTGTGCAACCCTGATGTTCGTTTATTATCGGTGATTTTGTCATTTTACAAAATCAAGCCAAATCTGCAGTGACTTCTGTAGTAGTCGCTTTTTGAAAGCATCAATTTATTCTTATATTTATTGTTCGTTGCTGCATAAAGTGAGAACAACATGCATGTTTTTTTGTTTATCCTGATTGAGATGAATCCAACCTTGCCTTAAAATCAGAACTCTAAACCTTATTATGCACCGTAAGCTGCATTTCCATTGCAAATGTGTGCAAAACCTTGTCAATGTTCCACTAACGTAAAAAAACAACAACATAATTTCGCAATTGTGGTGTTTCCATTAAATAAGAAACGCAATTAAAACCACGCGGGAACAGGTTTGTTCACGGGATGAGTCTTGAAAAACACGCTTTGCCATAATCCTCCAACTACTTCCTGTCATCTTCTTCTTCATGGTTTGCGCCAGCGGCGACGTCCAATTGTTGATCATGTGACTTGTGTGACGCTAAAAAAGTGTTTCCATTCCAGTTTCGCGAAATAAGCCAATTTTGATACGGCCAAAGACACCGCCTGTTCCTAGCACCAAAACGTTTAAAATGTGTGTGTTTCCATTAAGCAATTTTATTTGCGATATTTCTGATTGCGTAGTCAATGGAAACGCAGCTACTTGGGATGTTCCATTTAACTTCTTTGGTGATGTAACCGAATCGAAAGTTTCAGTTTGTTCTCCCGCCTTTTTCATAGATGGTGTTTTTATCTTGGAGTTAATGGGAGAAACCACCAAGAAATTGGTCCCAATTAGCAAAGTTATGATTATATTGGATACAGAGACTCTTTATGGCTGCACGGAGACACACTGTCAGACTTGAGCTCTGTTCTTTACCACGAGGAACAACAGGTCGCATGGTTCCAGCTCTATAAAAATCGTCCCAGCTTTAATTTGGTAAACTGTAAACGGGAATTCGCCGCAAATTCCCTTGGCAACAGGCTCGCAGAGTTTTAAAATCTGAAACGCACGAGCAGTTCATTTCTGCCTGAACTCGTTTGGACCGCCTGACTACCTGTTGGCCGCGGCTCAGCAGGTTTAAGGGTTTCACCGACATCAGATTACTAATTGACAGATGCTCAGCTGCTCCTCCATGTTGTCCACACAGTGACTTTGTAATGACGATACAGGGTGATACAGTTGTCGGAGAGATCGGGTTGCAAGACATCTGCAGCATCAAGCGGGGATCTTTCCAAAGTTTTTGAGCTGCAGCCAACGATTATTTTAGTTATCGATTTTCCTGTCGATTAATCGACTATTTGAATGGGGGGGAAAAGGACACATTCTTTAGATTGTTCATTTAATCACTCAGACTTATTTGATACAATATTAGAAATACATTAAAAATGAAAATATTTCAATTCCCTTTTTTAAATAATAATAAAAAACAATTTTATTGCCTAAAATGCATTCCTTTCCTGTATGCTAACCAGGTGACGCTAACACTAAGCCACTTGAAGGATTCTAGAAAATTTTTACAGACAAAAGTTTTAACATTTTTATCTTAAGTTCACGATGTAAATATTGTTTTTGGTTCAATTTTGGCATAGTTGCTGCTCAAAACATGTTGTTCTTCCAGAAAATGTCTTTTGTTAGCTGAACAATTAATTGATTACTAAATTGATGATTTAAAATATTGATTCATCACTATTAATGTGATAATCCGATTATCTCGTAACCTTGAGCAAAAATATCCACAATATTGCAGTATTTAAGTAAACTTTTTAAAATTGGACCGCATTATTTATTTGTTTTTGAAACGAAAGAATCATTTCTAAAGTTGCCAAAAGATGGAATATTTTAATCGTTGCAACTGTAATATGTTTATTTTGGATTTGTGGACAAAAATCGGCGTCAGCTGACAATATTTCAGCTTTTCATTCGTTCCATTGGAATGAAAGTATGACCAGAATGTGACCCCTTCAACCAGCCGACTGAACAGAGCGAGAGGTGGAGCAGGTGGAGCACAACTCTTCGATATTTACAGTCGGGGAAAAACCCAGCATTGTCTGGGGCATCACATTATGAAGAATTCACTCTGTAGAAACTACGATGGAAAGTTGATTTTTTTTTTTTTTCTTTGTTTAGTTTTCAAACCACAGATGTTGCAAACCGTCCTGGAAACTGGACTTCATTGTGTTTGAACTCAATCAGATGGCTTTCTTCTACACTCTTTCCATCCAGTTGCATGCAAATACTTTGGAGTAACCTCGTCCACCCTTTGTGCTGAAGCTTTGAGTCTGTTTCTTTCAGTAACAACATCCATCCTGAAGATTGTGTCTTGTACAAACTGGTAGCATTAGCGTGTGGTGTGTTTGCGGACTGGAAAAGGATAGGATTTTTGAGTTTCTGACTGGCCTGCGACCGCTCAGGACTGGTCAGGCTGAAAATTGTCTGATTCCGGACAGCGGTCAATTTCTCAGCTCCCCTGTAATATACCACATATCATGTTGAGATATAAAATCTCAAATTCTGGACGATCTGAATGCAGAAGATGAGTTGGAGACAACCGGGAACTTCATCTTTTACTTTAATTCACCAGCATAAAATGTTAGAATATGAAAGTTAGCAAAGATCAGATCTACAGCACTAATTGTTCTTCTCCATATTCAACTAAGGGTAGACCTGGCATTACAGTGACTCATTATTAAATATTGGATTATAAGGAAATTAAGAGGGCAGGGCCGCTGGTCATCTTACCAACTTTATTTCTAATGGGACTGAAAACACTTTTGTGTAGTTAATGTTTTTAAAATGAAATCATCCCAAGCTACCGCCCACATAAAACCCACATGTAGTTTTTTTTAAATTTATTTATTTTGAGCCGATTACGCTATTATGACTGTATATCAGGGAAGAAGTTCCCATTTCATAGTACTTCCTCATGAGCTTCACTTTCAGCGCTGCCGACAGAAATGGAGCGCTCGCTAAACTTCTGCTTTGTTAAGCCTCTGATCGTCTCTGCACACAGGCTGCAGCCTGAGAGGTTACAACCTAAATAGTGCACAAAAATGTTTAATACCTTGACACAAGGACGGCGTATAGTGTTGCCAGCAGTTTGAGGATGTCTTCATGAGGCATGATTTTAGTTACCTTAACAAATAAAACATAGAAACACCTTTCATGCTTTTTGCATTCAGCATCCCAGAATCAAGATGTACGTAAAACTAGCTTTAAACTCAGTTACGACTTCAAGTCTTTTACTAATTGATCCCCTTGGCAACTCGGACCAGCATTTTTCGTCCCTGCTAAAGAAGCCGATTAATCCTACCGACCAAACAGTTTATCGGCTAAACGCTGCTGCTGCTCGCTGCTCCCTGCCAGAGGACTGCGTCTCCTGACCGATTTTGCTTCAGTGGAGGAGAGGAAAAGGCTCGGCAGGAAATCCTTAAGGAAAAACAGAACTTCCCTGAGGCCTTTTGCCGGCTCGCAAAAGACGACATTCTTCTCTGTGTAATGTCATCTGATCGATAACCGTTCATCGCAGGCTGCTTAAACTTTAGACAGGCGGATTAATGTGGTTAGGGGCCTGAGACGAGCACAACGTCACAGTAACTGAGGTTTTTATGCACTGTATCTTTTTATGAAGGACGGATTGAACCAAATTAAAAATATTTATCTTGGTGTAGCACTCAACTTTACCCTGACTGTTAGTTTCTGTGGCTATTTGGCAGAAATTTCAGTTAGACTTTATCGAAACAGAAAATCTCTGCTGCGACGACCTGAACTGAAACAGCATCTTAGCATGTAGTACAGGTTGGACATACAGATTTACCACACTGCATGATTTGACCTGTAATATCATTGACAATTGCTTATATGCAGTTTAATGTTTAACAGCAAACGTTTAACGTAGAATGAACGAAACGTTAACGAGTTATTTTGTGATTATTTGACTCTATAGAGTCACTCGTTTGACCCTAATATTGTATATAGAGGCAATTATATTGACACCCACTAATGCATCTGTCCATGCTCTCTTCTTTCTATGAACATGTAAAAAAACAACAACATTGAAGCTCAAAAATCCTGCATGCTTTCAGTTCCACCTGGGCTCGTCGCTTTAATTTAGGCAGCCAGTAAATATCAATTGAATATAATGTAATTCTCTAGTTTGAGAACCACAAGCAATCTCATCTTGTAGTCCTTTTTAGAATATTATTGGATTATCACAACAGTTTCAGATGTTTGTTTTTAAAGCAATAAGGTTATGTTCTAGTCGAAACTAGAACATAATGTTCTAGTCGAAACTAGAACATAACCGTGGATAAATGGATATTGGATGTGACCGACTAACCGGTCACCCCAACGCCGCTTGGTGCCGCAGCTTTAATCCACGCAATAGGTTCTTATCAAAGCTGGATAAGTTCTGCAGCATACAGCTGATGGAGAAGTCTAAAATCGCCCAATTGTACTAATGTTGGATTAAACACTGTTATTTTTCATCCAAGTCGAGTTCATATGTACTCTCTCACTTTGACCAGACAAGATTCAGAGGCTTTAGAAAACAAAAATGAAGTTATGTTTTTGTCTGATGCGATCTGGTTGAAGCAGTAGCTTCTTTCCCTTCTGTTACTCATCTGAAGATGTGGTGGCTGGGTTTCCCCTTGTGTGTTATAAGCCTGGCGGGCCACCAGGCTTTACTTCTGCCCCTGCCAGGCTTAGCATTGCTTATTTATTAAAGTCTTTTTAAAGTGTTTATCAATTTGAAAGACTTTATAGTTGGTGTTCAGGTATTAATCTTCTAATCTTTCAGTAACACATAAGTGTGATATCTTCAAATTTCCTGTCACCTTTAAACATTTTTTAACTCAAAAACGCGACGGGCCGCAGGACAAATGACACGTCTAGCGCCCCACCCACCGGGCTTAGCAAGTTTTCTGGGGGAAACCTTGTGTGGCTTTTATTCTTCTGTGACGGTGCGCCACCATCAATTCCACGAAGAAGAAACCCTGCTACATGTTTTCCCTCAGAATGCTGGACCACTTTCTAGCATCTTTCCTTTAGACCAGGTGGTGTTCACCTCTTTTTTTTTTTTCTTCCATGTCTCACTTCTGCATCCTGCAACAGTGAAACTAGAAAAGATGCGGGCAGTGTTGTCAGTTTATTGGTTCAGATGTCAGAGACCTCCCACTCCAAGCTACCGCGAATGTCCCAGCAGCAATCTGCAGCCAAACTCACTGAAAGAAGCTGATTTCGCTCTCTGTCAATTGAGTGCCGATACAGTGGAGCCCTGTCTGTGCGGGAGTGCACACACTTGTTCTGGAAGGGCGTGTGTGTGTGCGTGTGTGTGTGAGAGTGTGTGGTGGCGCTGGGGGACAAAGAGAGCATTATACATGCAGTGTTGGGGGGGAAGAGAGGATGCTAAAATGCTGGAACACTTATTCTCTGGAGCGCAGTCACGTATACACACAGATACACACACACACACACACACACACACACAGATACACACACCAGCCGTTTTCTTGGGTCATATGAGGAGCAGCATGGTCAGAGAGCAGCAAGTCAGAGCTGGCCTGATGAATGTGCCGATGCTCAGAGTGTGGCAATAATAAACCATATTTAATGCTTATGGTGTCACTGTTGCATTTATATTTTCCTTGTCAAGTCATTGGGGTTTGTTCAAGCTAAGGCTGGATGATGTGGCTTAAAGAAATATGATTTTATTTTCTTATTTTTAATCCAATATTCAATTTCCAGTTTTAATTATTTCCTCCCCACCTCCCAACTTTTTTCCTTAAAAAATACAAATGACATAAAATATCTTAAAATCTGGTTTTATTTCAATCATTCCTTCTGTGGTTTGTCAAAGTCAGAATAAACAGCTGTAAAACACTTTTGTCAGAAAGAGATGGTGGTTCTGGGGTAGGCTAACATCACTCTGAACTTTGGGGGGTAAAAAAAGTGAAATCTTGATTTTTCCACAATTAATTGATAAAATCGATTTATCGCCAAACCCTAGTTAGAACTTTAACCATCAAAAACTCTTCTTATGTTTAGTCATTTTTTAAATTTTATTATAATGCTCTTAGTAGATTTAACTGGGCATGTAATGTTAAAAATATAGAATTGTTTTTAGTGTATGTTATTGGTATTTTATGTGACAAGGCAATGTGAAGTAGCACCTAATTGTGAAGTGGAAGAAAATGTTTTACGGATAAAAGCGTGGCATGCATTGATTTCCAGCCCCTTTCACTCCGATGCCCCTAAATGAAATCTATACATATTTACTAGAATGGTCTAACCAAAGTCCACAGCTAAATCCAATTAAGAAGCCGCTGTTACAGATGCTCTCCATGCAGTCTGGCTGAATTTGAGTGTCGATGGAACTACATTGACGTCAGTTGTTACAAAGTGACACATTTTGATTTGGCAAGTGTGAATACTTTTGCATAATGCCTCATGTCTGAAGTTTACACAGCAACTGTCCCCTCAAAAACTCTTTTAGGCCAAAAGTCGAACTTTTCAAGACTTCAAACTCTAAGTCACTCCACAGAAAATAGTTTGTGCCCTTGGCCAGAGTCATGCTTTCTAGACATTTCCTAAAATAAAACAATTCACAAAACACGTCCATGTGAAACCTCCGTGTGTGTGTGTGTGTGTGTGTTGGGCACATAAAGAAGGATCTGCTTTGTTATCTGATGCCCAGGTGATAACTGCTGACTCGGCGCACAGACTGCAGGGCTTCTTGTCCGCAGAGACCACCCGCATCACAAGACTCCGTTTACAGGCGAAGCTACAGACACCTGACTCGGCTTACCAGATGATCCATCAATGCAAACTCACCAAACAAGAGTCGGATTTAACCCGTACAACACCAGTTAAAAATGTCATTTCATCTCCTTTTTGCTCAGCACTTCTGTCAAAACCCCCCCCCCAAAAAAACGATGACTAAATGGCCACAAAAACAACAATGACGAAAACCTACATTCTGTCAGTAAGTTCTCCTGCGAGCAGAAAAGTTCCAAAAGTTCTCGACATTGTTGATTTGCGAACCTAAAGCCAATCGCTTTGTAACGCTGTCGTCAAAAAAAGAAGTTGACCTAAACCAGTCACAGTAAAAGGAAAACTGAGTTTTATGTGTCGTAACACATTAAAAATGATTTCACAATTCTGAAATTTGAATCTAACTTGAAGCGTGAAACACAGTCGTTTAGCAGGATTACCGCAGAAGGCATTTGGACGGAGCACGTTCTTCTTCCACCTCAAAAACATTTAGCTTGGACGAGATTCATGTAAAAAAAACAACATTTTTTTCCCTATTAGCCACTCAACTGAATCCAAGGAGCGTCTTTCTCTAAAGGTTGTGACCTCTTCAAAATGCTATTATGGCTGTACAAGAAAGCAACATTTCTAAATTAAGTTGGTTTTTCTTTTTTGGCATGGGTGCCGAGCTTCCTCCTTATTGCTTTTCACCTTATTACCACAATAAATATATTGTTACACTGTGTAATTATATATTTGGTTATTGGAAAGAATTGTGTGCCTTTTAAAAAAAAAATATTCCCGCTGTAACAAAAATGGAATCAAATATATATATATATATTTTTTTAGAATTTGCTTCAAATTAGAATTAAGGGTGCATTCACACCAGCCCTGCTAAATCCGCTTTGGATTAACTCTGTTTGTCTAGAAAGTTCAGTTCGTTTGGGGAAGTGTGAAGGCGCAATCAAAACTCTTATGTAGACCAAAAAAGCAAACTCTGGTCCACTTAACGTCTCAGAAAAATCCTGCAACCGCTAAAATTTCACACTACTCCATTTTTGTCTATATTTTGTGAAGAAGGAAGTTAGGAAGTTGTGCTCAGTGTCTTCTTCAGAGGTTTCTGTGTTGTTTCCGTTAGTAGTTCTTGGTTCAGTGCCAGAGTTTGAGTTGTTTGACACAACACAATTTGAAAGAGAACCGCCCCCGATCGAACAGAGCCTACGGGACTATCAGGTGTGAAAACACTCCGAATATCGCGACAGCCCTGCTAAACACAAATGATACACGTACTTCGATGCATCTTCAAAATATGAAGGTACCTTCAATATCCCTCAAAGCTTAGCTTACACCAGACCGTCGAAGAGATACTGAAAGCTCCCAACTTTGTGTGACAGTTGTGCCTCTTCATACCCTCTTCAACTAATCACCCAGTCTGCCAGTGGAAGGTCAGAGGGTCACATTACTCCTGTCAGTACCTCGCTGTGCGTTAAGTGCTAAATGTCTGTCTCTGCTGTGTTGTTTTTCTCCTGCAGAGATACATTGCCTTAGAAGACTCCCAAGACGGAGAGAAAAAGGACCTCCAGTCTCGACTGGTAACTTCGGAGTCACACGTGCGGCAGCTAGAGCTAAAGACAAAGAACTATGCAGATCAGAGTAAGTCCACTGCTTCTCTAACTGGTTTAGGCACGTTCCCAGTCCACAGCAATCAAGTGGAGGTAAGCTTAACTGTGAAAATACAAACTATCTGGTCTCTAGTTCTACTGTAGTAAAGCAGGGGTTTCCAATGCTAGTCCTTGAAATCTAGCATCCTGCAGGTTTTAGATGCAGCCCTGGTAGCTTTGACTCAAAGCAGCGTCTATCCCAGAGCGCTGTTGCCAGACGACCTGAAACGGTCATCAAGGTGCCATCACTGCTCGGAAACAACTGGTTTCTGACTCCTTTTACTTCCTGATGACAGCTTGACTCCTTAGATAATGGCTGCTGTCATATGACTGATTCTTATACAAGCAGTGTTTATCAGTGGCTATTTGTGTACTGTTTCTGAAGCAGAAAATGGTATAAGTTGAAGATAAAGCACAATGTAGTCATGGTGTTTTCACCAAAAACACCATGAAAAAAACAAAAACGACCCTCATGATGCATGACCGCACCGCTGACGACGTTTGCTTGACCGCATTTGGCTGGCAGTGTTTTGCTAAAGGGGAAATTTAGCTTCTCATTTCTTCTGATGTGATACTTCCTTTATTTTTCAATAAGATCTATTTAAATATCTAGTTAATGTTTGCATGTTCTGAGCAGATAAATACACCGCTTCTCTACCTAACATGGATTCATTTTGACTACTCTGAGCTGCTCTGTCTGTGTTGCTGAACAGTGTCCAGCCTAAATACAGATTGACGCAAAGCTTGACAAACAGATTAAGTTCAACTGTTTTGCCTCTGATTCATCGCCTGACACTTACTTGTTTACCTCAGGATACTCCTTGAAAAGGCTTGAACCACTGCTTCCACAGTCTGCTGTCTTCTTTAACACCGACTATTAATCATTCAGCTGGAGATGTTGAGTCTTTGCTTTAATCATGGAAAAATACCAGGGTTGAAAGGGATGGAGGGTTTTTGTCAGCATATGACTGACTAAACTGTGAACTATTGCTAAAAGTCTTAATTTGAGGTGCAAAAGGAAGTAGTTGGTGAGTTTTTGCTTGTATATTGACAGAGTTGACCAAGTGGTAGAAATGTTGCTTGTCGTTTTCAACTCCACTACTCTGAAATTGTTTGTTGGACAGCTTTATGGGGTACTAGGTGCTAAAAAAATGAATAAATCTGTTTTCAATGAGTCTGTCAGTCAGTCTTTTCTAGTTCAAAATCTAAAATATTTTGACTAATCAAATCTGAACTGGATAATTCTGGAAAAAAACAAGGAGAGGACTAGCAGTTGGCAAACAGCCGATGGAACCGCGCATCAGCTGAGTTCATTATGCGAGCTACTTGTCAGTGCAGCGCTGGTAAAAATGCTATTTAAGAGTTAATGGAGAAACGTTGTTGTGATGACGTTCTGAAGGCGGAGCGTCGGAAAGAGCAGAAGCTTCTTAAAGTGACAGAGGCCCAATTTCAAGGCGTCAAATTTCTTTCAAGTCATTTTTTTGGTATGCAGCCTTTCTATAACAACTGAAGGCAACTTTTGATTGTGCTATAAAATTGAACTATGTGTCTCGAAAATATATAATAGTGCCCCTGGTGGAACATTTTAACTTAATCAAAAAAAACAAAGGGTGTTTTTTTTTTGTTTGTTGCTTTTTCCCCCAAACAAAAATCAGCTAAACTAAACGGCACTTTCGAGTTCGCTGTAATGTGTTAGCCGTCTCGCCTGCTTTGCATGTGGGGGCTTTCCTGGGGTCACCTTTTCTTGGTTTTATACACACCTTTATATTTAGGTTCAAAGTTTTTTGTTTTTTTTTTCCTCAAGGCTTCTATTTTCCGCCCACTTCCTCAAAACCACGCAGAATTTCAGTTTCTGTAGCTCCAGCTGATGCTTTCAGAGCCAAACATCGGCTCCGTTCAACCTGAACTCCGCTCTGCTCAAGACGCTGCGAATTAGCCATAACGCAGTAAAACTGCATCTGAATAATACTAACTGTTCCCCTTAAAATAAGCAAGATCACCAGAGGACTCTGTAAGCTTTCCACTGGCTAGAAGTAAGTCAGTTTTCTAACATCTGTTTTTGATCTATTTCTACTATCCCTGAGGTTTTTACTTATTTTTTGTTGTTGTACATTGTGAATTTTTCTTTTTATAATAAAAAAAAAATCAAAAATACTTTTGAGAGTTATTTTGGAATTTTAAGATAAAAATCGAATTAAAATAGAAAATGTGACACCGGTGTCCTCAGTTGAAGGGTTTTCACAAGAAAATTAAGAAGCTGAAGAGTCTATGATACAAACTCGGATGTAAAATGTAAATGCAATTAAATCTGAGTCTTGTGAAGGATGATGAAAGGACATAATTTATGTTAACTCTTACTCCATTCAGAAAAGATGCTGCTCATGTTCTCATAATAAAGTTCAAGGACGTTTGTGGTCCGTTGTTGCCCTCTGCTGGAAACGCGTTGCTATTACAGCGAATCACACAATTGTCGCACTGAATCCTGCATGTAAAACCTACGGGCCTCACTGAGAACAAATGATAAAAAATATTTATTTTTCATATCAACAGTCAATCTGGCTTATAATTACTATAATCACTATTTTACTTTTCTTTTTTTTCTTGTTCTCTTAGTAAGCAGATTTGAAGAGAGAGAAGCAGAACTGAAGAGGGAGTACAATGCTCTTCATCAAAGACACACTGAGGTAAGCTAGCGTGGAAAAATGGTCAACTTTTGTTTTTAAGAAATTTGTACATTTTGCCAACATTTTTCTTTTGACTTAAAGTAATAACGATTTAAATTGACAGAGCCCGAGTCCTGACTAATCTAATAATCAAGATTTGATCGACAGTGCAATTTTAATACTGCCAAGGGTACAATGGAGTGATCTAGATCAAGGAAACGGAAAACTGTGCCGACTCGTCACCCCCAAACCACTACTCCTGCTCTTGTTTGAGTAAACGTTTTGTTGTAGTTACATTTGATGATGTACTCGTCCTTAAAATGGCTGTTGCACACTTCTGTTTCTACTTTAATAGATTTTAAACATTGTACTTTTCAAAAAGCTTTCTCAAAGTTTCGTTAGCTTGCACCCTTTGGCGGACGACACACTGTGGTAGTAGAGCATTTCCAGATCCAGACTACCAAAATCCAAACTTTAAATAATCATATAGCCTTCTTCTTTAAAATTTTATTTATTGAATTTGTTGGCTCAGACTTTGTCTCCTCACTCACCGTAGCTCTAGGTACTAAAAACCCATCCATGTTGTCTCTGGCTTAGTTGATATTGATATCTGGTTGATATTGTCTGCAGTTACTTTTTCTGTTGTTTTTGTTTCCTCTCATGTTGCACCCTCCCTGTGGAACTCTGGCGCCCCCTGTGGGGTAAAAACCCTGGTCTAAATCAAAGCTTATTGAAGTCCTTCTGTGTCTGTTACGCACAACTTAGTTTTGACTCCCTGGCATAAAATCCTCGTTAAGGTACATTGTCTAATCAAGGAGAATGAACACTTTTGAAAAGTAATCCTTCTAGGTTCAAAATGATATTCTCGGTATAGAAGTAAAACATATTTCAATCGTAATGAAGTCGTTGTCTGAGACGTGTTGCAGAGATGGTGGAGAAGGTGAGGATGAAATAAACACGAAGGGTCTGAACAGGACTGATGGTGCTGCTGAGCCTTTGATCGCTCCGGCAGTTCTCCATTATTTATAACCAGCAGGCGTCCGAGTCTCCACAGCTCTCAGGTTTCAGCTGCCGGCTGCCGCCGATCTGAATAATGTTCCAAAAAGATAAAAGCTGTCACCTGCACACTTCTAGCACACATGCCTCATTTATTATTCGCTTCCTTATTTTTTTTTGCCAAAGCTGTGCCTGAACGATTTAACGTTTCATGTGGCAGGAGATCGTTTGCTGACGCATTCCTATTCTTATATTTTTTGAAGACACTCTGTTTCTGCCAGATTGTCTTAACGTGGCTAACTCTCGTTTGCTTTTTGTAGATGATCCACAGCTACATGGAGCACCTGGAGCGAGCGAAACACCAGCACCCGACCACACCAGCAGAGCCGTCAGATACAGGATCGTCAGCTAAGAGACGGTTAGACCGAAGCACGCCGTTTTTCCTACTAATACTGTTAATTAACTTTCTTTTTACATGAACTTAACTCGTCTGTTGACTCTTTAAAAGAAACACGTGGATGGATTGTGGTTGCAATCAAGATACATAAGGTTCTTCTAGTTCCATAGAAACACCTCGGTAAGACTTTATTTGAAGGGGTGTGCATAAGACTGACATGAAACTGACATAAACGTGACATAAGACGTGTCATGAACATGAAGGAGTCTTCATGAATGATTAGGACTGTGGTCATAAAGTGACTTTTGGTAAATAATGACACTTTTAATGCAAGTAAGCATTACAAGTTGCATTAAAAGTGTCCACTTAGCATTATTTAGTAAATAATTACATTTTTAAAATTGACTTTACTTTGAATCTCACTGAATGCAGTTGGAGTACTGACTGTAACGATTATTTTTGTGTGGGTCTGTGTGTTTCAGATTGAATAAAACTATCTTTACCTCTATCGACATCTATATTTTTCCTCTACCTTCATAGAATAAAAGAACAATGTTTGATTTACTCAAAAATATACCTGTAAAGAGTAAAATCGGAGAAACTGATCATTTCAAATGGTCTTTTGATTTTTTTTAAATTTTATTTCCAGAGCTGCATATGTATTTCTATCCACCCGAGGCTCTAGATTTGTTAATTCACCAATATGACGTGAACGGCCTGCTGTGCAGTTTAACAAGCCATGTCCACGTCAGACTGTTGTTTGTTAGAAGGAAAACCTGAAGTCATTTCACGTACTGCGATCTCAAGGACGCCGGGTAAATCTGCACAGCAGTGTGGTTGTTGGGCTAAATATTTTCTATAGTAATGAATCAAACGGTCAAAGGCTGAATTAGGGGTGGGTGATATTAACTTAGAATTGTATCTTGATATTTTGTGGTATTAGTTTGAAAATGATAAAATACTGTATGTTATAGATGAGAAAGTATTTATTGCTTCTTTTTTTAGGTAACATTCATTGCTCCACACACACTACTGAAAAACATTCCCCTTCGAAATGGCTTCTTCGTAAATCTGACTTACTTCATCTGCACGCAGTAGCTGCGTTTTTATTGGATTATTTTTTTTAATTTACTAATATTTATTGACACTCTTGTGGAACAAAATGTGGAGAAGATAATACAAAATTAAAATTTCAATAATAATTCAGATTTGCTTTTATTTAGACATTATTTTACCAAGAAGTCCCTTGAGATTAATTTTTTTGTTTTTGAAAGAGACCTGCCCAGGCGGCTCACTAGTGTTCAGTATAGAAAGCAGTAATTAAAAGGCACAGACGATTTTAAAAATAACATTTAAGTACACACAAATTCTAAACTACCAAAAATAGAAGTTAAGACTTCATAAAATAAAGTGAAAATTAATTATTTAACATCATTAATTAAAATTTATTGATACAATAAGTCAAAATTGTTGCAAAAAAGTTTTCACCATACGTCTGTATCCACGATTTCTTCTTCAAAACTCAATTATTTCCTGAGCATTTAGTTGCAATGTAGCGTGCAGTTTTTGTTGATGCTAAAAACGTAAAAGCTTGAAAGTAGTTCCCTTTAAAACAGCCTCACACAGACACAAACTTTCCCCTTCCGGCTCCCTGGTCTGAAGCCAATCGGCTGCAGGCAGAGCAGAGACATATGGAACAAGCTGCCTCAGCAACCTACAACCAGAGGGAGCGATGGAGAGAGAGAGAGACCCAGAGGGAGGGGTGCTGGGTGCCATGACGGTGAGGAGGGGGGGGAGCACGTCAGAGCGTTCTAAACCGCACCGCAGCAGCCGCGTTGCATCTCGGCACATGATAGGAAGAGTGAAGCAGGGAACTAGCTGCCAGAAGAGTAAAGTGGAGGAAAGCCGCTGCTGGTACCAGCTGTGCCTGGCTCTCTGCGGATGATTCGCTGCTGCTGCTGCTGCTCCAGTCCATCAGGAATCCTGCTGACACATTGTTGATCTGCTCCAACTCTGACTGCCTCGCCTTTGAGCTGCTGCATCCAAAGCTGTGGATTGACTCCCAGCCAGAGGGGGGAGGATGCGCCGTCTCTTGGAGCTGCTGCAGACGTAGCTCCACCGGGAAACGTCAGAGCGCTTCAGGGACCCCTCGCCACCTTGCTTTCCAACCGTCCCCTCCCACCTTTGGGTCCTGGGTGGGGGCCATGAGCCCCGGGTGTATGCTGCTGTTTGTTTTCGGCTTTGTCGGAGGAGCGGTGGTCATCAACTCCGCTGTACTGGTCTCTTTGTCGGTCCTGCTGCTGGTTCACTACTCGGCCTCTACCGGAGGCTTACCTGCCCTGCCTTGGTCGCCCTTCCTACCCAGACCAAGCAGGTACAACCTCTGCAACTCATCGTGTGAAAGTGGCGTGCTGTTGTTTATGTTCCTCACTCTCCTGGTAGTCACAGTGACGTGGTAGCCATGCAGTCGCTTCATTCCAGCCATGTGGGTGAGGTACCAGCAGACGGTGTAGTGAAAGTAGGTCAAGAGAGACGGGGTACCAATTTCACTAGTTATTTCTCAATATCAAAGAGATCTTTTACTAAACATCTCTTTGAGGTAAAATGTGCCCCAGTGATGAGTTCAAAAGGCAGCGGCAGTGTTTGTCACCGTCATTGGCTCTGGTGTGAACTGTTTGAAGTCAACATGGCAGTGTGTTCATTGTTTCAGGCTCCTGCTTGTCATCACTGCTTCCCTGGTGGTGTGTTCCCCATGGAAGCCTTTGCTCTACCCACTGTGTGTGTAGAGTTTCCCTCCCTCTATAAACTGGAAAGCCTCGTAAACGTTTTCAGATTTCTTGAACGTTTTCATCGTAGTATCACAAACTTGAATGCCTTGAGATATATTTGTACCGGGTGTGGCGTGCGTAGAGTGACCTGATCCTCTTGGAAGGAAATTGGGATCAGTAGGATCTAAAATCAGAGATATTCACCATGTTGGATTGTCTTGGTTCGATATTGCAGTGTTAGATGTTGTTTTTCTGAGGACAACAACGCAGCCTGTTGATTTGTTTAGAAAACGAGGTGACAGAAACATGGAGGGTGAATTTAAAATACAGAAACCTGTCACTGAAAGTCCAGTGGACGTTGTAGACGTTTTTGTATTGTTTTTCTCTGTCCACAAACTCTCACTATTGCTTCTTCCCAGTCGGCCATATTTGTTGACTCTGAACTCGCATTTGGTCTTGGTCTAGAGAGGTTTAGCGGGATTTCCCAGCTGACATCTGAATGTTGGTGAGTGAAGTCAGTTTGTGTGTGGCGTGTTGCTCGACACCATGCGCTGTACGACCAAACCTTGTATACCTAAGATTTTGATCGTCAAGTGAGTGGTCGCTCAGGTTCTTAAAATTGGACGATATTTTTAAAATCCTGCCATGTGAACCAGACATTACCGCTTTTCTCCCAGTAGTTCGTTGTTCTCGGCTTCCATCGTCTTCCCATCAGCCTCTCTGTCCCAGCTGCGTAAAAGCATCGTGATACTGCCAACTTTTGCCATTGACATGGTATGTGCTATAATCATTTTCAAGCACATACAGTTTTATATGCATGAGTTCAGTTTTGCTTTTCCAGAATTAGTTCTCCCACTTGTTTCTTGTCCTTCCTTGACGACTTGTGTCAAAACTACCAATGAATCTTTTTATGGCAGCGTCTCACCACTCTATTGTTACGGCCAGATGTTTTCACTACAGATTCACCTGTTGGTCCTCCAGAGTTACAGCGGGCCTTTTGACTGCTTCCCTCATTAAAGGGCTCTAAAGGTCCAGGACGGTTTGCCAATGTCGGCTGTCATTGTTGCAGTTTGGTGACAAAAACCACGTAATTTTGTTCTCGGCCTCATGTTGTTCATTGCTTTTTTGTCTCAACCCCCTTTGTGAACTTTTCACCCGACCTATAGCCAAACTATTTTATGATTGCTCAGAATTGTGTCCTTTTCCTTCCACTTCAAAGTTAGGAGGCACTATGCTTGTAGAGCTTGATATGATTTAGTTTCAGAGATTAGAGTTGTCAGATTAGCATCTCCCAAATGTAAACTGCTTTTCTATGATCTTCATGGCTGTGATTCCCAGCGTTATTTTTCTTCCCACCATTATCAGCCTCAAGGGAAGCATTACTGCACCACAGGAGTTTTTTATTTCATTAATTATATTATGCAGCTTCGATTCCACAATACTGAGAAGACAGGCACTCTCTAATGCGCGTTTAATTTAGCAGATTAAGTGAGCCATTATGAGAGTGACCTGAGGCTTTGTTGATTACTAGAGCTCCGTTTTTTAGCTGCTGTCACCTTTTCTGCAGCATCAGCGCAAAAGCATGTCCTGTTCACCATCCTCTGCTCTCACTGCTCGCCATAAATTAGATGTTCTCGCAACCGCAGTGAGCGGTCCCGTTCAATTTTACTCGTTTGGCACACTTCTTAATCTGTCAGACTTTACAAAGTCGCAAAGTTGACAACATTGGGCTGGCTGCTGTTCACCACGCACATGCAGACGAGTCTGTCGGTCAATCCTCTTTCATGGCGGAGCAAAAGGAATAGAACTGAGATCATTTTAGTTATTGGTTAACTACAGATGAATCGATTATTCTGACGATTAATCGGCTAAAATTTGGCAGATTTTTACAGATATTTCATTTGTCTTTTTTATACAATATTAGAAACACATTAAAAGAGGCAAATGAGTAATTCAATTCATTTTTAGGCAAAAAATTAAAAGTTGCTTAAGCTGCCATAATGGAGCTTTCCTTTAGTAAATGCTTAATCAGTTGCAGCAAAGGATCCATCTGCAACTACAAACCTGCTTTTAATGTTAACATGTGACAAGTTCAGCCATTTCTGTTTGACTCAACATTAATACAATGTAGGGCTAATCTGTTGATTGATTTTAGGATGAACTAATTCATAATTAGATAGCAAAAGGAGATTTAATAGGAGATTTTCTTTGCAGAATATAAGAGTTTTGAGTGGAACATATTTACAGACATTTTTTAAAATTTTTATCTTAAATTCAAAATGAATATATTTTCGGTACGAAATTCAACAACCTCAGCTTAATTACAGCTCTGGGGTGTGGTGTTCTTTCAACAAATGGCCTTTTTTTAATATAAATCAAGTTAGCAATTAATTGATGACTAAATTAGTTGACGATTACTTCAATAATCGATTGATCACGAATAATCCAATTAATCGTTTAACCCCTAAAAAGGAGACGGTTGTGGTTTTTCAGATCTTTTGTGGAGCCAGATAAGATCGGTGGGTAAAGATCGGTTTTTCTTGTAGCTATCGCCCGATGTCCCAAACTTAAGGAAATCTGGACTGATTTAACAGTGCACTCCTAATTATTGGTTGGGTTGGAGAGACACAGAGATAAATATGAAAGGTCTGTGTGATGGATCAGATTATACTTTATCCAGTTTTCTGTGGGTTGGTGAAACTTTTAGACTTTGTTGTTTTTCTTCTAGCCAGAGCGACGGATCTTGATCACTGGAAGTCACTGAGTGTAACGTGTTGAGCTCCAACCGACCGTTTCCCTTTGTCTGTAGGAAAGAGCGCCCCATCTCCATGGTTTTCCAACTTCCCGGGCCCGATGGCATGACCTCTGAATTCCAGCGGGACCCTGTCGATACCCCGTCTGAACCATGGAGATTCAACAACCTCAGCCAGCCGCAGTCCAACACCAGCATCAAGGTACCGCCCACAATTAAACTCCTGATTAAAATCACAAACTTCTCCCCCGTTTCAGTCAGGTGTACACCGCGAGCTTCCCATGAACCCAAAGCGGTGACATCACCCCCAGGTTTGCCGAAAAGGCTGCAGGAACCAAATGGAAACATCCTCTGCCAGTAAACTCTGAAGGACTACATTTCTATTCAGAAAGAATGGATTGTTCAGTGTGTCCTGAATTTTTAGCAGCTTGTGTGTTTGTGTGTGACGGGGATGGCTTGGCGCCCAGGAAGAAGGGAAGTGGTACCATTCTGGGGCCTGCCTTAGCCCTCCTGGGAGGGTGGAGGAGACACAGTCTCTTTCACATCGTTGCCGTTGAGGATCATACTTTCAGCAAGGCTCTGTCATGAATATTAATGGGCCTTATAGGGCTCCGTTTGTGTTTTACACTAACTCTGGTTCAGTGAACGTGATTGGAATTGGTAGAGTGGGATGGCTCTTAGTAACCTCTAAACTTTCCTCGTTCTTCAGCCTTTAAAATGTTTTCGTTTTGACAAGTTTTAGACTCCTTAGGGCCTTTTTATCCATTTTTAAAGATTGGACCCCTTTTCCCTCACCATGTTTGGTGTGATATAAAAGACGTACAACATGAAGATATTTGAAATAGCTGCTGAAGACTTAAGTATAGCAGGCTTTTAATTAGACAGGTGCTTTCTATTTGTTGATGTCGATGTGTTTGTGGGCCTGTTATTATTATTCCTTGTTGTAAAGCACTTTCTAATTCAATTATTTGTGAAAAGTGCTGTATAAATACATTTTAGTTACTTTTTTTGTAATGAGAGTAACACAAAGTAGAGCTAAACTGTGAAGATGACGGAAAATAATCCGCAGTAAGGGTGCTGAGCATTTGTAGTCAGCCCTTTTACTATTGTACATCTATGTAAAACCTAATGTCTGTGTAATTTAAGAGTGGTTTGTGGTTTGTTAGAGTGAGTTAGTGAACAAACTGACCAAGGAAGAAGTTCTCTGGTCACAACAGGGAACGTTTTGGCCTCCATCGCCCAAAGTTAAACATGGTGACGGCAGCATCATGCAGTAAGGAAGCTCATCAAACTTGAATGGCAAGATGAATGCAGTAAAACACAGCGATATTCTCTACAGAGAAAAACTGCTTTGATTTGATTGATTAAAATAATCATTAAGCACAGTTTTGTTCTCTTGAAAGTTTGGGTCTTCAGTTTTGCACATGGGCTTTAAGGAATGACAAAAAAAATTTTCAGCAAAAAAGCAGGTATTTTTTCTGTTCTCTTTAGTTTTAAGACTTTGAGTGGCTTCTTACAATTTTTTTGTGCCACTTGTCCACAAAGTAATGGTGTTTGATTTAACATGTTTACTCCGTCATGTGTCCTTAACTCACAAGTAATTCTGGATGGGTGCACTTTTCACATCTTTAAAATGTAGCTACTATGCTGCGAGCAGCACCCGCCACACACAAACAGCTACTTCTTTTAGCTCTTTGTATTTTTAGTCTTGTCTTACTATTAACCTACTCACAATCAAGACCGTTTTAAAGGATTATATGAAGGTTTGAAGTGGAGCAAATTGAAATTAGGAATTTCCTGGACTTTTCTATTCTTCTGCGTATTTTGTTGGATGTTTTGGGTAGAGCCACTTTAGTCAGAGGGCCACTTCACCCTAATTGGCCACTCGGTGCTGCCACAGCAACAACATGGCAACACCAGCATGTAATGTTCAAGGTCTTTCACCTTACAGAGAGAGTGTGGGAAGAGTAAAAAGAAAAAAATGTCGTCTAGTATTGACCTGTTCGGTGTGTGAGAAGTCTTTAAATAGTGTCTGCTTGTATTGCAACATCTGTTGTTTTCAAGGTGACCGGGATCCGAACAGATCCTTAGTTATTGTCCTGATTGATTATTTTCTGTGTGCTCTGAGCTATTTATGGGAGAGGCGCAGAGGATCAACAGGAAGAGAACAATGCAGGGTTAGAGTATCAGGATGGCACAGAGTTAAAATGGTTCAGCTTTTATTTACACACTGAGCCCTCACCAAGTAGGTCACACACTGAGGAAGAGGAACGGTATTACAGTCTCATAGTTAAAAAAAGAAATGGTAGCATAAGTGTCAGCTTAGTAACTTGGCCACTTAAAATTTGAATCTTTTAGAAAATAAATAACATTTGTCAGTAAGCTGCTGTGGAACTTGATCTGTAAGAAATGTTTTTACATCTTTTTAGTTAATCGTCTTTACTTTTACATTGTTATAGTTCTTCTTAACTCTCGTAACAGGTCAATTACCCATAAAGCTACTTTTTTCCCTCCCCACCCTGGTAATCTGTACAGTAACCGATTATAATCTTCCTCAGTATGAAGAGATTTTTTCCCAAGTCAGAGATGTTGGAGGAATATCACCAGAGAATTTCTCCAGCCAGGTAGACTTTCACGGAGAGATCTGAGTGATGGCATCCATAAGACTAACCATTTTCTTGGCTGTATTTTCTGTGGTAGCGATGCAGGATTTGTTGTGTAAATATAAATAGTGACGCTAACACTTCAGAACAGTTAGAAGTGCATGATGTCCGCCGGCTGCATTTGGATTTTCAGCTAAAAATTGTGGAATAATATACTAAATAAAAAAGAAAACTTAAATGTCAAACATTTGATATGTCAAACTTAAATAGAAAGTATCTGCATGAAGATTGGTATTAGCAATACAGGTCCTTTATTTACTTTGTATCAGATCAATATTGCACAACTCTACTTTTTTTTTTTTTTTACATTAAGTTTCTGTTTTAGCTCCATTTTTGTCCACTTATTTGTCTCTTTCTGCTTCCTTTTATATTTAAACAATCCTTAAACCCAATAGAGTCAATTGTTAAGATATAAAGAGAACCTGGATGTACCTTTAACACCATCTTTCTGTACAGTTGGTAGTGGTTGCGTCAGTAGCTTTGGTTTAATTCTGTGGATTGTAAGCTCTGTCGCATCTGTTTTGAGCCCAGATGTAGGGGAAACGGCTACCATTGTGCTCGTTTTCCAGGTATGATGTTGCACGTTGTGTAATTTACTTGCCTAAAGTTTTCAAGTCTGGTGGTACGTGCAAAGTCCAATCACATCAGCAACATTTCTGAAAAGCTCTAATTGTTGCTCTGGATGAAAATAATTGTTTGGTTTTGCCTTTTCTTTAAATTAGCTCCGGTTCACCAGACTTGACAACGTTTGCTGCTTTCAGAGTGTGGTTTTGTGGACGTTAGTTTATTTGGTCACAACTGCTCATTTGGGTCTAATTTGTCCTTCACGTACCATTCTTTCATAGCTATAAATGTAGAAAATTCCTTCTGTCTCTCATCTGCGTTCCTTTCCCTCCCTGTCAGGACGAGTTGGCCAATGCAAACCGTGGAAACTCCAAGCCCAGCACAGCAGCCAACCAGGGAAACGCCTCTAAGCCTTTAGCTGCAGCGTCCTTAAACAATGGATCGTCCAAAGCAAACACTCCAGCGTCGTCTCAGGGCGGTTCTGTCACTCCGCTGTCTCCTCATGAAGTGGCCAATGGTGAACTCGCGCTCACCTCTTCTTCACCACTTTCTACGGCTGCTTCTGATGTCACCATGGAGTCCGTGGAGCAGGAAACTTCAGGAGGACTCGACAGGAAAAGCGGAAAATCCCAAAACGGAGAGAACAAGGAAACGTCGAGGGAAGAACAGAAGGGCTGGCGCGGAGACGACGTCCAGAAGTCTGCCTCTGCGCCCGTCACAAGTGAAGGTGACCGTCGCAGTTTCTGCCACATCTACACCGTGCCATGAGGAAGTCTTTTAGTTTAATTCACATTATAACCATGACCAATTAAATTTGGGTCCATATTTTGACTTGACCATGGATCACATGAGAATACTTTGATGAAACCCTTCCATAGTGCTTCTGACTGTGTGTTTATGGTTGCTGTCCTGCCTGAAAGGTGAACCTCCACTCCACTCTGATGTCTTTTCTAACCTTTCACATTTGTTTTTCAATAATTAGTGTCCACACCATTCTCCCTGACCTTTCTGAGCTTTGCCAAGAAGATGCATGTCAGTTATGAAGTAAAAATCCAGGAAAGTGGTCAAATATATTATTTTAAAGCAGAATTTTAATGCATGAAGCTAAGCCGGCCGTAAACGTATCCACAGCTTCATCCCTGATCTGCTTGCTGTGCTCCTTCATAGTCATTAAGATTCAGTTTATTCACAGATTAAATTACAGAGAGGTGGACTGAAAACTCTACCCATGGGGCCAAGAAATGGTCGTGATGTGAAAAAAAAAAAAAATCAATGTTTTACTTTCATTTGAGCAGAACGTCTTGGTTTCTCTCTGTGTTTGTAACATTGACACAAACTAATTAAATAACATGGTCAGTCTCCTGAAAGCTACAGCTGAACTCTGTTTTTTTTTTCCCCCAGATGGAGACGAGAGCCCAGAGAAGTCTGAGGTACAGGCTATCATAGAGTCCACTCCTGAGCTGGACATGGACTTTGACGGCTGCCAAGGGACAAGGTACATACTTAGAATTACTGCTACATTATTCCTTAGTGCTGCAGTATGTAGCTTTTATAAAAGATATGTTATATTTGTCAAAACTGTCACTACGTCATGTACATGAGGATGATCGACAGCGCTAAGACCCTCCCCCTCTCTCTGATTGGTTGTTTCTGACCGGGAGCTGTGGGTTTCTTCAGATGGTAATAGTAGCACTGGGAGGAGCTCAATTATTTATCCACAGATTATCTGTCATACTATATTATCACAACATAGTGACAGTTTGAACAAATGTGTAAATAAACTATTTTGTAAAAGTTACATACCGCAGCTTTAATGACTAATTTATACAATCAGTAAGTTGACCGGTAAGCAGTGAGAGTATAGTGAAGAATAAAACTGAAGCTAGTAAAAATACACTAAGAAAGCTCAGATGAAAACAAATACTGCAATGATGGAAATGGATGATAAGTATTGGACACAACTGTGTCTTCCTCCAGTCTGTTCAGATTTTAGTACCACCGAGTTATGAATTATGCTTCATATATCTGCATTGTGATTTTTGTCCAGCACACCGACCAAAGGTGGCATCGAGAATCCAGCCTTCGACCGCAACAACGACTCTCTGTTCGACGAGCTGGCGTCTGCAGGAAACGACATGATCGGCGACGTGGACGAGGGAGCCGACCTCCTGGGTAAAACGCCCGGCGCGCTCTTTCTCTCTCTCTCTCTCGCGTTACTTTTCGGCTTTTGCTTTCACAAACACAATTTTTCTCGACTCGACCTCTCTGAATTGTCTTTTGCTTTGGCTTGCGGCGTTAAACGTCCTCACAGACGAGTTCTCTGGTGTGTATCGGAGATTTGCTCCTTGTTGTCTTCACTGGTCGTCTCTCGCTGTTGTAGCTTCTTATATATTTGTGCTGTTTTTATGTCGGAGGTAGTTATATTCTAGAGTAGAAATGTTTAAAAGGGACGTAATTATGAATAAACCTTTCTCATCGTCCTTTTTGTATGTCACGGCCAGTCTGCAACCTTTTAGGTAAGACTGAAAATGCGTAGGTGGGTAGTGTAGGCAGAGACATACACACTGGTTAGCACTGGTAAATGGTAACTTGCTGCCTTATTAACCCAGATGTTCATTTCCAGGTATGGGTCGGGAGGTCGAACATCTAATCCATGAGAACACCCAGCTGCTGGAGACCAAGTTAGTGCTCACTGCTTAAACCACATGTGTCAAACTTGAGGCCCGTGGGCCAAATATGGCCCGCCACAGCTTTTTATGTGGCCCTCTAGATTCTAGCCTAAACACTAAATGTGCTTAAATATTATGCTGTCAATCAGATCAATGCAGTTTTTATCTGTTTACTGCCAAATTACATCAATCAGTCCCTCCAGTTTGAGAACTATCGTGGAAATTTATGCAAAATCAACAAATCTCTGCACTTTCTTGTGCTAATACATAATTGGGAGTTTATTGCAGATTTTTCTCAAAAATTGTCAAAAACATTCTTACTTGTGCTAAACAGCTGCCTCAGCCTTAATTGATGTCGGATTATAGACCATGATCTATATAAAAAGTTGCATTTACCGTCGTAAATAAGCGCAGATATTTCCAAATTAATACCACAAACACTTTGATGTTTATTGCAAAAGAATCACAAAAACAATCTCAAAATCCTGGAGGGACTGAAAAGATGTTCAATTACATTATTTAATTTTAAGAATTTATTGGTGTTTTAACGGTTTCAATACATTCTGGTACAACCGGCCCTTTAAGAGCATTCACCACTGACTTAAACGTTTTTGTCATCTTTCTCTCTAGAATGGTAAAAGACAAAATATTAAACGTATAAAACACATTTGTTGAGCTCCACAATCTTCCACTGTTCTGCATGTCAAGCTTTAAATTCATGCTGCAGAGTGACATAACTTATTTACAGGCACGCACTTGAACCCGCAGCGGAAATTCTTGTTGGTGTGTCTGGAATAGAATGCTAAGTCTGAACTTTGAGCGTGACTTTTTTATGAAACGCATCGTGTTGAACGCAGCTTAATGAATGCGTTTCCAGAAACGCTCTGAATGTGGTGAAAAACGACCTCATTGCTCAAGTGGACGACCTGTCCTGTGAGAAGGAGGTTCTGCGAGGCGAGCTGGAGGCCGTCGCACAGGCCAAGACCAAACTGGAGGAGAAAAACAAAGAATTAGAAGAGGAGCTAAGGAAGTATGTTGCTCAGAGGTTTTAAAATGTCCTCGGTTGCCTACTTGGTGCATAATTAACACCGATGGATCCTGCGTTGCAGAGTTAAAGCTGAACTGGATGAGGCCAAACAGAAGGTCAAGACTGAAAACGAGGACGATGTAAGCATCATTGAAATCATGGAACGAGTTGAAACGTGCTCGTGGTTTTGTCTCATGGTTACGTTGTGCCTGCAGAGCGACGTGCCCACAGCCCAGAGGAAACGTTTCACCAGAGTGGAGATGGCCAGAGTCCTGATGGAGAGGAACCAGTATAAAGAGAGGCTGATGGAGCTGCAGGAAGCCGTCAGATGGACAGAGATGATCCGGTAAGATAACGACAATCCCTAAAAACACGTTCATTACATGTGCTAACCATTGAGAACCGTAAACTTCAATGGAGTTTTTTTTTTTGGTACTTTGTGAAGTGGAAAGAAAAAGGTGAATGGCTGCAAAAAAAGGCATTTATGGAATCTGAAAAGTTGGCTGTGCTCATCTGAGTTAACATTTTTGCTACAGTTAAAAACTGCAAGTCTTTTGGGGTAACTCTCCACCAGCTTTGGATTCTGTACAGGGTCTCCTTAAATGAATCTATCTAAAATGAAGGCCTTAAAACAGACGTGCCCAACGTGGATCCTCGAGGGCCGGCATCCTGCATGTCTTAGTTCTCTCCCTGGTTTAACGCACCTGGACCAAATGATGGCTCATTAGAAGGCCTAAGTAGAACACTGACATGCTGAAAAGGTTGTTACTACCACCAGGGAGAGAACTAAAACGTGCAGGATGCCGGCCCTCCCGGACCGACTTTAGGCATCACTGCCTTAAAATGTCTTTATTAAAATAATGTTAGCCTCAGCCCTTCCAGACTGAAAGAAGTGCAGGCGATCCAGCCAAATTTGCAGTACCGTAATTTCGCCACACGTTGCGCTGTCTGAAATATTCCAACGGTTTTTGAAAGGGGGAAACATTGCGCTTTCTAGCCAATATCGGGTTATTATGGTCATCCCTCCCTCCCTGCTGAGCAGGGAGTGAAATTAATCTGAAGGGCACTCCTTTAATAAACGGTTAATTGTGAAAATGACTTGCTAGATATTTAAAGTTCCAGTTATGGATAAATGGGCAAATATATTTACTCACAGGACATTTAGAGAACTGCGTACAATCAAAATAAGCAAAAATATCCAGGTGGAGATTTGAAATTTAGAGTAAAAACATTTAACACAGGTCTTAAATGTTGTTGTGGAAATACTATTTAATCTCGTATTTTTATAGCTTTTTTCCTCATGGGATTTTTCTGTCAGGCTCTGGCTACTAATATAGCCTTGTTAGCTAGCTAGTTAGCCAAAATAAAATAACAATGTAAAATAAAATACACTAAATTTGATGGTTTTAGCATGAGGAAATGTTGAACCGCTGAAACCCTTTTCCAAGGCACTGTGCAGAGAGAAAACGAAGGAGGTTCCCTGTAGTGCAGTAGAGACTTTAAGTAGAAATTCAGGTGCTGTCTTTATAATAGAAACAGCTTCAGACGTTTATTTACTTATTTTCTTTTCCTTTCAGCGCTTCAAAGGAGAATCCCGCTCTTCCAGAGAAGAAGAAATCCAGCCTCTGGCAGTTGTAAGCCTCTCTTTTTATTCACCTGAAACGTTGCCTACTATGTGATCCGTATGTCATTTTGACCCTTCTTTTGCATTTTCTCTGGGTGTTTCCTCCAGGATGTAGGTAAATCTCTGGTGGCTTGTGATATTCACGTTCTAATAACAAACTCTTAACAGAGGAGAGCAAACCAGGAAGTGTTGTGCTCGATGCCAACCCTCAGATTTTTGGCAATGCTCTCCTTTGCTAAGTTTTCTAAGGAAACAGTTTGGTTTGGTTTGATGATGGACGCTTTTTTGGGGCAACATCTGACAAATGTACCGTCTCCACCCTGTTCCTGTGTGTCCCTTTATATTCTGCCTGATGTTGTGATGTCTCTGTGCAGGAGGTGTGTTGGGACGAGGGTTGTTCAAATTTAGTGGGAATATAGTAGCAATTTGTTCACAGGCGTAGACTTGACAGTTCTTTTTGTGTTTCTTGCTGCAAAAAGCTTGGCGGTAAACCAGGTTTAGCTCATAGAAAATGCTGAATGCTTGACATATTCGGTGTAGAGCCAATGGGAGCTGAGCAGAGATGCACCGATCAGAATTTGGTCCAAATTCACTGAAAATCAGTACGATTTATTCCAGGAATCCAACTAACTTAGGTACTGAGTATTTTGATGATTAATAGAATAAAAAAATTGGCTGATTGATTGATTGATTAAAACAAATTGGCACATTCTGCAGATTTTTATTCAAGCCCTTTTGATTCAATGTTAGAAATATACTAAAAGATGCAATTAAAAATAGTTCAGTTCCTTTTTAAAATAAGAAAATTTACATTTTATTACATAAAATGCATTAATAGCATTTCTTTAGTTGTCGCTTGTATTAAAGGATGCATCTCCATTGGTTAGCACATGTTTATAGACAGGTTGTTTTTTTTTTTAAATCTTGAATCAAATTTAAATATATTTTTGTACAATTTTGACTTAATTGCAGCTCTTAATGTCTTGTTCTCTCAGCAAATGGCTTTCTTTGAGTCTGCATACTCCAGTTAACGATTAGTTGTTCACTAAATTATTTGAGGATTATTTCAGTAATTGATTCGTAACGATGAATCACAATTGAATGGTGATTTCATTATTTTAAAACAAATACGAATTTTAAACTAGATTACCATCTTTTACTGATTAGGAAAATTAGGATAATTAAAGTGGCAGTTTCTGTGTGCGTTCTCTAGAGCGGGGGTGTGAAGCTCATTTTCAATCAGGCCAGATCAGAATCATGAATGTTCCTCAAAGGACCGGTTGTGGCAGAATGTATCGATAAAACGACCCGTTAACAAACTTAAAAATTTCTCTTTATTCAGTTAGTACTTCTTAAAATGTAACAACTTTGAACATATTTTCACAGTGACGTAATTTGCTCCTTTACAAATGAAAACTAATTTGATTTCACTGATGAGATAAAAATGTAACTTTTTCTCTCATAAAGTTTAATCCATGTGGTCCTCTGTTGTAGAGGGCCACAGAGATAATTATGGTGGGCTGGATTTGGCCCGCGGGCCTTGAGTTTGACACCTGTGGTCTAGAGAATCCAGTATGTGACAGATGGTGATTTGAAATCTCAAAAAGGATGGAACCCAACAAATTGGCTGCACTCTGCTCATTCTTCCTGTTATCTGCTAAAGCTTTGCTCTCTCTCGCCTTCTCGCAGCCTGAATTACCCGCAGACATGTTTTGTCGTGCTGTGGGAAATAGGTTCTTAATTCTTTTTCTAAATTCATTTAAAGTTAAAGGTAATTTTATTTATATAGCACATTTTCAGCAACAAGGCGATACAAAGTGCTTTACAGGAATCAAAAGGAAATACAAACAAAATAACAAACCAAAAGAAAGAGCAAAAGAAGAAAAGGCTAATAATGTTGATCCAAAGTAAATAAACTATATACTCCTATTCAGGGTTGGTAGATAAGTATAAGTAAGTATCCTCTGGTCTAATTCCTTTTCTGGATTGGGAGAGTAGGGGTCTAAAAAGTATTGCCAAGGTAGTTTTTTCTGGGTTCTAAGTTTGTTCGAATCCCTGTTCTGGGTTGCTAAATAAGTGTAAGTAATCTCTGGAACCAACCTAAAGATACCTCATGTGGTTAACTTAGTCCTCTTCCTGTAGTAACGCCATCCACACCGAAGAGTGTTGTGCTTAGTACGGTGCTGATCAGATTTTTGAGTTTCCAACCTGCTCGTGTCAGATTGAGCCGATTTCTGGGTGCATCTCTAAAACGGGGGTGTTTTCTGGACAGACGTGTTCTGCTGTGTCGTTTACTAACTTCCTAGTGTTTGCTCTTTAACAACCCGCAATCCCTGCACTCTAGCTCTCTGGAAGGACGGGCGTCTCTACCTGCAAGAGAGATTTATAAAGTGAGGAGACATTTAGGCTGTGTTTTTAAAATTTTTTGCCTGGATGAAAGCTAGCATGGTGCACCGGCATGGAGAAGGACTTCTGTTTTCCCCCTTACGTGTTAAACCCCCTCTTACTGCTGGAGCTACTGCTTGTGTCCACCCTGCTATACGTTTGTCTCTGTGTGCTTCCTCCCCTCCTCCTCCTCTCTCTCTCTCTCTTTCCTTTTCTCCCTTCCCCACTTCCCCGCCCTTACACCTCCAGTTTCAGCCGTCTGTTTAGCTCGTCGGGCGGAGCGGGGAAGAAGCCGGCGGGGGAGGCGCCGGTCAACGTCAAGTACAACGCGCCCACCTCGCAGATTCAGCCGTCCGTCAAGAAGAAGAGCAGCGCCCTGCAGCAGCTGCCCAGCGACAAGAGCAAAGCGTTTGACTTCCTCAATGAGGAGTAAGTCGGTACAAGAACACAGAGAGGTCGTCTTCACAACGCAAAAACGCAAAACCTTACTAAGTTGTTTTTTTTTCTCTAGTTTCTAGTGCGAATATCTTGGTGCACTTGAAATAATTCAAAACCACAAATAACTTTTCAGCAAGAAACAGGAGCTTGTTTAAGTCAATAATTCCTTAATATTGATGAAAAAGTACTACTTATAAGTGAAATGACGTCATAGCTAGTACCTTTTAATCAATATTAAGGAATTATTGACTTAAAACAAGATGTTGTCTTAATTCAAGTGCACTAAGATGTCTGCACTAGAAATTAGACAATTTTGTGTTTTTGCAGGCCACAGGGTTAGGTTAGCCGCAGCAAGTTTAAATAAACACACAAAAAAAAACACAATTTGGAGAATTACGTGGGGTTTCAAGCAGAGCATCTGTATTTGTTTATTTAATTCTTTAGTTTTTCCATGGTTTTTCTTTGAGATGTTTCAAAGATACTGGGTCTTGATAACGAGCCTGTTCTGGACCTGAGAGCGAACGAAACACTTTCTAATGTAAGACACTCGAGAATTTCTCATAGCCTACCCATTTTTCTTAAAAATGTTTTTTGTTTAAATGTTTTAGGAAGGTATTACATATATTTCTATATTTTTTTTTACATTTTTTTAATGATAGCCTTGTAGCCTAGGGAATTTACAATTTAATCAGTAAAACTCCTGAGCTTCGTTGTTGTTTTTGCATTGCTTTGGCGTGGAGAACTTTTGATACCTTTGTCTTTTGTTGTTTTTTTTTTTTTTTGTGGTGCTTCTAAATGAAAAAAACCCAAAAGTAGTAAAACATTTCTTTTTTGGGGGGAAAACGTGACATTTTTTCCATAAGATTTGATTTAAATATGATCTCCATTACACCCCTACACTTTAATTTTGCATGTTTTTATATCCAAATTGTAAATAAAAACCACATGTATCCAGTAGGTGTAGTAAGCCTGCTTTTGGAAATACTAGGATATTTGCTGAAACATTTTCAGATTTTTTTTGGAAGGCTACATACAGAAACAAAAGCGTATATTTGGACATTTAGGTTTTTTTTGAAAATAATCTGAAACGTGGCTGGAAAAACAACTCTTTTGGCCGCTACTCCAAAAGAAAATACCGAAGCAGAACCAAAAAAAGTGTTTATCTTTCCTAGTATACATGTTGAGGTTTTAAGCTTCACAAACTCAGGCCAAAATGTAGAACTTCATTAAAGGAGAACCAACAATATTTACACCGGGGATCATAGTTTTTCTAGAAGCATATAATTTTTTTCTTTACATTAGATTAAACTCTCTTTGGTCTTCTGTGGAAAAGCCGAGTTGTGAGTGCGCTGTTGTTCTGCCCTTACAGTCCGCCACCTGAGAGTTCGGTGTCACGGCGAGAGCAGAAGAGAGCTCAGTACAAACAGGTCAAAGCTCACGTCCAGAAGGAGGACGGCAGAGTGCAGGCCTACGGCTGGAGCCTGCCCAAGAAATACAAAGTAATCAGACGGCTACTAAAACATTTCAGACGCATCCGTTCTGGATTCTCACTGAACCGTTAGGTGATTTTATTCATCCTGAACGCAAGCTTGTTTGTTTGACCTTTCAGGCTAATGGAGGTCAGGCAGACGGCAAGATGAAGAATCTGCCTGTTCCCGTCTTCCTCAGGCCGCTGGATGAGAAAGATCCCACTATGAAGGTGTCTGCTGCTGCTTACAGTGCTGTCCACAAGCATTCAGAGCTTCATTTCTTACCCCATGGATAGAAGAGCTGAAACGATTAATCGGATTAATTGTGATTAATCGATTTTGGAAATAATTGTCAAGCAGTTTAGGGACAGATTAATCGTTAACTGGAATATACCGACTCAGAAAAGGCTGGAAAATAATCCCCCGTCATTTCAGAGCATTAATTAAGATGAAACTGTACAAAACATAAATGCATTTTGCATTTAAGATTTAAAAAAAAAAAAAATCTGTCTGTAAATATATTTTAACCAAAACACCTCAAGTGGCAGTTTTAGCTTCACCCGGTTCATATTTACTGAATGAATGCTGCAATGAAATGTTTATTTTCATATTTATAAAAGGAATATAAATATTTATTTGCATCTAATATTGCATTAAAAAGGCTTAATTGAGTAAATGAAAAATCTGTAAAATGTGCCATTTTTTTAAAATCCAATTTATTGTCAGAATAATTGATTAATTAGTTAGTTGGAAAATGTACTAATCTCATTAAAAACAAAACAATCGTATACAGTAGAAAAAATATACAAATCCATACAATGAAAAACGGCAGAAAAAAAAACATTTTATATTTGCCCCTTTTATCCCAAAATGTAAAAAAATGGGGATCTATAAAAAAACAAAACAAAAACAACATGAACTCAAAAACAACTTGTATGGATTCACATTATTTTATTTAATATTTCTCCATTATTAAGAACTATATATGCACATATTCTCTTAAATATGTACATTGATCTGGCATTTTTAGTAGTCCGTTGCTAAAATAATGCGGATAGTGTTTGTTGCACTCTTTTTCTCTCTCTCTTTTACTTTTAAGAAAGACGCGTGGTACGGATGCAACATTATTAATGGACTGTTTGTTGTGTTTGACCTCTCCGTGTCCGTACTCCAGCTGTGGTGTGCTGCAGGTGTCAACCTGTCTGGAGGGAAAACCAGAGACGGAGGCTCAATCGTGGGAGCCAGCGTGTTTTACAGCGACGTGTCCGGCGCGGAAAGTCCCAGAAAGAAGAGAGGCTCGCAGAGCAGCATCGATGAACTGGATCAGGAACTGAAGGTGCGCCACTTCCCCGGTTTAAAAGTAACAAACAATACAAGGATGCGTAGGAGAATGGTATGAAAAAAGTTCAAATTCAGCATGAGTTTACACTGCAACAACACAAAATCTTCCCCTTTTCGGTATGGTTTCTGGTTGAAATGTCATGGTACCCTTAAAATAAGATAAAAGTGACTTACAAGTGACTTTTCAGCCAGACATGAGAGCTTGTTTTAAGTCAATAGTTTCTTAATTTTGATGAAAAAGTACTTGTTCCACTGGCAGATTTTCACTTATAACAAGACATTTTTCTGCCATTAGTACTGGACAAAAAGTTTATTGTAAGTTAGTTTTGTCTTATTTCAAGTGTACCAAGATGTTTGCTCTAAGTAACTAGGAAGTTTGTAGATATTTGGAAAGATTTAGTGTTTTTACTGTGTATTTTGTTTTTCTCTGTGTTTTCTTTGCAGGAGCAGCAGAAAGAGTTGCGGCACCAGGACGAGTTTTCCTCTCTGGTGTGGATCTCCACCAGCACCCAGTCCAATTCGAACGTCGTCGTCGTCGACGCCAACCAGCCCGGGAACATCCTGGAGAGCTTCTTCGTTTGCAACTCGCACGTCTTCTGCATCTCTAGTGTACCCGGTCAGTGATTTAAGAGAAAAAAGAAGAAAAGAAAAAAAACAACAGTGCGTCCGAGACTTCCTTTCAATGGAGTGGAGCTCACTTTGATCGAACTACTACTTCCTCTTACCGTCAAGGTGCAAGAGAGACCGACTATCTAGCCGGAGAGGAAGTGTCCTCAGGCACTGACGCAGGCCCAGTGGGAGACGGCGGCTTGTCGACGGCCAACGGCGGCTCAGAGGGCGGCGACAGCATCCTCGGAGGCATCACAGTGGTGGGCTGTGACGGCGAGGGAGCGACGGCTGTTCCTCAGACAGCAGACAGTTCAGGTAAAGCGCAAGAAACCAGCCGGAGCAGTCAGGATCACATATCGTCTTCGCACAGCCCATCAGACCCACCGACTCTCACCACAGACTCCAGACCAGCAGAAGAGGCCATGGAGGCCATGGAGACCAGCGCAGGGCCTGTTGACCACAGCGAGAGCCTGAGAGGCATCTACACCGAACACGTCTTCACAGATCCACTGGGAGCGCAGCAGACCAGGGAGACGCCAGCTAACTATTCTCAGAGGTAAACGGCGACATGCAGAAAATACTGGCTGCGCTCAGATTTCCATTAACTCGCATAAATCTAAGAATCTAATGTTCCCGATCTCTGAAGTCCATTTATTTACATGCAAAATCAATTCATTCAGGTGAGAGTAGCAATAGTTCATAAGGTTTTTCAAGCAAAAGTAAAATGAACAGTGCAATAAAATGTCATATAAGTAACTTTTTTTCCCCCCAAAAGAAAAAGAAAGAGTCAGTAACCGGTATTACTCACCTCTGGACATCGATCGTAACAAAATTAGCAGCTTATTCTTGTTAACAAGCTTAACAAAATACATTGACACGAATTAATTAATTGTAACTTGACAAACATTATCTGCATCCAACAGCTTTTCTCAACTTACTTGTTTTGTTCAGGAAAAAACTGTGAAAATTTATTTGCCTTTTTCTGGTTTGCTGCCTTGATTCCAACACTCTGCACTGCGGGAAATCTCCATAGTATGATATAACATTTTAGTGATTTTGAATCTTTAAAAACCTTTTAAAACCTTCGTATACCTTGAAGCGGGTAACGATAGTCAAATCATGCTACTCCAATGTGGACACATTGCATGTCCTCTGTTGTTAACTGTGGTCCTTTGTGTTTCTGGTTGTCTCTGGTGAGCAGAGAGAGCGATCTGCTGAAAGACGGAGTGAGTTCAAACCCCGACGCAGAGGAGCAGGACCTGATGATAGAAGAAGCTCAGAAAATGAGCAGCGTTCTGCCCACCATGTGGCTGGGGGCCCAGAATGGATGGTAAGTTTGTGTTTCACTTACCGCTCTCCACCTGAGAACGTATTTGAGTGAAATACGGTTTTGCTAACGAATTTCACCGTTGGTCCTAGCGTGTACGTCCACTCGTCTGTTGCTCACTGGAAGAAGTGTCTCCACTCTATAAAGCTGAAGAAGCCCGTGATCGGCATAGTGTAAGTTTATTAAAAACAAGCAGCTCTTGTAGGTTTTTTTTTTTCCTCCTATTGTGTTGATTTAATGTCATGTCCTCCTCAGACACGTGAAGGGACGGGTCCTGGTTAGCCTGTCGGATAGCACGTTAGCCATTTTCCACAGAGGAACGGGTGAGACCAATACTCCTTAGTGTTGAACATTGACCATGTAATTGCGCAATTTGACATTTCAAAACCGAATTCCCTTAATGGAAACACGGCAATTTTGAAAAAACTTGTTTTTCGATTAAAAAAGATTTGGCGCTAGGATGAGATTTTTCAACCGTAGCGTCGACAGGAAGTAGGTAGGAAGTAGGATGATGGCGAGGCATGTTTTTTTAATGACTTATCGCGTGAACAAGCTTTTTCTTATGTGATTTTAATAGCGTTCTTATTTAATGGAAGCACTGCAATTGGAAAATTGTGGTAGTTTTTTTTTTACATTAGCTGAACATCGACAAAGTTTTGCGCACATTTGCATTGGAAACGCAGACAGTGTCCGTTTTTGAGGAAGCGTTTTGACTTTCCGTCGCCAGATGGACAGTGGGACCTGACCAACTACCATCTGCTGGACCTGGGGAAGCAGCACCACTCCATCCGCTGCATGACCGTGGTGCATGACCGTGTGTGGTGCGGCTACCGGAACAAGATCCATGTGGTGCATCCCAGAGCCATGAAGGTTGAGGTGAAGGAAAACGTTTAGCCAGCTCGGCGATCCGATCCCAAACGGCCTGTAAGATCAGCGCGTTGGCTCACGTTTCCGTTTTTCTCGCAGAAAACCTTCGACGCCCACCCTCGTAAGGACAGCCAGGTCCGTCAGCTGGCCTGGCACGGGGACGGGATCTGGGTGTCCATCAAGCTGGACTCCACTCTCAGACTGTTCCACGCACGCACACACCAGCACCTGCAGGACATCGACATCGAACCCTACGTCAGCAAGATGCTCGGTCAGAACGAGGTCGCAGTCGGCTGTACAAACTGGAGTTGGGTTTCAGGGTAAAACAGAGCGAGTGTCTTACTGTCCCGCAGGTACGGGCAAGCTGGGCTTCTCGTTTGTGAGGATCACGGCTTTAATGGTTTCATGTAGCCGCTTGTGGATTGGGACTGGAAATGGAGTCATCATCTCTGTTCCCGTTACGGAGAGTAAGTTCATGAACTAAAGCCTTCAACTTAACAGCTGTTAAGGGAATACAAGCTGAAACCTTGAATTGTGCCTTTTATGTTCTTGAGTCCACCGACTCACTGCTTTTGGTTATGATCCGTTAATCTAAATGCAGTTGGAAGCTCTGCTGAAGACATTTAGTGTTTAAAGTTAACCATGAACATCCTCTTAAAAGGGACCTATTATGCAAAATTCACATTTTGCACCTTTGTGTACTTCCATTTGAGTTTCTACTGCTTCTAAAAACAGCTGAATCACTTAAAGAAAAGAAAAGAAAACACCACTACCCAGCCAGTTTCTGACAATAAGTTAAAGTTTTTTGGTGTCTGGAAAACGAACCTCAAGAATCTTTTGAATGTAACGTCACAAATCAGCAAGCACTGCCCCTCACCTACCAACCCCAACTATTTAAAGTGACAAGAGGCCCTAAAACAACTCATTCGGAAAGAAGCTCAAATTAGGCAGAACTGACTAAAATCTCATTATCTGAGAATGATGGTGTGAAAAAGAATCCGATGAACGTGTTTTGTATTGGCCATAAGCATATCCTAACCTTTTCAAGAAAGTATAGTAGGTCATCTTTGAAGCTTTGTGATTTCTACGTCTCCTCTACATTTTTGCTGTTCTGTTAGCAGCCAACAATGTAGCCAAGTCATCAGGTAACAATCCTGGAGGCGTGGTTCGCGTCTACGGAGACGACAGCGGGGACAAGGTGACGGCCGGGACCGTCGTTCCCTACTGCTCCATGGCTCACGCTCAGCTCAGTTTCCATGGTCACAGGAACGCGGTCCAGTTCTTCGCCGCAGTTCCAGGTAATTCAGCAGGAGTTCCGGTTTGCAGGCGGTCCTACGGATCCTGGAAACGAGCGTACCCGCTGTGATTAAGACTTTCTTACGATTTTTATCTCAAGATCATGTCAAGAAATAAAGAAAACGTTTGAGAGAAAACAGTGAATCTTGGACATAAATAGGACTTTTTTTTTTTTTTTTTGGATGCCCAGTTTTATTGTTTGCTATCCCCATGACGATGCAGGGACAATCTGTAGCTGCAACGCTTTTAGTCTTTTATGGAGGTTTGAAGCAGCTGACAGTCACTGCCTTGATTTGTGAGTTGAAACAAATATTTTCCCATTATTTCATTTATTCAAAATAATGATCTAATCAAATCTAACAAAATCTTGGAATCCCATTGGGTTCTTATTTTTAACTTTTACTACGTCAGCTAACGATTAAAGAAACTCATCCTAAGAAAACAGACTCACGATACCAGAGACTAAATGTTATTGAGTTGACCAAACGATGAAATTGCAATAATAACTTATTTAAAGAAAACACCGGGGTTACAATTTATTAATTTTTTTATATAAGGGGAATATTGACAACGTTTTGCACACTTTTGTAAAAGAAACGCAGCTATTGAAGGTTTTTATTTACTTTTGTTTGTTTGTTTTGCTGCCAGGTCACGCAGATCCGTCGGCATCCAGCGGAGGAGAGTCAGCGGGAGACAAGTCCGCCGATGTCTCCGCTCAGGAAGGAAGCAGGTCCATGTTGGTGATGAGTGGAGGAGAAGGCTACATCGACTTCAGAATGGGTGAGTCTCTGTGCCGCAGCGGAAACAAGAGGTGCAGTCAGCGACACCGGGGGTGAACACGTTCCCGTCTCTCCGCAGGCGATGAGGACGGGGAGGCAGACGAGCTAGACGACCCCGCCTTAAAACTGCAGCCCTTCCTCGCGAAAGCCGAGCGCAGCCACCTCATCGTCTGGCAGGTCATGGTCGGCGAAGACTGAACTCAGCATCACTGAAACCCTGATTTGCCCCCTTTTTTAAAATTTATTTTAAGACCACAGAAACAGAGGAGAAAGCACAAGATTAATCAGCACTTATTTCTTTATTTTGCTCCCTCGGTCTCGAACAATGGAAGCAAAACAAGCAAAAACTGCTCTGCGAGCATTTTTTTTCTGTTAACCTTGAACGCATGGAACTGCTTTGTCCTTTTTTTTCTTCTATGTCATGAATTTCAAGCATTACATCTTATCGCCTCGCGGACTTAAATTTTATTTGCGGTAAGGCGGATGTTTGCCGGCTTTCCGGTTGAATCCCTTCACCTGCGCTGACCCGGGGCGCTGCTGATGTTCCGTCAGCTGGTCAGAGGGAGGAAAACAGCTTCCTGTTTGTCCTCTGACGAATGTAAGACGTAGCGAGCGACGTGGGAGTCAATCATGGCGGGATCGTTTTTCTCTATCAAATTTCGGTTCTGTTTTTTTACGTGGAGAGCTTCTTTGAAAGCCAATAGGTGGCTTGTATTTCAATTGTGTTTGGCTCTAATACTCATATTCATCCCATGTGCAGAGGCTTAACGGGAATGTTTTTCATCGTGTATTTCAAATGGCCCGGTTTGTTCCTCAAATATCACCACAGGTCCCTATTCATTTAACAAAAAAAACACACACAACAGTGTTTATGAAGCATAAAACGCTACTCTCAGTTGCTTTTCTTTTGCCCACAATACAGATGTGGGTTGTTGCTGTGTGGATTTAATAAAATGACATGATGTATTCTGTCGGTATTACAAGTGGGAGCGGGTGAGTCACTATCAGATTCTGTCCGGAAAATTATACATCTGGATCCAAACAGATGTCCTCATAAAAGAACCAACACATTTTAACCGGTTTATTTTGTAGTAGTTTCCAAACCCTGGGGATCCTAGTGGTGAACATACACGTATTTTATCACGATGGCTAAGAGCATACTAGGTTTAGCTGTTTTATAGGAAGCGCGTTAGGAGAATTGTCAGGTGTGTATAGTCCTTGAAAATGACATTAAACTTTCCCTAAAGTGCCTCCAACAGGCCAAAGATTTTATTTTCACTGTAGGTCTCAATGAGTGACATTCCCCATTTTTCAGATAAAAGTACAAAAAAACTTAAACATAAATTTGAGCTTAGGCTCCATTTCTGCCTAGGACTGTCGAGTTGGTTCTCAGCTTCAGTTCTACATGGAGTCATACCATTAGCATTGACACTGTATTTATACCACTTATATATATTTTCCAGGCTTTCCGCTGAGGATTGGCCGCTCTACTGAAGTTGGGAAGACACACAATAACACTAGAGGTAATAAGAAGGTGTCATTGTTTGCAGATGACATACTGACATCATGTTCTCTGGTCTAATCACAAACCCATGCTGTTGTCTCCAATCTTTCTGAATACCACAGCTTTACCGCCATGACAACATGTGATGCTTTTCCTTTATTTCATAGATCTGACTTGTGTTGAACGTGTCGCATCACTTTGTCTGTTTTCTGCTCCCAGCACACACCTTTAAGAGTTGCCTTAGACATCAGAGTTTGAACAGTCTGTGACAGAGTTCTTCTATTTTTCTCTAAAGAATTTTGTTCGCTACCAAAGACTGCTAGCTAGCTACGACGTCACGCTGTAATAAAGTCTCCCCAAGCTTTCACAGCAGCATGTTTGGAACAGGAAGCCAGGTTTTGGGGGGGTTTTCTAACAGAAATCCAAGTGTGCTGATATATTCAGATAGAGATATATAAATATATTTTTTAACTTTTCCTATTTGTAAATGGAAATATTTTCGAGGCGTGCGAGTCGTGAAAGTGGATGCGCCCCTGGATGCTCGTTCTGTTCCCAGATGAGGAACCGAACTCTAACCAGCGCTGATCTGCTTGCTTTCAACCAAACCTGTTAATTAATTCAAATGTCTTTTTTTTTTGTTTTTATCAGATTTTTATTTCTTCTTTGAGTGTGGCTAAAAGGTTTTATTCGGTGAATTTCAGCCTCCTTCTGTCCTCTGTGAACACTGCACTCATGCTTTTTGTTTTTTTGTTGTGTATTTCTTTATGCAACTGTGTGTATTTGCGTCTTCTCTCCACGAGAGAAGATTTATATATATCTATACATAAATATTTCAATTTCGCCATTTCAGTATTTATTTTTGATGAACCTTTGCGATTGAGAATGTATCTTTGTACATTGAATATATATGATTATATATGTATGAAACTTAAAAGATGGTTTGGATTTTATTGAGTTGTAACCTGAGGATTTCTTCAGCTATGCACCATGTCTCTGAGGAGAGACATGGAGGTAAATTAGGGGTCTGAAAACTGCACACACCTGCTCTGTTCTTTTGCAATCAGTTGTCCTGTAAATTTGAACTTCTACTCAACGACGGGTCAGTCGCCTCCTTTCGCAGATTCCTCCCATATATTTGTCATCACTGTAGGTAACTCTGACAGGAGCGCAGTTTTTTCCGAATCTGCAGTAAATGCATCATTTTAAGCCCTTGCAGCATCTCTAGCGTTACCTATTTTTAACAATTAATTAAAGCAACTTTTGTGGGCAACATCTTTGGTTTGCATCTTGTCATTTTTTTGTCAAGTGTTTTTTTTGTGTGTGTGTGTTAATGCGCATGCCATGTATGGGCTGGCAAACTTAAGCCCCGGGCCCCGAAGCTGATTTTGCCCCATGTGGAAGAGATTTTATTTATTTATATTTAGTAATTTAATTACAACACTGCGCTTTTATTTTACACTAATATATCTTTAATCATGTAGAAATCAATCTACAAGGGCTAAAAGAAAAATAACGTGCTCTTGGGTTCCCCCTGGTGGCCGCGGTAGGTAATGTTTCACCGTTGATTTGAGCTGCCGTTCAATGTGTATTCAAACCTCCAAAGCACCGGTGGAAGATAAGCAAGCAAACAAAGTAGCAAAAAACAACTTATTCTTCAGAGAGAGAGGAAAAGAGGAATAGAAAAAAAGCCAAGATAAAGGTATGTTTGCATGTCTCTTTGTAGAAGAGACAAGAAAATTAGCTAAAAGAAAATTAGCGTGATAGCTACTTTGTAGCATAAATGTGTCGACAGCCAAACATTTATGCTAGCGTCCTTGTATTTGTGTGAAACTGGGTTTGAGTTCATTCTCGAGTTTGGCCCTGTATATTTATGAGGTGGTTTTGTTTTGGCTTCTTAATGTTTGATAACAAAAGTTTTAACTTCTCAATGTTTGACATTGTCTAGCAAACTGGTTTTTTTTTACGTCAGGCTACAATAGCAGGTTCAGTTCCAACGCTATCAATGACATCAGCAGTGATGTCATAACTCTATGATATCACAAAGGAATCTCTCTCTTGACTGTAGCTCACAGACAGTGTTTTCTCAGACCTGTTCCACAGTTCTATCGCGACAGATCACTCTTCAGAGCACTTTTGAAATTAATCAAAACGAGCGGAATATCGATTCCAGATACTACGAGCCTTTCAGAGAAGCAAGGATTTACCAGAATATAGATATGAATCAACAACAGAATACTTGTGAACATGAAGCTTTTCCAGCTGAGCTTTCATGGATCGAAATGATGGCGCAAAACATCCAAGTCGACTACGACGAAATCCTTGTTTTTGAAGACGACAGCGAGCCGGAAGATGAATTATCGGAGATCCAGGGGGAACCAAGTCCTTCCGGCGACTTTGAGAGTCCAAGATCATTGGAAGTCGAGCAGAAAACAACTCCTTCTGCTGGCTTCCAGATCACCCCCTTAGTGGAAGACGTAGAACAGTCTAGCCAACACGTCATCAATCTCACAAAGCAGGTAGATGATCTTAAAGAAGAACTGCAGAATAAGATTTTTGAACTCGATCAGGAAAGAGACAGAAGGATTGCATGTCAGGCTGAAGTGAAATCACAGCAGGAGGAGATTCAAAAGCTGCAAAAAATGTTGGAAAAAGAACGTCATCTGCAAGTGAAACGTGAAGGTGAATCAAAGGTTTCTTGCTCTTCCAAAACTACAACAGACAAGAGTATTCTTCAACAGCTGGATTACTTCAAGAGGGAGGCAGAAAAATATGCATCTCGCAATAAAGGTCTGATAGAAGTAATGATTGAAGAATACAGAGTGAGACTTAAATATGAGGAGCAGCTCAAAAGTCACACTGAGCAAGCTTCGAAAATCAAAGAACAGGAGGGAACAGTGAAATCATTGCAGGGTCAGGTTGCAGACCTGAAGATAAAGTTGAAACTTGCTCTGGGAAACAACCATCCGAGAGTCTCCACCCAACCAGAGGTCCCCCTCCAAAAAGATGGCTCCCTGCAAACAAAGGAGACCAAGGAAATACAGACCTCCAGTCAATCAGGGAGGTCTGAGGAAAGGCAGACCTCCAATCACCCAGGGAGGTCCGAGGAAAGGCAGACCTCAATTCAACCAGGGAGGTCCGAGGAAAGGCAGACCTCAATTCAACCAGGGAGGTCCGAGGAAAGGCAGACCTCCAATCACCCAGGGAGGTCCGAGGAAAGGCAGACCTCCAATCACCCAGGGAGGTCCGAGGAAAGGCAGACCTCCAATCACCCAGGGAGGTCCGAGGAAAGGCAGACCTCCAATCACCCAGGGAGGTCCGAGGAAAGGCAGACCTCCAATCACCCAAGGAGGTCCGAGGAAAGGCAGACCTCAATTCAACCAGGGAGGTCCGAGGAAAGGCAGACCTCCAATCAAGCAGGGAGGTCAGAGGAAAGATGGACCTCCAGTCAACCAGGGAGGTCCGAGGAAAGATGGACCTCCAATCAAGCACGGAGGTCCGAGGAACGATGGACCTCCAATCACCCAAGGAGGTCCGAGGAAAGATGGACCTCCAATCACCCAGGGAGGTCCGATGACAGATGGACCTCCAATCACCCAGGGAGGTCGGAGGAAAGATGGACCTCCAGTCAACCAGGGAGGTCCGAGGAAAGATGGACCTCCAGTCAACCAGGGAGGTCCGAGGAACGATGGACCTCCAGTCAACCAGGGAGGTCCGAGGAACGATGGACCTCCAATCAACCAGGGAGGCCCGAGGAACGATGGACCTCCAGTCAACCAGGGAGGTCCGAGGAACGATGGACCTCCAGTCAACCAGGGAGGTCCGAGGAACGATGGACCTCCAATCAACCAGGGAGGTCCATGCGACCAACCTCCACTGGTTGCATAGAGGGGCTTCGTGTTGGCGTTGGCCTGAAGGCCAGTCTAAGCCCAGCTCGGCCTTTACGCCGACCCACACCCAGGTGGTACTAACATAGATAACTATCCAAACCCAGGTTTTGCCAACACTGGACATTATGAAAATTCAATGTTTTACACAAATTTAGGAAATCAAATCAGACACAGGCAAATAATATTCCTAACTCCAAAGTCAATGGAGAAAACACAAGATCAATTTCAGAGTTAAAAAACACCAAAATAAACATTATTAAAACTTTCCTATATATAAAAACTGCAGCAGGTAGAATTTCTAAAAAATTAATTGGTCTCTTTAAATTGTCCTAAGGTGTGAATGTGTGTGCGCAAGGATAAGTGTGTTAGATGATGGATGGATGAATATTTGTTAAAAGTATCTGACAGTAAAACATAAAACTAAGAATCTGTGAAAATTCCTCTGACTCTGCTGCTGTCCAGAAACAACCAATCAGAACCAAAAGACAAACATTTGGTTCTGATTGGTTTCTAATGCGTTGAATGTGTCTCAGCACATTCAACACATTAGACTACTAATGTACTGCAGCTATGCAATTGGCAGAAATACAACCTAACATTATGTCATCATTATTTATAGAATGATTTAGAAAACAAATGCTATACAGGTTTGTCAAAACTATTTTGACCCATATTAGAACTTTGCATTGATTTCCCTTCATCTTAGTAGCTGCGGTTTTGCCTAACCTTAACATTAATTAAAACTTAATTCACATCTTACCTCTAAACGTTACCTCTGACTCAAAGCAATGAGTCCATCATATTAGGACCAGGCCTTGGTCCTAATATGATGGAACTAATATGACACTGGACATATAATGGTGCGTTCACACCAAACATGATTTGAGAGTCAGGCGCATCTGGTTTACATTCAATGTCTATGTGGAGGCGCGTTGAGGGCCGATGTGGCGCGTTTGGAGCGTTTGGCACATCAAGCGAGTCCATGGCGTCCAACACTCCACATAGACTTTGAATGTAAACCAGACTCGCCTGACGTGCAAAACGAGTTTGATGTGAATGCGTCATTAGAATATTCAGTTCCATTGGTAACAATGACATCCGCAGTGATGTCATCACTCTATGATATCACAAAGGAATCTCTCTCTTGGCTGTAGCTCACAGACAGCGTTTTCTCAGACCTGTTCCACAGTTCTATCGCGACAGATCACTCTTCAGAGCACTTTCGAAATTAATCGAAACGAGCGGAATATCGATTCCAGATACTACGAGCCTTTCAGAGAAGCAAGAATTTACCAGAATATAGATATGAATCAACAACAGAATACTTGTGAACATGAAGCTTTTCCAGCTGAGCTTTCATGGATCGAAATGATGGCGCAAAACATCCAAGTCGACTACGACGAAATCCTTGTTTTTGACGACGACAGCGAGCCGGAAGATGAATCATCGGAGATCCAGGGTGAACCAAGTCCTTCCGGCGACTTTGAGAGTCCAAGATCATTGGAAGTCGAGCAGAAAACAACTCCTTCTGCTGGCTTCCAGATCACCCCCTTAGTGGAAGACGTAGAACAGTCTAGCCAACACGTCATTAATCTCACAAAGCAGGTAGACGATCTTAAAGAAGAACTGCAGAGTAAGATTTTTGAACTCCATGAGGAAAGAGACCGAAGGATTGTGTGTCAGGCTGAAGTGAAATCACAGCAGGAGGAGATTCAAAAGCTGCAAAAAATGTTGGAAAGAGAACGTCATCTGCAAGTGAAACGTGAAGGTGAATCAAAGGTTTCTTGCTCTTCCAAAACTACAACAGACAAGAGTATTCTTCAACAGCTGGATTACTTCAAGAGGGAGGCAGAAAAATATGCATCTCGCAATAAAGGTCTGATAGAAGTAATGATTGAAGAATACAGAGTGAGACTTAAATATGAGGAGCAGCTCAAAAGTCACACTGAGCAAGCTTCGAAAATCAAAGAACAGGAGGGAACAGTGAAATCATTGCAGGGTCAGGTTGCAGACCTGAAGATAAAGTTGAAACTTGCTCTGGAAAACAACCATCCGAGAGTCTCCACCCAACCAGAGGTCCCCCTCCAAAAAGATGGCTCCCTGCAAACAAAGGAGACCAAGGAAATACAGACCTCCAATCAACCAGGGAGGTCCGAGGAAAGGCAGACCTCCAATCAACCAGGGAGGTTCGAAGAAAGGCAGACCTCCATTCAACCAGGGAGGTCTGAGGAAAGGCAAACCTCCAATCAAGCAGGGAGGTCAGAGGAAAGATGGACCTCCAGTCACCCAGGGAGGTCCGAGGAAAGATGGACCTCCAATCAAGCAGGGAGGTCCGAGGAAAGATGGACCTCCAATCAAGCAGGGAGGTCCGAGGAAAGATGGACCTCCAATCAAGCAGGGAGGTCCGAGGAAAGATGGACTTCCAGTCACCCAGGGAGGTCCGAGGGAAGATGGACCTCCAATCAACCAGGGAGGTCCGAAGAACGGCAGACCTCCAGGCAACCAGGGAGGTCCGAGGAACGATGGACCTCCAATCAACCAGGGAGGTCCATGCAACCAATCTCCACTGGTTGCATAGAGGGGCTTCGTGTTGGCGTTGGCCTGAAGGCCAGTCTAAGCCCAGCTCGGCCTTTACGCCGACCCACACCCAGGTGGTACTAACATAGATAACTATCCAAACCCAGGTTTTGCCAACACTGGGCATTATGAAAATTCAATGTTTTACACAAATTTAGGAAATCAAAACAGACACAGGCAAATAATATTCCTAACTCCAAAGTCAATGGACAAAACACAAGATCAATTTCAGAGTTAAAAACACCAAAATAAACATTATTAAAACTTTCCTATATATAAAAACTGCAGCAGGTAGAATTTCTAAAAAATTAATTGGTCTCTCTAAATTGTCCTAAGGTGTGAATGTGTGTGCGCAAGGATAAGTGTGTTAGATGATGGATGGATGAATATTTGTTAAAAGTATCTGACAGTAAAATATAAAACTAAGAATCTGTGAAAATTCCTCTGACTCTGCTGCTGTCCAGAAACAACCAATCAGAACCAAAAGACAAACATTTGGTTCTGATTGGTTTCTAATGCGTTGAATGTGTCCAAGCACATTCAACACATTAGACTACTAATGTACTGCAGCTATGCAATTGGCAGAAATACAACCTAACATTATATCATCATTATTTATAGAATGATTTAGAAAACAAAATGCTATACAGGTTTGTCAAAACTATTTTGACCCATATTAGAACTCTGCATTCATTTCCCTTCATTTTAGTTGCTGCGGTTTTCCCTAACCTTGACATTAACTAAAACTTAATTCACATCTTACCTCTAAATGTTACCCCTGACTCAAAGCAATGAGTCCATCATGTTAGGACCAGGCTTTGGTCCTAATATGATGGAACTAATATGACACTGGACATATAATGGTGCGTTCACACCAAACATGATTTGAGAGTCAGGCGCATCTGGTTTACATTCAAAGTCTATGTGGAGGCGCGTTGAGGGCCGATGCGGCTCGTTTCAAGCGCCATTTGAACCGTTTGACGCATCGAGCGCGTCCAACATTGCACATAGACTTTGAATGTAAACGACTCGCCTGACGCTCAAAACGTGTTTGGTGTGAACGCGTCATTAGAATGTTCAGTTCCATTGGTAACAGTGACATCAGCAGTGATGTCATCACTCTTTGATGCATCAAATGAATCTCTCTCTGTGTTTTCAGACCTGTTCCTGTTTCAGACTTATAAGTTATGAATCTTCTACGGGAGCATTGTTAAAATTATTTGAAGTCACAGAATCAGCCCAGTACAGGTTCGCATTCTCAGGTGAGAGACTCACCTGGTATAAAGTTAATTTTTAGGTACTGGAATTACACCGAAGATAAATTAGTTTAATCAAAGCACGTCATGATTATGCGTTCATGTACTCCGTCTTAAGTCAAGAGCATACTAGTTTTTTTTAACTTTTCCACTAGATGATATGCCTGTAGGATATAACATAAACAACATTATTCAGAGGTGCTATAAACTCGCACAGAGTTTATAGCAGCTGTGCGAATTATCTAATCGTCTGTTGATTTGCAGCAATCCACATTAGTAGCAGATATAGAGGGCCCCAAAATGAAATTTTGCTTAGTGCGAAGTCTTTTGCAATCTTTAAAATATTGCCATGGAGGTTTGGGCCAGCAGCCCTGATGCCGACATATCCAGAAAACCTATTAAAGATTGTTGTAGTAGCATGACAAGACATGGGAAACGATTAAGGCTGTAAACACTTTTGCACAACACTAGTATAGTGCGAGGAGTTGGCAGATAATCGGGTAAATTGGGGGGAAGGCAGTAAATCCACAGAATGTGAGGCATCGCGTGGCGCAGTGGATAGAGTAGGCAGGCGGTCGTCCCAAGTTTGCCTCTGGTCCTCAGTTCTTTTGCCGCATGTCTTTCCCGTAGCCCCCCTTCCTGTCAGATTACTGTCAAAATAAAGGACACTAATGCTGGAAAAGCCTTAAAAACAAATACAACAAAAATATATTTTTTTAATTACTCAATGTGAAATATGAGTAGTTCATTCAGTTTTTTTACACTACACATGCATTAACCAGGATGCAGATGCCTTTATTTCAAAGTGAAGTGAAATTGAAGTCTAATTTCTATTTTCTTTTTTTTAAGCACAAACTTGTTGAATGAAGCCCAGTACATTCCTGAACTGAGGAAGCATGCAGTTCTCTCTCTCAACACCAGATGGCAGCCTCGGTCCGGAGTTGTCCTGGTTTATTTGTGACTTTATTAGAAGGACAAAGGCACCCCTCCCCTGGTTGTGATTGGTCCAGCACTGTTCTATTCAGGGCCTCAGTGACACAGGGCTCCTGCTTAGCAGGGTGAGGCTTTAATCTCACCCTAACATCTGTCTTCGTGGACCACAGAAGCTGCTGGGGTCGGACATTAAGTTGCCCATCTACAGCTGTTTCCTTTAGTGTTATTAATCAGTGCTTGGGTTTGATTTCGATGTCCATAGTAACTTTTGTCAAGCTGTTTCATATAAGAGAAAAGCTTGTCCAGCAGGAAGGAAGTCCCTGTCTCTGAAAGTGATAATGTTGACAGACGGGACAGAAAAGAGCTTCTAAACCTAACAGGACTTAAAGAGAGCTGACAGTTTGTTCCCACGTGGCTTACTACGCAGTAATCCTGTTATGTCAGTAATCCTGACTTAACTTTGACGATTCACAACAAATTTCTGCACACTTGCGTCCGGCGTTTATGCATTTCAGCTTATAAAGTTGCAAAAGCCTCTGGAACATGAGCCTTAGTTGACCCCAATGCCAAGTTAGCCAACAGACAACTGGAAGACTGTGGGATCGGGTTGCACCATGAACTGTACAGCTCATCTTTAACGCTGTAGGCTGCGCTGAGTGATTTGAACAGCTTTGGATCATAGAAGACTCTTAGCAATTTGTAGACCGTCAGTTCTGCAGCTAAACACGTCCAATGTGTTTATTTCTTTCCTGCGCTCTGGTATAATTTTTGAACTTAGCACGTAGCAAGTTAGTGTTCTACAACCGGAATGGGAGTGGAAGTTGTAGAAATATTATGTTTCCATATGGTTTTCTATCTGATGACACAGATGCTTCTCTTGGAGTTGAATTTTTAGCTCTGGCAAAATCAAAAACACCCCAGAGTCAAAATCCAATTACAGCAAGTCTTTTGAGTTATGTAGCCACCATTTTTTGCACATGTGGAAATGTTGTCTTGTTGTTCTTTGCGAGATAATTCAAGATCAGTCAGACTGGATGGAGAGCCTTCGCATTTTGCCATAGATTCAGATGAGTTTAGCTCTCGACTTTGATTGTGCCATTCTAGCACTAGTTTTATGCTTAGTGTTGTCCTGCTGGCAGGTGATCATCAGTGGGAAGTCTTTTGCTGCCTCTAAAATTTCCTAAGTTCAAAATACTTGCAAGCCACAAAAATGCATTTTTTTGTTGTTTCTATTTTTTTAAAAAACCAAAAATAAATGTATCATGATTTTTTTTTTTCATTGTTTGAACCTACTTAACACAAACAAAAGATGCAATACTTAAATTAAACTGGTAAAGGGGCCAGAATTATATTTTTTAAATATTCCACATCAGGATTTATTTATTTTTTACCATTGCCTTATTAAAAGGAAGTTCAGTTTAGTTGTTTTATATTTTGTTGGTCTACAAAAATGTTTCAGATCATTCTCAGCAGTAGAAATGAAAGCATGTCACTCTTTCGCTGAAAATGCTTGCTGTTACTTTGCCAACTGTATCGACTGCATGCAGCCAGATCTGCTTTTCAGTAAAGATCATGGTACTTTGAAATGAAAATGAACACAAGATGTCAGAATATTAGACAAACACTTTGTAACACCTAACATTTAAAGATTTAAGACTTATTTGGGAACGTTTTGTCCTAAAATATATTTTAAAAATGTCCGCCACTGGTGCTGACACAACAACCAAGTGTGACCAGTTTACATTTGCCGTTAGATTTATTGTAGATACGCCAATATTTAGCAGTAGTGGCATTACAGAAGGAGGCCATTTCATTAATAAATGGATGAATAATGAACCATTTTTAAGCTACTAAGTTCCATTCTCTCACTTTCCTCCTCCTGCTTAAAACTTTGATTCTCTTTAGGACCAAACTGCCTGAACCTAATAAAGTCCAATCAGTCACACGCATCTCTCACTCACTGAATCCCCCCCCCCTTTTTTTTTTAACAACGCACGTCCAGCTATGCCTCTGTATTGACAATAAAGGTCAAAGCCGTTTTCCTGCCAGCCCTTGTAACACGAGGGCTTGTCAGCTTGCATTACCTAACAGAACCAGTTTACAGTCTTAGCAGTTATGCAAGCTAGCCAGATGGAGGCTGCGGGCTCATGAGTGCATGCTAGCCACGTCCCTCCGCAGGCCATGACCTCCGAGACCTCTCGTGCTAACCGCTGCCCTTGATGCTGTGGGTCAAGCAACCTGCTAATACCGCCGCACATGTCTGTTTATAGCAACACAGATAAACCGAGAGGTAAAAAAAATGCTGCTACAGCACGCTACAAAATGATAATTTAAAGTTCTTTGTGTCGTTTCCAGGCGGTTACAATGGATTTTTTGTGGTTTGTTCTGTTTTTTGTTTATTTTTTTTGCACCGCTCTGTTTAGTTATACTCTATTTAGTCTGTCACTATTCCCTTATATGATCCCCAGGCATGAAAAGAAAGGGGAAAAAAACAGCATATATTTTTCCTCTCCTGCTTATGGTTTGGGTCTGTCAGATTGTTTAAAAGCGAATCGACATCGCCCCCCACCAGGTTCACACACTCTGGTTCTTTTCGTCGTGACGCTTTAATCGGCTTTGTCGGCACCACGTTCACCGAGCCCGCACATCTCAAACACATTCAATGCACTGGAAAAAATAAAATAACATGAAATAAGCGTGTCCTGATTAGAAGCGCTCATCTTTTTCACTCCATCCAGGAGCCTGAGGCAAATAGGAAGAAGAAGAAAATCTCCCGAACGTTTTTCTGTTTCATTCAGGCAGCTGGGAAACTGCGGATCCGTGACGACGTGAAAAATAAAATTAGGGGTGGTGAAAATCCATTGCCTTAGTTTAAGAAACAATATGCAGTGATTGGCTCAAGATCTTTGTGATATTGAAACGCCGTGGTATTAGTTGCCAGAGGGAACGCTGACGACATGGTGTTTGTCCTGATAACGGTCTTATAATGGCTCTCAGAACTTGGCACCCTGTATCCAAGACTCTTGCTTTGAAGTAGAAAGGAATGCAATTCTTGACCTACGTTGACAGAGTCAAAACACAGAAATCTGTGTTTTATGCGTAACAGATCTCTTTCTTCTGACTTGTCATCTGCTCATCAGAGCGAAGCTAAAGCTAAGCTAATTCAGTTTTCCATAAAGTCTCCCATTCAGAACTGTAGCTTAGAACTAAACCAATATTCTCAAAAACTTAGTTTTAGATTAATCAACTTTTACTCTTTATTTGAAAATCCAAATAGGACTGCTAAAAACCCTCTCATTCCATAATTATAATATAATTAAATGATCATAACAACAGTAGTAGTTTTATGCCATAATATTAAAAAATGTGAGCCTTTAAGAATGTCCTCACATTGTTAAAGGCTAAAATTCATGTATTTAGTATAAAAAGCTTAAAATTGATTACATTAATTAAAAAAAAAAGCAGGTTGGCCTTGAATATGTTAATCACAGGTCTTGAATTTAGTTTTTACAGGACTATTTAATCTATGTTTTGATTTTTTTTTCTCTTTCTGTCAGGCGAAACTTTGAGTCGCACTCGGACATCTTCACTTCGTTCTGTGACTCCAGACGGTTGAGGCTGCCGCTAACTAGCCGCTGATATAACCCTTGCTAGCTAGTCAGCTAGCTTTCTGAATCTATCATAGGTAAGTGCAAATTTATCACCAGTTGGCTGGACGACGTTCGTTCATTCTATTCATAATGGCCTTAAAAAGTCTATGACTTCTTGTGAAGGTGTTGAGAGTCAATAATTATAGAACTGTATCAGACAGATCTGAAAAGTTTCAGTTTGAGGTGTTGAAAACAGTAGTCCGCTTAGCTTTTAGCCTTCCAAACAATCTGACAATTTCAACGCCTTCCAATGAAATTGATACATCTTTTTACTACTTGTAAGAAAGGAAACTCTATAATGACTCCTCAGGAGCCTAACTTCAAAACTTCAAATCTACAGCATCTCTTTGTTATGTTGCTACATCTTAAGTCAGGGATTTAAAGCCGTTGCTACTGAAAAAACAGGTTACACTGAATATTTTTGTTGGACAAAGGAACGTCTTGTTCCACAACAAGCGGGACCAGATTAGACCCATCCTATTTGACATTTTTATGCGTAACACATATTTCTTAGTTCTGTATTTTTATTAATGGGGTCATAATAAGGTATTTGCACGTAGAAATCGCAGGAATGAGACTAAGAATTTAACACAACTTAAAATAAAGCTGTAACATTAACAAAATGTGGAAAAAGTGAATGCAATCTAGATGTTTTGCCAGCTAGATTGAATATGGTCAATGTAGCTAGCAGGGCTTCTTCAAAGGTCTCAAAATTAGCTTTGACTATTTCTAAGAGTAGATTCCTGAAATAATATCTATTCTTTTTTTAAATCTCAAAAGTGAGTTGCAAGCTTGTAATAGATTTGGGTTTTTCATTATAGTCTAGTTTTAGCTCGTTGTGACTGTCTAATTCAGTTCGTTTTAATTGTGCTTACTAATTTTTATTATTAGTTAAATTTAGTTTAGTTTTAGTTTGAATTAGTTACACTAGTAGTTTTGGTTTCTTCCTACTTTGGTTAATTGTTAGCTGCAAAATTCAGAAAGATCAAAATGTTGTGATTATGTATAAATCGATGGGTGTGATGACTACTCAACAGAAGACACCATTCTAAGAAAACATATTTAATTATTGTCGCACAAACAACTGACTCGGTTGTTTTTTTCCCAACTTTTGCCGTCATCATTTTGTGGACTAGCATTAGGAGGAGCATGGAGTGCTGTAATTTGCCGACAGCTGACATGAAACCAATTTCATATCAGCTCAAAATGCTAATAAATGGATTCATAAACACAAAAATGAAGGACAATATATGTATAAGTTCAGTATATTTTAGTTATTTTTACAAACCCACGATTTAGTTGCAGTTGGTTATAGTTTTTCTAAATTGATTACCGTTCTTATTTATGTCAGTTAACGAAAATGTTTTCTCATCTTCAGTTTTCATTGTTTTGTTAGTTTTACGTAACTATATTGACTTAGGTGAGTTGATCTCGTTTGTCAGTGGGAGAGAATTGAAATCTGTAGCGGATGCTGAAGCAACAAGCTGAGCTTTAATCTGCTGATGTAAAATTGGCATCATTAAACAAAATACACTTATCACATGGGTGCCATGAGGTTCATGCAGAGTGTTTTCATTTTAAGGAAATATAAGACACCCATAGGCCTATTGGCAATTTCTTGATTGCATTTCACGTTCCGAGGACCCGGCTGCTGCTGAGCATGAAGATCTGGAGCTGTAAATGTTAATAAGATGTCAATAAATGGATTTGGGTCTGGATGCCCCGAAGCTCTTCTCTTCTGTGAATAAGTAGTCAAACCGAGTTGTCTGGATGAATTAAAGGGCCCCAACCACAGAACCGTAGCGGCTCTGAATCCACGTCAATTAAAAAATGAGCATTTGTTTCACTGCACACAAAAGAAGGGTTTGTTGAAGTGCTTCATAGAATCTAAGTGCAGTGGATCGCAAAGATTTGTGCAAAGCCCCTGTTTTAGGGAGACAGACACTTTGTCTTAAATGTGACAATTTTCTAACAAATTATTTCCCCTCAGATTTCTAGTATTTTTGTTTTTCTCTCACACTTGAGATCAGCAAAAAAAAAAAATTCAGTTGCACAAAGACAGAACCAGAGTAAATACAAAACTCTGTTATATTAAGCGAAAAAGGCTTTCCAAAGCAAATTCAGTTTTACTAACTACATAAAGCTGGAACTGTAGAATAAATAATTTATATAGAACCCACCCGTAGGCCAAAAGATCTTTATTTTAGTCTTTTAGTTTAGTTTTGTTTGTACAATTAAAATACAGATCAAAGATATTAAGAAAAATAGTAAGAGTGCAGGAAAATGCAAAAGCCCAATGGACTTATATAAAACCTCCTCCTAAATAGTATGAAAAAATATATATTTATTCCAAGAATACAATCAGTTGATCCTAAATTTAGGAATAGAGCCATATAGGGGAAACCCCCCCCCATAAAAACACATCTACAAAGTATTAATGGAAATTTAAAATAGCATCTCAAATCTTAAATACTAGTACATCATGTTTTGATCGGGAAATAATTACAAACTATAGCTTAGGCTTTGGAAGTCTAGGAAAACAGAAATAAATATAGAAATCCATTGGAACCTCTCAGGAGTGGCAGGCCTACCACAGTTCCTGCAACAGAGCATCAACAACTCATGCAGGATGTCACACATAAACACAGAACAGCATCTAAATTACTCCAGGCCACAAGTTATGGTCAGTGTTCATGATTCAACAATAATAAAAAAGACTGGGCAAACGTGACCTCCAGCAAAAAGAATACATAGATCTGTCTCACAGTTCCCATAAAAAAAAAAAAATCTTGTCTCCGAAATACTTTTTTTGCAAAAATTTCCTTCCTGTTAGACCTAACCAACTAAGACCCCCATCAATCCATTGTCTGTACTGAGCTGGGGCCTCTCCCTAGTGGTTGCCAGGCAGTAGACGAGGTACACTGGGGGCAGTTTGCCTCAGTCCGTCACAGGGCAGAGCTAAAACACAGCATTTCCCAAAAAAACTGACATGATGATCTGAGCGACTTGCTCTAATAGACAAAATCAAATTTTTAGCAGAAAATACTGAATGTGAATGACCTCCCACCAGTTGTTGACCTTAAGCTCAACTTCACTTGCATTATGATGATCCAAAGCACACCACTAAGTCCAGAGAGGAATGGCTCAAAGCACACAAAATGAACGTTTTGGAGCGACGTAGTCAAAATCCGTCTTTACATCCATTTTAGACACGGTTGTGTGACCTTAAACAGGATGCTCATGCTCAAAAACCCTCTTGTCTTAATGAGGCTGAATTAAGCAATTGCTATTTCTGTGACATTTTATTCTAACTTGACTATAAACAATGATTTAGTCATGGCTTGAGAAAGAATAATAAACAGAAAATATTGATTATCCAAATTATTTCCTGGTAAATTTGAACTTTATGATACCAACCCTGCATATTTACACAGTCAACACCATAATCTGATAAGAGGTTGCATCCGACGTATAATAAACACGAGCGTTGGTGGAATCTGGGTGTTTACAGCCTCAACATTATCTGGATGACATTCTTTTGTGTTATGCGTTGTGGAAAGTCTTCCTTTGTTATATCAGTGTGATTCTGGCACATGAAGGGTTCAACCTGGAAGAGGGCAGCCAAGTCTCGTTTAGGAGTTTTATGATACAGAACAAAGGATCATCCAGGATAATGAGACTGCCAGAGTCTTTTGCTTTGTGTGACAACTTCCAGAATGGATTGTGATAGCTATACAGTGGCAATACAGCATTCCTCTGCACACAAAGGATAGAAGCCCGTGTTGTCCACACAGTTGATTCTTTACAGCCCCTGGTGCCTCCTTTAGGTAACAAATCATGACAAGGACGGATTGGCATTACATGCCTGAACTACATCCTGCATCAGCTTGAAGGTTTATCTTCTATTTACAGTCTCTGGGATAACATTTTAATAGATTTGGGAAAAGCTTCACATGTCAATAAGAACCTGACCTAACTACACTTAGCTGGCTCTCCATCCCAGGATCTGAGTATTGGGTCCAGTACATCAACCTAATGTCCTGCTCATTCTGGGGGGGTGGATCTTAAGAAATTTCTAGATCATAAAAGGCATGCACATCTTAGAGAGTTCTGGGTCTTTCCCTGGGTATCCTCTCAGTAAAATCTACTTGGAAAACTATATATAGTGTGGTATTAGTGCCAAAATGAAGATGACTGAAAGTAATCTCTGTCAAACGAACACATGGCAATGCATTTAATGCATGCCACTTAAAGATGCTGTATGTTAACCATTTTTCTGGATAAAATAGTCTTTTAAAAAATGTGTGATTTCCAAGTGACCAGTCTAGAAATTGCGAGCACAGCCTATCTAATGCTATAACATCAACCTATCCAATATTACCGTCACATCCAACATCACACTGTACTTGATGATGTAAGACTTGGATGCTGCCATGAAACCTATTCCACAATGGTCTCTAAGCACTGCTCTTGAGCCAAGCTAAAGGCCCCATGAAACTTTAGTCCTGTAGCTTCAAGTCTTCAGAAAGTTGCTGACCTCCACACACTTTATGCTCCAGTCACATGAAAAAGGTGGTTTTGGATTATCCTGAGACGTACATTCTAGCTTTCGTGCAGCAGGGCCAGACATGGATTGTAACGAGGAACTCAAGCTGGAAGGCGAAGCTTCTCAGACTGATCTGTGACTCAGTTGTCTCCTCTGTCTCTTTTTCCTCTGACTGATGCCACGATAACTGTCAGGATGAATTAGCCTTTTGCGTTCGCTCCACTCTCTGCCCTCGTCACTCAACCCGTCTGCCTATCTTCCCCGCTTCCCGTCACTCCCAGCCCACTCCTCTCGCCTTTTCTAAAAACCACCAATGCTTGAAAACTGCCTGGTGGAAAGATCACTCTACATCCTACGAAGGTTTGCTGACATGGCTAGAAGGCGAGCCGCCAAAGGTAAGAAAGACAATGATAAAACATGAAACGTTTTGGAGGACGGGCCCTGAGGGTGAGATGAGTCACTCCGCCCTCTGAAACCCACTGGACTCCATGGGGTCTTACACATCCCGTGGACAAACACACACCATCCATTTAGCCTCTCCCACACACACACAACGTCCTTGGCCTCTTGCTCCGCTCAACACTCTAACGTTCATCCACGCATGGGTTCACACACTAACATACGAGAGCTGCACTCAACCTGCCAGCTGTACAAAGTGCTATTGTGGAGCTCGGCATGAGTCTTCACTCGCAGCATGACCAAATGTAACCTTTAGAAAACGGTGGTTTTCCTCCTCCGATTACATCTTCCCAAGTCCCTTTGAATCGCAACAATGAGCTTCTCAGAGTCTTGCAGTCTTTCTTTTCAGCCACGTTATTCCACAAACATCATTCCACCGGGTTTGATCCTTGCGGGGAATTCTTGGCTCTATGTTATGTAACAGACAGACAGAGAGGGGGGAGGCAGGATCATCCTCTGGTTTTTATGCGTGAATCTTCGGGAGGTGGTCATGTCCTGTCACATGCAGTGCTGCGTGTCCTCACCGGGACGCCTTTATGGTGCAGGGACAGATGTTCCATCTGTCCTCAGGCTCATTGGAGTCTCACACAGAGACATTAATGTATACGCTCTTTTCAGCCTGAATTCTGTCACTGCGGCGAGCTGGGCTCTGACCCACACGTAATGACATTTATACCTTACTATTCAGGTGAAAATCCTACTTATGACAGGAGGTGATAGAAAAAAAATCCCCCAAAGGCTGCAAAGTTGCATAAAGGTGCAAACCCTAAAATCTGCACCCAACTTCAGCTTCCTGTCTGTCATGCTGAGGTCTAACTTCTTAGCCCACATGCAGAACAACACCAGAAGCCGAGATTGATTAAAGAGATTTATTACAACCAAAGGGAAGGGGGGAAAAAAAAACAGATAAACAATCCGGGAGCGCTTGGGACTGGATCTCAGGTCAGCTAGGGAAGAAACAGACGGTAAGTTTGGGGTCGAGGAAATTTGGAGATGGCGCTGACTGAGAGCTTACCTCCGATCGGGAGGAGAAAGGACTGGGGGGAAAAACCTGGGAAATCCGGAGTCTGTTTTGAGGCGCGGAGGGCTGCGGGCTGCGGCGGCGTTGGAGGACGGACAGGTAAGTCTGAACTGTTCTGCCAGAAGCAGGCTGCCGAGCTGTAGGTTCGGAGGGGTCCTGGGCTGGATCTATCTTCAGCACGTCTCAGGTCAATCAGCTGAAAAAGGTCAGAGACACAGATGGATCAGAATTCAGGAAGCAAACAGGAAGAGTAGAGCTGGAGTGAGCCGGTACCATAACTAGCTAACAATCTGGCAGGGAAGTGTCAGCAGCCTCCTCCAGTTATACAGCTCCTGATGGCAGAATGGTTTCAGGTGCGTGGTTCAGGAGACGCCCTCAGATGGAACAAGGCCTCCAGCGCCCTCTGGTGGATGAACAGCTCCGGATCCCAACAGTACCCCCCCCTCAACGACCGCCACCTGGCGGTCCAACCGAGGAAGGCAGGGAGGAACGATAATCAGAAATCAAAGAAGGATCTAAAATAAAAGAACCCGGAACCCACATCCGATCCTCCGGACCGTAGCCCTCCCAGTCGACCAGGTACCGCCAACCCCGGCCCTGTCGACGGGAGTCCACGATCCGGCGGACGGTGTAAGCAGGATGCCCATCAATCTCCCGGGGGGGTGGAGGGGGCCCGGACGGAGGGCACAGCGAGCTGGTCAGAACAGGCTTGATCTGCGAGACGTGGAACGTGGGGTGGATACGGAGAGAAGAAGGCAGATGTAACCGGACAGCAGTAGAACTGATGACGGACTCGATCTTGTATGGGCCAATAAAACGAGGAGACAACTTCTTGGTCATGGATTTCAGTGGGATGTTCCTGGTGGACAACCAAACTTGCTGACCAGGTGCGTAGTCAGGAGCAGGACGTCTCCTCCGATCAGCAAAACGGCGGTTCCGTTCAGAAGAACGATTTAGTGCTGTGACAGTGTTCCGCCAAATGGAACGACAGCGGCGAATGTGGTGCTGGACCGATGTAACGGCAAGCTCCTTCTCATCCGCCGGAAACAATGGAGGCTGGTACCCTAAGGAGACCTCAAAAGGAGAGAGACCGGTAGCTGATGAGACGTGAGCGTTGTGTGCATACTCAGCCCAATGCAGGAACTGGCTCCAGTCAGTGGGGTTGGTGGAGGTGAGGCATCTCAGTGTAGACTCGAGCTCTTGATTCATGCGCTCGGTTTGTCCGTTCGACTGAGGGTGATAACCAGAAGATAGACAGACTTTAGCTTCCAAGGCGGCACAAAAGTGTTTCCATACCTGAGCGGTGAATTGAGGTCCTCTGTCTGATAGGATCTCCTGCGGAATGCCATGCAGTTTGAAAACGTGTTTAACCAAGAGCTGAGCGGTCTGCAGAGACGTGGGCAGTTTTCTTAGCGGAATGAGGTGGCAGGCTTTGGAAAAGCGATCAACCACAGTGAAAATGGTGGTCATTCCTTTGGATACAGGTAACCCAGTAACAAAATCAATTGCAATGTGCGACCAGGGTCGTTTGGGGATGGGCAGAGGTTGAAGCAGACCAGAAGGGGGCTGATGAGACGATTTGTTTCGGGCACAAACTGAGCAGGCCAAGACAAACTCTTTAACATCTTTGTGTAGTGATGGCCACCAAAAACGACGGGAAATTAAGGCTATGGTTCTACTGGTTCCAGGATGGGCTGAGAATTTTGTTGTATGCATCCAATTAATTAACCTAGCTCTGACTGAAGATGGAACATACGTACGGTTGGGCGGCCCAGTACCAGGATCCGGCTCGGACAACAGTGCGTGTTCTATGATGTCGGAAACCTCCCAGGAAACTGACGCAACTGTACAACTGGGGGGCAGAACATTGGCTGGTGTCTCAGACTCTTCAGTGGAGTAGAGTCGGGACAGAGCGTCAGGTTTAATGTTTTTGGACCCAGGTCGGTACGTGATGGACAGGTTGAAACGGGAAAAGAAAAGAGACCAGCGGGACTGACGGGGATTGTGTCTTTTGGCGGATTGAAGGTACGACAGATTCTTATGGTCTGTCCAGACCAAAATGGGATGCTCTGCGCCCTCCAGCCAATGTCTCCATTCCTCCAAGGCTAATTTGATGGCGAGAAGTTCTCTGTCTCCAACATCGTAGTTCCTTTCAGCAGGGGAGAGTCTACGAGAGAAAAAGGCACAGGGGTGAGTCTCTTGGTCAGATTCGGAACGCTGAGAAAGCACAGCTCCGACTCCTGAGTCCGAAGCGTCAACCTCTAGGATGAACTGTTTCGTGATGTCCGGCTGAATGAGGATAGGAGCATTAGCAAACCGAGTCTTCAGCTTTTTAAAAGCCGTTTCTGCTTCGGGGGACCAGTGGAAGGATCTCTTAACTGAGGTTAAAGCAGTCAAGGGTTGGGCTGTCTGACTATAGTTCCTGATGAACCTCCGATAGAAATTAGCAAACCCCAGAAATCGTTGAAGTTGTTTTCTATTCTCTGGGGTAGGCCAGTCTAGAACAGCTTTGATCTTCTCCTCCGATGGTCTTACCTGTCCGCCCTCGAGCACGAATCCCAGGAAGGTGACTGATGGGCGGTGAAATTCGCACTTCTCAGCCTTTACAAACAATTTATTCTCCAGCAGTCGCTGGAGAACAAATCTTACATGTCTCTTATGTTCTGACAGAGTCCTGGAATAGATCAATATGTCATCAAGATAAACAAAAACGAAAATGTTCAAAAAATCTCTCAAAACGTCATTAACTAAGGCTTGGAAACAGGCAGGTGCGTTTGACAGGCCGAAAGGCATCACTAAATATTCGAAATGGCCCAGAGGTGTCTTAAAGGCGGTTTTCCACTCATCACCCTCCCGGATCCTGAGAAGGTGATAAGCGTTTCTTAGATCTAATTTAGTGAAGACAGTAGCTTCCTGAACCGGTTCAAACGCTGAAGCTAGGAGAGGTAGCGGGTACTTATTCTTGATGGTGATCTGATTTAACCCCCGGTAATCTATACAGGGTCGAAGGGAACCATCTTTTTTGCCCACGAAGAAAAACCCCGCCCCGAGCGGAGAAGACGAGGGGCGAATTATTCCTGCGGCTAGTGACTCATTAATGTATGTCTCCATACTTTCCCTTTCAGGTTTGGAGATATTATACAGCCGACTGTTGGGCAGAGGCGCTCCAGGTAGGAGATCTATGGCGCAGTCATATGGGCGATGCGGAGGTAGAGTGAGAGCACTAGCCTTACTGAACACAGGGGCTAAGTCATGGTAGTCTGGAGGGAGAGTAGCGAGATCGGGTGGGTCCGCCTCCTGCCGGTTTGCCGGTGACTGACCCGTCGGCACGGCAGAGCGGAGACAGGTGGAGTGACAGGAAATAGACCAGGATTCAATATGCCTCTTAGACCAATTTATTCTGGGGTTATGAAGAAAAAGCCAATCGAAGCCCAGGACAACAGGTGAGTTGGCAGCCGGGAAGACAAAAAATGATAATGTTTCACGATGGTTACCTGAAACCAGGAAATCCAACGGCTTAGTTTGGTGTGTGATGTCAGGTAGTTCCTTGCCGTCTAACGCTGCAACTCTGAGGGGTGTGGCTAACGGATAGGTCTCTATGTCTAGTTGCCGGACTAAGTTTGAATCGATTAAATTTTTCTCACAACCAGAATCTATCATGGCGGATAACGTCAATGATTGATCATCAGTGAACAGTGTAGCTGGTAGCAGCAGACGAGGAGAATTTCCAGACTGTAGATGGTCCGCCAGTCTCCTCATTTCCTCTGGCGGACCACGGCTTTTGCCTTGGAGGGGCAGGTGGAGATGCGATGTCCAGATTCACCGCAGTACAGACAGAGGTTCTCTTTGAACCTTCTTAGTCTTTCTTCCGGGGAAAGCCGAGTACTCCCGATCTGCATCGGCTCCGTTTCGGCTGGTTCTGAAGATGGAAAAGCAGAATTACTGGTTTTGTCAGAACATGATCTCACAAACGGGTGGCAACTCTTGGCTCTTTCCCTATTTCTGGAGCGTAGCCTATTATCCAACCGGATGGTGAGGTTTATCAGTTCCTCCAGGGTCTTAGGCTCATCTAAAACCGCTAACTCATCCTTTATCGAGTCGTTTAATGCATGGAAATATGCGCTTTTGAGAGCCGTCTGTCCCCAACCTGAAGCTGCTGCCTTAATCCTGAAGTCTATAGCAAACTCAGCCACCGATCTTCTGCCCTGTTTCAGTTCTAGCAGACTTCGGGAATCCGATGTTTTATCTGTATCCTGGTTAAAAGCCTGCTTAAACTCATCCAAAAAGTCATCAAACGAGTATCCGTAATCTGCGGAGTTGGGAAATCTAGCCTCGGCCCATTCTAGCGCTTTTCCTGATAGATGTGACAAAATGAAAGAAATCTTTCTTCCATCATGGAGGAAGCTCTGAGGGGAATGATTGAAGATAATGGTACACTGAAACAAAAATCCTCTACACTTGCTGACTTCTCCAGAAAATCTTTCAGGCAGGGACGGACGGAAATCTGAAACTGTAGAGCGAACCGAATCCACAGACCTGGAAGTAGATTGTGGATCCGGAACTGGAGCGGGTGCTGGGGCGACCGCAGAAGCCTGTGAGCTAGTTCCTTGCAAATAACTTGCAATCTCCTCTAATCGGCGGTTTGTTTCCGCTTGACGATTGTTTAACTCTCGCAACGCGGCGTCATGGTTCTGAATGAGAGTGTGCTGTTGTTCCAAGGTTTTCCGGAGTGTTTCCGCAGGGCTAGGTTGTTGGCCAGATTGTTCTGTCATGCTGAGGTCTAACTTCTTAGCCCACATGCAGAACAACACCAGAAGCCGAGATTGATTAAAGAGATTTATTACAACCAAAGGGAAGGGGGGAAAAAAAAACAGATAAACAATCCGGGAGCGCTTGGGACTGGATCTCAGGTCAGCTAGGGAAGAAACAGACGGTAAGTTTGGGGTCGAGGAAATTTGGAGATGGCGCTGACTGAGAGCTTACCTCCGATCGGGAGGAGAAAGGACTGGGGGGAAAAACCTGGGAAATCCGGAGTCTGTTTTGAGGCGCGGAGGGCTGCGGGCTGCGGCGGCGTTGGAGGACGGACAGGTAAGTCTGAACTGTTCTGCCAGAAGCAGGCTGCCGAGCTGTAGGTTCGGAGGGGTCCTGGGGTGGATCTATCTTCAGCACGTCTCAGGTCAATCAGCTGAAAAAGGTCAGAGACACAGATGGATCAGAATTCAGGAAGCAAACAGGAAGAGTAGAGCTGGAGTGAGCCGGTACCATAACTAGCTAACAATCTGGCAGGGAAGTGTCAGCAGCCTCCTCCAGTTATGCAGCTCCTGATGGCAGAATGGTTTCAGGTGCGTGGTTCAGGAGACGCCCTCAGATGGAACAAGGCCTCCAGCGCCCTCTGGTGGATGAACAGCTCCGGATCCCAACACTGTCACTTTTAGGTTCATACTGATGAACCTGAAATAAAGATTTTTCTGTCATGTACTTACTTGCCTCCTTTTGCTGACACTATGAGGTCACACAGGATCAAAACAAGAAATTATTTTTCAAAGTTACCAGCCAGCAGAAGGGAGAAGATCTAAAGAACTAAAAGGACTATAACGTTGTTACAAACACTGGGCTTTTCTCAAAATTTTATCAAAAAGGCAAGAAAGAAACTGGTGAAGAGGCCAACAACAATACTAAACATGCAGCAGGAATTGAAGCTGTGCTGTTTTTTTGCCGTATTTTTTAAAGTCTGGACTATTGATTGAAATGCAGAAGTGTTTGTTTCCAAAGAAGACACCCCAGTTCCTGGCTAAAATCTCCCAAAAATCTTAAGAGGGAAAACTCTGATTTGATAGAACCACGCAGGAAATAGTCACACAATCGCTTCCCAGTCTACAGCATTAATCCGGTGAATTAAACCTCTGATTTGTGTAAAACTCAAGTGACCCCAGTGGGAGACGCCATGCTGATACAAGACTAAGCCTGTGGGTTTTAACACAATAAGCGGTAATTTGCAGTTGCTCTGTTATTTGTTTACCTGCTTAGCCTCGGCGATGCATCACTGAACTGATTGGGCAACATTACAGCTAAGCAGCTATTGAAGGAAACACTTAAGCTTTGGGTTTAAAGTGAGTGATTCTGATTGAAATTCTCTAATGTGCTGAAGCCCGTGGTCGTTATGTTGTGAGTAGAAAATGTCAACGGTAGGAATTCATGATGGCATTTACTGAGATTTTGTTTTTCTGAAGTAAAACATGACAAAAATGTTACAACTCTGTTATAAATCTACAGAAAGCGAGGAGACGGGAACTCAAAAACTACTGCAAAAACTGAAAAATGCCTGAAGATTTTAACATAGAATAGTAGTATATGTTGAACAGGCCCAAGAGGTACAGTACATTCTCATATCATGATGCCTGAACTACCATGCTTTTAGAGTAAGCTGGAGGTTGGAGTCATCTGACAAATTGTCTGTGGCTATTTTTTTGTTGTTTTTTTTTAACAGTGGAATTTTACGTGACTTTATCAGAAACAACTCAGGTTCCCACAAATACTTTCTAATGTATTTGATCATCCTGGAACTGAGCATTGGCAGATTATTTTGGATCGCTTGATAGATTCAAATGGCATTTTTCTGATTTCTTCCCAGCCTATCTGGTTTTGGTTTCCACTTTAAAGGGACACTACTATGTAAAATCGACTTTTTTGACATCATTATAAGATCATGTAATAATGTTATTCCTTCATCAACAACATACCTGGAGTGTTGCCTTGATTCCTTCATGCGTGTTTGAGAAACTATTTAATCTCCCATAGCAACCGTTCAGCTGTGCAAAACGCCCGGGTGGGCCTACCTCCGCCTTCTAGTACGAAGTTTCCGAGCTCCCGCCTCACAGAGCAACTTTCCCATGTGACTCCCTCGCTGAGCTCCTTCAGACTAGCCAGCAGCAACTAGCAGACACCCGTGCACCAGCTGAGCTCATTAAACAAGTAACTTGTCAGTGAAATGCTTGTAAGGTTGTGATGACTTCCTGAAGGCGGAGTTTCAGAAAGAGCAGAAGCTTCTTAAAGAGACAAAAGTCAAATTTCTTTTAAGTCGTATCTGATATTTATTTAAAAAAAATTATAATAGCTGAAAGTAACATAGTTACTTGCTTGCACTATAAAATGGCACTATGTTCCTGAAAAATATATGATACTGCCCCTTTAAAGGCTTATTTGAGGAAAACGTTTACTGAATAATATCTGGAATGTTGTATTTTACTCAAATTTTCAAACGGAAATGTTTCATAATCAGTACATCTAACATCTGCTGTCCCCTGATTGACTCCTACTTTTTCACATAATAATTAAACCGACTGATTGAGTTACCCACTGTATGACATTATTCTGAACACACACCCTTTTTATTATTGATATAATTAGACTGAATCAGAAGGATTCATTGTAAATATGTCCCATGTAGACAAAGCAGTTGTCAGGTCTAAATACCTATTAAACAAAACACAGGAAAGACAAGAGAGTTAGATTCTTTGTTTCTCGCGAGGAGAGCAGACAGAGATGTGCTTTCAGTTACAAATCTCCAACCGCTCTGAAAAACACATCTCCCGCTCCTCTATTTTATTGATTTCAGGATCCCTGCCACACGGGGCGCTGCAACTCTATGGGGTGGGGTCAAAGCATTCATCATTATGGTTGCAGCGCTAAATAACATTCACTATCTAGACACATGTTATCTATACTCTAAATCTTTCTTGCTCCAGGCACGGTGTGGAATAAGACACGTTGCATAGCTTCAAAGCAACGGCTTTGTATCACAAAGCAGCACAGAGCAGAGTTTATTGTCAGGCTTGTAAAACTCTGCTGGGAGCAATTAACACCTCTGTCTTGTAGGAAGTCCTGCAGGGCAACAGCTGCTGAGAGTAGCTGTCACCCCTATTTCCCAGGGAAGTCTCAGGATAGAATCAAAGTTATTTAACACACAGAAACATTATCTAAAATGTAACTACAAGGCTACATGATACAACAAATATTTGATAATTACTAATAATACAATTTATCCAACAGCAGTGATACTAGTTTGAGCATCTCTGTTAAAAGTGAAGCAAAAACTAAGCGGATAACCACAGTAACAGTAATGACCCACATCCTGAACTCACAACACAATGATTTGACCCTGATAGAAAAATTGTACAAACCCCATAGGCAACTCAAAAACCCATTTATCTATATGAACAGCTTTGTCTGCCAGGTGCAGCTGCAGACCGTGGCAGTCAGCCGGGTGAGACTAACTTTGGTGTTTGACTCCTATTTGGGGTCCTAAGGTCCTGACTCTGTAGGTAAGGTAACCAGAGCTCCAGGCCTCAGGTTCTCCATGACCCAGTTCTGTCTCTCGGTTGTCTGGAAAGTGTTGGTGGAGAGCAGATTAGCTGGGAAAACTGGAGCTGGAGTGAGGGGAGATGAGGTTTAATTGGACTGCAGGGGGGAGAGTTTTTTTTTTTTTAAATTCAGACATTTGTTCTCTAAAAGCCAAATAAAATGTTATGAGATAACATAAAGAGATAACATTTGAAATGAGAAACTTTTGGGGTGAATGGAACCACATGGTTCAGTGGTAGAGCAGGTATACCATATGCACAGGCTACAGTCCTCAATGCAGTTGAGTTTGATTCCTTTCTTCCTACTAATAAAAAACGTTGCTCACTAAGTCTCTGTGTTCAAAGCCATTTTTCTCTTTTGTGTTAGACTTGAAAATAAAGCTAACACAGTTAAAACTGCTTAAATGTTATCCCAATAATCAGGAACACTACTAATGTTGTTCAGGAATTGCTTAAGGAACACAACAAAGAATTTGTAGGAATTCTTGAAGCCCCAGCTTAATTCCTCTGGATTTGTTTTTAAAGGGGCAGTAACGTATTTTCCAGGCACATAATGGCATTTTATAGCAAAGTCAAGTAGTAGATTCTTTCTATCGAACGTAACTTTACTAAAATTTTGACGGCGCAATTTAACACCTTGGAATTGGGTGTCTGTCTCTTTAAGAAGCTCCTCAAGGCTCCACCTTCAGGAAGTCATCGCAACAAAATTTCTCCATTAAGCCTTTAACAACGTTCTTTGGAGTGCTGCACTGAGCTCATATAAAGAGCTCTGCTGGTGCAGTTCCACCATGTGTTTGCTAATTGCTTCTGGCTAGTCTGAAGGAGAGGAAGGAAGAGGAACAGAGGGAGGTTGCTCTGTAAGGAGGAAGATTGGAAACTGCAGTTCCAGGGAGGAGCTTTGCGGAAAAGACGGCGTTTTTTGGTGAGAGCAGGCGTTTTGCACAGCTGGACGGTTGCCATGGGAGATTAAAGGATTTCTCAAACATGCCTGAATCAAAGCAACACTCCAGATATGTTTTTTTAAATGAGGGAATAGTATTAAAACATGGTGTACGTCTAAAAAAAGTTGACTTTACATAATTAGCCCTTTTAAAAATTCTAAATTTTTCTGCAGTTTTTGAAACTCTGTGTCTATGCTATGTGTCTATGATTCCAGTCAGAAAGTATTAATAAATATCCTGCTCCAGCAGGAGACAACAATGTCAACATTACTTGTTTCAAAATCTGTTAATCAGCCATCAGTTGAAACCATGTGTGCCTGAATCAGTAAATCAAAAACCATGATTGTTTTGGTCTTTCTTATTATTATTTTTTTCTGCCCGACTTTCCAACACAAGCTCAGAAATGTTTTCTCTCTGTGAAGAAACCCGCTAGCATCTTCCGCTGATATGTAAAAAGCAAACGGCCTCCCAAAAATTTGTGACGGAAAAACGCTTCATTTATATGAAGGAAACAACAATAGAAGAGAAAACACTCTGTGGCAAATGAAATGGCTGAGCACAAAAACACAGTCGGGGTGATTCGTGTGGGAGGGAATATTGCCCACACGTTATGTGAGAAAGATGGTTGAAATGACTGAGGCACCATTGTTTTGCTACACTTGGATGCAAAACAACGGCTTTTCTATACATTTAAAATACCCCCGTGAATGTATGCCTCACAATATTCCTGCCCAACAATACCACCATCTTTGAAGTGGTGGAGGAGTGTTTTTTGTATTATTATTATTTCTTTCCTCATTGGACACACACGTTGTCCTTTGTTTGTGAGGAAGAACACGTGCCGCCCTCAGACTTGGAGAGCAGCTGGCAGCGCTATCAAACATTAATGAGAGAGATGGAAAGACGGTGCAGAGCCGGGGCTTCAGAAATGTGAGACGAAGACGGAGAACTGACGGGGATCGACTGTAATTCAGGGAATGCTGACGGATCTCTGGGGTTATTGTTTAACTCTGGGGTTTGCTGAAGTTCCGATCAGTCGAGATCACAAAAACCTCTTTAAATGAACTGAGAAAATAGGGGTTGTCTTTCTGCATGAATGTATGATTATTTTTTAAAAATTAATTAAATTATGAAGCATCTGCAGGTCTTCAGTCTAAATGGAGAGATAGAGAGAAGAAGAGATGTTCCGTGGTGACCTAAATGTTGCCTGAAACGGCAAACCGTGAAAGCCGCCGAAGGTGTGGCTGGAACACGAGACGAAATCTAAGCCCGAACCGTGTTTGTCTGTTCCGTTGCCCTGTTATGAATTATTTTTGATGGTTTGATCAAGGCTCCGGATAACGAGCGCAAATGAACCTGCACTGTCAAGAAAAATCAGGTCTGATTTTCTGTCTGTGAGGACATAATGAGAATTATTGTGGAGATGGGAAATGCATTAAAGGTTGATGAGAAGGTCTCGCAACCGAACTAGAAAGGGTTTGGAAAGTTTGTTCAAACTATTCTTTGCCTCATGTTAAGGTCAATATTTTGGTCAGGACTGAAAGGACCGATCAGTGATTCATTTGAGACCCTAACCCTAGACTGGGTTTCATCCTACGTCAGTGGTCTCAAACTGCATGCCTCGAGGGCCGTTTGAGTCCTGCGATTTTTAGATGTCTGTCTGCTTCCGCACACTTGGCTCCGATATGAACCTCATTAGCAAGGCTCTGTAGAGGGAAACTCTGCCAGTGAGGCCAGTGTCACCATTTAATTCAAGGGTGTAGGACAAGGAACACAAGCTACACAACTCTGGTTCTCGAGGAATGCAGTTAGAGTCCACTGTCCGATAGAGCCGTTGCATTTTATTGTTTACGTCCAGAAATTTTCCTAATGCGCACAACGCTGGAGGGCAAAAAGACTCTTCTTTTACTTGCCATCCGCACTGCAGCGGTAGAACAGTTCACAAAATGAAACCTGGCGCGTATTATTAATTTAGTGCAGTGCGCCACAGCAAAGAGAAAATAACGCAGAAAAAAAACATTGAAGATTGATTCAAAACCACTCGTATTATTTTTGTTCTTGCTCTCTGTGTCGGCTATGCTACACAGACTCAAAGGATTCAACACCAAAAAACACGCAAACATTTCCCACACAAAGAACAAAACATTCAGTTTGTTGCAGATTTATGTTTTCAGGCTTACTTTGCGATTTTTGCAGGGTATTGAGGTCACCTCATGTACAGGTGTGTGTGTTTCTCCAGCGCACAGAGAGGGGCGTCTCAGAAAGCTAGAGAGATTAGCCGCGTCGATGGCCGACACGCTAGTCTGTGTTTGCCACTGACACTCATCCGCTCATTTGTTCTCAGGAAGGAAAGTGCTGACGCAGTTGTGTGCACTGACCAGGTTAAAGCCGTGTCTATTTACAGTCACGCAACTTCTATTTACAGCATTGACTTTATCCGCGCAGTAATAATCTTGATGCTAATAGCGCGGGGCATGTTTTGTTGCGTGCACACATCCACAACTTCCTGTAGCAGGCATCCGTACCGCTAGCTCCGTGTCATGCTTAATAGAGGTTTTCAGAGGTGATGATCATGACAAATGTTCTTACAAATCAGCTGTGACTAGGAGCAGGGCGGAGCGAGGCCGGTGTTTTGACAAAAATAAAGTGCGCTTGTGTGCAGAAGGCCCGCTTTGCATTGTTCCAGATGGTCAAGAAAGGCCTTGTTGAGCACTTTCTGTTCTGGCTGGCAATGAGGCAGAGAGGTAATGTTTCTCTCTCCCTCTCTTTCTCTCCATTTTTCTCTCTCTCTGTGCCTCCATCTGCTCGGGCTCAGAGGAGTCTCCCGCCTGCTGCAGCAGTGGGGCAGTCATTAGCCGACTGGGTCTAGGATGACAGTAATTAAGACATGAGATGGACTCTACTGTGGTCCTCCAGGTTGCTGTGACATCCCACCTCCCTCTCCCTGTGGTGTCAGGGACCCTGCTCATCTCCCACAGCCGTTCTGTTGATGTAGCATGTCGTAAAAATGCAGGCAAATTAATAGTAAAGGATTTACATTCCCCTCCACTGTCAACCAGATTTTCTTTTTACCATCACATTTATGCCAAAGTAACTCTGATGAAGTCAAACTCCATAAATGATGAACTGAAGTTAAATTAGACACCTTGGTCATGTTGGCCAGAATATCTTTTCATATTTCAGAACAGTTAAGATCCTTCAGTGAGCTTGTTTCATAGAAGGAAAAACCTAAAGTTATTAAAGAAGAGTATAGAGTTTAATCAAAGGACTTTGAGAAAACTCCATTTGAAGGGTTTGCTGAGGTCAAGGCTTGCTGACAAAGCCACAAAACAAGGCTTGCAAGCAAGATATTTACAGCTTGACTCTCTGACCTGGAGCAAGACAGAGTGCTGGGTTATTTCTGAACAAACTTAACACTAAAGTAGAGCTTTTGTGCAAAGGCCAAGAACTCTAGCAGTTTCAAAAAGAAAGCACTAAAAATTGGGATTAACTTTTGCAGAACAGCCATAAATAAGAGGCAATCTTTCCTCTTAGACTGGTTTGACCAACCAGTCTAAACAGATTTTTTTATTTTTTTTTTACAATTTTATGGTTGATTTTGTGTTTTAATGCCTCATACACCGAAGACACCTAAAGTAGTGAGGAAGTTGTTGATGTCAGAAGACGGTCAAATTTTTAGACCGTTAGAAAGTGGGTGTGGGTATTTGTGAGAATAAAGACTGGCTCAATCAGTGGCAAACAACCCAAAGTGGACATTTCTAAGAATATGTAAGAGTTAAAAAGGCAGCCATAAGCAACTTTGATGCAAGTCCCGCTGAAAACCTTTTTAGAGAAATGATATAGACCTGATATAAAGAGGGTACAAGCTGTATGCTGCATCTTTGAAACCAACACTATGAGATAAATAGATGTTTTACTTGGTGGCACAGAGTAATGCCTACCTTTTAGATTGCTTTCTCTAGTCGTCTCACTGAAGGCCATATTTTCCTAACGGCCTCTATGGTTAAACGGCATGACAGCAGCAGATTCAGCAACTGATACAAGCCTGGTGGCTGCGTCAGCCTAACACAGTTATCTATTTTAGAGAGACTGCAACACTGAACAGCTTTCAGTTGAAAGACAACAACAAATGGCGTACAAGCTCCGTCAGGTTTTATATTTGTGAAATATTCAAAGTAGATACAGCCAATCAAACAAACTTTTAAAGAGAGAAACACGTATTTGCTTCAGAGCTTACAATGGCATTCTGGAAGATGTGTGGATGATGTCTTGGTTAGGGTGGTATGATATTAAAAATTCTGGCGATAATAATCCTGATAATATTGAAAAATATCACAACAATGACATCACATGCGATATATTCCTATTTTCTTCTTTGACGTAACATTTTTGGGAATAGTGTCCGGTGTGAGTACCTGCTGCCTTGACACTAACCCACTGGCTAAATATAACAGGAAATGCAAGATCATAACACTTGGAATATATCAGTCAACAATTATTGTGTTCTAAACAATACTTTGCTATATGAATGCTGTTTGCACTAATATTTTGCTGACAATACATTGATGTATTATGCAGTCTTATTCATCATGGTTGGATCACCATTTTGGTTTTCACATAAATCCAAAAAGGCGTTGCTGTGAAAGACCATTTCTCAGAGTAATACTTTGAAATCAAATTTCTATCAAGTAATTCCAACTTCCAGATGGTTTCTTTTGGCTATAGGGAGTGTTCATACTCTCCCTCCCCTGATGTATACCTGATGGATATAACCCAGCCCATTCTCACTCCCTACTCGTCATATATTTACGCATGGGACGGTCCATCCTCGTCGCATATTGATGCGCAGGGTACCCCTTTTGCGTCAATATGTGACGCGAGGTGTTTTACCCTATGCCTTACCGTAATTTTTGCCCTAAACCTAACCAAATCGTCGGGTTTTGAAGTGTCGGCAGCGGTTGCGAGAACCCTTCGCTTCAATAATCCACGTAAAACATGTGACCTACCCAAATCGTCAACATGTGACGCTGAAGGACCCTGCCCAAGTCGTCACATATTGACGCAAAGGGGGTACCCTTCACGTCAATATGTGACGCATGGTCAGAAATCGTCCCAACTCGTCAATATATGACGAGTCGGGAGTGAGAATGTGTTGTATAACCACGTCAACGTTCCAGCAATTTTCAAATATGTGTTGAGTGCACCTGGAGTCAACGTCCACATGGAAGCCTATTATTAAACCAATAAAGCCTTGGTACGTGTAAAGCAGGGCCGGACTAGACAGATGGAGCCAACCTGGTCTGGCTGTTTATAGGATCTCACTAAACCATCCGATTTGGTGGTAAACATAGTGGTTGTGAGGACAAGCAGTGTCTAAAACAGACAGGTAGTTTGTGTCTATGTAATTAGAACAGCCTATATCAGCAAAACAAGACATTCTGTCTTTGGAAACTATTTTGTTTATGTTGTAGCATTGCTCATCACACCAGCCAAGTCCCCTAAGGCGTTTACGGAGGATGTTTTGGTAATGCAGGGTTACAGGAATGCATGTAAGGGCTGTCTGGTCCTTGTTTGACCAAAGCAAAAGATCTGCCTGAATTCTCTCCAAAAGGTTTAGTTTGTTCTATATGCAGGTTTCCTTCTTTGATCCTGGAGACAAGAGGGTAATAGACAGGTTATGGACAGGATCTCAAGAAATGGCTGTGGTGAGAGAGGTTTCTTGCTTAAGGACCTTGTGATCTCAGGGTTTGTCCTTATAGATAATCTTCTGTTGGCACAACCTTCAAGACATGACCTTCAGTTTGCACTAAAGAGGTTCCCAGATGAGTGTGAAAAGAACTCAGGATGAGAGTTATCTTCTCTAAATCTGATGCCGTGGTTCTTAAAGGATTGCCAAGGTTCATTCCTGAGCTCGAATTGAAGAGCTCAAGGATCCTAAACTTATTCAGGTACCTGGACTACAAAATAAGGCGAGGAGTGCCAGGTAGATTTGGCCATGTGCATCGATAAGAGTTTGCTGAGATAGTTCCAGCGTCTGATGAGGTTCCCATTGGTGCTCATTCCACTGAGATGAACAAGAACTTGCTGTATATTCCTTCTAGACTGGGAACTCTACTGGGCATATAAATCTTTGATATCAAATAAAAACCACGTATGTCATGTGACAACTTCAAGTCTACAAAAGAACTGAAGATGAAAGCTAATATCAATATCTAGTCAGACCTAATAGTTGCTTTTCTTTAACATCTGCACCATGGTAAATTCAGTGGCATTTGCCTGCAGAAACAAAGTTGAGATTCTCAAGTGTTGCCAGCGCAACCTTAGCGTGTAAGCTCAAAATGTTTATCATGGACAGCTGCTCCGGGTGTGTAAAATGTGTTTGTGAGTGTATGGGCGTCCTGTGGTCAGGACTTCTCTCTTATATTTAACTCCTCAGTTGAAGGACCGCCTGACTTCCCCTGAGATTCCCTTTCCTAATTTTCCCGCATCATATGTGGAAACCCTGTGCAACTCATAGTGCATTGTGTGACGACATCTAATCCAAGTCTGTTTAAGTCTGTGTCTGTTTGTGCACAATCAAGCTCTCTAATGGACTTGTGTAAAAGGCTCAAGGTGTTACTGGGCCGCTGGGCTAATTAGCATGTAAGTGCGTCTAAAAACAATAGAGAAACATAATAGCATATTCAGATGGAATCAGCTAGACATTAACAAAGTCAATATGAATATCATTCACCATGGGGGCAGATGGTCTAAATCAGAAAGAAAATGACTTAATTGGACCATTTCACTGGATAACTGAAACTTAAACTCCAAATGCGATCAGTTGTGTTGTGAGATTTTACAAATGTTGGGTCCGATTATTGTAAAGTTTTTCTTATGAGACAATGACTCCACCCCCGGATACATTTGTAGATCCAAGTCAAGCCGTGTTTAAAAGGGCTACTAGGGATTTAGATGCACATGACTATCTTAAACAGTTGATTTAATTAGTATTGATTATACTTAAATATTTATTATGCCACCCACTGTAGCTTTGAATATACCAGTCCAGGTATGACCAGTCCATAGGATTTTAATGCTTGTCCAATAATAAGGCATTTCTAATGGCTTGTGTGTTTTCATAAATAGAAAAACATGTTTGAGAAATCTTAAATTTTGTTCTAAAGAATCTCTTCTTATGATTATAACTTTTTATGGTTTGATCACTTCTAGTATTTTAAAGTTTCAAGCTAGAGGTTACCAAACGTACTTAAGACTTGTTTAACACTACGAAATAGCCTTTTAGGTTAGCATCAACAGGACGTTCTAGAGCAGATGTAAAGTTTAGGGTCATCATTGTTGAATGGTTAGCAAGTGTTTCTTACTTCAAAATAAAAGTCAGTGGGTCATCTTTATCTATGGGGTTCATTATAATAGTTTACACAAACTTCACCAGATGAAGCAACTTGTAGGGTAATGCTTCTTGAAAGTGATGAGCAGGTTTAGATATAATCTGTGGGCAAAAAATGTAAAAAATAAAAAATAAAATGTATTTCTCAAGAGTACATAAAGATGAGCAATGATTGGTTTATCGTCTAGCTTGAGGAGATGAAATCGTCTGCTGTGAGTTTGGCGCCACCCTTTGAATAGGAGTGTCTCTGCCGGTCTGTTCACGAAAATCTGGGAAGCGCAAGTGTATGAGTACAGATAACTGGGCGGTTTTGTTATGAACTCTGTAAAATACCAACAGAATATAAATAAAAATTTGTTGACCTCTGCCAGAAAACGGAAAATTGGATCTAAAGAATTTGGCTAAATCAGGACAGAAATGGTTCCCAAACCTTGTAGCATGGCTGCTATTGTTCCAAGAGCTTATCCTGATCAAAAAGTCAAGACATAATTCTTTTTCCAACCTTTATATTGTTCAATTCACCTGGTGAGGGTATATTTTCTGTTTACAGATAGAGGCTACTTTTTTTTCTTTCGTGAAGCTCCTGGGTCTATTTGAGGCTTCTGTGTAGGATGGAATTGCAAATGGTCATAATATATTAACCTCTCCCTGTGCAGCATGTCCAGCACACTCTGCACATGTAGGAGTGTGTGAGAGAGAGAGAGGGGAAAAGTCAGAGAGATAGTGATAGTGGGATGATGTATACATCCATGTATCTGTTACATAACTGCTGACTTAATACTTCCACGGAGCTAAAACTCTTCTGATACGGCTCCACGGCTGTCTGTGCCTGGCAACAGGATTACCTTCACACCCACACACACAGTCGCAGACATACATCAGATTCCAGCGTTAAAGCTAGACCCCTCGCCCCCCCGCGCGACCCCCCGAAGGTCAGTCAGAAACTTCATGATTCCAGAGTTGTGACACCGCGGTGAGGGTCGGATCCTGAAACTGCTGCTGGCTGAGAATTACTCTGGCTGACAGCGAGGCCACTCGTATCTTGTGGGGACAGTTGCTGAGGGTCAGATATGGTTGACAGTAATACCCTTCCACACACAGACAAGCTGAACAACACACACATGCTTTCTCATAATGCTCATCGTCTGAGAACAGAATTCACAAGAGCGGGGCAAAACGGCTCACCGATATTTACTCGTTAAATCTGTCATTTAGGAATTATTCACACAAAGACTGATTTTTAAAATCTAACATAATGCCTTAAGCCTTTTTTTTCTTTTACCAAAAGTGATATATTTTTCACTTTTGGTAAAAAAAAAATTAATTAGGCCATTATTTTAGGAAGGTGGCAAAATGAAGAAAAAGTATTAGTTTGAAATGCTAACAATTGTTAGCCAAAAATGAAAAAATAGCAAATCCCACAAATTTTATTGTCATTTCCAACTGTGAGCTCTGGCATCGAAGACGAAATTACACATAGCATTAAATGAGGCCCCAGAAAACTTCTCAGGTTTGTGGAAAGGGAACATTTATGAACTGTTCTTGCTCTATGCAAATGTTTCCAAACAAGCACATTTCTGGCTAATGCCACCACCGGGGCCAGTCTAAATGCTGGAGGTCTTCTCAGATTCAGGCACAGGATAAAATGTAGTGAATTTCTGGACAAAACATGTTGTCCGCTACAACTTTTCCCCACAGGCAGATCCTGTTGTGAATGCTAAGGCTAGTTAGCATAGCGACAGATGACGATGGATAAATGGTTTCCCTCCTACGGCAAGTCGTTTCTCCGCCTTTAGCACTTTTAGCAGCACTGATTGACAGAGCTAATAAGCTCCTCCTGAATCTGATTGGTTGTTTTATCAAATATGTAAAGAAAACACATTCCTCATTAAAAAAAAATGACACGCTGCCGCTTCAAAATAGTCAACTACCCATTGACTGCCGAGTAATTAAAACAACAGAACAACTCTTCAGTGTGCAACTGACAGATGCGTTATATGTTATATGGTGCTGATGCTTCCCCATTTCTAAAGATGCCTTGGGCAACCACCCATTTGCTTCTTATCAACAATAGGAATTTGAACAGCAGGAATGACATGATGATGGAAGTTTTAGCTGAGTTGAAACCGTAACTTTATTGAACGGTGACGAAACCTGACCTCAGCAGCCTGCCGGTGCTTGATAGTATCCGCTTTTATTTTAAAGCGAGTCTGTTTTCTGAGAAAAACAGTTACTAGCGCCTGATGATAAATATAGGGACAAAAATAAAACTGAACCCCTCCCTTTAACACTGCGTTGCTCCCACTCTCTCGCGTACAGTTGTGGCTCCCTAACTGGTGGCTGCTCTAAGTTGCTGATGGTAAAACACGATGCATATTCCTGCTTACTGACTCTCGTGTCTCATTTAGATGATTTATGTTCTCATTTACTGTGTTCCCTCACCTCCTCAACCCCTTTATGGTTATTCTCCCTACGCCGTGCACTTTTCTCTCCCCCTCTATTCTTTCTTTATCTTCCAGTGAGCGCAGTGAAGCTGAGCCCATAATGTCCTCAGCATTCGAGAAGATGAGAGCAAAACAAATCTTTCTTTTCCGCGGCAATAAAGAAGCGTCACCAGAGCGCCAACACCTGTGACGCGCATGCTTCACACTGAGGCTTGCCCTCTTCTGGTCCGATGGGGACAGCTTTCATCCCCCATCTCCCTCATCAGCCTCGTTGCTTTCATCCTTTCATCTCACAAAGAAACAGAGAATGAGCGCTAGCAGAGGGCCCTGGGTTTATGGTAGGAAGAGACAGAAGGAAGAGGACATGTTAAAAGCATCAGGGGAGCTCTAATTCACCTGTTTTGATGCTCATTCATGTGCTAATTTCAGATTTGCAAATGTAGCACTCCTCTGGTGAGGCGAGCAGCCTTTACACAAACGCTGAGTGTAGGCGTGAGTGTTTGAGGGGAAGAGAAAATGTGACTGGTGAATGCACTGAGAATAGGCTCCGAGTTATTTGCTAATCTGTAGGAATCATTGTCACTTTCCCACCATGTGCTCAAACATCCAGACGATCTGCATGTTACTTAGCATGTTGGGTTTCTAGTGTCAGAAAGCGCACAGCATAGTTTAAGGGCAAAAAAATCAAACTGAAATGTGAATTTCAAGTTCACAAGTCAGGAGAACAACATTAATTTAACTTTGTCCACATTCCGCTAACGTCAAAAAATCAGTTTTGTAATCGTTGTGTTTCTGTTAAATGAGGAAACACAATTGAATTCCCATGTGAATAACATGTTGCACCATCACCCTCCTATCACTTCCTGTCGTCTTCTTCGTTGTTTCCACCAGTAGTAACATCCGGTTGTTGGTCATGTGACTCGTGTGATGCAAAAAAAAAAAAAAAAAAAGGTGTTTCTGTTGCAGTTTTGAAAAATACACAAATTCTGATGCAGCTGAAAAACCACCTCAACCTAGAGCCAAAAACTTCTTACGGAAAAACAGGGTAATTTTTCATAATTGGTATGTTTCCATTAAGCAAATTTATTTTGGTAATTCCAATTTGTGCACTTATACTGTATAGCAGTCAATAGAAATTATGCAACTTTGCTTAAAAGAACCTCAACATACAAACAGAAATCAGCTGAGACTGGTACCAGAAGGTTACCAGTTTTGGTCCACTGATTAGGTATGTTTGTCGCAAGTTATGCGCTTACAACTTATGCAATAATAGGAAAAAATCAAAACTCACATTCTTGTAAAACAGTAGTATTTACCATATATATATATATATATATATATATATATATACAGTATATACTGTATATTGTTGATGTACCTAGTTTGGGTTTATTCTAACAGTTTATTTTTCACTCTTTATAATAACTACCAGACCCCGACTGTCTGTTCGGCATGTTGTGCCTATGCAGCTGCCTGTGTAGGATAAGAGCAGCTGAAACACTTGCCTCTAAATGTTATGACGTTCAAAAGAAACCAGTTTTACTGGGAATTTGCTGCCCCTTACTGAACAAATCATGAAGTTGTAAAACTACACCAGCATTCAGTGGGTTGAAGACAGTTTTGTTCTTTTGGTCCAGGCGGTTAAAGCACAAGGGGCCACTTGACTCAATACTCAGGCTTTGGCTCTCTCAAGCATCTTTTCAGTGTGACATCAGAGGAAAATCTGACCTTTGGCAGACCTGATTGAACCCAGTTAAACAGCAGTTGTATAAAATAAAAGTACACTTCAGAAGTCAAAGTAAAAAATTGGCCGCTTCAGCTGACCAACAGATACTCCAAAGCCCTTCAGAGTGTTTCGGTCGGGAAAGTCCATGACATGGCTTTTTTTGTTACATTTCTTTTTAAATAAAACCCCACCTGATTCATTTCATAAGTATATTTTAAATGATAACAAATAATAAACTTCGGTGAAGCCATAAACAGAACATAATGATGCCTCTCCTCAACTGTTAACGACTTCCTCTAAGTGGCTCTGAAAACATTCAATTAAAAAGGTTTTGGAATGGCGTAGTCAAATCTTGACCTTGAGTCCAGTTGAGATGACGCGGCATGACCTTTAAAAGTTCTCCAATGTGGCTGAAGTAACATAATTCTGTTGAGGAGCGGGCCACAATTCCTCCACAGTGAGGTAGATTTATTATCCTCGTTCAGGCTTCCTCCGTGTTCCCTTTGTTATAGATCAAAATATTTGTGCGAACGGTTGAAAAGGAGAAGTTTCATTAATTGTGACAGCGTAAAAGAAAACTGTCACAGACAAAACGCTTGAAGCCTAAAATCGGCCTTTGTTTCATGTCTGCTCTGAATGGAGTCAATTAGGCAACAGCCCTTTGAAGTTCCATTTCTCCCAGTGTGCTTCTCTTCTTCCTTGGAAAGCAGCCTAGTTTATTCTAGCTGACCATATTTAGAAGGATTTGTGCCCTCTGGTCACACATTCATTCTCACCAGGCCTTGTGATGTTTGTCGTTCAGCTTGTCGCTGCAGTGTCCTCCTCAGAGGACACCATCAGGCTTGGTGATGAGCCTCTGGGACGAGTCGCAGCTCCCCTCAGCCTCCAGGGAGCCCAGGGTTGTTTTTGCTTATGAAACTTTGAGCCAGCAGAAATTTATTTTTGGTATTTGGAGGTGGCATTGGGACACAGGCCAAATTTAATCAGTGGAACAGTGTAGAAAGCCACAGAGAAATAGAGAGAGAGAGAGGAAGTGCTGCCACATCCTATGTTATGTAACATTCCTCAAAGAGCAAATGAGAAAAACAAAGTGGTCGTGAACGCACCGCTGCGCCTGTAAAAGAATTGTCATACACGTCTACGTTTGCAGCATTACGACTAAAGCCAGTGTATAAAAGCAACAATTATTTTAATTGTCAAATGCTTCTTTAACCGATCATATTAATGTGTTATTTTTAACAATGGTCGACACACTTCTGCTAATGCACTAATAGCAGAGCTAATTTTTTGTCAAGATTTTTTTCTGGCTTTGAAAATGGTTGGCGCTCTTAGCTTCCCTTATATTAGGTTTTCCAGGTAAAGTCGAACGTGTTGATTTATTTTTTCTGTTTTCTCTCCTCACATTCTCTCTTTTCAAACAAGAAACATAGAGGTACAAAATAAACCACAGGAAGAAGAGAAGAATACCGTGTTATGTAGAGCTTTAGAAATGTTTATGATCAGTGCTTTAGGGTTAGGCTAAAAAGTTAGCTGTGCTAACTAAAAAGCTAGCAAAGTGTTATTAAACTATCACAGTTAGTAAATTAACCACCTTTAAGCTAGTTAGTTTAACTAACTAAGCTAAGTCTATTAGCTTAATTAGCTGCTCAAACGAGCCAAGTTAAAATAGCTTAGTTTAACTCACGCTATGCTAGCGAGTTAAACTAACTAGTTGGAGTGAGGTGTGTCACAGCGAGCCAAAGAGCAAACATTAAACTGCAGCACCTGATTCTGGTCTGCATAAGACACAACATTTAGTCCTTCACCTTGTCTATACACTTTGGAAAGTATTTATTGAATATATCAGAGCTGATGTGCTTCCATGTCTGCAACAGAGGCTATAGCAGTAGAAGAAAACCATGTTTTGCTGCAAATACAGCTCCAACATTTAGAAACTGATTTTTTGTTTGTTTGTTTATTTGCAAAATAGCTCAAGCTTATTCAGATTGCCAGCATACTCTTTCAAATCTTGACATAAATTCTCAGTTAGATTGTTCTTTGGACTTTGACTGGGTCAGTCTAACACATTAATATGCTTTGGTTTAAATCATTCCATTCTCTCTCTCTCTCTCTCTTTCTCACGTGGTCGCACTGGATTTTGCTTTGTGACATCAGAGTAAAAGGGGGTGGATTAAGATGGAAATCATTCATTTAAGATTTTTTAAAAAAGCATAACTATCCTTCCACTTCACATTTACGTTTTGTTGATTGATCACATGAAATCTCAGTAAAATATGTCAAAGTATTTGGTTCTAATGTGACAAAAAGGGAAAAAGTCAACACCTTTGCAAGGCCTTGTGCTTAAATCTCAATAATCTTGTCAAAGACTATGTAGAAATCACACATCGTTGATCAGCTCCCCGTCCAGTCAGACTCCTGCTTCTCATTCTCTCTGTATGCCTCGCTCACCTGATAAATAAAACACAATCTTGAAACTGGAAAAGCACTGATGGAAAACAAGCCAGCAGAGGCTAAACCCCAGAATGTCTGATGTGTTCAGACATCCGCCCCACTCTTCCCCCCACACTCCTCTGCCCCCGTAGCGTCTCACTTGCGGTCACATCTGGCAGGAACTGTGAAGAAATAATAATAAAAAATAAACAAACACTGTAGCTGGAAGTAAGAATCAGATGTAGGAGGTACCAAAGAAACTGAGAAATGTTTTTTTTCAGTTCTGACACGTATTTAAATGCTGAAGAGGTTGACTAGCAGAGTGTGGCGACGGAACATAATTAAACACTTGCTGCTGAAGAAATGATGGTTTTCTATTTTTGTCTTGGCAGCAACGAAAACCTGCAGCACCATGTTGTGACGTAAATGTAGATGGGGTTACAATAAAAGCTGTCGGGAATAATGTTGTGTCTGCAGTGTTTCCGTAAGATGGATGAGCAACAAAAGAAAAAAAAAGGAGCAAAAAACCTGAATTTATCAGTTATTTCAAAGCAAGGAGTTTGGTCCTTCAACGGATTTTAATATGTGACTGCATAATTACAGCTCTGTTTGGAAGTTATCATCTAAGAGATTTTAAGGTTTTATTTTAACCTCTGAGACTTTTTTTTTTTTCTTCCCCGGGATGGAATAATTACACAACCAAAACAAACGAGAGTCTAGTGCTAGCTGGAGAAATGGCTCGTGGTCCAAAGACAAAAGGAAAATCCTACAACCGTTAAAATCTGATGCTACTCCATTTTTGTTTCCATTTTACGAAGAAGGAAGTTGCGCTCATGTCTTCTTCTGAGGTTTTTTGTGTCATGTCCCTCAGTAGTTCAGCGCCACCACAGGCGAAAGGTGTGGACAGGTTTTTCAATTAGTTTGGATCGTTTGACCGAGCAGTATGAAAGCGAACAGCAGCAGCTGAAAATGCGACAAATGTTGCAAATTTGGTCCAGAATCAAACAGAATAAAAACATTTTAGTCTTTAGATGTACGAAACGGAAAAGACTCTCAGCTCCGGAGAAGGCATTGACTGAGTTTTGACTCAGGGTACGTAATAAGACAGTAGCTCTGTTTCCATTACAAATGTGTGAGAAACTTTGTTGATATTCCTCTAATGTCGAAAAAGAAAACAAGTTCGCAATGGCGGTGTTTCCATTAAATAAGTAACGGCATTAAAATCACACGCGAATAAGTTTGTTCATGCGACAAGTCATTATAAACATGCGGCGCCATTATGCTCCTACCACGTCCGGTCATCGTCTTCGTCTCTTAGTAAGTAGTAACATCATGTGATGCGAAGAGTGTGTCCACTAATTTCGATATGGCTGAAAAACCACCTCATCCTTCCTAGGACAAACACCTTTTACCGAAAAACATGAGTTTTATCGCGATTTTTCATTAAGCAAATTTACTTTTGTAATTGCAATTTGCGCAACTATATTGTCACTGGAAAGGCAGCTGGTGAGCTAACATGTATGTAGCTCAACCTCTGGATGCACGGCATTGCAAAGACTAAAACGAAATCTAAAAAAAACGACTTTCAATTGAGTTTATGCACGAAAAAGCTGAAAAAGCTTTCTACCATCAAACTTTATAAGCTGACGGACTAATGAGCCTCATGCCTGAGTTCTCATGCTGTTTGAAAGCTTGGGCTTTTAATTGCAGCAGCGGTATATTGCATTAGAATCCGGCCTGTTGAAATTAGCATGACTGGGTTTAATAAAAATGTTTTTTTTTTGAAAATGTATTTCTTCAAAGTGAGAGGCTAACCCCTGCTATTCATCTCGTGTCTATTTCTGCTTTCTTAGACTTCAAACAGACGATTGACTTTCTTGTGCTGCTGGTTTTATAAATACAGATGAGATAAAAGGAACAGAACTGTATAACTCATTCTGTACAGTTATACTCGGTTGCTTTTGCAAGGGAGCTTTTATCTAGATAGGTTTTTGGTTTGCGTGTTCTAGAGACATTTACGTCTGGTGTAATAAATCTTCAGTGATAGACTGGAGAGTGAGAAAAGAATTCGGGAGCTCAAACAGAAGACACGAAATTGAAACTGTGGCGTTTGAAGATAAAGAGAAGAAACTCGTCTACTTGTGAGAAAACGCAGAGTCATGGTGACTGTACAGAGGAAGTGATGGAGGTAAAACATAAAACAACAAAAAAGTTTGGAGATGTTGACTCCGTTGCAGTTAAGCATAAATAATGAGGGGGAAAGGAAAACAACAAAGAGAACGGCTCTGTTCTACCAGATCTGACATTTTTGGCTATTTTATAAAGATTGCCCTTATTCATATTTATATTTTTGCACCAAAGGAGTCTAACACTTTGCAGCTCTAACATGGACATTGATTTTAGACCTAGGGTTTGAGAAAAAAAAACAAACATTTGATCAGAAGAGCTGAAGGAAACTTTGATTCAGCGATTGGAATTTTGCTGCTGATGCGGATTTTAGCCAATTCTGACATCTCTTTAGGTTCTAATATTAGAAAATATGGAAGATAATTAAAATATATCTTCTTATCTTCTTGCCACTATGTATTAAGAGTAGAAATAAAGACATTTTTGTTGCGTGAGAGACTGTAGAGCAAATGCAATAATGGGTGAATGCAATCGGATCATCAAGGGAAATAGCTGCCATCTTCGTCTGTCCGTCCGCCCGTCCATCCATCCAGGAACCAGTTACCTACCCTGATACCACCCTAGATTAGAAGATAAAAATGTCTCTATTTTAAAATTTTAATAAAAACTAATGGCAGGCTGTGAGCGTTCTGTTTCTGAGCTCAACCCGTCTAATTATCTAATTTTTAGTTACCTCAAACGTTGCCAGTTCAACCCATTAATAGGTGCCAGTTATCATAAAAGCCAACATATAAAAATAAAGCAAAAAGCGGGACAATCCGTATGAAAGCCGTCAAACTTTGACTCGTCAGTTTCAGCTTTCTCTCTAGTTGTATGGACATGCTTTATCTCGGGTTTCCTTCCACTTGCTGTACGTAAAAACAATATAATTTTGTTTTTTTACTGAAGCCAAACCGGAAGGGAATTATCTTTTGCGGTCCACCTAATACGCGAGCGACAGAAGGGCCATAAGCTTTAGAGCTTTGAAAGGGGTTATTTTAGTCATGGTGTACCAAGAGACTTAGACGCAGAGAACACAACAACCCTGAAATGCAAATGGATGATCAAACAACCTGAGTGGGCATTTTACATCATCGGCTGCTTTTACAGCTCAAATGCAGCTTCCATGTGTTCACAGTGGAACCCTTAAGAAGCTGTAAATCCAAAGAAAGAGACGCATGCTGCGCTTTACAGTCATCAAGCAAAATTAATGTCTTGGATCCACACCAGGACAACTTTCTTCTTTGGCTGTGTTTCTGCAACATCTGGTTGCCTCAATCAAGTCTCCCACGGCAAGTGGAAGCTGCTGCAAGCATTTCTATTAGATCACCGCATGTGCAGATTAGAGACGTTCTCTGCGGGCTTGTCCTCGGGTAGCCAGCGGGCCCTCTAATCCACTTCCTGTCGGAGTGTTTAGTGAGATCCAGATGAGCCAGATGTGGCGGGAGCAACTGTTGATCACTTTAATCCTCAGGAATCTTTGCCACGCAACATCAAATTATGCAATTGAAAACGTCCGACAGCAGTGACCGTGTCGCTCTAGCCACACGGTGCTTCGGATCAAGCATTCCCTGTAGGGAGAAGTCAGGGGTATCAATAACTTCCTTTTAGTGCTCTCTATTTTTCACGAGGGACATGAATTAGCAGTTCATAGTCAGGGATTCCAGGTCTGCCTCTGCTGGTATTGATAATTTCTGCTCTGTTTGTCTACCAGCAGATAATTTGAAGCTGTACCTCCACTGCGTAAACTCTACACGCAGAGTTAATGATCTCTTGGAGATCATCAAGATTCTCTCAAATGATTCATTGATTTCAGATATCCCTGATGCAGTCATTCATATTCTAATTAATGTCTGTCTGGTGGCTTAAAGGACTAACTAAAGTCAAGCCCTTAACTTTAACACCAAGTCATGTCAAGTAACTCAGACTGAGGCTGATATTTGAGGATTAACAGTTGGCTTGTGTTGTCGGTATGCTGTACCTCGAGAAATGTCTAAAAAGAATAATTTCCCTCTGTAGTTCTCAGTGAGTCCTGTTGGTGTTACTTATCTTTGATGCACAGTTGAACTTTCTGAATAATCTAAGTGCAAGGTAAAAATAAAGTTATCTATTAAAAGCTGAGTTTGACAGTTTGGTTTTACAGCAACAAAACATTCCCAGATTACTCCTGAAGTCACTCCTCTGTTATCTGGGCGCCTTATTGTGTTGGAAGATAGATTGTCACCTTAGCGTGTTTCCCAGAACACACTGGAGAAGTTTTTCTTCAACAGTGCCTCTATATTTGGCTGCTGTTGTCTCACCCTCCATGCTGACTAGTTGTCCAGCAGAGAAACTTCCTAACAGCGTGATGCTGGCAGCTCCGTGGTTCACAGTAGGTATGGTTGAATACAGCCTGTTTTTCTTCAGACTTGATGCTCAAACTTTAAACCAATACGTTCTTTTTATGTATAATTAAACCAGACAATCTCCATGGTGTTTTTCTGCTTAGATTAAACCGGCCTCATATGTCTAAATTGCCACGCTAGACATAAAGATCTTATTGGCGGAGTGCGTTAGCAATGGCTGATCTTCTGGATGGTTCTTCTATCCTGATAATGAAACACTGGAGCTCTGCCTAAGTGACTATTAGGTTCTGGATCACCTCTCTTAATATGGATCTTCTTCCCTGATCACTTAATTAGATTGACTGCCAGATAGTGGATAGGGACTGTCCTCATGGTTACAAACATCTTCCACAGTGAAGACCACTGTCCTTTTTGGGACAATAGTCTCTGAGATCTAAAAGTCCCCATCTTTTAAGTTGGATTGTACTCAACTGTGAGACCCTCTGTGGACAAGTGTTTTCCATTTGCAATCGTTCAGCCAACCAAACTTACCTGAGGCCCCATCCAATCAAATTACGATGCTCAGTGGAATCTGTGGAATTTGAGTGTTACAGCAAAAGACTGTGAATGTTTAAGTATTATTATTATTTTAATTTGCAAAGACATACAGAAAATGGGCTGTACGGTGGGCGGCCCATTTGTTGGAACTGCTTCTTTGAAGCAAGTTTCTAAAAAAAGATTAGCTGTGAATGGTTTTCAGATTAACTGAACCGCTGAAGTTTAATCTTGAACAAGGATGTCACATCAGACTAAACAAAGATCCAGTCGCAAATTCTAAAACTAGCTGTATTCGCCAATTCTTGCAGTCAGTGACCATGCTAACTGCTATAAACAATGCAAGCAATCAATGTTAAATGTTTTTATGAATTGTAGCAATGTGTTCACTACAGCAGACTGTAATTGGACGCTGATATGATGGGATATAAACCATAGAAAAGTGAAAATTGCTAGATTTTGTAAATGATCGGTAGCCATTTTGGATATGGAGGCAATGGTTGGTGACAACAACTAGCTATAGCATCAAGCTTTCCAGCTTTATGAAACCGTCTTTGTTCCTGTTATTCCACAGCTTTAAGATGGTCGTCATTATGGTTGGAAAGATTTAATTTTAACCTGAGCCCGTATCAATCCCTTCTCACTCACCAAACTGTAATCAAAGTGACCCAAAGCCAGCCAAATTGTTGTTTTCTCCTGGAGTTCATTGAGTGAACAGCCTCGGAGAACAATGTTCCAGTTATTCACAGCAGGATGGAACAACATATTAGGTTCCAGGCTCAGGTTATCACGGTGACAAGCGCTCCCATGTGTTTATCAGTCAGTCACGTTTTCAGGGTCACCCCCTCTGTCAGCGATCGGTCGGACCACTTCCTACTGACGACCAGAGCAAAGGCAGAAATGCTGATAGGTGAGCTCCCCTCTCATAGAGCTGAAGCCTGACATTTAGACGAGCTAAGCTGCTTTGCTCTTTCACTCTAGGCCTGATATTGGCATGTTTGGCTTCCAGGCTGAAGTAGGACTGTACCTGCCCGAGGTCAGGGGAACCTCTTTGTGCTACATTAAAGGAATGCTTTAATGTGCGCAAAACTTTCTTGATATTTCGCTAATTTGGAAAAAACACAAATTTGCAACTGTGGTGTTTCCACTAAATAAGTAACGCAATTAAAATTGCACAAGAATAAGTTTGTTCACGCAATAAGTCATAAAAAAAACAGGCCATGCCATCGTTCTCCGACCACTTCCTGTCGTCTTCTTTGTCTTTTCTGCCAGTAGTAACCTCCGGTGGTTGATCCCATGACTTGTGTGATGCACTCATTTTGATACAGCCAAAAAACCTACCTCATCCTAGCGCAGAGACTTATGAAAAAATTGGAGTTTTTTCCAAACTGGCATGTTTCCAATTTGCACAATTTTATGCTCAATGGAAGTGCAGCGAGCGAAATATGCAAAATATGTGCAAACAGCAAAAGGAACTGATGAACATGGGTAGAACTTTTGACTCGAGAATGATTCAGAATTACCAGGATTTGCACTTTTTTGTGTCGGTCTGTCTCATATAATTCCAATAAAATATGTTGAAGTTTGTATTGGGAGCAGGAGAAAATGAGGAAAAGTTCAAGAGACATCAGAGCAAAAACAGCAGGGAATCGTTCGGCACCTGCCTTGAAGCTACTATGGCTGTTTGCAAATTAACGCGGGAACATTTATAGACACGTCATGCTTGTTAAAAATGGTTTGGTAGGTGTGAATGATGGAGGAACCAAAAATAGACTGTTAAATATGGTCTTGCTCATAAAAATGCCATTGTTGAAGAAAGGGGCTGTAATTGCCACTCCAAGATTTTGCTCATATATACAGATAACTGTCTAGAAGCTCCTGTCTGATTAGATTCCTTTATGGGATTTTAAGGCATCCATTCATCCAAAGAGTTTAAAATAAAGTGATGCATTACTAATAGCCAGATGATATCCCTTTTTTGTCAAGACAGCATTTTCTCCGGTTAAATGTGCCAGGAGAAAGACTTTGACGGTTGACTTTAACTTTGACTTGTATTCACACCAGATAGACTCGCTTCAACATTGCCCTGTGTCAAACGAAGTGAACACTTTGATGAAACCTGTTTACCCCCTCGCCTGTGGTGGCGCTGTACCAAGAACTACTGAAGAAAACGACAACAAAAACCTTTATAGAAGACATGAACTCAACTTCTTTCTTCACGAAATGTAAGCAAAAGTGAACTTTCGTCAGATATTAGCGGTTGTAGGATTTCTCTTTTGTCTATGGCACAAAACCACGAGCTATTTCTCTCTAGAGTCTCGCATTTGTTTTGGTTGTATTTACCCAGAATGCCATGTGTTGTAGTTTTCATCCGGTCTTTGGAGCGGTCTCCAGCCTGCACCAGAGTTCACTTCAACCGAAGCGAGACGTAGGTTTTTAGGTGGGCCAGAGTTCACTTTTTTTGGTTTGCATCAGAGTTTGATTGCAAGTTCATTCCTCCCCAAGCAAACCGGACTTTCTACGCAAACAAACTAGAGTTTGATTAAAGCGAACTAAACATGTCTGGTGTGAATGCACCCTAACGGGTCTCTTTGTGGCTTTCCTTCATCAATGTTTCTTTTTTTTCTATTCCAAAAAGACCAGATCTAGAGCTAGTGATCATGGATCATTGTAGGTCAAACATTCAAACATGGGACGAAAGTCGGAGCAAAATGCTACCACTGTGCTTCACAGGCATCTGGAAATCATATTTTTCTTTTAAACGAAAGCCAACACTTGAGTCGATATCATCTCTGATATGCACGCCACGTTTCGGCATCCGAGATGAACGAGATCTCTGAGGTGTCCAGCTAATCAATGGGCATATGGCTCCTCAGCATCCCTTCAGATACATTAAGATTCCCTGCCTCATCTTCGATTAGTATTCAACGCGTCGTCAAAACGGACTGCTGCACCTCACCGCCTCTCAATGCGTGTCATTTCTCAGAGCGGCCACTGGCAGAGGAGCGTCCCTTTGCCTCTGATTAAACTCCCCACACAAGCAAGGTCTTCATCCTGCCAAGAACGTGTGCAGACTTTGGTGTATGTGTGTGTGTGTCGTTATTTGGGATGGGGGTGAAATAGAAAGTCTGTGAGTGAGGCAGAGCGGTAGGGGAGGGGAGGCGCTGCAGCTCTGTACATCACGTGCACGCTGGCCCACGTTAACATCAAGAAAGGCAGAGGGAGGAGGAGGGACACAACAGAGACCTGGTAATCTATCAGCATAAGGGAGTGAAAGTGCAGGTGACCCGTGACGCCGCAAAGCTAACCACGGCGAACCGGCGCTCCTCTATTTGCTGATCAAGAGGGATTAGCTTGCTCTGTCGCAGTCACTTCATTCCAACGGGGCTTGATCTCCACAGAAGGCTAATTCCGGTCGAGTGTGTGGGAACAGAACCAGCCTGTGATGGTTTCCTAAAATGAATGGAAGCTGGAAAAGAGGGGAACACTTTAAAGGAAAAAAATCTAAAGTTCCGAGTTATTCTCCGTCTGACCTTGAATGAACCTCGCAAAAAACACACGCACTCCCGCGCATACACACACACACGGTACCATTAAGAACTGCTCCTGTATTGTGCTGGGGCTGCAGTGAGGGCTATTAAACCCCCAGCTTCTGTCTTTCAATAATGCATGATTAATTAGGCAACTCTGAAATAGAGCGAAACTGAGCAGGATGGAAACTAGAGAGGAGCTCAGTGGGTTACTCACTGTCTCTCTCTCTCTCTCCTTCTCTCTCTCTGTATCAAAACCACACACACACACAGACGCATGCAAACACTCTGCTGCTGTCTGTCCTACAATAGTATACTTAAATGTTCAAACAGTGGGGATTATTTTATTGCTCTATAAGAGAGGATTACTGTGAAGCCAGGGGAACTTAATCTGAATGTAATAAACGACCCATTTCTAGTTAATATCAAGGATTCATTATCCAAAAAGATCTGGAATGCAGCAAAGGTCACCGCGCCAAAACTCGAAGCAAGCTGGTGAGGATTTGGAAGCTAAGGGACTTGGGTGCCTCAGAGGATCATGGAAACCATAACAGACCATCACCGGCCTCTTGCTAGCACCACTTTCAACCACCTTTTGCATTCAGAGCTGCAGTAATGCTTCAGATCTCTTAACTGCACAACCAGTCTCCTGTTAGACTACTTCCCAAAGTTTCTGTTTACTAGGCAAGCAGTGAGATTTACAACAATAAACTTTATAGGCACCTCTACTTGTTTATATGTCATTAAGTCATTGATATTTCACTGACCAATACTGCTTAAGAAAGATGTCGCAATGGCTTTATGTTCTATAAACGGAAGAAAATGAGCAGGTATCGGCATGTGTAACACATACTGACTGGTGTGAGTCGGCACATTTTCCCAACTTTGGATATTGTTGTTGTAAGTTATGACTTCATCAACTACATTTTGCATTAAAGGGGCAGTGTTATGTAAAATGAGCTTTACATCATGTTATGACATTTCCTGATCAAAAACATACCTGGAGACCTGCTTTGATTCTTTTATGAATGTTTGAGAAATCCTTGGATCACCCGTGGCAACCATTCAGCTGTGAAAAACGGCTGGGTGGACCTAGCCCCGCCTCCTCCTCGGAGCTGTAGTTTCCAAGCTTCTGAGCTTCCACCTCACAGACCCTCATTCCCTTCGACTCTCCCACTCAACTCCTTCAGACTAGCCAGCAGCAATTAGCAAACACCTGGTTGAAAACTGCATTTTCTGAGCTCATTATAGGAGCTACTTCTCAGTGAAACTCTACTAAAAACGTTGTTAAATAATTAATAGAGGAGCCATGTTGTGATGACTTCCTGAAGGCAGAGTTTCAGAAAGAGCAGGAGATTCTTAAAGAGACAGAGGCCCAATTTCAATGAATAAGTTGCTAAGTCAAATTTCTCTAAAGTCATGTTTCATATATGGAGCATTTTTATAACAACTGAATATAACATAGTTTCTTGGTTGTGCTATAAAATGGCACCATGTGGCCAGAAAAAACATAATACTGGCCCTTCATTCAGTCATTGTGTTGTAGGTTTGCTGCTGTGTTTGGGATCGCTGTCCCGTTTATTGACCCAGTTTGTTCCTAGCATCTTCTGTTAGATCTGAAAACAAACCTAAATTATTACCTCAATATGTGGATGATATGAATTACTACATTTCATTTTAGGCCTGTAAGGTAAATAGAGTATTTTTGAACTTAATTGAAATGAATTTCTATTCTAAAAGAGTCACAGTTGCTTTAGACTTGGTTTTGTAAACTCTAATTACGGGGAAAAACATCCCCTATTCCTTGTAACACCTCCAAACAAACAACACTTATTTTGTCTTTTTTCTGCCTGGACGATCAGGAACTCTGAGAATTACCTGCTAGCTCAGGCTTGACGAGCTCCTGGGATTTCTCTCTTCTTTTTTTTTTTTTGTAATTTCTTGGAGTATTGTTCAGTTTGACCCGTGGGTTTGTCAAACTGAACTTTTGCTTTTGTTCAAGGGTTGATAAAACCACAAACTTCAATGTATTTTACTATGATTTTATTTGACCAGAAGCACAAATTTTTTAAGGAGAGGGAGAAGATTTTTATAATAAAAAATCTAACATGTGGGACGTGTATGGAACTAAATTGGGGCCATAAAGTTTTTTTCAAAAGAAAAAAAATTGAAAGTAATTAAAAAAAATAATAAATTCAAACTGAAAAAACCTTTGAATCTGAAAAGTAGTTTTGAAAAAAGAAATTCAGTTTCAAAATAATTTTTTAGTTTGAAAATAATTTTTATTTAGAACAAACTCTATGACCCCAAATTAGCTATTTAGACTGACATCCATTTGGTCCTCAGTCAAAATGTTTGGGGAGAGGCCATCTGTGAGCATGAGTTTTAAAGTTTTGCCACAGGTTCTCTTTTGGATTTAGGCTTGGACTTGGACTGGGCCATTCCAACACATGAATCGTCTGCAATCTAAACCATTTCACTGTAGCGCTGAGTGCAAATTTAAGTATGTTTTCCTGCTAAATATGAACTTGTCCCCCGTCTTAATGAGAGCAAAGCACCTTACATGCTTTATGACAGTCACACATGACTTCTTATGGATTCCAATGACATTTTTTTTTGCCACTTTTTGCACAAAATCCAAATAAAAAACATTGATGTTTGTGTCTGTCATGTGAGAAAATGTGAAAAAGTTCAATAAGTTTGAATAGTTTTGGAAGAGAGTGAAGGTTATAGAGTGAAGGTTATGTCATAACATGATGTAATAGCTGTTGTGTCAGACTTATTTTCCTCCCAACTTGCTGTCAGGTCTTCCCTGGGCTGCAGACGGCTAACATGGATTTAAACCGTGAATAGGGAGCACTCAGCAGCGCTTCTGCCTCATTCCCACAGAGACTGGGGAACTGGAGTGGAGTTTCATCCACTGGTCTGGCCCCGGTGAAACTCAAACCTCACGTATCCTCTGATTCCCACTTGAAATATATTATTGATTCCCCTTTTGCAACCCCTCCACATTTTATCAATGCTGTGAGGTGAAAGCGGATAACAGGAAAGCTCACGTCAGCACAGAGTAGAACAGTACCGCATTGAGGCGTCTCGGCTCCCCCTCTGCTTTAGAGGGCAGCGTCTCTACTGAAATCCTTTACAGCTCCAGTGGCTGCACACAATTATGATCCTATGTTCGGCCATGTTCCTGTGCCAGGAATGAGTGTGTGGCTGGGCAAACACAAGATGGGATTGTGAATTAGCATTTGATGATAACAGCTGCTGTAGAAAGCGGAGCTCTTCTTGCATATGCTGCCCACTGTCCTGATGAAAAGTCTGCGGGCTGAATGATAACACTGGCTGCAGCATAAAAACTTAAGAACATCTCTACTGTTTAGGCTCCTCTGAGGGAGAAACAGCTCTCAGCTTGTGATTGCCTTCAGGCAGCAACATGGAAAAACTGAATGTTTAAAATTTTAACCACGAGCTCTACTTTATGAAATTATGTTTAAAGCTTTTGTGATTAAAATGAGACATTTAAATACAGCAAATCAAACGACACATAACCCTTTCCCCCCACTTTTTTCCCATTATATCCAGGGTGTCTGCTTATTCTTAAAAAGTCTAAAATTCATGTTTCTCAAATTAAGAAATGGAAATATCTTAAATTCTTTTGGAAATTAAGTTAGACTTAAATATGTTAATTACAGGATTGATCTTGAATATGTAGTTTTTTGTAGATGTAAAGACAGCCTTACTAACTAGTCAGCAAGGCTAGTTATGCTCCTGGTAAGTAGCTGCTAATACATGATAGACACCAAAATGTTGGCAGGAACATTACCATAACTAGCTGCTAATACAACTTTGCTGTCTAGCTAGCAAGCAGCATGCTAGGACAAACACCAAAAAGCTAGCTGGCTAGGCACTTAAAGCTAGCTAGACACCAAAGGTAGCTAACCTCTAGGTGTCGAAGGTTAGGTGCAAATTTATCACCAGTTGGCTAGCCGACGTTCGCTTTGTGCACAGGCTCACTTTTGTTGCTAAACCGTACAAAGCTAGGTGCATTCTGTGTAAAAAAATCTTTTAAGCTTGGCACAACAAAAGGTGAGGCTGCAGAGGGCCTTTAGCAGTGTGAAAAGGATAAAGCTGGTGTCAAGAGCCTCAAACAGATCCAAGAAGTTTCTTTCTTTCTTTCTTTCTTTCTTTCTTTCTTTCTTTCTTTCTTTCTTTCTTTCTTTCTTTCTTTCTTTCTTTCTTTCTTTCTTTCTTTCTTTCTTTCTTTCTTTTTGCTATTCTTGATTGTAATACAGTAAGATCCCCCAAACATCCACTGTATTTATAGTTTTTTTTAATCTTACATTTAATTTAAGGTGGCATTCAACAGGTCTTAAGAGGTCTTAAATTTGGCTTGCTGAAACTTGCGTGCCAGACTAAACCAGAATAAACTAATAAATGGTTGAAGAAAATTAGCAGAGCTAGCATCCACATGGAAATAAATTAGACAAAGTAATTTTGGAGCAGACATTACATTTTTTAACCCTCAATAATAAATAGATCGGTACTGACTAAATGTTTTGTTTCGAACAAAAGCTTGGATGGATCACCATTCCATCACAGGACAACTCAGAGACAAACAACTATGCAGACTTATACCTTTGGGCAACTGAGAGAGATAAATTGACCAAAATAGACGTGTTTTTCAGAGCAGCCGGAGAGAGCCCATGCCTGTTTGGGCAGAACATGAAAACTGTATACAAAAAAAAAAAGAAAACAACAAAGGCCGGGTTTAGAACCCATCACTTTCTTGCCATGAAACAAAAGCTAACAACTGCAGGACTGTGTATAGCCTCAAAATCCTATGAGTTAATGGCCTCTTTTTGTAATGAAAGTCTCCCCTCTGCTCTCTCAGAGTTGCTCTTTCTCTGGAGTCACAGAGTTGCTTTGATGACTCATTGCTGTTTGAGATGGCTGGAAGCTGCCTGAATAATATCTTTCCCTATTTCGCATTACAAAACAGCAGTTTGCCTCATCCAGGTGCGCAGATGCAGGTCTGGATTAATGATGAGCTGCAGATTGCTCAGCATGATCAGTCCTCTCCCAAGCTGCATTCATGTGCTTCTAGTAATTATTTCTTCCTGAGAGAGAACAGGCAACTCGAGATGGAGACGTTTGTTCGGAGAAAAGAGTTTTGACTTCTAAGGGGGAAAAAAAACTCATTTCCACTACAGAACGCAATCAGTTAATTTGCAATATATTTTTAGTCTTTGCAAATCCATCAAAGGAAGTGAGTAATTTAGCGAACTGCATCTAAGAACACGCACACACACAAACAAAAAAATCCCACTGTAGAGACAATAAAACAAAGACAGAGGTTTGGTGCAAGAAAACTAGAGAGAAAAAACTAAAGGAACAAATGCCAAATGCTGGATTTAAAAGACTCTCAAAAGCAACAATAGCTCTATTCAGCTGGTAACGTCACTTAGAGATTTAAAATCTTTACTGTATTTTTTGTAATTATAATTTATAATAAGTGATGAGTACCAAAAATGAAAGTTACAGACCAACTGTGAGGTCATTCCGGCTGGGCATTGCTTTGGTGTGGATTGCTTTAAACAGTATGTGCGAGATTGGTGATCTTGATGGCGCTTACTTTCTAAATCAAGATAAAAAGTAAATTAAATACATGTCTGCTAGGTGACAATATTATTGTTTAGCTGAACAACTATTAGCAGTCCTATTCTCCCACTTCTCAACAACGTTCTCCCTGACTTGTCTGCTGTGTTCCTTGATGCTTTTTCATGATTGTTCTCTGAGGAAATTTCAAACACCCGAGGTCTTCACCAAACGGCTCCAGATTAAATCAAACACTGATGGACTGAATTTGCTAATTGTAGCAGTCGGCTACGCTTAAACTGAATCGCACAAATGTACGTCATTTCTTAGCGTTTTAAATAAACTTTCCTCAAAAGCGTTTGTGGCTTCTCGAGATACAAAAACCGGATAGTGGAAAAGTTGCCTGTCAGACCTTGCTGTCCGACAGACTAGGGCTGCAGCCAATGGTCATTTTAGTAATCAGTTATTCTATTGATCTGACAATTAATCAGTCAATCGAATAAAAAAAATTGCCACATTCTGTCGACTTTTGTACAATATTAGAAATGCATTAAAATTATGAATAAACAAACTATTCAACTTTTTAAAATAAGAAAAATGAACCTTCTATTGCCTAAAATGCAATAATGTAGCAATTTAGTCAATTTGATCCAGGCACCTCCTGGGGAATTTTGAGTCGAATCTTTAGCCTTTATTTAGGTATATAGGAGTCAATGGGGTTCTAATGCAGATGTGTGTTTTATATCTTAGTGTTTTAAGATATAAAAACACTATATATCTTATATATCTTTTTTCCCTTTTCTTTGAAAGGGAAAACAATTCTTATTTCCCTTTCAGCTCACAACTATGCACTACTTTGTGTTGGTGTACCGCAGCTTTTTGGCCGTAACATGACCAAATAAGGTCAAGGGTTTTGAATGCTTCTGCATGGTACATGGCCTCGGACTGAACTGTATGCTGCACACTCGTCATATTGAGACTGACGTGTTGACCTATTTGCTATTGAGGATTTTGAAATATCTGACTGCTGCAAAATTACTTCTCCATATAGATGCTAGGTCTGCTGGTTTTTCTCCAAATCTTTATGAATCCACTTAAAACCAAGGGTCAGAGTTCAGACTCGAGTCAGATAATTGCAAACCAGCAATAAACAAACAGTTGTCCCTGAAGTGGGGGGGGAAGGAAAGGGAAAGGCCAGTGAAGTTAAATAAATAAGACAAAAAAACTAGTTCAGTGATTGTGTTTCCCAGGGTACGAGCACAGAGGCCGTCCAGGCTTTCAAACATGAGAATAGCTACTTTGTGAAGTTGTTTGTCTTTGATCCAATGATGTTTGCTTATGTTTACAGACTCACTGCAGAGCGAACCTCCTCCAAACTAATCAAAATGTGAAAATAAGTCATTGATCCAAACTGGAGAGCATGCGTACAGACAGGAATATTCCAATCCATTGACATGTTGACCTCGCAGACACACAGGACTGTGTCCGGGATCAGTCATGTGAATTGCACACACACGCACACACACCCCTTGCTGTGAGCCAGTGAGGGTGAAATGCTTTGACGCACTGTGCTGTGAAAGCGGGTTTGCCCAAGCTGTTTGCACTGGCCGTGCTCCAACCTACGGCTGCTCATGCTGAGGCCGAGGGCAGGCCGGAGGAAAAATACGCAACATTTGACGGGAAACAAAGGACAGATAAGGTGGATAAACGTAAATGTAGAATAAAGAATACATACCTAAGTACAAAACTTTTTCACAGAGCGAAGAGATGGAAACGACAAAGATCAGGGGTAGGGGGAGGAAGCAGAAAGATGTTTTGATTTGTCAATTAGCATGAATTTATTTGATTAATAGTTTTTCATACCTGGATGAAATCACCCACCACTTCTCTGTTACGTTCTTCCTAATCCCTCAATTCTCCTCCAGGCCTGATCCCTGCTCAGGGCCACCTCCACCCACACTGTGGGTCATAACAGACTGTAAAGTAACCCCTGACAGGATTCAGTTCAGAGAGATGGGTAGACTCACTGAGGCTTCCCTTTTTTACTCTGTAACAACTCCGTTAACTTTGAGGAAATATTCCTGTGTTTTTAGATTGGAGTGTTGGTAGATCCACCAAGATTCTGATAGCCACACCACATTGGCTTTGTAGCCAATAACAAACTCCTGTTAGTTTGCCTAGAAAGTCCAGTTTGTTTGCAGAGGTGTGAACATGCAATTGAACTCTGACCTACCAAAAATGCAAACTCTGGTCCTCCTAAAAAACTAGATCTCTGTTTGGTTGAAGTGAACTCTGGTGCAGTTCAAACGCATATGTGAACCAAGCAGACCGGAGATCGCTCCACAAGCAGGAAGCGGACTACAGCGCAGGGGATTCCGGGTAGATACAACCAAAACAAATGTGTGAGTTAAGCTCTAGCTGAAGAACCATTTGTGATCTTTTATCATCAGCAAAAGGGAAATCCTACAACTGCTAAGCTCTGATGCCTCTCCATTTTTGTTCCAAGAAGAAGGATGTTGTATTCATGTCTTCCTCAGACGTTTTCTTGGTAGTTCTTGGTGCAGCTCCACAACAAGTGAGAGGTGTGAACAGTTGGGGTCATAACCAACAGGAGTTGGTTATGAATATAACCCAATCCGGATTGGTTCTAATTGTGTATTTGGGGATGTTTTTGGAACATCGCCTTGAGGTCTAAATAACATTTTTAAAAAAAAGAACAGCATGTACAGTACATCATTATTACTAACAAGCAAACCAGAGCATCAATTTAGAGATACATTGCCCAATGTGCAGTCAGAATAGAATCAGTCCTATTATTAGAGAGGTATAACAGGGCTGGGACAGTATGTCCTAAATAACAGTAACATTATTTTTTTCCCTTCTCATCTGGACGATAGCAGGCAGAGCCTCAAAGGAAATCCTTTATCATCCGGTGATGCTGCAGGTAGGCGCTGCCGTATCCATCCCTCATTTAAGGTGACCAAATAAAAATGAACTGACCGCGTTGACTGTTCACCTTAACGCGTTCTGATTACTGGGCTAAATTGCACTGAGTAGCAATTCCCAGCCAAAGAGCAATGTCACAATTACTTTCCTTCCTCTCTCTCTCTCTCTCTCTCGCTCTCCGTCTCCCCCAGAGATTGGAGCATGGAGCTGCTGATGCAGTCGCGCGGGGTACAACGGTCCCTGAAACACTTGTTTTTCCAACTCCAAGGATCTTTTTTGTATTCTCAAGCTCTTTGTTTTCCTTCTCCTCAACTCTCTCCCCCCACCCCATCACCTATCAGCCTATCACCTTTCTGCATTTCTATCAAAGGACATCTATCAGCGAAATATTGCTCCAGCTTCTCTGGTTACTCCAACTGCACTATGTCAGCTCTCTGAAACAGAAAGGACTCTGACTTCCGGCCGGCACCGTGCTGCTGCGAGCGTTTCGGCCCTCAGACAACAGACCGGAGCGACGTCTCATATTTATGTCTCATTAAAAACACCGACCGCTTTACTTGACCAATAAATATTCATTCTATACAAGCAGAGAGTGCCTCCTGAATTCCCTATCATTAGCAAGAGCTATAAGGAAACGACTAAAGGAGCAGCTCTCTATTTTGGCTTTGTGTCACATGTATATTACACTTCCTGCTCTACTTTAAAAAGGAGCAACAGCTTAAAACAAAAAAAAAAGCCCCATTGCCATTTAAGAAATGAGCTCTGACATTTGTCAGAAAAATAGCACTTGAGTGCTACTCAAACTGTGTGAAGAACATGGGCTAATGTGAAAGAATCGTTGCCATGACTACACTGACATCGTTCCGGGCTTCTCAATAGCGGCTACTCTTTTATGCAAACTCCAGCTCTATGCATACACTAAAGTAGGGAGGAGCGGGGGGGCAAAGAAACGACAACAAAATGTTTTGAGTGTCCACATGCAAAGGTTTCCGCTAATATCTTTTCACGATGATGCGTGATGTTCACATAATCTGACATCATCTGCTGCAGCGGCTGCCAAGAGAGGAAAATAAATAAATAAATTAAAAAAACAGAATTCGCCCCCACAAAGGAGAGGAGAGGAGAAGAAATCTGTTTTAAGGATTGTACAGCGGGTGCGGGGGAAGAAGGTTGCCGTCCAACTGGAAGATGAGAAGACTGGGAGTGAGGGGAGTGGGGGGTAAAATACTTATCCCAGTGACGGGGACAGCCTGCCAACTGTAGCACAACCCATTCAGTATTCATAGATATGTGATACATTCCTACAGCGGTGGATGGCTCTCGCTCTAAAACCCCAGTGCTATCCACAAGCACTGGCTGTTCATTTTAGAGTGTAATTGAATTTTTCACAAACAAAAACAAAAATCAGTCAACCTGGCTGCGAGGGCGCAGCTTCAGCTTCGCCGTGTAGAGCGACGTGTGAACCGGGGACAGGAAAAACAAAAACAACTACTGAGTGATCTTGTCTCCGTGCCACGGCGGTGCTATTAGGCTTAACGCGACCCGGCTCTGTTCTGCTGTCTGATTCATGACACAGCAGCCGGCGTACTAAACATAATCCTCTGACATGAAACCAGATAGCTGGGCAGAATGGTATTTTTAAATAGGAGGAGCACAGCTGATCTCCTATTGTGTAACCTTCCTGCTTCTCCAGATGGTTTGGTGCAAAACCTTTCCAGGGGTCAGAGCGCCAGGCTCAGACACGAAGCCGCTGGGAGAAGCATCGTGGCGTGACTTTGTGCAGTGTTTCATATGAAAACACCACTCAGTCCCCCTTCTGGAAATGTAAACTCACATGCAGGGGTCACAGTGAAATTCTGGTGAAAAAGTATTCAACGCCATTAGACCTTTAGACAAAACGACAACCACAAACCTCCTTGTAGTTTTAGGCTGTTAAAGGGAAAGTTCCATGTGTTTTCCAGGCACATAGTGCTATTTTATAGCACAATCAAGTAACTATGTTACCTTCAGTTGTTAAATAATGCAGTATACATGAAATATGACTCAAAACAAATGTTGCTCTGTAAATTAACGCCTTGAAATTGGGCCTTTGTTTCTTTAAGAAAGTTTATAAAACTCCGCCTTCAGGAAGTCATCTATTAATCCTTTAGCAATGATTTTACCAGTGTTGCACTGAGAAGTAGCTCCTATAATGAGCCCAGGAGAGGCTCAGTTCCACCATGTGTTTGCTAATTGCTGCTGGCCAGTCTGAAGGAGCTGAGTGAGGGAAACTCTGAAGCTTTTTGAATACGTTTTCAAGGCATTTCTGTTAATTCAGGTTTTACCACTGCTTGTGTCAGTGACCTTCCTGACACCGGTGAGAAAAAAAAAAGAAAACTTCACTTGGCCTTCCCTTCTGCCTGCTGCAGCATTTTTAACCAACTCAAAAGGAAGCAGAAGCATCAGAGACAAACAGACAGAATGTACCACAGCTCATTTTCCAAACCTTAGTACAGCCTTCTTGTATAAACATTGGAGCTGTCAATAAATCATTATCAGCATGCCTTTTTTATAACAATTGTCTGTAAGTCTGTTTTCTCTTTAAATTTGAAGGAAGAAGATCATCCAGACAGCTGCCTAATCATGTTGCCATCACTACAAAGCAATTCTAGACGCTATTTCATGCCTGCCTTTAAATAACTGGGCTGTAGATTTTCTATTCTACCCACAATGCCGTTTGTTTCTGTGGTACTGAAATACAGTTTCTGCACAAGCAACCTGTTGCAATAACCGGCCAGGGGGGAACTGTTTGCAGAGAGGATTGACACTGCAAATTAACTGCAGCTAAGTTTGCTTTTAAATCTATTTTTTCTGCTTTAACAATTTGAAAAAAAAATTTTTTTTTTAGTAAAATCCATTCAATATATGTTTATTTACACCTTTGCTTACTCTATGAAGCTCTAGAAGCTACAAAGCCAAGTAGCTACATGGTTATGTAGCATAGTAGCTACTAAGCTAGGTAGCAGTATGCTACCTAGCTTAGTAGCTAGGTGGCCAGTAGTGGCCAGTAGAAGCTACTGGCCACTGTCAAGCTATATTGACCTTCTAAAGTGAAGTTTTATGATTACTTACAGATACTTACAGATGACATGCAGCTATGTAATTCACTGAAATTAACTTCAGCTAAGATTGCTTTCAAATCTATATTTTGTAACGGTCTGTTTCTGTTGTACTTCATACTTTAGAAATAAGCTTGACTTTTTATTTAACATTTTGAAACATGAATAATTAGAATTTTGGGAAAATTCATTCCAAAATGAGCTATGAGCTAGGATAGAAGTTTATTTGCCCCTTTCCTTAAACTATGTAGCTCAAAACGCTACATTGCTATGTAGCTACATAGCTAAGTAACATAGTAGCCAATATGCTACTTTGAAGCTATATTGACCTTTTACAGTGAAAATTTATGATTACATAATATGCAACTATGTTATCCACTGAAATTAACTGGAGCTAAGTTTGCTTTTCCTCACAGAGTCATGTCAGTTTCTGTTGTTGTACTTCATACTTTAAAAACAGGCTTTATTTTTCATTTACCATTTTGAAACATAATGAAAGATTCATACTTTTGGTAAACTCCATTCAATATAGTCTACTATAGAAGTTTATTTAAACCTTTACTTGCACTATGTAGAAGGGGCTACATAGTGCAGCTAATAGTAGCTAATGCTATGTGACTTTGGAAGCTACTGTCGACCTATATAACCTTTACAGTGACGTCTTATGATTATGATTCTCACAATATTATGACTTTATCTTTTTTTTATTTTATTAGCGTGGCCCTAATCGTTCATAGAAAAGTTTGAGATCCACTGCTTTTAATTACTGCCATCTGAACATATCTACGCCACATTTTACCGTTATTTTAATGTAAAAAATAAATTCTCCGGTATTAGCAGCAGGTCATAAAACGCAACCATGAGCTAAGATCCCACTACAGCACTGGGGACGACACGGGAGGAACCGATAACCCTCACGAGACACCGTCCACGCTCCAAGCGAAGTAATGCGCCGTTAACAAGAAGAGAATATTGATTGTGCTGCTATAAAATGAGCATACCGTGTTATGGTTGTTGTTACCGACTGCAGCATACATCCAGATTTATGGTGCTGCGCTTGGCCAGAGGTCAGGAGCCACTGATATATGAAAAATGAAGATTAAGAGGGTCTGTCTGCAGAAGGGTGCGGGGTTTAATAAAGAACTGTTGGACAGATGAGAGCGAATATTTGTCTCGGTAGCCTATTCATTTCTGGCCTGGTGTTTAAATTACACTTGTTCATCTTCCGCAGAAAGACACAACCCGCTTAAAGAAAGGAGCTGCCATAACTCGAAATTGAAAAGGGTAATAAAAACCTAGCTGATTTTCTTCTTCTTCTTTTCTTCTTCTTCCAGGTGAAAATTTCAGAACTCGAGATTACGAAGCAGCGCCCGCGGGGAGCAAAGTCATCTTTCTGAGCGCCATTAGGACTTTGAAGTCCAGCCGAAAGAAAAGGGATCTAATAACTCCATCTGAGGTACTTCGCTGTTAGTCAGTAATCAAAAGGAAATGAACGCAGCACCGAGCAGTGCTCCTGTGGCAGTTCTGTTAATTCAGCATGTCCTAAAGAAACTGATGCCAAAACACTAAATCCAAGAGCTGGAACCTTATGGTGTTATATTAAAGTAAAACAACCTCTCCACGTCAGGGAAATCTAAAGCTAGTAGCTGAACTACTATGATCATTTGTCGCTTGGAGAACGAGTAATGGTCAGTATTTCTATTTATTTTGGAGTTTGGCTGTTTTTTATGCAAGACAAAATTACCTTCATAAAAACAAGAGTCCCACACACACACACGCAATGGAGCAGATTCCTTTTCCGTTTTTTTTCCTTTTTCGTGGAGCTCATTCAAGTTTTTAATCAAGTTTCCCCATAAAAGACACTTATTGTGTCGCAGTAAAATATGAGAGCCTTAAATCGGAAAAGCTGTGTAGGTTTCGGGAAAATTTGGCGAACATAAAACACATGGAAGTCATTTTATGAGTACCGGAATGGCTAATCACCAAAGATTCTCAGTGATGATTTTTGAGCCAAAAAAAAAAAAAAAATGGTCCGGTCGTTTTATTCCATTACCATGACTTTCGAGTGCAAACGACATTCCCCACAGAACTGCTGCGTCACCCCGCTACTTCAGGCAAATACAATTGCCAGGCAGAAAAACTTATAATGAGCCCATTCCTACCAGTCAGCTCCACCACGCAAGCACCTGCAGGGCAGCCGCAAACAGCACCCGCCTCATTCCAGTCAACACCAGAGGGAAGACATAAAGGGGAAAATAAAAAAATCCCATTGCTTGGCATTCAGAAAGGGAGAAGTTGTTTGTAGAAGCTGAAGTGGAGTGAGGTCAGACTGCATGCAGCGCCGCTCTACTGGCACATCAGTCATTTCAAAGGAAGACAATATGCTTTGTTTTTTTTACTTATTATTATTAGTGTTTGGGCCATTTTTAACCAAGTTAATTACACAGTCCACGATTGATTGATTGCATTTAAATAAGCACTTTCAATTCAAAAACACCTTTTGCTCCTGAATTGTTGAATAAAGAGCCACATGAGCTCAACAACAGAAATACTTGTTGTCTTTAATCTGTCATTTAGGTTATTCTGTCCCCATACACGAAGAGCTACGTGTAGCGACAGATAGCTGACCGAGCGTCCTGAGTGTTGTAAGACTTGAACGATGACCCTAGCATGGGAGTAAAGTTGGCATCGGTTTACTTGTTCGTCTTCATCTTCAATAACAATGTTTCCACAACAGATTGTGTGAGAAACTGTAAATAAGAACATAAAAATGAACCTGAAAAACCTGAAATCATGCTAAAACCTTTCACTTCGTTAGCTGTGTTTCCCCTTCTCCAGCCAACACCGTTTCTGTAAGAGAACAATAACGTCGTTGTTTTAACCGCGGAATGGGACAATTACTCCACCAAGACTAACATATACTTAGTGAGTTTACACAGCTTGATTGTGACTGGGCACCTTTCTGTCGGAGCTGCTAATATGTTTGCTGCTGAACCCGTGTTTTGTGCTCAGACACATCTGAACATTTGGTCATTGTCACATGCTTTCTGGGTGCAAAAAAGCCCAGCGCTAGTGGCCTCGGTGTGCCTCCCAGGCCCCCACAGTGTGTTTAGTTTGTGCAAGGGTCATCCATCACACAAGCTTCTCGGCGGTGGTGTTGGTGGTGAGGCTGGGCGGGTGGGACTCATCTCTCACCCCTGCTGAGACTCAATCTGGAGAGTGGAAGAAGTCTCCATTGTGCCCGCAGCATCCTGATCCCTGCAGCCCTCTAGAAGATCGGATTTCATTTATAACCCTCTGCTTATGGTAACTGGGTTGCGGTTCTCAACGGTGGCTACGGCCTGAATGCACACATACGAGTTCGTGTTTGTCAAGACCTAAAAACATGGGGTAATTAGGAGGAAATGTAAAAGAAAAATGCTTTGAGTTGAGGCACAATTAGTCCACAATTAAGCAGCTAATGTCTTACTTTCAGAGGAGATTGCTCTTGGTGTCTTCTTTTAGTATAAATCAAAACGTCTGACGTTTTAAAACGAAAACATCACAGCGGTTTATGCAAACACTATGCTAAGAACTTTTCACACTCGGACGCGGATGATTATTCACACGGGTCATGGAAGTAAAGTGAGAAAGTTCCGCGACCAATATTCTTCCAGATGGAAACGCTTACTGAGAACGGACCGTGTCAGAGTAATCATCAGAGGGGCTGGTGTCTGCACAGGACAGATTCCTAAAAAGATTGACTTAGTCCGTGTTGCTTGTTTGATTAAAGAAGATTAAGAAGAATTTGGTATTTTTATGGCGTCTTACTGTCAGTGTGTGCTTACCATTGCTGGAAAACGCATGACATGTCAGGATGGCTTTCTGTTAAAGATAGATTAAGCCACTCGCTACTTATGATTTTTTTTTTCCAGAAATGTTGTTTATTCCAGAACACCTGTGATTGTATTTCAAAATATGTCCTTTAGCCAAAATACACATTTTCATTTTACTAAGCCTGCTACTCAAAAGAGATGCCTTTTGCCAAAAATAATAACTAATGCAGAAAGAACTGTGCTGTTCTGTGGGTCAGCACTTTTGGAATTTAATGTTAACTTACGCAGTATTTAATGACAGTAAAAATGTTAAACGACAGATAAAATAGTATTTTTAGTAAGCTGCAGAGAATATGAGTCACTGGTTGTGAATTGTATATATTGCACTGGAGTTAATTGTGTGTTTAACCTGGATTCTCTCATGTTGTCTTCCGTGTGTTTTTGTTTGTTTGTTTGTTTGTTTAGTTGTTCATTTATATAGACATTGCTGCAGCTAAATGTGAATCCCAAATAAGCTAAGCTACCCAAGCTGTGACTGTAAATGCTTTACATGTTCCATAATCTGTACGTGCCGGAGGTTATCTTAGAAAAGTCGTTACATTTGCATTATGTGGCTGTTTTTACAGCATCTGATGATTATTTTACATGTGTAATGGAGGTAGGAGGTGGTGTGCCTGCAATGATTGTACTGCGTGAAACACATACTGAGTATGAAACATGTACAGCACTTGTGGTCACAGTAGAAGGAGACACACATCAGCTGTGAAAGACACACATCAATAAATGGAGTCCTTTGTCTGTTAAAACATGCAAACCTGTAAAATCTTGTTCTCTGTTCTCAGACAGGAAGACCATTGGTGACGCACGACCTCCGACTTCCATTTCCCTTGTAAATAATCATCAGCTCCTGTGTAAGTAAACAGGTTCAAGTGTTGTGGCAAAAAGTTGTGTTTGCACAAACGGATTGGAGTTGCTTCAAGATGCTAGAAGTCTGTTTTGGTCATGGAGCATCTAAGCTTTAGCCTCTATGAGTAACTAACTTGGTTTCTTACTAAATGAAGATAATAATAAAAAAACCAACGGCATTATTCATGTAAATCAATATTTTTGCTTGTTATATCAGTTTACGTTTATACCAGGTACCACCTTTCACACAAATGGCCAGATTTACCATATAAAGCATAATTTGTTGCTTTGCAAATAGCCACCCAAGGTGAAATGTTCCTTGCATAAATGTTCCTTGCATAAACTGCACCGGTGCTTATGAGATTTGAGTTGTTTTAAGACTGCAAAAGTTGCTTTGGTTGTAATATTTCAGATTTTCAGGCTGCTACTCTAACCACAAATGCTTCACATGTTTTCATCTGTTTCACAAGGGAAGCTTAATGATGTCGGACAACCTCCAGCCTCTATTTTCTGTGTGAATAATTCAATTATATCTTTCTTCATTTCGAGCATGTAAAATGTAATAAGCAATAGTCCTCTGCTTCTGTATAAACAATTGCCCGATGCAAACATGACAGTGGTTCAACGGCTCATAAAAGAAGGCTTTCATTAACCACCGCTACGTCATGGAGGTTGCACGCTGTCCCTTTAAATGACAAGTACAATTTAAAAGAAAAACATCCTCACATCTTTCTGCTCTCAGGGTACAATGCCTTTCTTCCCTCACCATCTTCCTCTTCTCTTGCTCTGCTGCCTCCCTCACAGCTGTATAATACATGTGTTGGGTTTGTTGTGCAAACAGAGCGAGGGAGCCCATGTTAGGTAAGAACAGGCTGTGGCGTCATACACCTTGGGCATGACTGGGGAGAGCATACACCTCTGCACTGCACAACTGCTAAGAACCAATAGTCAGTATTCGGAGCACACTACAATGAGTTGTATCAGAGGAGGTAAACTGTCAGCATTTTCTGAGGTACACGGTGTTCAAAATGTGCTGGGAATGCAGCTGTATCAGTATGGCTCCCATCCTGAGGGAAGGCTGTTAAGGAAGGCTCAGACACACATTTACAGCTGGTTCAAGGAACATCAAAATGTCATTGGAAACAGCTAGGGACACAAACGGTGACAGGTGTATCCTTCCGCCGCAGAGGAGATCTGTTTAACCCTCAAGTGAACAGACTGGAGGTAATGTTGAGTTTATTTCACTGTAGCATATTTTGTACAGCCCTCATAACCTCAACATACTCTCCATAATAATCAGAAAAGAAATCTAATATGGCCGTTGTTGTCAAAAACTGCTGAGGATAACATCTGATCAAAGAAAAGCCTAATAAAACATAAAAACAGAATATTAACTTTTGACGTAACGTTTATCAGTCTATCATGTTCACGTTTGATTAAAATGTGCGTGATCCCACTTTGACCGAAAGCTTTTAAAATGTGTACTCTTAAAATCTGTTCTAATAAAGTAGTCCAAAAGGCTTGAAAGGCAAGCCACTACCGTAAATAGAAACCTCCTCTTGACTGAACACTGGGTAATCCAATCAGAGCTCCAGTTTAGAGGGGGGTGACAATGACGTAGCAGGGTTCGACCAATAGGAGTGGGGTATCTGGTAGGCGTCCTATCTGAGCCGCATCACCATCTCCTGGATGTCCGTGGCGGAGGACTACTATATAAAAACAAACCAGCCCAAGTTTTAAAGGGCAGAGTTGTAAAAACTCCCAGGCTGAAGGGGAGTTATCTTGTGGACGCCTGTATCCCGGACTCATCCTTTATCCCACAGATACGACACCGCCTGGATCTACAGCAACTACGTCGGCAACAAATTTCTATTTGATTCGTACAGCTACAGTAGTGCTGCGCGAAGTTTAACATCTCCAGGAACGGGACTGTTGAGCAAGAAAGGGCCTGCTGTGAATTTCTAGGTAAGTAAATATTAATGTAACGTTAAATTAATGCTCGTTTATGGGTGGAAAAAGTCGCGCATTGTTTAGCCATTTCGCTTCTCGACAGCGACAGTAGTTGTCGAATATTTCTTTAAACAGCTAGATTATTAAAATCCTACGTAGCTTCCTATCCGTCAAGCTGGCTGTCGGTTCAAATTAAACCAGTTTCTCTTTCTTCTGTTCGCATGACATGGACTTGAGCCCTTTGCTCTCTCTGTGTGGTCGTATTTAGTTTGCATTAGTGCGAAGAGCGCAGATAAGCAGCTGGTCGAGCTAAACATTAACAGTTCCTGAGGGTTAGCTGGCTAGCTTCCTACATTTGTGTTCACACCCTTCTTTAAGTTGGCATCAGAGCGCTATCTGCTCATCACTGACGGGGCGCATAGTGGCGATAAACCAGCTCTGTTAGTAATTCTCTGTCTATACAGTTTTTCTAAAAGGGTCTTTTTGTGATGAAGCGTCTGTTTTAACGGTTACGGCTGGACCCTGAATAATGATTATGTAATTGCAATTCCTGTCGCGAGCTCCTACGTGCTCCTCTTCCCAACTGTAGCGCAAGCCGCGCGAGAAAACGCAGGAACAGCCCAGGTCGGAGGCATTTTTCAAAAACACGTTTTCTCCTGCTCAGTACCACTCTGGAGGGGCTGGGTTGCACGAACATGTCCGTGTGTCCAATATGAGGTAGCCGCAAATCCGACCTCCCTAGAGTTGGCATCTGCCCCCCGGAGGTCAGCCACACGAGAGTTTATCTGTCACAGTGAACCGCTGGGGAACACGCACTGCTGACACCGTCTGAGTCAGTGGACTGCGTTTATTTATAGCTCCCGATTATTGTACATCCAAGCTGCATGCCAGGCTGCCCAGAGTAAGTGGGGACGGCTAGGTGTAAGAATCTCAATGTAAGATCACCTTGAGGTGGAAATATCGCGATATTTCTAGTAATAATAGCTGCTGCTCATGCAAAAATAATCTAATATACCGGTTACACTTATAGTGAGACCTACTGTGACATTTGTTTTGATAAATGACATGAGTTTTTAGGTGTTTTGTAAAAGATGGTTGTCTTTGCTGCTGTGCTTTTTAAAGAGGAACACGAAACGAACGAGCTCAGATCTTGTTTACAATAACATAAATATTTAGCAAAAACAAACATTTTCTGCTCAATCTGCTTCTACTGCCCACACGCTGAATGATTTTGGTGACAAACTGAAATTTTTAGTAACTCCATAGTGTGTTGTTTTGCACTGAATAACTAGATGATAATATAAAAACATCACCATGCCTTTGGGACTAGGCCGTCTTAGTTTTCTGAAACACAGAAGCTGTTTTTTTTCGTTAATTTTTGGTGTTCATCTTTGTTTGAGTTTAGTTTCCATCATTACTAAAAAGTTCGCTGAAGGAAAAACAAATTCTTGTAGCATTGGTTTTGAAGGTGTTCTTCCTTTTGCATTTTTATGTAGTTCGCATTGACATCATCGCCCCCTGCTGGCCATATTACATCATTTTTGGATGTTGGCTGCTTAACAGGTGTGCTAGTGGTAGTTTATCTGTATTTTCAGACGGATTTTGTGCTAAAACGAGTGACTGGGTGTTGCTCCTTTAGCTTCCACGCCATGACTGGGCATGTTTCTCAGGCTGGAAATATTTCAACACAGTTGAAAGTTGTCTTTCTTGTAATTACAGTAAGCATTTTCTGTTAGCCAGCCGATCAGCAATATGCAGCAGAAAGTAGGCGGATTTGTTAATTGTGGCTGCGGTATACCTGGCTATAGAAATCAGTCCTTGCCCGATGGCTGAACAAGCTAACAATTTCTTCATTTTTCTTTCTGATTCAGGATCTTCCACCAAACTCTCAGAAGGATATTGATTTTTCAAGTTCCCAACTGATCCTGGCTGCTTTGGAGGCTCGCAACGCCACGATAAAGCAACTGTGACGGTCGAAGCAAAGTCGAAGCAGCTATGCAGCTTGAAATTCAAGTAGCACTCAACTTCATCATTTCCTACCTGTACAACAAACTCCCAAGACGGCGTGTGAATATTTTCGGCGAAGAGCTTGAGAGGCAGCTGAAGAAGAAGTATGAAGGCCACTGGTACCCGGACAAGCCGTACAAAGGCTCGGGGTTCCGGTGCATCCACGTAGGCGAGAAGGTGGACCCCGTGGTGGAGGAGGCGGCCAAAGAGAGCGGGCTGGATATCGCGGACGTCCGGAACAACCTGCCCCAGGACCTGAGCGTCTGGATCGACCCCTTCGAGGTCTCCTACCAGATCGGGGAGAAGGGCCCCGTCAAGGTGCTGTACGTGGACGACAACAACGAGAACGGCTCTGAGCTGGACCGGGAGATCAAGAACAGCTTTAACCCCGAGGCGCAGGTGTTCATGCCCATCAGCGACCCCGTCGGGGCATCCTCGGAGTCCAGCTCGCCATCTCCTCCCTTTGGCCAGTCGGCCGCCGTCAGCCCGTCGTTCATGCCGCGCTCCACCCAGCCCTTAACCTTCACCACCGCCACCTTTGCCGCCACCAAGTTCGGCTCCACCAAGATGAAGAGCAGCGGCCGTGGCGGCAACAACAACGGTAGCACCGCCGCCAGCGGAGGCAGCGGCGGCGGCAGCACCAAGGCGGCCCGCACCTCCCCCACCAACAACCTAGGTCTGAATGTCAACACTCTACTGAAGCAGAAAGCCATGTCCACCTCCATGCACTCGCTGTACGGGCTGGGCCAGCAGCAGAAGGCCTCCGCCCTGTCGCCCAATGCCAAGGAGTTTGTGTTCCCCAGCCTGCAGGGCCAGTCCAGTCCCGGGGCCGCATTCCCCGCCGACGGTCCCCTGGGGCTCGGCCCCCTGCAGTACAACAATGCCTTCGACGTGTTCACGGCCTACGGAAGCCTGAACGACAAGTCGCTCATGGACGGGCTCAGCTTCAGCCTGAGCAACATGCAGTATTCTAACCAGCAATTCCAGCCGGTCATGGCTAACTAAGCTAACATCATCAAATATGCTATTTATGAATGATGGTGGCTCAAAGAGAAGGGAAAAACAACTAAAAGAAAAACGCACACCTATCAACTGGACTGAAGGATTTAGCTGAATAAGCAGTGAAGCGCATGTGCCCAGGTGGGTGGGGGGTGTTTTTACCGAGCCCCTTTGAGTTTCTACTGAAAGCTTGTTGTACAAACACATCCGAGCTTGAATTCAACATGCATCATTGTTTTTCTTTTTCCTTTTTGCCAACCAAGCACAAACTTTTTTCTTTTCTTTTTTTACTTTGAGGAACTACTCCAAAAGAAAAAGAATAAAAAAAAAAATAAACGCTTCAAGTTTTGGCCTCTTACAGTATTTTACAGATGGTAAGACAAGGCTGATTTTTACAAATTGGCACTACTAAGTGGGGTTACTTGGTCTTTTTCTAATTGTATAATTTAATTTAGTACAGAGTTTGTAAGATATCAGAGTATATATTGTTTCTATGACATGGTGTTGCATTTATATCTTTTTACTACTCCAGTGATCTGTGATGGCTGCAGCAGCTTTTCATTATTTTTTGTTTTTCCTTTTTTAAGGATAATTGTTAAAGAAATCCATCTTTGGAAAAAAAAAGGACAAAAAAATATCTAATATTCAGAAGATTGTGTACAAAGTTACCTTAGTGGTGGAATTGAAGTGTAGGAATATTTGCTTTTTTCTGAAAGATGAATTGTATTTTCTGTTGAGAGGTTTAAGATTTTTGCTATACTATGGACAAAAAATGTACTCGTATGAATATTAATTTTGTACCTACATTGTGCAATACTTGATAAAGAAAAAATACGGTATAACAAAGTATTTTGAGTCAGTGTCTTACATGTCAAGAGGGACTGAAATAGTTTATATTGTTAAGTTTGTATTAAATGCTTAAAAATGATATGCTTGTCTTTATTTTTTTTAATTTCATATTTGCACCCTGGTCTTTTTAATAAAATAAACTACAGTTGAACATGATCCTGTTGAAGTGGCTTTTTTATTTTATTTTATTTTTATATTGCCGCTGACGTCCCTTATGATTTAACCTGTAACAGTTTTCCAATAGGTGATCGGGCAGATAAGGAACATGCCGTAATTTGTGCCAAACTTTGACTCTGGGGATTTGCAGGTTGAAATATCTGAATCGGCCAATAAAAATCCATTTATCAGCTGTTCTGTAAAGGGCAGAGCATTACATAACTTTGTCTTCGTCTTCCTGCTGATTGTAAGGAAGATAAATCAACAAACGCTCTGGATTTTGGAGTTGAGAGGAAACGACCTTGGAGCAAGTTGAACATTAGTCAGGTGTTGGCAGTGAGTCGCCAAGATTTCAAAGTCTAAAAATAAACTCAAGTTATGCAATCTAAGATGCCAAGTCTAACTTTGAACCGGTCTAAAAGGCTCATTTATGCCCCTCTTACTGTGGTTTTATCTGATGGAAGCCCTCAAAAAAGTAGCGTTTGCTTTCAAATTAAACATTCTGAAAGGTGGTTTTTTTTTTTTTGTATTGAGTCGTTGACCAGCTTTACATATCTAGAGGTTCAAGTTTGTGCCAGTCCTTTTGCAAAATAGTCAAATTTCAGGTTTGCTTCAAAGTATTCTAAATTTGACTTTTCTGTTGCTCTTTGGTTTTCTTTGGAAAAAAAACAACAATCTGCAGCTCTTTGTTACTGGCTAAAAATAAAAACGTATGTAGATATAATGAATGCAGCTTACTGGAGTTTTCCCATTTTTAAAAATGGAATAATTATTTCTACAACAAAGTACGAGTTACATATAGTTTTCTTGTCATTAGCTTGTATTTCTTTTTTTTTTTTTTTTTTCAAAAATTTTTCCATATCAGAAGAAAATATGTCCCATCCTTTTTTACTATTTTGTAAAAGTTTTCAATTTTCTCTATTCTTAAACCTAAACATCAAAATACAATGACGGTACATTAGAAATGACATCCATCTATTTTTTAACACCCTTGTCCCTAATGTGGTCAGGAGGTGTGCTGGTGTCTATTAGAAATGACATAAAATTCCTCTATTAGGTATTGGAAGTGGTCTTTTTTTCAAAATGTCAAGATTTGTGGCTTTAAACAAACTTTATTTTTGCTGGTCTGAAGTCAAAAATGGCTCTATTGATTGTAGAGTTTGCAGATGGCTTGATCTCTGTGAGATGCTCAAGATTATAAATCTTGTTTAGCTGAGCACAGGGGGACTCCATTTACAAACTGGATGCAGTTTGTTTCACTGAATTTTAATTAAGAGCAACAGATTAAAAGAGGCTGTAGATATGCAAATCCTACTTTTTTTTTTTTTTTAGGTCTGGAAACCGGTTATAATTTGTCTTCCACTTCCAGATTGTACTCTATTTTGTGTCGTTCTAACTAATAAAATCACAAGAAATGCAGGGAAGTGTGTGTTTGAAATGTGACAGAGGAGAAAATGTGAGTCACTTGAAAACTTACAAGGCACTTTTGCAAAAAGGTTGATTTTTTTTCTTCTTCTTCTTTTATTGACTTCCTTTTGACCAAAACATGTTGGGACATGTTTCAGCACAGTGCCTCCTCTGTTGTCACACAAGTTGTGTCCCAACCATGCAACTGCACAATGTTGCTCCTGAGACGGCATTAACAACCACAACAAGTCGCAAACCAGGAAAGCAATTTCTGTGTATGAACATGAATGTCGGAATTTGGTGGTGGCAGCATCATCATTTGGGGTTTTTTATGTCATCTCTGGATGGAGTCACAGCATGAACGTTTACCACAATTTTAGCTTCTATTTAGCTTTCTAACAGATTTCTTTACTTTTCAGTTGAATTGTACATGATTCACTTTTCATGATACATTATATTTATAATGTACATATATAATATACAACGTCTGTGCTGCTGCAACTAACATTGTGACGCTATTTTAGGCTCGAGCAGCTTCTGTGATATGCTAACTCGTTTTTAGCATAACCTGAGCGCAACAACAAAAACAGCAGTCTTTTCCAGCGTCCCATCAGATCGTTTTGGGGTTGTTTTTTTTAAGCAAAACCTAAAAATTAACTGCTTAGAAAAGCAGCTTTGTCATCCATTGCTGTCATTCGCAGTTGCTGCTTGTGCGTCAGGTTTACGGGCGTACCGGAAACGCGTGAGTACGAGGGTTCCAGATGGAACTTTTGTATGTAAAAAAAAAAAAACAGTTGTGTTTAAATGTTTGACATGTAAAAATCAATGTAGGAACGTGTTAAAGTTCCAATTGTGATGTGTTGTGTGTTTGAAAAAAATGTTTACTTCATAAAAACCGGGGATCTCAACAGGAGTGTGTACATAGAGATTCACTGCATTGTGGCACACCTAAAGTGCAGATGCTTCAGGTCAGTTTTCTCATCCATCAGTAATAAGTGACAGACTAACCCTTATACAACATGGGAGTGGGAAGCTTTGTGCCTGCTTTTGGATTCAGTCTGCGTTGATGAAATCCAAATCTCGCCTCAGATTGCTGTAGCAAATAAATTGCTCCAAATCCCTGGCGTGGCAGATGAATTCCCGTGGGCCTCATGGGGAGGAGAGAAGCTTGTAGGAAGGATTAGACAGAGAAGTGATCTTTGGTTGTTGCCATTCCATCCTTGTGAGCCGTAGTCACACCGAAAAAAAGAAAAGAAAAAAACAATTTCACTTTGAGAGTCAGTGGCGTCAGCTCTTTTGTGTAGAAATCTTTTGCGCTCTTATAACTCTTATGCGTTATGGGTTTATTGTCAGCATTCCAGGGCATTAAATTGAGAATCAGCGAAGAGTCAAAACTGCTTATCCAGTCAGTTTTTTTTTTTTTTTTGCATTTCTGGAACTCTAAGCTGTCCGTGCTGGAAGTGGTTTACGGCCGTCTATTTCAGCTCCCCCCCGCTGCAGCTCAGATGGATGTTTTTCCGTGAGCGCAGCGGTCCCTGCCGTCAGAGTGGACGACAATATGCAGAACACACCAAACGCAGGTTGGCACATGGACCCCGAGTTCCACATGACCACCTCAGCTCCCTGCGATAAACAGGCCTGCAGATGGTCTGGAGTCACACCAGCTGGGAGACTCCCAGGGTGTGAGGTGTTGCCTTGCTGTGACTCCATCTTGTCTGTTCTGCAGACAGCGCGCTCTCCTTCTGCTTCAAAGGGAAATTTCCGCACACATTCCCCACAGGTCCACATCATACTGTGTTCCTAACACACCTAACAAACGTGTTGGACTTGGTTTTGTTTTCATGTGCATATGCCAGTGAGAATGCTGCGTTTTGAGGCTGATAGGAATGGCCATGTTGTGAGGAACAATCATGGAAGACAATGTAAGACATAAGATAATAAAACATAAGTTCAGAGTTGTGTTTATAGCATACCTGGCAGTTATGTAGAGGTGCGTGACCGCAAACCGCATATTTTGTATTCAATCTGATACCAAAAAAATACAGGATCTCAAAGATATACAGTAAATGTCTTATGGACAATTCATGACAGCACTCAATACATCAAAAATTACAATGGCAAACCGAAGTGCACATTATACCGTGATTCTGAATATACAAAATACATAAATACAAAAGTAGATTTATCTTTATACCACACATTACGGTATCAGACTGCAGCTGCCGTGGGACGTTCAAATAAAAGCACCAAGCACCTGTTTGCGACTCAGTTAAAGAAATAAACTGTGAACTCACTGACTTCCTTGTTAAGAAGTCCAATTTGTCCCGATGGATGTGACACACTGCTACATGGGTCGGCCTCTGTTGTGGCGTAGATGTGCATAACCAAGTCTTTAATCATCCAAGAGCACTAAAGTTCCTCTCTGCCTCAGAGGAAGAGACTGGTGCCACAAGGAGAAACCCCACTAGAGTTTCAGTTTCAGTGAATAAAACTTGTAGCTCTATAGCAAACCTTCGAGAATATTTGTAGCCTCCTCACAGGAACTGTACATGCAATTACATTTGAACTTGGGAACCTGGATTTCCAGCTGCTGGTCATTCATTGCTGGGTAGTCATGAGCCACAGGGTCAATACTTCCAGAAAGCAAGATGTTCTCCGCCCTGCTGGAATCGTTCAGCGAGCTGTGTGTGAATAGCATCAAGTACTTTAAAAAACTCAAATAGAATAGAATAGAATAGAATAGAATTACTTTATTCATCCCAGCAGGGAAATTATTTCCAGCAGGGAAATTATCTGTAGAGTAGGAGTTTTAGGAGCGAAACTACTTGAGTATCCACTAAAGCACTTGGGTGGTTGTCGAACTCTTGGCAATGTTATTGTCTAAATCAAAAGGTGCCTTCTCAAAAAGATTTTGGAAGACATTATCACTTCTTTTGCCATTGAGAGTAGAGTCAACATCACAAACAGCAGCCTGTGTAGCAGAAACAGTCTGTGTCCTTCTTTGAAGAGAACTGCTGAGACACCCTTGCTCTCCTATGGCTGCTTCTACCACCACAAGGCCCTTCCTAAACTGCTGAAACAGGCCATTTGCAGGGGCACCTGTTTATACCCTCGGGGCAACTGTCTTCTGCCTTTTCTTTGAGATGTTGAGACAGATTACTCTTCTTGTAGAGCCAAACCTTTCCGAACTAAATATTGGATAGAGCCCACATTCTTTGACAAGCCGTGCCTGGCTTCCTCCTGTTGTCTGGCTTTGAGGCTACGGCGTTACCCTTTTTGAGCACAGACATTCATTGCATGGATGTGCAGCTGACTTTTCGCATGTCCTGAGAACTTCTCAAGAGTCTTTTTCCAATTCCTCAAGCCTACACTCGCAAAGGCAGGATCTCATTTGCTTTCAAATGATGACTGGAAAGACGGTTCTCGCTTTCTCTGCCTCTCTCATGCCTCATTTTAAGGGGTTTAGGTTTATCCGTAGCTACCTGTGTAGTTCTGTCGCCATAGGCTTAGGAGGACAAACGTGCTGCTTTCCTTACTTTGCTACTTTCTTCTTCTACTACTCTACAATTTGCTATTATTTCAAACGTTAGCTTTTATGTTTTCTCAGGGTTTTTTTTTTCTCGCTCCATTGAAGCTACACCTGGTCTGGCATTCTGTTTGGCTTGAATACCTTCTTGAATTACGCTCTCCCTCTCCTATAGTGCTTTCCATTTACACAGATGGTACTCCTGCAATTTCTTTTTTGGCTGCTCTGTCTTCTCGGTCGCGACAGATGGAGGTTTCTTCCTGTGAAAGGAGAGTTTTTCCTCTCCACTGTCGCTGCATGCTCTTCCGAGAGCGAAGGCCTGCAAATCAAGCTGAACTTGACGCGGTTTGATAAGTACGATCAGCTGCAATATAAGTATGACGGGATTGAAGTGACTTGTAAGGTGCCATGTGTGTTGTGAATTCGCGCTATATAAATAAACAGAAATTGAAATAATAGGGAACGTGTGTCCTGAATGTAGACTGCGACCTTGATCGACACCCCAGTTCTATTCCCAGCCTGTGATCAGCGCTGCTGCTGTCATTGTTTGAAACCGAGGACTGCACCTGTTCCCGAGCTGCTGACCGAGGCGGTGACCTTTACGAGGCCACGGTAGGAGCTCACGGGCCGCGGGGAGCGCGTCCGCATGTCAAGCAGAAGAGCCCGGCGTCGGAAAATAAAAAACAGAGTGGGGAAGATAAAAAAAAAAAAAACCCGAGTCTCATCCACTCTGTGTTATTTGTTGATAAACCCCGAGCCGAGGCCCTAATGAAATCAAGCTGCGCCGTGTTTGGCCGACGCCGAACCTCAGTCAGCTGCCGCTTTCAACCGCTGCCAACTCATTTTACAGGGGATCATCTGGTCGATCCGGCTCTTCTTCTGGAGCCGTACCGTCACTCAGCCTAAGAGCAGCACGTCTCAACTATATGGACTCCTAATCCATATTTCATTGCCACTCTATAACCGTGCTGCTGCTGCTGCTGCTGCCAGTGCAGCGTGCACTCCCCCCCTCACTCCCGCTCTCTTGTTTGTTTTGGTCTGAAGGCGCAGTTGAAGGCTGCCGAACCGAAAGGGTGTTGCACACTTGAATAGGTTTAAAAATAGAAATCGCAGGGTTCCTGCGTCACCGCGGGAGAATCCTCTCCTCCTCGCGCGCCGCGGCTGAGTGCGCAAGAGGAGCCACTTGTACGCCAGTCATCGTAGCTCGCGCTGTGACGTCAGCGCCCCTTGGAGGACTGAGCTCGGGTGGGTCCTTTGAAGTGATTCGGAGCGCGAGCGCGCGCGCGCGCTTTCGTGGGCCTCTCATGTCCGCGGTATGAAGGGAAGCTGGAAAAGCAGGCAGGTCGTGTGACGGAAAAAAGTGGGACAAAGAAGATACAGAAACGGTTTTTTTTTCTTTCTTTTTTTCCCAGGCTACATTAATGGCAAGCAATGTAGCCATGACAACACGTTTCCATCACATTTTCATGCCGACAATGACTCGCTGGAGCAGAAAGGCGCGCAACTGCTTTTGAATTAGGTCCCTAGAAATTGAGCAAAGGTATATAAAACATAACCTGCCGCGGAAATAACTTTGTTTTATTGGAATGTGGGAGGTTATGAAAACACTACAGAGTCTCTCAAGTAATAGCTATTACACACATAATAATGAAAAAATGAGAGGTTTGGTGAGAAAGTGGGGTTAAAATGAGTTGGTGAGTTGGTTAAAGTATTTCACAGCCTTTGATCTTTTCTATATTTTGTTGCGTTTTAAAGAGCAATAAACATATTTTATTAGGGTTTAATGTGATAGATCAACACAGAATAGTGAATAATGGTGAAGTGGAAAGAAAATATGGTTTTCTCCTTTTCAAAATTCTGAAAGGTGTGGCTTGCTTTTATATCCGATGGCAGCTCAGAAGGCTCAACAAAATGCGAAACCCACAATACAAGCAATATGCTAAAACGACGGTTGCGCTGGCAAATTTATCATGACGTCTATTTCAGCATAACTTCCATTGACTCCCAATAAAATACACCAAAACCAGTGTTTTAAAGTGACTAAGAGTGAAAAACCTCAACAGCTTGTCATTTTAGCACATTCTTATAGGGTTAACATATATTTATATTACATTTCAAAATGACTCATTTAAAAATTTTTTAAAATTTTTTTAGTTTTGTGTTCTTCCCATTGACATCCCTTGAACACAAACATGTTGGGGCATGTTTCCACACAGGAACGTAGCTCTATGGTCACACAAGGTGTGCTCCACCCAAATAACTATGTGGTTTACTGTGATGATCCTTATGTTCACATAGAAGAAGCACAACGCCAAACATTGAAGTTATAAAACATATCGAGGCCTGTCTGAGGTTGGGTCCATTGCTTCATTTTCTTGAGTGGTAATTTACAGATACTGCGACTTGGCTGGTTGGCTGCAAGCTTCTCCCTCACAATTATGCTCTGTAAAAAAGTACCGTAACTTACCTGAATGCAAACTTTGCTGGTACAAGTTTGATATCAGAAATGTATTCTCATGGTATGGAGATAAGACTCTAATTGGACAAAGAAAAATAATGATTTTATAACATTTCATCAAATGAAACAAATGCAAACCATAAGACGGGCACTTTACTGTAACATAACAATGTTAAAACCAGCCCAATTCCTGGTTTTCTGTCCAAACTCACTCATATCAGAATTCTGATGTGCAGTGTCCTGACTGAACTTGGTATTTGATAACCTGCTTCTGATGTTTCATTTCCCTTTGCCATTACACCAGATCGCATCATATGCTCAGATAACAATTTATCCATCCAGTCATCATTTGCACACAGATAAAACAAGATGCTGACATCACAAAAACGCCATACTGTAGAACTATGATTTCCACACCATTGATTCCAATATGCGTGCTCTATTTAGAAAAGGAACAAAAGCAATGTGCACATTTAAGGTTAAATCAGTACCTGGTAGTAAATCTTCACACTGGCACTCTTACATACGACATTTATTTGTGGAAAGGACTACTTGCATCAGAACTGTGCACAGGGTTCTGTGTGACGCCACGTTGCAAAGCGGACTGTTGCCTCATTTCAGCTAGCATAGCTAGCATAGCTGTCTGATTCAATAACAGTGCAAAATGTAAAACTTTTCTGTAGATGACATTTGAAGATTCTTAGTTGCAGATGACAAAAGTTTTTCTGAAGAGAGCCCCGCTCTGAGATGCTTTTTGCTAGACTCCACGATGGAACAGCTGGAGGTAAAACACTGAATGTTTATAAGTGCTCCACTCAACCTCACTTAACAAGCTGTGGATATATCTTTTTGAATTTATCCATGTACATCTCAACTGCATTACAATACATAAGTACAGACATGATGCGCTGCTAATATTCTTGTCAAGTGCAACATTAGCTAGATTACCACTATAACAATGTTGCACACCTCTATTAGCATTGCTAGGATTTACTCACTTTTACTGAGGAGTTTTCTTTGTTCATTCATCTTTCCACTCCTTGATTTGATGTCGTCCTCTTGTGACATCATGGCGAATAGATTTCTTCACCTCCCCTCACTTATGTTTATGGTTTAATAACAGAAAGGGGGGGAAGCCTGTTTGTTAATACTAAAGACCCCTCAAACAACCACACTGTCCCATTTGTACGTCCTGCTTCGCTTTTATGGCCTGCTGCATCCTCTGTTTCAATTTACCCTCACAAGTCCCCAGGATCCCATTTCCACCTCCTAAAAAACTATTGAGCGCTTCTATCCCATTGCTAAACTGCAGACGGGTGCTATTAGGACTCTCCAGTGAGCGTTCCAGGGATCCAAGGAAATCAGAAGCCGTAATAATTTTCGTCAGTAAAAACCTCGGGCTGCACAGGGCAATAAATTGGTGACCATCACATGCAGCGCTTTTCTTTCTTGCAACAAAGACTTTTGTAGCTTTAAATCTTTCATCAGCGTTGTCCAAATTCCCAGTCTCTGCTGAAAATTAACAGTCAAACAGTGAAGCATGATGCTGCCACCACCAAGCTGTGGCTTGAAGAGTGCATGATGAAGATTTCTTCACACCCCAGATCTCAGTGATCAACTCAGATCTTGCATGGTTGTTTAACTTTTTAATTCAAATGGGTCGACCATCAGACTCCAAAAACAAACCTGGAGCATTACCTTGAGTCTTTGATGCATGTTTGAGAAATCCTTTAATCTCCCATGGCAACAATTCGGCTGTGCAAAACGCCCTGGGTGGACCTAGCCCCTCCTTCGAGGACAAAGCTCCTCCTCTGAGCTACAACTTCCAAGTTTTTGCCGCACTGAGCAACCCTCTACTGTGACTCCCCCACTCAACTCCTTCAGACTAGCCAGCAGCAATTAGCAAACACCTGGTGGAACTGAGCATCTGCTGAGCACATTATGCGAGCTACTTCGCAGTGCAACGCTGCTAAAAATGTTCTTAAAGGGTTAACATAGGAGCCATGTTGTGATGACTTCCTGAAGGCAGAGCTTCTTAAAGAGACAGAGACCCAATCTCCAGGTTTAAAATTTAGAACTCTTGAACTCATCAAATTTCAAAGCCGTGTATTTATTTCTTTCCTCCTCAAAATTATGCGCTATTTTTTGCTGGTCTATCACATAACCTGCTGCAATAAAATACCCTGTGGTTTGTGGTTGTAACATGAAAAATGGAGGAAAAATCTAAATACTTTGGCAAGCCAGTGTCGACTAAACAATGTTTTTTTAGCTTGTGACATGGTGGATATGTGTAACGTTCATGGCCACATTGCTCCGGCTGTTTGAAGACGACCGAGCCATAAGGAGATGGCTTTGGTGTAATACACCCTCCTACCCAGCTGAGCCGTACCTCATCCGCTCTACTCCTAGCTCACCCGAGCCCCATCTCTCTCGGTATTTGATGTTCCCTGTCTGTGTAATTTAATCTCAGTGATTCCCTGCAGCTCTCCCCAACCATAAACCTCTCCTCTAATAATAGGAAACCCAGGCACAGCCACCTCTGTAATCTGTGCCTCAGTGCGTGAATGTTGGCGCGCAAGCTACTACTGCCTCTGCGGCGCAGAGATAAGGCCGCAGTTGTTTCAGCCTCTCTGAACTCGTTCTCCCACGCTGTGAAAGTGACGCCGACTCAGAAGAGGGATGGCCTCTGCGAGGAGGACCTCCGAGTTTACTGCGGCAGAGCGCACCTTCCTGTTGTCCTCCTGTCTGGAGACTGATAGCTCGCAAACTCACGCTCGATCGCTGGAGTTTAAGCACAGCATTGAAACGTGAGAGAGGACTTAAAATGATCAAAGTGTTTGGAAGTAGCTCAGCTGGCATTTGGAGCTCTGTGATGAGTCTGGAACATTGTGACACTGATGATGTGGCCTATTTGGGAAAAAATAAAAAACAACTCTTCCAAACGAGGTTTCCTCGTGCTCCAGTTTTTCTCAGTTGACACAGAACTGTAAATAGAATCCACCTTACAGTATTTGTTTTATCCTTTCTGATATTGCTGTGATTAATGAGTTGTGCTTAGGATTCATTCTCTCTTTTACATGCTCTTTTTTTGTTCACGTCCAGAAAAGGGGGCGTAGGGCTGACCCATTTTTTTGTTTAGCACTTAAGCATTTATGCTAACTTTACAAACGTTTAGCGCACCTAGCTTTCCCTTAATATTTCTAATATAATATAATATTCTTCAAGTAGTAAGTCGTGTATATTCTTGCTCTTTGAAGTGGGTGAAGACTGTTAGCAGTTTTGTTTCCCCTCCTCACATTCTCCACCTGTGACGCGGCTTGACAAATTACACTTTATATGTACCCAGAATGCATTGCTGTAGAACAACAACCTGTAGCTCAAATCAAACAGTTTAAAGTCTACTTACACCCTTCGTGCTTCCTGACCGAAGCCCTACCGAGCTCAATTAGGCAACATCTGCTACATAGTTAGCGAGAATCAACAACTATAAAATGGAAACAATGAGTGAAATGTCTGTTCCAAAGCATCATGGGCAATAACAGATTTAACCCCGCTGAGGGTGATGTACTATAATACATGTTGTATAACATGGTGTGAAACATGGTGAGTATCAACAGCGCTAGCTTTAGCATTAGCTTCAGCTAACTACCGTGTTGGTGTAGAATGTTAGAAGAACTAATGTTTGTGATTAATGATTTATGGTTAGTACAACAATCATTTTAGCTAGCAGTGCCTCCACTATTTAATTTAAATGAGCAAAAATTCCTTGGTATTTTGTACTTTTACTTCCTAAAAGGGGTAACCAGATTGGGCTGTAGCATCCTCGTTCTGTCACCATGGTCTTTGTAACACCATGAAAACGTACCTGCATCCCTCTAGATTTCTCCTGTTTTTGTTTTTCCGTCACTCAGAGGTGTTTCAGTAGCAGACCAGGATTCAGTCATACATCTAGTTCTATACTGGCCTTAATCCACAATTGGTCATGGAGGGGTGACCAATCATGGATTACGACAGCAATGTACGTATACGCTCTGACCTAAGGGCAGCTTAGAGAGATCAATTAGTCCAACATGTTGGCCGAGTCACATGAAGCTTCATCATCAGAATTGTGTGTTTGAAGTCTGTCCTCAAACGACTGATAAACGATGTTGGCACATGGAATATGGGTGGAGTTTTAGTTTCTGATCTCTCACTTGCTTAATTCTTTTTTGCGTGCCTTGAGTAAATATACAGAAAAAGGGAACCACCCGAAGATGACTCACTGTCAGACATTCCTGAGTCTGATAAACACAAGTTAAGCATCCACCAATGCAACAACGCCTTGCTTGAGCATTCATACCGCTTAAACACAAACCTCATTGTTTTACTTTGGATTTTTTTTTTGTGACGTATCACTCTGATATCCCTACCTAATCCAACCAACTGTCTTCAGAAGTCATCTTTGAGTAAGAAAAACTCATTAAACTAGATGTTCTACAATAATGAACAAACCGCATCATGAATACCTATCTCAAGAGGTCATTGGGTGAGAGGAACAGTACACCCGGGACAGGTCACCTATCCCTCAGAGAAACACACACCTAAGAACAATTCAGAGAGACCAATTAACACCACTGTCGTGTTTTTGAACTGTGGGAGGAAGCCAGAGTACCTGGAGGGAAGCAACAAGAGCAACATCAAGGGCTGCAGGTGGCGCGCCAAGGACACAGCCACCAAGAAGAATCGCCTGCGCCTCCGTGGACGAAGGAGCCGGCGCTACACGAGTAGAGGTCCAAGCAGCAGCAGCCTGGCTCTCCGGGTGAGGCAGGAGGGAAGGAGCTTCAGGGCGGGATCCCCTCTGGGCACCAGCACTGTCTGGAAGGTCGAGACGGCTCCGGATTTGGGGGGGAGTCACCCCGGTCCTGCTCAACTTTTAACCCACAGAGTTTTTCTGTTTTATACTCTTGTTCTTAGCTTCTTTTAGCCTAAATTGATGAATTTGTAAGTTTCTTGAAAAATTTCTGGGTAATTGAAATAATGTAAATTTTTAAATGTTTACAGTAACAATAAAATTTTTCGAAAGAAAAAAAAAAACCTGGAGGGAACCCACGCAGGCACATGGAGAACATCCAAGCTCCATTAAGCAAGACCCCGGGTTGAGATTCAAACCTGGGACCTTCTTGCTGCAAGGCAACCAACTGTACCACCCTGAAGCCCCCAGAAAACCTGATAGTGGAAGAAAAGTACTTAAGTATTGTGAGTATTGTCACCTTCCACCGAGATCTTTAGGGTTTTTAAACAGCCAGAGCTACAATATGGTTCAAACCAAAGCCTATTCATAGATTGGAAGATCTGGAGTTGAGACATAAATTTTAGAATTGAACATTCGTGTTCACAGAAAATTTCCACAGCTAAGCTAATTTGAAAAAAAAAGAAGAAAGAAACATGTAGAGGTACAAAATGAAGCCTAGATCAAAAATCTGATAAAAACACATTGGAGTTTGTAATTGTTATGGTATTAAATGAAAGAATTTTACTACATTTCCATGATTCGTTTCTCTTACATTTGCTGTCCCTGTTCAATAAAGCAGCAGATAAGAGACAGCTTTACACAGAGCAGGAGTGAAAGCCGCAGAAGACGAACGTGTTTGGTGTTTGCTGATCAGATAGGGCAGCTAAAGTTTTGACTGCGGACGTCCTAAATCATGAATGGTGGTCATCTTTGTTTGACCACGCCGAGGTCCCACCGCGCCGCCACCGCCGTCATGTTTCATTTATGGCCCACATCAAAATAGCCGCGCCGCAGCCGGCTTGGGCTCCAGCCGTTATTATTATTTCACTTTCGGCAAAGAGACAAGCCGAGGATTCAGTGCCGCACGTTAAGCAGTCCTCTCCCACCGTTTAAATATTTCACCAGCTGGGGAGAGGTAATGGCATTCTGATGCGCTACGCGGTATTCAGCAAAAGGTCAAGGTGGAATGGAAAGATTCGCATCTGTGCCATTTTTAGGACTCCTCAGTAGCAAGTACTGCTGGGCAATCTGTCAACTGAAGGCAGGGCTTAGATCAGTGCTCTGCGGGTCGATGGAGCTTTCATTACGGTACTCACACCAATATTGACCCATTCCATTTCTTTTTCTATTGCTTTTTTTTTTGTTTTTTGGTTTGCAGCCCATTTAGAGTTCCAGAAATAAAATCTGCCTATATGCTTTGACTATTGCAAAACATTTCAACTGTGTCCGATTGGACAAAACACATCCAGAGCATCGTGATGTCACTGCAGCCGATAATGGGCGGACTTTGAGCCTTCAGACAAACACAGATGCTTCCTTGTATAACGCTTTTGTCTCTTATCGGGCCACAATAGAAACGTCGAGAAAAGAATGCGGCCTCCGCCTTCCTCCTTTGTTTCCCTTAAAGGGACCTGAAACCTCTGACTGTGAGAGCAACAGTTTCACTATTAGCTGATCGCATTCCCCTCATTCATTAAGGCGGATGGTTCGACGCGGTCAAAATACGGCACACATTCAAGGCTGATGCTCGCTGTTCCTCCCACGCGGTTTTCATTAGTTCCTTTCAGGAACAAACCGCCGTTGGCACGGTGTTGGAAACCAGCCAAGGGTTGTGATGATATATATATACAGTATATATATAAGAAGTGAAACACAACAGGTGAACGTGCTCATTACACTTTGGACTTTTGTTACAAAACCCATTCTTTCCAAAAGCTTGTTTTAAACAAAAATCGGGCGACTACTCATAAAACCGTGTTGAACAGACAAATTGACTAAATTTCTACAGAGCTTTTCTGATCATACTCACCGCTGATGATGCTTTACTTTACACCCATACACATGACACTGGTGCTGCGCTGCTGTGTTTTATGCAATGAAATGTTTATCGTCTTATTAAAAACAAGAAATTGAAGTATTCGTAAATTTGTATCTTATAAAACATTTCTAATAATCCTAACAAATCTGCAGAACGTGCCAGTTTCTTAAACGCAATTAATCAATTAACCGTCAGAATAATTGATAGAATAACTGGTTGCTAAAATAATTGTTAGTTGCAGCCCTATTTATGTACTTTGTCTTCCAAAAATATTTCTCCTTCAACTTTTTCACAACTTCGGATGAATTCACTGATAGACAAAGTGAAGAGTGAATATTTGGGATTCAACTTATTTTCAAATAAAAATCCAAATAAGGTGTTGTGACTATGTGTATTAAACCTCCTTGAGTTAATTCCCAAGGCTTTAGATGTGCTTACTTTATAGCCTGTTCTTCTTTGCATACTGGCTCAGTTACACCACTATTCATTTATTCACTGGTGGATTCTAATTTCAAATTATGAGACTTATTAAAGCATCTTGTTGGACTGGATTTCATTCATGGGAATCAGAATAGGCAGGAAATGGGGTCACTAAACATATATGTGTCTGTATATTACATAAAATATACTGAGGTTCCTGTTTGTATATTTAAAAAAAAGAAGTTTTTTATGGATTTTTTTGCAAGGCTCTGTAGAGTTGTGAGTCTGGTCACATAATAGTGAATGGAAAACCAATATTTAATGGCAGTAAGAAAATCCCAAGTGGGCTCCCGCTTTCCCGTTCTATTAGTTTTGCAATTTATCACCAGAATGATTGTAATGCTGATAAGATGTTTAGACAAGTCTGTTTAAGGAATGCTGCTCATGTCTTAGAATGATGTGGATCTGTTTGATTAACACGCTTCACACTCAAGAGACACCAGTATTTACAATATAGAGTTTATGACATACTGTCTTTCATTCTGTTGCTGAGAATATAGCCTTATTGCTTTGTGAATAGATTTGAAACCATTTCTAGAGATTTCCTCTAGGTGACGTTGGGGTATTTTGTGAACATGTATTAATATATATATACATATACCCTGTTCCTGGTTTCAATAAATGAGAAAACCCCTCCATTTTGCACCCACTGTGGTGTTGGTTTTCCTCCCCCTGTAGGGAAACAGTCTAAGACTGGATTCACACCAGGCTTGTTTGGTCCGCTTTAATGGAGGTCTGGTTTGTTTGCCTATAAGTCTGGTCAGTTTGATGAGGTGTTAATGCGCAAACCTACAAACCTCGTCTTGGTTTTGGTTGAGGGGAATTTGGTGCGGTTCGAATGCATATTTGAACGCCAAGCGGACCGGAGTCAGCGGGAGAAATGACTGATGAATGACTACAGCTGATAAAATCTGATGAAACTCTATTTCTATTTATGTTTCCTGGAGAATGAAGTTGCGCTCACACGTCTTCTTTGGAAGTTTTTGTGTCGTTTCCTTCAGTGGTTCTTGGTGCAGCACCATCACAGGCGAAGTGATGGACAGGTTTTTCAGAGTTTATGGTTCATTTGAATGCAATAATGTAACGTTTATGTAGCAAATGTTGAAAGTTTGGTCCCCAGTTGCCTGATAGTCTATGGAACTGGTATCTGGTCTGGGATCAGAGGTCACGCAGTCCTGGACTGTAACCAAGCAACTGATTTTAAGATTATCAATCTGGTCATAGATCTGCTGTTATTATTATTATTATTATTTTAAATCAAAGCTGTCAGGAGTAGCGGTGTGAGTGGTGAGGCAGACGCTGAGGACCCAAGTTGGTGTGAGAAAATGATGATTTTAATGAAAACTCCAGGCATACAAAGTCCAAAATCCAGGCAGCACAGCTGAGCGGAAGGCTAAGGCTTAACACTGGTAAACGAATGGACAATGCAGACAGACTCGAACGACACATTTGACAAGGACCCGACAAAGACACAGAAACACAGGTGACATTAAATACACAGGAGGTCATCAGGGAACGAGACACACCTGGGAACAATCAAGGGGAAGACAGGACAACACGGAGACTCAGAAGACACAGAAACTTAAAATGAACACAGAAAAACTCAAATCATGACAAAAGCACCTTTGCTAGCTTTCAACATCAATGCAAAGTCAAGTTTCTTTAATTTAGTTTGACAGGAAAGTTCTGTCAAACTGAATGGTTAAATAAGAGAGAGTTTGTATTTAGGATGTGTTTATTCTGTTTTAGTTGCTTCTCTGAATACAGTTACTGTAGATAGGCTGTGTGTGTACAACCAACTTTTTTTTTTACCAATTCCATGACTTGCCATTAAGACGATTCAAACAGGTTGAGGTGAAGTGTTCCGACACGTCTCTAAACTTCAGCCGGTGGTAGTTTTTCCAGTGGTGGTGATGCTTGAAACCAAAACAAAAATAAAATGGGGTCACAATATCTTAAGTGTTCTCCCATTGAGAATGAAAGATGCCCAACACGCCTTCATTCTCAGTGGTTGGATATAAAGGATGTCTTATTGAAGCAAAAAGATGTATCTTGATACTTCTTCTTGAATTATAGAAAGACTACAGTTCTGGTGCATCCCCACTGTCCATACCAGAGGTAAAGTAACAGTCCCTGTGATGACAGAGCATTTTGTCACACTTAATGTGTGTGTAGTCTTATTTTACAGTCTCTGCAAACACAAACACACACACACATGTGTGGCTTGTTTACTTGCGAGCACTTACTGTGCTCTGAAAAGCAACTTTTCACTTGGAAATTTCCTCCACCCAGAGCCTGCTAGTGTGTGGGGGTGCGTGTGTGTGTGTGTGTGTTGGAACTGAACAGCTTCTTGGTATCAAGACTCTCATTATGGAAGAGAGTATCTTTCATCGTCTGGTTCAAAGGCCATCGGCAGTGGGCGAGCAGACACAGACTAACACTAGACGGAAGGAGAGCAGGAAGGGGAAGTGTAGAAGATCAGGGATGGACATTGAGATACAGTGGAGAGAGAGACGAGAAGGGCAATGTGAGGACAGGAGAGGATGGACCCCAGAGGGCCGGAGCGAAACGGCAGGCGGAGACAGGTGGGCTCGTTGGGTAAGGGGGTGAGGTTGTTATGTAACCATGGTGACAGTGATGAAGGTCTCAGTCTGCATTCATGCATTATACTCTGTCTAACATTGCTAAGTTGCCAGGGATAAAGACAAAATGTGAGCGGCATTCCAAATAGGTACAGTATAACTCTGCCGTACGGTGGAGCTGGGAAGATTTCTCGGGCACGTTTTTAAAATTCAGTACCGTTCCAGACTCAAATTACTCCAATTTTCTGTCCAATATTAAAGAATAAACAAAAGCTTTATTTGAATTTGAGGTAAATATTTCTGAAACGGTTTGGCTTTAAATGTTGAACAAAGGAAAAACTGTTGGGATGGATGGATTTATTTTGTATGTATGTATGTATGTATGTATGTATGGATGGATGGATGGATGGATGGATGTATGTATGTATGTATGTATGTATGTATGTATGTATGTATGTATGTATGTATGTATGTATGTATGTATGTATGTATGTATGTATGTATGTATGTATGTATGTATGTATGTATGTATGTATGTATGTATGTATGGATGGATGGATGGATGGATGGATGGATGGATGGATGGATGGATGGATGGATGGATGGATGGATGGATGGATGCCGATTTCCTAACTTTTACTTTTTTGTTCCTTACTTATCCAGATCTTTAATAGATTTAATTCCTCTCAAATCAAATTCAGTACCTTTTAAAACTCACATTTCTAGTTTTCTGTCTATTTTAACAATTTAAAAAGTTCAATTTTTATTTCAGACAAATATTTCTTATGCTTTCAGTGTTGAGCAAAAGACAATCCCTGTTCGCAGGCATGGATGGATGTTTCCTAACGTTATTTTTCCATACTTACTATACCAGACTAAACTCCAAACCTCTCCACGTTTCCTCCTATCTGCTCACTTCCCGCTCTCCCTCCTTCGGCCTGCTGACATCACGCCGCATATCAACTATTTTCATCAAGCTGTTGTTATTTTCCTTTCCTCCTGAAATGAGCTGGCCTTTCCACGGGGGCCACAGATATTTTCTCCTTATTTTTTTATAGCCTTCAGCTCCTGCAGCAGCAAATCAATGGAGCTCCATTCTGCTGGCGCGGCTTGCAGAGCGAGCGTTCAGCTGCTGACATCTGTGCAACGGAGTGGATTGGGTTTTCATCTGTACATCAGCCCCGTGACACGGGCGAGATGAGACGTGGCCGCTTACTGCGGCTCGCGGCTAGGTGTGTGTTCCCGTCTGTAATCCACCGTCATCGTCGTCATCATCATCATCATCATCCTGCTCTTCCTCCTCCTTACTGTCAGCCTTCTTTTGTGATCAGTGTAGCAGAGGTCAGTGTCAGGAGGTTTTACATTTCATCTTTCTTTCCGTATACACGAGTTTGTCTCTGCCTTCCTTTATCTGTGTGTGGGTGTGTGTGTTGTTTTCATTCATCAGGCCGATAAATTATTAGCAGGTGCGACCGCTCAGATGCCTTTGAGGTACCGGGGGCATCGAGGAAAGAGAAGGTCACTCCTCTCGTGATTCTGTCAACCGCCGGGTTTCAATCATAACCCAAGGCCTTGGTTCGCTCCATACAGGCAGCCACTCAACCTGCGGCTCTGTCTGCTTAAAGAGTGGGGAAATCAAGGCTCGTGTTTTCTGCTCTTTTGGCCTTTTCTGACAGCCTGCGTTCAAAGCCTCATAAGAGAGCAAAGGAAAAACTGGAGTGTTTCTTTTAGCCGAGGTTCAGGTTTAAAATGTCAGAGTTGACCGTCTGGTGCTTGGCAGCTATTGGTCACAATTAGGAGTGTAGAGATACATCTGGTTCGCGATACATGATGTTTGATTCTTGAGAATAGATTGGGAGGAAAACTGAGATTTCACAGCAATAGCTCACTTTTCCATAGTGTAGAATGAATGGAAGTCATTTAAAAGAGCCTGGAAAGTGAAGGTTTTCACTTTCTTCAGCCGTGCGTCAGCTCACAGACAGAATTTATGTAACCAGGAGCAACTTATACTCCTTCTATCAGTCTATAAAAATGACAGTAAACAGACAGAAAACTCCCACGGTCTCCATGGAGCGACTGGCACGGAAACATATCTCATCACCTAAGCAACAACAGAGTCTAATTGTTTTTCTTTCAAACTCTCCTCTTCATTTCCTCATTGGCGTTTCATCGTTTTTGGTTTTGTTTTGTTTTGTTTTTTTCTATTTAAGGTTGCGACTCGATAAACCTGCTGAGCTCCGTGCAGGAAGTCGGTTGCTGCTGAATGTTTGTCGACCTGTTCGGGGAAACACCGGCGGCAACGCTGCGTACCTGCTTCCTTCCCGCTGCCGAGCACTTAAACCAAAGTCACGCCGTCCATACGCACAAACATGAGGATTTACAGAGCAAGCCGCACATCATTCATTAGGATTAACTTTAGTGTTTATTTGTGAGCGTGTTAGCAAAGCGATTGTGTTTGCTATTGATGCAATGCACTTCACGCCTTTATGGAGTGTAAAACAAAAGAGCTGTAAGTGATGCGGGTGAGATTAAATGCTGTGTGTGTGTGTATGATTCATTGGCGGTGGGTGTTTGGAGAGCTTCTTCTTCTGCGTGCTAAACTGATGCCACAGGCTGTGAGGGTCAGCACATACCAGCGCTCAGGGAAAGGTCAGCTCAGGTTGGATTCCCGTTTCTCTGGGCGACAGAAAAACTTTGAGAGTGAAACTCATAACCGGATTGATGACGGTCTACTGAACCCGTCACCTGATGGTACCTTTGACACTGATGGTCCTGTTGTGTTTTACCTCTCTCCCTCTTTGAAGTAAACTTTTCCAAGCTGTCTGGAACTATTTGTTTGGAAGCAGGGTAAACAGTGGTGCACACTTCTTTCAGCTGGCTTAAACCAGGCAGTATATCACTTTTATGAGAAATGTTTTTTTTACATATTTGTTGAAGCTGTCACTGTTCTGTGACGGTACATTATGAGACAGATGATCTGTGTAAAGATCGATCTCCTCCACCATCTCCTCCACCTCCTCCCTGAGCTACTGAAACGCACCGCTCCCGAACCAAAAACAACCAATCAGAGCCAGGAGGAAGGTCTTAGCGCTGTCAATCAATCTCGTGCACTCGCTGCTCAATGTGCTAATGGCGCAGAAACAAACTAACGTTACAGGAAAAACATTTTTCTGCCGTTATCGGTGGCTAGGCTAATTAGCCTTAGCATTCACAGCAGACTCCTTTGTGGTGTGGTATAGCAGACAGAAAAGAGGAGGATGTGAGGTGATTGACAGCGCTAAGACCCTCCTCCTGGCTCTGATTGGTTGTTTCTGACTGAGCAGTAATTCTGTAGTCAATGCTAGGAGACAGATAATCTTTTAACAGATTATCTGTCTCATAATATACCAACGATATAGTGACAGTTTTAACAAAAATTTGTAAAACAAATATAGATATTTTTTATAAAAGTTAGTATAAACACATTTGCAAGGCTCACTGTCTTCTGCGTCTTTTCCTAGGAGCCGCAGTATTATCCTGTCCCCGTTACCACTGAAGTGTCTTAGCTTCTCGGCAGCAAACTAATGCAAATATGAAAATTGCTTCCCCTCCAATGTGACAACCTAAAGGCAAACAGCTAAACAAATCAGTCTCCAGACTCTGAAGGCAGAGCTCGCCTGCTGCTCTTGTTTAATGCAGGAGGCATTTTGCAGTGCGGGATGAATAAAACATCAGAGCACCTTGTTTATTTCCATCCTTCAACCGTAACTCGTTCTTTACATAATTGAATTCTATCTGGCCCGTTCGAGGCAGTGCATCTAATTGAACCTCTGGCCGTTAGCTGGGGAATGATTTGTTTCCATACGCCGACTCTGAATCCTCACCAAGCAGAGCTCGGCGGGATCGCGTAACGGTTGGTGTCGGGGCCTTCGGTCCCACCTGTGGTAAGAGAGTGGATTGTTTGCATCATCTCCCCGGTCTTGCTGGAGAGTTTTCGAGCCGCTCATGTTTGCTTCTGCCTGGTGTCGGGGATCGTTCAGTGTGTGAGAAGTGGCCCGCCCCAACGGCGGCCAATCAACCTGGATGATTAACACACCAAACAGAATCGGCCCGCTTCAGGTCAGAGCGCCTCGCTTCCTTCCCTCCTTCCTCTCCTTCTTCTTCCACACAATGTTTTTCTGTTCATGTGGAATGTGTTGCCCGATCTGTTATGTTGCACATTACAGCAGACTTTTCCTCTCCACTTGGCAAGCTTTGCTTGTGAAAGATGTTTCCCTCGTTCTCTCCTGACTTTTCTATGGATGCCATTGTTGCCTGAAATTGATGGTCAGGTCCTGCTTCCTCCTTCTCACACAGGACAGTGCCTCATTAGGATTCAGCACCAACATGTAAACAGGGGGAGCCACTTGTGGACACATGTGGGAAAGGGATCAAGGAAGAAGGACAGCTCTTAAAGGAATAGTTCAGAATTTCAAAAGGGAAGAATTGTTAAAGTAGTAATAAAAGTTATTATCTAGTCTCCATAACTTCTTCACATAGTAGAGATCTGAGGTTGATTTTTACAAGACCGCTGCCTGGAAACTGATGTGTTTTTTCGGATTTTGATCGGCAATTCCAAGACACCTTGAGTCAGCTGTAGTTGTCATGCCAGGCCAGTAGATGGCACTGTGATTTTAGCATGTCATCGAATGTGCTTTCATCTGTACATTGTAAATGTCTCGCATGTAAAACATATATTCCTTATCAGAAATTGTGCTAAACTGAACAGGTTAAGTAGCACAACGTAGCACAATGCTATCCTCCATTTTTCTTGTTGCAACATACTTATAAGCAAATATGTCAAAAACGTACTGTTATGAATGTTATACACTGAAGCTTTAATGGCAAAAGTTTTCATAAAGTGACTTGGCTTTACTCAAGAGAAATCCTGGGGGGTCAAACAGTTCGATAGAAGATTTACGGGTTCAACATCATTTGCATTTGAAAAGCTGTCAAACGACAAAAAGGCACTCGGTGGCTCAGTGACAACCAGTCAACACCACTCGAGTGAAAGTTAGCAGAGTGTGAGAGGAGTTGTCCGTGTTACTGCAGCCAGCTGGACCCGGAGACATTGACCAGGTCCTGTCTCTTCCAATTAGCCCCACTCAGCCTCTCACTGCTCCTAATTTAATCCTTCTGCTGAGCTCAGCCCGAAGTAAACAGCTCATGTGCTCAGGCTATTTCACTACTAACCCTCAACGCTTCTCACTGCCAGCAGCTGTATTAAACAGGTCCGTGTGCAACTGATGTGTGGCGAACAGGGTCTTAGCAGCTATTACCGTCCCTCACTCCCTGCTTGTCTCATATAAACACCTAGAATGCCTGTGGATCAGCAGGGAAGAGCGGTTGTTAGTTGGACTCCTGGTTCTAACCTGTCCTGCGTGTCCTTGGGCAGGACACTGAATTACCCTTTGCCTGTCTGCAAATTGGTGTGTGATTGTGTGAGCATGGGGGAATTGGACATGTTGTTGAAAAGTGCTGTGGCTGGCTGGTAAAAGTTTGCATAACTACTGAACTTTTCAGCAATAGATCAAGTTCAAAACAAGTAATTGGTTGTCAAGCGATGAATCAAATAAGGAATGGGTGACATTTCAGGATTGTTGAAAAGTAGTTCCATCAAGAAGGTACGTAAGAGAAACCATGATGTCATTTACTTATGGCAAAAAGGAATCTAATCCAACATGGTCTTTTGTGAAAATGTGATTGTCCTCTGTACCAAATAACTGCTTGTGCTACTTGCTACAATCGGCAGTGAGTTTTTGACGTTGTTGGGGAGGACTTTCAACCATTTCTTCTCTGCTGAATTGTTTCAAATCTGCCACATTGGAGGACATTTAAGCAGGAACAACTTTCTAAAGTCATGACACCGTATCTCAATAAGAACTAAGTGCAGACATTGACTAAAACACCCCCAAAACTTTCCAGAGGCAGACCTGCTTGTGAACTTTTGCTCATTGTCCTACTGAATAACCCAGGAGAGCTTGAGCTTATGACCACAAGCCAATATTTGGACATTCTTCCACAGGATGTTCTTCTAGGGAACAGAATTCAATCCACCGTCACTCTGTTTGACTGTCGATGTGATGTTCTTTTCTGTTAGTTTTATGCCAGTTGTAATAGGACAAAGACCTTCAAACGCCCTCCCCACTTTTCTCTTCTGTACACGGGATCTCTGAGGATGGGCCTTTGTCTTCTTTTACTTCAGCAGTTTGCTTGGGACTCTAATAGGAGGCCATCTTGAACACTGACCTTAACAGAGGAAAGTGAGGCCTGCAGTGCTTTATATGTTGTCCTTAGTCATTTTGGGACCTCCTGGATCAGTTGTTCATGCACTTTTGGAGTAATTTTGGTAAGGTTCACCATTATTCGATGTTTTCTCCTGGTTGTGAAAAACAGTTTTGACTGCGGTTCAGGGGAGCTTTAGAAATGGCTCTGTTGTTCAACTACTTAAGATCGGCCCATGGTGAGTTGCCTTTTGAGATCTGCCAGCCTGCTTCGTGTTGTCAGTCAGGTTCTTTTAAGTGAGTTCTTCATTCTGCAGGTCGGGCACCAATCGTAGAACCTACTGGCATGGTCAGTTGTTCAGTCATGATTTTATGGTTTATATAGATTTTTCCCCTTAATTAATTTGCTCATCAATTTATCTATTTGTTTAAAATGTTCTGATATATATAGTTACGACCAAAATGATAAGAACAGAAGAAATCTGTAAGAAGCCAAATACTTTTTTATGGTTGTAGAGAATATTCAGTATCTGCACAAACCTAGTGGTCGTCAATTTGTGATGCAAATGCATAATAGTTTTCTCGGTTCATGCTGAAGCCATTTGTGGTAGGTTTTGTAAGCTAACGTGACCAGGGCAGACATTTTCACACAGCTCCATTCATACTGAATGGTAGAAACAGTCCCGGAGTATTTTACACCACCACCATAACATTTTATAACATACATTTACGAGCATGTCAGCTTCTGAGGGCAGACTTGACTGATGCTGTAAATAATTATGGAAATTAAGATTCTCTAAGTCATCCCACATGAAATCCTTCTCCTGAGAAATAAAAGCTTTGAAGGTGCAGAGATCCAGCCCTCAGACACAAAACAGTTTGTTCTTCCTTGCTTGAACGTAGACGTTCTACGGCTGATCACATATTGCTGATTCAGTTACTGCTGCGGAGGTCGAACAAGGCCAAGTTCAAGAGCAGCGCGTACTAGAAAACAAAAAGTAAGCCGACCCTGATGTTTCGGAGTAAAGGAGGATGTGGTGGAGGTTACATTGGAATGAATGGAGCGGCCGAACATGTGGGGATCATGCATGTGCTAGCTGCTGTTGTCACGGTGACTGACAGCCGGTTTCAGGTGAACTGGAGTGAAACCAGAGACTAGGGGGAGAACAGACGCTCACAGGCTCAGGTTGATTGGGTCAGTGTTTCCACTCACACCTCACCATCCGTCAAAGGACCGTGCTGCAATGAGACACCCTGTCTAAGCAGGTTGTTCGGTATTCAAGGAGGTAAAGCATCTCTCCGACTCAGTCCACTGGAACCATTGTTAGACTCACATCTTCCTTTTCTATCTGTTACTTTTCACCCATGTGAGTCAGAATAGAATCCACATAGACAAAGATCCCTATATGCTGCAACGCTTTATCACGGATCGTCACAGGAAGTCATCCACCCATTCCCTTGGGATAGCTCAGCACATTGTACTCATTTGTAAACTCATCCAGTAAATGTGCTTCTTAGTCAACGTTTTTCACAAAAGATTATATGTTAGACGGATTCAGTCTCATTTGTCTTAGTAGTCAGTTTAATATTGTTTCTTTTGTGCTTCTGCCACTTTAGGCAGTCTTTAATACCAGCATTCCCTTATCAACCAAAACATTTGGTTAAAGGCCATTGTAACCAACGTCAGTCCTGGTTGGATCTTTTGTGTTTTCCTGACAAGAAAAGGTATGACTGATTTATTGTTGTTTTTTTTTTTATTTATTTACAATAAATCTCGACAACTCGCTCCAAAGGAATGAACTCAATGACGACATGGCGGAACCTAGAGAAACATCAGGCAGCAGATCTGCTCTCTTTTTTTAAATAGACTTTCCAGACACAAGGCAGATTGCACCTCGTCGTTGCCATGGCCCCTTTATTTGTTTACATTTTTAGCTGGTGACATCATGCATGCCGACTGTGTCACGTGCCCTGGCCGAGCCCCAGCAAGAATTCATAGCTGTTTAACCTGATCGGAATAATTTGCCACAGTAATGCGCTTTGTCTGACAACAAGACTTGGAAAACAATGATGACCTAAAGCGATGACGGCATTAGTGACTCAAATGGGCTATTTTGGATTTGAAAAGGTGCCGTAAATACATGCACAGACCACATGTTGGCTGAAAAGTGAAAGGTTTTCATTGAAGATGGGGTGACGGTAGAGATGGGACAGGATGTTTGCTTATTATTTGAGATATTTCAGTATATCACCTCCAGGCGACAGCAATCAGTTCCACTAACAGATTTTTTTCTCCGCCATCTGAAACAAAACTAACTAAAAATCTCTGCTAGCAGCTCAAATGGACACTGTATTCAATATTTTTCACTCTGTCACACGAGACAGCTTTTTTTTATTCGATGCCAATTTCTTAACCCATCAGTTGATTCACATCAATTCACTTCTAGGATTTCATGTCCTTTTCTTAAACATCAGTTCTCTCCCCACAAACAAAAAGCTTCTCACCGTATTCATATTTACAATTTTGCTCTATGTGGCTCTGCTGCACCAAAATGTACTATCTTTCATGCTGTCGTGCAAAAAAAATCTAAAAGTATTGATGGTTTTAGAGAGACGACTAATCAGGTGGGTTGATACATTTCCTCTTAAGTTGTTTTAAAAGAAGTACAGTGAGGTTCAGGAACACAACTTTGTTTGAAATAAATTGTATTCAACGCTATACATTCCTAGAATCATTACTAGTTTCCATTTATTATCATTATTATTATTAGTAGTAATGACCCATCTTTATATTAAAGAATTGCTACCATATCAAAAACTGCCTTTCGATGAAATAAGATTTTAACCAAAAATGTTTTATTTATCTTTTAGCATTTTCTTCACTCAGACATTGCATGATTCACAATCCCAAGCTTGAGGTTAGATGATTTTTTAAAAGACCAGTACTTTTTCATGAGCTCCTGGTCCGCTCTAGACTCCAAGAAACATTAATGAGAAAGTTAAACTAACACGAATAAGAGAAACTGGCCTAGCGGCAAAAGATTAGCTCAGAAACGTACACACTCACTCATGTCTTAGGCTGCAGCTTAGGTGCAGAGAAACTAATACACTCGCAAAAACAAACTATCTCATTATGTCCAGAGGAGGAGTTTGCAGGGAGTTGGATTGTGAGCAAATTAGTTTGTACCCTGAGGGCTGAGTCGATGCCAGCCTCAGGGGCCTTCTCAATATTTGTGTGTGTGTGTGTTTGCGGATATCTGTTGTTGCTCTGCCTGAGTTTTCTGGAGGTAGAGGACATCACGCTTGCCCCTCTGTCTCTGCCAGAGTCCAAAAATAAGTGGGCACCTTTATCGACCCCCTTGTTGATGAATTCATCTGGGGGTAAATGTCAGCGGTGTGTCAGCAGTGGGTATTACATTAGTCTGCTCATGTGTCTACATCTACCCATCTTCATCAGCTGTACATCGCCTTGCCTCCCCTCCTCTCATCTCCCTTCTCACTCCCTCTTTGTATTTACTTTGGGAGCTGAAGTGGCTCCTTTTAATTTTAGCCTGGTGATTAACTGGATGCCAGGGCTCAGGTTGTAAATAGATGTTCTTGTCGTCCGTCTTTTTTTTTTTTTTTCCCGGTTAGGAGATGAAGCAGCTGACTGGAATACCTGCAGAATACTAAACACAGCAGGCGCTGCGAGGCTCAGGGTCAACGCGAGTAACGCACGTACAAGGGTTGGAATGGTATTCCTACCGCCCAAGGGTTTGTTTTTTTTACACGGGATTTTATGTGGTAGACCAACATAAAGTAGTCATCAGAGAATCATTGAGGTGAAGGAACACAGCAGACAGGTCAAGGTCGAGGTTTAAAGCTGAGTTAGGTTACATGGGACAATGTCAAATACCCAAACATGGCCGTCCACCTAAACTGAGGAAGCAGGCAAGGAGAGATTTCATTAGTGGACTATGATAACTCTGGAGGAGCTGCGGAAATCTATGGCTCAGCTGGGAGAACCCGTCACCAGGGCTAGAACTGGTAGACTAGTAGTAATAGTCAATGGTGGACAAAGTACTCGATTCTAGTATTTGAGTAAATGTATTGATACTAACAGTCTAATCTTACTCGACTACCATAAAAGTTCCTCTGTCTTAATAACCTGGCACTGTTTGGGACTGAGTAAAGTAGCAGGAATACCCACGCATGTACTTCACATATAGAGCCACATCTCTTATTGAACTAGCCAATGAATTTAACTAATATTCAGACAAATGGCCCACTTTCTGTTAGCTATAACCTTGAAGACTAATATTTCATAACTCTCACTGTTTTTATCCTGCTCACAATGGACAAAAACCACATTAAGACACAACAAATTCAACCAGAACATGGATGGTTTTTGATCATTGTTGCTATGGTCTTTAGGATTCGATTTGAGAAAGTTGTGCCTCTCCAGGGCATGGTGCCTGGTGTGTGTGGGCTACATGGACGGATGACTATGGGAGTTAACTTGTGATGAATCGATCTAGGTCTTAGCAATCTTAACTACAACACTATGGATGGTGTACTTTAGTGTTGTTGCAAAATCACCTTCCATTTTTTGTTTTTTTGTTTGTTGTTTTGTATTTCAGCATCAACTGACAGTGCGGATTAAGGTTCAGTTCTCAACAAAAAAAATCCAAGAGGTTAAATTATCTTAATTAATCACAAAGCATGTCAGGGTGGTTCAGTTCGAGCATTCACGATGCTGATGTGAGTACATCTCCATCGATGCAGACAGAGCATCTAAAGAGCATAGCATGAGATTATGTAAGGTTATCACCGGATCAGTGCTGCCACATTTTACCAGCGCTTGTTGACACCATGTCAGTTGCAAATATATGGTGGGGTCTCAAAGTTGCGAAATGAGAGTTGTTCTTGTTAACAAATGTATTCCTTACCCTACTTTACCCATACTTAAGTCACATCATAACACCAAGCCGTACACCTAACCTCACAGAAGGGGTTGACCACATTAGAAATTCAGATTTCAGATTCATTCGTATCCCAAATTGGGCGATTGATGTTGCAGAAAGTATAAAAACTAAAGGACAAAGTATCAAAGATTTTTTTTAAAAACAACAAAACATACCAAGAGGACAGAAAATACAAATCAACACATGATGGGAAGAGTACAGCAGTGTATTTCATTATTGACCGACAGTTGCTACAAACACTAAATCAGGTGCAAGTCCTCCTACCTTGTCTTGCATTAAAAAAAGATATTGCTGTAGGAACAAAGGAGAGCTTGTAACTGTTACTTTTTATACAAGGAAGTCTGAGCCTGATGCCAGAAGACAGAAATTGGAACTCAGCATGTAAAGGATGAAAAGTATCAGCAATAATGGCTTTAGTTTTCCCGATGATTTGTTTTTTACATAGTTCTGTAAGTGAGCATTGTTCAACCCCTCAGATCTTATTGCTAGTATGCATTACTCTGCTAAGGGCATTTTTTGTTCTAATACTAAGATTTCCAAACCAACAGAGGAGGAAAAAAGTCAACACAGATTCAATATATGATCTATAAAATAGGATCATCATTGACTTATCAACTTGAAACTTTGCGAGCCTCCTTAGACAAAATAATCTTTGCTGCCCGTTTTTTTGTAGGTTTTCTGAATGGCAGGTAAATTTGAACTAATTATCCAAAATAGATATTTGTCGTTCTCTACTGTCTCCACTGTCTGACCTTTTATTAGTGTTTGTGTTGTGTTATGGGGTTTTTGTCTGAAATCAATGCACATGTCCTTTGTTTTCTGTACATTTAATGAAATAAAGTTTTATCACACCAGTCAACAAATTCATCGACCACAGGGGCATGGGCATGTTCATCATCATGTAGAAAGCTAACTATCACTGAGTCATCTGCAAATTTTAATAGTAACCTATCATCATGTCGTCCGTCTTTACAAATAGTAAAGAAGAGGGGAAAGGACGCAGCCTTGAGGGGACCCAGTAGACAGGCACTTCTCTCTAGACATGCATCCACTTACGCTGACATTCTGCGTTCTGGATGTTAAAAAATCAAGAATCCAGTCCACCACATTAAAATCCAGATGAACGTTATTAAGAAGTTAATCAATCAAAATATGGGACTGGATTGTGATTGACATTCATCCCCCTTCAGACGTCTATTGAACCTCTTTTTAAAACCTTTTAAGGTCGACGCCCGCCCTGTGGCGGGTATGACGTCATGTTTCTGTGTGTGTTTTTTGCTCCAATGTGATAATAAATTTTGTCAAAATGAAACAAACACTGTAAAATCACAAAGTTTAGGATGTTCTGAAAATAATGATACCAAACAAGGTAAGGTAAATAGTTTTTATGGTGAAAATATAAGGGTAAGTTCAAAATTAGACCAAAACGGCCATTTAGACCCAAGACTCCAAAGGGTTAAGAACTCGAATACTCATTGCCAGAAACCTTTTGCTTTGGCAGCCATGCCAACACCAACTTATCACATGATGGGGACGAATTCAAAAACCCAGCTGTCTGCATGACCTGATGCCAGGGAAAAAATAACCGAGACTCCTGAACACATGGCGGCAGGGTCAGATGTTTAAAACAAGCCGAGGGTTAAAACGATGGAAACGGTAGCCGAGTTTGGCGCCTGGCAAGAGAAAGACATAAAAATAACGATAAGCTTTTAATAGACATTCATAATCACAACTCAAGGAAAGACTGGGACAAATAGTGGTTTCAACTTGATGCCAACAAAAAAACTTCAAAAACAGTGGTGTTGTGTGGTAATGCTGGAGTTGGTTTATGATTTCAGTGACAGGCTAAAGAGGTTAGCATTGTCATCCTTTGCCAGACTGCCTTCTTAGCAACACAAAGAAGCTAAAACTGTTTTGTGAAAGTTGGGTTTAAACACATCAGCCTAATTCATTTCTTAAAAATATGTACTAACTTCTTTCTTACTGACATCTGCTGAAGTTAGCATGCTAGCTAGTTAGCACTGATCCCTATCAGACTAATACAAATTTACAGAAGCTGGAACCTGATGCCGCATAACAATATCGCCTTTTAAAATTTATGGCTTAGCTCTGAGCTCCAATAATACCGTTAAAGAACAAAATCAGTGACATGAATCCTTACTATGAGACAAAATAGCCTTAGAAAATACAAAAATCATTGCCCAAATAATGAATTTATATACTAAAGAAAAAATCTATCAAAATCAGCCTTTCCCTTTGTGAAAACAAAAAGTGTCCTCTTTGCTAATAGAATCAAGAAATCACTTTCATAGAGCCTGTCGGATAACATGAAGGTACACCAATTGAAAGAAACTGTCTTTTAGGTTGCACTCAACAGATAATAGCCACAGCAAAAGGATATAGCATAGCATTTCATGGACTTGGACATCAGTTTCACAGAAGCAAAAATCCATGCAGACACACACAGACAGAGAGACACATTTCCACGCTCCCACTGCAAGTGTGACATGAAGAAGTGTGACTCCAGCACCGCACGTCACAGACTTAGTGGCTAAATTTGGTGGCTCTGAGTGGGTGTCGATGACAGCGGCAGAAGCCCAGACTCTGCACATCAACAGGTCAAACACTTTGAGGAAAATATAAGTGTGTAGCTTTTAAATCACGCTATGTACTGAAAGGCAGAGAACAAACTTCCCCCCTTGAAGTTATCCACACTTTACTGAATTACAACTGCAACATTCATTGTATTTCTGAGGACACTTTATCTCACAGAGGGATACAAAATATATAATTGCAAAGTGAAAGGACAAAGATGAATGTATTTTAAAAATGTTTGACAAATAAAAATCGGAAAAGTTAAGCATGTGTCTGATATCTGCTTACTCTCTCCTGTGCTACAGCTTCTTCCTGATAGCACAGCCTGTCGTGAGTGCTAAGGCTAGTTAGCATAGCCGCAGATGACAGCGGATAAACAGTTTTCCTGCCACAATAAGCTGTTTCTCAGCCGTCAGCACATAGACGAGCGTGATTGACAGCGCTAAGGCCCACCTCTTGGCTCTGATTGGCTGTTTTTGATCAGTGCATTTTTTTCAGACGTCTTGATCTTTTCGCAGAATATCTATCTCATATAGGCTTTCGGACATGATGACAGTTTTAACAAATGTGTAAGAAAACATTTTTTTAATAAAAGTTACACACTGCAGCTTCAATACACCATCCCCACGGTAAAACCTGGCTGTGTTAGTATCATGAAAGTTAATTCAAATGGGTAGCATTTATACTGTAAACTTAATATTTAAATGCACAACTGAAACATCTCAGTTATATTCAATGCATTTCCACTCTGAGAGTCAGAGTTTTATGCGGACAAGTAATATTCAGACCGTAGCATCATTAGCATTCACTGTGAATCCAGACGACCTTGCTACTCCTCTGACCTTTTCCTCAACTGATTAGCGATTTGTTCTTTTTGTGAGGCGTTTCCATTCCCTCCATCTCATCTGAATAAATGTGTGTTTCTTTTATTTTGTCACCTTTAGCCCTTTGATCCGCCGTACATCACGGCTGAACTGAATGGCGGATAATTTTGCCACATCTTGGTGAATCAGAGGGTTACATTTCTGCTCCGCTCGGCTTCGTCCCTACAGTGTTAGAAAGTCTCCGTTCAAAGATCTGAAATCCGTATGCCACTATGTCTGTAACGCTGATGCTAGGTGTTAGATACATGCTGATTTGTCAGCTAAATAATTAATATATTCAGCCTTTATTTAGGTAGAAAATGTAAAAAAAGAAAAAAGATTATGCATTTGGTCTGGTTGCTTCAGGGTTTTGAAATCATTGCCATGTTTGCACCGTCAGATCATGATATCTGACGACGTCTACCTCAACCTGACCCACAGTCTACACTCTGGTTTAGATGAATCTGTGTGCCTGATCATGCAGGAGTCAAAAAGCAACGAGGGAAATGCGTCATGCTTCGCAAAAGTATTCACAAGCCTCGAATTTTTCCAAATCTCACAATGTTTCAGTCTCGAACTTCAAAGTTTTTTTTTGTAGATTTTATGTGACTGGCCTAAGCAGAAAGTAGTGCATCAGTGTGAATTGTACGGGAAGCAATGCAGAGTTTTCACAATGTTTTGCAAATAGAAAAAGAAGAAAAGCATGGCTAGATTTGCATTCAGTCCCACTGAGTCGGCTGTTTCTAAAACCATCTTTTACTTCCACAGATTTACGTCTGTAAATCTTTTGCAGAATGTCTCGTTGCACCTCTGGGGACTCAAACCTTTGCACCCAATCTTCTTTGCAGAATAGCTCATGGCTAGTCAGATAAGATGGAGAGCGTCTGTGGAAATCAATTTTAAAAGTTTCGCCTTCAAATTGGTTTTATGTCTGGGATTTGACCGGGCCATTTACCAGATGAATATGCTTTCATCTAAACATTTCTTTGTAGCTCGGGGTCATTGTACTGCTTTGAGGTGATCAACCGCCTCCGCCTCCACCACCACCACCGCCCAGTGTCAGGACTTACACAGACTAAGGTTTTCATCCAAGCATGTGCTGAATTTAACTCCAGTCATCGGTTTCCCCGTCTGTTATTAAGTATCACAAGAAATTTCTAGTGTGTTCTTCATAGATTCCATGGACACTTATCTGGATGTTTTTATTTATGACCACCACCAAATTAAACCAAATTGCTCTATTTGTGGTCAGAAGCCCTCTGTACATGCATCCAGTTTATCGAATGCCATGGATTTGTTACTCATATTCTGTTTTATTAGCTAAATGAGGCAAGTTGATCCGGTTAGCAGCCACTCCAAATCAAATAAGTTATCATTTATTAGTCCCACTTTATCGCACTTGGGAGAAACAACTTACAAACAAGTCCTTGGGGTAAAATGACTTTGTAGAGGCGACTGTTTTGTTTTGCAGGCTTTGTTAATGAAAGCTATAATTATCACTCAGCAAAATCAATATTCTCACTTCCTTTAAGGGGGAAAAAAAGCAGGAAGAAGGAGAGGGGGAGAGGGGCCTTGTTTCAGTAAGCCTGGAATGAGCCTTGGGACTCTGCAGGGCTGGGGAATAAGATTTATGAAGCTGTGTTCATAGCTGATTGGCCTTAATTGTCTCCCAGCTAAGCAAGAACCCCCATTCTGCTAAATGAGCCAACGATCAAATTCTAATTTATTTATTAGCTGGCAGAATCACAGAATCTCTTCATCACGCAGAGGAGAGAGCACCGACAGGATTTTTCAGGGTTTGGGGATGACAAATACTCCGTGTTAAAGTACAACTTAAGTGCCTTAAAACATTTCCGTGACTTGAACTCACAGAGAGTCTCTGTTTGTCAATTAGTCTTTCATCGACACTACATTAGTTTTGTTAAACATTCTTCTAATTGACGACTATTTCACGCCAAAATTTCTTTGAAGAAAATCCCAATGATGACTTTTTAAGACATTGTTCATTTCTGATCACTGATCCAGCTAAGTCCGTTTTAATGAGGGAAGGAAAGCCCTCTTGGCAATTACTGAATAATAACTTCCATAGCTGATTTACTGAACATTTGGAAGATTGTTTTTTTGTCTTATTTTTTTATGTGTTGCTGCATACAAGCCAGTTAATCTATTCCTTAATTCCACCAAATTAATTTTGCAAGACATCTGCCTTGTCTGACAAATTTTAATGATCTGAATGTCGATTTAGCAAAAGCAATAATGGTTTGAAAAATTCATTTCTATTCAGTTTGGTGCTATTTATGCAGGGCAAGTTCAATACAAAATACACTTTTAAAAGACAAAGAGCTATTATTGATTCCCTACTAATTAAATTAGAAAAGGCACTCACTTACAACTCCGTGCAGTTGGAGTTCAGTACTGGCAGAAAATAGGATAACATTTTTTTCCAATTTTTCAAATAATAATTTGACCTTTTTTAAATTTAAACCCCAACTACCCCTCCAAAAAACAACTATAAATGTTCAGCAAATAATCTTTGATGAATGTTCCTTTTTCAATAGCTAGAACACATTTGAAATAGTTTGTCACATTCTTTATTATTATTATTATTATTATTATTTTTTTTTTACAGAAGTAAAGGATAACACTGTCTTGAATCGAAGAGGTTCCGCTTATATCACTTTTCAAAGAAATTCTGAATTTAAGATGAAAATTATTTTCAGGTGGATTAAAAACTAGACTTATCATCAGACTTATCAGATTTATGAGATTGCAACCATACTGCATTTGAGGATGCAGTATGGTACAGTTTCCTTTGGTACCATAGTATGGTATGGTATGGTATGGTATGGTATGGTATGGTATGGTATGGTATGGTATGGTATGGTATGGTATGGTACTGTACGGTATGGTATGGTACGGTACAGTATGGCATGGTACGGTATGGTACGGTATGGTATGGTATGGTATGGTACGGTATGGTATGGTATGGTACGATATGGTACGGTATGGTTTGGTATGGTACTGTACGGTACGGTACAGTATGGCATGGTACGGTATGGTATGGTATGGTATGGTATGGTACGGTATGGTTTGGTATGGTACTGTACGGTACGGTACAGTATGGCATGGTACGGTATGGTACGGTATGGTATGGTATGGTATGGTATGGTACGGTATGGGATGGTATGGTATGGTACGGTATGGTATGGTATGGTATGGTACGGTATGGGATGGTACATTATGGTATGGTACTGTACGGTACTGTACGGTATGGTACGGTATGGGATGGTACAGTATGGTATGGTACTGTACGGTACTGTACGGTACTGTACGGTACTGTACGGTACTGTACGGTACTGTACGGTACGGTATGGTATAGTACAGTAAGGTATCGCACAGTATATTATGGTACTCCTGTGTAGTAATACATCCTGATCAACCTTGGGGTGAAAATGGAAATGGACCTTTAGCAAAATGAATCCTCCAGAATAGGTGACCGCCTGTTGACAGACTGTTGACAGACTGTTGACAGCCTTAACCAGGCTGATGGGGCCTACATCCACATTACTAGTTCTGCTTTAGCCTCAATAAACCTTGGTCTTTCTTATTATATTGGCCTCTAATTGCCAGCATTAAAAGTCTTAAAAACACTCCCTACAATAGTGGTCTGCCAAAATAGTTGCCACATGGCAAATAAAACAAGTGGTTGTTAAAGATTTCCACTATTTAAGGCTTAGCCTCATTGGCGTTTTGAACTGCCACTTTTCTAATTTCCTGAAGTGGCTAGTTGTGCTGCCACAGTTCTAAACCTAGCTTAACGATTGACAGGAACACCAAATAAAGATTTGGTTTCAGCTCTTGTTTTTTTTGTTAGCTATGTTTTTTCTCCTCTGTCACAGCTACCAAAACTAACTACTTTTCTGGCAGCCTCTCTGCCAACACTGTTAATGTTACAGTGTCATTCAGGCACCACAAGGAGCTCTGTCTGTCTGTGCTGCACTTTCCACGCTTAATCCTACCAGGATTTTAAAAATGTCCAAGATATTTACATCCCTGCGGTGTTCCTGACATAGGCGTGTCGTGAATATATCCCTGTTGAGCTTTGACTGCTCTGTCTCCACCTGACGACGCCCAAAACTCAAACAGCTATCTTCTGTTTCATTTGATGTCAACTCCCAGACAGAGAAAATACATTCTGCAGTATAAACTAGCAGGATGTGAGTACACCTTTAACAGACTGTAACATGATGCTGATAACAAACATCATAAAGCCACAAACATCTGACTTCAGAACAAACACATACACTAGAAGCTTTTTCTTTAAGATAGTAAAAGTTAGGATACATTATTTCTTTTAAAGTAGGATCTGTGTAAAAAAAACCCACCCTTCTTTGTACATTCAGAGATATTAAAGAAGTCAGACACTAACCCAGCAGAGACTGTTTATTTGTCTGAAAACCGTCTTGCATCCTGGACGGATTCAGACAAAAATAATGAGAAATCTGCTAATGAGGCCAAAGGGTCACTAATGGTGAGTAAATTATTTGCGATGCAGCCCTGCCGTATAATGAACACGTCTCTCTTGACACCTTCAGAAAGATTAATCTGGCTCGGATTTCACACTTGATAATTACTTAGGCTGCAGCAAATGGAAATAGATATAAGTCTGCCTTTTTGAAGCAGATGCAGTGAATTAGTCACTCTGTGGGTCTGAGTGGAGTTTGAAGTCATAGCGGACATAATTGATGATTTAAATCATGACAGCTGACAGTGGCAACATAATTTTATAGGTTCGCATTACGAAGCCATTCTATAAGCACTAAGACTAACTTGTTCCTACGTTTTGTTTTGGGAACTGGAAATAAATAAATAAATAAATATCTTACTAAGTAATTTTATTCTACTTGCTTGTGCAAATATCTTATTACACTTGAATTAAGACAAAACTAAATTCCAAGTATCTTTTTAGCAAGATATAGGAGCGTGTTATCAGTAAATAATTCCTTAATATTAGTGAAAAAGTACTAGTTCCATTGGCAGACAGTTTTACTTATAAGACAATTTCCCTATAAGTAAAATAATCTCCCAATGGAACTAGTACTGTTTAATCAATATCAAGGATTTATTTACTTGAAACAAGCTTCTATATCTTGCTGATAAGTTATTTTTTTTGTCTTAATTCAAGCTTAGAAACAAAAATACTTGGTAAGATTGTATGGTTTTGCAATCTTGGAGCTGCATTATGACTGGATGTTTGCTTGTCTAGTCGGGACATTAGTCTTTTAATCTTAGAAATCTTCAGTTAATAGAAGGCCAACTTTATAGTTGTCTTTATGTGTCACTGAATGTTCAGGTTACAAATATATGGAGCCGTCACACCCCTCAAACATCAGAGTAGTTCTGGCCAGCCCTATTTGGTGGGAAATGTGTGCATCAATCCCGGTTTTTGGAAAATTAAAATTTCATACTTTCTAAAAAAGGAGAAATAATCTTTGTCTGTTTATTCTTCGTTTTTTGTGACTCAAGACGTAGATTTCGTTTAATTTCAGTATCGGGCAAATTTAACCTGAGAAAATACAAAATAAAATTTTTAAATAATCATTTTACTGAGGAAAGAAAATCAAATCAACCTGGCCCTATTTGGAAAAAAATAATTACCATCTAAATCCAAAAGCTGCTATTAAGCTGTTATGATAACAGGCAATTAGTCTTTTATATTGCTATGGAGAAATTACAGCCCACTCTTTTCTGCAGAACTGTTTTCATTGAAGAGTTAATGCGCATTAACCTCTTAGGAAAGGTCACGCCATGCCGTCTCTATTGGATTTCAGTCCATACTTTGACTAGGCCACTCCAATTTTTTAATTGTGAGATTTTTAGGCATTTAAAGGTGGATTTGATGGTGTGATTTAGGTCATTATTATGCTGTGTATCGGTCACAAACTCACACCCAGACGTTCTCCTCCAGGATTTGATGCTGGAACTCATGGTTTCATCAGTGGACAGGTACTGAAGCAGCAAAACGGTTTCAGATCAGCAGTACAGTACAGATGAATCATTAACACCAACCTTCACTTAGGGCAGCTCGGGGCCTGCAGTGTTGTATCTGTTTGCGTGGGGTTCTTTGTGACCTCCTGGATGTCGGTACTGAACCTAGGGAGGCTCACCACTTCACTCCAGTGACCACACACTGCATCTCGTTTGGTGACTTTAACGCCAGAGGAAGTGTGTGTGTGTGTCCGTGACAGAAGCGGTGTCCCGGTTGGCAGAGGATGTGAACAAATAATCAAATCTTAGATTGCTGCCACACCAATGAACGTGTGAGTAATTAGTAGCAGAAACGCCGCGCTGTCACTTGTTGACCTAATTAGCCGCGACACGCCGAATGCTCCGAATGACGACAGCCCAACATCATTTCTGTCGATAATTACTCGACCTCATAGAGGTTTTTAAATAAGTGACTTGTAGCTGAAAATGCTGTGCTGTCGCCTTTTTGACCTAACAAGGTCGATACAGTGATATTTTCTAACAAGCTTGCCCACTTAGTGACAGCTGTAAGTGTGTAAAAAAACCCAATGTTTTAATGATCTGTTCAATGACAGACTTTTCCCTCCAGACCAATCGTCTCCCATCCATGTTCTCTACCTTCACAAGCCAGTGAGTCTGTTGCACATCTCGGCTGTCGCTATTTGCTCCCTTGTGTTGGTTTGTGACATAAAAGTGTGTTAGCAATGTAATGTGATGTGGAGTATTAATTCTACGCAGCATCAGGAAACCAGATTTTTTAAATCTGGATTTTATAGTCCCCTATTAATCCTGAACTCAGCTTTTAAAAAATGTGGTTAATCCCAGGTACTTTATGACCTGCGAAAGGGCCAATTCGTTTTTACCAACCGCTTTATGCTCTGAGAGGATTTAAAGGGGCAGTATTGTGTAAAATCAACTCTTTTTTTTAGGTTTATGTCATATTATAATGTTATTCCCTCATGAGTGTTGGTTTGATTCTTTCATGCATGTTTGAGAAATCTTTTAATCTCCCGCGGCAACCATTCAGCTGGGCAAAACGCTTGTTGGGACCTTCGAGGCGCAGCTCCTCCTCAGAGCTGCAGTTTCCAAGCTTCCGGGCTCCCACATCAAAGAGCAGCCCTCCCACACTCGGTTCCTTCAGACTAGCCTACAGCAATTAGCAAACACCTGGTGGAATGGTGCGTCTGCTGAGCTTCTTAGGAGCTTCTTTTCAGAGCAACGCTGGTAAAAACGTTGTTAAAGGGTTAATAGGGGAGCCATGTTGTGATGACTCCCTGAATTTCAGAAAGAGCAGGAGCTTCTTAAAGAGATAGAGGTCCAATTTCAAGGTGTTAAATTGCAAAGTTACTTTGATTTTAAGTCACATTTAACATATCCAGCATTTTTATATCAACTGAAGGTAGGATAGTTGCCTTGGGTTGTGCTATAAAATGTCACAATGGGGCTAGAAAATACATAATACTGCCCCTTTAAATGTATTTTTAAAATAGTCCAAATGGAAGAAGTGTGTTGGTGGGGAAATTTTTTATTTTCTTCCAACAGCGAGTTTTTTCTTGGTTATCTTCTCTGTGTCCGAATCAAGACGTTCATCACCAAGCCACCCTCGGGGCTGCTGCATTTTTCTCCTCCATCCTCTGTGGCCCCTTCATCAAACACACTCTTACTCACTATCTTCCGGGTAAATACAGCTGACAAAGTCATCCATGTGTGCTTATTTCCAGTCCAGACATACACACACACACACATACCCTCACACTCTCTCTCAGGACAGATGTGCATGCTTGAACGGCACATTTTCTTTGAGCGGTTGCTAAAAAAAGCCCCTCTACCTCCCCTCTCTTCCAAACCCCTCTACCCGCTCAGAGGTTAGAGACAGAATTGCATAACGGCTGTGATGTCAGCACCGCTCCTCGCTGCGTAACAAGCGACGCTGATGGCCATGAACTCAGAGGAAAATCTCAGAGCGGCAGAAAAAGCGAGGAAGGAAGGAGAACGCCTGATGTCACGCCGCAGCTTGTTGCTCGTCCCGAACACGTTAGGCGTTTGTTTGTGGGCACGTCTTCCTCCCACATGAAATGATGAGTCAGAATTAAGCAGCAAGCATTTTTCATGCAGCGGCGATCGATTGGTGGAAACTTGCCCTTGAATATTTTTCTCCTCCGTCTCTCGCTCCCGGTGGGTGTTAGAGATCGGTAGACGGTAGTTGCTGCATCCATATGGAATAACTGTCTGGATTCTTGTTTCAGTCAATCAATCAAATTTTATTTGTATAGCACATTTCAGCAGCAAGACATTTCAAAGTGCTTTACATCATTACAAACACAGAAACACAATGCAATATAGAATCAATCATTAAGTCAAGTTACATCAATAAATTTGTAATTGATTACATTTCAAATACAATTCTAAACAGGTGGGTTTTCAGTTGAGATTTAAAAGAAGTCAGTGTTTCAGCTGTTTTACAGTTTTCTGGAAGTTTGTTCCAAATTTGTGGTGCATAGATGCTGTTTGTTTGTTTTACTCAACCAAGTCCAAGTCTCATGGAATCCCATTTCACACGTCGGGTTTGAATGCATCGTTGAGGTGTAGGGTTCGTTTGAGTTATTACCATTCAAAGAAAACACCACCGCTCAGGCCTGGGCGAAGGCATTTCTTCCACTGGTTTGTGCTTTGCAAAAGTATTCACATCCTCAGAAAATGCAAGGATGTATGCAGGGATTTACACTGAGGTTACGTTAAACAAAAATAGACACGATTTAGTCATTTGGTGACTACTGCTTTGGGTTGTATGAATAAACAGAATAAAGTGCAAATGAACACCAGCATTTTTTGTTTCTTTATATTAAAACCTTTTTAAATGTATGATTTTTTTTGACAACTACTTAATTATGTGGTAGTTTGTTTTAGTTTAGGGGTCTGTGGATAAGGTAATGAACAGCGTGATGAGTTCACCACAACTTTTAATATGTGGAGTCTGTGTCACTTTGCACAAACAGTTAGAAAATCCTTTTATTTCTCCTGCAAGAATTGCAGAATTGATTGATGTAATCGGGCAGTAAGTTGATAAAAACTGTTTTGAATTGATTGATAAAATAATATTTAAGCACACTATTATCTGGGCGGTTCTATTTATTCGTCCCTCTAAAGTCCAGAGGGCCACATAAGAAAACTATGGCGGGCCAGATTTGGCCCCCGGACCTCGAGTTTGACACATGTGCTCTAAAGACTTTCAAGTGAATTCTTTGACAGGAACATCGGGTTTTTTTTGGCCTTTCAGCCAAAAAAAAAAAGAATTAGCATTCAATTAGATTGAAGAAATAATGAGAGAGCAGTGGATCGCAGCGGGACGGAGGAGGTAGATGCTTTTGTCTGTATTGTACAGAGTTCGGGTTAAGCTACGGTCTGACAAGCAGGAGCAGGTGTTAAAAATAAAACTCTTTCCTCTTTCCTTCAATACAGGTGAAATTTGGACCGGACAAAGGCAGTTGCTTATTTTGGCACTTCATCCTACATTGTGGCTGTTGGATTAAAAATCAACCCCCCGCCGTGCGGCGCAATCAGAATCCTTTTTTATTGCTTCCAGTCGCCCAGACAGGAAGTCCACGTTGCTGTTGCTATGCTGGAGACGGAGTCCAGGCGCTCGGCGTCCCGACAAATATTCCACTGTTAAAGTGAGCGGAGAGAACACCGGCGCTGACGTGAGGCCGCTGATGTCACGCTCTCTGCGTGACGGCAACAGCAGCAGTTGTCCCCCAGCTGTGAATGTAATCATGTCCCCAACACACACACACACACACACACCCGATCCCCACCGCCGCATACACATGCACACACACACGCACACGCACACACACACACACACACAATTTGATGTTTAGTTGAAGCCTGGAGATAATTCCAAATATAGCATGGGGCGTGAGGGGGAGTTGAGTAAATCATCAGGAGCTGCTAAATGTGTGTGTGTGTGTGTGTGTGTGTGTGTGTGTGTGTGTGTGTGTGTGTGTGTGTGTGTGTGTGTGTTTGCCTTTTGCTGAGCTTATATTCATCAGTTGCTCTCTTTGAAATTCACACACAGAAATATTTTAGCAAAGATCGGTTTCTGCATATATTTTTTTTCTGATTACAGTTGCCTGCGAAACTGTTCCTGCTTTTAGAATGTTTTTTGTACATTAGGTGAACTACGGTGGGAATTTATCGTATCGTTTATCATTTATTGTGAACATTTCTTGTCATAATAAGCATTTTGATTTATCGCTGTATTGATAAATTTAGATTCTAAACTAACCTAAACTGACATTGGAAATATTATTTGTACTATTTTCTAAACTGTCTGTTCCACTAGAGCATTGGTAAATGTCGGGGAATTTGAAAAAATGATTAAATGTGGTTACATTTTTGCAGTTTAGTGACATAAATCACACTTCTTTAAGAAAGTGGCCGATGTCAGTATTTGTGTTTGTGGCGATATGATTGCCGCTCCCTGCAGTCACAGCCATACAGGCACATAAAAAAGATGTAATAAATAGTTTTTCATCATCATTTTTACCGTTATAATAACAGTAGCGCAAAATTTTATGATAAAATTTGAAGTCCATATCATCCAGCGCTAGTTGTAAAACATAACTTTATCCTGAAGAGATTTTATGTGAGCACCAGCTTCTGGGGTAACAGAAGTTAGCAGCACTAGCTTCTGAGCTAACATGTAAGTTTACAGCATTAGCTTCTGGGCAGGTATCGCCTTTGGAAGCCCACAGACAATATGCTACAAAATATTTAAAGAAACTTTTAGAATATCTTTCTCACTTTTATTCTCTATTCAATATTTAGCATACAGGTTGCCTCATGCCTTCCAATTTAAGTTAGCTACGCTATGCTAGCTTGAGATCAAAACATTGATAAATCAGAAAGATGAGTATGGCAAATAACATTTCAATAAATTATTTTAACTTATACTGTATGATAATGATTGAAAACCAAATTATATTTTGTGATCTTTAAAAAATTATTAAAACATTTATTAGAATTATTTTTGTGTTGCATTTTCTCCCTTCCCTCCAGTTTTCTGAAGGCCCCTCGCCCCTTTTCTTATTTGTTTGATCGGCTCCTTTCAACTCTGAAGAAAGGCACACAGTGTATGTCACATTGTGAAGGTTAAACCCACTCCGGCCACAGACATGTCCAGCCTCATGAAAGAACATCATGTACTGCAGCCTGTACGCGTGAGCAGCCATTAGCATCCACCGCTGTGGAGCAGCTGGAATAAATGCACAGGAGAATTGCATTCAGAGTCAGAGGACTTCAGAACAGCAGTTTAGCCTGAAGGTTAGCTTAAGAGATTCTGGGGGGGAAAAAAGGAAAAAAGAAAGGAGATTCAGTTTGGCAGGCTCCCCGGAGACAGACCTTAAACCTTGAGAAAGCCTGACGAACTACATGAAAAGGCAGTGACTCATCTAATCTTGTTTTATCTCCGTGCCAATCTGTATTCGTGCAGAAAACCCATCCCAGTAAGTCTGCATGGTCACCCCCCGCCCCCCGCTCTGCTCACTGAGCTCACGTTGCTGCTGCAGAGGCTTCCTCTCAGGTTCTGTAAATGCTCTGTTTTCCATTTTGCCGACACGCTTATCGAGGATTCATCAGGTATAGCTCTGGAGGGTTCACGACCTCACATCAGGGAGGGGGGGGAGGGAAAGGATGAAGGGGTTGGGAGGAGGAGTGTTGTGGCATCAGCTCAGATGGTGTCTGACAGCCGACTTTACAGAACAAAGCCTTCCTTTATCTCCTGCCTTTTTACGCAAATATCTTCATCACATTACATCAGGAGTGGAATGTTCCAGTGCTGGGTTTCCTTCACCTCTGCAGGAAAAAAAAAACCTTAAATCCCTGCAGGCCTGGATCAACCTAAAGGGGGGTGAACCTAGTTTATTCTCTTTGGTAAAATAAACTACAATATTTACAGTATGAACTACAGATGCTTGTTTTAGAAGCAGTGGGACTTTCAGGTTATTAGGCAATAATCCAATTTCAACCTTGAATTTGTAACAAGTGCGTCTTTATTATTTTTTATTCTTTATATATTGTTTATATTCTAATTATTGTTGCTTTTGGACAACCTGGACAATAAGTCAATAACAATATAGGCACGTGATCAGTATCAATAAGTAATATGTCTGCTAGAATGTTCTATAATTTCACTGATCCGCATTGCATTCTGGGAGATATAGGCAGAAGCTCATGGCTAGCTAAGCAAGGTTGGTTGCATCAACTAACTCACTTACTCTTTGGTTACCTAGCAACTCGCTCTCTCTTTGGTTACCTAGCAACAACCTGTTGAGTAACCTACAGTTTCAGCTTTTGCCGCATCCTGCCTCAGAAGTGCTTAAAAATGAACAACAGTGGCGTGGTGTCACCGGGGAAAATGAGAACAACGGCTCGAGAGGAATCTGTGGATAAAACACAAATGGTCACATCACCTGTTAGGCAGAATTTCAGATATTTAAAACAATCAAACTATTCAATAATTATTGATATTGACTGATATAAAATGCTTATCGCGATGCGTTTTTCAGCCTTAGGTAAGACTGACTTATAACTTATGTCATTTGTTAGTTTTACGTATGGTTTTACATACTTTTTTAAGTAGCGCTTTAGCAACATATAGGAGTTTGTTTTAAGTCAATAATTCCTTAATATTGATGAAAAAGAACTAATTAAAAATCAAATAATCTGCCAGTGGAACTAGTTCTTGTTCATCTTTATTAAGGAATTATTGACTTGAAACAAACTCCTATTTCTTCCTGAAAAGCTACTTATAAGTTAACTTATACTTATGTTTCCAGTGCACCAACATATTTTCACTGGAAACCAGAACAAAAACGCTTGGTAAGATTTTGTGTCTCATGCAAAAACAGTCTCATGTGTAAAATAAATAGTACACCTGTTTAACAGTTTTTTTGTTTTGTTTTTTGTTTTGCTGAAACTCTCAAAAACTGTGCAACAAATTTCCTTTCACTTAGAGAGCTATGCACTACTTTGTCTTGGTCTACCACATACAATCCCAACAAAATATGTCAAAGTTTGCGGTTATAACCCGACAAATTTTTTTTTAAAAAGTCAAAGGGGTGCAAATCCTTTTTCAACACTCTTCAAACATTTCTTAAAGGTGCAGATATTTTATGGTTAATTCTCGTAAGCTGCAAAACAAAATCCTCCAGAAAAACGATCCCTTTTGAGCTTCTTTTTTGTTTCTTCCAATCTTCAGATAGTAAAAGAAAGGACAACACAGACAGGAATGAGAACGCCAAGGCTTCCAGCGCCTGCTTTGTGAACTCCTGAATCGCGTATTGTTCCTTTAACAGGAATCATTTCCCAGCATACTCAGATCTGCTGCAGTTCCTTCCCATCACATCTTGTGATGTAAATGAACACTGAGCAGATTAGCTGTAGAAATAGAAATCTTCTTTAGAACAAGTTTACATGAAGCAAACACTCATTGCTTGTGTGCGCGTGTGTGTGTGTGTGTGTGTGTGTGTGTGTACTGGCGTCAGCTCGGGTTAGCAGATTGTTTTCTGTGTTTAGGCTGTTATGTGTGTCAATATGTCTCAGCAATTCGGAACAAATTTGAGCGTAGGAGTGTTGGCTCGCCGGCCCCCGTGTGCCGTTGCATGTAAGCGTGTGTGTTGGTGTGTGTGTGTGTGTGTGTGTGTGTGGTCGAGGGAGAAACGAGAGAGCGAACATGATGTACCCTGGCACAGTTTTCCTGGCCCGTGTCCAGATGCAGGAGACCGCTTTGGGCTGTGCACTTTGGGGACACCTCCTGTCCCATCTCCCTCCCTCCCTCCCTCCGCTCTAACCTGATCCTCCCATGTGACCTCACCTCTCCATACACCCCCACCTGCTCCCCCCCGTCCCTTTCCCTCTCACATGTCCTGCCACCGATACCCGTTCAAACTTCCTGCCCTGTCCCATTTCTTCCCTCGTGCCCACTTCCAGTCCACTCCTGGTTTCCAGGCAGCCCCTTAATCACCCGACCTCCCTCAGCTCCTGCTTGGGTTTCATCCCCAGCCGCCTTTCGATTGTCCTCTGAGAGCGTGGAGGAGCTTCGTCATGTGTGTGCCGAGCCCACAGGAAGACGAAACGGAGCGCTCGCGCTCCTCGCCGCCACACGCACTGTGAATTTAAAGGCACCACCCCTGAAATCGTGCTGTTTTAAGTTCATCGACAACCTGTCTTATGAAGCATTAGGGCAATTTTGGGTCATCTCTTCTTTGTTTTTGTACTTCACTTCGAATAAATAACTTTACATTGGAATATCTTCAACACAATAAGTAATATAAGATTACATTAAAGAATGAGTGATAAGCAGTTGGTTGACATAAATATCGGCTCGGTTTCCTTACTTTTGGGCGATCGGTCAACACTTTCAATGTGAAGCAGATCTGATCCACTCATCTTATCGACGACTGCAAAGGTTATTTAGAATATATTCATTTTAATGTATACCTCCTTGTTTGTTTGCTTGCTGTTTTTTTTTTTGTTAGTTTGGTTATTTTATTTTATTGCTGTTACTCATTCTATTATTTGGCCAATTATTTTGTAGATCAATAGCCCTTCTTGCTTTTTGTCAGTTTGTCATGTTTATTGTATACAGACCATTTGGTGAATAATATATACAGTATGTAAGGGGTGATTGAAATAAAATACAGTTTTTAAAATAAAAAAAAGGTCTAAAAAAAATTATAATAATAAGGTTTTACTTCTAATGATCTTTACATGTAAATCTAAAAGTGCTTCAGAATTACAGTAGAAACATTAACTAATGTAAAAGTGATTAAAAACTCTTAAAATATTAATCACAAGATCAAATTCAGCTCTGCTGACAGACTGGCAGGTTTGCAGTTAGCAATAGTCTCTCCACTGTTGCCAACTCAGCGACTTTCTTGCTTCATTTAGCAACATTTCAGACAAACAAAACCAGCTTTGGTCAAAACTGGAATCGGCAGGTCAGGCTTTTTAACGATTGGTGATCGGCCGGAAAACTGCAGTCGGTGCACCCCAACTTTTAATCTTCCTCACACAAATGTATTCTTCTGTTGATGTGGAACTATGATGGGCTCCTTCCTTACGATGCTGGAAAATGAAATCCATCTGTAGCGTCAGACACCAAGAGGTTTTCTGTCAACCGGTATCGTGAAACTAATTATAAAACTCATCCACTTTAACAAACATCTCAGTTCTAAACATAAAGAAAAAAAAATACCCCCCCAGTGTGATGGTGCTGTTTTTCTTAAATTATGAGCTATGTTGTTTTCATCGATTCAAAACACAAGATTTTAGAAGATTTCAGCCAGAATTTGAAGAAAAGATCAAATATCTACAGTGGACGTGTGTCAACATAAAACTGCTGACTAAAGACTTGGATTGCCACACCCATGCACACCCCTATCAAGAGATTTTATTTATTTCTACTAATCTGTTTAATAGGAGGGAAGTACATCCAGTAGTAATTAGCAAACACGGCTACCAAAAGACAAGAGGAGGAGTGAAGAACGAGGGAGGGAGAGAACAGACAGGGTAAACGAGGAAAATCAGGGTTTAAGAGCTTTACTGCGCTTTAACTCCAGCAAATTATTCCGAGCCCCGAAAACAAGGAAGGGGGGCGATGAGGGTCTCGGCTGAGATCAACACGGTGTGTGAATTAATGAAGCTCTCCGCCGACACACACACCACAGAGACTACAGAGTCTGGAGGCCGGAGACGCTCTCTTAATTGTGTTTTGACAAAACAGAAATGCCTCATGCCTCATTTTCCAATTATAGCTGCTGCTCTGATTAAGACGAGGTATCTTTTTTTTTTTCCCTTGTTACTCGCAGGAATATTACCTTGGGCTGAGCACAAACATCTTTATTATTGAATAATTCTTGAAATCTATAATAAGGAGTGTCTTAAGCAAACTGCTTTTTGGAATGACCATAATCTCTGCAGTGCAGTCTGGTCATGTCTTCAGCCACGTCTTCCAACGAGAAAACACTTACTGAAGTTCATTTATATGTCTGAACGAACACAGATCACATATGGAGTTCCTCAAGGCTTTGTTGTTAGACCACTTCAACAAGCTTCCTCTTTTTTAGATCCAGATTTCATTTTCACTACAGAAAGGCTAATTCTATTACAGTCGTTGACTACGTCTTTTCAGATGCACTCCACTTCATGAGTCACTGAGTACGTTCATAATAATTAATGGATGTGCTGTAATTTTCTCAAAAACAAAAAAAAAGTTATGGCCTTAATGGATATTAACAAAGCCTAATAACAATTAGCAGATAAGAAATTATGATAAGAAATGATAAGTCATGATAAGAAGTTTTGGATCAATTATCCCAGAAATTATTGCAATAAACAATAATGTTGTTTTGAGACAATTTTCAAGTAATATAAGAGTAATAATGGAAGAGTAATGCAAGAGCACTTTCTCAAAGATCAATAAACTTTACATTTTATGAACATTTAAGCATTTGAACTGGAAGACATTTTGAAAATCCCAAATGCATAAACAAAACAACAGAAACAACAAATAAAACTAGAACATTTCTGAAGAGATTTAAACGTTATGAGATTTAAAAGTTTCCAACTATTAAATAATTAAATTAATTATTTAATTATTAACCCCTTTAGCAATACTGCACTGTTTCTGGAAATGACAGACTCAGCTAAAATCAGTCTGCTTTCCATCGCTCTGAGGAGTTCTTCAAACTCACCGTACCATGTGACATCTTTCCACTAAAAAGTAAGGAAACTATCAGTCATAATAACTTCAGAGAGCCTATCTCTTTAACATTTATCAGTCAACAGGTGTTTGCTAATGCATTTGAAACAAACAGAAATAGTTCCGAAATTTTTTTTTTTTTTAATGCAAGCAGCAAAACTAACTTACATCATAAATTATGTCACACAGATTTAGACCAAGGTGGGTCAGCCCCGCTCGGCTAAATATACACGTTTCTCTCTTTTTTTAGCTTGGCGAAGTTTACCCTTCTGATGAAGTTAGAGGAAAGTTTGTCTATCACTGATCCTTCCGCCGCTGCTGACCATGAGGGTGAAACATTGCTTTTGTGTGTGACAAACCTGATAGATCCCTTATTGATCCTGAACACACACACACACACACACACACACACACACACACACACACACACACCCCCGCTGTGTACTTTTGCGGTGTGCCAGCATCCTGATTAAACTTCTAAAGCAGATTGCGTAATGTGTGCAACAGAAGCAGGGCAGTGGAGATTTAGAACAGCAGCAGCCTCTCTGCCTGCGATGAAGGGATTGCATAAGGCAAGGAGAAGGGATGGATTCGGGTCACGGAGGCTCCAGGAGCCGTCGTGACTGATTGGACCAGACACACTCAGGCAAGTGGAGCTCTGGACGAGAGCGAACGAGGGGAGGCGGAGGGGAGACGGTGAGGAGACCAGCCTTCCAGCATGTCGACCACTTCCACTCGACTGCTGGTCTATTCCTGACCAGCCAGAAATAAAACCTTAGGAACAAGTGGGCGAGTGCATGGGGACGCGACAAACGTTTCCCCTCTCCCCCCTCACCCGTTTCTTTACTGAGATTATTCTCGCACGTCTAATTGAGTTCATGAGAAGCAAAAATAAATAATTACATTTTAGGACACTGAGCAGTTTGGGGTCCCCTCAAGGTGTATTGATTAGATTAAAACCTTAACATAATTTCCAGCAACCTTTAAAATCCAAAAAGCCATTTTTGCCCTCAGTCCAGCTAAAAAAACCAAAAGAACAAAAGCAGATTTAGAGTTACAAATATAACCTAACCTTCTGAAAAAAGACACCTTATACATTTTGTTAAGTATCTACTACAGGAAATTTGTTTTAATGTTTAGAGAGTGACCATTTTATTCATTTTATTCCTATTTTTAGGTTTCAATATAAAGAAAAACCCAAAACTTCTTAAAAAAATAAATAAATGATGGCTACATTTTCTTATGTGGGATGTTGGTAGTCACACATAGTGTCCAGCATAATAATAAGAAAAGTAGAGTTAAATAAAAAAGTACTTTGTGTCATTCTGTTATGAAACATGAAATGTTGCATTTGTTATTGTGTCTATTTTTTAAAACTTAAGTTCTTAGAATTATTTATTTAACCATTTTTAGTCAAAGTTTTGAAGAACCATTATGGAAGGTCCAAAGAGCCACTTCTGCTTCCAGAGTTTTCAAATCAAACATCCATGACATTTAAGCTAGCTATCAGATATACACTTTTTAATTTACTTTACCTATTTTAGTTTCATTAGCAAAGTATTAACTAATTAAGTAAATGTGAACAGTGCTATTTGACTTGATAATAACTCAACTGATAATTGATTGACTCGCTCTAGTTCCAGGATTAAGTAGCAAAACCAGTGTGAATAGCTATTTGTTATGCTAGCAGTGACAAGGCTAACAACTATTAGCAGTATTGGATAATTTGATAGACCTCTGTTGTTTATTCATGCAAACATTGAATAAATCTGTTCACAAACGTTGTGTAGTGCTATGCATACACTGATTTAAAAAGATAGTTTAGAAGCATGAATTCGAGGGTACAAAATAAACTGTAAGTCAATAAATAAACTGTTTTCTATGTCTTTAGGCCCATGTTGGAGTTTGTGAGAAACTTTCAATTTTCCAGGTGGCTCTGATTTCTTGGTCTACTGCAGCTGGATGTTCTGACTTAGAGTCTGTACATCCCAACTTTTAAGAACAAGCAGAATGCACCATAGCCACTCCAGCTAGTCTAAAGCTGAATGCTAATGCTATTCAAGCCTAGTGAGTCAAGCGGGAGACAATGAAGTTTTTTCCCAAATTCTGATAGGAAAGCTAATTATAAACCATTCAAGGGGTGAAAGTGTGCTTTAAGCTAGCGTTGCTATGCGTTTTAAGCTAGCGTTGCTATGCTATGGCAAGCTATGCGTTGCCATAGATAAACAAGAAAAACAGGAAGCTAACGTGAGAAGCTCCAACTATTGTTATCTACATTCTAGAATCAGATAATGACCTGCTTAATGTGGGAAGTTTTAAGGCGGGTATTTATGTATTTAAACTATTAGTTACCAACATTCACTGTCACTTGTTATATAATTAATGATGTTGTTTGCCACTGCTAAGCGTTTCATAATGTACCTCTCAAAGTATTCATAAAACCAGAACAGTTCCTTGGTTTGACGCGTCACAACCCAAAACCTCAATGTACTCTAAAGGGTTTTGCATGATAGACTGAAACAGTGTTGAATACATGTGAAGTGGGCCAAAAAAATCTGAAAATGATTGTGTGTGTTTGTGTTCAGCAAGCTTGACTCTGATGTCCCAAAATAAAATAAAATCCAACTGCCTTCAGAAATCGTCTGATTAGTAAACAGGATCTACATATGTGTAATCTAACTTTATTCTACATTTTCTGTTAATGTATCGCAGGTTTTTTAGAGAACATTTGTTAACAAAATGCATCATAAAAACCAACGAACACATCACACAAGTCAGGGAGAAAGCTGCTGGATGGTTTAAATCAAAGCATATGCATGTGTTAGAATGACCTAGTCAAAGTCCAGATGTGAATCCTACAGATAATCTATTTCAAGACTTAAACATTCATGTTCACATGCTGTTCCTCCACACCCCAACAGAGATCTACTGTCGGGGTATGAAAACCTTGAAACTAGGTGCACACCACACTTTTCAGTGTCAATCACCCTTTTTGTGATGGAAAAAGGTAAAAATTAAAACCATTTATCCTTTACCAATATGCACAGGAGTTTTGGACATGGTACATCAAAAATAATAATAATATAAAAAAGTGTGACAAAATGTGTTAAAGTGGATACTACATGTTCTAAAAGTTTTGTTTTGCATCAAAAACAGCTTAACGCCCATGAAAAATACAGGAAGACACCAATCAGTTCAACATTGGAAGCTCAAAACACTGTCCTGAGCCGTATGCAACGAAATTTTGTTCTGTATACACCCTGTGCATGCAAAATGACAATAAAGTCAGTCTAAGTCTAAGTCTAATTCAGTCAGGAGTCACGCATGTTTCAAAAAGTTTGTTTTAATATTTTTATGAATGTCAAAAGGATTTATATAAAGAGTTATTCTACTTTCATTTTCTATTAGACGATCACTGCTTTCTTTGCTCATCGCACTCAACTGGAGTCTATACTTGTATTACATCACTTGTGGGATGTCAAGTGTGTGTGTCTGCTTGTGTGTTCCTGTCGTTCATTACATAAGGAGAGCATCAGTAGCCGGACAGAAGTGACCCCCGGCTCAGTAACTCAGTTTGCTGAGTGAGGTTGTAAAAAGCATAATTGAGCATTTGGATGCGGGACAGAAGTCTGCGGTCCATTTGAACAGTTCCCCTTTGTGTCTTTATTACATAGTCAATTATCTGGGTCTTAGATAACAGCTTTTTTTTTTCACCACAGGACAATAAAAGTGATGCGCTAACAGAACCACAGTACTTTCCCTGAGCGGTTCCCTGCATTGCGGATGTTAATGGCTCACTGAGTCCTCTGAAAGCTTTCCTGGGGAGAGCAGAACATACAGATAACATACTGACGTTATTCACTAACACTACGACGTCTCTGGACGCTTGAGATGTCGGAGAAATGTACGGGCTTGTGCTGCCCTCTAGTGAAATGAAGGGTGTACTGTTTTAAAATGTGTTCAAGGTGCGTTTGAATGTGTGGGAAAGATATTAAAAAGAAATTGAGCTTTAATATGTATTTATTTCACTGCGTTTATTTTATGCGTAACTTTACATCTCACTTATCAACTTTCCCGTTTTAAAGTTTGAAATTATCATCGCCATAAATATGTTAATTCTTAAATCTTTAATTAGTTGTTGTAGTTGTTGTAGTTTTGTTTCTTTGCTCAGTCAGAAGTGTGCTAAGTTAGAAGATTCAGTCTGTTGTTAGCCGTTTACCACCTAGCACTAGCTAGCCAGCGCAAGCTAGTGCTAGCACTAGCTTTGTTTAGCAATCACACTTTAGTCAAAATAATTGGCCATAAATGATGCTTACAGCGTTATGTAATAATTATTATATCTGGTATTCAAATGTAGATGCTTGTTAATAAATATCTTTTCAGACATTATGTGGTTCATCATTGTTTTAGGTTTTTAAATCTGATAAATGTAGAATTAAACCAAACTCACTGCCATTTACTTTTACTTGAATATGACGTGTTTAGCTACCCAGGTGTTTAGATTCAGCCCAGTTTTTGGTCACATAAATATCAGATATTAGTTACTTTAACCAAATATTAGGGTCAAACCCTTAACACCACCCAGGGTTTAATAAATTAAGCCAGAGCTAGGTTAGAAAAAGTACCAAGACTAGTTTTAACCTTTATAGAATCTATTTGTATCATATGACTTACCCAAGTCCTGTATTATTATTATTATTATTATTATTATTATTATTATTATTATTATTATTATTATTATTATTATTATACTGAACACATAATGTATTCAGTAGTAGTTGATTATAGGTCATTCCTATCACAAAATTATAAAGATTTTTTAAATCAAAATGAGCAAGAAAACAGTTTTTTAATCTTGATGTTTAGAAGAATGCAAACAGTTCTCTGTCATCTTGATGTTCTTTTGTGGTGATGAAAACAAAGGTGCATTGTGAACCGCTGACACTAGAGGGCGCTGTTGTTGTTGCTCCATCCTTTAACCAAGCAAGGCCAATGTATGCAAAAATGAGAAAAGCCAGCGGTTCAGCCTGAAAGCTGCTGCTGGTGGGGATCATCATGGCTGAGTCCTGTAACAATGGCAGTATGTAATTTTTTTTTAGTTCTTGGAAATTATAGAACAGAGCATAATCTTCATACCTGTTTGGCTGATTTATGTGATCGTGAGCAAACATTTGGTACTGACACCAAAAATAACAAATAAAGATTGACATTTTCTCATCCCACCACTCCAAAGAACATTTTATTTCAATACTGAGTCATCCCATATTTATTTATTTCTACTTGATTTGAAAAAGAAAAGGCTATTAATTCTGACCAATAATTAAATATATATCAGGTGTGTTTTTCCAAAAACTGATTTTGTGTTGTATTTTCTATGTTCTGCTACAAAGAAAAGCAACTGACCGATCTGTATTTTCTTCATGGGTTGTTAAGGCAACATCATGTAATGTATATTTCCGTGTATTTTGCAATTATTTAAAGGAAAAAGTCGAACCAAAATTCTGCTAGCAAAACTCCACATTTACAGTGGAACAATAAGCTTTTTGTGTTTTATAATGATAACTGCAGACATGTTTGGTTAGTGAAAAACATAGATTTTTGTGAACATGTAAAAGAAACAAAAACAGAACGTTTTGTTCCAGTCGCATGTTTCACAGGGGACGGTTATTGCAGTCGTGCGACATCCTTCTGTTTACAAAAAGTGTGATGAACAAAAGACCTCAATGTTTGGGACAAATCAAACAAAAGATGTCGCCAAAATGCTACAGTAAACCGTTAGCTTAGCATCACAGAGCAACGTGAACAACAACGATGGAAGGTTCGGATTCTTCAAACAGCTTTTCCAAGCATTTTCCTCCTGCTAATGGCAGAAAAACATCTAGCGCAGTAACACATGAGACACTCTCCTCATTTTCTGCAACAGAAACAAAAGCTCCAATCAGCACATGGGGACGCCACCTCCTCGTTGACTGCACATACTTAAAACCAATGGAAAACTTCATGAGAAAAAAGACTGAGCGATAGAAGATATATTTTATCATAATACTGAAGCCTCCTCCTTTTTATTGTTGCCCTGGGCAACTTTTTATAAGGCCCATATCAGCCTTGTGAGCATCTTTACGCAGATTTTCAGCAATCACAAAAAATGAAATCGTCTCCCTTTTTACAACATGTTCTCATAACGGAAGCACAAGATGGAAGCACAAGCATTTATTTTTAAAATATACTTTAAAAGAGATTTTGTACATCAACTGGGACAATTGTGGACAAACTTGAGTTTCTAAGGTGCATTGTTAAAAAAAAGCTCCATTATAGCTTTCTTCATCTTTTTTTCTTTCTTTCTCTCCCTGAGCCACTATTGCCCACTCCCGACCAAAAACAACCAAACAGAGCCAAGAGGAGGGTCTTAGTGCTGTCAATCATCCTCATGTATTGGTTGCTAAATGTGCTAATGGCAGAGAAACAACTTAACGTTACAGGAAAACCGTTTATCCACCGTCATCGGGTCATTCAGCCTTAGCATTCATTACCGGCTGTGCTAGCTAAAAAATATTTTTTATAAAAGTTACACACTGTAGCTGAAAGGAAACACGGAGGAGAAGATGCCATTAAAACCCAACTTGGCTCCTATGTACAAATATAATTCAAAATGTCACTTAAATCGAGCCCATCTACAAACACGACGCAAGCTAAGGGTTTTAAAAAGCAACAAATCATACTGCGGTCTGAAGAAATTCAAGAACAGATTAGATCTGTTACAAAGCTGAATTTTTTTCAGGCGAGGCTGGGTTACCAAAATAACATCGACGGTTCACAAAAGACAAGAAAATAACTCAGAACAACGAAGACCTGAAGGAAACGATGGGCTCAGGATTGCGGATAAAAGTACCAGGAAATAATGGTTGGAAATGGCAAATGTTGGACTTGTGTATAAGGTTATTTATTCAGAGAAAACCTAAGTATTGAAAAATTCGATATTGGCAGAACTAATCCTGATATAGTCTTTGTGTTGGGTCGTTTCTATGTCGACGGAGTGGGCTTCCTCCCAGTTCTGCCCAAGACCACTGCCAATACAAAAAAATATATATATAGACGCATCAAATCATCATCCAAGAGCAACTTTGGGAACAATTTGGGGACGATCTGAGGATTTTCCGGCATGATGAAGTGTTTCACTGTGTCGCGATACTTATATCAACAGTATATCAACATTTTGAACCTCTGCCCAGAAAACTCACCAGATTGTAACCCCGCTGAGAAACTGTGGTCATTTCTCAAACAGCAGGTGGACAAGCAGAGTCCGACAAAAACTTTGATCGTCTCCAAACACTGAAAAACTTTAGACTCTGCTTAAGTCAGATGAGTTTCAACATGTTAGAGAAAACCAATTATTCAATTCAATTCAATTGAAGAAAACCTTATTCAACCCAAAGGGAAATGAAAGGTTGTGAGGAACCTCAGAGTGGTTGTGGATGGTCAAAGGTCAAGGACATCATCAGTTTGTTTGCTTGCTCCTCTTTAAATCTCTGTATTACCGTAAGAAAACCGAACAGAGAGACATTCTGCGATCTACGGAGAATGTGAAAAAGTTAGAAGCATCGATTGTTTTTATAAGTTTTCAGTGTTTTTTTACATTTTGTGTAATTGTAGAACTCTTAGATGAATCGAAGAAGGTTTTTTCAACTCTGTTTCTGTTTTTTTCCTCTTGCATAAAAACAGGACTCTGTGCAGGTGAGGTTGCTACACTCAGCCTCTGCAGGTTATACAGTAACATTATTTTCCCACGCACAGAACCAAACATTGGTTTCATACGCACTACCACCTACCAGCTTCAAACCTTTCGGCTCCCTCTGCCACGGGATGATATACCGTGGCAGCTCCAGTCAATGCCTGCGAGGTGGCCGCTGTATCTTTTCAATAGATCTTCCGAGTCGTATGAACATAACAGATGCAGGGTCGTGAATCAAAGGTCCTAAACCACCCATCTAGCTGATCTCTTCCACAGGCGCTCCTGTCCGATCCCGCCCGGATCCAAAACACGGACACGTTTTTACAGATCTACACACACACACACACACACACACACCCAGAGAGGCTCCCCCAAACCTGAGCCCGTCCTCCTCTGTGGGTCCGTTCTGCCTGACCCAGCTCCATGTGCGAGCTCCGGCCTCGTGTGAACTGAGTCTGTGAACGCAACGACCCCATCGGATCGACAGAGGAAAGGACGTAAAAAAAAAAAAAAAAAAAAAAGAAAAGAAAAAGAACTACTCCAGCAAAAAAAAAAAAAAAAATCTGCACCGCATATCAAAGCATAACTCATGTGTTGGCCCACTTCAAATTAGAGAAGCATCAAAGCGCGCGGGTGTTTGAAAAATGGAGATCACACATGTTTCAAATATGTCTGAATTTTAATTGATAATAAATTGTGCTTTTGTAGACCCCGAACCGCACGTTAAAGTAGTTAACGGTGTTTTTTAATAGACATAATTTTGGAGAAATAACTGATAGTGTGTTGTTTTCTTTTTCCCCCTTCCTTTTTGTTTTTGTTGTTTTGTTTTTAATAGTTGGTTGTAGCTATAAATGTTTGGCTCCAGTTCAAGGTGCTTGAAGACACAAGGTTGTGCAAACGAACCGATGTGGAAATCATTATGACCCCCCCTGACGTCCATTCTGCCGAACCTCTGCGTGCCACCAGGATAGATCTGACACGGCAGCACGTTGCGGCGGCACCTGAAAATATCCTACGTTTGGAACCGGGCGCCAATTTTTTTATCTTCAGAACTTCCCAAATCATTTGTCGCCATGTTTAGATGTGGTTGATGTACGGAGACATTCTGGACATCGTTGTCAGATGCTTCGACCGAGTTCATATATCCGGTTCGCAAGATGATACCGTACAGGAGGCCAAGAAAATGAAATCAGTTTTTGGGAGGTTTTACGAACAGAGAAACACAGGGCTGAGCAAAACGTTGCCCATGATGGAGATCTTTTTGTTTCAAGAGATCACTTTAACTGCCAAATTGAAATCTTTTAAAAATTGAATATGGTAGTTTTCATATATTTCATACATTTTAATAATTTTAAACATTCTATAGTAAATAAGACCACTGCAAAGGTACCCTCCTCTAAACAAGTTCAAAAATATAGAAAAGTTTTTCTCGTGAGTGAAAAAGTCTACTGATGGAACTAGTACTTTTTTTTAAATCAATATTTAATAATTATTGACTTAAGCTTCTGTGTTTAGATGACAAGTTTCTTGCATGTTAGTTTTATTTTAGTTGGAGTAAAATAAAGTCAAGTATTTTTGCTGTGGAAACAAAAATACTTGATAGGTTTTTGTGTTTTAGCAGTGTAAGAATATGCTTCAACTTTTAGTGAACACTAGACCTGGCTGTATCAAAATCTGTATTTTATAGATTTATTAAATCTATTACTATATATATATACAGTACAGACCAAAAGTTTGGACACACCTTTTAATTCAATGCGTTTCCTTTATTTTCATGACTATTGACATTGTAGATTCACACTGAAGGCATCAAAACTATGAATAACACATGTGGAAATATGCACTAAACAAAAAAGTGTAAAACAACTGAAAATACCCCTTATAATCTAGTTTCTTCAAAGTAGCAACCTTTTGCTGTGATTACTGCTTTGCACACACTCTGCATTTTCTTGATGAGCTTCAAGAGGTCGTCACCTGAAATGGTTTTCACTTCATAGGTGTCCTGTCAGGTTAATAAGTGGGATTTCTTGCCTTATAAATAGTCATGAAAATAAAGAAAACCCATTGAATTAGAAGGTGTGTCCAAACTTTTAGTCTGTACTGTATACATATATATATATATATATATATATCAACATTAGCATTTGATGGCTAACGTTTAGCTAGCCTTTTCACGGCGCTTTCAACTCATTCATGTCTTTGTTCTCTTTCTGTTGCAGTTTCGTTATGTACAGCAGCCATTATCAACCTGCCCATCAGATGATTTGTGACCACAAGTCTTTTTATTCTTTGCTAACCGTAGCTTTTAGCCAGTTCGACGTGCCGTCCTCATTAGCCGCCTCTGCTGATCAACCAGAGAATGATTAAAGAACTACTTCCTCCATTTCTTGAAGGTAATGACCAGAGGTGTATTTCTTTTTCTTTTTTTTTAGCGACTCTGCTGTTATTATGAAATAAAAGAGCAGGAATTTCATCCAAAGTGTTTTTTTTAAATCCATACAATAAAAATGATTGTGGAGTTTACATTTTATGTGTTTGTAGTCCCATCCTTATAGCGATAAGAGTAGTTAGCACTGCTAGCATTACAACAATAAAAAAAAAAAACACCCTACCTTAAGTCTTGAGTTTTTCCAACAACTTCTGAAAATAATTAATTGCAAAGACATTTCCTAACAAGATAAAAACATCTGAAACAGAATCTTGACACGTGTAAGCTGTTTGGTTTGGCTTTAGCTATCTATATAGGTTAGTAATGTTTTAAAGAAAACCGTTTAACAAGTATTTGTGGTCAAAAACACAACTTATATGTTACAGTGGAGCACACTGCTGGGTCCAAGATAATAAAAATGACCTTGACATGACTTAAATTAGAAAAAAATGTTTTGAAATTTATACATATTAACATAAACTTTGGACCACAACTTTTCTTATATATTGTGTTTTCTTACATTAACGTATCGACAGTGTAGTGTGAAAATTGATCACAGAATGTAGATGTTTCACTTCTGTGATATTAATTTGAACGATGCATTTGGTAAATAAAAGTGTTTCCATTGCCCGGCAGCCCCGTGAACATTTCGCAGCTTTTAAGTTTATGTTGCTGATGACTTTGTCGTACTGTAGCTCTAATTATTTCACCACTCAACAGCAGCCAGTGGAGGAGCTCTGTAGTTGCGATAATGTCCTGCCTCCATCGATGTGGATGGGGGAAACAGAACCTCATCTGGGAAGTGGAACACCCTCGTCGTAGCCCACCAAGGCCTTTTCCTAGGAACCCAGAGAAGTCTGTTGGCACCGCATGAAACACATAACTCCTCCACGGGAGTGGATCTGAGGTTTACAACTCGGGCTCCTCACCCAATTAGGCTGGACCTCGCAGTCAAATCAAAATAGGGTGAAGCTTTTTACAATGCCACGGGGGTCTTTAGAATGAATGGTTCTGTTCTTGAAGTTTTTTAGGGTAAGCATTGGGGGGGGCAGAGTTGGCTGGGAATGTACGGCTCCCAAGTCTCTGTCAGATAAGCCACGGAGGTAGACGGGGCTTAATGTCAGCGTGCAGGAAGCATCCTTCTCATGGAGTTATGTACTTGTATTTTATGTACATAATGAGACACATTATAAAAATCCATTTATTTATTATTACATACACAGTAAAATACAAAGCCTACATGGCAATAAATAGCCCCAAAAGAAAAGCAAAGTTAGTAAAAAAATAGTACAAAATTGGTTGTAAAAAAACCCAACAAAGTTGTAATAACAAATCATTTTTAATTAAACAAATCAAAGCTTATATTATGTTTAACATGTTGGTTTGATATAACGTGTATATACAAAGTTCTTGATAGGAAGTAGAGCTGTAACAATAGACTATACACATACAAGGCCATTTAAATTATATGAAAAATAGAAAAAGATCTGTTCTCCATTCTGCTGGAGGTCATGAAAAGTAACAATAATTAGTAATAAGCTACAGTGCAGTGAAAAATGATTGGCCCCCAATAAATTTCTGTTGTTTCTGCTTATTCTTTTTGGTATCATAAATTCTGTTTTTATATTGGACAGAAAAATTGGGTGAATACAAAAGCATCAAGATTAGAAATGGCTCTGTAACCGTTTCCATACTGAGATGTTGATTGAAATCAACGTTCCAAAAATTATGGTCAATTGCAGGAATTTTATTATTTAGCATTTGTTACATTTTGTAATTTAAAAATTTGTTCACTTTTATAGTTTAACAAATTTTCACCTTAAACAAGGTTGATTTTTTTTCTTCTATAAATAAATAAAACAATTTAACACTGCATTTAAGTGTTTTCAGGTTATCATTAGCGATCTGACACCATTAGATTTGACTAAAGTAAAAGCAAAATAAATCTGCAATGCAGATGCCTGTTCACAGCACAATAAGACAAAAATTAAGGACATCTTCATTTAGTTTGTTTTATTAGGCAAAACAGAAACTAAAATATACAAAATCCTAGATGAACAAGATACAACTGGGGGACAAAAAATTAGCAAAACATTCCAAGAAACATAACCTTTTGAATCAAAAGATTCAAACAACGCCTCATTGAGGTCGAGCTCACAACAGTTTGTTCAGTTTTGTCAAGTCTACGTTTGTGCAGTGAGAAACCTACTGAGGGCTGTTGGCGATTGCTTTGAGGATGTCGCAGGTGTTCTTCGAGATGACCTCTTTCAGTTTCCGTACCCGACGGGGACTGGAGGCGCCCACGTAGCTTTCGGGCTGGAGGACGGCCATTCCTTCGCTGACGTTGCCCATGATGATGACCTGACCTTCCGCGGCCGCGCCCGTTATGTTTGGGCATGGGCAGTTCCAGTCCATGTTGAGGAAAGTGACTTCGAGAGGTTCTTTGCCGAGGAAGTGCAAACCCATCTTCTCGTCCTTAAAGATCTCCTCCACAGTCAAGAGGGCGTGGCCTGAGTCTTTCTCTTGCATAATGTCCGTCATGCGGCCCAAGACCACAAAGTCGCTCCTACAGAAGCTAGTCACCATCTTGCCTCTCAGCTTGCAAGCTTTGCAGCGGTGGTTTTTTGGGAAGGGGCACATCTCCTCGCAGAGCTCTTTTGACTCAAAGTTGTTGTCATTTCCCTCACAGCCTCCGTAGACGAAGGGCTGACACTCGCCCATGGTGGTACTGTACGCCCACCGGGGCTCATAGGCCTTACAGCGGCCCTGCAGGGCGGGCAGTCCGCAGGGCCTGGACAGCTCCGGTCCACAGCACCGTATGCAACCCTCGTACGTGTCAAACACCTTTCTGGGCGGCTGGTCATTGCTGCTGTGGCAGTGTCTGAAGGGAAAGCAGTTGTTGGATTTGGGCTCGTAATACCAGCTGACTTTCTCCAGCTCCGTTCCACAGTCCTCCTGGCTGTCAAAGGGGTTTTGGCATTCTTCAGGGAGGCAGCGAGTCAGGTTCTTGGGCCCCAGAGTGCTGAACACCTCTGCTGAGAGCACAGTGAGCTGGTGGTGGACCTGGACTGAACCAGATGGGTTCCAAGCCATGCAGGTATAGACCCCAGAATCTTGCAGCCGGGCGTTATAGATGACCAGCTGGCCGATGTTTGTGACCACCATGTTCCCCAACACATTATTGGGCCTCATTATCACCCTCACGACTCCCAAGGGCAGCCACTTCTCCCACGTGATCTGAGGCCGGGGTTGACCGGTGACATCGCACAGGAAGCTGGCTATTTCGCCCACGTTTACGGTCTGATGAACGGGGCTGGTGACCAACACAGGTTGTTCAGGTTCCATCTGTAGCGGGACGGTGGGCTGAAAGGGGGCGGTCGTAGGACGAAGCGTGGTCACCTGGGGAAGCGAAGGGCTCGTGTTGGTGAGGTGGAATCGACATGTGACAACTGAGAGGGTGATGCCCTTAGAACACGCCTCTGCATCCATGAAACACTTGTTGTAGTAAGTCATGCCATCTGAGGCGCAGGTGAAGTTCGGCTCCTTCTCGCAACGGTCCCGGCATTTACACACGGGCTGGCCGTCCCAGATGATACACTCGGAGCCCTGCTGGGTGCACATGAAGTTGGCACACGATGCTTCCCTGGGCATTCCCACAGGGCCCTTCTTCCCATCCACGTAGCGGGCAGCAACGCAACTGTGGTTCCCACAGACATTTTGGCAACACTTTTCAAAGGACTCACACTCCTGTAAGAATCAAAGAGAAGATTGCTCATGAAGGATGTTCGGTGCATGGGGTGGATTTTACAAGTAAGGAGTAGGAAGTGCTTCACACACTGCAATCAACAAAAACAATACGAAACCTTGCAAAGCAGCCCGACACCTGGAACTTTCTCACATTTTGTCAAGTTGCGAACTCAAGCTTCAACTCCTTTAGTTGGATTTTATGTGAAAGACCAAAATAAAGTATTGGTCTTTCACCAATATTTCACCAGAATAAAAACATTGTAACATCCCTTTACAGTCATGCAGCCTCTTGTACTACAACACACACTTTCCGCTCGCTCACACACACACTCACAAAATAAGCAGTGGGAGAAGTTATGGGGATTATTACTTCAAAGTGGGTGTTAAACAATTCTTGATTTTCTGTGTATTTCTTTTTAAAGAAATACTAATCTTAGGCATGGATTTCTATTTAGCTTTCTATACCCATAAGTAAAATCCACTGCAATTAATTACCTTCAGAACTCATGTAACTTGGCATATAGGGTCCAATTGTGTGTATTTTACTCTTACTGTTAATCAAGATGGTTTGTGAAGGACTTAAGACTCTCTCATGTTTCATCCGTAGCCAAACAGTCGATGCAGTGTCAAAGGGTTGCAGGAACTTTGTATTTACACACAAACCTTTCATACATGGTGCAGACCACCTGGGGAACACTTCTTCCGTTTCAGTATACATCATGGTTTCAGACTAAGACATAGCGGCAGGAGCCTTAGAGATGAACATGTATAAATTCACTGAACAGGTGGAGGAAGGGACAATGTTGGCTGAGCATGACGATGCCATGTGACGAAGAATTGTACAAATGTACCTAATTCCTCAACTTGACTGATCTACATGATAAACAATCCTCAGAAGTATTTGTGTCGCCGACAGACACACAAACCAGATAGTGGGAGTGGACTGACGCGTAAGACCAACATTGCCGTACGCAAATGTCTGACCAATCTCACAATACATCGCAAAGAGCTCTGTCCGAATAGATCGACCAGAGCCCTGTGTCAAGAAGGAGAAGACTATTTTCATCACGCATCTACCTCAATAGCTGCGTTTCCATAACAAATGTGCGCAAAACTTTGTCAATATTCCGCTAATATTGAAAATCACAATTTCACATTTGTGGTGTTTCCATTAAATAAGAAGCACAACTAAAACCACATGTACATTTGTTCACACGATGAGTCATTAAAAAACATGCCGCGTCACGATCCCCCATCTACTTCCTGTTGCCGTCTTCTTTGTGTTTTGCGCCAGAGGCTGGTGATCATATAAAAAAAGTGTTTCCATTACAGTTCTGTGAAATAAACCCATTTTGATACAGCCAAAAAAACAACAACCCATCCTAGAGCCAAATCTTTTGATCAAAAGTCAATTTTTTTCTAAAATGTCAATTTGCACAATTATATGGTCGATGGACAATCAAGAATGAGAATCGAGTTTAACACTTTGGATGAAGTATGGGAGAGGCTTCAGAGGCTTGTTAAAGAATATTAGCAAACAAGCAACATAAGGAAGACCAAGGAACACAGCAGAGTGGCTAGAGAAAAAGTTTAAAAGCAATTTAAGTTACTCGCAGGGCTTTGAACGTCTCAATGAAGCACCTTTCAATTGATTTTCCAAGATTGAAAAGAGTGAGCACAACTCCAAACCTACATGGAAGCCAGGCAAAAAGAGTGTTAGGCAGAGAAGCAGCTGACAGCTCCAGGGTAACGGGAAGAACTGAGATCTACGCTCAGGTTGACAAGACAACTAGTAGTTGTGCACCACTACTCGAGTAACAGGAGAGAAACATTGTTGTAAGAAAGCCATAAGAAGTTTAATTTCAGATGACTTATAGATAAACGTTGAGAGAGGAGATCAAATTTGAAGGTTCAGAGCTACTTAGAAAACACTGTGTGACAGAAAACTGCCAACAAGCCTAAAACATGGTGGCGGCATCATGAGCAGGTAGACTGACAGGAAGCTGGTCAGAGTCATCAGAGTGATGCATGGAGGATGCAAAAACATGAGACTTAAGTTTAGCCTCAAGGGTGGAGGTTCACCTGACCGCAAATTTAAAGGCAGATCAATAAGGAAATAGTGCAGCTCATTCAGGATGCAGGTGTTGAGAGTGGCCCAGTCAAAGTCCAGATTTAAATCATATTAAGAATCAGTAGTACTCTGACTGAGCATTAGCTTTTTTCCAAATAGCTCAATTTGGGGCTAAAGGCACACACAAAAAAATTATTTGTAAAAAAAAAAAAAAAAGTAGAAGAAGAAGGAAAAAGGAAGATCGCGATGTGTCGATTTCCGTTCCTATTGCAATTATGTCGGTTTTTCAATCTGTACTCGTAAGAAAAGAAAACATGAACAAGTTCAAGGGGTGTGAATAATTTTGAAGACACTTTATAACCCTAAAATACAAATATCAAACTTTAAAACTCTTCTGCATACCGGTGATTTAAAAAAAAAAAAAAAAGGTAAACTACCTCATCTGATTCACATTCCCGCGTGCAGGTGCTCATGGCATCCACCCACAGTTTGGGGTTCATCTCATTGGGGCAGATGCCCGCGTGCGAGGAGGTGACACTGGGCAGAGCTGCGCCGCCGAGCTCCATCCGCGCGGACGCGCACGCCAGGAACCAGATCCACCGTGGAAACAGCATCCAGCGCATCTCAACTCGACAAGTGGTGAAGATCGGAGACAGAGCTGCGGGTCTGTGATCCAGCTCCCCCCTTAAAAAAAAAAACAACCCACTTACACTTGCTCAAAGAAATGCCGGGCGACAGGAAGCAACCTGATGCGGTCCGAGCCGATGAGTCCCGGTGAAGTCGCGGCGCTGGCTGTCTGCTCTTCGCTCCCTAATCTGCGGCCATCACTCGCCAAGCGGCTCGCAATAAGACAATTAGGAGCTGCTCCTGCGATGCAGGAAGAAGCTGTTTTAATAAGTCGGAGCTCCGCTTGGGGTTGGGGCCGAGTGGGGGCACCTGCCTGTTAAAGGGATTGCTTTAACACCCCGTTTAACCCTTTGCGGTCTCCAGCGGCGCCAGGGCGCGCGGCGCGCCAAGACGCGCGGAGTTGAGAGGGGGAAACGTGTTGCTTTTGAGAAGATTTATTTAACGGCTGCTGAGATTAAAACCAGATGTTCTGTTTATCCGCGGTCTTAAGGTGGAAATGAAAAATTAAGAGCTTTGCTCCAGAGCAGGGGTGATGTGATGTCGACGCCGCTTGTCCTGCGGCAGAAGGTCAGGCTGACTTAGTGAGTCCAGAATGACAGAATCGTTAAATCCCCTGGCGGATTTACAGCCGTTTTTCAGTCAAACATGCAACTCTCTTGAGCAATAATAAATTTTGAACATAATTTTTTTTTTTTTAAATGAAGTATTTATGCTCTTCTCAGTAATATGTGTAGTTATGTTGGTGTCAAAGCAATAAAAATCTTATAATTGGTATTCTCATTTTTCCTATTGTATATTTATGCAACACATTCTTTGTTAATGTTAATCATTTTTGACAAAACAAAAACTCAAAGGGATTTTAGCTGGAATCCGTGAGCTGCGTTGTGTTTTATCAGTGCGTCGTGACGAAAGGCTCCAGCTGGGATTTGAACCCGGCGACACCCAACCAGAAAACGACAGGATGTTAACACCTAATTCGTCCCAGCCAAACATGATCTGTTGTAGATTTTCTGATTTTTTTTTTCTACACTGAAATGACATCAAAGATGAGAAAAGAGAAAAGAAACTTAGAAAGAGACAAAAATGATCTTAATAAGGCGAGATTGTCATAAAGGAGGCCTGCAAGTGGAAATATCCTTACGCTTAAAAGATTATTAACGCTGAATAATCTTCTGAATTTGGCTCATTTTTCTTATTGTTATTTTTGTTATAACACTTATTCTCCAATTCAGCCTGATTTCATTCATCTAATGTGTTAACATGACAGAAAAAGCTAAAATGTTCAACTCTCATCTGATGACGGAACTGACTGTGGCACGATAATTCATCTTCTAAGAACGGGAACAACTTTTTTTCCCCCTAGACTTCGAAACAACTTGTGATGAAAGAAATATTGCAGTAAACTTCGTAATGAGCTAAAGTTCCAACAGCAGGGAATTCTTATTTAATAGGACACACGGTGGGAAAAAAAACGTATTTTTGTTTTTACAAATTAATCAAGATGAACAAAAGTGGGGCATTTTGACCAAAAAAAAAAAAATCTTTTTAAACGACAACTGATTTCTACAATATAATGTAACAACATTTACTATATTTATATGCAGAGAGAGAAAGAGAGGCTGCTCAGTGCTTTCAAGATCCCAATTGAAAAAATGCTCAAGATTAGTTAAAAATGGCCGTTATTCTACTACATGATTTTAGATACGCATTTGCTTGGTATGTTGGTGTTAATTTTCTTTTGTTGTGGTAAAAATAAAGGGACACAATCAAAATGATATTCTTTATAAGTTAGGTTTATATGTGGAGGCTACAGTCCTCAACGTTGTTGGTTCGATTCCCGGTCTCGGACCATCCGCTGCACGCCTCCATTCTGTTTACTGTTCAGTAAAGGCCAATAGTGCCATAAAAGATTTAGAAATAAAATTTGTTTCCATCCCTCAGTACAAATATACAAAAGCATGTCATCATGTTCGCCACTATTTTCTCAAATAAACACCGAGTCTTCATCTGCATGTTGGTGTTAAAGCTGCGACATGCAGAGAGTAGAATGCAAGTCGGTTTTTTTGTACTCAAATTAAAATCAAATGAAGCTGCGTTGGAGTTTTAGTTTGTATTTTCTGAATGATTTGTCGTTTTTAATCACGTGTGAGACATTTAACTAGCCTAAAACACAGCAGACGTTTAAATCCCTTGGAGCTCAGAGAGTTAAATTTTGTCCCCCCCCCCGCCCCAAAAAAGTGGAGAAAATACCTAGGTTTTAATTTGGGGTTACATAGAAGTAACACTGAGTCTTGACCCTGGAAGATCTGTGTGTAGACTTAACTTTGAAGTTAGGTTTGTTGCTCTAAAAATCTTCTGTTGGACTATTTCTAAATTGCTAAAATCAGACATAATTGTGCATCTTTCTAGCTGCTGGGCTCTGAAGACCTCAAGTGTTTATGTAGACTTGTATTCTGCAATATGACGTCTGTCCAACCGTCCGTCCATCTACCTACTACCTGCAGCGAGTGCTGGATCTTCTTCGGATCTGGTTTCTTTTATCATGACCATAGGTGAGTCTTTGGACCTGGAAGGACTGTTAAATAAAATGCTTCAGGGCTCAGCTGAGCCTAGAGTACAGCAGCGGAAGCCCCAGCCCATCTCCATTTTACCAATATTTGTGAGAAAAACACCAAGATACACAAACGTTTCCTTCCGCTTGAGGTGGAGACTAACCCCCAACCTGGAGGGAAGTACAATCCATCAGTTTTTCCAGCGTGGCCCCGGAATCAGAGAAGCTGACTCTTACTATCGCCGCCTCACGCTCAGATTGTGAATTACTTGCGTGGGAGGTCATGAAAACAACAACCACATCACAGGGAAAATGCCAAGATAAGACCGAGAGATTCTCAAACCAGAATACTGACCGTGTCCTGAGGTCACAGACACCACATGTATCAAGTTGTACCAGCAGTGACGTCCAGCTGTTGGTCACACGACTGTGTGATGTAGAAAAAAAGTGTAAATGCTCTAGTTTTGTGAAATACTCTTATTTCAATACAGAAAATGTCTTTGTTTTGTTTTTAATCGACATGCTTCCATTAAGCAAATTTATTTTCGGAATTCCAATTTGTGCAATTATACGGTGAATGGAAACACAGCTACAGTACACTCATTCTTACTACCACTTGCTGCGTTTCCATTAACCACAGAATTGCACAAATTGAAATTATGAAAATAAATTTAATAGAAACAACAATTTGGGAAAAAAAAAATTTTTTTTGATAGAAAGGTTTTTGTGGTAGGATGAAGTGGGGTTTTTTTTTTGGCCTTATCGAAATAGATGTATTTCGCAAAACTGTAACGGAAACATTTTTTTCACATCACACGAGTCACATGATCACCATCTGCATGTTACCACTGGCGGAGACGACAAAGGAGACAACAGGAAGTAGTAGGAGGATGTTTGGGGTTTTTTTCACAAAAAGTTGTGTCTCATTTGAATTCATAGCTTTTCTGTGAAACTACCGACTACAATTTCCCCAAGCCGCCACACAGCCGCCCCGAACAAGGAGTTTGTCACTTAAAACGCCGAATAAGACACTGAGGTCTCCTCTGATTGGGTGATAGATAATGAGCGCGAACGCCTTGGCTGAATTATCAGTATATCTCATGTAAGCATTTACATCCGTCGCTGCGTGAGTTTGACTTGTTGTCAAGCTAGTGTTAACTAGCTTGTTCACGTGCGATTTTAATTTAACTTCTTGTTTAATGGAAACGAAACGAAAATATGTTGTTTTTGTTTTTTTTACATTATATGGAAAAGGTTTGAGCAGATTTGTAATGGAAACAGCAGCAGGTGATCCGTGGAGACGTAAAATAGCAAACAACGAACTCTCTCCCTTACAAATCTGAGTTGTGAAGCTGCAGAGGTGAGATGAGGACAGCGCAACTTCTGAAAGAAAAAAAAAAAAAAGAATTACTTTGAAGAGCAGGAGACGTTCCCCTCAGCAGGCGTGTGTTGGCACAGCGTTTAATGAATGAAGCTGTTATTATAATCTGGGCTGCTCATTCCTTTCCCGTGTAAACTGCTTTGAATGGTTTCCCCCACAGTTCAGCTGAGGACATGGGGAGCTATTAGTCTGCCTTCCAGTGCAATAACTACGGACTCACGCTGTGCCAGAGTGCATGTGGTGGGGATTGTTTGTTTTTGACGCGGACACAGATTTTTCTGAAGATGTCCGCGTTTTTGCCTGCGCGCAACAAGCAAAGCCGTTGTTTATCTGGGATCTTGACGAGCTGGCAGAGCCGAGGCTCTCAGGCCTGCAAGAGGGATTATAATTGTTGCGTTTCTCCACTAATCACAAACAACTGCTCACATTATGCATGTATGATTACTTGTCAGCTTGTCTACGCTGCAAAATGATGTCATTGACACCTGAACAAGCCGGCCGTTTGACGTAATAAACGTCAGACCAAGAAAACACATGATGTCCTTTGTTGCATGTCTTTGACGGAGGCTGTGTGCGCAAACTTGTCACTCTAAGGAACAAAATATGTTTTGTACAGGTCTTCATTACTGAGCTGAAACAATCTTATACACATGCCGCTTGGGTTGATAGATTATGTCTAAATGCATTAAGTATTAAACTAAATCCGCTTTAAATGCGAGCTGTCAAATATCATTTTTTTCTTAGGTAAGGATCCTGCTAGCTTAGGACGCAGTAAGCTGCTGAAATCGATGCATTCTTGGGTCGAGCCGGTTATATTTTAGGCAGAATGTTTTTGCACCGACTCTTACAAAGAAAAGAAGCACCAGGGTTTTCGAATCCTTCTTCCTTAACAGCCATATAATGAAACATGGCACCCTTAGCTAAAATACTGTGGTTGGCGGCTCCCAACGCTGGGTCAGCCCTGTGAGACATGAAACCAGTGGGAAGAAATACAGTTGGAATGAAAACCAGGCCTGACCCATTACTCTACAATTCAGTTGCAAAATAGTTTTTGTTTACTGTACTTTTAATACTTTAATCTTTAAAGTTCCAGGAAGTTTCATATTGCTTCCATGGTCTTCTTGCACCCAAGACAAAACCCCAAATTATCAGGCAGGATTACGTTTAGTGTCTCTTCAGTGTCGGTTGTGATTTCCAAAGATAGAAACCACCAAGACGTCCAGACTGTACCACAGAACCAGCTGACGGAACATCAGAACCCAGAGCAGAATCCAAGATGGTTGCAACTAATTAAACCATCATTTGAACCAAACATAAACCCCGCTCTGGTCTTGTTCTACGACGGCAGCAGGTCATGTTCATGGACCTGAAAGTTCCTCCTTTTGATTGATTTTTTTCTTCCAAACCTACTTGCACCTAAAACCTTTCTGCGTTTGTTTCTCAGAGATAAACATTGATCTACATTTGATAGTCAAATCTTTAGGTACGCAATTTTGCTCTCAGCCTTCATCCTCTGTCTAATTATGAAAACACGAGGGTTATTACTGATCGGTTAAACGATCAATAGTTCCAATAGAACCGTTTGAGTTCAACTGAATTGATTTGTTTTCTATAAAATATGCAAGCAGAGCTCATTGATGGAAAATTTTGTCTAGATAGGTCAGTTTGAACTAATAAGTCTTCAATAAAACTATTTTTTTTATTGTTATGTCTTAAGGCTATAAATGGCTCATAGAGAAAATCCCCAACTTGTTCTCTGTAATCAAGTGGGAATGAGCATGCCTTCAGGCCAGGTTATTTAAGGATTCAATTTTTGATGCCAGTTTGTTAGAGCACAAAAGTATTTCAACATTACTGGGAGACCTGGATAAGGACTCGTGCTACAACATGGAAAGGGACAGATTAGAGTCAACTGTTGTGGTCAAAAGGTTGCACTGCAGCTCAGTGTAGTAGTTTGCACTGTTTAGACATTTGAAATGTTCCACATTTTTCATCATTTGTCATCAATTAACCATGGTGACATGTGTTCATTTCATATTCACTTTGTGTTTCAATAACCACCATCCATCTCAAAATGGATTAAAGTAATTTTATTTCACATGGACATGGTCATACAAAATCTTAATTTATGAGCTTTCCTATTCCAAAGTTCAGAAGCTTCTTAAAAAGTTCTTTAGTCTTCCTGCTCCCAGTCTTCTTGACGGCGGCCACAGCACCCCCTTGTGGGAACAATGGTGATGGCACCCTTGACAGCGACTCCGATAGTGGTGGTGGCAACGTTTGCCATAATCCCCTTGGTGGTGGCAATGCTGGGCTTGATGCCAATCAGTCTCCCATTGGTGTAAGTCAAAATCTTGTTGCCTGCAACGTTCACAGTTCTGTTGGCACTGGACTCTGTCTCATTACCCACCATCACAGTTCTGTTGTTGTCAGCAACCACAGTTTCATTGGCGCTGGCAATAGTCTTGTTTTCAGCAACCAGTATCCAGTTAGTGGCAACCAAGATTCTGTTGGTGGCACCAGCCAGAGTCCCATTGTCACAAACCTTAGCCTTAACAGGAACAATAGTCCCATTAATCATATTGCCAGCAACAGGCAGATTTGTTTATGCTAGCAGACACAGACTCATTGCCAAGTGACCGCAGAATGTTTTCCAGTAGTGGCCATGATCATATTGCCAATAACTGCAGTTTTGTTGCTGCTTTCAATCATTTTATTGCCCACAGCCACATTGGCACTGGCCTGAGTCTCATTGTTGCAGACACTTCTCTCATTGCCAGAAACTACAGTCCCATTAGTGGCAGCCATGGTCATATTGCCTACAGTCACCATTTCAACAGTCTGGTTTCCACAGCAACCGTCCTTTGTGTGCCATTGGTTTTAGTCACAGTTTTGCAGGAGCTGGCCACTGTCTGATTGCTGGAAACCACAATCCTGCTCAACATTTCCACTACCTGGTTTCCTTCAACCACAGTCCAGATGGCACCAGTCACACTCTTGTTTCCGTCAACCACAGTTAAGGTGACGGCATTAGCCACAGTCACATTACCAGAAGCCATATTTTTCTTTGTGGCAACAACCACAGTATTATTTCCAGCAGCAGCCACAGCCATATAGCCAGTAACCAAGATTTTGTTGGTACTGGCCATAGTTTTGTTGCCAACAATCTCATTGTCTCTGGCTGCTGTCTTGTCTACAGGTACAGTTCCATGGGGACCAGCTACAGAGTAGTTTCCTACCAATAGGAGTAACTATTGGAGTAGTTACTCCAATAGGAGTGTAGTTACTCCTATTGGAGTGTAGTTACTCCAATAGGAGTAACTACACTCCTATTGGTAGGAGTGGCTGCCACAGTCTTGTTGCCAGCAACCACAGTTTCAAGGGTGCTGGCAATAGTCTTTACATCAATCACTGTCCTATTGACAGCTTTGGCACTGACTACTGCCCACATCAAGGTACCATTCACTGTCTGATTGCTCACAAACACAGTCAAGTTGGTGATGGCCACAATATCAGTGCTGTTGGACACTACCACAGTTTGGTTGCGTGGAACCACAATCCTAATGGAACCAGTCACAAAGTTGTTCCCAACCACTATAGTCCCACTGGCGCTTGTCACCGTTTCATTGCCTGCAATCACAGTTCAATTGGCACCAGCCGCTGCCTCATTGCTGGGAAAAGTTGTCCTGTTGGTAGTTGTCCCATTGATGGAAGTAATTTCATTGTATGGATCAACTTTTAGCTTTCATGTCCAGCACTTGAAAGCTCACATGTCCAAGTGAGGTATGGGTTTCAACCTTGTTGGTTTCCAGCAGTACTGTGAAAAAGTTTCATGAAAACAATATAATTAAATTAAAAAAAAATAAAAATCTGAATGTTGTGACTACATGTAGTTTTTCACATTCTCTTTGCCACTCAATTTGTGGCTGGGACTACCTGGTTGGAGTAATCTTACCCAATAGCAGGATAAAGTTGTTGCAACAACAACAACAAAAATATTGCTTCAGCCATCAACTCTAGCAGGATAAAACTTACTGACCCGCTTTACTTGGTTTTCCGACAGAATCCATTGACTTGACAAACCCGAGGGTCTTTATTAACACAGTTAATATCATATGATGTACCAATGCATAAAAAAAATTAACAAAACATTCAGATTTTTCTTTATAAAACACATTGCTCTGTGAGAAGAGGTAATAAAACGAGAATGAAAATATATCTTATGCAGCTTCAGAGGCGATTAGGATAGAAACTAGGAGCAAGACTGTCTCACTGTGTTGATGCTGATGCACTATTTAGTGATTTCCAGTGACGAAATCTTCTTATTACTCATTGTATTAATAACAATTTCTAACATAACTATAAGCTATAATTTAAATATCACAAAAGTCAATATTAATTGTATTTGTATGTCACATTTGCAAATTGAGGTTAGCCAAGAAAGCTAAACATAAAACTAAAAAATCCATCCACCACATTAAAAACAATATAAATATGAAATGCATCAAAAAGTCACACTTTATATAGAACACTAAAGTTGAGGATGAAATAATTGTTGATCTAAAACGTAAAAAAGGTCTCGTCAAGATGTTTTTAGGTCCATTGGCAACAAGAGTCGGGGATGGGTCAGTGTTGGCTGTGTTTATCCATCTAATCAACGAAAACAGAAACATGGTAAATGTCTCCGGTGTTATGTCTAAAATAAGAAGATCTTATTTGTGAGTGAAAATCTTTCAATGAAGAAACATAAAAAATAAAATGGTGGATCAGCATCAACCACCAGAGGGCCACAAATGCTCCTAATAGTGCTCCATCTCCCTGGATGTTCACTGGTGTCAGTGCGATGTGGTCTGTTGACCACTAGATGGCAGCAAAGAGCTTCCAATGTGATTGTTGGTATGTGTGAAATAGGCATTTCTGAAACAGATTGTAGGCAAATGTAGCTAAGACAAATCTATATATGGTGATGTGGGTTATATGATAGTGTTGAGGCCAATCTGGGGTTTTCTCTAGGTCCCTCTCACCATTTGAAAGTCTTCATGTCAAGGTTAACTGGCTATTCCCACTTGCACCCTTAGGTGTTTTCATTGTCATATTACTAAATGTCAATGCTACATGGCACAACTGATCAAATCAAACTACCTGGCAGACTGGGGTTGCTTTGTTTCATTACCCTGTCATAAATCTGATTTAACAAACAATTCATGTGGGGTTCCTCAAGGCTCGGTTTACAGCCCACTTCTTTGTATCAGTCACATTCTCTGAATAGCTCAGATTATAGAGTAGGATAATTAAAAATATTTTACTACATGCCGATAACACTCAACTTTTTCCACCCCAACATGACCACAGCGTCTAACAGGCAAAGAGTAAGCCTGACCTTACTTTTTTATGTCAGTGATGGGAAGGCCTAGTAACTTATCAGAGAACTCTGGGGAGTGAAAGAACATCCTAATCAGATCATCTTTGCAGACATAATATTCAGAAACATTCTGGCAAATTTTGAATGAGGTTTTCTAATCAGTTTTTAAAAGCTATCATCAGTTTGGAGCTTATAAAAACTCCAAATATTAAGTTTGGAGGAGATATTAAGAAATCCTAGCCACAGATTGCCTCTTAGTAGAACAAGAGGCATCTTGCCGTAGGGATCTGAGATCTGCTCTTCCTAAAGCTGTTGCTGCCTGTATCTCTTTCGCTGGGTCTGACTTGTGGACTTATCAAAAATAAAACCCAGTTTTAAAAATGACTCACAATTTCCATCTGTTTCACAAACGCTGTCTCATGGCAAAGCAGATACAAGCTGCAGAGGTCATTTCAGGTGTGGGATTTTCATTTGGAATCTTTCTTTTTTTTTTTCCCTGAAAAACCACACCAAGCAGTCCAAGGAGCCTTAAAATGGGGAGCAAAACAGGCCACCGTCAGTCAGACTGCAGGAGGAAAACAAGCCCTTCGGGGAGCTAGTGAGAACCTTCTTAGAAAAGCAGGATGAGCTTAGAAAAAATGTTTACTGAGAACAACGGCGGTGGGTTACTGCAGGATCCCAACCTCTCTGCAAGACGGTGGGCTGGTAATTACCAAAGTGTGCTACACCTGGATATTTGAAGAAGAACGGGATTGTTATGTTTAACTCCACCACACTGTTAATCCAAACTTCATGTTGCCTGTAGATGAGCTCAAGGACACCGTGCCGTAATCTCAATGGAATAAGTTTAGATGACTGAACCGTGCAATGTATTCGGAAACAGTGGTTTAAAGTTTAAAGAACCCCTGGACTAACAGCGCCATCTGGTGTTCATTATGCGCCTTTGCACATTTGATAGACTGATAAATGAACGTACTTACTAGGCGCCACCTGGCGTTCAAAAAGTATAGCAGCACCATCCGGTCGACGTACCATTAACAACTGTGCTAATGTTTTTGGTCAGCTAACGAACATTTTAGCTCACAATACGCACCCACCCAGTTTGTTTGTTTTAAATCAGGCTGCAAACACAGACTCAGGAACTCAAGATAAATAATACTTGTGCTGTGAAAAAGTTTTACACCAATCTAAATGTGTCTCCACTCAGTAAAAAGACTTTGGCTAAATCTCAAAAAGCCAAGAGAACTGTTAAAAGAAGACTTATGTACTATAGGGGCCAGGGGGTATTCATAAACAAGAAATTAAATAATATTTATAAATGTAATAATTCAAAAATAACTGCAAGTACAAGCATTAAATATTTCAAGTTCAGTTCAAGTTATTTAATGGTAGAATGGGGAATTAACTAATTAGACATAAGTGGATATTATTTTTAAAACGTTATAAATGAGGTTTAATGATTTACACATTTAATTTACTGACAGATTTCTACAACAGTAGTGAATCCTGGATACAAGCAGCTGAAACGAGTCCTCTCTGTGGATGGATTCATTGTTAGCTGGATTTTAATGATTACAATCACCTACATACATAATTCCAAAATAATTCATTTTCTTTGTATCTGCCCTTAACACAGAAGTCTTCAATTCTGTTTCATTCCTTTAAATTTTCCCAAACGAGGACCATTTGTGATACTTTAAAATGGTTTTACTCAACAGTTCAATTAGCTTTTTGAGGTATTTCAAAGTCTATGGATGGTTTTTGATTCAGAACATAAATTTGGGTTAAAACTTTTAAAATATATATAAATGGAGTTTTTCCTCAATTTTAAAATTTGATCTTCTTTTCACCCGATGCGACAGCTTTCACATCTAGTATCCTCAGTAGGAGTCGGTCATGAAGTGAGCCAAATGTTACCACATCAACAAATAGTTTTTAACTGGTAGAGCTGATGTCAGCAACAAAGCACGCACAGATTAATCTTCCATTGTTTTTGTTTTGTTTTTTTTTAATAAATGCATATTATTATTTATTTTCATATTTTGGTGGTATAGAATTCAAGTTTTTATAGATTTGGTTCACAGAAGAATCACACATATAATTGAAGCGTCCCTAGATGATACAAATCTCTCAAAAGTGGTTTAAATAAAGGTACAGTACAAAAATAACGTGGGTTTTTATCTCAAAAGTGTAGTCTTTTTTTCTTTTCTTTTTTCCTCTCGTGAGGACGGTACAGTGGCACAGTCTTCTTCTTTGTATAGTAAAATAAAAGTTCCTCCTTGTTAGCTGTTTTGCAGCAATGAGCCAAGTTAAAATATGATACATTCACTGGCTTATCACACTGGCAGAAGGCACAAAGCAGCAGGCTTGGGTCAAGCAGCGTCTGTGTGTATGGCTTTTTTTTTCCTGCTGATGTGACAGAAGGACAGCTGGACGAGTGGCTGCAGGTGTTGACAACCACTCCAAAAAAAAAAAAAAAAAGACCTGATGAGAACTAGAACTTTTTCCACCCCAAGTGCAATTTGACCCAAGCCTGCAAAATGAGTTCAGGGTTCATTCAAAGCGAGCAGAAAGTGCTCCTATAGAAAAACATAAACACAGTCATGTCATGTAGCAAGTCCACGTAAGAACGAAGTGACGAACAGCTCGGCTGCCAGGGTTAAAGCCCAGAGTCAGGCTGTGATGAACTGAGCTGATCCTCTACTGCACCAGTCCTGCGTCTTTAGCCATGCCGTAGAAGATTCCTCTCTTTGATATGAGGTTTGTGGGCGTGTCAAACTCTGCTATCTGTCCCTTGTCCAACACCAGCACTCTGGAACAAGAGAGAGAACAAAAGTTACTGATCGTCTGTGGCTGTTCAATCAGAACGTTACCGACCGCTAATATACCCTTGCTAGCTAGCTAGCTAGCTTTTTTTGCATGTCTGGGTAAGTGCAAATTCATCGTCAGCCGTCAGTCATTCCCCAACAATTCCCTAGATTACGGCTGGACGACATGGATGGAAAACGTATCACGATATAAGTGTTTCATGTCAGTCGATATCGATAACTATTGATTTGGTTTCCATTTTGTTGTTGTAAATAACTGAAATACTGCCAAGCTGGTGGCTTTCTGCTTTTATTCTCAGTATTCACTCCCCGCCGATGTTTTTTAAGCAGTTATGAGGCACGGTGGCAAAACCTGAAACTGTTGCTACGCAAATTACTCAAAAGGCTGTTGCTAGGTAACCAAAGAGCGAGTGAGCTGATGCCACCAACCTTGCTTAGCTCACCGTGAGAGGGTAAGCAGCGAAAGTTCAGTGAATATTATATCAAATGTATTATCTATTGATATTGATCATGTGTCTATCACGAGATATATATTGTTATTTATTCATTGTTCAGCATTACCCTAAATTTATTGATTTTTCAGCCTAAATTTTAACTCAAGGTTAAACTTAAGTTTGACTTTCTACCAACTAGCGGTTAGCGGTAGCCTCAATTGCCTCTAGAACGCAATGAAGATGGTAAACTTTTGGTTGAGAGAAAATGACATCTATGAGAATATTATGAGATGAAATAATCCTGCTACGACAAAATTTCAGGCCTTAATTTATAAAAAGACTTCTTAAGGATGCGCGGACACCCTGACTAACACACCATGAAGAGACGGGCTTCCTCGCTTTAGTTACAGATGGGAAATCTTAAACTGTATGCCAGACTCATATTTTGATTTGTAAGAATTTGTAAGTCTATGCATAATAATGTTTCTACTTTACACAAATAGACCATCTACTGTACTTTGCATTGGTCTATCAGCTCCAGGCCTCCAGGTTCAGTCCTGCAACTTTTACAACTTTTCTCTGCTTCAACACACCTGAGTCCAACAACCAGGTCATCAGCAGGACTCTGGAGAACCTGACTGCATACTGAGCAGGTAATACGGCTATTTGGTTAAATGTGTTGGTCTATCACACAAAATGCTAATAAAATACTTTAAGGTTCATGATCATAGCTTGTCAAAATGTGGGAATAGTTCCTGCTCTGGTCTTTTAAAGTGTTTAGTCATAACACAGGGACAACAACGCCACACGATGGCCGTGTTGCCAGCTGCTGCTTTCTCAGAATAATAGCAGTGAGGGACAATGATCTGCAGACATCAGTCTCCATCAGGCTTATCCGTAAACATCAATGGTTTCTTTTATTATGAGTCCTGCTTCCTGTTCTCCAACGAGAACCCAGCTCTGTTCCCAACGATCAGAACTCCGCTCGATTCCCCAAGATGGATGTTGGCAGCAAAAGCTGGGAGATGTAATAAAAGTCGAGTTCGAACAGCTGATCTTCTTTATGCTCGTGTTGGCAACGGCCATTACCGGAGGCATTAAGGGATCATTCAGAGGACAGAGGCTATTGTGATCAATAATTCATGTTAATGTGTGACAAAGAGTTGACATCGTCTATAAAAGCGCTCACTGTACAGTGACGTCAGAAGGCTGCAGCTTAGGAACAGACGGGGACTCTGATCTGTGACTCCACTTTGTGTTTTTTCATCATCAGTCACTCATTGAATCATCTTTTTCTGATCCAGAGTCTTGAAAAAATATATTTCATCGTGATTTTTCTGTGAGAAGTAGGGCTGGGCAATTAATCGATTTGACCAATCAATAGCATATTCTGCCTTTGAAGACTTGGTTTTTGGTAAATCTGGATTTTTGTTTTCACCAATGCACTTTTTGGGTTTCCATATAGGGGCATCAACAAGTCCATCTTGTTTGACAAGTGCGTTTTTCACAGCTTCTATTTATTTGGGCTTTAAGATTGAACTGTTCAGGTCAACTCACCTGTTGACCTGAACAGTTCAATCCTCCTGTTCAAACAAGAAAATTGAACTAAAAACCAGCTCTTCAAAATATTTTCTCTCATTCATAATGTTTATTTATTCATATATATATATATATATATATATATATATATATATATATATATATATATATATATATATATATATATATATATGTATATATCTTTTTTTTTAAAGAGAGGTATGAGAGAAAAATAGATTAAAATTGGTATTAAAAAAATCAGATTTTATGCTTAAGCCGTATTGCCCAGCCCCAACACAAATTAGTGATTGTCAAGTGGAAGATGGATTTAATAATCTAACAATCTAAAAATTGTTTTTGTATCAGAGTAATGGGGGGCTGAATGCAAATGCACACCACACTTTTCAGATTTGTATTAGTAAAACGTTTTGAAAACTTGTTTTTATATTAAATTATAATAAAATACATTCAAAGTGGTGAAAAGATGTGGGGGGAAAAAGGCTGCTATTTGCAAATCTGCCCTTGTCTGACCTTGTGTAGTCCATAATAGTGTTAAGTCTGTGCGCGATGGTGAAGACGGTGCAGTCTTCGAACTGAGTGCGGATGGTGGACTGGATGAGGTCGTCCGTCTCCAGGTCGATAGCAGCCGTCGCTTCGTCCAGGACGAGGATCCTGGTTTTCCTCAGCAGAGCACGAGCCAGACACACCAGCTGCCTCTGGCCCACGCTGTGGATCAAAGACCAGCAGATGTTCAGCAACAAAAACCCGACCCGCATCTGTTCAGTGGCTCCTTTTTAGTCTGCTAAGTGCACCTGAGGTTCTCTCCTCCCTCCGTACACTCCAGCTCCAGCTTTGCCGGCTGGTTGCCGATGAACTTGCGGAGGTGCGAGTGCTCCAGGGCTTTCCACACGTCGTCGTCGCTGTACTTCTCAAACGGATCCAGGTTCATCCGCAGAGTCCCGGAGAAAAGCACAGGTTCCTGGGGTAGAGACACTGGCTTGTTACAGACAATGAAGATGGAAAATCTTAAAAGAAAGCTAATTTTTGAAATATCACAAAAAAAAAGCAAATTAGTCGTGTTTCCATCTGATGGTTTGAAGTAGGGATGCACCGATCCAACTGTGTTTTACTTCCGATATCTGAGGATGATGCCGATCTGATGCAGAAACACAGCGCTGAACTGACTTCAAAATGTTTCTTTTTTTTAAAAACAGACATAAATGTACTGAATTACAAATTTATTTGATAACTCTGCACCAACCAGTACATCATACTGAAATACACCAATAGCTTCACAAGCTTGGTCAAACGTGTAAAAACTTTAATTTGTTCAGTCAGCGCACGCATGGGTTGAACAACCAATGTAAAATAAGTAATAATAAAACCGAAAGTGACAAAAACAACTTGGTCCAACATGTAAAAATAAACTGCAACAAACCTTCTTTCATTATGGTTCAGAAAGTTCGATTAGGATGTTTAAATATAATGCAAAATAAATAGCAAAACATGATGTTGCTCAGAGAATAGAATTTGACTGAATAGATCTGATCGGGAACACTGTCACTGATACCCAATCTAGAGTTTTTATCATCGTGAGCGATATTAATATGAGATCGGAGCATCTCTAGCTTTAAGTGAATCAACCAGGCTTAAAGTGTAATGTTGTCAGATGTTGTTACTCTATGTAGAAAAAATAAGAAGAAATTGCAGAAATTTTTCACAATTTCGTGTCTTTAGTAAGGCTCAAACCCACCAGTGGATGAAAACCAGAGGTTATCCTAGACTTTTCTGTTGTCCGTCATTTTACCAGACACGATCAAACACAAATCTGTCACATTCCATTTTTACCTCTGTCACTTTTTAAAATAATAATGGCGTACTCAATTAAATTGCATGTCATTTGCTTTAATTAGTACTTAACAGGCTCAGCAGACAATCCACACTGTGCAGTCACAGGTCACACAGATACATGTAACTCGCACTTAAATTATGAAAGATGGACATGAATTATGCAGCCACTTGTGCGTAATCAAATGTCTGAGTGCCCAGACTCACCAGTGGATGGGAAAGTTCTCTACGTCAGAACTTATTCGGCAAATGTGTTTCCATCTCCCCTTTTGCAAAAACAAATATCTTTCACCTTTTTGCAAAATCCAAAAACCACCTCAGCCGGGCTTTAAAACATTTTTGCGTAATTGAAAATGTTTTCTTTCTATCAGCCTTTTCCCCCAGTGTACTGTAAGCCTGGCGGGCCACCAGGCTTTATTTGGCACTCGACCAGGCTGAGCATCGTTTGTTTATTTTAAATAGGGTTTTAGACACCAGATAACAGTGGCAGTAAAGACGGATTAATCTAAGTTTATAGTTGACGCGTTGCTGCCTCTGCACCTGCCCGTTGACCTCACACACATTTCCAAATGATGATGCCTCCTCACGCACCTCCACTTCATTTTTGCAATTTTTAACATCTTCAACACAAAGACATGGTGGAGGAAACTCTGTTTACTTATGCGATACTTCAAAAAGTGTGTCAAAACCCGTTGACAGAAACACGGCTAATGTGCGTGCGGTGTAGTGACGGGGTTTGTACCTGAGGAATGATGGTGAGTTTGGACCTCAGGTCATGCAGGCCGATCTCCGATATCTTCACGCCGTCGATGGTGATCTCCCCTCCAGCGGCTTCCAGCAGTCGGAAGAGGCAGAGCGTCATGGAGGACTTCCCAGCTCCGGTGCGACCCACGATGCCGATCTGCTCAGAAGCAACCGGCGCGGTCACCTTTTCCGTGCCTGATTAAAAATCCATCTCAATTTTAAAAAAATGTAAAAACTGTCACTACCTTCTCTCCTCCCTTGACGCTGAGCGTGATGTTCCTCAGGACGAGGTCCAGACCCTCGCGGTACCGAACGCTGTACTCGTTGAACTCCACGTTGCCCTGCGTGGGCCACTCCGCAGGGGGCTTCTTGTCCTCCACCTCCCACGGGGCCTAGACGAGAGAGCACACCTTTTTCTGACAGGAACACTTTCTGGTAACTTTTATTGGAAGGGACATTTTCTTTTTGTATTTCGCTTTTAAAGCAAAGCATTTCATCAAGAGTGGAGCAGCTAGTGAACGGAGGGAGCCGTGCTGCTAAAGTACAGAGTGTACAAAACGTAGTGTTTGTGTTGGGCAGCAGGCGGGGGGGCTAGTTGGAAGCAGGTAATGTAACATTTCTGGATCTAGTTACGGTTTATAGGTGCCGCGCAACTCGAGCTGAACAGCACAGCAGCTTTATGAAATGTGGCTGAATTCCTGCGTTTTTCAGTCTAGCATGGAGTCGGTCTGGAGGTGTGTGGGCGTGTGTGCGTGTGTGTGTGTGTGTGTGGGGGGGGGGGGGGGGGGGGGGCTGGCAGCATCACTGATTTAAAAGCAAACACATGCTCAGCCCTGCATGAGCTTCTGTGGAACATGTGAAACAAGCATTGCTTCTAAAAAAATAAAAATAAATTAAATAATGATGCAGCTAGCGATTATTTTCGTAGCGATTAATCGGATAAAAAATTAGCTAAATTCTGCAGCTTATTAAATATTATTATCAATAATAATTAAAACAAATAATTATAAATAATAATTTATTAAATAATAAATAATTATTACCATATTAATATTGTATTATTAGAAAAACAAGAACAACATTTTTATATTTACAGAAAGAGAAGGTTTTTCATCTTAAACGCAAAAAGTGTTTATATTTTTTAACAGTTTTGGCTTAATTACCGCTCTGAACTGTGTGGTTCTTTCAGCAAACGGCCTATTTAAGAGTCTTTATACTAAACTTAATGATTATTTGTTGCACGAATAAGTTGACAATTATTCCAATAAGAGATTAATTTGATTAATTGTTTTAACTGAGGATGCTCCACATACCTCTGTCTTGGTTTCGGAGTATTCCTTCACTCTCTCCACCGCTACTATGTTGTTCTCCAGGTCAGAAGTCATCCGCACCATCCAGTTCAGAGACATGGTCACCTGTTCAAATAATCCTGGTTTTAAAAGTCGCTCAACGCCACACGGGGAAATCTACTGATCAAGTTATGAGTAGCTGCACACTGCCGACGTTTTTGAGCGTTCGTCTTCGTGACACTCAGCTTCTTCCATCTCTCAACCAACTCTGAGCAGCTTAACGATCCCTGCTGAAGTGGTGGCGCTTTTACAGCATGACAATGCCACCGCCATGTTTCAGCCTAAAGCTGCTGTGCTTAGGGGGATGTTTTCCTCCAAATATGGCCAAAAATTCATATTGTTGAACAGGACTTGATTTCTTTTAACTATAATTTTCCTCTTGCCTCTGCCATAACTTTCATTTCACTAGTTAAAAGACTTCTGAAGACATTTGCTTGCTCAGGATTCTATTTCCAGGCATTAAAGTAAAGGGAGCACGTCACACATTTCATACATAAATATTTTTTGTGAACCTTTTCCACCCACTCCCCAATGATGCTCCTTTTTGTGTTGGTCTCTCTCTTAAAAATCAAGCCAAACACAAAAATTTGTGTTGTTTTTTTAAGTGACAAAATGTGAAAGAGTTTTGAGTGGAAAAGGTGACCCACAGTAAAAAGTTGCTCATGAGTCATTTCACCTGGAGCGCGTATGACACGGACAGACCCACGAGGCCTGGGCTCAGCGTGTCCTTTCCCATCACAGCGAAGAGAGCGGCAAACAACACGATGCAGTTCCCGATGAACTCGATACGAACTCCGAGCCACCTGCATGACAACGGGCGTCCAGTTAGAAACCGTCCCCCTTTATGCTGCCATTATGCAAACACTCTGTGTCAGGATGAAAAAATAACAATATTCTAAGTCGTGTGGCCAGAGAGGTGATGGTTGGTGCGCTGAGAGGAAATGACGTGTTTCATCATCACGATGGTTATAAGACATAATTACATCATCGAGTAGAAGAGATTGTTATCTTATCTTAAATAGAACTGTTGATTCTTTTTTTCATTTAACTATAATTCAACATGACTGTAAATTTCTAATCAATTTCTAAATAGCAAAATAACTTTACAGACCATCAACGTTTCCACTGACAGGGTTTTGGAAAATGTTAACATGTTTGGAATTTGGTGCCAGAAACACGCTAAAAAGAAAAGTGTCCACCTTGTTAATTCCCACTTTCTTACTGTTAATTATTAATTACTTTACTAATAATTAATATTTGCTGTGTGAATTAGAGACTGAGAAAACAGCGGGAACGAAGACGGGCAAAAACGGTTCTGTGAAGTCAGACATTAGTGGATCTGGGTCGGTTACGTACAAAGTCTCAAAGTTGTTTTTTTTACATTAATACAAATTGTAAATTGAATCAATCTAAGAACATAAGCTAGTTTTTGAATTTCTTAAACTATATTCCCCATTGGCTGGATTCTTCTTTTACAAACAGACACGGTATCCAGACCCGTCTTAAATGATTCGCTAAACGATTAAGCGATTTCTAAATTAGTCGCGATTCATACGATTAATCATTTCAGCCCTACATCATATTAAAAAGAAAATGTTGAATGAATTCATATCTATTCGAAGATAGGCAAGCAAATAACTATGGCAATGCAGTGTAAAAAAGAAACCTTGTTCTGTTTTAGTGTTGTTGGGATTAAACCACCATGATTTCACTCTGCTGTTGGAGCCGAGCTAAAGTTACTCGCTCAAATATTTACAATTTCTACAAGCGTTTAATCATAGAACAAAGTAGCTGGTGTTTTCCGACTAAATCGGAAGGAGACTTACCTGTTGGACACTATACCAGGGTAGTAACTCTTTTGGTTCTCGTCCACCTTTATATCGCTCATCAGAACAAAGGCAGCGTGCCTGTCGTAGGCTCGGATTACGCTAGCGCCGGTGATGGTCTCGGAGAAATGGGAGTATATGGGAGAGCGGCTGACCGACTCCAGGCGCTTCAGCTGCCGCGACGTGGCAACGTAAAATCTCTACAGGCGTCGAGGAAGGAGAGAGACAAACACGGCGTTACAACCTGACGAGGCCTTCCCACTTGTTTAGAAATTACAGAAAGACAAAAATGCACAAAGATGAGTTCAAACACACACACGTACACATACACACAAACATGCGCATGAATAATAATAATAATAAAAGCAGCTAAAAAAAAAAGAACAAAACACCGGCAGAGTTATTTGATATTCCGGGTATCAGATTTTTGATCATTTGCCAATCGCCATCAGCTCATAAGCAGCACGCCGACCTCAGGAATGCTGTACGCTCTCTGCGCCGCTGCATGTAAACACTTTAATGAATTTGCAGGTGCGCTGCCAGATTGTGATGTTGCAACAACAACTCAGCACCAGTGGAGTGGAGCTGCTGGTGTTTTGTTTTTCATTACAGATGCAGCATATTGTCTTTTAAAAAAAATCACATTTATAGTCTTGTAAAGAGGATTCATTATAAAGTGTTAGGAGCCCAGAAGCCTTTAGTATCGACAGTATGTCCTCAGTTTGTTTCCCAGATCAGTTCAGGGAAGGAGGGGTAAAAAAAAAAACAGAAGAAGAAACAAAGAGTCATGCAGCAAAGAGCAAACCATGCAGGGTGGATGTTATGAAAAAGCAGCAGGACAGAAATGACCCTGTTATTACTGACTTTGCTCATTTGGAGGTCCAGGTAGAATCACAGCATGAACACACACAGAGTCTTCCTTCGATAACCACCAACACTGAAGCCCAGTGTTTAAATACCGACACACTGGTTTTGATCCCAGACAGGCAGAGCTTTGTAAAAGTGTTCTGAACCCTCCAAGTTCTTCACATTTTGTTTCCTCACAGCCACAAACTTGAGTGAATCGTAGGGATTTTATGTCGCAGACCAACAAGTGGGGTACGAAATTTGATTTCCAAAGATTTTTTTTTCCACTTATGAAAACCTGTAAAGTGCGGCATACATTTGCATTCAGGCCTTTTAGTCTGACACCAGCACAAATGAAACAAATAAATAAATGTCGGAATACAGCAAATCCAAGCATTTAGTGGCACTTTTTTTTTAGCATAATCAAGTAACTATGTTAATTTCAGTTGTTTAAAAAAATGCTATATAAATACACATATGACTTAAAAGAAAATTTACCATGTAGTTTAATGCCTTAAAACTGGGAATCTGTCTCTTTAAAAACTCCTGTTCTTTATGAAGCGCTGCCTTCAGGAAGCCATCACATTAACAACGTTTTTACCAGCGTTGCTCTGAGAAGTAGCTCGTATGATGAGCTCTGCAGGTGTTTGCTAATTGCTGCTGGCTAGTCTGAAGGAGCTGATTGGGAAGTAGTGGGGAGGGATGCTCTGCGAGTCAGGAGCTTGAAAGATTGGAAACTGTAGCTCGGAGGAGGACATGCACCCTGAAGGCGGTGCTAGATCTGACCAAGCATTTTGCATATCTGAATGGTTGCCAGGTGGTCAAAAGTTTTCTCAAACAGGCATGAAAGAATCACTGAATTAATCAATCACCACTCCAAGTATGTTTTTGATAAGAGAATAACATTATAACTTGATGTAAACCTAAAAAACCGTTGATTTCTGATTCAATGCCATGCACATTTTTCTTCCATTTCATTGTACTTTCTGTTGGTCTGTCAAATAAAATCCCCCAAAAACCGACTAAAGTTTGTGCTGGTAAAGTATCAAAATAACAAAAGGAGCATAAACACTTTTCCAAGCCACTCTTAAATATTCCTAAACCAAGCCCCATGATGTAACCACTTATGCCCAGTTCTCCTTCCGATTGTCAGTATAATCCATCAACGAGCTCAAATCCCTTGGTTAGTAACCAGCAGTTTAAAACAGTTGTACAAAGCACTAAGTAGCAGCTGTTTTTTTTTTACAGTATTCATTTTTTATTTGAAAATCGCTCAATAAAAATGTGATTACTGCGAGGATAAATGTTTCACACACAGAATGTAGTTGTTTTTAGACGTCAACCACGACTTGTTAGGCTACTTTAGTCACATTGTGGACATTTTTAAATAATATTTAGCTAGCAAAATTATATTAAAACAAATATTGTGAAAAGAAGATGTGTAACTTCTAAGATAATTGCCAAGCTAGCGGTTAAATTAGTCTCAGGAAAGGGTGATATGGGTAAATATCGTTATATCTTCAAGATTGTGAGGCGTTTAAGTGAAGCAGAGAAGTAATGCTGCTGGGTTGAAAGTGTAGAGAAATATATATAATATATGTAAATATTGGTTATCAGTCTTAGCAGCAATAACAATATTGGATATCAATACAAGCGCAAATTTTAATATCAGTCCATCCCTTCATTTAACCTATCAAAACTTGTAGAAGCTCTCAGAAATCATACCACAAGTTTTGTTTGTGAGCATAAAGTTTCTCTGTTAAGAAAATCTAATGTTAAACTATGATTTCTGCCTTTTATGAGTCTTTTGTTGACCTTTGTGATATAGATTTTGATTGGAATGACAGAAGGTGCCCTTTGAATAATCTTTTTGCTGCTACATCACTTTAGCAGTTAAAGCCTCCCAAGTAATCTGTATATACAATAGTGAAACTTTCAGCTGTTGCCATTCATTAGCACCAGATGTCTTGCTAATTATGGCATAAAATAGGCTATGCTGCATCACTGGTAGAAATAGGAGTTTATTTATAGTCTTCTGAATCACACATTTACTCAAAAATGGTGATTCACTTACAGACAGATTGGGTTTACCAGAATAATTTTAACTTCCTGTTCAGAAAGGACTAGTCTACTTTTCTCAAACAACATTTCTCCCAACTTCCTCAACCTTACTAGACAAATGACCATGCAATTATTTGCGTTATAGATTGGAGTTTTTCCCTATTACTACTTTTTGGGTCTCCATTGTGTTAAACTTGATACTCTATTGTTGGGTGTTTCAAACTTAATGTCATCAAAATAAATATAACTACGGTAAGCTCAAACTTAGGCCTAGTCTACATTTAGCCGGATATCTAAATGTTTATGCATCTTGGCCTTTCATCCACACAAAAACTCTGTTTCATATTTAATAAAAACGATTATTAATATTAATTTTTTTTTAAATTTGTTAAATCTGTTTAAAAGTGAACATAGAAATACTGAAATTTAGAGTCCCGCACATTACGGTGATAAAAAAAACAAAAAACTAACTTTATATTCTAACGCACTATTTAAAAGTAGAACCTGTAAAACCTACACATCCGTTTACACAAGCGAACCTCCTGGCGCCTTGTTTAAATCCCAACAGGAAGTTGTGTTAGTTTAGAAGCAATCTGATTGGCTGCCATAGGTTTTAGCTTTGCTCTACACTGCCCCCTGCAGGTTTGGAATGTTTAAAACAACGCTCAGGAGCGGATCTGTGCGCGTTCATGCGGATGAAAACTTTTCTGAAACCGACCACTCGTGTACGAGATATTTTTAAATGTTGTGACGTGAGTTATTCGTTTTTATACGTGTGTACAACGCCACAGTTGAAAAAGAAATGCTATTATTTAGCCTTTAAAGAGATTGACAAATTTATTTCTGCCATAAATAAAGCCATGCCTCAAAGAATTTACTTTAGCAAAATTAAAATCCAAAATTTCATATTTTTCAGCTAATGTTTTGCTGCACATCAAATACGATTTGTTGACGGAAACAGTCCAACTGAATTCTGCTACTAGCTAGCGCGCTACCCTTCGAAGCTACACGTGAAGCTGCTGCGACTACAAACTAGCAAAAACAAATCAAACCACAGCCGACCTAAAACACTACGGTGGCAACGATTACTGCCTCAAACACATACAGCAATCTATAAACACCACACTCGCTCGGCAACACTCACAACCATGCATGTATTCATGAGTTGGCACACTTGTTTCCTATTTACCTGAACCCACCAATAGAACACCATTAACGGGGCTATGACTATGAGGAACATTGGGGTGAGGGCAGAGCATATGAGCAGCACATTCAGTGTGTACCAGAAAGTGCGCATCCATATGTCAATATTATCGGGGATGTGGGAGTCTATAGCATCCACGTCTTTGCTGAAGCGGTTCAGTAACCGCCCAGTCGGGGTGCTCTCGAAGAAGGCCTGCGGGGCTCGCAGGACCCCCTGCAGCATGTTGCGGTGCGTGAGCTTGGCCGCCCGCAGCATACAGTAGGCCCGGCACAAGAGGCAGTTAACCAAAATGAGCACACCTGCGAGAAGGAGGAGGGAGGGGAGGACAACACAACAACACCTGCGTTAAATGGATAAGGACCTGCTCCGACTGTCTGCCGTAAACAAGTTCAACTTTCTCAGATCAACAGAAAGCTATTAACACCTGATGAAGTGAAGGAGAAAAAAAAGTTAAATCTGTATTTTTTTTTTTCCAATTGGCACAGTACTTTTCCTCTGTGAAAAAGTGGCATTCTTCACCATACTGAGGGATTTCTGTGCCTGCAGAAAAACATTGTGACTCAGAATATCAGCTATTTCAGCAAGTCAGTTTGGCTTGTTGATTATGAATAAAGTGATGAGTGTAGGCTAAATGAGGCAGAAACACTTATAGTCCACCTGCTCACAGGTATCTTTACAAATTTCCATGAGCGGATAACTAACTAGGTAGCATAACTAATCCAACATTAAACCAATGTAATAATATGTGTGAATTATTAAAAAGAGTGCAACGCAAAAGACCAGACATTATTGCACTGAGAAAACACAAAATCTTACCAAGTAATTTTGGTCTAGTTTCTAGTGCAAACCTCCTAGTACACTTGAAAGAAAACAAAACTAACTTACAAATAACTCCAAGAAAGAAACTGGCGGCATTTAGGCAGCTGTATAGTGCAGGTAAAAATAATGACTGGTTATAAGCTCTCCGCAGCACCCCACTTTATAAAAATATAAACTACTAGGAATTGACATTGACCCTAAAAAAATTAATGTGAATATCTAAAATTCATAGAATATGCAATGAAATACAGTGCTTTAGTATACATCCTTCTTAAAATGTATATCTTGTTATATTACAAAGTATTTTTTTTAATCATTAGCATAAAATACAAAATATTTGGGGAGTAAAATAAAAATGATAAACTAGTTGGGGTTTTTTTTACATAAGAATCTGAGAACTGTAGATGAAGCCCAGACAGACTGGATGTACGGCGTCTATAAGTATCAATTTTCAAGTTTTGTAACAGGTTTACAGCTGGATTTAGCTCTGGACTTTGACTGGGCCAGTCTAAAACTTGATACACTTTTATCTAACCAAGTAGCACAATTATCAACATAGCACAACTATGTGAAACTGCCTAAAACTTTAAAATAAACACACACAAATTTAACGGCACAAAATGTGAAAAATTCAAGAGGTATGAAAACATTTGCAAATCATTGTAAAATCCAAAGCAGTACGGGACATATTGTGTGTTTTTGTTGTGTTTACATTGATTTAAGAAAAAAAAGGTGAACTCTGATAGTGTGCACAACAAGTCTATGTAAACATGGGAATCCTTCATTGTTTCTAATCGAAACAAATCTTTAAAATGTGGCTGGCCTCGTCTAAAAACGTATCCGCTTGCACAATCTTTCAAAACATTGATGCACGGTGGTCTGAAAGGAGGGAAATGAGAGGAAATCTTATCAACCCAGAGCAGCTGTTATTATGCCACGGGAGATCTAAGGTGCTCCAGGTTTCCATGGCGATAACCTAAACATTGCGCAACATTGTAGAGATTGTGAAAATATCACTGATGCAACAGTGATAACCAACCTGGACACCCTAAGAGTAGAAAAAAAGTGGCCTACTTTAAATTAGGCTGAGATGCATCATCACGGATCCACTAGAGGGCAGTAATGAGCTATTTAGAACAATTTCTACTACTTTGACAATGTCTTTTACCCTAAGAAGGATTATTAGGCGTGTGTGTGCGTGTGTGTGTGTGTGTGTGTGTGTGTGTGTGTGTGTGTGTGTGTGTGTGTGTGTGTGTGTGTGTGTGTGTGTGTGTGTGTGTGTGTGTGTGTGTGTGAAGGGTGTGTGGCAGCATGCTGCAGGCTGGACAGAAGTGTATTGGCTGCAAGGAGAGAGCAAAGTAAATCCAGTAGCAAAGAGGAGTGAAATCAGCAACAGCACGAGGCGCTCATCACCGACATCACATGCTAAGGGAAACAAAAGCCGTAACTGGAAGGTTAGAAGATTTGCTGCGCCAAACATGCAGGCTGCATGACACTCCAGGAGGAGGAAGAGTCAGACATGAGCGAAGAGGAGGACAGAACGCTTTGATGGCACAGCGGACGGAGGATCGCCTGCCCTAGAGTACCTGAACAAGGACGTAAATAAAAGCCAGGGGGGCAATGACGACGGCAAAAATGGGCGTGCTGCTAACGATAACGATCATGGTGGAGAGGGAAACGAAGAAGGTCCCGAGGAACATGAGCACGGTGGATGGCAGCGCCTCGTCGATCACGTAGATATCCTTGGAGAAGCGGTTGATGATGCGTCCTATGGGTGTGGTGTCAAAGAAAGACTGGGGTGTGTGAAGTTTGTTGTTGAGCAGGTTGGCGTGCAGCTTCTTGGCTGCGCCGATGTTCCCCATGGCTAGAGTGAAGGAAGAGGCCATGACCAGGATACCTGGGAAGGGGTTGAACCAGAGGAGAGGAAGAAGGAATGAAGGTGCAAGATGGAGACACTGGCAGGTCGCTAGGAGAGGAGGAGCGGTAAACACCAGGCTTCAGATCCACAGTCTCCTCCATCCAAAAACTGCTTCCTGTCAGCATAATGAAATCTCTCTGCGCAAGAAAAACAACAAACTACCTGCAAATCAAACCATATCAGATTAATTTTCCAGCACCAAGAAGCTGTGTGGGTGGAAGTGACAAGCCGTAGCATAAACTCAAAGTGTCTATGCACAGTTTCAAGACAAAAAATGAGAAAGGACAAGTCTAACTTTTAAAAGATACTTCAATAGTCAGTGTCTGGTTTCTTACCTTGTGCAATGCCCAGCGCTGCGTACACCCCCACCCTCTTGTGAACGTTGTTCTGGGTGTCATTTGTCAACGAGTCACTGGTCCATTGGCTGAGCCAGATGTTGGAGCCAATGGCGGCGGCACTCTGGCAGCCGTAGAGCAAGCAAATGATCACCGACAGCACTAGTCCCACTGCCTTTGCATACTCCAGGAACACTTTGGTTTTTACCTGTGTCAAGTTCAGAAATGTCAGCAGCAAAATGGTTTTAGCAGGGTATGTGCAGGTTTAACTAATTCAAGCTTAAGACCTTTTAAGATCATCGTGAATTAAATTTAAGACCTGTATCAGAAAGTAATTGTACAGAAGTGTCATACTTTCTATGTTTTCTGATGCTCACTACAGTCGTAACCCCCGTAGTTCAGAATGAACCTAGCCTCATATGGGATGGCGACAGAAGACGAATGGTGTCCAGTTAACTGACGATAAATTTGAACTTCCCCATGATAGATGCAAAAAAACATAGCTAGCTATGCAGCTATGCAACAAGAGTATATTAGCAGCTTGTCACCAGTGGCGGCAACCTGCTCGAGTCACAGAATGCAATAAAAATGTCTACATGCAACTCAAACTTTTGCCTGAGAGAAAAATCCTGGGAGAAAAAAAAGTATTTAGCTAGCTAAATGTTAGCATACTTTCTTTTCTTTTTTAAAAAAGATTCAATTATTTGGCTTGTTATACTTTAATGCTGTCCTTGTTAAAAATTTGATGAGAAAATATAGAGAAAACATTATTGTGCTTCATAAATTTAGTACTACGCTTTGAATGTCATAACATTTAATGACTAGTGTTTCAGCTGCTCTCTGCTCAGCTTTTCCCTACAGCTGTCTGGCTCACAGAGCTGAGAACAGGTACGGTCATCATGAAGGCTAAAAAACGTTTTTTTTAAGAAACTTGTTGACTTGTAAATCTTTACAAGCGCTACCTGGATAAAGGCAAACATCTAGACAGCCTGATCAAGTAAATTGCATTGACCTGCCTGATGGGGTGAGCAAGACATAAAGTTAATTACTTCAGGGATCAGGCATATCTCTAACGTAAAGGGCAAAACATCTGAACCTGCTATTCATTTTTTAATTAACCAGCTTTTTACACAGAAAAGTACAGAAACAAAAGCTGATGACCAAATTGCTTTAAAAAAATCTACAGCAACAGATTTGTTTTTGAAGTAAAATATCAGTGACTTTGAAAGAAAAACTTTCACTTTAAAAGAATTGATGCAGTCCAAAGCTAGAAAAAACCCAGAACAGAATATTCTCAACTGACCCGGCCTGTTTCTGTTGTCTCTGCCTGGATGAGTTTCTGGACCTCCTGGGGTTTCTTCTTCTCCTGGGCCTCTTGGTGCTTCTTCTGGCTCTGTCTCCTGACTGAGCGGCACCGGAAGTTCTCGCTGTCTCCTGACAGGATGCTGATCTGTCTGAAAACGAGAAAGTGGAAAACAGATTTAAGTCAGTGGACATAAAAACAGAAAGGCTGTTTGATTCCAGCAGGATGCGGTTATGGAGGCTTTACTACTTCTAATTTTTCACACCTCATAAAACTTTTCTTTGCCTCATTAACCGTAGGTTCGTTGTCCACCATGTCCGTGTGGTGGTTACTAAGGACGTCGTCGGGGAACAACTCATCTTCTATTAACTGTTCTGTGAAACCATTGGGGCAAACAGAAAGAGACAGGGTGAAACCAGCTAACTCAGCCGTTAATATCAGAAGGGATTGACGGAAGAAGGAGAAAGTGTTGCTCAACCGGTGGCCTCGTCCTCCTCCACGATGTCTTCCAGAGCGTAGTTCCTGAGAAACTCCGCGAAGGCTCCGTTTTGATTGAGCAGCTCTTGGTAGGAGCCCATCTCCGACACCCGACCCTCCACCATCACCACGATGTTGTCCACCTGAGGCAGGAAGCTGATGCCGTGCGTCACCAGGATGCGGGTCTTGGAACCAAACAAAGGAAATGAATCAATACCAATAAAAGAAACCCCAACGGACACACCTTTTATTACAAGCACAAGTTCAGAGAAGCTTTCCACACAGATTCCCGTCAGAGAAAACAGGCTTTTATCAAAGACCGAGGATTTTGTTTACGACCCAGAATGAGTCATTTACTGATAAAAGCCGACAGCTTCCTCACTGGAATAGCGATAAGATCCAACTTTATCACTCGAACGCCGCAGTGGTTCCAGTACCTGTGCGGATCGGCGACGTCAGAGAGTTTCCTCACCTTGCCTTTCAACACGCCCTCAGGGCCGATGAGGTTGTCGAAGATGTGTTTGGACACGTGGGCGTCCACGGCGGACAGCGGGTCGTCCAGGAGGTAGACCTCGGAGTCGCTGTACAGAGCTCGAGCCAGGCTGACCCTCTGCCTCTGACCGCCGGAGAGGTTGATGCCCTGCAGAGAGACCGGACGGTGTCATCGTCTGTCATCAAAGACGGTTCTTTCTGTTTTATATGTCATATCATCAAATCAGAAAACAAAATATTACAAACAAAACATTTTAGATTATGAACACAAGATTTTCTCGAAGGAAGTGCTGCAAATGTGTTCATGCATGTAGAATTTTACGAGTGCACATTTGTAAAGTGCAATGAAAATTGTGATGGCTATTGGTACTTGGTAAGTAGAGATGAAAGTTTTGTCTCTTTTTCTTTACAAATACCTCACTCAGATTAGCTGTATTCAGAAACCTTTACTCTTCTAAATAAAACCCAATGCCTTCGTCTTTAAGACATTATCTAATTAATAGATGTTTATTGAAGCGTTTAAAGAGAAACTCTACTCTACGAAGCCATAAGACGTCCCTCTTTTTAGATTGCTTCAAGTTATGTAGGAAAAATGACTGAATGTTTCGGCCAACAAGCATAACCAAACCAGCAAAGCACAAATATTTTAACCCTTCGTGACCCAAGTTTCAAATCTGTCTGGACATTTTTGCTTATTTTAACTGAACGCAGTACTTTATGAATGTCATGCAAGTAAATATATTTGCCCATTTATTCATCACAACTCCAACTTACAATATCTAGCAAGTTATTGTCCCAATTTTACCATCTATTAAAATATTGCCCTTGCTATAGCAGGAGTGAAATTACAGTAATAACTCAATATTGTCTGGAAAGCGCAACGTCTCCCCTTTCAGAAACCGTTGGAATTTTTCAGACAGAGCAAAGTGTGGCGCAATTACAGTTCTGCAAATTTGGCTGGATCGTTAGTGCTCGGTTTGGTCTGGAAGGGTTAACAAAGCAGAACAATCCAGGAAGAAAACCTGTTGGGGACCGCAGAAGACTTATAGTGGAAGAGTTTGCAAAATGTGTTATGGCCCAGTCAAAGTCCAGACCTTCCTCCAGTTGAGTATCTGTGAATTCACACCACACTTTTCAGAACTTATTTCAGTATTTGAAAATCATGCATCCTCTTCCTTCCACTTCCTAATTACACACTGCTGTGTGTTTGCCAATAACGTAAAACCTAAATGCAGAAACATTCAGGAGGTAGGGATACTTTTTTTCTTTTTGCTTTTCTACCTTTTCTCCGATCTCTGTCATGTCTCCTCCAGGCAGCACTTCCAGATCTGGCGTCAAGGCGCAGGCGTCCAGAACACGGCGGTATTTGGACTCGTTGAAGCTCTTCCCAAACAGGATGTTGTCCCGCAGGGTGGCATTTTGTATCCACGCCTGCTGGGGAACGTAAGCCACCGACCCCTGAGAACAGAGTCCGATTTCTGTTAGTTCTCCCGTTTTTTTGTGTCCAGAGTGTGTGAAATGTTCGCATTCTGGGCGTTAAGGGTTCCAGCTGGCTGCACAAAATAAATCATTTGCAATCGTTCCACTGTGTATGCAGTGCAAGCACTTGAAACTTGACACTATAAAGCCTAAAACCTGACAATTTACGATCTACAAAATGACGACCTAGAGTAGCTGCTGAACATCAAAGCTGGACTCTTTTTCTTTTTTTTTTTGATCTGTCTAATTATTTTTTAATCCGAGGTATAGCTGTCAAAAATGCTGATCTTTTAGAAAACATTGAACTTTAGCTATAAAAAGAAAAAGTACAGATTCCTACAAAGTTAGCTTTTTTTAGTCATACTTCACTGCATCAGATCATTAAATAAATTTCAGGAAAAGACAAAGAACCTGATCAAAGAGAAATGTAACTTTTCAAGTGATAATTTTATTCATTAAGTGGGAAATATAATTGGACCATGAATTAGGCAATAACCACATCTGGGCCCAAGTACTGACGGATCTTTAGGATAAAGAAAACACTTAAATAGAACCTCTTTAACGTAGGTCTGGACTGTATGTGTAAAATAAATTGCTAGGGGGGAAAATACTTTGAAAAATGTAGTTTTCAAAGTATTTTCCAATAACTGGAAAAGTGCATATTAAATGTTTTACTGCTGAAAGATTTGGGAAGCAAGATAAGCTCAACTTAAATAGCATAAATCTAAAGAAAAATATCTGGGAATCTGTTAGAAAAATATGTTAGTCATAATTTTTATAATCCCACATTTACTTATTGAATTATTACATTTATAGTATTTGTTTTACTTAGCATCTTATCTTATTCGTAGACTCAAAGAATCATTTGCATTTATTACTTGCATTGTTTTAGGTTTATTATCTACTAATTTGTTTTTTTTATGTTCTGCTCTTTTAACCAAGTTCACATTTGCCTGTCCAAAGTTCACTGTGACCTTTTGATGACCTTCTGACACTCCAACATTACAGAAAAGTATTGTTTCCAGTGTGTCCAAACTCAACGCAGCAAAGTCACAGACTATAGAAGTGAGGTCATTTCTGTTGTTGGAGAGTGAAGAGATGTTACTGGATTTGTAAACCCATCCCATTTTCTCCTGGGCAGAGTATCTGTCTCCGATTTGATTCCGTCTTGAACGTTCCTAATATTAATTTTTACAACAGAATCCTTGTTTTAAAAATTCCTGCACATAAACTATTCAAACTTGAAATTAAGTGTTGATTTTGAAACGTTTGTACAATGATGCAACTGTAATCTGTGGGAAGGTATGAAAGATTTCATCAGGGGCGTGAAATGTTTACTTTGCTGGATTCTTGTGGTCACAGAAATTGTAAAAGTTTTTGTTTCAGTCAGACAGAAACTCGCCAGTTTTTACAACAGTGAGTCACATGTTCAATCCTTGTTGGGGAAACGTTGCGGCAGGTTCATCTGCAGTCTTATAAAAAAAAAAAGGGAGACGCTACTTTACAGGGAAAGTAATTCTCAGTGAAGTCGTACCCGAACACAAACTTCGCCTTCCACTTTCTCCATGTCGCCCAGCAGCGCGGAGATCAGCGAGGACTTCCCACAGCCAACATGACCCACCACTGCTACCAGGGAGCCCTGGGGCACCATCACGTTGATGCTAACAACACACAGCAAACATGTCACAGTTAGGGAAGTAAAAACACAGGACTTGTGAATGAACGTATCTGTAGCTGAGCGTGGCGTACTTGTCCAGAACAGGTTCATCTTCTTTGGCCCACGTGAATTTCCCGTTGACTACCGAGACGGCGAACTCTGTTGAGTAACAACGGGATGAAAGACTTTCTTTTCAACAACATTCAACTGATGACAGACGAGAAAGCCTGAGTCATGTCACTGCTCTTTAGGTTCGGAGACACTGGGTGAAAGGCGAGGCGGCTTTGCAGAAGGATTTCCCTTTTGGAAGAAGTGAAAAGAAACCCTGACAACGCCCTTTAAGTAGGGATTGGGCTTTGTTTTTACCTGAGCTGGTCTTTCTGTCCACGGAGTTTGGGTCCAACTCATCGTGACTCAGGAAATTTTGGATTCGCTTCAGCGACACGCTCGCCTGAGAAGCAGAAGAGAGACGTAAAGCTGCAGAAGAAAACGCAGGGAGGACGAGGAAGAGAAGAAGAGGGGGAAGAAAGGACACCTGTACGAGACTGCTGATCACTTGGGGGAGCATGTTCAGAGGAAACCGAAGGATGTTGAAAAGGGAGAGCGACACAAAGGCCTTCTCTGCGTCCAGAACGTTCTTCTCATCTACACTGACGAACACGGCAAACGTCGTCAAGGCAACCTGGAGACATATGGGTAAAGCAGCAAGACGTCAAGGCCTATTATTACACCATGGTAATTCAGCAATTAGCATCATTTAAGCGCATTATTTTACTTGTTTCGGAAAACAAAAAAACCCCAAAAAACAAGTGCTTAATGCATTAGTTTCTGCTTAGTTTCATTCTCGGTTCCTTTTATTCAGTCTCTATCAGCTACCCCCATCCCATATTATATAGTATATCTCCTGCCTTACATATGCTGCATTAATAGAGATTCCCTATATTATGTGGCATGCTAAATGTCAATTGTATCCTGTGAAAAATGTAATTTGTTTCATATTTCTAATTAGAAAACTTTAAGAGGGAATAAATTAAAGAGAAGTAACTGCTTTTAAGACCTACTAGAAAATAAATGTCAGAAAATAAGATATTTTAAAATCACTATAAAATAAAACCAAAACTGACCAAAGTACTGATCAAAATCAAATCAAATCAAATTTTATTTGTATAGCACATTTCAGCAGCAAGGCATTTCAAAGTGCTTTACATCATTACAAACACAGAAACACAATGTAACATAGAATCAACAATCAAAACACAGCATTAAGTCAAGTTCCATCAATAAATTTGTAATTGATTACATTTCAAATACAATCCTAAACAGGTGGGATTTTAGTTGAGATTTAAAGGAAGTCAGTGTTTCAGCTGTTTTATAGTTTTCTGGAAGTTTGTTCCAAATTGGTGGTGCATAGATGCTGAAAGCTGCTTCTCCTCGTTTGGTTCTGGGGATGCAGAGCAGAACCAGAACCAGAAGACCTGAGAGGTCTGGTGCACCCAGAACCAACTCTCTCTCTGATTAAAAATGCCTAAGTAGCCTTAAATTCCATATATCAAATCTCCTGTTTAAGGTACTTGTGACATTTTTGGGGGCTCGTCTAGGATTTGGATCAGTCATCAGCTACTAAATTCTTAAACTATATGACATGATCAAGATGCAGCAACTTGGTAAAAGTTCAAAAACACAATTAAAACAAAGATAAGTGATGAAAGTCTCCTGCTAAAACAAATTGAAGAGGAGGGTATCTCAGAAACTACATAAAATTTATCGACAAAAAGAACAATGTGGTCTCTGAGGTTTTCATTTGTTTCACTTATTATTAGTAAACAGTAAAGCATTAAGAGCTTACAAGGAAAGGGGCACTGGTCCAGGCCATGGTGGAGAGTGCTCCCAGGTAGGCTGTTTTTCTGAGGACGTTAAGTTCCTTCTGCCGAATAGCCAGGACCTTTTCTTTGAAGGAGTTCTCCCAGGCGTACAGCTTGAGGACTTTGATGCCGTTAAGGATCTCATTCATCAGCTTGATACGAGCGTCCTTGTGCTGCATCTGCTCCACCTGAGGATGGATGCAAAACGGCATTTTGTTGGATGTACAGACCTAGAAATAGCCACCATACATAAGAAGCTAACAAGCTACCTTAAAATTTAAGGTAGATTTTAGAGGATTCCATGACACGGCAAGATTCCACATGTGATTTAGATGTACGATGCAAAAACCAACCGGCTGGAAACTCAAAAATCCATATCGACCATAAGAAAGCACTACCTTGTTGAACTTCTTTGGCACAGACGTCACTGAAACAATTTTCAAGTAATTTTCTCTATCAGTCAGGTGTTGAAATTAGAGGAATGAGAAATATAAAAGGCTTTTAAAGGGAGACTGCATCTTCTTCTACCCAGACACGTCATTTGGGCCACAGGAGAGTGAGTCTTTGATCAGATAACAGGAAGGCTGAATAGAGCACAGCAAAGCTGCAAGTTTTCTAAATCTCCCTATATTGAAATAAACAGAATTTTTTTATCTCAGTGTTAAGGCAAGGAACTACAATCCCAAGGGAATCCATATGGAAACTGTTGTGTTAATGTTAGCCTGCGCTAATTGCTAATATAAGATCATTAAGACTATTTAAAATTCAGCAAAATTAGCATATCAGCAATGTTTTCAATTCCACATTGGTGTGGTTTTACTTTCATTGAGGTTTTTTCAAACCTTCGTTCCTGATTTTTTGTTTTTTTTAACTGTTCCATCTTTTTTCTGTGCAGCTCGGTTGATTTTAGCCAATTTTTTTTTTTTTTTTTACTTTGCTCTATTCAATTTCCATTTGGGATCAATAAAGTATTTATGAACTTGAATTTAAATCAGTAGGTTGGAACTTTACAGAAACTTGAGGTCGGAAATTAACCTAAAATATCTAATGGGGCATCTCTACATCAGAAAGTTTAAGTGAGTTCAGCACTGACCCTTGGTCTAATCCATCCACCCTGAGCCCAAGATGTTAGAACCTGTTTTCTGTTCTGTAGTCTCGAGAAGATTCACAGTAAACAATTTGGAAATACTGCGTAATAATTACAAAAAGTACTTAAGTTTACCTTTTAAAACAAATACTCAAAATTAAATGAATTCCACACAGCGTCCCTCTCTGTACCTGATAGGCGCGCGTCTTCATGGCGATGACGGCATTAAAGGGGATGAGCATGACCATGACAGCCACACCAGCCAGCACAGATGGACCAAGGTTCTGCAAAATATGAAAGAAACATTATCTTTAACAGTGCTGGGATTTTTAAATGCGGTTAAATTTGCTATATTATCTGTGTTGCGTACCTGCCAGAGGAAGTAGAGTGCCAGCATAATTTGCAGAGGAGCGGACCAGAGCATGTTGAGGAAGGTGGTGAGATCCATGAACCTTTGTGCGTCGACAGACATCAGATTCACTATTTCTCCCACCGTAGAGGAATGCTTGGCAGCATTCGTTATGACCAGAGACTGAAAAAAAAGAGAAACAATAAAAAGTGGTGAGAAAAAATTTATATTTTTTAATGCAAAACAATTATTATTAAAACAGCTGTTTAGTTCACTCTATTGACCATTTGACCATTAAACTTTCATTAATATCTTCAAGGCCAAAGCAGCGCAAACAGAAAATGTTTACTCCACAAACCAGCACAAACGCAGCTGAGTTGATTGACACAATTTTGCATGATTTGAAGAAGGTGATGGGGGGGGGGGGCCTCGTTGACCTTTCATGACCTCTGGAAACATTTACTAATATCTTTAAAGGCACAAATCAGCACAAACGTAGCACAGACATTTGCCACCAATTTTGATAGATTTGCAGAACGTGGGGTGGTGAACTGAGGTTTGAGAAAGTGACTGTCGGATATGTACCTTCCTGTAGATGGCTCCTATGAGAGCGGTCCGGACGTTCATCCCCGTTACGAAGCAGTACTGAAAGTGCCGGTGGAGGATGAGAGTCTGCAGGATGGCTGCGAAGAACATGAGGAAGGCCAGTGTGTAACCCCACCAAATAGGGACGTCCTTCTGACTGGTGAAGGAGATCAACATTCTGGAAAAGTAAAAAAAATTCAAACTTACAAAATAATCGAAGCGTTCAGATTCAACAATCTGCACCTCGTTAATCACTGGCGGAGTGATTTCAGATGTCCTGCCGTTTGTACTGAAATGAATTAAGTTGATCAATTTGTAAAAGGGCACAAATTATTATCAACTAAACCTCTTTATCATTTTATCTTTTCGCAGCTGATGGAGGCTGCAAAGCTAATAGAAACACCTTTTTCTTTCCAGAACTTTGGGAAAGTGTAATTGATGAAGTCTCAGTTTTGTAATTTTCTTAGATTAATTCTTAGCATTTGAGCTATTATCAATCATTCAAATCAAATTTTACTTGTATACCACATTTCAGCAGCAAGGCATTTCAAAGTGCTTTACATAAAATCAAACACAGAAACACAAAGCAACATAGAATCAACAATCAAAACATGACATTAAGTCAAGTTCCATCAATAAATTTGTAATTGATTACGTTTCAAATACAATCCTAAACAGGTGGGGTTTTAGTCTAGATTTAAAGGAAGTCAGTGTTTCAGCTGTTTTACAGTTTTCTGGAAGTTTGTTCCAAGGGTTAACCCTATATGGAGGCAACATCTGATTCTTTATGTGATATTATAGAAAAATCTAAAGATAAGAGGAAGATCCTGAATGACCTCCACAAGTCTGGATCTGAAAGCAGAGATTCTTCAAGTAGGAGACAGGTAACGTATGCAAACCTTTACATATGGGTGAAGGTAAACATTTGTCTTCCTCGTCTTCGTTATTTAGGAAAAAAGAAGTAACTTTGTTAATCCTTACTGACCTAAAACTGAATGAATGTAGTTGAATTTATGTCAGGAAGTGAAAAGATTCTGGATTTTAAACAGTGTAAGTAAAAAACCTGCAGACTACTGAAGTAAGCTAGCATGTCAGCTTTCAGCTAACTTTTCAGAAAAGGCTTTTACTGTAGCATGCTAGTCGATTTTAAACTGAGCTATCATTCATTTAGCTTTTTTAACAGTGCTATTTTAGCTCATTTTTCCTTTTGTTTCCTAAAAGCTAGCTGACTAGGCACACTGCTCGTCATTTTCATACTTTAGATTCTTTAGGGTGGTTGCTAGCCTTTGGCTACTAGCAAAACTAGAGAAACAGGAAACAGCAGCAGCAGGATGCCTGTTGCCTGATGAAGATACAGTCAAGCCCTTTAGGTCAGTCTGAGTTATTTGACTTGTTTAATTGGGTGAGATTTAAACCTCAATAAGATCGGACAAAAGACTGCCGGCTGTGGGTCAGAGAACATGTGGGTTAAAAACTAGACAGAACTAGAAAAGTCATCTTGAATTTGTCTGGCATACTTGACTAAACACACCAGCACACTTACAGTTTCATCATGACTTTGTTTTTATCCATTTTTAACAGAAGATTTTAGGATATGCTGCATTTTGAAAACTCAAATTAAGACTTGAGGGTGTTTTGAACTTTTTGCCTGTGCTACACAGAACAGATACAATCGGTATTAGTTAACAATCTTGAGTCATATGATAAAATGCATGGAGGGAAATTTGTTGGTGAACAGCTCCCATCTTATCTGACTGAAACTTGGAGATACGGCTTTCACAGAACATTTGCCTTAATCAAATTTTCACCCGGGGGCCATTAAGGGCCCGAAGAGGAAATCTATTTATATCTCGGACAAAGCTAGCACACATTTTTTATCAGAAGAAAGCAACCCTACTTTGGATAGATGCAAACGCAACATGCAAAAAAAAAAGAAGAAAAGTGCTGGAAATAGTTGTTTTCAGAACTGGAACAAAGAAGGTTTTATTTGCTAATGTGACGCAGCGTGGATAGCAACCTGCTGACGGAGACTCTAAACTTTATTTATTTTTTTACCTGAGCAGCTGGGGGTTGACGAACATGATGGAATCCTGCAGGAGCTTAAAGCACGAGCCAATCAGAAAGTAGGGGCCGAACGCTTTGATGAGGACGCGGAGGAAGGACGGCTGGTGGGGAGCCGCTTTCTGATTGGACAGCAGCACCTCCACTTCCTCCGGGCTGGTTTCGCCCCCCGCGGCTCCTCCTGAGACGTGGTTGGTGGCCGATGGTTGCTGCTTAGCGTACGTCGCCTTGGTGGTCAGATTCTGTTCACTGCTGTTAGAGGGGTAGAAATAAAAAAATAATAATTTAAAAGTCAATGGAAATGTCAAAATAGGCTTCATATGTCATTAAGGTCATTGTGACACACACTCAATAAAAAACACGGTCACCTTGGAGTAGAAGATATCTATTTTATAATGAATAATTTCAACAATTAAAAATATATATATATATAGAATTAAATCACTCAATGCCTCGACTATCCTCCAGGTTTTATAATATGCTTTTTCTACTGAAAAGATAGATTACAACCAATTCTCACTTTTTAGGGCAAAATGATAAAAGAAATTCCAGTTTAATCATTGATTCTTATTACAAAAAAGCTTTAAACAAGCTATAAAGTCATGCAGGAAGCAACATATTGGGATTTTCTAATATTTGTAATATCGGTATTTGTGTGTTTTGTGTTTTTCTGTTTGCTTTTTTTTCTCTCATTATTTTTCTGAGTTGGTTGCCCCCACTTTGAAAAATCACTGCTATGACTAATAGGAAAATAAACTCTTCTTGAAACCATAACTATCTATCACTGACTGATCTGCAGTCTTGTTTGTCAAAAGGTGTAAAAATGAAACTATTTAAGACATTTTAAAAAAACATGGGTTTGTATTTGTGGATAATTACAGATCTGAAGGTGCTTAAGTCATAAAAATGCAGTGAAAAAGAACTACTATAACTCCCTTTTAATTATTTTAGCTTCAATTTCTACATTGTAAAACATTTTTATTAGTTATTTTGTATCAGGATGAGATGGACACCTTTACCAGCAAGCAAGTTTCAACACACAGCGGGAGCAAAACCTGAATAATTGTCCCGTCCAACCAACTGCACTTGTTTAAGTAGTGACCGTTAAATCCCTCAGCAGGACCAGAGGCAGTCAATAGGGGGAATGAGTCAGCTTGTTAAGGAATATACTTACTTGTATAAATACAACAAACCTATTCTAACATAAGCTTAGAGTGCAGAAAACCCTCCATTTGTCAACTAACCGTCGAGCTTTGGCTGAATACAAACAGGTTTGTGTGCAGCTCAAAGAAAAAGGCCAATCCAGCTTTTGACATATCGATTTACGAGTTAATCTCAGTCCAGAATGAAACACACAGGAAAAAAAAGTTGTGGCACTGAAACAGGAAACAGCCTCCAGGAGGCCAGAGTTTAGCAAACCTGTTATGCAGGTTTTATTTTTCTTTTAAAGAGTAATAAAAACATAATAAAATTGTGCTCCAGGGCAAACTAAAAAGCCAGACCAATTATAGCTGAAAACATGTTTGGTGTAATTACCCGAGCCATTAAATGATTGTTATTATGAATTACCAACACAGACGCAAAACCATGTCTAATTATCTTAAAGTGTGTTTTTAGCACCTTTTTTTTTTAAATTGCCTTTTCTTTTTACTCTTTAAATCTGATAAGTCGGTGAGCTGGAAGAAGTTCGACATATTAGAGGAAACCATCCCACTGTGTGGGTTACATAGAGCATGCTCAGAGTTTCACTTGTGCAGCTCAAAGAGCGTGCACAAAGAGACCCGCCCTCTCACACAACATCCTCTGCTCTCTGTGGTCTAACAGGGAGGCAAAAAGCAACACAACTCAGCTGCACCAATTATGCGCAATTATAAAGGTTTTTAAAGGTTTTTACAACTGCGCATCTGAAAAGTCTGACGTGTATTTGTGTTTAAAGCAATGAGGTTTTTCAGGAAAGGAGCTTTGCACGTAAAGAAGTTGCTCCGTCCGTATTTGTAAAGTAATTTAGGATCAGACAGACTCCAGGGAGAGCGTCTGTGAAAGAAAATAAAATAGTTAAGTTAATTTGACTTATAACAAGACGTGTTTCCCATGTTATAAGTGAAAATCTACCAGTGGAACCAAAATGTTTTCATTAATATTGAGGAATTAATTACTAAAAACAACCTCATGTCTTGCTCAAAAATTACTTGTAAGCTAGTTTAGTTTTATTTCTAGTGTACCAAGACATTTGAGCAGGAAACTTGACCAAAAATAAATGACGACTTTTTGCAGTGCATTTTGAAAGGTTTCTCTAGGTTTCACCAACTCAAAATTAAGATTTTTTAAGACCACCATGAATTAAATTTAAGACCTGTATCATGACAGAAATGTACACAGAAAATCACATAATTTATGTACAAATGTGAAGCTTCTTGGCACAGAACACACATAGCGTCATCTGAGTTGGCAACAGAAGTGGAGCCAGTGGCAAAGACGAACGTCATCCGGGCAACAGGCAGTAAATTTACACTTTCCAATGATAGATGCAAAAAAGCTAGCTAGCCAACAAAGGTATAGTCAGCGGTAGCTTTCACCGCCTCGAGTCACAGAAGCCAATGAAGATGTCTGAGTGCGACTCAAACTTTTGCCTGATAGAAAAGTCCCACGATAAATATAAATTGCATCGAATATACAAGATATAATAGACCGGCCACGACCAAATTTAAGACCTGTGATTAGAGTATTTAAGGCCAACTTACATATTTTCTAATTCATTTAAGACACTAAGTCCTTAATTTTAGATTTAAGACTTTTTAAGGGTGGATTGTATTTAAAGGTATTTGAATATATGACAATGCAAGCCACATGTGTCATATTTTGTGTGTAAAGTAAAAAAATTTAATTATGCTTCTACTCTGTGTTGGTCTATGACATAAAACCTTAAGACACATTTAAGTTTGTAGTCGTAGCTTGACGAATAAAGCTATTCAGACATTTTTCTAAATAACTTTAGACATTGGGCAGCATTTTTACAGGTAAAAATAATGAGTTGCAGACACAGTAGAGCTATTTTAGCATTAAAATAATTAAGTTCAATCTGATGTTTAAAACATTTTTTTGAAAGTTTTCATTGTTGGTAAACTTTCTTTTTTAATGAGTAGCAAAGACTGAATGAAAGCACTCCATGCCTCAGGAGATGGAAACCGGCCCCTTCACTCTAGAGCTTTTAAACTCGTACCTCTTGACCTTGGTTTGCTCCTTCTCCCACTCCTTCAGGAGTTTCGGCACTATCTTCTTGGAGCTGTCGCGCTGGTTCAGCGACCACAAGTCTTTGGCTTCAAGGGGCATTTTGTAACCTTTGATGGCCAAACTGGGAGAGAGAAAAAGCAGCTGAATTGAGTCAATCACATACAGTAAATGAATACATAATTTTCACTACATTCAAGTGAAAATCTTCAGTAGCCTCATTTTTTGTGAATCTAAATCCCAGTGATTAGCTCCAGACTTCAGAGCAAGCCTGGGATGCTTACTGGTTTCTAAATTCACTAAGGTTTGGAAAAGTTGTGGTTTTAAATGCTTTTCTTCTGCTCCATCTGTTGCTGCACACTGTCACTCAGGTGGCTGAACGAGAGCTACAACATGACAAAGAAAAATACAACTTTGACATGGAAACTAAAAGATCACCACGTAACACTCTTATTGGGATAACATTGTTTTACAACTGCAAAGGTGATGTTATGCATTTGTGTTTTAAATTACTTTGATACGGCACATTTTTACTAGTAGTTGAGAGGAATTTGGTTCTACGTTGGGTTTTTCTGGAAATCTGAAGTATCTTCCACATGAAAAGTTTAAAGTTATTACAAATAATTTCATGGCTACAAAACAGCAGTACATAAATGAGCACGGTAATAGCTTTAACAAAGTCTCTGCAGGTTTCACCAACTCAAATTTCAGACTTTTTAAGACCATTATGAATGGAATTTAAGACCTGTATCTAAAATGGATAAAACGTACAAACGTTGTCCATTCAACTGGCGATAAGTTTCCACTTACCCATGATAAAAAGCTAGCTATGAAAGGATGTGTTAGCAGCTAGTTATACAGTAGCTTCAACCGTCCTGAGTCACAATATGTGACTCAAACCTTTGCCTGACAGAAAAGTCCTATGAGAAAATAAAATTAAACAGAATATAAGAGATTGAACAGTCCTGATTAATATATTAAAGCCCAACTCACATTTTAAAAGATGAATTTCAGATATTTCAAGGCCTTAATTTTAGATATACGAATTTAAGACTTTTTAAGAATGCGCAGACGCCCCATTTAACTAGTTCCACCACAGCAGGAAAGCAGGGTAGGTTTTCGCCTCCCTTTCATTTTGGATACCGTCTATATTTCATGTTTGCCTTTTATTGTGGAATTCATTTATATCAATTTAAATTTTGATTTAAATTCTGGCCGCCAGTCCCAGCCAGTGTTGTCTCCATTTGCAGGTCCTGCGTGGCTCCTTCCCGTTTTTCATAACCCCTTCAGAGGTGGTACAAGCCAGACCGAGCCATGTGCTGCACGCGTTGTCTTGGTTAGGCTTTAATCTTATCAACTCAACATTTCTGGCTTTTTATCTTTAAGATGAAATGAAATATCCTGTTTTATTTGAATCAACAATGATAACAACCACACGGAGGATGATATGCAATGTCATTTTAAGTTTCCACCATCGAACCTATCTGCTGTGTGTTCCAGCACATATCCACGCCCACAATAGCAAGTAAAACACAGCCAGTGGAGACACACCCAACTTGGCTGAACCTGAACCAAACATTAACCTGTGAGACTGAGACTTGGTAATGAAGAAGTGGCTTTAGATACTCCTGTAAGCTAATAGGTTTACAGGAAAACTGTCTTGTTAATTTATGTGGTTTACCAAATAATGTTCTCCCCACCACCAAGACAGACGGTTGGGTTTGGGCACAGACCTATAAACCAATGCACAGAAATCACCGGGAACTGTTCTTTCACACAGGAAAACACCAACGCAAACTGCATATTGAAAGTGGGAAGAGAAACCTTTTCCTGTAATACTGATGTCCTCCCACTCAGTCATTGAGACAGAGCAGAGCCTCAAGGTCATCTGAGGTCGTCTGAGCGACGGAAATCAGAATATAGAGACTAAAGGAGGCTCAGAGCTTCATTCACTCTACATGGGTCACAATTCATTAGAGGCAAGGTTTGCAGCAGTCATTCGAGTCTTCAGTTTTTTATATTTCATAATTTTCAGATTTTTATGCTAAATGATTTATTAGGTTAGACCAGTGGTGTCTAAACTTTTTACCATGAAGTCCAGAATCGTTAAGTTGCCATTATCAATGGCATTTAAGGCCCGTATCTCCACAGAAATGTATGAACTTCCTCCATCTAACTGGCGATAAATTTGCACTTACTAATGAAAAATGCAAAAGGGTGTATTAGCAGTGGATTATTGGTACACTGAAACGTCTGTAGCTACAAATCGCAATGAAGATGTCTGAGTGTGACTCAAACTTTTCCCTGACAGCAAAGTCCTGAAAGAAAAAAGGTTTTTGAAAAATCTACGTAGAATATACAAGATTAAATAATCAGGCGACGATCAAATTTAAGACCTGTGACGAACATATTAAACTTTGTTTTAAAAATGAATTCCAGACATTTAAGGCCTTGATTTTAGATACATAAATTTAAGACTTTTTAAGGATGCGTGAACACTAATAATAATTTCTAAAGCTTGGTGGTTACAGTCTATGTGTTTTCCAGCATGAACTTCGAGAAGTCAGTCAAGGAACAGACGACTGGCATTTTTAACCCACTGAGAAGCTGACAAACTGATCAATTACAGGACATAATATGGTCAGAAATTGGTCGAAATGTTTTTATTATGTTAATAAAACTTCATAAGAAAAGTTATAGTGATTTTATTAGCCACTATAAATTTGATATAGTGGCTAATAAAATTCCTTAAAACCTCTAAACTGTTAATACTTGTCTTCAGTGCCCTATATAAACCAATAGAATCAGTCCGTAAAAAGATATGAGAAATTTGTTATATTGTACTGTTACATTAAAGTTTGTCTGTATTTCTCCTTCTGGTGAATCTTCTTTAGCAAATTAACAAGTTGCCAATCTGAATGTAGGTATTTCAACACAGTTTTACTCAGCAGAAGGTTTGGTTTTTAACTTGGATTTGTTGGCTGCTGCTCTTTGAAACAGAGAAAAGCTAACAAATAAAGCTGAAATATTCAACCTTTAATTTTCTAATTCTGAAATATTGCAGTTACTTCAAGCTAAACAGAGATGATAGATTTCAGAGTTGTCATAAAATCATATCACAAAAACCTAAATTAATCAGCGGCCCACCTTGTGAACCACCAGAAGGTCACGGTGGACAGAAAGCCTGCTGTAGCTTCAGGGCACGGATTCTGAGGAGAAAAGGGGCAAAAAGAGGGGCAAAAAACACAAGTCAGAGCAGTTAAATATATATAAAGTGTAAACATGTTGCAACGTGTGGGACTCACAGGGTCAGTGACCACATTGGAGAAGAGAGGAGGTTTCTCATTCAAGCAGCAGAGGACGAGCTCGAGGAGGATCAGGCCGAAGTAGAAGTAGAAGGAGGTGAAGCGCAGCTTGTCCGGAACGCCGCCCTGAAATGCACAAAAAAAGGGAAAAATAAATATTGCGAATTATTTATCCAGGATAAAAGAAGCGTAGTCCGATTTAACTTCAGACAGAGAGAAAAAATGTGTTTGTGTCTTTATATTATATGTATGAAAATGTCTGGTTCAAACTGGAAATAACCGCTTTCTAAATGTGGGCCTTTAGTCAAATGTTAAATTCCACTTTATTACAAAACTGTGCAGTTTGAATTTCAAGCCCTTTCAAGGAATTTGTACAGAAACCAATCACTTTCCAATCACTTGAAAACGCCAAATTGAAATTCAACGATTTCAAGCACCTGTAAGAACCCTATAATCAACTTTAATTTTGCTCATAACACTCCACACTGGAAGACATTTTAAATATCCGAAATAAAACGCAACAAGAAGAAGGGAAATAAAAAAAACACATGCAACCGAAACCTCAAATAAAATAGAATTTGAAATCTCTGCCTTTCAAAAAAATAATAATCATTTTCATTTATCATGCAGTTAATTGCTCAAGGTTTCCCCCAGAAAACTTGCTAAGCCCAGTGGTTGGATGCTTTCATCCAGCGGCCCGTCGTGTTTTTGAGTTAAAAAATGTTTAAAGTCGACAGGAAATTTGAAAATATCTCTTGATAATTATGTGTTATTGAAAGATTAATACCTAAACACCAACTATAAAGTCTTAAAAAATGCAAACATTTTAAAGAGACCTAAATAAATAAGCAATGCTTAGGCTGGTGGGGGCAGAAGTAAAGCCTGGTGGCCCGCCAGGCTGATAATGCACTGAGGGGAAACCCTGATTGATTAATTGCTTATGGCGACAGAATTAACTGGTTGATAAAAAGGCCGCAGACAAATCAAATAACCGAAAACAAAAGTCATGTGAAAAGGAGACGACGGTGACCCATCACTGTTTTTAATGTAAAGCTGCTTCAAAACCACAGAGCGTGTTGAGCAGCTTACTGATGATTCATCAGAGCAGACAGCCTGAATAATGCATGTGTCACTCTATAAAGAGAAGAGCAGGAACAAAATACAACATTCTGCATAGTATAGACACTTGAAAGTGACTATTAAGTTTAGTTGTTTAGTCTACGTTTAAGCTTCAGTCCAGGTATCAAAATTAAAATAACATTTGATTCTTCCAATAATCAATAAGTATGTTTAGCAGCAACAAAAATATATATATTTTTTGTTTTAATTAAAATCCATTACTTCATGTCATACACTTTTTTGAACATATGGCTTTTTTGCCAGCCTCCCATGGAAATCTCACAGCGGCCCATATTTGTTTCCTGCAAACATCAGAACGAGCATATTAACCTTATAAACAGGTTAGCTGGGGGTAAAGTCTCCTCTGATTATGGAGCTTAATCCAGTAGCTCGGGTATTTAAACACAAGCTAAAACCTTCACCCAAAGAGCGAGCGGCAATGCCAGAGAGAGCAGAGGAGCAAAGCCTCCTGCAGTGCGACCTGGGAAACGCCTACGCTGCACCGACTCATGCTTTATGACCCATAAATGAACATTTAGCTGCGACGCTGAGTCACTGCAGACTCAAACTTTGAGTCTGGTTCCGGGGGCGGATTTCGGGGCTCTACCACCCCCAAGGCGGCTCCACCATGTTTAAAACAGTCTGTTTCTCTCCTGAGCCGGGATTCTGGTTCATCTGTCAGACGAGAGACTTGAATCATTAATAATCTCTTAGATTTTAGAACCGGTGATGACTCAAATGTTTACTGTTTATGTCGTCTGGTAACAAGTGCTTACATTCCTAAAAGTAACTATCGTCTTCAGCCGTGTGCATCAAACGGGTTTCCGTCCATATAAAGAATGAAGATGAAGACGTCTGTCCAGTCTGGGTGAAAGTCGTTATCTTCCATCTGCTACGCTGGTTTTCTCGTTTTGTATTGGTTTTCTCAGCATTTTTACTTCTTCCTTAGCTAGCATATTGATTTTAATCAAAGTCATGGGAAAGTTGTACGACTAAGAGAAAATGTAATCTAATCTAATCTGATGAAAATCTGGGTCCTAAAACACTTAATACAGGCAGACCTGGAATAATCCTGGAAGTGTTTTTTTTTTTTTTTTTATTGCAACATCTCATCCAGAAATAGTTGGAGAAAACGGCACGCAGAGCTTTGTGAGTAAACTGCCATAAATATGAAAAACAGATGTTTTGGCTTGTTACGTTTAGAAAAGGCGGTGGCAGCATCGTGCTCTTCGGTTGCTTTGTTTAAGCAGAAGAACTGAGACTTGACAATTAATGTTCCCAGACGCTCTTCATCCAGTCTCACTGCAGTCTTTAACTTTAATTTTAAAAAATATGCTTTTTATATATCTGTTAAACGTGTCACTATGACAGTATAATATGAAACTAATCATTTGTGGGGGAAAAAAATCAAGCCCTTCCACCTCCTCCCAGTAGTCCTACGGCCATCTGCAGAAACACAGAGCCAGAAAAAACCCATCAGAACCAGGAGGAGGGTCTTAGCGCTGTCAATCACCCTACTGTATTCCCAAGAACACATCCCACAATGAACAGCGATATTTTAAATATCTCTGCATTCAGATGAGGCTCATTTCACAGATTAAAAGTATCTTTTGAAAATAACAACCTTTAGGCAGGTTTTCAGCAGTTAAAAGTCATGTAAGCCTGTGGCAATAAATCAATTAATTGCGTGCTAAATTAAAACAAGCTCAATAATTTCTACTTGTGTGATTGCTTTTCTCCATTTCTATCAAAAACTGGATGATAAAAGGTTTCAGTCTGGTGCTTTGGTCTAAACTAGCCTCTTTTTTTAACTACAATTTTGTTTACAGAGTCTTAATCATTTATTGTATTTATTATTTTAGTTGTTTTGTTTATTTATTTTGGGGTACTTAAAATGTCTTCCATTTTCAGTGTTAGATATTCGTTAGGAATGAAAGTCTACTGATATTTTGAGAGGATGCACTTGAATTATTATCCAATTATCGTAATATTACTCGAAAATGGTCTCAATACAACAATATTATAGTTTATCTCGATAACTTGTGGGACAATTTATCATCTAGGAAAGTATGGAAAATTATCATAATTAACTAATAGAAAGGTTTTAAAACATTTGTGTGTGATGACTCAATATGAACTGTTTCACTTAGTAATAAAGTTCCTCAAATAACTGAACTTTTGAATATTAAAATTTATTGAATTCGCCTGTAAGTTTGTGGCTTTAATAAGACACAAACGTAAAAAAAAAAAAAAAAAAGTTTGAGCACATCAGTCACCGCTTGCTTAAAATAACCAGTACAACTCCATAAAGATATGTCATATCCTGTTATTACAGTTGGTATGTATGCGTTGCCATGATGTGTATGAATTTTCAACAAACCCCATGCTTTTACAAAAAAACAGAAAAAAATACCCCAACAATGTTTCTTGCCCTTGAAGCGGTCATATTTACTAGGTCACTCGTCCTTCTGCTCTTTTCCCCAGGAAAGCCTCAAACTAGCTGAGGAGCTTACGGCGCTGAAAGGCAACAATCTAAGCACTCAACCTGTGTGACTGGAATTAAAGCGCATGCTTTCCTGCTTCCAACGCACGAGTTACAGTTTGTTGTTATTTCTTTTTCACACTTCCTGCCCGTCTCGCAGGCTGCGGGTTCCTTTGGTGCGGAGTCGGCGCGGAGCGCACGCTGTAAGTGAGCCGCTAGGAACAACAAGTCCAGTATTCTGCTCTCTGTGCTTAGTGTTGCCCTGAGCTGACCCCTGCTAAAACATCTACTCACTGTAAACTCCACAGCAGCTCCTAAAAACAACACACAGGCACCGCTGAGTGATCAAGTGACCTGAAACGACTTGGGAGTCTGAGTGGTGCATTATGTAAAAGACTGCAGAGAGCAAAAAAGGGAACAAAAAGGCAGATTTGATACAGTTAGGAGCTGCAGAGAAATGTTATTAGCCTAAAACTGACAAAAACAGAAATTAAAAAAACCTTTTTGTGAACTGAAATAAATAAAAACAGTACTTAATGGGGGGGAAAACTATAACTAGCTGGAGCTACTGTATGTAGTGCATTTATAAAACTAACGAAAACACTGGAAATAAAGCCAAATATTCTTCTTTTTCCTGTTTATGAATCTATTTATCAGCCTCTAGAAATGATGTGAAATAGATTTATTTTTCCCCTACAAGCAGTTTATGTCAGCTGTCGGCAGATTACGTCATTCAGTGCTCCTCCTGATGGCCCTAATGCCAGTCTGCAAAACGGCAACAGCAAAAGTTGGAAGAAAACACCAGAGTCCTTTGGCTGTTCAGCAATAATTGAATCCATTTTGTGAAAAAAAATTGTCTTCTGTTGAATATTTATTACTGAAGGGGTTTGGGTTACTGCATTACTGAACCAATGCAATACTTTGGTTAATTTTTAGGTGCAGAATTAAAAAAGGCAAAAGTTCAGGTAACACGCAGTCGTTTTCATTGCTTTCTTTGACTTGAAGCTACCGGTAACTCAATGCTAACATTGTTAGCTAGCTAGCTAACAAGGTCAAAGAATGAAAAAACTAAAACTAAACAATGTTTAAGTAATAACTAATAGAAAACTAGCAATCCTACTCAAAAACTAATTAAAACTAACTCAATTAGTCAAAACGTAACGGCGAAAAGCAACTAAACAATAATGAAAAACCCCAAAACTATTGACGTGGTCTGCGCTCTTACCGAGCTGGAGGCCTTCAGGATCTTGGAGCGGAAAGGCACGATGGCGCACAGCAAGGACAGGAACCAGAAGAAGAAGAGGACCCCTGAGGACTGGGCCCCGTGTAACCTCTCATACTGGATCAGGAACGTGGCCAGCAGCTGAGAGAGGAAGAGGAGGCGAAAAAGGAGAAATTAAGTTTCATATTAGCCGGAGCAAAGCGGCGGAGGTCACGTTAGGTGAGCTGCACTCTGACTGGGGTTAGCATCCTGAAAACAATCTGTTTTCCGTCAAACACGGGGTCAGACCACAAATTTTCTGGATTTGTCGTAAACTGGTGCAGCTCTTCTGAAGTGTACGGATTATCTGAACCGTTCATCTGAGCCCTTTTAGCGCTCCGTCGCTGCTAAATACTGGAGTCAGAGCCACAGGGGGAACCGAAACTAGCCGTGATCCGAGGTTACGGACTATGACTTTACATTAAACTGTGAGCCTTTATCAGAGATTAGATGGGGAAGTGGGTATCTTTGGGTTTAAACGTTGGTTTTACTGATGCTTTTGCAAAACAGGAAAAAAGAAAAGTCACAGCAAACAGCAGATTAGTGACCATGGATCAAATCAGAACATCATGATTTGCTAAAATCAGATGGGAGAAAAGTAAATACTCGAGCCGGTCTTGAAGAAAAGGACTGCAATGATTAGTTTCACCTAATAATCTTTATGACATCTGATGGTGAGGTTCCTTCAGAGATCAGCGCGATCTTTCCGTTACGACTCGGAGAAACAAGAGCGCATTTATATCCAGCTGTCCTCCATCTCAATCTCAGGTCTTCTGCAGCCTCCATTAGTAGGACTTACATTTTTTTAAACCACATCCAATAACCAAAAACATGTGTAGATGTGGTGTGAATGAACAAAATCAAATCAGTAGCTAGACATTAATATTTACTGTAATTCTGCTTCACAAAATATAACAAACTGCTGCGATTCAACAGAACATTTGCAGTATAAGGTGTAAAAAAGTGTTTTCTATCATTAAAAAAAATAAAATAACTCAATATGTGCAAATCTAACTATTTTAACGTAAAAGAAAAACTTCCTTCTTAAAATGCCTCAGAGTTAAACACTGAAGTATTTGTCACATAAAAAACTGCCGAAAGTATTTTCATTTCTTCCATCTGTTAGATATTTGCACTGAAATAATGACTGTAGTGTTTTTATGTTTCGCCTTCATGACTATGCTGAAAGTATTGTCAGTGATTGTTTTCATATTTGAAATCTTTTAGTTTGTCTTTTACGCAATAACACAGGTCTTTGCATATTTCACAAAGTCAAATTTAAGACTTTTAAAGACCTTTTTAAGACCATTATGAATGAAATTTAAGAACTAAATATTCACAGAAATGTACGAACTTCATCCAGACAACTGGTGACAAGTTTCCATTTATCCGTTAAAAACTACAAAAAAAGATAGCTAGCTATGTAGCTAGCAAGGTTAGCATTGATAGCCTCAAGTCAAAGAACGCAATGAAAATGTCTCAAACTTTTGCCTGAACTTTTGCAAGAAAAAAAAGCGTATTGAATATATGAGATTAAATAGTCAGGACAAAATTTAAGACCTGCAATTAACATATTTAAGGCCAACTTACAATTCAAAACGAATTTAAGACAATTTAAGGCCTTAATTTTAGGTATATATTAATTTAAGACTTTCTAAGTGTCTGCTATGACATTCTTATTCCAGATGTGTCACAAACTTCTTTTCATGCAGCATATCTGCGACAGGTTCCCATGAACTGAACGACGAGACGAGTTGTTTGCCTTCACATTTATACGTTTTCCTATAAAAACAGAAGTTTTGGCTGCCTTCACCTCTCGTCAGCGCCGGAGACCAGCTTGAATGCTCAACCACAGGGGAGCTGCATGAAATACAGCTCCACATGACGCTGCTGCGTTAGTGCACAACAGTCTTATGCTAACACAGTTTGGAAGAACAAGAGTTAGCATATCATTTTCATACGGGACGAAACCTGCAATCTTAATTTTAAAAAAAAAAATCTGTAGGGAGTGCTGCTGGTCCCATCTGTTATCACTGTGACAGCATCACAGATGTGTGCTCCACACTTTGAATTTGCATATGCAAAGGTAAATGTACAACCCCTATGCTGCAGGACATACAGTCCATGAATGGTCTTTTGTAAAGCTGTCGCTATTTGACCCATGCTACGCTGCCTGCATGTTCCTTACCATGGTGATGCCGAGCACCAGCGGGGTGATGAAATAGATGGGGGGCGGGGACTGACCCTGCTGCAGCTCGTGAAATGTGTAGAAGAGGTCGGCCCAGCACACGATCCAAAGCAACAAGCCGAACGCCTGAGGATGAGTGAGAATAAAACAAATGAAACGATAGAAAAGCAAAGAGGTGGGAGAAACTACAGAACAGGAGAGAAGAGTTCAGCAGTTCACTTCCTAGTGGGAAAAACGGGAAGTTGATTATTTAGTTTTTATTTGTCTATAGTGTGACGATTTGAAGGAAGCCTTCCTTTACTTCACCTGTTTTGTTTTACAGATCAAAGGTGTATGTGAATTAAAACTAAACAGACTTTTTAACTGTTTTTATTGATTATGAAACACTTTTCCAATAGCAAAGTTCAAGCACTTTTCAAGCATCTTCAAGGTAAGTTTCCAGCACCACACTTTGGAGATGAAAATAGAATAAATGAATTAAAAACAAATTAATTCATTTAAAAGAATTAAAGACAATATATTCTTTTTTAAATTCTAAAAAATGTTCTCTCTACGTTTTCTGGCGTTCAGCAAACAGAAATAATTTTGGTAATTCTAAATGACCTAAAACAAGAAACATTTTGTCTTATTTAACTTCAGAAATAAGACAAAGAAAATAAAAGAACAAAAATGTCTGTTTTCATTCAGTGTATGAAAATATCTGGTTTCAACTGTAAATAAAATGTAGACTTTTAATCAAACGTTTGATTGCACTTTATTACAAAATGGCGCACTTTGAATATCACACACTTTCATGGACTCCAAACCTTGAAAACACCTACTTGAAATCAAGCCTTTCAAGGATTTCAAGCACCTGTACGAACGCTGTCGATTCTAAAATGGACTTTAAATTTCAGGCTCCTTCATGGTCGAGCTCATTCCTATGTCACTGAACTATTAACCGTTTTGTTCCTTAAGGTCTTATTTAAAGCAACAATGTCCCACTTACTGTTTTGAACCTGTTCAGCAGCGACATCATGATGTACCCTCGGCTGCTCTTCTTCAGGTAGCAGATGTAGGCCGGAGAGGCTACCCACAGGAAGACGCAGGGCAGCCACGCCAGGACGGAGAGCTGGAAACACTCGGAGAGGTCGGGCCGGTCCGTGTGGAACGTCTGATTGGGTTCCTACAGAGGACCAGATGATTGGCTGGTTAGTTCACACAACAAGGTGTCTCAAAAAGAAAAACTTCGGATTACAACAACCGGGTCATCTCACAGGACAGAAGCTTCAAAACAGACGTAATCAGTCAGAGAGATTAAACAACACTGTCACGGTTAGTGGCGTTTCTTTTAGATCAAGTAAAGGAAAACTAAAGAATCCTGAGCAAAAAACATCTCAGTTGTTACTTTGTTGCACCAGAAACCCAACAAAACGTCCATCAGAGCCTGGAGTCAAACCAACAGACTTCCTCCCTCCCAAACGTGTTCATTGCTCTTGAACTTCACCACATTTTGTCACCTTACAACCATAAATCTCAGTGTATGTTCAAGTTGATTTATTTTTTCACTATTTTCAGATGACAAAGCATGGATTATTATTTTATAACCAAAACCTTCCTGACTGCTTTAAACCTCTCCAGAACTATTATTCTTTAAATGTCGGTTTTATTCCTTTGTCTTCATGGTGCTGTCTGTTCACTAATGTTCTATAACGAAGCTCTGAGAACATCTTGAAATAAAATACATGCAGAGGAACTTCATTTACTTATCATTTGAGTGGTCAAGGCCTCTGAGTGTTTACTGGGGAACAAAATTGCGACATCTGTTACATTTTCAGCTGATGTGGTTCGCTTTCACACTGCAAACTGAACTCCTCAAAAGCTTATTCACCTCCTCACCTGTGGTGGCGCTGTATAAAGAACCACAGAAGGAAACGATACAGAAACCTCTGAAGAAGACATGAGGGCAGCTTCCTTATTCATGAAATGTAAACAAATGGGGAGTGACATCCAGTTTTAGCTGGTGTAGGATTGGATTGGTTTGTAAAAGACCACTGGCCATTTCTCCCGCTAGCCAACTTTTGGACTTGTTTGTTTTGGTTAAATTTACCCATAATACCCTGCGCTAGACTCCGCTTCCTACTTTTGGAGCGGTCTCTGGTCTGCTTTGCGTTTACATAGGCATTTGAACAGAACCAGAGTTCACTTCAGTCGAACCAAGACCAAGGTTTGTAGGCGGCTCAGACTTTCTAGGCAAACAGCTAGAGTTCGATAAAAGCGGACTAAACGTGGTTGGTGTGAACGCGTCCTAAAAACATTTAATAAACCATGTATTAGTTTCTTTTCAACTCACAATTTAGCTTTTTTGTTTTGCTCTGTGACATAAAACCCACTTGAACACATTCAAGTTTGTAGTGGGTGAAAGAAAGTTCAAAGGTCATTAATGCTTTTTCAAAACACAGCAGCAGCTGGAGGATCAGGTTTACATTATGGAGCTCCTTTCATGCCTGAGTTTGTGCCCTTTGCAGATTCCTACACAACCTTTTGAGGTGAGGAAAGGAGACATTTTGAACTGACGTTGAAAACTAACAACTAGGATGGACAATATGGACCTAAGCATTCTATATTTCTTCCAGTGGCATAAAAAGACACTAAAAAGTTTTACTAGAATTGGTTATGTATTTCTCATCTTTATTAGAAAGAACCTTCAAAAATGTTTAAAAACACAAATATTTTGACAACAATCAGACTGAAGAGAATCAACCGAAGCTGCAGGACTCTAACACACCGTCCCGCTGATATGAGATGCAGAATCCGTCTTCATCACTCACTCTGCTCCCTGTAGCGATTTCAGCAAACAGTTATTTGTTGCCTCTTTAATGTACAAGAGTGGTATTAAAAAATGTAATGCAAGAGAGTGATATTAAAAATATCCAATATTTCAAAGAGTGCTTAATTGTATTAAAAAAGATACTGCCCAATGGCTCTGTAGGCCAACATTTGTGTTGCCTGAGGCACTTAAAGAAAATCAAAAATCAATATTTGCCCCCGTCGTGAATCTGGATCTGATCTCTGTGTATATGTTGTAGTCACCACACTGTAAAAAGAATTTGAAGATTTTTTTCTGTTTTGTTGTTTGTTTTGTAAAACAAACATTTCAGGTTATTAAACAAATCTGAATGCCAAGATAACCATCAATCAATCAGAAATCAAACATTTCTGAAAAAGGGTAATTCAAAGTGTTCAAATATGTTGCTATAATATATAATCCATTTTTATGGTTCAAAGCAAATCTAAATAGGTGGGGTTTTAGTATTAATGTAAAGGAGCTCAGTGTTTCAACTGTCTTATAATCTTATTTTTTATATAACTTGCAGTAGTAGATGTCTAATAAGAGGGCTCCAAGGATTGAGCCTTGGGGCACCCCGTATGTAAAATATAAAACAAACAGTCTCCAAGTAAAGATTTGACTAATTAGAGCAAACCAGATATGCAATTGAGCAAATAAGTTTTCTACTGAACTCTAAATCAGCAGTGCAATTCAAGATTCTTATGACTTTTTCTCCTTATTTTCATTTTGGGAACAAAACAAGAATACTTTTGTATACTGTGTCTGATTTCAAGTGAGTTTTCATATACTTGAAAAATTTTAACCTAAACATAAAGTTGTGCTTCTTACTTAGAAGGAATCAATGAGTGTTCAACCAGTGAACTATGAATGAACGTATTACAGCTACACTCCATGAGTTGTAACAGTGATTCAGCATTAAGGCGAGACTCCATCACGTCTCGTGACTCATCGTTTAAAGTTGGTGGAACAATAGGAACAGCGGAGACCATCCGGAAATGAAAGATAAAGTAGACATATTTCATACTGCAGTGAGTCGTGACCCCTAGCGCTGCTTCCCTGGACAAACACGCCTGAAGGCCCGCCCACAGGCAGAACCAAGATAAACACAGCTGCCAACCTCCTCTGCTCCGCAGACCTCCCCTATCAGTACTAACTCGTGTCCACGACTGAGTGTGTGAGCAGAAGCAGCGTGGAGAAAAGAGATAAAAATGTCTGAGACCCCTTCCTAGGAAAAACATTTTGACTGCTTGACTATACAAAAATAGAAATTTGGTACGTTTTCGTTTTAGGTATCGAAATGGACAAATTCAATTTTTCTCATTTTTTTAAATCCATATTCTAATTTTTATATATTATCTATATTGTTCAATATAGAATATCTTCATATTCTATATTGAACGTTTTTTAATGTCACTTTCTTAAATCATACATTGATTTATTTTCCCCTACTTCCTTTTTTTATTTTCTCTTCTGTTTTTTTTCTAATTTACTTTTTTATTTAGTTTTTCCTTCTGAATCTTTGCAGGAGCTAAACTAACCAATGGAGAAGAGGATCTAGTGGACCCGCTTCTCACCTATGGGCCAATGTCAAGATCCAAGTTGGGAGAGATTTGTACTTTTCATTGTTGGATACAATGTTTCCCACATTAATTACACTTTCAAGCCATTTATATATTCCTACTTTTATCGCCAATGTTGGCAGGATCAGTCCTCCGGAGAACAAAGGCGCTTCTAAAAAACAGGCCAATTTATTGTAGAAACAAATTAATATGGAAAGATTTGAAGCAGAGACAGAGGAAGAGTTGGAGAAAGAGGCAACAAATTACATCAATGTAAACAGTTTATATTATCTCAGGCCAGTTCGGCGAAGGCAGAGATCATGTGAGGAATTTAACTATTCCAGAATTTTATATGAACAACATACAGCTGAGAAGGACGAGAGCAGGAAATAAAGTAAATCATGACACCGAAAGAGAAATGAGAACCACTGATGGAGCTGTGATAACTGATACAGAGGAAGATTTAAAAAGGAAGTTATTTATGCCTTCAACTTAATATGGCAAGATGTATAGTCTATAATCTCACAAGTAGCACCATTACTTCCTTATTAGTTAACTAACATGTTTCCTTTAAGCCCTGAGATGTGAGGAAGAGGTAAAATGGGTAAACAGAAATCAGAGAAAGAGAAGCTAAAACGACAACAAGGAAGATAAAAGAGGAAACAATTTGTTTATACATCTCCCACTCCATCCTAATATCATTCACAAACATTCCTTCATATTTCGATTCCTCTGTTTGAGGCAGAAACCCAGAGGAAGCAATCCTGATTATAATCAGTCAAATGTGCCTCAAAGCTTTAGATCAAAATGAAACATTCTTATTTTATTCTGGCCAGAATTTATTGAACTTTATTGAATTTATCGAACCCCCAAATCTGCATTTGAATTGTTTGCGCAGCAAATTCTGTAATAGAAATGTTTTTTTTTCCCCACTTCCACTGAGCAGCAGGAAGAAAACGTAAATGTGAAATCTAAAACTATGCTTGAAAACCGCACAAAGGAGGAGGAGGAGTGGAAACTGATTGACCGACTGCCGTAAAAAGCTCACACCCAAACCTACAAAACGAGTTTATAATCAGGATTAAAATGAACCTATGGACATAAGTGGGAGTGACACAAGTTCCTCTCCTTCTGGGTGAACTTCTTTGAGGCAGCTTTGCTGCATAAACACACTCCCTTTTTTTTTTTTTTAAAGATTAGATCAACATTGTGTTTTACAATTACTGGCAGGTATGACAGATGATTTTGCAACTGCTCAAGCATTCGTGGCACGCTTGACCAGCAAATATCTAGTTGCACAACAGTAATTCAAGAAGTTAGCATAAAATGAGAAGTACTGTTCGCATTAAGAGGAAATGTGTGAAGGGTTTTTAGAAAAAACAAACACAGGGAAACATAATTACAAATGCTTTTTCTACTGATAATCATCGAAAAAGGAGGAAGCTGCTCTTGAACAATTATTGTCTAATCGTGTAGTTCAGAGAGCTGAAAGACGGTGATGACAGAGCGAGGTGTAGCAGCCCATTGCGCCTTTTCATTCCTCCTCCTGTTGCTATGAGATGAGGACGACACAACTAAACTGTAGCTATAGCTATTTCCTCTCTGGCGACTCTTTATTCCTCTGGAGAAGAGTTGCAGAGCACGCAGGTATCGACAGGGAACCCAGACTGAAATGTGGCCTTTAAGATTTCTGTTAGTGATTGCAACAACCTCGTCATGTCACTGAACGGGTTTGAGTGAGCTGGTTACTTGGCAACTATGCTATCAATCCATTTGTCCATATAATGAAGGGGAAAGCCTACATTTGCTTTGTTGTTCCAATTTTAATGCCGGATTCAAAGGAGGCAACAGGAAATCCAACATTTTCATTATGACGCAGTTGGAGGAAAGAAAAAAAAAAACAGATGGGAAAGAAAGTCTGAGAAATGTATCAGACTAGAAAAGGGTCACTAAAACCATTTCTGCTTTAGTGAACCAGAGTTAGAATCATTATCTTCAAACGGAGAAACTCTGGAAGAAAGGCAATCTTTCCTGACCTGACAAAGTTCCCAAGCACCAAGTATTTCTCGATTCTGTTCTTGGCGTAGCCCAAAAATTAAACTTTGTTAACTCAACAATGTCACATTTGAACCCTGCTAAAGCACAACAACAGGAACACCGTCTCCAACAGAACTACAGCCTGTCAGGGTTGGTGTTACATGTGCGTGGCCTGCTTTGGCCTCGTCAGATTTATGTTCTCCACTAATAGCTAAAGCCATTAATTTGACAAAGAGCAAATTTCTCATCATAATTTGCAGTTGGGTGGAAAGTTGGCATTATCAGTTGGGTGGAATTTAAATAATATGTTTGAATTCCCACTGTCAGCACACAATACAAGCAGTGACATGCGGTGAGGTGCAAAGCTGTCGAGGCACTGACTTAATCATAATGAAATATACAAATGCTGACCACCTGCATGTTATAGTTTACATGAGGAAATTTCGCACATGCGGACAAAGATGGAGGGCAAAAGGACTATTCTTCTACATGTCATGCATGGCCGCGCTGCCACCGTGGCATAATTCTGTTAACTCAATCAAACCTGGACATGTAGATATTATTAATTTTGTGCTGTGCTCCAAAGCAAAGGGAGAAACCGTTGAAGGACAACTCAAAACCACGTCTTTCTCACTCTCTGTATTGGCCAGGCTACACACAGACTCGTTGCCATAGCAACTGACGACAACAACCCTAAAAAAACCACTGAAATATTTCCCCCACAAAGAGCAGAACATTCAGTCTGTTGCAGCAGGATGGTTTTAGACTTAATGTTTATTTTGCTATTATTATTAAGTGATTGCTGTGGTAAGAGGAGAAAAGTAAATATATCGCTGCACTTGACTTTACTGTATGGCTAGTTCCACGGCTAGCTCGCTGTTACTGTCTCTTACTCTGCAGTTGCGGAGTCACAATGTCTGGGATCATTTATGTGGAATGTAAACCCAAATTTTTCATAAAACAAATTTGCCTCTTCACTGATTTTTTTTCTGTAAATTTTATCTAAAATATTTGAAAGAAAATTCTGGTTAGTTAGCGGAAAAACCTAGGCACAATGCCGGTTGGCGTGGTATTATGAGTTTGGAGGCTGTGATTGATTGTACCCCCAAGATCAGATTTCGGTGAACTATAGCTGTTAGCTTCTGTGGTGGTGCTAAGATGGTTTCCACAGCATATTAAGGTATGTTTGGAGTTAAAAATAAGGAAATGGATGGTTCCAAGTGTTTTTAAATGGAAGATTTTAGCTATTTGCTGGTGGCTGTGGCTCCAAACTCATGAGTACTGGGGGTCTGACTGTATTGCCAGATTGTAAGACGTTTTCTTCAAGTTTTGTTTCAAATCAAAACATCCTCAGCAGGAGCAAGGAGTGAGTTTACCAAAGACTGGAGATGTCAAATCAGATGTATGTGTGGAAACGTAAGATAAAGCTTCACGTTACATGCTAGACGATAGTAGACCCTAGTGAAGCATATTGACCTTCACTACGTCCTGCACAATCTCCATTTACTTAACACACAGTAGACAGTAGAGAGTGCAGAGTGTAGAAGGTCATTGGTGAGAGAGTTAAGTAAGACACGTTATTATCGCACTATGACAGAATGTCGATTAATCAGTAATACGTTATATTTAGGTGCAAAAACCGCCTGTTTTCAATCACAGCAGTCAAGAAGAGCTGCAAAGATCTCAGCACACAACACAAATATAATGATGAGTTTGACCAATGGGACAGAACTCTGTCAGACGCAGAGACGGTCACTGACATTGTTTTGTCTGAAGATAACTGCTGGCCTATCAGTAAACTCGGCCTAATCACAGAGGGCTTTTATTGACGCTGATGTGTCTGCTCGTGTTGGAGCAGAATTGCTGGAAACCCAATACATCTGCTACGTACGCTCCCCTGTGGATTCAATGCCAAGGAATAATAAACATCCTCCCCGAAGTTACGGAGAATACTGGAGCGACAGACAGATTGTGGCCAAGATGCGGCGCCAGATTCTGATCCATTTTGGAGAGTCATTCAGAAAAAAAGCTGATTTGAGAAGAGTCAAACAATTAACCTGGTGGCCTTAGCTGGTAAAATGTAATGATAAAATATAGTTGCGGTTTAGAGATATTTGGTGTTATTCAAGGCTACACCTTAACCTTAGATTGGAAGGACGTAGTTTATAATGCAACTAGAAGTGAATTTCTCAGGCATTTCTATAAACCTAACGAGTACAATGCCTTTCCTTCAGACTATGTTTGCCGTTTCTAATGACCTAGACCTTTCTGCTTTACTTCTTGAGTTACTGCCACACGCCTGTTTCAATACAGAGTTGTAAAGTAAATGATAAGATCAAGTAGTTAATGCTTTCAATTTATATGAAAAGTTCTGTTGTTTTCTAAGAAATGTGAGCAGTCAAAAAGCCACAATCTCCCAAGTCTTACTGTTTGCCTGCTTGGTATCTTAATGGAAAGCTGCACATCTAAATAATGAAATTAACACTTTAACAATATAACAGGTTTGAAATATATTTTCCACTATTTTGTTCTTTAGTTTCTCAATATTCCTACTTCTCTCCATGGCCTGATCATACTATATTTAACTGATCTGATGAACTGTTCCTGATCAGAGATCAGATTTTGCCACAGTCTCTTGGAAGATGTTGTTTTCTTCTTCTGCTCATCATCTGGTCTGTCTTTCTCCTCATCTGCTGGCCATTGGGCACCACCAACAGACTGGCTAGTCTAATTTTAGACCCTGTCGGCGGGTGACGCCCGCAGGGACCCTTAGTGGGTGGATACCGTTGTCGAGATTTAGGTCACACTGGCTTCACAGTCAAGTGGACAATAGAGCAGACAAGGAGATGTAAAACACAGCTTTCATACATCGGTTGTAAGAAGAGGGTAGTGGGAAATGAGGATGCATCGGCTGATGGGACAAGACAATAGACCGTATCGGGTTCACCAAAACAAGAAGACACCTTTTTTTTAAATTTCAAAGATGTAGTTAGAACACAAAAAAATCCCACTTTCTCAGTAAAAAATGTGGGATAAAAGTAAAACTGTGTTTTTAGGAATGTCTGTAGAATATTCCAGTCCAGCTATCACAAGTCACTGACATTATTTCTCTAGCATAATCCTAAAGTTGTTCTGCCAACATAGCATTGATTTGTGTTTTCACAAATAAAATAAAGGTTTCATAACTTTACAACAACCAGTTGTTTGTTGATCAACTGGATCAAAAAACATCCAGTTTTTAGATTGTGAAATAGCCCTTCAGCACCAACAGAGGCCAAGTTCAGCGTTGCTAGCAGCTAACGGTTGGCCAGTCAGTTTACTGCAACACAATGGAAAGAAAAATATAATATACAATATGCATCATTTGCATACTGCAAATTTCTGCCTGGACTGCAGTAAGTGTTAGCTAATTATTTAAATTGCATAATCATCCCATAATCCTGATCTTCATATTGAGGAATCATGATGGCTCGCATTAGCTTCGCCAGATGAAGTCCCACAATGACTGTGTTTGTAGGCTTAAAATGACAGAACAAGCAATGTCTTGAAAAACATTCCAGAAGAATCATCATTTACAAAAACAAGACATGAAAAGGCGCTTAGTCCTTTGACATATTAGCAATATGAAAAAGAACATGTGCTGGGTTTGAATCTGCCAAATAAGGATTAATAAGGAACTTAAGTTGCTTTTTTTTTATTGCCTCAGTATTATGTGCGTGTTAGGCCTGGAGTTGGCAAAAAAAAAAAGAATAAAACAAATAAAAAATATTAAAAATTAATTAAATTCCAAAAATATTGGCTTTTTGAGTTTCTGACTTTTCAGTCAAGCGGAAAATCATCTGATCAATTTCTTGGAGAGCCTCTAAAATATGTATACTTTTAATTAAGGGTTGATGAAGTATCAGTGCCTTAAGTCTGTGAAGGTTTACGAGAGGAAACAGCAGTAAAAGGATCTCCACTCAGAATGGGAGGACGAAGACTCTAGGAGAGAGGAAGTGCTGCCAGCTAAACTCATTGACACACTTGTATGGAAATCATTAGTGCCATTGTTCGTGCGTTTTAGACAAAACACTAAACTGTGCATCAGAGAATTTTCTGAACCTCAAAGCTGACAGAATTGAATCAATTAAAGTAGATCCACTGAAGGCCTGTTGCAATAAGCAATAAACCAAATAATCACATATTTCAAAACAACCTCAATAATTTCTGTTTTCATAATTTATTGTTTTTCTCTTTTCTCTCTTTCTACCAAAACCTGGAAGACAACAGTCTTCAGTGTGGTGCATTGGTCTCCACTAGCACCATTATATTTTGTTGTTTAATTTACTTTAGATATTTGAAATGTCTTCCAGTCCCAGTTTTAAATGTGCATTAGAATTTAAAGTTTATTGATATCACAGAATGTGTTTTTGCATTATTTTTGCCATTATTGCTGATATTATATTGCCACATGACTTGAAAATGATCTCAAAAGAACAATATTACTGTTACAATTTATCGTCCAGCAAAATTTGTTAACATGACAAACTAATGTCATTTTGACTACGAAAATACATAAGACAAATGTATTCATCAAATTTAAACCAGTTTACTTCTGCTCTCATAAGTTTTGAGCGGTTACGAGAGGGAAGGAGTGTAATGCTTAAACCAACATTAAACATTACACTTCAAATTTTGAAATACAGAAAACACATATTTCACAACTCTCTCTCCTTCTTTCTCTCTCTCTCTGTGTCAGGTTTTATATCTAGTTAGCAGTATTGAAGTCAACGACATTCTAGGGATTTTTCTGCAAAATCTGCAACATTTCTGCAAAACGTCGCAAAACTGAAGTGATGCAACGTTTCTAAATATACAAAAGAAATAAAACTGATCCCGAAAATGTTAGGCAACTGTAGGGAAGTTTCACACGAAGCCCGACGTGTCACAAAAACTCGTTGTGCCGCAGCAGCTTCCTCTTCGCAATTTCGATTCAGCTCCGTCGGTAGCCGCGTCCAGACCCTGATGCCCGCAGATGAAACAAAGTGCGGCACCTCCCCGCGTCTCCTGTCAGGGCTGCTCTTCCTTTTAGCTGTAATCCAAGCTGCTGCTGACATTCTGAATTGTTAGTGTATAATGCTGCTGATAAACAGGCTTTGGGCGAGCCTGGTAATGTGTGCGTTAGATGCCATGCATTCTGTCTGCCTCTGCATTCATCTGTGAACAGGTGACGCCTTTGAAAGAGAACATTCTGTTTATTAAATTATACAGATGTCTGGCAGAAGTTTTCCACATTGTGACATGCTACACCCACACAACTTAATGTATTTACCGATATGTTATGTGAGGGAGCAATGCAACACAGTGTATAATTCAATCTGAAGTGGAAGGAAAGGAATGCATAGTTTGAGATTTTTTGGCCAATTCTTTGCCTTTCACAGTGATTACAGTCCTTAGTCCACTGGGGTATTTCATTACTGACTGCACGTCATTTAGGCCATTTTGTCTTTTCAATATAGCTCAATTTATCTCAGATTACACAGAAATTATCTGCAAACATTAATTTTATGGGCTTTGACTGGGTGATTTTAAAAACATGAACATGCTTTATCCCTTTTTTCGGCAACATTCAAACAGCAAGACTTGTTAAATTCAGATTTTTTTGCTGTAATACAAATTGTTTTTTGGGTGGTGGTTCATAACTAACTAAATGCGACCTCAATCAGACTTTTGTGTGGACAGTTTTTACAAGCTAAAAGCAACCCACGTGCACAGAAGAAGAACACAGACGCCTCACCTTGACGCATTGTTTATGTAAGTAATCATGGATTTCGTCATCTATGGATTGATTTTAAACTTGTTGAGCAATGGGAGTCGACTATATTGTCACAGTTTCATAACAAGACAAAGGAAAGTACAAACAAAGAAGTGTGCCAAGTGTCGACACTGCTTTCTTCAGCCATTATTTACATCCGAAATTGTCACATCTGGCTTCTTCTGGTGCAGAATTAAGACGCAAGTATCACATCAATGAAGTGAAAATCTGATAAAATGCAACATCACTGTTCTGACTGCAGATGTAAATGCCCTGAAGGAGGGGAGTATTTTAATAAGAGAGCCGGACACGGTGCTTCTACTCCAGCGATTATTATAATCTAAGTTATCTTACAAACATACACAATGATATCAACGTTGAAACAGCAGTATGTTAGCAACGGCGCTAACAACAGCGCTAACAACGGAATTTGTTAACGTTCGGAGCGTCAAAAAAACTCACAGCTTTCTGAAAGTTAATGAACTCACTTACAACCTACAGGTGTGTATATATATATATATATATATATATATATATATATATATATATACTCATACCTGAAGAAGGGGAGTATTTTAATAAAAGAGCTGGACACGGTGCTTCTGCTCCAACGGTTATTATTATCTAAGGAGGAAGTGCTGGTGCTCTTCACTATAGCTAGCGCAAGCGCTAGACTCCCCCTGCTGGTTGTATCTGACCACTGCTTCAGCCAAGTCCGACTAGTCAGCCTGTCATTTGTAATCATATTTTAAGAAAAGAAAGTAAGAAAAACAATATTGATCCAAATCGGAAATTGGAAAAATAATCACATTTGGGTTGTTTTTGCCCGCTGTGTGAATGTAGCCTTAGTTTAACTCCTACATGGCTTGTAGCAAACCGCTAGCTTGAGTTCTCATGTCTTTCTCATAACAATGGCTTTCTTGTTGCCAGATTTGTGAGGGGAACTACTAACAAGTGTCCTTTCCGCATATTCTCTGCAGCTCCTCCATATTAACAACGGGCCACTAGGTTGCTTTTCTCCGTAGTTCTCTCCATTGCCTTGCCTGTCATTACTCCTTGAAATTTGGGATAAACTCATTGGGTAACTTCCTAAGAGAGATGGTTGAACTTAAGTTGCACTGAGCAGTATTGTCAGACAGATTAGTTTTGTTCAAGAGGCATCTTGCTGCAGTCTATACTTATCATCTTTGCCATCAGATCTGCTTGCTGTTTCAAAGCATTTCTTCAGAAAACCTCTCTGCTTGGCTAAAACCCTTGTTGTGCATCAATGAAGCAATAACCATATCACCTCAAGGCTGTTAAAAACCAACCAACAAGGAGAGACATGGTTTGTGATTGGCCTTCTCTTGCCCCCAACGCCAACCCTAACAGAACTTGTTTAGGTTGGGCTTGACTTGAGAATGCCCTTAACAAACGCAATGGTTTTCTGGGCATGTTTGAACTGCATGGGGAAGGGCCGTCCCCGGCAGTCTCTGGAAACTCACCGCAACATCACTGGAGCTGTAGCCAAGCCCAGAAGTACATGCAGATCTTGTTAAAATGAGGCATGACAAGCAAACGCTCCCTCTGGGGCAAGACTTCAAAAGCTCTTTGTCTTGATGGGACACACAGCGTATTTCACTGAGGAACTACAGTTAAGCCCATAATTGTTCACACCTCTGGCAGACTTGGATTTCAGATGCTTTTCTTTAAACCAAGAAGTTTGTTTCTGAGAGCAATTTTGAAGCGTTGACCAGTAAAAGTCTTCCTATAACTGCTGACAAGGGTTTTGCATGTTTATAATAGTATTTTGGCAATTTATCTTTGATGACAAGCTTAACAACATCACACTCCTTCCTTCACGTCGAGCTTCACATCACCCTCTCTCTCCACTGATTCTATCGCAGACTTATGCAGGGCTTTGGCTGGACCAGTCTAAAAGTTAATATTAGAAGAAACATGTTGGTGAAATAAAAGATAATGGTATACCTAAATCCTGCAGGGTTTTACTGCAATATATAATACCATTTTGCTACCTATTACTTAGTAATAGGTAGCAATAGGTTTGCTACCTATTACTTAGTAATAGGTAGCAAAAGGTTTGCTTGAAAACTGTCATACTGTTTTTATTGCTTGATTTTTTTAAAGCCTCCTGAGGTTTTAAGAAATGGGGTCATTTGGATCCAACAAGTTAGCTTTTACGAGGCTTTTTGTGCGTGTGGTTTCAGGAACTGACGGTCTGACGGGACAACCTTCACCCCTGCTTTCCCACTGTCTGACCGTGACATCTGCTCCTCCTGTGTGTCAGGCTAGGACTGTGGGATTGTAAACAAAGAAAATAGAGAAGATATTTGCAGACTTACTCATTTGCAAGTTTTTCCATGAAGAGTAGCTCCAAATTTTTTGTGGAAATTCACCATTTGTGGACTTTTTTGGAAAACCAATCTAAAATATTTGGGATTTTAGGAAGGGGAAATGCAGCTTGGGAAGCTGAGATATCCAGACACAATGCTACTTGACACGCTACTGGCAAACCACCCAGTACAGAAGCAGCATTCACTTTCCTTGGTGCTGATTGGCTGTAGTGGCAAGATGGTTTACACTTTGTGTATTAATGCACATTAAGGCATATCTGGTGTTTGAACAAATAAAGTTAGCAGATATAAGCATTTTTAGAGGGAATATCCGGTATTCTTGCACAAGATAAAAAAGCAGAACAGAGAAAAGAATATCTGGCACAATGAGCATTTTAAAACTACAAAGTCTGACAAGTGTCTACATTTCTTCATTAAGCTTACTTAGGGTATAATAGAGTCTCATGCGCAGCGGTTTGTCCTAATATAAACCTTGTTTTGTGCTGTCAAATGGACTTCAAGCTGCTGCCTAGACGTCTTAAAAAGAATAACACTGTAAATAGGGCAATTGATCAAGCCTAAGTATTAACTCTGACCTGTACTCAGCATGCACTGCTGAAAGCTGGGGGATTACAGCTGCCTCCTGTTTGTTTGAAGTGGACGTGAATAGCAGCAACTAGTCTACGCCACCTGTCATGGCCTCACAAAACGGTTACGTCTCGCAGCGGGATTTACCCAGAGGCAAATCAGCTGGACACTTAAGCACAGCGATGTGTTCGTGGTGGAGGTGATATTTGGAAAAAAGAAGTTGGCTGAACAGAGGAGAGGGAAGGAAAATCTGATGTTTCTTGGGTAAAGCTGATAGAAACTTAATATTTTAGCTGCTTAAGTTGTCATCAGAACCATCGAGTTTTCTGCCACAAGCAGGTCGCAACATAGAAACAAACCACAATAACCCAGATAAAAAAAAAAAAAATTGTTTTCAATAAGAATCTGAAAAACAATGCAGGTTTTAAGAATATTATTATTATTATTTGCCTGAATTGGACTCATTTAAACAGCATCTTATTTGTTTTATGTCACCACTTCCTGACTTTTCTTTACTATATTAGGTGCAACGCTTCAGCAACTTCCCTTCGCTGCCTGAGAAATACTGACAGGAAGAAAATATGCTGACTTTTCTGTCCAGTAGAATGGACAGAGGTGGAGAATGTGGACAAAATATTGGTGTTAGGGGGATGTGAACGTGAGATTAAAAAAAAACAACCTTCATAGCAGTTTACAACACACATTTACAATCATTTAGACAACATGAATCATAACATAAGTCGCATTTGCATATCCAAAACAAAACAAAAAACTATTTACCATTTATTCTAGAAATAATAGAAAATATAAAATGGCTGACAATTTTTAAAGGCGATATTAATCATGATCAATTTATATAAATACTAACAATTAATCACATTAATTGATTAATGATGTAATTCTAGAACTGCTGCACTTTGAGATGACTGTTTTGATTCAATTTTAGTGCAAGATGTCTGAGTGACCTCCCCAGCACGCAGTCCCACTAATGGCCTAGTCATGATCCAGGTGTTGAAGGAAAGGTGAATGTTAAAGCTGCAGGACTCTAAGAAAAATAAAGCTGGTAACGTCAACTACCTCTTGTGTAAATGCAGTTTGGAGAGCTTCAATTCAAAAACCTGAAACATCTTGAAGACCGAGATTCTCAGCCGCTCCAAGATAAACAAAGCGGACCACTCCTTTCTACACACTACTATTACTGTTATTATTATTAATAATATCTTTATTTAATTGGGCGGTAATTTTGTCTCAGCAATAGCGTGGAATTATTACACAGTGTAGTTTCATGTGAAAACAGTATTAGTGCACTCAGTCACTGTCAACAACTGTTGTATTTTTTTTATTGAATTTTATGTGACTAACACAAAGTAGCAGATAACTGTGGAGAGGGAGAAAAATTACACATTTTTAACCAAAAATATATCTCAAAATTGTGGCGTACTGACTTACTCAGTCAATATTTTGTAGAATCGCCGTGCTTTAACCACCTGTTTTTCTAGGTTGGAGTAACGCCAATCCATGATACAATTTTAAGAGATTTATTTGGGGAAAAAAATTGGAAAGTATGAGTCATTTTCCTTTATCATAATTATGTAGATTGTAGTTTTGATTTTGTCCGATGGCAATGTTTTTGGTTTGAAAAGAGGCTCAATATGGCGACAAATCTGCTAAATTGTCAGCAGTCGGGTGGCCACATGTTGCCAGGTAATTCTAGAAGTTAAGATTGGTTTCACATGTACGTATTGGCCAATCGCCGATCACCCAAAATTAAGGATATGAGGGCTAATTTATCAATCGGACGATGTATCCTACAAATTACTCAGAATAAAATGCGCCTAAGTGAGACAAAAATTTTTTAAAACTGTATGAACACTTTGGAAAGGACCTGTATGTACACATTAAAAAGATGCATAACTATGATTGTGTGGAACTAAAAAAAGAAAAAAACAGAGAGCAAACTGTAAGGCTGTGCTCTGGTTGTAAAACCGCATTTACTTTGTTTTCCCTACTTTGACTTCCAAATTTTGACGTCCAAAAACAAAACACATATCTGAACATCATGAGCTTCATAAAGCAGCTTGCAAATATTCTGGATTTGTCATACAGGTGAGACTCTGTTCTATCCACCATCTGCACATTTTTTCACCGCTTCCCATAAAACAACTTTTTCATTGAGGAACCCTTTGCATATAATTCAAACACAGACTTGTACTGTGGACAATAGAGGTTAACATAATCTTTTGATAAAAGCTTGTATGTAAAGCTACATCGTGAGGATAAGGAGAAATTCATTTTGTGAATTAAACAGATTGAAAAATACTGCAAAAATGTATTATAGACATAAAACGAGCCAGTAACAAAACGATGGAGAAAGCTCAAGATCCAACACACACACACACAACACACAACAAATGCATCTATCAAGCATACTGTTTGGATGTATTATGGTTTACATGGATGTCAGGAAAAGCAAAAAAACAAACAAAAACATGCTGTACTGACCAATTGGTGAGTGAGTTGGGTGGAAAATAACTTCTGTTTTTATACACATCAGCTTCACTATGCTAAAATAATCCATGGGCTGTAAATGAGCAAACCCTCCACATCTTATGACTGCATACAAGTGATAGGCAACAAAGAATTAAGCATGACTGCTTTACTGTAGGACTGCACAGTATATTGTCTCTGCAATATCCAATACTAGGACTGCACAGGACTGATCGGATGCAATACTCGGCAGGCCATTATGTTTTTTAGAAAACACAAATTAACGCTCTGCCAACAAAAAGATGTATGTATATGGCCACTTAAAACTTTTATTGCCCTCGATGTCCAATCCTGATGCAGTTTTTAATGGCCGAAATGTTAAAGCTCATGGAAGGAGTCTGGGAGATAATGATGATGATGGAAAAGATGATGACGACGATCATGGACAACAAAGAAGAGAGGCACGAAAACCTGAGTTAACTTATACTAAACGCAATATTAAACAATAAAAATAGCTACTGCATCTTGAAGCCTTGATATAATGTTATTATGTTGTTATCGGGACAATTTTATGATTGCACCAAACGAAAACATTATGTATAATAGTACATATATTTACAATGAAAATGTCCAATGCACTTTAATCACTTTTCGTTTTTTATATTGGATTTAAAATGTAACTTTGCCTCAAAATGATGGAGGGAGCTGCAATAACGCCACTAAACCAGTTTTCTCAGCTCCTGGACATTTTTTATCTTTACTATTACGCAGTTATCTGTGTGCTATCACTCCAATAGTCCTGGCAAGGCTACTGTCTAATGAACTTATCAGAGTCACGTTTGCACAACGCAAATAAGTCGGCAAAGCGCTTTAAGCACACGCCAGATGTAACAAGTTTGAGTGAACACTTCACTGGCTTCAATGCGTCTTCCGTAAAGGCAACACGAAAGCACCCAAGTCTTCATGTTGTTAACTGGGAGCTCGTTAACACGGTAAATGCAATTAGGGGGCGAGAGGGGGGATATTTATAGGAGCTGCGACAGATACTCCAGCTCCCCAGAAACGCTTTTCAGGCACCAAACGACCGAGGGAGTGTTGTTCAGCAGCGTACAGCGGCGGTAGCGAGAAATGCACTCACCCAGAAGTGGAGCTTGTCTCCGCACAGCCACCCCATCTCCTTGGTGGCGGGGGAGCGGGTACCACCGGAGGAGTTCATTACTCCGTCGGTCTACGCGGAAAGGCCGAGTCCCGTCTGCTGAGCCGCTGTCCTTTATCCCCGCAGCCGCGAGCTGTCACATGCCACACGGACAGGTACGCGTCGCTGACGGAGGGGGTTCCCGGTTTCCTTTTTTTGCGTGTCCGACCGCCAGCCGTCCTGTCTCGGGAAACTGTCGGCTCCTTCCGCTTTGACGAGGACCGGGAGGGGAAGAAGTCATTCGTATCCAGCCGAGAATGATTTTCTACAGGAGGAAGCTGCTCTGCCTCGATGGAAAAGGGAAAGGCGTCAGCTTACTACCGAGCTCCGCCCCCTTCGCACCGAGTCTCCACGCTCCTCCCCTTCGCCTTACTAACACAGATCTGTGCGCCGCAGCGGGAGTCTCGGGTTTATTGCTGAGTCATGACTCGTGACAAAAATAACGTTAGAGGAAAACCGTGCTTTGTTCTTCTTCTTCTTTTTTTTTACTCCAAATTAACAAAACAACAATGATCTAAATTCATGTGATTTATCTGAAGTCTTCCGGAAAAAGGTCAAAAGGTGACACTCAGTTAAGCAAACAAGAACTGCCTCATCTTGCAACAGATGGTGGCGGCCCCTCTAAGCAGTGATAGTAACATCATGACTGTGTGAGATTACATGAAAAGAAGAAAACACAGACCGACGCAAGTGTGTGTTCGTAAAAATGGGAAACGATGATTTTATAGCTTGGAACTAGTTAAAAGGTGTTCAGAAAAATCGCTGGAATCTCTTCATAAAGTAGAAATTTCTAACTAACCCTGACCTGAAATCCAAAATGGCCGCCAAGCCTCAAATACTAATTGACAGTAGCAAAAGTAAACAACGTAATTGCAATTCTGAGGCTTTTCATGATGTGTATAAACACACTACTGTACAAAAGAGGTGTTTAAGAAAGTCTTACTTTAGTGTTTGAATGCAGAGCTCCATGTTATCCACTTGTTTTGCAATCAACAAGTGTCTGCACTTGTTGATTGTGAACAAAGCACACCAACCTAGAATTAAACTGGTTAGCAATCACATTTTTCGATTTGAATCATCTGAAGACAGATAGAGTAGACTTAAATCAACTTTACAAGAATGGAAGAAATCAACGTTTGTAACAACTCTGACTTTGAGACTAATATCTGCAGTCATCCGTCTAAAAAGTTTCATTATTGAACTGTATACCTGTACTTCTGATGTTTGTTTTTTTTATCTCATCAGGTCGCTTGCAATAGGCACTGTGTAAACACTATGCAGGGAACATGTTCGTGAACATTTCATCTGCACATATTTGTCATAGCGCAAACAGTCTACATATTAATTTGCAACTTTCCAAATCATGGAACTGCTATTTAGTCCAGACTGTTTGTGCTTTAGTCTTCTGCTGATGCTTTGAGCCCCAAATGAAATCCAACAAAACTTCCCTTAATCTTTAAAGTCTAGTTTCTTGGTGTTTTCATTCATACTGACTGGTCGCGCTAAACTCCAGCCTGACTCTTCCCCTCCTCTCCGGGTCAGGCAGCTTGACTCCATAAGCCAGGGTGTCCTTTACCACTACAATTAGAAATAAAAAGCTGAAAAACATGTCCAGAGTGTGTTGGAGAATAGCACGTTTAAGACACCTCTGTCCATTAAGCTCGTTTGGTTTTTCATGGCTGCCTAAAGTTTTTCAGCATCATAAAATAATTTTTTTTTTAAAGAGTCAGTGCTTGCCACAGCATGGGAAAAATACATAGCGACTGTAGATGTACTAGTTCCTAATTTGCACAAGCATTGTATATTTTTATTACAGCCATTATAGAAGCTTACTACAGCCCCACTGTCTGTCAACACAGAAAGCATTGGTCCTAAAGTCTTCTATGAATGGCTGACTTATTATTTGCTCAACACACCTGCAAGGGCAGATTTACGCCTCATTTTGTTTTCCTACACCTCTTGTCGGTGAATTACCGTAGTCTTCAGCAGAAGGTGAGATGCGTGTTATATTGTACGGGGCCCTCAAGGGGACATGGGAATTTGTTTTTCTTTTGCGCTCCCTCCCAAAAGGTTTTGCATTCCCTCGCATTACTGTACTGATCAGTACTTGCAGCATAATTGAATACTGTAAGCCTTTCTTACGGTGGCCGCCGTACTTTCTGCTTTAATATAAGATTATGTAAGGTTTTTCCATGAATGTTAATATCTCGTGAAATATCTGAAGTTTTATCTTTTTCTTTAAGGGCACCAAAAACCTACGATATAAACAGAAACTTTCCGTAAGTAGGAAAGAAATAAAAATGCATCCTAATTTGGACTATTTCTGAGTTATTATCGCAGGTAATGAGTCATCTGACAGTTTTGATTGTGTCTCTGTTGTGCTGGTTGTCTAAAGGGCCGTTTTCATGTTCAGCTCCATCTCAACCTTAACAGACATAAACATGCAGTGAATAAATCGACTTTCAATCAGTTTTTTGCACCAAAGACTTAATAATAATAAACACGTTTTATTATTATAAAACATGGCAAACTAATGGTGGTAGAGGGCCGCACTGGGTTAACTCGAGGAATCTCATCTGTCCGTGTATCAATCAACTCCAAACCACTTCTTAGTTCTGTCACAATTATCGATTTATTCCACTTTGATTGTCATACATGGTATATAGGCATATCATCTGGTGGTAAAAGTTTAAAAAAAAACCTAGTATGCTCTTCACTTAAGACGGAGTACACGAACGCATAATCATGACGTGCTTTGATTAAACTAATTTATCTTCGGTGTAATTCCAGTACCTAAAAATTAACTTTATACCAGGTGAGTCTCTCACCTGAGAATGCGAACCTGTACTGGGCTGATTCTGTGACTTCAAATAATTTTAACAATGCTCCCGTAGAAGATTCATAACTTATAAGTCTGAAACAGGAACAGGTCTGAAAACACAGAGAGAGATTCATTTGATGCATCAAAGAGTGATGACATCACTGCTGATGTCACTGTTACCAATGGAACTTAACATTCTAATGACGCATTCACACCAAACACGTTTTGAGCGTCAGGCGAGTCTGGTTTACATTCAAAGTCTGTGTGGAATGTTGGATTCACTCGATACGTCAAACGGTTCAAATGGCGCTCGAAACGCGCCGCATTGGCCCTCAACGCGCCTCCACATAGACTTTGAATGTAAATCAGATGCGCCTGACTCTCAAAACGTGTTTGGTGTGAACGCACCATTATATGTCCAGGGTCATATTAGTTCCATTATATTAGGACCAAAGCCTGGTCCTAACATGATGGACTCATTGCTTTGAGTCAGGGGTAACATTTAGAGGTAAGATGTGAATTAAGTTTTAGTTAATGTTAAGGTTAGGGAAAACCACAGCTACTAAAATGAAGGGAAATCAATGCAAAGTTCTAATATGGGTCAAAATAGTTTTGACAAACCTGTATAGCATTTTGTTTTCTAAATCATTCTATAAATAATGATGATATAATGTTAGGTTGTATTTCTGCCAATTGCATAGCTGCAGTACATTAGTAGTCTAATGTGTTGAATGTGCTGAGACACATTCAACACATTAGAAACCAATCAGAACCAAATGTTTGTCTTTTGGTTCTGATTGGTTGTTTCTGGACAGCAGCAGAGTCAGAGGAATTTTCACAGATTCTTAGTTTTATGTTTTACTGTCAGATACTTTTAACAAATATTCATCCATCCATCATCTAACACACTTATCCTTGCGCACACACATTCACACCTTAGGACAATTTAGAGAGACCAATTAATTTTTTAGAAATTCTACCTGCTGCAGTTTTTATAGATAGGAAAGATTTAATAATGTTTATTTTGGTGTTTTTAACTCTGAAATTGATCTTGTGTTTTCTCCATTGACTTTGGAGTTAGGAATATTATTTGCCTGTGTCTGATTTGATTTCCTAAATTTGTGTAAAACATTGAACTTTTATGATGTCTAGTGTTGGCAAAACCTGGGTTTGGATAGTTATCTAGGTTAGTGCCACCTGGGTGTGGGTCGGCGTAAAGGCCGAGCTGGGCTTAGACTGGCCTTCAGGCCAACGCCAACACGAAGCCCCTCTATGCAACCAGTAGAGGTTGGTCGCATGGACCTCCCTTGGTCATTGGAGGTCCATCTTTCCTCGGACCTCCCTGGTTGACTGGAGGTCCATCTTTCCTCGGACCTCCCTGGTTGACTGGAGGTCCATCTTTCCTCGGACCTCCCTGATTGACTGGAGGTCCATCTTTCCTCGGACCTCCCTGGTTGATTGGAGGTCCATCTTCCCTCGGACCTCCCTGGTTGATTGGAGGTCCATCTTTCTTCGGACCTCCCTGGGTGATTGGAGGTCCATCTTTCTTCGGACCTCCCTGGTTGATTGGAGGTCCATCTTCCCTCGGACCTCCCTGGTTGATTGGAGGTCCATCTTTCTTCGGACCTCCCTGGGTGATTGGAGGTCCATCTTCCCTCGGACCTCCCTGGTTGAGTGGAGGTCTGCCTTTCCTCAGACCTCCCTGGGTGATTGGAGGTCCATCTTTCTTCGGACCTCCCTGGGTGATTGGAGGTCCATCTTCCCTCGGACCTCCCTGGTTGATTGGAGGTCCATCTTTCCTCGGACCTCCCTGATGGATTGGAGGTCTGCCTTTCCTCGGACCTCCCTGATGGATTGGAGGTCTGCCTTTCCTCAGACCTCCCTGATGGATTGGAGGTCTGCCTTTCCTCAGACCTCCCTGATGGATTGGAGGTCTGCCTTTCCTCAGACCTCCCTGATGGATTGGAGGTCTGCCTTTCCTCAGACCTCCCTGGTTGAGTGGAGGTCTGCCTTTCCTCAGACCTCCCTGATTGACTGGAGGTCTGTCTTTCCTTGGTCTCCTTTGTTTGCAGGGAGCCATCTTTTTGGAGGGGGACCTCTGGTTGGCTGGAGACTCTCGGATGGTTGTTTTCCAGAGCAAGTTTCAACTTTATCTTCAGGTCTGCAACCTGACCCTGCAATGATTTCACTGCTCCCTCCTGTTCTTTGATTTTCGAAGCTTGCTCAGTGTGACTTTTGAGCTGCTCCTCATATTTAAGTCTCACTCTGTATTCTTCAATCATTACTTCTATCAGACCTTTATTGCGGGAGGCATATTTTTCTGCCTCCCTCTTGAAGTAATCCAGCTGTTGAAGAATACTCTTGTCTGTTGTTACTTTGGAAGAGCAAGAAACCTTTGCTCCATCTTCACGTTTCACTTGCAGATGACGTTCTTTTTCCAACATGTTTTGCAGTTTTTGAATCTCCTCCTGCTGTGATTTCACTTCAGCCTGACATGCAATCCTTTGGTCTCTTTCCTGATTGAGTTCTAAAATCTTACTCTGCAGTTCTTCTTTAAGATTGCCTACCTGCTTTGTGAGATCGATGACATGTTGGCTAGACTCTTCTACGTCTTCTACTAAGGGGGTGATCTGGAAGCCAGCAGAGGGAGTTGTTTTCTGCTCGACTTCCAATGATCTTGGACTCTCAAAGTCGCCGGAAGGACTTGGTTCCCCCTGGATCTCCGATGATTCATCCTCCGGCTCGCTGTCGTCTTCAAAAACAAGGATTTCGTCGTAGTCGACTTGGATGTTTTGCTCCATCATTTTGATCCATGAAAGCTCAGCTGGAAAAGCTTCATGTTCACAAGTATTCTGTTGTTGATTCATATCTATATTCTGGTAAATCCTTGCTTCTCTGAAAGGCTCGTAGTATCTGGAATCGATATTCCGCTCGTTTCGATTAATTTCGAAAGTGCTCTGAAGAGTGATCTGTCGCGATAGAACTGTGGAACAGGTCTGAGAAAACGCTGTCTGTGAGCTACAGTCAAGAGAGAGATTCCTTTGTGATATCATAGAGTTATGACATCACTGCGGATGTCATTGTTACCAATGGAACTGAACATTCTAATGATGCATTAATATCAAACTCCTTTTGAGCGTCAGGCGAGTCTGGTTTACATTCAAAGTCTATGTGGAATGTTGGACGCCATGGACTCACTTGATGTTCCAAACGCTCCAAACGCGCCACATCGGCCCTCAACTCGCCTCCACATAGACTTTGAATGTAAATCAGATGCGCCTGACTCTCAAAACGTGTTTGGTGTGAACGCACCATTATATGTCCAGTGTCATATTAGTTCCATTATATTAGGACCAAAGCCTGGTCCTAACATGATGGACTCATTACTTTGAGTCAGGTGTAAAGATTAGAGGTAAGATGTGAATTAAGTTTTAGTTAATGTTAAGGTTAGGGAAAACCGCAGCAACTAAAATGAAGGGAAATGAATGCAGAGTTCTAATATGGGTCAAAATAGTTTTGACAAACCTGTATAGCATTTTGTTTTCTAAATCATTCTATAAATAATGATGATATAATGTTAGGTTGTATTTCTGCCAATTGCATAGCTGTAGTACATTAGTAGTCTAATGCAGGGGTGCCCAAAGTCGGTCCTCGAGGGCCGGCATCCTGCAAGTTTTAGTTCTCTCCCTGGTGGTACCAACAACCTTTTCAGCATGTCAATGTTCTTCTTAGGCCTTCTAACGAGCCATCATTGAATCCAGGTGTGTTAAACCAGGGAGAAAACTAAAACATGCAGGATGCCGGCCCTCAAGGACCGACCTTGGGCACCCCTGTTCTAATGTGTTGAATGTGCTTGGACACATTCAACACATAAGAAACCAATCAGAAGCAAATGTTTGTCTTTTGGTTCTGATTGGTTGTTTCTGGACAGCAGCAGAGTCAGAGGAATTTTCACAGATTCTAAGTTTCATATTTTAATGTCAGACACTTTTAACAAATATTCATCCAACCATCATCTAACACACTTATCCTTGCGCACACACATTCACACCTTAGGACAATTTAGAGAGACCAATTAATGTTTTAGAAATTCTACCTGCTGCAGTTTTTATATATAGGAAAGTTTTAATAATGTTTGTTTTGGTGTTTTTAACTCTGAAATTGATCTTGTGTTTTCTCCATTGACTTTGGAGTTAGGAATATTATTTGCCTGTGTCTGATTTGATTTCCTAAATTTGTGTAAAACATTGAACTTTTATGATGTCTAGTGTTGGCAAAACCTGGGTTTGGATAATTATCTATGTTAGTGCCACCTGGGTGTGGGTCGGCGTAAAGGCCGAGCTGGGCTTAGACTGGCCTTCAGGCCAACGCCAACACGAAGCCCCTCTATGCAACCAGTGGAGGTTGGTCGCATGGACCTCCCTTGTTCATTGGAGGTCCATCTTTCCTCGGACCTCCCTGGGTGATTGGAGGTCCATCTTCCCTCGGACCTCCCTGATTGACTGGAGGTCCATCTTTCCTCGGACCTCCCTGGTTGACTGGAGGTCCATCTTTCTTCGGACCTCCCTGGTTGATTGGAGGTCCATCTTTCCTCGGACCTCCCTGGTTGAGTGGAGGTCTGCCTTTCCTCAGACCTCCCTGGTTGATTGGAGGTCCATCTTTCTTCGGACCTCCCTGGTTGATTGGAGGTCCATCTTTCCTCGGACCTCCCTGGTTGACTGGAGGTCCATCTTTCCTCGGACCTCCCTGGTTGAGTGGAGGTCTGCCTTTCCTCAGACCTCCCTGGTTGATTGGAGGTCCATCTTTCTTCGGACCTCCCTGGTTGATTGGAGGTCCATCTTTCCTCGGGCCTCCCTGGTTGACTGGAGGTCCATCTTTCCTCGGACCTCCCTGGTTGAGTGGAGGTCCATCTTTCCTCGGACCTCCCTGGTTGAGTGGAGGTCCATCTTTCCTCGGACCTCCCTGGTTGAGTGGAGGTCCATCTTTCCTCGGACCTCCCTGGTTGAGTGGAGGTCCATCTTTCCTCGGACCTCCCTGGTTGAGTGGAGGTCTGCCTTTCCTCAGACCTCCCTGGTTGATTGGAGGTCTGCCTTTCCTCAGACCTCCCTGGTTGATTGGAGGTCCATCTTCCCTCGGACCTCCCTGGTTGATTGGAGGTCTGTCTTTCCTTGGTTTCTTCTGTTTGCAGGGTGCCTTCTTTTCGGAGGGGGACCTCTGGTTGGGTGGAGACTCTCGGATGGTTGTTTTCCAGAGCAAGTTTCAACTTTATCTTCAGGTCTGCAACCTGACCCTGCAATGATTTCACTGTTCCCTCCTGTTCTTTGATTTTCGAAGCTTGCTCAGTGTGACTTTTGAGCTGCTCCTCATATTTAAGTCTCACTCTGTATTCTTCAATCATTACTTCTATCAGACCTTTATTGCGGGAGGCATATTTTTCTGCCTCCCTCTTGAAGAAATCCAGCTGTTGAAGAATACTCTTGTCTGTTGTTACTTTGGAAGAGCAAGAAACCTTTGATCCATCTTCATGTTTCACTTGCAGATGACGTTCTTTTTCCAACATTTTTTGCAGTTTTTGAATTTCCTGCTGCTGTGATTTCATTTCAGCCTGACACACAATCCTTCGGTCTCTTTCCTGATTGAGTTCTAAAATCTTACTCTGCAGTTCTTCTTTAAGATCGCCTACCTGCTTTGTGAGATCTATGACATGTTGGCTAGACTCTTCTACGTCTTCCACTAAGGGGGTGATCTGGAAGCCAGCAGAGGGAGTTGTTTTCTGCTCGACTTCCAATGATCTTGGACTCTCAAAGTCGCCGGAAGGACTTGGTTCCCCCTGGATCTCCGATAATTCATCTTCCGGCTCGCTGTCGTCTTCAAAAACAAGGATTTCGTCGTAGTCGACTTGGATGTTTTGCTCCATCATTTTGATCCATGAAAGCTCAGCTGGAAAAGCTTCATGTTCACCAGTATTCTGTTGTTGATTCATATCTATATTCTGGTAAATCCTTGCTTCTCTGAAAGGTTCGTAGTATCTGGAATCGATATTCCGCTCGTTTTGATTAATTTCGAAAGTGCTCTGAAGAGTGATCTGTCGCGATAGAACTGTGGAACAGGTCTGAGAAAACACTGTCTGTGAGCTACAGTCAAGAGAGAGATTCCTTTGTGATATCATAGAGTTATGATATCACTGCTGATGTCATTGTTACCAATGGAACTGAACATTCTAATGATGCATTCACATCAAACTCCTTTTGAAAAGACAAAGAAGGACGGTATATACTGGTCAAAGGATACATAGATCATAAAGAAGTTACCTTACTGAATGTGTATAGACCACCCGGAAATAATACACAACTTATTAAGAAAATTTCTGACATGATCGCAACAGAAGTATCTGGGATATTGATGTGCGGGGGAGACTGGAACGTTCACTTAAATCCTTTTCTGGACTCAACCAGCAAAATTACAAAGGCTCAGACAGAAGCAATATACATTAAAAGAATGCTTAAAGAATTAGGGTTGGTAGATATATGGAGGAACTTGCATCCTCGGGATAAAAAATACACCTTTTTTTCTCACTCTCATCAGATGCATTCAAGATTAGATTATTTCTTTATACAAAATGTTGATAAACATAGAATAATAAACTGTGACATCGGGGTGAGAGATATATCTGACCATGCGGGGTTGTATATGACTCTTCACCTGGATAATGATTGTAAAGAAACCCTGTGGAGGCTTAATAATAGTTTATTGAATGATACTAAATTTGGCAGCTTCGTAGAAAAAGAATTCAAAGACTATATGGACCACAACAACACAGAGGATATTTCTCCCTGTATCTTATGGGATGCAGCAAAGACTGTTTTGAGAGGGAAGTTAATTATGTGGTCCTCCCATAAGAAAAAAGAAAAAGAGAAATGTTTAAAAGATCTTACTATAAAATTAAAATCTTTAGAAATACAGCATATGGAAAATAATAATGACCACACCCTGCTACAAATAAGAGAAACAAAACAAGCCCTAAACTGCTTATATGAAGACCAGTTAGAGGAAAAAACTAAATTTATTAAACAGAATTATTATGAAAATGGACCCAAATCAAAGAAATTTCTGGCCTGGAGAATACGTAAACAACAAACTGATAGATTTATACAAAAAATTAAAAATCCAATAGATAAAATGACACACCACTCTCTAAAAGATATTAAAAAATCTTTTGAATTATACTACACTCAACTATACACACAGCCTCACGCAGTAGACCCGTCCTCAGTGAGAGCATTTCTTGCCTCACTGGATTTACCATCGATAGGAACAGATCAAAATAATAGGCTAACACAACAAATAACTGAGGAGGAGATTAATAAAGCAATTTCAAAAATGAAAGGGAATAAGATGGCAGGTGAGGATGGCTACCCGGCGGAGTGGTATAGACACTTCCGAAAATTATTTACTCCTCTGCTTAGGAGTTGCTTTAATCATATACTTTCTGGAGGGGAAACACCACCATCTTGGAGAAGAGCAGTGATCTCAGTGATTCCTAAGCCAGGTAAAGATAAAACAGAATGTGGTTCATACAGACCAATATCAGTTTTAAACATTGATTACAGGATATTTGCAACAATATTGGCTAAAAGGCTCGAATTTATAATTCCAGAAATTACAGACGCAGACCAGACCGGTTTTGTTCACAACAGACAAACCCATGACAATGTGAGACGGGCTCTTCACCTCATAGACCAAATGAAAAACACAGAATCGATAGCTGTTAGTTTAGATGCAGAAAAGGCGTTTGATTCAGTGAGTTGGGACTATCTTTATTTGACTTTGGAAAGATTTGGCTTTAATAATCAAATTATAGGTTGCTTTCGGTCTCTGTATGAGTCACCCTCTGCCAGGATTAAGGTGAATGGGGATTTATCAGATAAAATACAATTAGGAAGGGGCTGTCGCCAAGGCTGCCCCCTCAGCCCCACGTTGTTTGTGCTTTTTATTGAGCCTCTAGCACAGGCCATCAGAGAGCACAAGGATATTATGGGTGTAGCCATTAAAGGCACAGTGCACAAGATATGCCTCTATGCCGATGACGTGCTCGTATTGCTAACTAACCCGGAAGTCAGCCTACCTAATCTTCTGTCTTTACTCAAGACATTCGGCACTTATTCAGGGTATAAATCCAATCTACAGAAAACACAAGTTCTCTCATTTAATTATCAACCGTCAGTAAAAATTCAGAAAATGTCTAGGTTCAACTGGCACAATACATTTATAAAATATCTGGGAATTAAAATTCCTGTAGAGTTATCTAATCTTTTTGAATGCAACTATATCCCACTGACAGTAGAGATTAGGGCGGATTTACAACGTTGGTCTCTATTACCCATGAATCTACATAATCGAATAGATATAATAAAGATGAACCTTTTACCAAGGATTCTTTATCTTTTTCAGGCCTTGCCTATAAAAGTACCTGACAAACAATTTCGCGATTGGGACAGAACAATCTCAAATTTTATCTGGGCTAACCAAAGACCGAGAATAAAATTCCAGACACTACAGCTGTCAAAAGAAAGGGGTGGATGGGCTTTACCACACCTAGAGGATTATTACAGAGCAGCGCAGATGAAAGTGTTAGTGGGTTGGTGTGACCCAACATGTGAAGCTAAGTGGAAAGAGATAGACCTGTCTTACAGTGATATACCTCTACAATCCTGGCTCGGAGATCGTTATCTTATTAAAAAACATATAGATTCTGACCTAATACCCTTATGGATAAAAGTACCATTGGACATATGGCATAAAATATTAAAGCAAGTAAAGACTGAAAGAAATGCTCGAATTTTAAGATGGCCAGCTTATGATAGAAATTTTCTCCCTGCAAGAATGGATAAGAGATTTACACAGTGGTCACAAAAAGGCATAACAAGTTATTGGAAGATGACAAAGAATAATGAATTAAAAAGTTTTAAACAACTTCAAGATAACTATAACCTGGAAAAATGTGACTTTTTTAGATACCTCCAGTTAAGACAGTACTACAATAAAAGTATAAAACATTTGGAGGAGGACGAGAATGGTATACTTAAAATCCTATTAGATTCGAGCAACGGAAGACCTCCCAAAAAAACGGTATCCAAACTATATGCATGTCTACAAACGGAGAGGAAATGTAATACAACATATATTAAGACTAAATGGGAAAAAGAAGCCAAAATAACAATAAATGAAGAGGTGTGGTCAAATATATGCAACTCTGTGATTCACACGTCAAGTTCTGGCCTGTGGAAGGAATTTTCCTGGAAATGTATGGTGCGTTTTTTTGTTACACCTGATATTAAAAGTAAACATTGTAACGATACTGAAAAGGCAAAATGTTGGAGGAACTGTGGGAATGTATCTGCAGGAAATTTTCATATTTTTTGGGAATGTATTAAGATTGCACCCTATTGGTCGGAAGTGATAAAAGAAATCAATACTAAAATGGACTTAAATTTATGTTGTGATTTTACTGTGGTTTTTCTGGGTAATTTACCTCAGGAACTGAAGAAGTCTGATAGATATCTTCTACTAATATTATTAGCAGGTGCAAAGAAAGCTATAACTCGCCGGTGGCTTGATGTGGAACCACCGTCATGTTTGGACTGGAAGGACATAATTGAGGAAATTCACGCCATGGAGAGACTGACCTTTTCATTAAGGCTTGCCACTTATAAATACAATAAATACTGGAAGAAATGGATCACTCCTCAGAGCCTGACACCAACTGTATAATTTATGCAATTACCTATTTTCTTATTTTTGTTTTTTCCTTGTTATCACTCAACTGCTCCTGTCAAACTAGCTGCTCTGTAATTTTTTTTTTTGTTAGAGGGGGGTCTAACTGTTCAATGTATGTATGTGCGTCTCTAAAACTGCAAAAATAATAAAAATAAAGTTTAAAAAAAAAAAAAAAAACTCCTTTTGAGCGTCAGGCGAGTCTGGTTTACATTCAAAGTCTGTGTGGAATGTTGGACTCGCTCGATGCGTCAAACGGTTCAAATGGCGCCGCACTAGACGCTCCAGATGCACTGCATCGGCCCTCGACGTGCCTCCACATAGACTTTGAATGTAAATCAGATGCGCCTGACTCTCAAATCATGTTTGGTGTGAACGCACCATTATGTGAATTAAGTAGTTAAGTGTTAGGGGTTAGAGGTTAGGGTGTATGTTTATGTCTGTTAATTCTAAGATGGAACTGCACTGAAAGCAGTCCTTTAAACCATTCAGACTACGAACACAACAGAGACACAATCAAAACTGTCAGATGACTTATTACTCCACAATAATAACTTTGAAATAGTCCAAATAATTTGGATGTATTTTTGTTTCTTTCCTATGGGAAGTTTCTGTTTATATCACATTTTTGTGAAGCCTTTCTGTACTAAAGAAAAAGATATAAAATGTCAGATATTTCAAAAGGAGATGTTAGCATACATGGAAAAACCTTACATAACCTTGTATTAAGGCAGAAAGTACGGCGGCCACCGTAAGAAGGGACTTACAGTATTCAATTATGCTGCATAACTGATCAGTAGATCATTGCGAGGGAACACAAAAGTTTTGCGAGGGAACGCAAAACAAAAAAAATTCCCATGTCCCCTAGAGGGCTCCGTAATCTTGAGCGTAACTTTGTGGCTGTTGCCGGTTTTCCTGCTCGAGACAAGAAATTGCAAAACCAGCATTTGCCCCAAAATGCACGCGGTGTGTGACAGATAAATGTCACACACCGCGACATTTATCTGTCTGATGGGAAGATGGACCTCCAGTCAATCAGGGAGGTCCGAGATAAATGCGAGGGTCTGTTCAGACTGCACTGATCTCAGAACCACGCACCCCGGGGGCCATTACTGGCTCCTATCAGCCACAATGGGTCACAAGCAAAGAGCAGAGTCACACAGGGATCAATGACTAGAAAACTGTTTATCCGAAAACTCATTCACACATCGTTTCACACCGAGCGCTGCTTTTAAGGGAGCCGACGGCTCAAATATAAATAGTGAGTGCAGCGTGGATCGCTCTGTGCCAGCAGTATGGCCTTAGTGCTGTTTTTGTTTAGTTTTTTCTAATTTTGTCATACTCAAATGTTTCAGATCATGGAACCAATTTAAACATCAGACTAAAGTAATATTACTACTATTTAGCCTGCCACCACCAAACTCTCTACAGATCTTGAGCTCAAAGTCACAAACGGGTGATGATTTATACTTTGTGTAATGTTATCTCTAATGATTACGTAGAATTCATTTATGTGATTTCTTGATGTCTGTCTATTTCTTCTTCTACTTTTCTGACAAGGTTTTCCCCCTCCAACGGTTGTAGATTGATGGCGCAATTTTGACCAGATGCACCATATATACTACATCCAAGCATTAGCATTACAGCATTACAGAACTAAACACGTATTTCAGTAGTCTCATATGATATTCCAATTTTCTGATAAACAAAATCCTGGGGTCCATTAATAGTAAGGAGAAAGAATAGATACTATGCAAAATTTTAAAAAAAATAATGTGAAAGGACCACATATCATTTGAATTTAAATACTGAAATAACATTTTGATGACGCTGTAAAGGCCGTGAGATCAGCATTTGCATTCTGTGTGACTGAAAATTAGACTTTGATTGCAGAGAAGCAGCCTGTCTATCTCTGACAGCACTGATCCTTAAGTGCTCTCCTTGGTGAATCGTCCGCCTGGCTCTTTTATCAACGCAACAATACGAAGTATTATTCTAAACCTCAGCTGAAATGCCAAGGTAGAGTGCCGTCCGTGCTGCGTGAAGAACACGTCTTGTCATCCTTTGTCTGACAAAAGTAACAGAGAACCAAACGGAGAGAAGGGCAGCAGAGGCAGCTGCTGAACTCACTGAACTGGAGATCTGGAGCCGTGAGATACCGAGCCAAGCTCTAGGCTGGGTTTTGAGTTGCGGTGGCACTTTATCTCCTCAGACCGAAACACAAAACACATTGAAGATCAAGTGAGTTAGTTTGGGATTGATTTTTGATAAGCGAAGAGTTTAATTTAAAGCTGCAGTATGTAACTTTCATAAACAAAATGCCTTTTTTTGTTTGTTTCTTTGTTTTCTTCTACATATTTGTTAAAAATGTCACAATGTTGGGAAAGTATGAGACGGGTAATCTATGAAAAAAATCCAGCCCTTCTGCCTTCTCGCTGTTGTCCTACTGCTATCTGCAGAAACACACCAATCAGAGCCGGGTGGAGGGTCTTAGAGCTGTCAATCAGGCTTGAGTATATGCTCTGCTCACAACATTGCCCTTTCTCTTGGGGTAGGGTAAGGGTGACGGTTATTTTTTCCACCGACCAAATGCACTTCCAGCCAGATTTTCTGTTGTTGTTGACCAGAAGAGAAAGTTTGATGAATTTTCCCTTTTCCTTCTCCACCGGGGGATCTGACTTCAAATCCTGAAGCCCGTCCGTTCTCCTCCTGCTTCATTAGGACGGTTAACCTCGGCCTGCAGGAAGAACCCTCTTCATCCTCAGTCAAGTGGATTTCTGTTTTGCTAGCAGCCTGCTAATGGAAGCTACCTGAGGATGGTGGAGCCAGCTTGGCATGTCACAGGTACCAGCAGTGTCATGTTACACGCAATTAGGCCCTGACAGAGCGGCTCCACCCTCTCCTCCCTATAAGCTCATTAAACTCTCTGTGCTTTCCAGGGGGGGATTTCTCCAACTTACAGGCTGGTGTTTTGATTTGGATCACAAGGGAACAAGAAACACTAACAGCTATCACCATTCGGATACAAAGACAAAGGCAAAACGTACAACATACCCACACGACTAAGTGCATATTTGTGGAAATGATGCATGTTTTTCAAAATATATGGCAAAACAAATCCGAAGTGTCACATGGATTAATTATTTCTGTTTTGCTTTGTAGATCTAGAACCACGTTCCCTCCATTTTCCTTTGAAAAATTTGCAATTTTGAGTCAATTTTCAAATCATACCATTCAAATTTAGGTGCAGACTTTGACTAGGCCATTCTACCACATGCATATATGCTTCGATCTAAATTATTCCAGTGCATTTCTGACTATACTTGCAGTTATTCTAGAGGACGTTTTCGGTCTAGGCTTGTCTCGTAGTTTACCTCCATCACCGCTAATAAAATGCATACCACAATCTGAAGATTTACACTAAAAAAAAAAAAATTATCCATTTATCTTCATTTCTATTCATCTACTGCTGTTCAGTTGAAAGAGAAACGAACACATTTTGAATTAACCACGGTTTAAACTTCTCAGAAAACATTTGGATTTGTACTGAGATTAAAATGGACACGAGTGAACTCTAATTTAAGTAAACACGTGAAGCAAAAAGGGCATTTGATTACAACTGATTTTACTGAGGAGCATCGAAGCAATGGGGGATAGAATGTAAAAGCATGCCGCACTTTTCAGTTTTTTATGAATAAAAACTCATATTTTTTAATAAAATGCATCTTTAAAGAAGTTCTTATTTTTTTGTTTGACATGTTATGTTTTACTGTAGTAAAACGAAACAAAACATCAAATAAAAATAAGAATCTTCCTTTCACTTCCCACCACTTTGTGCCATCCTGTCACACAAAATCCAAATAAAATATCTTGCCTGTATATTTTATTTGTTAGTTTGTGGTTTTGTTCTGGCAAAACACGAAAAAGCTGAAGGCTCGTGAATATTTCTTGCAAGGCTCTACATGAAAGAACAGCGAGGAGTGACTGGAGACGTCTCCCTCTACAGTGTACGACACCACTGAAGTATTTAAGGAATCCGAAGAATCCTCCAGCTGGGAGCACAAACCTAGTCTAAATAATGACCATCTGAGATCCCTCATCTTGTATTTAATCTAAAACCATATTTCACAACTACGTGAGCAGGTGCAGTAAGCCGTAATATGTGACAGAACGGGAAAGTCTTTCACAAGAATCAAAGCCAAAGAAGTTTTGTCAGTAAAGTTTCCCTCACTAAATCCACAGCCAGAGTTGTGTCGTGGTGCGTATCCGATTTCAGAGAGTAATGTGTTGCCTTCAAGGCCACATGTGAACCCGGCTTGATGAGACAAAACCTCTTTGTGCGTCCCGCCATCAAACATCCCCCATGTGGGAACCGCTCGGCTGTTTTTTTTATTTAGGAAAGTGCGCCACCTAGTGGCTATACAGCGGTAACAACCACACACGCCTCCAAAGAGCCTTTCGGTTCTTCATCGTGCTGCGATCTTTACAATTGGCCAGATATTAGCATCAGGTCCGAGTTAATTAACTTAATGTTAACTGTTAATTAACTAACTTCAAAGCGGCTCACAGTAGATTCATCGGAATGTGACAACTTAATGAACTGATCTAATTTTGTTGCTGTTGTTGATTTTAACAGACTACACACAGCCCTAATTTCTGCCCAACCTGAGGAATTAAGAAATCACTTAATTAAAAGCTGTAGTGTGACGACATGAAGTAGGCTAAAAGTCTCCAAAGCAACACATAACTTCCCGAACGAAATTCAAGCGCAAATGAGATTAAAAGTAATTCACAGTCAGTTAAATGCAGTTACATTTAGTGTTCTCTGTGTAGACGATAAATCTATGAATACATATCAAATACAAATGATAAACTTTAAAAAAAAAAAGAATAATAACGATATAATGCTTCAGAAATTGTGTAGCAACTGCGCAACTCCTGGAGTTTGGCAGAGTCTCAACGGAGCAGCAGGGAACACGACAGACCTCCAGGGGGCAGTGTGCTACACCTCGAATAAAAACGCCACTCTTTGACCACAACAGTCACTTTTATAGGATTAAAAATATGGCACCTCAACCCTAATTTGATCATTTTTTTCATACTGTTCTGTACCAAAAAATAAACAAAAGTCACACATTCTGTGAATTTCGATGTACTCTGAGGAAAATAAGGAGTAATCAGGCTATTATTATTATTATTTTACACTTTAAATACACTTTTATTATGTAATGTACGTTTGTACAGGCGGACCTGTGTATATCCTCCCTGTTGTTTTCTTTGTGTCCCGTGTTGGCCTTGTAAACCCATTCGGACTTGATATTAGATATTTACCTCTTTTAAAAGAATTGTTTACATTTACATCCATAATCTTTTTTTTATTGTTGTATTTTGGTATTTTTGAAAAGAAAGTGATTTTAGATGAACAACAAAAAATGTACCATGTTTTACTCATTAGACAAAAGATTTAAACAAAAAAGGGAGTTTTCCTACTATTAACAGCTAAAACCTCCATCTTTGTTGCCCCACTTCCATTTTAATGAGATCAATGTCTGGGCTTTGACTCCACCCTCAGTTTTGATAAACGATTTTCTTTTTATCATTTTTAGGTTTCATTACTGCTAGATAATTGTAACATATTTCTCAGTCTTAAGATTTTCTTCAGAAGTATCAGAAACCTGAGTTTATGATGTGCTTTTATGTAAGTGTATATCAGTTCAGATTTTATTTTTATGATAACTGTTTGCTGTAAATCACACTACTTTTGTCCGTATGTTGAAAAATCACAGGTCTTTTATGTTGTTATGGATTGTTAGTTGAATTTTCTTTTTTTTTCCTTCCATCAATTCGCCACAGGCTAACTCTGGTGTATTCACGTGATGCGTTCATGTTGATTCATATGCGTTGCCCCCTTTCATGAAATGAATAATTACAAATAATTTCTTGCATCATGCGTGCTTGCAGGCGGCCCCTCTCTGATGCCGCCCTGGGCGCCTGCCCATTTTCAAAACCACCGCCGAAAAGAAGCGAAGTTTGGGCGCAAAAGGAGAGAACTGTCAATACAGCAAAATCAGGAGCAGGCTGACCAACGGGGTGTTTTATTTTGAAAGATGGCGTCGCCGTTGTGGGCGTGTGCGCGCAGACACATCTGGAAAGCGGCTGCCTCGTCGGTTTGAATCCGCGCCGCCTCGTTCAGACCTGAGGAGTGATTCTGTTCCGCAACACGTCAGGTAGAACTCTGACCTCTCCGATTCACTGCAGTGGTTATGCTGTGAGGTCCCCCGCCCACCACCACCACCCACTTTCCCCCAGGACTGACCAGCCCCAACAGCTGGCTGAGGGCGGGGCAAACATCTGCAGCAGCGGCGCCTGTTCCGGAGCAGCAGCAGCAGCTGGCTGGCTCTGCGCCGCGGCTCTCCTGGAGGGAACATCCCCGGAATGAAGCGCGGCGTCCCGCATCGCACAAGCAATAACAGAGCCACATCTGCAGGGGTTTTCAGCTGAGGAGGAATCACTCAGGAAAAAAAAAAAAGAAGAAAAGAGACAAAAAAAAAAAAAAAGGAGAGAAAAAGAAAAGAAGCTTCCAGACGGGAATGAATGAGATGAGAAGTTCTGCTGAGGAGTTGCACTCTCTCCCTCCAAGACCAACGAGTTTCTCCAAAGCCCCCGCAAAGAGACGGTTTGTGAGGCTGGGACGGAAGAGCAGTGATGGCTCTCAGTGAGTATGACCCACTTGGAAGCGCTCGGTGCGGGCAGCTGTTCCAGCCAGAGCAGCTGGAGAGAGTTAGGGAAGATGCAAACTTCTCCTCTTTTTCCTTCGTGCTTCTAAAAGAGTCAAACCCCGTGTGTTACCTTGGGCTAAGTCAAAGCAATATGCAATAATAAAGCCTCTCCGTGCTTATGCGTTACTTTACGACAACAAAAACATAAGAGAGAGACGATGAAAGCAGTAGCTCAGCGTGGAAACATAAAAAGACTGGAGAAAATTAGACATCCTAAATGTTGAATAATTTGCTGACATAACTTAGATTACGTACAAAATCGTTTGTATAGCTTGTAGAAGTTTAGGGGAGTATTTCTGAAGATGCGCTGGTTCATTAAAGCACGTTTGGATTCACTTTCACCTTTCAGTCGTCCCTTATCTTGACATGACAATGTCTGGCCACTTTGCCCTCCAGCAGTCAGATTGTGAGTCTCTCGTTCACAGCCTCCACACAGGTGCGTCTGCAGGTTTTCTGACAGATTTACCTTCTGAGCGTTAATGTTTCTCTCATAAATTCATCCTTTTGTTGATTTGAATGTCTGCCTGGACTCACTTTGATTGCTACAAATTGTATCGCTGAACATCTTCCGCCTTCAGACTGCTAGTCCTCATCTGGGTTAGCCGGCTGCACCAATCCACTGTTTTCACTTCCGAAACTGATGCAGATATCAAAGTACATCTGCATCCTCCAATATCTGCATCGGATATCGGATGCAGATATCTGATGCATATCGGACTTAAAACATTTCCAACGTTTCTTTTACAACGTTTGCAATGTTGTAAAAGACTTACAGCGTTTCTTTTAAAGAAACTGACAAAAATAATAGGTTGACTACCTTAGTAGTGTTTGTTTTTTTGTGTTTGTTTTTTTTTTTATTATCTCTGATGTCCTGTGTTTTTGTGCCAAATACCCACAAGTGGAAGTTTATTTTCCATCAAAAAATAACATTTTAAAACATTTTAGTCTCAAAATGTCTTAAAATTTTAGGGTCTCTTCTTTTCTTTTTTTTAGATGTGGACACTTTTAAAGCTGAAAGTGAATCAAAAGATGCATCAACAGAGTATTAGTTTAAAAGTGTGCACTATTCATTGTTGTACATCATAATAACCAGTAATTTAATAGCCAAATGTTTATGATTAAGGCCTGTCAGGGTCAGAAGCAATCGCAATTTTTAATAAACAATGTGAAATTTGTTATATTTCTAAAGTTAGATTTTGAACAAGTGCATCTCGCTCAGATTTTACTTTTGAGCAAGACGCACTTTCAGGAGGGGTAGAAAGGTCCTGTAAAAATATTTAGTTTTTAGCCACATAATCATTGGTACAATAACCTCTAACAATGCTTGTAAGTTGATCAAGGTTTCTAGGAACATCTAATTGGTAATCTGAGATTTTGTTTTCTTGGCGAATAAATTAACCAATTATCACTAAGCAGAATGAGTGAAACCTTTGGGTCACCAACTGCAGGCGCTAATATGTTGCTTTGGGACTAAATGCTAGCAAAAAGTATTTTGTCTGCTAAATGTAAACATGGAGAGTTTGCTGAACTTTGCAGAGACTTTAAATGGAACAAAAGTAAGTAAACACATGATCAATATATGTGGAAGCACCTTATGTCCACTGATAAGCAGGGTGGAGGATCTGTGATGCTGTGGGTTTTTTTGTTCTTCCGTACACCCAGGAAGTTAGATTGTTGTATGAAACACAGGTGGTATCGACGCAACCTATAATTGTGACACTGGCACTTACATAAAGTTCTGTACGCACTGATTTTTAAAACCTTAGGCTTGACGGAAGGCGTGTTTCTTTTTAACCAGAAAGATGTTGGACGTATAAAAGGGGACGTAATGTGCAAAATTCCCATTCTGCGCGTTTTTGTACTTCTATTTGAGTTTCTTCCGCTTCTAAAAACAGGTCAAGTACTTAAAAACCACCAACCTGTTTTTTTTTTTGGCAATAAGTTAATGTTATTTTTTGTGTTTGGGAAAATGAGCCGTTTCAAAAACCTCCGGATCGTTGAGTCACAATCGATGGGCCCCGAGGACCCCAGCGAAGGCCAACCCGTCACCTAGCAACCCAACTGGAGCCATCCAGCTTGTTGTTACAACTGTATGCATTGGCCAGCAGCAGCTTATCTGGATTTGAAGTGATAAGAGGCCCTAAAACATCTCATTGTGAAAGGAGCTCAAAATATGCAGAAATGGCTAAAGTCTCACTATCTAAGAAGGCAAAATAAAGTACATGTTTGTTTAGCCCATAGCTATCCTAGCCTTTACATGCTAGCTAGGTCACCTGTACACCTTATACTCACAAGCCATCACTCACTACAGTCTCTAACCAGAGGCTTTCTAGTGGGAGAATCAGAATTAGAAGCTGTGAAATCCCAGTCTGGGGGGACTGTGGGGAAACTGCAGAGAACCTTTGAACTATAAGAAGCTTAGAGTCTTGGTAAGGTCCGAACAACACTTCATTGTTTCAGTTGTGCATAGAGAGAGCTGAGGGCAGGCATGCAGAAGGAGACCAGGTCTGGGTAGAGAAACGTACGAGACATTTTATCAAAGTTCTTCTCTTTAGGTTTTTTGTTTTTTTTTGTGTTGAACTCTTGCCGCTCCTCCGTCTTCTATCAGTTCCCTCTCTTGCCGCTCCTTCCTCCAGGTCGGGAGTATCCGCCGGCAGTTCTTCCACCTGCAGGTCGGCAGAGGGCGTGGCCGTCAGGCAGCTGACCAAGAGTCGCATCCGTCGCCAAACCAACCGACTCTCCGGCGTCTTCCACCGCAACCCGGTGCCTACCTCGGGCTCCATGGCGCTGACGGCGGGACTCCGGTTGTCACGGTCCGTCCAAGTCAGGAAGGGCAGCAGTACGTCACTTTGTTTTTGTTTTCTCCCTGAGATTCTGATGCCGATGTTTTAACTGCGGAAGATATTCGTGATGTATTCATAGGTTTTGAACTTGTTCGTATAACAGCAACAGGCTTTAATTTTAGATGAACAAAGAGAGGAATATATAGAGTGCGTGTATTTAGCCACCTTTATCCCAATTCCCTTAAATTACCAGCTGTCTGAACGTTTTGTCTCGTGAGCCAACATCCTCGAATCAAAAGTAGTCGCGAGCCAAATAATAATAACAATAATAATCGCGAAAATGTCAGATTTTTTTTCTTTTGTTTTGTAGAAAATGTATGTTATTCATTGTAGATACAAAACTTAAAGAGGTATATGAAGTTTAGCTTATTTTATTTGACAAGAGTTTTCCAATTATGTTGGGCTCAACAGCTAGCTAGCTGTATTTAGCCAAGTTTAATAAATTAAACAGCAGGGGAAAATAACAAAAAAGTTTAAACATCTTTAATTTGAATTTAACGTGACAACAATAGATCACAATTCTTATCGTGATAAGAAATGTATGATAAATGATAAGCGATGCCCACCCCTAATAACATATTCTTATGTTAGTGGCCCAGTCAAAACCCGGACCTAAATCCAATAGAGAATCTGGGCAAGACTTAAAAATTGATGTTCAAAACCACTCGTCCTTCGGCCTGACTGAGTTTGATCTATTTCGCAAAGCATAATGGTAAAAACTAATACACAGGTATTAAACACAATCGTTTTGGTATTGTCCAAAAAAAAATATGAAAAGGAAACCGAGTTCAGTACACCTCCATCTTCTACTTTACCCAAACAAAACCATCCATCTAAACTTTGTAAAACTGGAGTACTTTACATGTCTTACATCATCTCCTCTTTCTACACGCTCTGGTTTTCATATCCACCGCATACAAGCAAACGTGACCCCAGCGCTTGCAAATAACCAAGCAGTCTCTTTTTTCTTTTAAACCACATCTCAGACCCAGTGATAAATGTCCTTTTCCCCGTGCGGTCTCGCATCCACAGTGTTCTCCGCGGAAGTCCTGCCGGAGGACGACCCGTCCGAGCTGTCCAATCAGATCACGGCCCCGGGGATCCTCAAGATCTTCGGGAACGAGATCTGCGAAGGGGCTCACTACAAGAGCGTCCTGGCCACCACACACTCCAGCGCCGGGGAGCTCGTCAAGGAGGCCCTGGATCGGTGAGAATTGTGGGTCGCCATATGCGGGAGGGTGGTCTTGTGTTTCTGCGCGGGATGAGTTACGATCCCCTCCGCGTGAAGCCCATATGCACTCAGAAAAATGAACTGCTGTAAGAACATAACAGCGAGAGCAGGAATTCCTCCTCACTCATATGATCAGCATTAAGCCGTTCTGTTGGTCTGATTGTGGGCAAACATCACCTGCTACTGGTCTGGTTGAACACGGCTGTAATAGTTCTGGGTTTGTCATTATGCTTTAGTTGTTTTTTTTCGTTGTGACTTTTTGTCTAATTCAGTTTGTTTTAATTAGTTTTTAGAGTGTGTTTGCTAGTTTTTCATGAGCTATTATTAGTTAAACACTGTTTAGTTTTAGCTTTGTTTTTGTTAGATGTAGAAGAAGTTTTAGTTTTTTCATATTTTGATCGTTTTTAGGTGCAGCCGTCGAACAGGTCAAAGTAATGTATTGTGATTATGTATACATTGATTGGGTAATAAATACTCAACAGAAGATGCCATTAAAAAAAATTTATTCAATTATTGCTGAACAACCAACTAACTCTGGTGTTTTCTCTGAACTTTTGCCACCATCATTTTGCAGTAAGTGTCGCCAAGAGGAGCATGGAGTGGCGTAGTTTGCAGACGGCTGACAGTTAGTTATAGTTTTTCCCCCATTAATGATCATTTTTATTTCTTTCAGTTTACAAAATATGTCTCCTCAATTTCAGCTTTTGTTATTTCCACTTGTTTCAGGTAATAATACATTTGGTTGGGAAAACATGAAGTGATGTCAGGGATGTTTTTCTTTTATTCAGCATATTCTGATAAGTTTTGAATTTACTCGACAGAACTGTTTAGAAATGTACATGGACGTTCGTTTTGATCTTTAAACCACACTCCCTTAATTCTCCTTTCATTGGAGATGACAGAGTTTATTTAAAGTGACAGCGTCAGGCATTTTTCAGGCACATGGTGACATTTTATATCATTATCAATCAACTAGTTTACCTTCAGTTGTTATAAAAGTGCTGCATATATCAAACATAATTTAAAAGAAATTTGACTCGACGCCTTAAAATTGGGCCGCTGTTTCTTTAAGAAGCTCCTGCTCTTTCTGAAACTCCGCCTTCAGGAAGTCGATACAACGATGCTGTTTACAAACGTTTTTTACAGAGTGTGTCACAGAGCAGTAGGTCGTATGATGAGCTCAGCTGACTGGCAGGTGTCTGCCAATCGGGCACCCCCCAATAGTAAATAAATTATTTATAGTTGCCACGGGAAATTCAAGGATTCCTTAAACATTGCATAAAAGAATCAGTGCAGAAACTGGTTCTGGTGTGAAAATGGAAGATCTCATCTTAATTCTTCTAAACAGCTGTATAGTTGAAACTTGGACACAGATGGCTGTTCTAACAAAGACAAATTAGGTAAACATGTAGCTGTGATTTCGATATCACATATATATAAATGTTACCCTGAAACATATATATATATATATATATATATATATATATATATATATATATATATATATATATATATATATATATATATATATATATATGTTTCAGGGTAACATTTACTGTATTTTAGCCTGTGTAGAGCAGAGAAAAATCAATTTTCATTAATTGAGTTCGTATGCTTCAACCTGGAAAAATACCAGATCAAATGAATCATTAAAAGGCTAAAATGAAAATTAAATTTGCATCCATGCATACTTACATAAAGAATATGAGTAAACTTGGCAAAAAAAACAACCGCACACCGATTTGTTTAAGAAGGAGCTTAAATTTAGCTTAAGCAATACGGGGGGGGGGAAAAAAAAGAAAAAGCAGAGTCTCATAATAAGGCTGCTTAAAGGTCAGCTTGTTCTAGTGAATTAAAGCTAAGGTCCGCCTAACCAGATTCTTCTGTTTATAATAATCGAAGCACACAGCAGGCAGTGTGTGCGTGTGTGCATGTGTGTGTGTGTGCACAAAGAAGTGGAGTTCTGAACGGCACAGTCCAAACCACAGACTTGTGTGAAACACAGCCAGCGATGGCCCAGACTCTGAGGCCGCCTCTGTCTGTCATTCTTAGGTTTCATTCAGACGCACAACAGGATGATTAATGGCGGCCGGATTCAGTCTCTAAAGGCGAGACGGATGAACGACCCTGTACCAAAGAGAAAGGCTGGTTCTGTGGCAGGAACATTTAGGACTTAGCTAACACAGAGCAAGTGAAGTTTGGCTTAAAATCAACTACTGTTTTTAATATGCTAGGCTAACGCTAGCATGTTTTATTTCTGTGTTGATATGACTGGTTGATGATACTTCTTATACAGTGTGTCAGTGCAGTTCCAGTTATTATTTGTGTAAGGGGGAAAATACAGAAAAAGTTCATAAAAACTGCTCTTAGATTTGATCTGCGTAACATTTAACAGCTCACATTTCGGCTGCTTTCTTTTTCCCTCGGTGGAGCGATAGGCAAGTACAACAGTCTCTGTTTCACTGGAAATGTTGCTGTAAAAACAAACAAAAAATGCTTTTATTATTATTAGGATAAATACAGATTTGCTAGCGGTGCACAAAAATAAGCAGTGGTCATAAAAAAAAGCAAGGAGGTGCAACCGATAAAATCACAGACCAACAACACGTATCAGCAGATGAAACACAAAAACACAATCATTTAAAAAAAAAATACCCTGATTTGCACTTTTCTGATGCTGGTGATACTGGTATCTAGTAGTAAAGTAGTTTACATGAGTGGACAGGAGGTAAAGTGCTGTTCCTGTGAAGCTCCAGTTTCTTTTTTTTTTTTTTTTTGCTTTCTAATGTAGATTTGGTCACTTTCTAGCCATCTGAAATGTCCAGATACAAAACGTCATTACAGGACGTCCAGCAATGCAAGACTGTAGATTGTCTTATGTACACAAGAAGTTTCACTTAGGGGCGCACCGATTCACTTTGTTCACTTACGATACCAATATCTGAGGTTTTTTTTGTTTTTTATGTAGATATGTTTATACATTTTTTGCTTAAGAACAACAATACAACACAAAAGCCCAGCAGTGCTGCCCAAAGGAGAGAAAAAGAAAAGATAGGGGGCATAAATATTGTCATCATTTTATAGTCCAAGTCGAATTATTTATAAATGCTCGAGACAGGATGGTGGTGTTCTTCAGCGTAGTCCAAAAAGAGCTTCCACATGCGTCCAAAGATGTCAGTCTTAGAACAATATATTCCAAAATAAACTTCTTCCACCCAGAAATAGTAGGAGACTTATCGGAAATCCATTGCAGCAAAATATTTTTTCAAGCACAGAAGATTAGGATGTTATGCAACTTTGATTTTGAATGTGTTTACTTGGTAGACCGAGGCGAAGAGACACTGGATCGAGATCAATATTAGTTTTGATAATTTTCCTAGTCTCAACCAGAACCAGAGATTGATTTTTGACGTTTAGTGTCGGCTAATACCGATCCAATGCAGAATCATAACGCTGAATTTACTGAAGAATTAACTTAAGAGTCTATTTATGTCTGTTTTCTTAAAGACGCAGACATAAATGTACTGAATTACACATTTATTTATTAACTTTGCACCAGTACAGCACACTAAAATACACCAGTCGCTTCACAAGCTTGGTGAAACGTGTAAAAACGAAACAACTTTAATTTGTTCAGGAATTAGGAGTAGAGCAGCCAACATAAAATAAATAAAAAGGAAACCGAAAAAGACAACAAGTTGACTGAATTGGTTAAGCATGTAAAAAAAAAAAAAACTGCAGCAAACTTTCTTTCAAATAGTTCAAAGAGTGCAATAAGGAATTTGAAATATAATGTAAAATAAATAATAAAGCATGGCGTATAGATCAGGCACATTGTCACCAATACTCAATCTACAATGTTTTCAATATCGGGACCGATACAGATATTAATATCGGATTTTTACCACTGATTTCAAGTAAAACTCACATATTACATCAATTTATTACACATACAGTAATATATTTCCAGCCTTTATTATAATGTTGATGAATCTTGCAGATAATGAAAAACCCATATTCAGTGTCTCAGAAAGTCAGAATATTGCAAAAAAAAGAAAAAAAGTTGAGTGGAAGGAAAAAGTGTGGTGGGAAACGACAATGATAAATTAGTAAATCATGAAAAAGAAAAAGAGTGGTAATATTTTCTGACTCTTATTTCTTTTATCAGAATATTCAAAAAATGTTGAGCTGGACAAGATTATGAAAGTAACGAAGAAAATAAAAACTGCACTTCAGATTTATTCAGGCTCTCTGTCTGATCGTGAGAAAATAGGAAAAATCTGTTTAAATCCTGTGAAGATATTTTTCATTCTCGCGTCTTATGAGGAGGAGTGTAGCGTTTTTAACGCATCCGTCTGATGCAGGTACGGCCTGAGGAAGGAGGAGTCCGAGTCCTACGTCCTCTGCGACACCATCGGCTCCATCGACAGCCACCAGTGGAGGACGGAGGGGTTCAGGGTCGTGGGCGACCACGAGAAGCCTCTCCTCCTGCAGTCGCTATGGAAACCCAGAGAGGGCTTGGCGAGACGTTTCGAAATCCAGCGGAAAAGTTCGATAGAGGAGATGACGTCGAAGGAGAGGGACACCGTCACTGCTGGTAATAACTGCAGGTCCTCTTGGGGCGATTGCTGCGCCGCATCCTGACTCCACCAGGTGACACGAATGAAGCTCTGCAGGCTTCGAAGTCGGTTCTCACGGTGAAACGTTTGGGTTTTCCTGAGAAAACCGGCCAAAGGCTCGCAGTCTTGTTCTCAATTCTTTTGAATTTCAGACTCATGGCTGGATTTGATTCTTTCACGACAATAAATTTTTAGTAACAGCCTAATGGGTTTTGCAGACACACGGCGATTTAATGGCCGATTTCTTTTTCCCCCAAGCGTCACGCCCTCTCTGTGTAATTCTTTATTGTTAGAAATAAAAAATAAAAAAGCAAAACAAATAAAAACATGGCAAAAACACTGGATCCACAGATAAGTACGGATCGTGTGGCATGACTGAAAAACACCCGGACGTTTCCACAGATGGTACCGTAAATGTGCTGGGTTGATTTACTGATGTTTTTGTGTCAGTCACTTCTAGCAGAGGCTGCTGGGTTTACACAGCTGTGTTCACATCTAAGTGTGTGTCCGGTTTTGTGTTTTGCTTTTATGGACGACGCACGCATGTGGTACGGCGCTCCATCAGTGTCCGCGTGTGGATTGGTTAGGGTTAGGGTTGTGGTTCCCTGCTGCGGAGCTGAGCTTTTCTTTTTGTTTTTTTTTATTTCCATGAGCGCTGCCTCTGTTTCCACTGAGGTCTGCTTCCTGACTGGGGCTTCTTCTTGTTGACTCTGGCAGCAACACCCCTCACCTTGCCTCAGGAAAACACGGGCGTTGCTCTGTCATCGCATTCCATCCACCTTTCGCCTCCACGGCCTCGTGATGCGGTCCAGTTCGCTCGTCGTTTTCAATCAGCCAATCGGGTTTATTTGTGCAGCACATTACAGTTTGAAGTGCTTTACATCATAAAAACACGCACAACAAAAAATTGTTCACCGATTGAGAAAACGGCAAATTTCTTTGAGTGTCATTTGTCAAAATCATCGGTACAATTCAAATATGTTGGTCGATATTCCATTAATTATGTTTCAAATCAACCCTAAACAGGTGGGTTTTTAGTTTTGGTTTAAAGGAACTCTGTGTTTCGGCTGTTTTGCAGTTTTCTGGTAGTTTGTTCCAGATTTTTGACACAACAGCAGCAGATTTTTAATGTAATGTGGTGCTAAGCTGTTCAGTGATTTATAAGCTAGCAACAGTGTTTTAAAGTGTATTCTCTGAGCTCCAATGAGCCAGTGTAGGGACTACAGGACTGGTGTGATGTTCTCTATCTTCCCGCCAGCAGCATCATTCTGAATCAGCTGCAGCTGTCTGATTTCTTTTAGGCAGACCTGTAAAGACACTGTTGCAGTAATCAATTTGACAAAATATAAACGCATGGATGAGTTTCTCTTTATCTTCCTTGAATATTAGCTCTTTAATCCTTAAAATGTTCTTCAGGTGACAAAAGGCTGACTTTGTAACTGTCTTTATGTGGCTCTAAAGGTTCAGGTTCAGAATGATTTACTTCCGCCCACATTAGGTATCAACGCCCAGGCCCGGAAGCTGCAGAAGAGCCGATCCAGGGTCACCTCCACCCTTGTGGAGAGGACTCTGGGTCGCAGTCAGAAGCTCTGGAGGAGCAAAAGTGAGATGGATCTCTTGGACGGCGGGGACGAAAGCGGCGGGGGACAAGACGCGCGAGCCAAGGGTCTTCGCAAGAGCCTCGGCCGCTCTTCGGTCCACAGCCAGGAGTCCCTGGAAAACGGCCCCCGACTGATTGACATTCACAGCGCCGAGACGCCCTTCGAGGGGGACGGCGGGACGGCGTCTAAGACAGAGAACCTCTGTCCGCCGAGGGGCGAGCGCGAGGGAGAGGAGTCGGAGAGGGAGGAGACGGAGAGCAGCGACGATAACACCACACAGTACTCCATTCACCCTCCACACGACTGCCCGTACCTGCTGCTGCTGCAGGGCTGGAGCCTCACGCAGGTACGTGGCCAATCACAGCTCAGCAACGTGGGAAGGGTAAGGTGTGTGGCCGTCACACCAAGGCCATTACAGTTACCTGAAACTAACAAAAATATTGATGAAAACATTGTCATTAACTGAAATAAATACAAACGGTAATTAATAGAGAAAAACTATAACTAACTGGAAGTACATCATGTGTTTATAAAACTAAAATATACTAAAATTATAGATGTAATATCCTTTGTTTTTGTGTTCATGAATATATTTATTAGCATTTCAGAAAGATGTGAAATTTATATTTCCCCCCCCCCACACAAGTAGTTTATGTCAGCTGTCAGCAAATTATGGTGCTCCGTACTATTTACATACAAACATTTATGCTAGTCTGTAAAATGACGACAGCAAAAGTTGGGAGAAAACACGAGTCAGTTGGTTGTTCAACTAAAACAAAATACATTTTCTGAAAACCGTATCTTTGGTGGAATCTTCATTAACCAATCTATGCATACATAATCACATTACTTTGACTCTTTTTGAAGTTTGCACCTAAGAAGTATGAAAAAACAAACTACAACCAGCAAAAATTACCAGCTACTTAACACTCTAAAAACTCATTAAAACTGACTGAATTAGTCAAACAAGAGTAACAACAAAATAAAACTCAACTGTAATGAAAAACCTAAAACTATTATAACCCTGCGTCACACCCATGGGGGATGTGGGTGTTTTAACACCCTCACGTTTTATGGAGCTTTGCTTTAAAACCTCATTTCTGTGGCGTTGTCTTTATGCCACCAGACTGACAGTGCAGTGAGGCTGACGTGAGCGCGTTTATTTGTGTAAACAAAACAATATCTTGCAGCGTGGAGCGTTTACTCAGTCGCTAAATACGCGACGGACTCCGCTTTGACCTTTCAGCTCGTCGCGTATGGAACACCAGAAGAACCAAAAAGGCGTCAAATTTCACGTGTCTGTCACATGCAAAGTAAGTTGTTAACACACAAACAACTGCGTTCACAAATGAAAGTGTATGTAAATAAACCACATTGCCAGCCAATCACTGATAGATCTTTTCATCCAGTCAGAGTGTTCCTCGGATGAAACAGAACCAATCACGACTAAGATGTCCAAATACTCCAGGAAGTGGCAGAAATGACCAAACAAACCACTTAAGAGAATCGCATCACATGATACACTTGAATTTTGTGGCTTAATAACATTAAGCAGGCAAATATGCTTACTTTTTGCAACTTGCGTAACATTCCTACATTTATTGAGCTGTTACCTGATGTCCCTGTCAACTCGCATCCCCCACACTTTTGAAAGACTATGATTATTTACACAGGAAACGGAGAGTAGAGGTGGTGCAGCACTAGGAATCTTACTGTGTGAAACCTATGTTCTGAATTACAAAGCCATGGCAGTGTAAAAATTAGTAATGCAATTTCTACTTCAACTTCTTTTAATATTTTTACTCTATGAACTGCTTTACTTCCCTATCAGACATTCACTGTAACAAGAAACACTTTTATATGTTCCATGGAGGAAGGTGAAAAGTGGTGCACCGTCTCCATTTCCTGCCTGAATAACCTCGACTTCTGAGGAATTGACTGCACCGTGCAAACATGGTTGTGGTTTAAAGGTTCACGGATAAACCGCATAGAGGTTGTTGTTTTTTTTAGTTCTTTTGAGACGGTAATAATCCCTTTTGGTGTTGGCCCCTTTAAGACTCCAGGAGAAACTAATTTGGATATCTACTAAATGAAGACCATTGAAGTTAACAGATGTAGCTAGTCTCTAGCTTAGAAAGTGAATACTTTTGGGGGCCATTGTGTTTGCTAGTCAGAGGTGATGATTACTTAGCATAGCGGAGTCCAAACTTTTACCAATGAGGGACGAAATTACCAAAGCACCTGGAGGGCAGAACAAATTTTTGAATGAAATTTAAAAAAATGTAGTTTTTTTTATTTTATCGTATTTTATCTGCTCAATAATAAACAAACTGCTAAGGCTTTGCAGGTTGTTTCCTCTCGGTTACATGAGGTGAAGATTGTTCCATGGATCAAGATTCAGACTTCGAGTCCAAGACTAAATCTTGAGTCTTGTGCCACTAAACTTCTTACTTTCTGAATTTATTTAAAGAAAAATATATGTACATATGTGTAAAATATATTTTTGTCATGCAAATACAAAATTTGGTAGGAATTATTAATCAGAATACAACACATTCAAAGAGTATAAATTCAAACTTAGCATTGCAAAACTACAAATAGATGTAGTTCACAATCTGGCCACTGGAAGGCAGCAAAGTGTTTCCAATATGACCTCTTATATAAAAAGGGTTAAGCGTTTGTGTTTTCAGACGTTTTGTCATTTGACAAAGCCAGCCAGGCAAACTGCAGCTGTCATTTACGCAAAGCAAAACCAGTCACTGCTTGTCAGTACTTTTAAGTTGAAGTCTGCTACTTCAGCTTACTGACTGCAGGACAGCACCTTGCTAGATACAGAAGCATTTATGTCCATTTATCAGAGAACCACGAAAGGAATTATGCTGGTTGAGTGAAGCGACAGTGACAGAGGCAACAGCTGTGCAGAGGTCAGCAAAAGAATTGAGAGTCAGAACACGGATCAGGAAACAGAAAGAGACGATCCTGACACTGCTTCCTGTCTGGTTGCCAGGGCTTCTCTGACTGTGGATAAGTAACAACTCTGCACAAAACTACATACAAAGACCGACACACTCACACACACTTATGCATCAACTGGAATAAGGAGATTTTAATTCTGCGTCAGTTTCCCAGAAGGCCCTGTACAGTAAGCTACTCCTGAGGAACGCGATTATGCAGTTGGTTTGCCAGTTTCAGCTCAGCTGGTTTAATCTGAAAGGATCACAAGGAGTGGCACAATTATCTCATTAGAATCATTATGATTAGCGCTCACTTTATTTAAGTACACATTCTATGTTAAAAGTAGTTTGGAGTTCGAATTATAAGAACTATTCAAGGTTGAAACACGTTTTCCAGTTTAGCTTTGATGGTGAAGAGCCATTTGCTGTTATAAGTCAATCCTAATCCACGTCAAACTTTCTACATCATGCTCTTCTTCGCAAACGAATTGTTTTAATTCGGTTACATCATATCTGGCATAAGGACAAACTTTGATTAGGTCACTCCAAAATATTTTTTCCACCATTTATAAATGAACCTGCTGATGTCCTTTGGATTATTGTCCCAAAGCATAACCCAAGTTGGCTAGAACTAAAAGTCACAAACTGATAGCTGGATGTTACGGTTCGGGATTTTCTGGAGCAACCAATCAGTCACAAGCTGCCCAAGTCCTGAAGCAGCAAAGCAGCCCAAGACCATAACACAGCTCCATGGTTGAGTTGTGAACTCCGACCTTAACTGAGGCCAGTGAGACCTGCTGAGATTTAAACGTTGTTCTGGGTCAGGGGTGCCCAAAGTCAGCCCTCGGGGGCCGGGATCCTGCACATTTTAGTTCTCTCCCTGATAGTACCAACAACCTTTTCAGCATGTCAGTTTTCTTCAGTGGTCTTCTAACGAGCCATCATTTGATCCAGGCGCGTTAAACTAGGGAGAAAACTAAAACATGCAGGATGCCGGACCCTCCAGGACCCACTTTGGGCACCTCTGTTATAGGTTCTTTTGTAAATCTTCCTCAATAGGGGATGACTTGAATTTTATTGTGAATCCAATTTTATCTTTAGCCACAAATGAAAATTCTGGCAATACTAAGTAAATAAACCTTGAAGTATGTCTGTTTAGTTGTGACAAACATGTTTTAGGTTGTTTTACCTCCCCCAAAAGGCCATAAATGTCCAATTGAGGTGCAAGATTAGGTGTTTGGTTCCTATTGTTGGAATCACTAAGCAAACACTGAAGTACCACCTGTTCAGAAGTGGTACTTCAGAGATGCTTTATACAAATAAACAACTTCTGTAACTGACCGTTTGTCTCTCCTCTCAGGACTTTATCATCTACTTGCTAGCCACACCACACATTCTTATCGGCCGACGCGGTGATTGCGAAGACAAGCTGAGTGTTGACATCCTCCTCTTCGCTGATGACATCCTTCCGAGCCACTGCTCCCTCCACCGCCACGGCGTTGGCAGCCCCATCACACTCTCCCCTTGCAAAGATGCCGCCGTCTCGAGGAACGGCAAAGCCGTGAAAGACGACGTGCGGCTGAGCTCCGGTGACATCATCGGACTGGGAAAGCGTTACCTGTTTCTTTTCAGGGATCCCCTAGCTTCAGTGAACAAGGTGAGACGGTCTTTGATGAAGATGGCCAAATGAATTCGGCAGTTTGCCGCAGAACTAGAAGAAAAACAACTCAGGAGACGTCATACTTCTTTTCTGTTTCTCGACTACAGGAAGAAAGCGATGCCTCTCTTGAACCAATGTTGTCCGCTGCTCCGTGTATAATGTGTCTCAGCCCTCCTGCAGCGACAACCATCCACAGTACAGCAATGATCCACTGCATCAACTGCATCCCGAACTGCACGGACGTCCGAGGTTCTGCCTGCAAGCGGTCTCCCAACAAAGACCCTCCCTTTCTAATGTCACCCAAAGGCCACATCCTGACTTTGAGCTATAGGGTTGAGGACGAAGATCGCGTCGTCAAGGAGATCTTTGCTATGGACGGTAGCAGCAGCATCACTGACGGAGCCCCACTGACTGTCTCCTTTCTGCTGAGCCTGTGTCTCCAGTACGCCACAGCTTACCTTCACACTTCAGACCTACGGAGGCTCCTGCTGCTCAGCGCGAGTGAAGTCCAGAGTGCCACGTGGGTGAGTTTGTGGTCAAAGAGGTTGGAAACCAAGTGAGACGCGTTAAATTTCAGAGCGTGTTTGGGTTAGCTGTTACTGCCATATAAACTTTGTGAAGCTGATTGTTTTTTATGTGCATTGGTTTTCCCCAACATTTTCACACAGACTATGGCTACAGTGCCTACATTCTTGTTTGGCAAAGTTATGAGGATCTTTGCCAAGAGGCAGAATGTAGAAAAAAAAAGAAGCTCCGTCTAGTTTTAAACAATCTCTTCTTCATCAAACATGCTGTGTCTCGGTGATGTGATCATTGCAAACGCAGCAGAAAAACTGCAGTTGCAGCACTGCAGCTTGTTTCTCAGTCATTATCGTCTCACTGTGCATCACTCGGCCAACTCTTGATTTCCTACTTGCTGGATTACGCTTGGCCGAAATCCTTACGGACGTTTCCCACAGAGGGCAGGTCACATGAGGTTGACATGATGCACATCTGGGTGAGCAGCTGTATATGTATAATGCAGATTTGATGCATAGATGTTGCACTGGTTTTAATTTTTGGGGGGGAATTTTTCCTCTTTATTTCGACTTTTTTGTCATTTTAACAGTTTTCCTTTCAGCTTTTTTCTCATCATTTTGACTCTTTTCCACATTATTCTGACTTTTTGTTCTCATTTCGACTTTTCTCCCCGTCTTTCAGTTTTTCTCATCAGTTCACCCTTTTTCCAAATTATTCTGGCTTTTTTTGTCATTTTGACTTTTTTTTTATCATCTCAATAATTTTGACTTTTTTTGTCATGATTTTAACTTTTTCTCATTCTAATCACTTTTCCCTCATCACTTAGAACTTTTTAAAAATCATTTCTGATTTTTTTTCTTGTCACTTCAATGTTTTTCTTGTCATTTTAACTTTCTAGTCATTTTGACCCTTTTCTCATAATTTGGACTTTTCTCCTTATTTAGACTTTTTCTCAACATTTTATCTTTTTTTCTTGTCATTTTGACTTTTAATCATTTTACATTTTTTGTTGTGATTTCAAGTTTGGTTTTTTTTTTTCACCAGGTACGGCGGTCAAAGCCAAGCACTTTGACCACCACACGCTTGCTGTCTCCACATCATGACTTTAGGGAAACTGCAAACAGGATTTGTTATGGCTTTCTTTCAACACTGACTTGTTTTTGTTTCTTCTCGCTTTTCTGTAAAGGCTACATTTATGGGGAAACACAAATAAAACCTGTTCTGTCGGTATACTTTTCTACCTGAGCTGTGGATCTCTGCAGTTCCTCTGACTGATGTTCTTCTTGTTAAGCCTTTCAATTTTGGGGACAGCCATGTCTCAGTAACTTTGCAGTTGTGCCGTTCTTTTCTGTTTTTAGATTATGGATTGGTAGAGAAGCTCAAGGCATTAGAATAACTTTGTGACACACTATTTTAAAGTTGTTTTATCAGGTACTGCTTTCAGCGGAGGAAATAAATCTGAGTAAAACGTACCATGACATAAAAACACTCACTGCAGATTATCTCTTCGCCTCATGCAGGATTGCACTACGAAGCTAGCTGCTGTTTATCCTGAAGAGTAAGCTCTGCCTTTTTATTTCCAGTATCCCGTCGTCCTGCCATTTCATCAAGGACACTTCAGATGTTTTGTTTTTGTCTTGCAGTGAGGGTTCAAACCCGAAAGACCACGAGGTACGCAGCCTACATGATGTAATTTCGGGTCTGCGCCCCCTGGTGGTGTGGATGGCCAACACCCTGGAGCTGCTGCAGTTCATTCAACATCAGCTGCCCCTTATTCTGGAGTGGATAAACCAAAAGGAGAAGGGGCAGAGGGAGGACGGACACTGGGAAGATGCTGAATTCAAAGAAGTGGAGAACTTAGGTCGGTGGCATTGCTGACGCAGTTAGCTAATGTTTCGCATGTTAAACTCAAATATGGAAATTCTCGTCAACGTGCTTTTTCAGCGATGTTGGAGGTTCGCCTGTCCTGCATTCGTTCAGCCAGCGAGGAGACGATGGCCGTCCTGGAGGAAGTCATCTTGCTGGCCTTTCAGCAGTGTGTCTACTACATCACTAAGGTAACAGCTGACTTCACAATCATTTCTTAATTCAGTGGTACTGCAGATTCTGGCAGCTCCATCCTGTTTTATCACTCATTTTTAAAATGTGTTCCCAGAGACATTCATATAATCAGACATGTGTAGAGAATAAAGGGTTTTGGTGAGTTACTTTTACAGCCTTTTAACATCCTGGGTGACTGTACTGTAAAGCTACACTGGGTGCATTGTGGTAGAGCAAATAGGAAGCACACCAAAAGCCTTTGTGTGTGTGTGTTTGTGCTTGTGTATGTTGGAGAATGGATGCCATTCATACTGCATGAACTATTTCACAGCATATTCTTTCACTTTAAGCTGACTCACTGAAAAAGAATTGCAAAGCTTTGCATGAAGTAATCTGGTACAGAGTTTTTCTGGTCTAGTAAATTGACTTTAAAACCCAAATTTTGAAATCCACAGCTCAGGTGGGAGGACACCTATCAGTTGTGCACTCCATAGATCTGTACTTTAGGTGTAAGACGATGGGGCGTTTATTGACAGAAAGCCTTAAAAACATCCTGTTTGCAGTTTCCATATGTAGCTCTAATGCCTACATACTGTAGGTTATATGGTCAGATGACGAAAAAAACAGATTTTCTTTTTTTTTTGGCAGCATGCTAAATACTGTAAACTAGCCTTAATCCTAATCTGAACCCATGGGAATCCAACCCTGCCATTTTTAACAAGAATTTAAGAAACAATTTGTGCTGTTTTCCACCAAATCTTCTGGCACTGACCCAAAAAACGTTTTACCAAACCGAGACGAGACACTTGCGAGACAGCCCGCGGTTTAGGCTCAGCACTGCTTGCTTTTGTGGTTGTAGGAATTAATAAATTAGTCTACCAAATCAGAAACTGTGGTCAACCCTCACCTGCTGGATAAAATGAAGCTATCGCCTATAAAAAACAATCCTGCTGGTGGTAAAAAGCCAAAGACATAAAGACAACCAGGTTAGTCGTTTTCCCCAGGTTTAGCGCCTCCTAGGCTAAGCTAAGTGAAAGGTAAGCCTCCGTAGTGGGATTTCAGTTTCTTGTACAGATCATGGATAATATTTATAAACACAAACTGTCAGTTTACCTTAATAAAAAAACATTACGTGAAGGTAACAGTTCAGAAAACTACTGAAAACTGCTGTATTACCCACTAACCAAAAGTATGAGTTGGCGCTGCTGTTCTGAAGAAGCTAGCTAGCCTTGGTGCTAATCTGAACCCACTGGACGTCAACCCTGCCATTTTCAAAAAGGATGCTGTGTTTGGGGCCGCAAGTGTAGATCACAGCTTTTAAGCTTTTGAAATTAATATTGTTTTCCACCAAATTCTCTTTCAATGTACAAAAAAATTTTTACCAAACCAAGATGGGACGTCTATGAGACAAACTGCGGTTTAGGCTCAGCATCACATGCTTTTATGGTTATAGGAAATAATAAATTTGCCTAATAAATCAAAAACTGTGGCCAGCCCTCCCCTACTGGATGAAATGAAGCTATCTGCTATTAAAACAATCCTGCCGGTGGTAAAAAGCCAAAGACATTTTTCAAAAGGCAGGCTAGCCGTTTTCCCAGGCTTAGCGCTTGGTAGGCTAAGCTAGGTGAAAGGTGTGCCCAATTGGAGGGATTTCAGTTTCCTGTACTGATCATGGACAATATTTCTAGAGGCAAACTGTCAGCTTGCCTTTAGAGAAAAGAGCATGTGAAGCCAACAGGATCCAGTTCTGCCCTTTTACACTGAAGCAGTACCACACCCATGGAAGCGTGCCCAGGAAAGTTTCAGACAAGTTTCCAGTGGAGCTGCGTAGGCGTGGGTGAAAATGCCGTCCAAAAAAATACTGTTGAAGAGACTGGCCTATTTAAGTTCAAACAATGACCTTTACAAATGCTCGTTTGCTAGTCCCCCATGGCAAATCGGAGTCCGATCAATGGGGGCCCGCCGTAAATTACACTGCTTCCAAGGTCCTGGTCACACCATACTCGGCATTTGAAGAGCCGTGGGTGATGAGACTGAAGCCAAATCAAAGACAGCATTAGCGGTTTGCCATAATGTTAGCAGCAGCCGAGTCAAGGTCTCACATGTTGTGCCAGCTGGAACTCAGATCTGTGCCTGATGCATCAGGTTACGAGCCTCCTATGTAACGTTGGGGAGACGGTGAGAATGCTGCGTCTTCGGAGAGAAAGCTATAGGAATTCTTCGATAAACGCAGTCCTGTAAGTTTGACTCAGCACATATTTCTTGAGAGCAGCGGCTGTGGTTATCTAACTACCTGCTCTTACATCCATACTGTACACGCCACTGTTTTCTCTCAGGAAGTCAGCTTGATGAACCAAATGGTTTCCAGATGTGCTTTTGTCAGTTCAACCATCAATAATCTAAATGTAAGGCTAGTAAAAATGCACATTTAAAAAAAATCCATTACAGGGATTGGCAAGTATTCACTTACATTAAACTTTTGACTTTGTAGAGTTAGAGCCACAGAAACATTACTACGTTTTAAATGGGATTTTTTACGAGAAGTTCCTAATGGAAGGCTAATGATACATGGTTTTCAACATTTTTAAAGGGGCAGTATTATGTTAAATTGACTATATTGAGCTTTACGTCATGTTATGATCTTAATCTGTCATCAAAAACATACCTGAAGTGCTGCTTTGACTTTTTTATGCATGGTTGAGAAATCCTTTAATCTCCCATAGCAACCGTTCAGCTGTTAAAAACACCCAGGTGGACCTAGCGCCGCCTTTGAGGCACAGCTTCTCCTCAGAGCTGTCCAGGCTTCTGCCTCACAGATCAGTGCTCCACTGAGACTTCTCCCTCAGCTCCTTCAGACTAGCCAGCAGCAATTAGCAGACACCTAGTGAAACTGTGCATCTGCTGAGCTCATCATACAAGCTACTTCTCAGTGCAACACTCATAAAAACATTGTTAAAAGGTAAGTAGAGGAGAACTAGCAGGTCTGAGAAATAGCAGGAATTTGTTAAAGAGACAGAGTCCCAATTTCAACTTCAAAACCAAATTTCCTTTAAGTCACATCAAAACGGGATATTTTGAGTGATTTTATTTTAACACATTCAACTAAATACATTTTTTCTGGTATAACTGTATTATTCTGTTTTGACAACAAGTCTTATTAATTAAGATTATTAACAGTTAGTTTTAAAAACAATATTACCAGCAACAGTTGGAACCGTTTTAGTGGAATTGAAACTACTTTAACATTTTTTTTCATACGTTTGTTAAGAAGCCAATTTTAGCTCTTATGAACTTTAAATATCTGAAAAATAAATCTGAAGTATTCACGGCCTGCCCGTATTTGCGAGTGACAGCAACAATATCGAGACACATACAAGATAGAGGTATATATCTGTTAAACAAAAATATGTTACGAAAAACTAAATAGCTAACAGAAACCAGAATGTATCATTTTACTTCTGATACCTCTTCAGTGTAGTCACAGAAAACGTTGGAGTTTGACAAAAAGAGCAAAGAACAAATGCTTTTTTAAAATAAAACAAAGTTTGGCAGTGTTTGGAATCTGTTCCTCTGATATATTTTGTGGTTATTTCGTCAATACAAGAAAAATTGCATCGGCCTGCATCGCAAACGGCGCCACTGGTGAGCAAGTATTTTGGCTGAAGAGACGTTATGATGAATAAAAAGACACTACAAGCAGACCTGTGGGCAGACTGTGTTTATTTGTCCGTCACTGCGAATGCAGACGTAACCAGACAATGCTTTGAGTTGTCTTTTTATATTTGCCTTCAAAAGCTAATGCGTGCATGTGGTCATCTGCGAAACCAGTGCTGCTGAAAATATAAATCCCCTCTGGCTTGTCTGCATCGAGCGACATTTTCCAAGCCAGCGTGTCTTTCCAAGATTGTTTATTGAAATGCTCTGTCGTTTCCATTGTGTTTCACGCGGCCCGGCCCGGTTGATGCTGAGCTCAGCCTCGCCGCGGGAACCTCGCAGGAACTGTAAACGGAGCTGCTCGCACTGGATTCCTTCAGTGCTCTTCACTCAGCAGCCCTCTTTGGAGCACAATGCCAAGAAGCCCACATTCAAAGCAATGTTCAACTATTCAGGAATGTGGATCTACGGCTGGCACTAACCTCAGATACTTTGTGGGCATAGGAGTGAGATCTTAGGGAAAGGGGGATGTCTGTGTACAATTAGGCCGAACAAAGCTGCGGTTGTTCAGCCTCACTGTGAGGAACTGGAAAGACATTTGGAGCAAAAGGTGAAAATCTTAGAAATCCCATTTTTTCTTTATGTCCGGGACTGCTGCCTGCGCTAAAGTAAACATGCATTAACTATGTTTTAGTGTCAGACTTTGCCGTGCTTAAGTTATATACATGGGTGGTCTGAAATTTGACCGGGAGGGCTACATGTTTTAGTTTCTCCCAGCAATCGTATCATATACCACGCAATGTCAACTTTTCCGGCCTCTAATTGAGCCACAGGAATTGTCAACAGTCTCCAGAGCCGCATGGATAAGTGAGTCACGTCAATTTCCTTTTCTGTCCAACCAGTTCCTGTACACAGTCCTTCCGAGTCTCCTGGACTGCAATCCTTTCAGGGAGAGTGCTGGAGACTGTGGTCGGGGCCTGGGTGGTGGCGGGATGCACGTCCCCGTGGAGATCAGTCAGGTGGTGGAGGTTCTGAACGAGAGCTGGAGGCTGCTTTTAGACTGTCAGGTCCACCCAGAGGTTTCCTCTCAGCTCATTGGCTACCTCTTCTACTTCATAAATGCATCGCTCTTCAACTCACTCATGGAGAGAGGTACCTGCAAAAAGACACACACTAATTTCTGACATCAACACATAAAACGACAACATCAAGAGACATGAACCCTAGTGACAACACATAGAAAACATCAACATCAAGATATGGAATACACCAACATTAACACATA